>NC_061811.1:20114662-22514662 GCF_021462225.1 Girardinichthys multiradiatus
ATTTCTGAGAAGCTTGATTTTAGGTTTTCATTATTATTTTATTTTTTTGAAATAAATAAATGGTTAAAATATATGACAGCGCAATAAATATAGAAGTTTTACTTTTTGAAATGAGTTATTGAAAAACATATATTTTCTATAATCTTCCAATCAGGTTTACAATGGTCACTTCCAATCAAAACATCTGCAGTTCCAGTTTCTGCCTTTTTGTTGGTTTCCCTGCTTTAAAAGCATGCATCATTTAAAGCTCAGTTTTACAGCAGATGTCACAAGATGGACACCTTCCAAAAAATGTCGCTTTTGTTTCATCGGTTCACAGAATTCTTTAAGATCATTTAGCCTACTTCATGTTGTCGTACAGGTTCTGTCTGATTTAAAAATTTGTTAGATGATAGTAACCTTAAACCAGAACCTAACTTTAAAAATGAACTACCCCTTTAGTTTTAACAAGTTGTTCCAAACTCTTCAGGGCATGGGTCATCAACTTTATCTCTACTTTGTCACTACAGCTCTGCACTCCACTGTAGCTATTGAACATGTGAACTAATACATTTGTTTTCCATTCCTCAGACATCCTCTAACTCTTGAGGAAAGTGCACAGCCCTCTCCCCAAGACATCTCACTCTACAGTTATGTCATCTGGACATACACTAACTTTATTTTATTCTTTGAATCTGCAAAATCAGTTACTGGTTAGTTACTGGTCAGCATTCTATTGTGTAAATAGAAGCTTTTAAGAGAAATATAACAGCAACATGCAACACCACAGTCAAGGACTCAAACTCTGCACTGTAGCTTGTGGGCGCCCAATAACAAATATGATCCTTGTCTGGTGATGGGATCTTGCAAATGTGGGAGCTAGACCACAATGGTCCACAGTTAAGATAACAGAAACTGTACACAAAGACAGAGATAAATGCTACAAGAGGGGTGAAGGAGAGGGTTGCATACTAACTGCATGGAAGCAAAAACAGGACAGAAAATAAATGTCTGGAATGATGTTGAACAATTCACTGTGACATCGTTTTAGTGTTTTATGATCTTGTGATTTTAAATATGCCAATGAATTTGCCCTCAAGTGTTTGCCTGCTTCCTGCATGCTTTACATAAGAAATTAGGACTTTAAGGATTTCTGCTCTGCATGAAAATAACTGCATATTATGTCAGCATTGAAATTTGCCTGTCAACCTCATTTAAACTTTTTCCACCACAGAAACAGACAGTTTCTTGGTTTTTAAGAATTAATTTCCTGGTAAGAATGACTTCATTTAAAGACATTGCAGAGCAGAAACTCTGAAGTGCACTGCAATCTTGATTGTGGTTTGAAGACCTGGAAAAAACATCAAGCCCACAGATATGTGGTCTGTAAGAAGCCCAAAAATATCCTCTTAGCATTTTAGATCTTAAGCCTGTGCAGCATTTCCACATGTGTTGGGTCACAATAACCAAAATTTTTCATTTTCCTCCATTTGGTAATGTCTGCGTGTAAACCAAATGGCTATGAAAGTGATCGTTGGATTGATCAGAGTGTTCTGTCATTGGGAAATTTGTGCCTGGTTAAAATTTGGAGCACTTAGACAAAGATTCATGAGAGCAACCTTAGTACAAATTAAGTTAAAGCTTGAAAGTCAAGTTAAAGTCTAAAAGATTATGGGCTACTTACTGGTATGTCTACCAAAGTTTTAAAACGGTAACGTTTTAAACATTTTTAACGTTTTTTTTTTTTTTTTGATGACAGAAAAAGTTCCAGAATACCTGGAAGTTTTTTCTGACTGTGTGGAACATAAAGGAACATAAAATGTTCAGGTTGTCCCTCTGATGCCATTGCTGCACGTCTTTTTAAATAGATGTTCCCTTCAATTGGACCCTCAGTTCTTGCATTCATAAACAGCAGTATGACCTGAGGAGTGGTTCCAAATGTTTTCAAACATGCTGTAGTAAACCCGCTGAAAAATCAACTCCATCGGACCCTATCGGCGTACTCAAACCAATATCAAAATTCCAGTTTCTTTCAAAAATGTTGAATAAAATTGTTTTTATCCAATTAAATGTTGACCACAGCATTCCAATATCCCGTTTGCAACTCTGGGTGGGGATTAAAAGGTGCAGCATTAGACCTGTTTTGTTCATACCTGCAGGACAGAACTTTTAGTGTTCGTATAGAAAATTTTAAGTCAATTTCAGCACCTCCCTCCTGTAGAGTTCCTCATGGTTCAGTTCTCAGCTCTCTCCTTTTTTCATTGTATTTTCTCCCTTTAGGCTCAATTTTGAGAAATAGTTGCATCTCTTTTCGTTGTTATGCAGATGACTGTTACATTTACCTCCCTACAAAGTAAAGGAGTCCATGCTCCATTCAATCTCTCCTAAAGGGTCTTGACAACATCAAAGCATGGATGGCCATACATTTTCTGAGTTTTAATCACAAGAAAACAAAGGTGATCTTATTTAACCCTAACAGTTACACATCCCTCTTCAAAACTTTGGTGCTATGGAACCATATGTTAAGCAACAGGTTACAAGTTTTGGTATAACTCTCTTATAAGCAAGATAAATTTAGCTGTTTGGAGTTTCTTCTTGTGCATTAAAAACTGTTACAGAGTAGAACAGATACACCGTTTATATTTAGGTTGTAGGTGTAGCTTGAAATAAACAACTGCTAATTTAGTGGGTGTTTATTTAACATTTTTGCTGACGTTTATAAATCAGAAATAACGATATAAGAAATTTATAAATACCCACATCTAAGAATTTTTTATTTTATAAATATGAGCTATTTTTTTACAGACACACATACAAAGGAAACTATTTTATGGTGGATGGTGACTCTGTTAGAGTTTAAAATGGGCATTCTCCAAAGGATAAGTCTTTCCAAAAATACATGGCTCACAGCTAAACACAAATTCAGAGAAATAGAGAATTATCGATGACTTCAAAATGTGTTTTCGATGCAAAATCTCAGGGAAGTTTTGTTTTTCGGTTTCAGTAGAGTAAAATGTGATGAAACATGCAAAAGAGTATAGAGATGCAATTGTAAAAAAAAAAAAAAAACAATGTTGAAAACTGCACTAACTTGTATTTTAGGTATCCAATAAACTGGTTGATGTAACACAGTAGTAAATTACAAACACACATGACTTTGCAGGATTGTTGTGACTTAATGTAGGCGTCTGCCATGTCAGTTGTCCTTTAACCTTCTTTAATCTCATCACGCAGATCAGCAGATCACAATGAGACCAAAAAGACTGCAATCGAGCCAGACCGCTCACTGAGTCTCTGCTGTCACTCGGAGCTGACAGATCATTGGAGACAGCCAAGCATGATTTAGCATTTTGTTATGGGCCCAAATGCAATGGAGGTTTCTTAAAGAGCAGCTGGAATATCTTTAATCGGCTACAGGGACAGCTACACTGACAGGGTTAAACTGCAGATGTTTCTGCATTGATCTTCCTGCATTGATCTTCTGTTATTTAAACATTTAGGTTTATCAGTGTCTTAGTAATCACTTGGCTGAATACTAGTTATTAGCATTAAATCAAAGAAACCAACCATGTATACATGTCAGGGTTTGACATTTTGGGACTCTGTGTTGGTTTTGTGTTTGTTTATTCCTTCAGTTATTTTGATGTTAGTTTTGTTCTCCCTCCTGCCTCCTGCTGTTTGCAGTTCTCTCTCCCCTCGCTCATAGTTCCTTTAGTTGTTGTTGTTGTTTTCTTATTTATCACTTAGAATGGTTTTCTCTTCATTATGATTATTATTATAGTTCTCTGGTTTAAGTCTCTATTCTTCCAGTCCCTCCTGATAGGTTAGTTTTAGTTATTGTTTACATTTTGGTTTGTATGTATTCTAGTCCTCACGTTCTCTGCTTCCTTTCCAGTTATTACAGTCAGTGTTGGTTTAGGTTTGTTTACTGTATTGTTTATTAGTCCCTTCTCCCATGGGTTAGTTTTGTATTAGTTTCACCTGCCCTTCAGCTTCCCTGTTTGCCTCGCCACACCTGTCCCTAATTCTTTTTATTGTCTGTCTATTGTTACTCTCTCATGTCACTCTGTATATTAGTTGGTCTGTGTTCTTAGTTCCTTGCTGGTTCCTCTCGTTCACTACCCCCGTTTATGCTCAGTTTTGCTACATTACAGAACTGTGTACACATGTAAGTTTTTGGCTCGACTCCTGCTGTGATTTATGTTATGTTTTGGAGACCTTTGATTAAAGAGAAGCCTTCCTCTCATCATGCTGCTGCCAAGCTCTTATCTGCACTTTGGTCCGATCCAAACCCAGACCTTGACAATACACTTAACTAATATATGTTGTTTTAATAAAGTATTTGTTTTCCTCTTTAAGTTCTTGATTTTTCATAGAAATAAATTCTTAACATATGTGTCTTGCAAGGCCTTTTGACAGTTCTGCCATGTATGCAATACATTTGATTAGTAATAGTCAAGGAAATCAAGGCTTGCACATTGTCAGTTTGTGCAAAGGACCTGAGACACACCCAATTTCTTCATATGCTGTTCCCACTTAGCTAGAGGTTTTCTTTATAATCAGTCTATAATCAGTCCTCCAATTTGTACACATAAACCAATCATTTCATACCCATGAAGGAAAACGTTTGCGTGTCAGTATAATTCTCTTGGTAGCTTAATATTTCCATTAACTGCAGAGACAGTTATACAAAATACCCAAATCCTACATATCATTTAACTGTATATTATTTTCTGAGGACTTTGTATTACGAGCAACATAATGACCTTTTGCTAGTAGATATTTTTTATTACAGCCATTTAATCACCTTTTCTTACAGTGGATTTGAAGCAGATTACAGAACATTACTTTAAACCACTGGTTGTAAAAGTGAGCATGAAATGCCCCCCTGGCTGTTTTGAATCGATGCACAGTTGGCATTTGATTAGTATTTAATAGCTGATGCGAACATTTCTTGGTAATACTCAAATACATACTACTTTAACCACAGTTTGACAGCCATGATCATTTCATTTAAAAATTAGAAAAGCAGACTGCCTAAACATACTAGAAAATATTAGAAAATTTGGCAAAGAACCAATGTTAAAAGGTAGCAAACTAAAAATGTGAATGAAATGCATCATTGAAGCAGTAGAAGTAATATCAAAGGGCATGTAAATTTCTGAGGACTTGTGTAACGTACTTTATTTCACGAGTGGTAAACTTAAGCGTTTATCTAAAGTCTTAATTTCAGTGTAGAGACAAGATTAGGCTTTAGAAAGACATAAATTTGGTCTCAGCGGGCTGCAGCACCACCATAAACCTGGTGTGTGGTCCCTGCAGCGGAGGTCTCTTTATATCCGCCATGTGGATGAGATGACAAGCCTAAACCGGTTCCTACGTGGATGGGAGGCCGGTTTCAGCTGGCTGCGTTGCCGTGGAAACGGCCGCTCTATAAATACTCCAGTGTTCATCCGCTTCCAGTCAGTCAAGCTACACTTCAAGCAGCACGCAACATAAGGAAGGGACCTGCTTTTTTTGACCCCAGCTCTCTGGTCTAATGGACAAACTCTTTGTAAATGCTTTTTAAGGTAAGGATTGATTATTTGTTGGCTTTCCGTACCGGATGAGTTGGTTTAGTTCGTCGTTAAATTGCTCTGTAAGTTTAAAAATCTATGACGTGGCCGGTGTGACAATAGTTTAGCTAGCAAGACGTTTTCTTTGTTGCCGTTACTGAGAAGCAAAGAAAGACTTTACTCTGTGTCGTTGGTCTTGGTCTAACGACAAATAGGATTTAAAAAAAAATAACATTTCAATAATTTAAGTTTTTTCTGTTTTTATGAATGAGTTTCATAATAAATTGAAAAGGCAATGTCGCCTCATGGCGTTAGGCGCTGCAACGGAACCGGCATAAGTCCGTCACTGGTTGCTCATTGGTTAGTTCTTTTCAAGTGGAAGGAGATTCTTCTCTGATTGGGTAAAGCGTTAGATTGGGTGTGGTTTAGAGGCTCTTATCTTTCAGTGACTTCTGCACTGGTGTCAAGTTTTCGGGCGTTTTATAAAACCAGAAAACTATGTGAATTTCTCGATTCGGTTGTCAGTTTTCGTCCGAATACATAAAACATGAAGTTATAAATTTAGGCGGCTGGATGAGTACACATTTGTTTGTGCTCCAATTCACTAGAATGATAAATAATGATTATAATAATATTTAATAACTTTCCTTCCTTCCCAGAATCCTCACTCCAGGAACGTACACTCCAGCTGCTCAACAGGCCCAGGCCTTGAGTCCTACTTAAAGGGAGTTAACTTCACTGGTGAGCCGCCTTGGCCTCTCTGCAACTGAGAAACAGCAGGTCCGAATTCCAACTCTTTCATATCCAGGTAAGAGTCATGTCTTCCCCAAATTTCCCTTTTTGGAGTTACTCATCATCTTCCCAGTCATCGTACACTCTTTCTTCATGACTGCTGGGTCTAAAGTTGAATAATCAATTAGGCAAAAGATGCTGTTGTCTGAGTACTCTGTTTTGATTCTTTCAGTTTGTGTGACGGATCAGAAATACATTTCAGGATGAACACCACCGCACTCAATAAATTAGAATTTTCCTTTCTTGAGGAGGGTTTCTCTGCTCGGGACATTGTTGAGCAGAAAATCAATGAGTCATCCTTGACGGTAAGCATCCTGTGGGGTTTATGTAATAGACAGATGGGCTAATTTGATTTGTCAACAGGATGTACATTTTCGTACAAGCTTCGAGTGTTGCATAGTTTTATCCCAGTGATTCACTTTTAGAACTTTGTTTTGCCTATAATAAGCAGTACTAATGCAATGTGATTTGTCTAATGTTTGTGAAAGGTAAAATATAACCTTCATTTTTGTTCATCTATTCCAGGATGACAGGGATGCATTCTATGTCTGTGACCTAGGAGATGTTTTACGAAAACACCTCCGCTGGGCAAGAGCACTGCCTCGCATCACTCCTTTCTATGCCGTTAAGTGCAACGACAGCCAGGCTGTAGTTATGACTCTGGCATCACTGGGAACTGGCTTCGATTGTGCAAGCAAGGTGTGCTTTGGGTGCTTTCCATCGTTACTGCTAGAATAAACAAATTCAAAGCTCTGTTGATTATTAGCCAAAACTACACTGGCATCTCTTGTGTTTTTTGCTGACTGTTAGCATTGTCATCTCACAGACTGAGATCCAGCTTGTTCAGTCTCTGGGAGTAGATCCAAGCAGAATCATCTACGCCAACCCCTGCAAGCAGGTTTCACAGATAAAGTATGCATCTGCACATGGAGTCCAAATGATGACCTTTGATAGTGAAGTGGAGCTCATGAAAGTGGCTCGTTGTCATGATAATGCCAAGTAAGAGTTTTTACTTTTTAAGTAAAGGTTTGTTTTTAGTTTTGGCCTCTTTGTTAATACTGTTCCTGTTCTCATTCAGGTTGGTGTTGCGTATTGCCACAGATGACTCAAAGGCTTTGTGTCGCTTAAGTGTGAAGTTTGGGGCTCCTCTTAAAGCTTGTCGTGGTCTCCTGGAGCGGGCCAAGGAACTGGGGCTGGATGTGATCGGTGTCAGCTTTCATGTTGGCAGCGGCTGCACGGACGCAGAGACCTACACCAAAGCTATTGCAGATGCTCGCTGTGTCTTTGACATGGGGGTGAGTTGCTCCTAAAATCCACCTTCACATTTAATTTTTGATTGTTTCATCTCTGCAAAGAAGCCTAAATTTAAACCTTTTTTTTTTGCAGGAAGAGCTTGGCTTCAACATGGATCTCCTGGATATTGGAGGAGGTTTTCCTGGTTCAGATGATGCTGAACTGAAATTTGAAGAGGTATTTGGAAATGTTTTTTTTTTTTAGCCAGAGTCGTATAAAGTAACATTCTAGTTGACTTACATGTGGACTCCTTTCCATTTTTAGATTACAGTAGTAATCAACGCTGCCCTTGACAAGTACTTTCCTGTTGACTCTGGGATCAGGGTCATCGCTGAGCCGGGACGCTTCTACGTGGCATCTGCCTACACGTTGGTTGTGAACATCATTGCTAAGAAGGTCATCATGGATGACGAGCCGTCTTCTGATGGTAACGGCTTTGGTTGAACAGATAACCATATGGGGTTGCCTATTAGTCGTATGACCTTTTTTTGTTTGTTTTTAAAAAAAAAAAAAATAAGTTATGATCTTTTTTTCCTGCAGAGGAAGATGATGCGACCAGTCGCACAACTCTGATGTACTATGTCAACGATGGGGTGTATGGATCCTTCAACTGCATCCTCTATGACCATGCTCACTGTTTGCCAATGTTGCATAAGGTCGGTGAGATCCAAAGGCTGTCATTGGGATGGGGACAAAGTGTAAGAAAAGTACTGATCTGTTTTTACTGAGTTTCTTTCAATTGTCACTTGTAGAAACCAAAGCCAGATGAGGCGCTGTACCCCTGCAGTATATGGGGCCCAACATGTGACGGTCTAGACCGGATCGTCGAACTGTGTACCCTGCCGGACCTCCAGGTGGGCGACTGGCTGGTTTTTAACAACATGGGTGCCTACACTGTAGCTGCCTCCTCCACCTTCAATGGCTTCCAAAGACCTGACATTTACTACGTCATGTCCCGTCCTGCCTGGTGAGCCTTTGTTACAGAAACTTGCTTAGAAAGAAATTCAGCAAAAAAATTTTTTTTTAATTTGTGACTTATGCTTTTTTGTTTCCAGGCACTATGTGCAGCAGATCTGCTCCCATGGCCTTCCAGCTCCTGCAGAGGAGTCCTCCCTATCTGACGTTCCAGCTTGCTGTGGCCGAGAGCAGCTTGGACATGCCCACCAAGCCTTGCCACACCCATGTGATCTGAAACTTGCAACAGAAAGAAGCCATGTTCCTTAGTTGGCATCTTTATTAATAAGCGGATGAAGTTCTATACATGTTGGACAAGCCCAGTTACTTGACAGGAGATTGAGGGGGACATGTTGCACACATTGCAATGTTCTGTACAGAAGCTGGGAATCAACCCTTGAATGAGGCTGTTTCACACTCAGGCCATCTCTGTGGGTACCAGACACAGTTTAACAAGCAGCTCTGTATTAAAATTAATTGCTGCTGATTTGTAGCATTAGCATGGGGTACTTCACTATAAGCCTATTTTTAGAACTGGAAAAAGTTGGAAATTAACTTCATGATGACTTGAAGAACAACTTTGGAGTAAAAGTATTGTTTGCCCAGTACAGCTGTGAAAGTAGAGATGGGGCAGTTGTTGGTTTGGGGACTTAAACAGAAATTCAGATGGCCTTATCTATCAGTATCATGAGGTCAGTGTATTATCATTTTAACAACTGAAGACGCATATCTGATGACTCACAAAACATTGGCGAGAGGTGGAATTCAGATCCTTATATGGCTGCTATAATTATATTTTCCATGATTGCCACTTCTGAACAGAACCGAGGTAGTGTTAATCTTCAAGATCTTTCAAAACCTCATGTTTTAACTTTCATATCTGGAACAAAACGTAGTCTTTGATCAGAAAATGTTGATTACATGAATTGTTTTGGGTGTAACTAATGATTCTGGAAAATAAGAGAAAAATCTTTAAGATTAACACTTAAAACACAGGGACTCAAAAAGCAGATGGCACCCCTCTCCTTTTGGTTTCTCTTTTTTTGTTTTAGCTTGCAGAATTATATAATTTGTTCATAATATTAACCAGACAGCAAAGTTTGAACATGCATGGAAACTGGATATGAAAGAGACGGGATTGCATATTTGTATCGCTTTCCTATGGAAACCTTTTGAAGTTTTGTATTTTTTTTTTAATAAATTAGGTGCTGAACCAAACAATGGGTGTTTTGTGCTTATGTCAAAATTCAGATTTTAACCAAACCAGCACTATTCAACTAACTTCCCACAAGAGCTCCATCTAGTGGCCATATTTTGCATTAATTGTTTTTTCTCTGGTTTTTAAAAAAATGTTTAAAGAAATTTTGAGTACCTAGAAAATCTAAATGCTGTGCTAAAACTAATAGGAATGGGAGCAATAATTTTTTTCAGATTATAACCGTAATTGCAAGGAACCCAAAAAAAAATAATCTACAGGTCCTTCTCAAAATAGCATATTGTGATAAAGTTCATTATTTTCCATAATGTCATGATGAAAATTTAACATTCATATATTTTAGATTCATTGCACACTAACTGAAATATTTCAGGTCTTTTATTATCTTAATACGGATGATTTTGGCATACAGCTCATGAAAACCCAAAATTCCTATCTCACAAAATTAGCATATCATTAAAAGGGTCTCTAAACGAGCTATGAACCTAATCATCTGAATCAACGAGTTAACTCTAAACACCTGCAAAAGATTCCTGAGGCCTTTAAAACTCCCAGCCTGGTTCATCACTCAAAACCCCAATCATGGGTAAGACTACCGACCTGATTGCTGTCCAGAAGGCCACTATTGACACCCTCAAGCAAGAGGGTAAGACACAGAAATAAATTTCTGAACGAATAGGCTGTTCCCAGAGTGCTGTATCAAGGCACCTCAGTGGGAAATCTGTGGGAAGGAAAAAGTGTGGCAGAAAACGCTGCACAACGAGAAGAGGTGACCGGACCCTGAGGAAGATTGTGGAGAAGGGCCGATTCCAGACCTTGGGGGACCTGCGGAAGCAGTGGACTGAGTCTGGAGTAGAAACATCCAGAGCCACCGTGCACAGGCGTGTGCAGGAAATGGGCTACAGGTGCCGCATTCCCCAGCCCTGGGCTACAGAGAAGCAGCACTGGACTGTTGCTCAATGGTCCAAAGTACTTTTTTCGGATGAAAGCAAATTCTGCATGTCATTCGGAAATCAAGGTGCCAGAGTCTGGAGGAAGACTGGGGAGAAGGAAATGCCAAAATGCCAGAAGTCCAGTGTCAAGTACCCACAGTCAGTGATGGTCTGGGGTGCCGTGTCAGCTGCTGGTGTTGGTCCACTGTGTTTTATCAAGGGCAGGGTCAATGCAGCTAGCTATCAGGAGATTTTGGAGCACTTCATGCTTCCATCTGCTGAAAAGCTTTATGGAGATGAAGATTTCATTTTTCAGCACGACCTGGCACCTGCTCACAGTGCCAAAACCACTGGTAAATGGTTTACTGACCATGGTATCACTGTGCTCAATTGGCCTGCCAACTCTCCTGACCTGAACCCCATAGAGAATCTGTGGGATATTGTGAAGAGAACGTTGAGAGACTCAAGACCCAACACTCTGGATGAGCTAATGGCCGCTATCGAAGCATCCTGGGCCTCCATAAGACCTCAGCAGTGCCACAGGCTGATTGCCTCCATGCCACGCCGCATTGAAGCAGTCATTTCTGCAAAAGGATTCCCGACCAAGTATTGAGTGCATAACTGTACATGATTATTTGAAGGTTGACGTTTTTTGTATTAAAAACAATTTTCTTTTATTGGTCGGATGAAATATGCTAATTTTGTGAGATAGGAATTTTGGGTTTTCATGAGCTGTGCCAAAATCATCCGTATTAAGACAATAAAAGACCTGAAATATTTCAGTTAGTGTGCAATGAATCTAAAAAATATGAATGTTAAATTTTCATCATTACATTATGGAAAATAATGAACTTTATCACAATATGCTAATTTTTTGAGAAGGACCTGTATTTAGACCTCAATGTTTACATAACACCATTACTGAAGCAAATGGTCTTAGATATTGAAAACTAGTATAATTATGGGCCTCAAGGTGGAGCACAAGTACAGTTCATAATTAGCTAAATTTATCATGTCATACAAGGGCTTGGTGAGTATATATTGCTGTATTAGTGTATATAATTAATGATAGTTCAAGTATCAATGTACTAAAATATTTGGTTTCCAATTCATACCCTTTTTAAAAAGGTTTTATTTAAAGTTAATTAAAACGATTTAGTATAAATACAGTACATATAGCAGAGGGACTTACAATAGCTCATCTTGTAAAATCATTTGCAACTTTACAAAAGGTGCTTCTGCATTATAATCTATTATAATTCCTTGTCTTCCTGGTTCTTTTTCATTATTCTTTGTGAAATCTCCACATGCAGTACATGAGCAACTTATTTTGGAAGGCTGGCGGCTCCGATGAGTGCTGCATCAGTTACTAAACGGATGAAGAGAAATACATGAGGACAAAACAATAAAAATGTACAACTGTTAGATAATTGCATTTGTTTATAATATAACAATAAAAATAGTGTTATTGTAAAAGCTTTGTTTTTAATGCAATAACATTTTATTACAACATAATATAAGAAGCCTCCTTATTAGCATGTTACTAAGGAAGTATAGGTAGATACGTGCCCTTATTCCCAATAATACAAACATTTGAAAGCACAACAACAAAACAGATGATTGTGTACAATTAGTTCATTATAGTTTTGTTTGTAGGTGAAAATAAAATTTAACAGACATTTACAGAACATTATTTACAACACCTGTGAATATTGACCTAAACCCTGACAGGAATATCTCCCATGAGAGGAGTATATTATGTTTTTTTAGGATGGTTCCTTTTTTAATGTGCTACTACATATTGTGACCGAGATTTGGTAGCCAAATACTAGCATTGTAAACAGACAAAACAAACGCTACTCTACAGAAAGAGGAAGATGGCAGCCATCCCCAAATGTAGTGAAGCTGCTTAGCCAACATGCAACAAATGCCCAATCTCCTTCAGCTTGGATGAGTCCTTGTAATAAAGAGCTAAGTTTAACCAACAATCTGATTGATTTAGAGCTGACTGATTTCACTGGCCCGTTGGTGTCAGCAACTCCAATGTATGTACCTTTGGCTGAAAACATCCTGGAAATTAATGTTTAGTTTGAGACATTAATAACAAGTATATAAACTGCTCTAACAACAAAGACTAACATAATTTCAGAACCCACATCGATTAAGTGATTTTTCTCAGCAATGATTTTAATTTGACATTTGACCCCTGAGGTCGTAACCATCTTTTCATTTTACATATTTGATGCAAATCACTAGTTAATAACAACAAACAGACAAAGTGTATTTTGATGAGTAAATATAATTAAAGTTGTCAAAAATGTAAGAAAATAATTTTAATTTATGATAAAATAAACTTTTTTGGTTCAAAGTTAACCTTTTTGTACATCTGTCATAATAATGTCCTGCAAAAAATAAAATTTGTTCAGCAGATGATCCATAATTTAAACCCTGATTTTAAAAAGAACAAGCTCATTTATTGAGGATCTTTTATTTTTCTGTTTTACTGCACTCAGAGCATTAGCAAATAAGAACAAATGATATCAATGGTATAAAAAGGTTATAAAGTTCATGAAGATAAATTACATTTTAACTCTTTAAACTGTATGGCTTATAGACCTTGTTGTATTTTATCCTCTGTAACTAATGTGGTGGGATGATTAGGGTTATTGTCCACTTGGAAGACTAATTTCTGCCCAACCTTTACCTTTCTAGCTGATGTTTTGAGATGGTGGTTCAGTATTTCCACATAATGTTCTTTCCTCAGGATTCCCTCTGTTTTGTGAAATACACCAGTCCCTCCTGCAGTAAAACTCCCTGCAATATGATCCTGCTAACCCTGTGCCTAAAAGTTAGGATGGTATTCTCAGACTTGCAAGTGTCCCCTTTTTCCTTCAAATGTAAAAACGGTCTTAATGGTTAAACGCTTTAAATTTAGTTCCATCAGAACATAGGACCCATCTCCAAAGGTGAAGTTCCTTATCCTTGAGAGCATGTGCAAACTGTAATTTGTTTTTTATTTGGCTTTCAGAGTAATTCGTACTATCTGTGTGGCTTTTCAGTCCATGTCAGAACAGTCCATGCCAGTCTTTAATATATTAAGTAGATTTATACCAAAACAGGAAACATACGGTCTGATTTAATGTCAGACAGTAAGAAATAAAGTTTGTGACTGTGTGTACAGTATCTGTCTTCAATTGTATTATTGTACAGCTCATCAATGATAAGGAGAAATGTGGACAGGCAGAATTGATCATAGTGGTATCACGGGCAAGTCCTTCCTCTCACAGTGTTTTCTAATGTACTCGCTGATAGCAATCTGATTATTCAGCTCTTTCTGAACAGCATAATGTAACACTTGGGGACCAAGTGACAGCCAAGGATGTCGTAGAAAGAAATGAGAATGGCCACGCTGCTTACAACTGCTATGTACTTTTCCTGGAAAGTTAAAATAATTGGGAGGCAAACAATCCATATGATTAAAAACAGCACCATGCTCACAGTGATTAACGAGGCTTTTGTGTAGATGTCGGGTAGCTGTCTACCTTTGCAAGCAAAGATAAAACACACAAGGCCCCGGAAAGAGATGTAGACTATTGTGGCCACAAAAAACGTGTCCATAGACAAGACACACTGATGCAATATGAATGCAGATTTCTCGACCTGTATAGGATGAACCGGTCGAACAAGTTGCCAGGCCAAGGATAAGCCAATCTGCACACCAGAGATGATGACAATCAGAGGTACTGGATGATTAAACCTTTTAATCCTAGAGCAGACCCTTGGGTCAAAGCTAAAGCCCTGCAGGATCTGAATTAAGTTGGCCAGAATACAGGAAATACAGAGGGAGAAACCAATGCCAAAGAAATGAATGCCTGAATATGAATGTGTTGTGGGTTTTCCCATAAAGGTGAAGGTTATGCAGAAGCCAAAGAGAAAGGAGGCTACCTCCACGAAACACAAGCAACCTCCAATTGCCTTAACAATGGGAGTTCCACAGTTGATACCAATGATGACAGCAGTCACAACAGTAACAATTATTGCAATGGCAGCCATTGTGCTCAGAACTATGGCTGTCTCTCCACTCAAGAAACTCTTCAGTTTTATCCACACAAGTATCCCTTTGGTTTGCTGGTGAGCAGTGCACAGACATTTTGGGGGGGCAGGTGCTCAAGTGGAAAAAAAGGGCACCTTGGAGCTGTTGGTTGCCTTTGTAGTGTGAGATTTATTACAGGCACAACGTTAACATAATTTATATGTATTACTAAGCACCCCCAAAATAAACTGTCCTGTGGGTTGAAGGGAAATGACCACCCAGGAAAAAAAAAACCAAAACAAGAATGCATTTGACAAAATTCTTAAGATTAATAAGGCAACAAAATTATCATAGTCTGATTTAAAGTTAGATTACTGATTCACAACCTCAACTTCCTGAGTCAAACTTGAAACTTACATTATCCTTCATTTTTTTTCTTTTTACACAATGAGCACAACATGTTTGTCTTGACTATATCATTCTGTACTTTTATCACAAAATGTCTTCTGCACCAAATAATCTTATGTTGTAGCAAAGCAGGTTACACTGCCAAATTTACCAGGTAGGTCACGCTAAATGAGTTATCTTCAGAAACGTGAGTTAACCAGTGACCATTCTACAGCGTAAATCAACTATACCCAGAAAATGAGTTATAAAATCTTTATGGTCAAAATGAAACCAACATCAGAGAATATGATCATAAGAAGAATCATCTATACTTCTGCATGTAGCCAGTGTGATATATGACAGAAATTATTCTTAGAGAATAAAAATTAATGAGATTACAAGTCCTGAGAACTGATAAGATGTCTGCCATTTAGAAAATAAAATACTCTGATCTATTTAATGCATGCAAATTATATAATTTTTATTTTATGTAAAGCTTGCTGCTTTTTCTGCCTACCTTTCCAAAGACTTACCACTTAACAAAAACATAATAAAAATTGAATAGTTACTTTTACTGCTGAAACCTGAGGTATGATGTGAAAAACAAATTAAAGGGCATTTTTGTTAAAACTACATTTATTAACCAGTCAATAAAAAAATCTAAAAACAGACATCAATTTAGTTTATATGAAACCTTTTAACATTTTGCTCAATATTGATAAAATGTGTTGTTGTTTTTTGGAACTTCTCCATGCGAGCGAGGCCTTTTGGAGTAATTTGGGTAGGCTGGGAAATCTAGGAAGGTTTACCACTGTTCTATGTTTTCTCCATTTGTGGAAAATGGGTCTCACAGTAGTTTATTGTGTTCTTCGACCTTAAAAATAATTTTTTAACCCTCAGACTAATAGATGTCAATGGCTTTGTTTTTCATTTGTGCTTCACATAGGGCTAGGCTTTAAGGAAACAGTGCTAACTGTAAACTGCCAACTACCTTTTTTTTTTTTACCAATTTATTTCATTCAAAGAAAAATGTTATTATGCATTTGTTTGATGTGCAAAAATAATTACTACCAGAAGCAGCTAAAATGGTCTAGTCAAACAAATACAGGATATATCTGTAGAAGATTGATCATATGTTTCCAATTATGTTCTGCCAACAATCTCAACCAAACAAATAAAAAGACATTTGTAAATAACGACTTGTATCAACAACACATAAATTTCTTTACTATACCTCAAAAGCAGTAAAAATTGTCCATTCACAGCTTTGATAGTCACATTTTAGTGAGGCTCTGAGGCCCTCTGCAATGACCCGGACAGCCAGATAGATGCTGTAGGATTCGTCACGGTCAATGTAGTGCTGCAACCAGTTTGAGTTGGAAGTCTTATTCTTGATATTAAAATCCTCTTCATCTTTGGAGTCGTTTATGGAAAGTTGATAATGATTCAAAATGGCATTTTTAGATCCTTCAAACGTAGAGTTGATGTAATCTTGAAAGCCAGGCACATCATTCTGTTTATAGATGATTGTGTAGAATCCAAAAGCGGGACCGATCTTTTCGATGCCTTCTATCTTAAAGACATCAGGAGAAGTGGACCAGGTGTCACCAGCTATCCAAGTTCTGCTGAAATTTTGTTCAATAACTTCTTTAATGATCAGAAGATGTAAGTTTCAGGGTGTGTTCACTCTTTATATTTGGTATGTGACAAAATATGGATATATTTACAATTAGGCGAGTTGTATTACATATTACACATAGCGAGAGACAAACCTGGGTGACTGACGGTAGAGCAAATATCCTTGCGATGGTAATGGATACCTCCAAGCACCTCTCCCCAATAACCACCTTGGTCTTGGGCTCAGGCAAGGAAGAGTCGATGGATCTAGGTATGAGACACCTCTGAGGGTCTGACTGGTTCCTCAGCAGTTGCAGAGCTGCTCTGATGGCCAGACTGACATAATCACAAGTATCATAGATGTCATAACCAAGGATGAGGTTGGGCAGCAGTCTTGGCGAGTGTTGGTTTATTTCTTGGATGGCGTGGATCATCAGTTGGGTGCACAGGATCATTTGGATATTATACCTATAAAAGAAGGCAGGAAATAAACAATACATTTTCTAGTTATGTGAGTGGATTTGTTCTGTTGAGGACACACTTACTTATTGCAGATGATCGGACCAGAATCGTTCACCCTCTTGGTTTGTTGGTGAATGGGAAAAAGACCTCCAATTATAACGTCCCCAGAAAGGTACTGATGCAAATATTTCTTTTCAGAGCGTAAAATACACTCATGAACGTTACAAGTAACTTCAACAGAAACATGGTGCTCACAGTCTAATCAGATGTGTGTGCTGTGTTTTCAGCTCCATGCAGTGTGAGCTGGTTATTGAAAAATTTATTTCATATAAAGTTTGCCTACTGCAGATGTTTATCATTTGCATTACCAGACTGATTCCTACAGATTAAAATTCTGGCATGAAAATGGCCAGGTGATTTGAATCCCTCAGAAAGAGGGATTCATTCACAATTTCTGATTGCGTGTCACCATCACAGAAGTTCAGCAGTTAAACCAGTCTGAACAATAAAGGTTTTTGTCTTTACACTTTTCCCTGAGGTAAGGGGCCTCTGAAACCTCTGCACTGCAGTTTACACTAAAGTTCACAAGAGGGCAGTATGCTTCATATAAATTAACCTTTTTGTTGAGGTTGTTTTGAATAAACAGTTAGATGTTATTTTTAGCCACCATTTACGGCTATAAAACAGAATCTTCTGTCTGCTCTGATCAGTCCCAGCAGTTCAACCGGCAGGATGAGGCAAAGGCATTTCTTAAGTCTTTGGAGCCCTGCAGTGATGGAATCCAGCAGAACATTGTGAGAAACGTAACTTCACTGTGAGGGTTCATGATGTTGTGACTCATTGGTATGAGTGAAAATTAAGAACGATTTGCTGTTTGATTATATGTTTGTATAAAGAAGCCATGAAAAAGTTTTCACAAATATCCCTAAAATGGAGTTTAGATGAAAATTCAACTTGGAAGACTCACCTCCACTTCAGGCTCCTTCTAACTACTCCACCACATTCTCCGCTCCAACCAATCAGCTCCTGATCCACATTCCTCTTCAGCCAATCATCCCTCCAGGCTTCCCTTTAAAAGACCTTCATGCGCAGAATTTCCCGCTCTTCAGCTGAGCTTTGACCCTCCTCCACCCCATTTCCACCATCAGGCTTCAAGCTCCTCCCGACTTCCTTATCTCCTCAGGCCTCCACTCCACCACCAGTATCAGAATCCCGGAGGGAGACTTCTCTAATTCTAACCCTAAGATTTTCATTCAACCTCATGTCAGTATCAGCAACCATGTCTTCCACCGGGGTCCGAGCGCCAACACAAGCATCAGCTAATAAACTCCTCTGATTGCCATCTCTGTGTTTCTCTCATTTGTTAGTCTTTTCAGGTTGAATTCATTTATGATGATCAGTTTGGAGCTTATTGCACTAAATACGTAATCTTTTTAAATGTGAAAAAGAACAGGAGGACTAACAGTGAGGAAGAATGTTTCTTGATCCGAACAACAAAAGGAAACTTTGCTCTCAAGGTTTAGATTCTTAACTTTGGGATTCTCTCCAGCTGGGAATCTGCGAACCCCCTGGACATTTAGAGCTCAACACCTAGGTCATTCTAACATATGAGTATGCTGTGATTTGCACCATTCATTGTAGCTCTGGCTGTGGGTTTTTTGTTCTGCTGGAAGGTGAACCTCCACCACATTCTCAAGTTTATCACAGCTTTAAACACATTTTTCTCTAGGATTTGCCCTGCATTTAGCTCCACCCATCTTCCTGTCAATTCACTGTTATTGGTGAAGAGAAATATCCCAACAGCATGATGCTGCCACCACCATGCTTTACCTGTGTGGAGGGTGTGTTCCGGATGAGATACAGTGTTAGTTTACTGCCACACATAATTTTGTAATAAGACCAAAAGGTCCAGTTTGATATCATGTGACCTGAGTAGCTTTTTCCACATGTTGAATCAGGGCATCTTGTGGTTTTCTTTTAAAAATGTGAACTGATCCATCAAGCATATTCCTTGGTCCTCATCATGCTGTTTGTTTACCAATATACTGTAACAAACCTCTGAGGTCTTCTGTGAAGACCTTATGAGTTTGTACTGATTTTAGACTGGAATTTAATTACACACAGTTGGACTAACTTAGGTTAAGTTCTAAAGTTCATTGGTTGCCATTGATTTTACTCTGAGATATCAGAATAAAGGGTGCCAAATACAAATGCATGCCTCACTTAAAAAAATGTAAACCATACTTTTCCTTTACAGTAATGCACAAATTTATCCTGGTCTATTTCAAAATATCCCAATAGAACACGCCGAGGTTTTTGGTTGCAATGCAACATGTCCAACAGTTTAGGTACTTTTTCAAGCCACTGTGTCCTATACCTAAAATTTATGCAAAAGCTAAGTACTTCATAAAATTTCCCCCAACTATAATTTCAGAAAGTAAGAATAATTAAGGAATTTTAATTCAGATCATCTTTGTAAAAAATTGATTAACCACTACTTAAGGACTTAAAGGGTCTTGATTGGACCCCTTACTCCCCACGCCTTGTGGGCAGTGGTTGTCCAGCCAATAAGTAGGAGTGGGCCTGCTGTAAACCAGCTGGAAGAAGGCAACATGGTTTTGTTGACGTGGAAGCTGGTGGTCTTTGGTATCCTGGCGGTGAGATCTCAGGGCCGGGTGTCTTCATGGCGCTATAGCCGCTCTGAGGACTTCGCACCGGTCGAGCAGACGTATTCAGAGACGCAGAGAGCGGAACGCTTTCAGGAGGTCCGGCGGGGCGACGAGAGAAGCGTTCAGCTGCGGCGGGGCGCGCGCACAGGTGCCGATACCTACCTGAGGCACGAGGGACGGGGAGGTGACGCATTTGTCAACATGCGTTCAGGTGGAACTTACTCATCATTTTACTTAGAACTGATAGAACATCAGCTTTTATTGATGTAAGAGTGCAGTCAACATTGTAATTTTATTTATTAAGACTTAAAATATTATTAAAACTCAACAATATTTGGATGCCACAGAAGCCCGTTTTATTTTCTTTCAATGCACATCCTGCACTCATTCTCCGTTTTCTTAATTTGCAAAGATGGTGCCAATAACTTTGGGTCGAAGCCCTTTCAGCACAAAGCTGCACCATCTGGCTCCTTGCAGCCTGCTGGAGATTTTCCAGCAACCATCAGAAGCAGCGCAGATACCGGGCCTCACCAAACATCAGAACTAAATCCAGAAATTTGTGAAATTTGGATACTTTTTCTAGCTCCCATTTTTTTTTTATTATTACTTTTCAGTTTCTTTGCTTTTCTGGAGTACGTTTTTTTTAGGGTCTTAGTATTAATATTTTCAATAACAAAAAATGAAAAGACTTAGTATTTTTTCTAATATTGTGCTTTTGCTTGGGTGGCCTCACTAGATATAAGAAAATGGCCACTGCTGTGCTACACACTGAAGATCTTGATGTTTTAAATATTTTGCTAAATCTTGAAATTGTATCTTTTACACAAACTATAATAGCAAGTAAGCTAGTTCTCTGAGCTAGTTTACATAAATGAACAAGATAACCTACTGCCAGATATTTAATAATCCGTGTTTGGGATTTTAGCATTTATTATTTATTTGAATATGTACAAGAATATTTACAGCACATAATTGAAAACTCTTATTTACATATTCAAGGGAGTGGGTGGGAGTGCAAACCTATATTTATTCTCACTCCTTATCCATTTTTCCTTACATTACCCAGATAATCTTACACGTATAACATAATTCCAATGTAACATACACACATTTAATAATAGTATACTGTCAATATAGTATCTATTGAAATATAATTACAGTAGCAAGAACAATCCTTATTTCCTTGAAATAAAAAACAAAAACAAAACTAGCAGCAACAACATCAGCAAAAATAGTAATTATAATAATTATAACAATAACAACAACAATTATTATTATTACTGTCATCATCAGTAACACCATTACCATTATCATTATCATTATTTTTTTACATATTATATTCAGTAAGCACGATTTGTTTTTTTTGACAATTTGTACTGTTTTATGTTTGGGCATTGCGACAAAAAACAAAGAATCATCAGAAAACAAGTACTGATGGCAGTGATGCTATGCAGGTGTGTTAATTAGTAATTAGGTTATGTTATAAAATAAGAAGAAAATCAATCAAATTAACAAGGAAACATGAAACACAAAAGTCAAGACAAAGTTTAACACAGAGACCAAATAACTTGATTAATTTTTCATAGTGACAATATTTTTCTCTAAAATGAAAAGCCTCTAATTTCTGCAAATAAACTGAATACAATTTCTTTACTTTTTTTTTATTTACAGCAACAAGAACTAACTGCAAAAATCGTCCGATTGACCTGGTTTTCATCATAGACAGCTCCCGTAGTGTGCGCCCTGCTGAGTTTGAAAAGGCCAAAGAGTTCCTGCAGGACATGGTGGACAGCTTGGTCATAGGCAGGGATGCCACCCGTGTCGGCCTTGTTAATTATGCAAGCACAGTCAAGATTGAGTTTCTCCTCAACACCTATTTTGACAAATCCTCCATAAAGCAGGCGCTTGGTCAGGTCGTGCCCCTGGCTTCAGGCACCATGACAGGCATGGCCATCAAGACCGCCATGGAAAAAGCCTTCATCAAGGAGGCTGGGGCTCGAACTGCTTCCATCGACATTTCTAAGGTGGCTATTATAGTCACTGATGGGAGGCCCCAGGACAAGGTGGAGGAGGTGTCAGCCGCAGCCAGAACATCTGGGATAGAGATCTATGCAGTTGGAGTTGACAGAGCTGATATGACTTCTCTGCAGCTTATGGCCAGCCAACCACATGATGACCATGTCTTCTATGTGGAGACCTATGGTGTGATCGAGAAGCTCACATCCAAATTTAGGGAAACCTTGTGTGGTAAGGATGATGAAAATGGGAGTGCAGGTATTGATGATAACGGACTAGGCCTAAATGACAGGGAAGACGATAATGGAATGAAAATTGAGCGTGACAATAAAGGGAAAAACGGTATGTCAGATCGGTCCTATTCTATTTACCTGTGAGCATATGGGCAGCACCATACAAGGGATCTTCATTCTAAAGCTATTGGTCCTCTTCTTTAGTTTTAAGTACAAACCCCAAATAAATACGAATTTACCACTTGTTCTAACTGAATATTCTACTAAAAAGATAATTAGCAACTGTAAAAAAAAAACTGAGTGGTATTAATGCAGAAAGCATTAAACATGAAAAATAAACCCCACACTAACCAACTTAAAGAAGAGAAGATTCAAATTCTGGCCACATTCTTTAAAATGTTGGAAACCTAATATGATGTTGTCTGTTCTGTTCACAGAAATGTGCTGCTGCTGTAAGTTGTGCTGCAAGCCAATAAAAAGCCGTTGAAACCAGGGACTCACAAAAGGCAGCAGCTTTGCCATAAGAGCTTTAAAAAAGCCTTAATCATTTTGGAAAATATTATTATTATTATTTTTTTTTAATAAGAATTTACCTTCATTTTCTTATATCTACTGTAGGCAAGCAACTCAAGTAGCCTTCTCTGTCAAAGCTCCTATAAAGTACAGGTCCTTCTCAAAAAATTAGCATATTGTGATAAAGTTCATTATTTTCTATAATGTAATAATGAAAATTTAATATTCATATATTTTAGATTCATTGCACACTAACTGAAATATTTCAGGTCTTTTATTGTCTTAATATGGATGATTTTAGCATACAGCTCATGAAAACCCAAAATTCCTATCTCACAAAATTAGCATATTTCATCCGACCAATAAAAGAAAAGTGTTTTTAATATAAAAAACGTCAACCTTCAAATAATCATGTACAGTTATGCACTCAATACTTGGTCAGGAATCCTTTGGCAGAAATGACTGCTTCAATGCGGCGTGGCATGGAGGCAATCAGCCTGTGGCACTGCTGAGGTCTTATGGAGGCCCAGGATGCTTCGATAGCGGCCTTTAGCTCATCCAGAGTGTTGGGTCTTGAGTCTCTCAACGTTCTCTTCACAATATCCCACAGATTCTCTATGGGGTTCAGGTCAGAAGAGTTGGCAGGCCAATTGAGCACAGTGATACCATGGTCAGTAAACCATTTACCAGTGGTTTTGGCACTGTGAGCAGGTGCCACGTCGTGCTGAAAAATGAAATCTTCATCTCCATAAAGCTTTTCAGCAGATGGAAGCATGAAGTGCTCCAAAATCTCCTGATAGCTAGCTGCATTGACCCTGCCCTTGATAAAACACAGTGGACCAACACCAGCAGCTGACACGGCACCCCAGACCATCACTGACTGTGGGTACTTGACACTGGACTTCTGGCATTTTGGCATTTCCTTCTCCCCAGTCTTCCTCCAGACTCTGGCACCTTGATTTCCGAATGACATGCAGAATTTGCTTTCATCCAAAAAAAGTACTTTGGACCACTGAGCAACAGTCCAGTGCTGCTTCTCTGTAGCCCAGGTCTGGGGAATGCGGCACCTGTAGCCCATTTCCTGCACACGCCTGTGCACGGTGGCTCTGGATGTTTCTACTCCAGACTCAGTCCACTGCTTCCGCAGGTCCCCCAAGGTCTGGAATCGGCCCTTCTCCACAATCTTCCTCAGGGTCCGGTCACCTCTTCTCGTTGTGCAGCGTTTTCTGCCACACTTTTTCCTTCCCACAGACTTCCCACTGAGGTGCCTTGATACAGCACTCTGGGAACAGCCTATTCGTTCAGAAATGTCTTTCTGTGTCTTACCCTCTTGCTTGAGGGTGTCAATAGTGGCCTTCTGGACAGCAGTCAGGTCGGCAGTCTTACCCATGATTGGGGTTTTGAGTGATGAACCAGGCTGGGAGTTTTAAAGGCCTCAGGAATCTTTTGCAGGTGTTTAGAGTTAACTCGTTGATTCAGATGATTAGGTTCATAGCTCGTTTAGAGACCCTTTTAATGATATGCTAATTTTGTGAGATAGGAATTTTGGGTTTTCATGAGCTGTATGCCAAAATCATCCGTATTAAGACAATAAAAGACCTGAAATATTTCAGTTAGTGTGCAATGAATCTAAAATATATGAATGTTAAATTTTCATCATGACATTATGGAAAATAATGAACTTTATCACAATATGCTAATTTTTTGAGAAGGACCTGTACATGTAAAGTTTCATTTTAAAAAACGACTAAAAATGGGGAAGTATATTTCATGCATTTGTTTATTGTTGTTAATTTAAAAGCAAAGACTCACAGTCAGTAACCATTCTGCTGTAGGAGCTTTTAAAAAAGCTAAAAAAAAAGGCAACATTTTAGGTTTTTCAGCTTTTATTAGGACAAATAGCCGATTCCCTCAAAGCTAACAGTGGGTTAGCTCAGCTTAGCAATATCCGCTAGGCTAGCTCAGCATGAAGTTAATAAAGTTTGAAACAAGCCCCTTTAAAGTGAGGTAGTTGTGATTAAAGATTGTTGTTAAAAATAACCAAAAAAAAAGCTCCAAAATTAAGAACTTGAACGTTTACTGTTTAGTATGGGAAATTAACACCACCTCAACAGGTTACATATACAATATTTCCATTGAATGTTCAACGTTTAATGCTGAAAATGGAATGTGTATTTTGCAAAAACAAATATTGCTGGTAGTTTAAAAGAGGAGATTGACAATAGACAAACACTTTGATATAGAAGATTTAAATTAAGCCTTAAAACATGTGATTTCTATTATTTTACCATGTTTTGAAGGGGAAATATACTTTACACTCATATCTCATTTAAGCAACCTAAGCATACTCTGTGACAGCTAATGCTTGCTTAGTTTGGCTTATTAGCAGCTTTTAGCAAACTCTTTACAGTCTTTTTTTACAGTGTACCAGTTATAGCCACAGTTTATTTGTTAAAGTGTCTCAAAATAATTAAGTGCTTTGCTACAGGAGCTTTCAAAAGTCCTTAAAACTTTATGTATTTATTTATATTTTTTGTCTTTGATGCACTTTCTCATGGCTACCGAGTACTATGTCATACACTTGAATAACTAAGCATAGCAGTAGCTGCTAGGCTGCCTCTGTCCGAAGGTTAATGAACATCCATACCAAGCTCTTCACAATTTACTAGTTACCAATTAAATTCAATATTGAAGCTAACCACAGGCTAAAAACGTAAGAACGTGCAATGTCTACTGTTCAGTATAGAAAAATAACATGACACCAATTTGTGACACATGAAACTTTCTCTTAAAGTTGTTTTTTTAATGTTTGCCTACTCTAAATAATTATATTATGTTAACATAAGGGTATTATCAGAATTTATAAAGGGTGGTTCACACTTAACAAAACACACTTAACAAAATTCTCAAAATGTCAACTCTTGTGTCCAAAACATGTTTGCTTTCCCTCTCAATACAGCGTTCTCTGAATACATTCAATTCCTGCTTGTTGTTTGAGAAAAGCTGGCTAAACATTGCTGGTAGATTAATCTTAAAAATTTCATTAATTCAATAGAAACACAGTGTTCAATTTATCTTTCTCCAGACAAGATTAGAGAGTTGATCCGTACAAACAGCTTAGGTATATGGAAAACTGTTTAGAAGTGACATTGAGAGATGATGCAGAAGTATTTCAGAGAAAACAGTACCAACAATCTAAATAAATTAAATGACAGTATTTATGCTTTATCTTCCAACTTGTACAGGCCAAACTATCGGGTGCCAGTCATGCAATATCCCAAATATCAAGCCAACTGCACATTGCATGTTTGATACTAACAGAAAAGTTTGCTGTTAAATATTCGATTGAACCTATGGAGTGAACTCTGTGTGTCAGTGTGAACAACTTGTGTTTCTTTTCTGAGGACAAGTTTAGAAATACAAATTGTTCAGTAGTTTTGCATAGGTCTATTATGGATGGGTCGTAACTAGTATTTATAAGCACTGAACTATTTAAATATTCATCTTTCTGCACAAATAATAAAAATCTAAATCAAATAAACTCAATGTAATATCTTTCGAATTGAATCACACAAATCCTACAAACTTACTTGCATGTGGCAAATTAACTAAATACTCACAAACTAACCAAACAATGCAAGACAAACTGATTTTAACCAGATTTTAGTAGACATAAGCATATCAGATACTGAAGTGTTTCTTCTAGGTTTGGATCCATGTGCTCAAGGACACAACTGTCAGCATATGTGTGTCAACAGTGGGAACTCGTACAGTTGCAAGTGTCACTCAGGCTACGTTTTGAATCCCGACAAGAAAACATGCTCAGGTAAGTATTTTACTATTCAGCTGTTTTTAACCTAATCTTTTTCAACATATAGTGTAGACAAGCCTTACGTAGGGAAAGATGGTTAAATGATTTATGTAAAAATCCCAGTTTTCCATTTAGGTGCTAAAAAAATAATATTTAAGTAATAGAAAACAAGCTCTCTCATAAATGACAAGTTTTCTAAAATAGTTGACAGCAATTTTGGTGTGCTTCAAGGTTCTACCTTGAGTCCTCTTCTTTTTAGTTTGTATATCAGTGATTTTCCTAAGGTTTGTCCACTTCATGTTACTTGTCAGATGTATGTAGATGACACTGTTGTGAATTTGCATGAAAAAACAAACCAAATATTGCAGAAGAACTATAAGCTGCAATTGCTATATTGTCTAATTGGTTATGCAACTCATGTTTAAATCTTGGTGTGAATAAAACTGTATACATGTTTAAGGTCTGTAAATAGAGATCCAGATGGAGAAGTTCTAGTGTAACTTTATAAGTCCTTATAAGTCATCTTCTTATTGAAAAACGTGTCAACCTGATGTGTTGATGGCTATTTTACAGGTGCAGATGCTTGTACCCAGGGACATGACTGCCAGCACATTTGTGTCAACAGTGGTGACTCGTACATGTGCCAGTGTCGAAATGGATACGTGTTGAACGCAGACAAGAAAACATGCTCACGTAAGAACATTTATTTCTCTCAATAGATCATAAGCTCCAGCTGTTGTGACCGATAGTTTGTCTGGATTTCATATGAAGAACTCAAAGGTTTACAAAGTTCTAGGTTGCTTCATAAATCAGGGGTCTTCAAGTTGACCATGTTCCAGATGCAAAACTGGAACTCAGTTGCCTTGTAGTAACGATCAACTTTGTTGTTTTTTGCGTATTCAACCACCCAAGCAGTAGATAAGAGAAAAAATGTGTTAAACAAAAAATTACAGCCACCAATTATATTATGCATGGGACACCTGTGAGGGGATTTGATTGACTTTGGGCTTTTGGTTTCCAAATTAGAAACCCACCTTTGCAGCTTTAAGCCAAGGCAAGACATATGTATTTATATGGCATCATCTATACACAAGGCAGTCCAAAGTATTTTACAGGAAATAAATTAAAAACAAAAAACCCCTTTAATCTTTTCTTTAAAAGAAAGCTCAATATGTCAGACCCCTAAAAACATTGCATACGAAAATAACGTTCCTTGTTGTGTTGCACTCTAAAAAAGGATTTTTTTGTAGTCAATGTTTGTCTTTTCTATTACCGAGTTATTGTGCTGATTAACTCCGTACCATGATATTTTCTAACCAAGTGGTTTTGCTGTCTGTACTTGACTGAAATCTAAAAGTGACTGAGACCCCATATGCAAGGTAACACACAAGCGAAATCAATGGTCTCAAGAAGAACGCCATTTTTTAAACATAATATTAGGTCCTACTTGCAGTTTGCCACAATGCATATGGGGACAACAAAGTAGAAAAAGATTATTTGATCAGATTACATCATAATATAATGTGTGGAGGAAAGCTAACACAGCTCATCACCATGAACACACCCTCCTCATCAGTGGCGGATGCTGGTCTTTCAATGAAGGGAAGCTCAATTTCAAGATCGCTAATTCGCTCATTTCACTGTCAATCAAAAAGGGATTCAGCCTCAGACAGATCATCCAATCATCATGCAGAAACTGAGCGTCCGGGCCAGCCGAGGCCAGACCACTGCCCCATAGACTCCCAGAGACGCTGAGCGTCCGATGGGCGGGACAAAGCCCAGCATTTTTGCTTCGCTATTAAACTCACTGTTTAAAGCACTGTGAAGCTGCGGGAATGAGTGAGAGGAAAGCCGCGTCGTTACCAGTGATAAGAAGCTGATTCTGAACAAAGGTTGAGAGCGTTGTAGTGTATATTTAGTCAATGACATGTACACACAACAATATATATTTGATATTTGATGAGCTTCCCTTGCAATCGCCACTGCTCCCCATGGTGGTGGTGGCATCATGTCGTGGGGATACTTTGTCTTTAACAGTGACAGGGAAGCTGATCAGAGTTATTGGGAAGAGAAATACAGCTAAATACAGGCCAATCCTGGAGGAAACCTGTTAGAAGCTGAAAAAGACTTAACACTGGGGAGGAGGTTCACCCTCCAGCATATATTTGAATGAACCGGTCAAAGTCCAACGCTAATATCCTTCGGGAGTCCGTGGACTTAAAAGTTGATGTTCACAGATGCCCTGTATCCCATCTAACTGAGCTTGAGTTTTTTTGCAAACATTCTAGATGAGCAAAGCTGGTGTAGACAAACCCCAAAGCAGCTGCAACTGCAACAAAAGGTGGTTTTATAAAGTACTGACTCTGGGAGCTGATCAGAAACATTCAGCACCCCTTTTAGATTTTTTGTTATTTCCACGTACCAATGATACACTACCTTGTGTTGATGCATCACACTCAATCCTGATAAAATATGGTTTATGGTTGTAATGTAACACAATGCGAAAAAGTTGAATGAATGATTCAGCTGCTTTTCATGTTCAGATAAATGTGCACTTGGGACATGACTGTCAACATACATGTCCAATGTATACATGTGTTGAATGCAGACCAGAGAACATGCTTACATACATATGTCTTTTGTATGTTTCTGGTCTGTTTCTGTGGATATGCTGAGTTTTTAGAGAGATATAGGGCCATGCAGAATTTAATTGTCAAGCTTTTTTTTTTAAAGAAACCGAGCAGATCCCAGATATTACCAAAAATGTAAACTTGTTAATTTGGTCCGTTTGATTATCGTTGCATTAAAGCTTTGTATCACTTGCTTTAAGCCCCTTGTCTGTAAGGCCAGAATGCATTGTGGCACTATATATGTTGTCGTGCTAATGTGTGTCTTTTCAGGTTCTGATCCATGTGCCCATGGGCATGATTGCCAGCACATTTGTGAAAACAGGGATGGATCATATGTCTGCAGGTGTCGAGTGGGATATATGTTAAATACAGACCAGAAAACATGCTTACGTAAGCTATGATATTTGGGACTTAAAAAGTTATTTTTACAATGAATGTTGATTCTTACATTTAGTGTCAGGGATGCTAAAAAACATGAAAATGTAAGAACTTAGTTTTTATCTGCATTTCACCAATTGCTGTTTGCAGACTCAAAAGGTTTAAATTAGTCTTTATCACAGTTTTCTTTTTGTTACGGTTTTGTAGGATTTAAAGTAAATTTTTTATAGATATTAAATAAATTGTGATTGAAATGTTTGCCAGAGGGTAAATAAGGATTTTTAAAAGGCACTAACTTCAGGCATTCTTACATTCTCGGTTTGTGAAATTACACTAATACTGTGTGCTTCACAGAAACAAAAGTTGAAGTGACTGGGTTTGAATTAAGCAGACTTAGCTCTGCATTTGCAAATTGTTCCAACCTCATAATGCTTTTGTTGGGCCGGTCCTTAAGTCCTGCATTTTTTCTGAACTGTTCTGGATCACAGTAGCAACTTCATTCTTAACAGGTGCTGAGTTGGGATCCTGATGCTGTAGCTACCTGTGGGTACAGTGAGGTTTTGATTAATGAGGTTTAATAAAATGTCATTATAACAAGTACTCGCTGAAGTCTGACATAAAGTAAGGACACAGTTTTTACTGTTTTAAAAAGGCTAATCATGCAATTAAATATCATATTAGTTTTGGGTTATAAGGCTAAATTTAAGGGTGCTCACAGACCCGGCTGGATACAAGTGGGAGGTTAAGCAGCAGCTTGTTAAGGGACATTTAACCAAATATTTGTGGGGATAAATGTAGATATTTTAGCCAATTTGAACCCTTTGAGAATGAAAGATCACAGAAGAAAATAATGGAAGAAAACCCCCAAATAATTTAAACTTAAAACATCTTAAAATGTTTTTCTTGTTATTTAAAGTCATTAAAATTGTAAGTTTTCTAATGATTTCAGCATGAAAATGAACATTTCTAAAACATCAATAAAAGGCCCTAATTAAAATAACATTAATGCATATGATGAGCATATATAAACTTCTTTACAGAACGTTATGTGATGGCCTTTAATTTGTAATGGATGTTATTAGTGGTTACCGGTCCAATACCAAGTCAAAGGGATCCGGTTGGAAACTCCACCACACTGTTTATAGGAGATGTCAGATCATGTGTGATCGCTACAGGCTCTGATCCATGTTCTCATGAACATGATTGTCTGCATGTTTGTGTAAACATTAATTGCTCATACAAGTGCAAATGTCAATATGGATATCTTCAATCCAGATATGAAAACAGGCTCACCTAAAACTTTTCTTTTCTGGACAAGCACTTCTTCACTGCATGTTCTTATCTGAGCCACACAGATGTGAAAGCCTTTTCTGACAGGAAAACACAAACAGAATCCTCATTCAACATCTCTGCATCAAAATATGCACAAGTGTGAATCATCACAGAAGGACCGTTTCATGTGCAGCTCTTTAAGGCACCACAAAAATATTTGCAAAACAAAGTGTTTCTGGCATATCAGATCTTTGAGCTTGTCTTTTCAGGCTCAGATGCTTGTGCTCGGGGACACGACTGCCAGCACATTTGTGTCAACACTGGAAGCTCATATGTCTGCAAGTGTCGGCTGGGATATTTGCTCAACATGGACCAAAAAACATGCTCACGTAAGAAAATTTACTTTCAGAACCTCCATTAGTGATCCAGCAGCTATTTGTTTTAGTTTTGCCTGAAATCTAGCCTTATTTTCAAAGAAAACTATCAGACGTTTAAATTTTCCATGTTTTAAGGTGGAAAATTACCAGAAATGACCTTCTAAGTTTCCAAAATTTCTTTGTGAGAGAACTTGAAAATCATGTGTAGACTACCAACAACCGAAAGAAATTCAAAAGCCTGAATGTCTGATGTTATCAAAGATGGCATTCTGGGAATTTTCCCACCTATTTCTGTTAAACTGCGTGGTTCAGATATCCACAGAATACACTATAGATTGGATAATTTGATTACCAAAACATGTTTGTGGACAGAATAAACTGACCCAGTGTCTTCCTCCAGGTTCAGATGCATGTGCTCAGGGACATGACTGCCAGCACGTTTGTATCAGCAACGGTGATTCTTACAACTGCAAGTGTCGAGTAGGATATATTCTAAATTCAGACCAGAAAACATGTTCACGTAAGGATTTTTAACTTCAGTTAAGGCACATTGTTCTCACACCTCAGGTTGTTGGTAATGTATGCCTGCTTCAATCTCCACATTTCCTAAATAAAGCTTCCCTAAAGCTGTTTAGATGTACGTTTGGAAGTTCCATAACTGTCAATATAGGACTGTGTAAAGACAACGCCAAGACTGAAAGAAATCAGCAATAATCAGTTGTTCCTTCCCATTTATCTGGGAAGGGTTATAAGGCCATTTCTATACAATTTACTGTCCATCGATGTTCAGTGGGAAAAATTTACAAGTGGGAAACACTTAAGCCAAAAATAGTGGGTATCTCTATGAATTTACTCCCAGTGTTAGCGTGTGCAATGTTCAGAGAAATTACAAAAAACCTAAGAGCGTCATCTCAGATTCTATAGGCCTGCCTCAGCATGATAATGTTAAATTTTATCACAGTAAAAAAACACAGAAGTATGGCTTTTTGGAATGGTTGCCAGAAGAAAGGTTAAAAGAATATGGCAGCCTGACTTAGTTTTAAGTCGCATCTCAGTGAACCACAAGAAGACGTACACCAAAGTAGAGATGTTAATAAGCTGTAAAGCACACAGATAGAGGGCTGATTGTCTAGACTTGTTTTGAAGCCACAGGACTAGTAAACATTACAGTCATTGAGTCAACCATGAACTCCTGCGTATCAAAGTATTCTGGAGTTTGAGAGTGAGTCTAACTTTTGGATAGCTGAAGTTTAACCCAAAAAGGGTCACCAACAGGACAATGATCCAAAACACAGCAGCAAACCTACAACAAAATGGCTAAAAAAGAAAAGAAGCAAGGTGCTGCAATGGCCTAATTATAGTCCAGCTGTTAAACAGATAGAAATGAATTAGTTGGACCTTAAGAGAGCTATGCATAAACAATGGTCTGCAAATTTAAGTGAACTGAAGACATGTTGAAAAAGATGAGTGGTGCAAATTCCTCCACAACAATGTAAGAAACTTATAAAATCATACAGAAAATGACCAGAGAGCTATTGCTGAGTGGTTTTACAGCAAGACATAAATTCAACCAGACTTTAAAGTTTACTGTAGTTTCAAACAGAGTTTATTAATAAATACTTTCCTCGTGCTCCTGATTTCAGTTATTTTTAATCCATCTGCGTAGATTAAAAAAATAGCTTGAGCATCGAAAGGATCAAGAGCTGTACTATTTATCTGCAGGAACAGCTCCAAAACTGCTTTGTGCTTAAACCCTTTCTGCAGCTTTAAATCATAACGTGTGTTTTGTTTACAACAACAACACAAATATCATGTCTTTGTTTTTTGCAACCCTCAACTGTTGGAAACACAGCAGTTGATACTAACCAAGGCATTCAAGTCCAAAGATAAGCAGTACCTTTGCTAGTTTTGCACAGTTTAAAGTCCAGGGTTCTGTAGGAAAAAGGTTCAGACTATTACAATGTTAGTTTGTTGGAATATTTAGTAACATGTTATATTTGTCTGGATATCTCTTCATTTAATTAATGTTATGTGTCTTAATATTCCTTTGAATGTGGACCTCAATACGTAAGCATGCTTAAGCTATAATTGGTTTGAATGTTAAAACAAAGTACTAATCTCTCTCTTAATCCAAAATCATCCCAATCATGGCTGCCATCTGTAATCTAAGCCAAACTATATGAAGTAACACATTTTTTCATTTTACTTTAATCTCTGATTCCAATTTAAATATTTTACCTGCTTCTGTCATGTATCCTGCATTAGATGATGAAAACCTTCCTCTGCGCCTGTCAGACTCTCTCCACATGTGTTTTGTTTTGTTTCAGAGGAAATGAGAAGTGAAATAACAGAAGATGCTTGCATGTGTGAAGCTCAGCTTGTATTCCAGAAAAAAGTGCAGTCAGCCATTCAGGAGCTCACCAGGAAACATATCCTTTTTTGACTCCATATTTTAAGATGTCATTTTACAATTTAAATTAATTTCAAAAAGACAAAAATTGCTTTAATCAGTATTAATTATACAATATTTTGTATCAAATTAGCACATTGTTCCAGTAAATATTTGCATTTCCTTGACTGTTTGATCACTTGCTGAACTTTCAGACAAAATAAGCAACATTGAAGGTGAATTCCAACAATGAGAACAAAGATGGCACTAGAGGAAAAATGTCAGCACTTTTATTCCAACCAGTGTACCAGGATGTCATTTTAAATTCCATAATGTTGTTTAAAAATCTGCGTCGTGTTTAATGCATACAAAAATAAAATATAAAAATGCTGTTATGGTGCTGTTTTTCCTAAAAACTTGCACTGACATCAACTCTGGAGTTATTACCCATGTTAACAAAAAGTCACCTAAACAGGACTGTAAGTGTTTACATCTGCTTATATAACCAATTATAAGTTATATAATTCAGCCTGGTCATGAAATGGTTCAGGGAGTTCAAGTGTGACTCAAATTTGGCCCAGTTTTCTTTGCAGCGGTGGTTTTAATAAGAGATTATTTCAAGCTAAAGAGCTTAGTCTTTTCTTATTGTATTTTCTTTTCTGTCTTTGCGTTTCTACATTTGAATGCTGTATTTTGGCGCTTTTTGAAATAGATAACATCAATTATTTGTATGTTTTCTAATGGGAACAGCTGCAAAAAATAAACTTTAATGAAACAACGTTTTCTACGTATCTGTCTTCACTCTTGTAAAAGTATAGTCTTTATATTATCGTTTGTATTTATTGTAACTATGTGATAAGAGGTAACGACATAACAAAAGTTAGAATAGTTTCATAAATACATTTTATGACAGGTATATAATTATTCTAATTATTCGACAGTCATGGTGCTTTGCCAAAATATTCATATCTCTTATACATATAGATAAGTTTATTGTTTTTTAAAGTGATGTTGTGGTAGACCAACACAAAGCAGTGAAAAACAGTGAAGTGAAAGGGAAATGATACTTGGCTTTTTTATCACAGTTAATAAGCTGAAAAGTGCAAAATGCATTTGTAATTAGTCAGTTTTTCTCTGATACCCGTAAAACAAAATCCCATGGAACTAACCACCTTCAGATGTCACTTACAGTGCCTTGCGAAAGTATTCGGCCCCCTTGAACTTTTCAACCTCTTGCCACATTTCAGGCTTCAAACATAAAGATAGAAAATTCTAATTTTTTGTGAAGAATCAACAACAAGTGGGACACAATTGTGAAGTGGAATGAAATTTATTGCATGTGTTAAACTTTTTTAACAAAAAACTGAAAAGTGGGGTGTGCAATATTATTCGGCCCCCTTGCGTTAATACTTTGTAGTGCCACCCTTTGCTGCAATTACAGCTGCAAGTCGCTTGGGGTATGTCTCTATCAGTTTTGCACATCGAGAGACTGAAATTCTTGCCCATTCTTCCTTGCAAAACAGCTCGAACTCAGTGAGGTTGGATGGAGAGCATTCATGAACAGCAGTCTTCAGCTCTTTCCACAGATTCTCGATTGGATTCAGGTCTGGACTTTGACTTGGCCATTCCAACACCTGGATACGTTTATTTGTGAACCATTCCATTGTAGATTTGGCTTTATGTTGTGGATCATTGTCTTGTTGGAAGATAAATCTCCGTCCCAGTCTCAGGTCTCTTGCAGACTCCAACAGGTTTTCTTCCAGAATGGTCCTGTATTTGGCCCCATCCATCATCAATTTTGACCATCTTCCCTGTCCCTCCTGATGAAAAGCAGGCCCAAACCATGATGCTGCCACCACCATGTTTGACAGTGGGGATGGTGTGTTCAGGGTGATGAGCTGTGTTGCTTTTACGCCAAACATATCGTTTTGCATTGTGGCCAAACAGTTCGATTTTAGTTTCATCTGACCAGAGCACCTTCTTCCACATATTTGGTGTGTCTCTCAGGTGGCTTGTTGCAAACTTTAAATGAGATTTTTATGGATATCTTTGAGAAATGGCTTTCTTCTTGCCACTCTTCCATAAAGGCCAGATTTGTGCAGTGTATGACTGATTGTTGTCCTATGGACAGACTCTCCCACCTCAGCTGTAGATCTCTGCAGTTCATCCAGAGTGATCATGGGCCTCTTGGCTGCATCTCTGATCAGTCTTCTCCTTGTTCGAGATGAGAGTTTAGAGTTACGGCCGGGTCTTGGTAGATTTGCAGTGGTCTGATACTCCTTCCATTTCAATATGATTGCTTGCATAGTGCTCCTTTGGATGTTTAAAGCTTGGGAAATATTTTTATATCCAAATCCGGCTTTAAACGTCTCCACAACAGTATCTCGTACCTGCCTGGTGTGTTCCTTGGTCTTCATGATGCTCTCTGCGCTTTGAACAGAACCCTGAGACTATCACAGAGCAGGTGCATTTATACGGAGACTTGATTACACACAGGTGGATTCTATTTATCATCATCAGTCATTTGGGACAATATTGGATCATTCAGAGATCCTCACTGAACTTCTCGAGTGAGTTTGCTGCACTGAAAGTAAAGGTGCCGAATAATATTGCAAGCCCCACTTTTCAGTTTTTTATTTGTTAAAAAAGTTTGACATATCCAATAAATTTCATTCCACTTCACAATTGTGTCCCACTTGTTGTTGATTCTTCACAAAAAATTAGAATTTTATATCTTTATGTTTGAAGCCTGAAATGTGGCAAAAGGTTGAAAAGTTCAAGGGGTCCGAATACTTTTGCAAGGCACTGTAACTTGTAGAGTCCAGCTTTGTGTAATTACATCTCAGTATAAATCCAGCTATTCTGCGAAGGCTTCAGAGGTTTATGTTAGAGAACATTAGTGAACAAACAGCGTCACAAAACCAAGGAACAAATCAGAAAGATTAGGGATAAAGAGTTATTTGAAGCAGGGTTAGGTTATATACAGTATCCAATAACTTAAACATCTCATGTGGTAGCTGTTCAGCCCATCATCTGAAAACGGAAAGAGTATAACACAAGTGTAACCTACCAACACATGACTACCTAAACTGACAAGGAAAGCATTAATCAGAGAAGCAAGAGGTCCATGGTTAATTTGGAGGAGCTGCAGAGATCTTTGGCTCAAGTGGTACAATCTGATGACAAGATAAGACATATTTGCGCACTTCACAAGTCATTTATAATGGAAGGGTGGCAAGAAGAAAGCCATAGTTGAAAGAGTCTCATTTGCAGTTTGCTACAAGTCATGTAGGGGACAGGGCAAACACGTGAAAGACAGTGTTCCAGGCAGATGAGACCACATTTTTCCATTTTAGCCTTCTGTTATGTGTAGCAAACAACTCACACTGAACAACCTACCCCTATAATAACAAATGTTGGTGGCAGCATCACACCGTGGGAGTGCTTTTCTTCAGCAGGGACAGGCAAACTGGTCAGATTGGAAGAGTTAAATATGGGGCAATCCTATAGGAAAGCCAACTGGAGGCTGCAGAGTTGAGTTTGGGGTGAGGTTTACCTTCCAGCAGGAGAACAGCCCTAAACTTACAGCCAGAGGTATGATGCAATGGTTTAGATCAGTGTATATTCATGTGGTTGAATGGTTCAGACATAAATCAAAGTGAGAGTTTTTGGCACGATTTGAACACTGCTGTTCACAGATAATATCCATTAAGTCTGAGTAAGTATGAGCTATTTTTCAAAAACGAATGGGCAAAATTTTCAATATCTAGTTGTGCCAAGCTGGTAGAGATTTGTTTCTACAAAGCATTTACAGTTCCTCAAAGAAACTGAATACATTTGCAGGCCAAAATGAAACTGGTTTTAAAGATTTTGAAAAACATGTTTAATTTTCCTTTCACTTCATCACTATGCACCACTCTGTGTTGAAATTTGTGGTTATACGAACAACTATAAAATATTCAACGGGTATGAGTGCTTTTGCTAGGCAGTGTAAATTAAATTGCTTCCCAATTGCATTTGATTTTTATTTGTCAAAATACATGGATCACTGAGCAGTGGTTTTGGTTTTTAAATCAGTAAGTAAATAATATAGACAGCTCTAAATTGTTTTATGCAAACCAAATTCAATTTTTTTTAATAATTAGCTAAGGTATCGTACCACCTAGCTCCCATTTGGAAGAAGAAGCAAATGAGCAACTCTTTTCAGAGACTAGACCGAATGTGCTTGTCGCTGGAATTTCTTCAAGAAAAACTACAACTACCAGGGGTATCATCCTCTTGACGCTTCCGGTTTACGGTTACCATGGGAGACGTTTGGAAGCTAAAGCCATCGAGGGTTCCAGTCTAGCATCAGAAGCAGACAAACTTCGTCTGTGAATCGTTTCGAAACGCTGTAATCATCATTATTTATTGTAACAACAGTTTTGCTTTAAAAAATTTACGGTTAAAAAAAGGAAAACGTCTTTCCTTTTGTTTGCGTATGTAATTAAGGCTAACCAAGCTAAGCTAACGGCGTAGGCTACAGTAAACGACGCATTCAAAACAGAGGCCTCGCGACAAACGTTAGCTTGTTTTAACGGAAAAATTTCCTCACTGAGAAATTATTTGCATATCTATATGTTGAAGTCGGATACATTATAATCCCACAGCCGCCATGTTCATTTACCTCAGCAAGAAGGTGAGCAGTAACACTATTGATCAGTAGGTCAGTTAAATTGATGCTTGTAACAACGTGGCTGTCATTTTTCCGTGTCCCGTAGATCGCTATTCCCAACAACATCCATCTGAAATGCCTCTCCTGGAACAAGCACCAGGGGTTCATTGCATGTGGAGGAGAAGATGGTCTGCTAAGGGTGCTGAGGCTTGAAACACAGACAGGTAAGCTGAGTAGAGTCAACCTGTGTTTATTTTGTATTTTAGTAGAATGATAGATGTTCTAAGGAGGCCTTAGAGCAGGGATGTCCAAGCTCAGTCCTCTAGAGATGCTTTGAGGGTATGACACAACTGCAACTCAACCAGAGATGGCAGGGCAAGGACAGCAATAATCAGAGAAGTAGAAAAAGGCCTATGGTAACTTTTGAGGAGCTGCAGAGATCCCCAGCTCGGGTAGGAATCTTTTGAATAGGCGACTGTTAGTCATTGTCTCCACAAATCTGACCTCTGTGGAAGATTGTCGAACTGCTAAAAGAAAGCCAACAAGGTTTTCTTCTACAGTTTGACAGAAGCCATGTAGGAGACACAACAAACACCTGAAAGAAGGTCTTTAGGTTAGATGAGAATAGAAAGATTTTTTTTTTTTTGCCCAGATCCAAAAAGCTATGTGCAGCAGAAAGCTAACAACTTGAACACACCCTGCTTACTGTGAAAACGGTAGTGGCAGCATCATGCTGTGAAGATGCTTTTCTTCAGCTGGGACAGGGAAGCTGCTCAGAGTTGATGGGGCTAATGAGGTTAAAACTAAAAAAGAAAAACAATCAAATATTTGGAACTTACAATAAACATACAAAAAGTTGAAGATGTATGAATATCTGTACGCCCTGTGTATATCACTGTTAGAAAAAACAAAGTGAACAGGGTATGTTTTATGTTGACTTAATAATACTTAATAGTCATCAGGTTTTGTTTGCTTAATTAGAACATCGTCAACCTTCAGTTAAATACCTGCTGCAGTGTTTATAAGGATTAAAGTTCTATATGTGGCAGAGTGTATTTGTAACCGTTTGAAATGTTATGTAACATTTGTGTGACTGAGATTAAAAGGCGACTAAAACAATAGCCATTACAGTTAGAAAGAAATTTGCTGAAACTCTAATAGGCTTAGTTCGGGTCCCTCAGCGTCCAGTCAGTATGAGCAGAGGTGGTACCACTCTATTGGTGGGACAGACCTACAGTTGTTGTGTAAACGATTAACGCACTAGAGAACTGATCAAAATACACAACATCCATAAATCAAGGGACTGATTCAAGAGAACTCAATTGGAGGTAATTATATCCCCAATTTGGTCTGCATTCTAAAAATATATTAAATCAGTATAAACCTTTACAGTCGGATAGGTGCTCGCCTAATTTGAATGAAAATGCTTAAAAATTGACAGATTACATTTTTGAGTAATATGATCACAGAAACAAAAGAGAGCAGTGAGAGACAAAAGGGTATTTATGGATCGCAAGTTGTAGCACCACTGCTCTATTTACCAATGACATTATATGTTTTCCTAAAACTGTGCAACTCACAATAAATAATGAATCAACTCATAAACCTTTCTACTATCTTTCAGATGACACCAGGCTGAAAGGTCTTGCTGCACCTAGCAACCTGTCCATGAATCAGACTTTAGAGGGACATAGTGGTGAGTATTGTGCACAGCATTGTCATCGCAGGAGTGTGCCTGCAAGAAATCTGAAAAAAATGGATCTGCAAGCTAAAACAGATGCTCCCTTATACATTTTTATGGGGTGATATTTCAGGTATACTGTACTTCTTCATACTTTATGAGTATAGACTATTTGATAAACATCCTAGCATGAAATACAAAGTTACATCTGACTCGATAGTTGGTTATTTTGTGAAATAAAATGAGATCTTTCTTTCTACGATGTGCTGCAAATAGGGAGTTGTTTTCATACTTGCTGTATTGATATTTCAGCTTCTTGTCTTAGTATGTGTTAAATGTCAGGGCTTTGTTGTCTGATTGATTTTTGTAAGCTGAGCAGTAACTGATGTGTCATTTCTTCTGTTTATTAACATGGATTTTAATTGATTACACATTTTTCATGTCGGGAATTTTCAAAAGATGTGCAATCAAAGCACATGCATTGATTACAGTTATTTTTCTCTGCATTTTGTACTAGTTATTTTCCTTCAATTTTGTTCGGTTTTTGGATTTTTTTAATTAATTTTCTTTGTGTTGGTAGTTAGTATATTTTTAACCTCATAACAACTGTAAGATGAGTCACATGTAAAAAAATCTTTCTTTTCATACTCACCCCCTCAGGTGCAGTGCAGGTAGTGACCTGGAATGAACAGAATAAAAAACTGACAACCAGTGACCAGAATGGACTCATTATTGTGTGGATACTGTACAAAGGTGAGGACAGCAGGCAAACTGAGACTTGGTTTGTTTTGTAATGAAATTGTGTTGTTTAGTTGTATTTCTTTGTTCTGTCCTGAGGTGCATGGTACGAGGAGATGATTAACAACAGGAACAAATCGGTAGTGAGGAGCATGAGCTGGAACGCTGATGGTCAGAAGATCTGCATTGTGTATGAAGATGGGGCTGTCATCGTTGGATCGGTGGATGGTGCTGTTACTTTATGAGAAAACAATACATAGCATTAGAGCAGAAAAAACTCTCTTTAGATCCTTTATTTGAATTAATTTAGTTATTTTGTTTTGAATAAATGGATACAGACATTTTAAATAAGATTCCTCCATTCCGTTTGTAGGCAACCGGATTTGGGGGAAGGAGTTGAAGGGGAGTCAGCTCGCTCATGTTGCTTGGTCTCCTGACAGTAAGATCCTGCTGTTCGGCATGGCCAGCGGCGAAGTACATATTTATGACAATCAAGGGAACTTCATAGTGAGTGTGTGAACTCAACTGGAGTATATATGTTGTGAAATTAGGCCATGTTGAACATCACAGCCTTCATTCTTTCACGTTGTCATTAAAGAACATAAATTACAAATTGTTTTGGTTAAAATGGATCTTGTAGATGAGAAGGATTGTGACATTTCCACCTAAAACCACGGTTTTTCTCTAATCCTTTTTCATTGTGAAAAATGCATAATAATTTCATGGTGGACTTTCAGATGACTTTAAATTTATCTAAATGTGTCGGCCTGTTACGTGCCGTTACGTTTCAGATGAAAATGGCCATCAGCTGTCTCACCGGGGCAACCGGAGCTGTCAGCATAGCTGGAATCCACTGGTACGCAGGAGCTGGGGGTTACGTTGAGCCAGATTGTCCATCCCTCGCCATCTGTTTCGACAATGGAAGGAGTCAGATCATGCGCAATGAGAATGATGAGAGTGAGCAACCAAAAACCTTTTCAGTTACGTCATTGCTTTGTTTTGAATCCAAAATAAACGTTCTCCAACAGAGCCATTTGACACGGCTTAATTTTTCTGCAGACCCGGTGTATATTGACACTCTGATGAATGTGATCAGTATCCAGTGGAACCACTGTGGCAGCGTGCTGGCAGTGGCAGGTTCCCTCAGAGCCTCAAATATGGAGAAAGAATTTAATGTGGTGCAGTTCTACACACCCTTTGGAGAGGTGAGCATGTAGATTTTTAAAAATAAGCTTTATACATGCATGTATTATAGAGTAGTTAATATAATTTCTATAATTTAAAAAGCCAAAGCTGGAATCTTTAAAGTTATTAGATATGAAAAGATATGAAGTAATTACCAATATCGTTATTATTATTTTTTTTAACAGGGTAGGGATCAGAGGTTTTTTATTCTAACTTTAACTTGTAGTAAATAGTTGTCATCATTTCACACATAAAACCCACCTTGGCCTTTAAAAATGTTATGAAATGGTTCAATAAAGCTTATTTCATCACTGGTGACTCACCGGTGATTGCTTGTATGCAGCATCTGAGAACTCTAAAGGTACCCGGGAAGCACGTGTCTGGGATCTCGTGGGAGGGAGGAGGCCTACGAATCGCCCTGGCTGTGGACTCTTACATCTACTTTGCCAACATAAGACCAGATTACAAAGTAAATACTAACACTCTTCATCCATACTGTCAGATGTTTTTGGATACAGTGATAGAAACGATGCAAAATTCATGGGAGCCTGATGGTCTGCCCAATGAGTTTGTTTCATGCTTTCTAGAGAAGGTCTACATAAATTCACTGTTTTAGAGAAAGAGCGTAGGATTTAAATATTCAGTAAAGTTTTATCCTGAAGAAGGGAAGCAGAGCTTTAAGAATTCCCAGGGATGGTCTGTGGACAGAAATGATCCTCATGGTTTCTTGTGTCCCACCAGTGGGGCTACTGTTGCAGCACGGTGGTGTACGCCTTCACGAAGCCAGAGCGGAAGGAGTACTGTGTAGTTTTCTGGGACACCAAAAACGACGAGAAATTTGTGAAATATGTCAAGAGCTTGATGTCTATAACTACCTCGGGAGACTTCTGCATCCTGGCCAGCAAGGCAGATGAAATACAACCTCAAGTAATAAAGAAACAAGCTTTACTAATGCTTTTAAAATATTGCTGTTTAGTCTCACTGACCTGATTAGTGTTAAGAAGTGGGGACGGAAAAAATTTTTTCCATCTTGTTTTTCTAATTTGCTGATTCAAAGGAAGATGTTCGGTTAGAGACTGGGAGTCCTGTGAGGGTAACGTTAGATTTTAAAGCCTTGTGCCTCAAAATAACGTCATCTGTCTTGTAATCCAGTTCATATATTAACTTTCTGTTTATTTTTCAGTATGTCCTGATCCTCTGCAATTCCATCGGTACTCCTCTGGACTCCAAATACATTGATATCGGTTAGTTTAAGGTTCATTTGTCAAATGATTTGCATACTACGGAATATAGTGCTTTGTGAATATATTGATACCTCTTGAGCTTTTTCACATTTTGTCATGTTACAACCACAAACTTCAACGTCTTTGATTTCTTTTTGCTCGACTGACACAGACTAGTTCATGTTTGTGAAGTGGAAGAAAAACAATCTATTAAAAACTGAAAAGTGTGGGAATTCATACCATATCTTGCCCCCCTGAGTAGACAGGTTCTAGAACGGTTACAGCTGCCTGTCTCTTGGGGTTATGTCTCAGTTTATCACATCAAGAGGCTGAAGTGTTTGCCCGTTCTCCATTGCAGAATAATTTAAACACACTCAGACTGGATGGAGGACATCTAACCATTCATTTCGAAGTCTTGCAACAGATTTAAACTGGACTTCGGTGTGGACTTTAACTGGGACATTCTAACACATAAATATGCTTTGAATTAAGCCATTCCATAGTAGCATTGACTGTATGTTTTAGGTCCTTGTCCTAATGGAAGGTGAACCTCCTCACCTTCTCCGTTGTATTTGCTGTGTCCCCTACATATCTGCAAACAAGACTCTTATTCCCTTTCAACAATGGCTTTCTTTTTGCCACTTTCCCATAAAGGTCAGATTTGGGGAGTGCGCTTTTTCCATTTTTATATGATGGACTGAACAATGCGCCGTGAGATTGAGATGTTGTTTTTATAACCTAACCCTGCGTCTCCACAACTATCTCCCTGACTTGTCTGCCGTGATCCTTGGTCTTCATGATGCTGTTTGTTTATTAATGTTTTCTAGCAAACCCGAGGCCTTCACAGATCAGCTGTGTTTATGCTGAGAACAAATTAAACACAGGTAGACGTCTTAAGGGAGTTGGTTACTATGGAGGGTATCAGAGTAAATGAGGGTTAATACATATGGTTGGCATACTTTTAAAATGTTTATTTGGAAAGGGTTTAAAAACCATAATTTTCTGTCTGTTTCACAAGTATGTGTTGCTTTGTGCTACATAAAATCCCCACAAAATATTTTGAATACATTTTGTAGTTCATATTAATATTTGGAAAAGTTCTAGAGGTTTGAATACCTTTCCAAGGCACTGTGGCTCCTTGTATTCACCTATATTTTCATAATTTCACTAAGAAATTATGAATAAAAAAGTTGAAGTATATAAAACTTGTGTGAGTGTTGTTCTCTTTATTTGTAACTTAAGTCCTGCAACTATTTACTCACATAATCTCTATAAGAATAGAGGAAGAACTAGCACAAAGTAATTTCTTCTCAAGCTGGAGGCTCTGTATTGAGTTTGTTCTCTTTCTGGTTAGAGCCACTGTTTGTTACCATGACGAGGACACACGTCATCGCTGCGTCCAAAGAGGCTTTCTATCTGTGGCAGTACAGAGTGGCCAAGAAGCTGACTGCCCTGGAGATCAACCAAGTGACCAGAACCAAGAAGGGGGGCCGGGAGAGGTGAGTCCAGACATGTCTGTAACATTTACAGACATTTTAGAAGGAATGCACATGTATGTTACAAACAAAACAAGATGTCTTTATAAAGCCCACCTCTGGATTTACACAATGCATCACTGAACACTTATTGAAAAGTAGGAGCACCACGGTGCTAGATTCTGCTTTATTGGCTCATCATTACAGTGTAAAGGTGTGGCTCTGAGAGTGCAATGAAAAGGATTCATTCATTCATGAAATGCCACCGAGGTTCCAGACAGTATGGGTGTGTTTTAATGCTCTGCCAGGACTGGTCACGCACCCGGACCAAAGATCACACCCATGGAACGACAGCTGCTTCTCTGTGTGCTTTTTTTTCTCTCTCATGTGCCCAGTTTCCTGTCTCCGCAGGTTCTATCACATCGACAGCAATCTATCTGGCACCAACGATGATGGGCCAGATTTTTCAAAAACCTTCGCAGTAAGATATGTTTTTTTTTTTGCCCAGTATAGTAAAAACATTCAAAAGTCACAGTTTTATAAAGTACCCACTTCCACAAAAAGCTCTTCTAACAGTTTCTCATCTATGTCAAGATACTAAATGTGCAGTTAGCATGGTAGGACAAATGAGGCTTCTAATTGTTTTGTTTTGCTTAATTCTTCCCAGACAACTCGAGATCCTATCTGCTGCATCACAGCAACAGATAAAACCCTGGTGGTGGTACGTACCTTTCTGATTAATGGGAGAAACAGGAAATCAATCCAATAAATCCAGGTCATATAAACCTGTCCTGAGATGTTGGCTGGATTGTTGTCTCTCTGATCTAAGGCTTTTAAATACAGGTCACAAGTTTGTGAAAACATCTTTGTTTGTGGTTCTAGGGTCGTGAGTCCGGTGCCATCCACAGATACAGCCTTCCAAATGTTAGCCTCATCCAGAAGTATTCCTCAAACAGTCGAGCCCATTATCTGTCTCTAAACTGCAACTCCAGGTAGCAACTGGCTGACATCCGCTGTGTTACAGAATAAGACGAGATATGATTTGATAATAATCTCAGAAGAACATTGCATTTCTGATTTAAGGTCTCATGATTTATTATCCTCTTTAGTCGTCTGGCTATAATTGACATCTCGGGCTTGCTGACTTTGTTGGAATTGGACGTTCATTCTGCCACAGACGAAGGGACAAGAAACCAGGCAACTGCAGGAGATCCATCCAAGTTTGAGCGTAAAGATGTCTGGGACATGAAGTGGGCAAATGACAATCCTGATCTGTTTGCCATGATGGAGAAGACCAGGATGTACGTGTTCAGGAACCTTGACCCAGAAGTGAGTTTTCAAGTGTGATCCAGATAATTAACAAATATATAGCTGCCTGATTCATAAATAAAGCATATTGGCACATCTCTAAATCTGTACTAAACAGGAACCCATTCAAACATCTGGATACATCTGCAACTTTGAAGATTTGGAGATCAAATCAGTTTTGCTTGATGAAATTATGAAGGTAAACCTTTAGGATGGTAAGTCATTGTAATAGTTTAAGATTCAGTGTTTATATTGATTTTAGATATTGTGACCCTAAGGTGAGGTCAGAGGTGAGGTCAAATTCTTAATGTAACATGTGTAAAGTGACATTTAACAACTATATTCATACTTTCTTTATAAAAATAGACTCTTCACATAACCAGAATGTGGCCCATAATAGTTCCAGTTCATGCACATGTGTTACAAGATCACGGTATGTTTCTCTGCAGGATCCAGAGTGGCCAAACAAAGACAACATCTTTAACTTTGAAATCCGCTCCCTGAGAGACAGCCGAGCACTTATTGAGAAAGTGGGCATTGAAGATGCTTCACAATTCATTGAAGACAATCCTCACCCAAGGCTCTGGTGAGTTTTTAATATAATGCTGGAATTTCTTTTTTCCAGCTTTGTTTTGTTGAAGTTTATGGATCCAGAGTTTGCAGCTCAGAATACAAATAAAAATCACAATAAGTCTCTGTATTGTTTTCTGTTTTGTTGCAGACAAAACAGAATTTGGAATGTGTTCTTTATGTTGTGAAAAGACTGTAAAGTCCTAAAGTAAAAGTCCACCTTTTAAAATTTTGATACAGTTCAGCATTTAAACTTTTCTTTACCCTGCCAACAGAATGTTCTGGCTCCCAAATGAGTACAAACAGGGAAATGTTAGCATAGAATGACAGTGAAGGACTATCAGAGCTTTCTCCCTATGTGATCACTGTTGCTTTTGTGTGTTCTCTGGCTTAGGTGTCAGTTCTTGCAGTTTCACTCAAAACCTGAATCTAACAACAAAACCAGCCTTCCTCATCTATCAGTCACAATCTCTAATGCAATAATAATAATAATAATAATAATCTTTGCCATCAGCTCGTCGGTTTTTCCACTGAAGAATCCTTTCATAAAGCTTGAAATGTATGCAATTGACTTGGAATCTGTCTGTATGGTTGGATTGACTTTCTTTTTCTCTTAAGTGCCTCTAGACGACATTTGTTGTGAATTAAATTGAATATAAATGCATACACTAGATGTCACGCAGTCCTAATCTTTGTTACTTAACATAGTCCGTCCAAAGTTTTCACTGTGAATCTGCCAGGCACCTGCTGGCGGAGGCAGCCCTACAAAAACTGGACCTGAAGACAGCCGAGGAGGCCTTTGTCCGCTGCAAAGACTACCCGAGCATTCAGTTTGTCAAGCGTCTGGGCAACCTGCAGAGCGAGCCCATGAAACAAGCCGAAGTGGCAGCCTACTTCAGCAGATTTGAGGAAGCTGAAAGCATGTATCTGCATATGGATCGGAGGTACAACAAGACAAATGATTCATTTGATGCCAGCTTCTCTTGAGTTTGAATCAGTCTTTGTACCAGTCATTTAAATGTGATGGTGCCTGTCTCTGAAGGGACCTCGCCATCAACCTAAGGATCAAGCTGGGAGACTGGTTCAAGGTTCTGCAGCTACTCAAAACTGGCTCTGGGGACGCTGATGATGCTCTGCTGGAGCAGGCTTACAATGCCATTGGAGACTACTATGCTGACAGACAGAAGTGGTATTTCTTTTCTATTTTCTCTGGGAGTGTTTTTACATGTCGCATAGAAACAATATCCACATACTTTCTACAGTTGATACGCATCCGATATCCAAACATCTTTTTTTCAGAATAGCAGAGTTTTTATAGGGATTTTTAAATTATTTAAACACATTTAACCCATTGAATGTATACATAGTAGTTTTTTTTATTTTTATTTTCAGTTGTGTTCTGGGTTGTCGTTATTAAATTGGTTGTCATGTCTGAAACTGACAAATATGGAAAAAAAAGTGAACCCAATTTGACAAACAGTAATGACATTACTTACAGAATTCCAAACTTGGGACATAATGTAGCATCTAGTGATCACCCCAGATGAAAATAAAGATAGCTGCTGCTCCAATTTTGAAATTTGAAGATGAATATAGTTATTTATCCACTAAAGAGGTGTAAGTCAGGAGAACTGTTGTCTAAGAGGAGTATCCTGGAGGCGGAACAAACCATAGCGCAGTGGAGGGATATGAAAGCTGTCTGTGGTCAGGCCAGGTAACCTGTAATTCACACAGTGGAGATGAACTCTCGTTGCTAAAACTGTAATTCGAAACACTGAAATTCTGGCAGCATTAAGACAGATGCAATGTCTGCACTGATTCTGACCAGCATTTTTACCCTGATGTGCACGGGCGTCAGCACTACAATTTCTCCAACTAACTTTCCACCAAAATACCCTACATTATACTAGTGAGCTGTACAGCAATTTTGTCACTCTCACTGTTCACATAATCAGCCCATATTTTTCTCATGATCGTATAACCGTAATAAAGTGATGTAGCTGCCAACAACATTATAGCAAGTACACAATCTGTCAGGCCACTCAAACTGTATGAGTAAATCTGCAGTTAGTTTACCCAAAACGTCATTTGGTCTAAAACGTTACTTCAACTAATGCTATATGTCTGGTGATGGAATATGAGTTAAAAATACGGATATATAATAAGACAGCAGCTATTTTTGTCAAATAAAAACCAAAAATAAAGGATTTCCAGACGTCGTCTTTACACTATTTCATCATGCATTTATGGTTTCTGTACTTGTCTCAAACGGCTCATTTCGTTTCATATAAGTTTTAAAGAACTTAAGCAGCAGAAATGCCAATTTATTTATTTCAACTTGAAGGATTACAGGCTGAAGTAGTGTTTCCACAAACTATCTGAAGACAACTTTCATTTCAAGTTTTGTGTTTTTACAGATTAACAGTCGCTGTGGATCATTGTGTAATTATATTAAAAAAAGAAAAATAATGTCATAAGATAACTGAAAGAAATAGGGAAAAGAGTTGATTTTGAAAATAAACAGTTGCAAAAGGAAGGAGCTTAAAGGTTTTCTTTGTTTTGTTCGGGGGAATGTCAATGTTTTTTTCCTCAGGAAAAATTGAAGGCGAATCATTGTTCTCACTTTTAAACATAGGGGGGATGCAGTGCAATACTACCTTAACGGCCGTAACCAAGAGAGGCTGGCAGATTGTTACTACAGGTTGGAGAATTATGACGGCCTTGAGCAGCTAGCTGCGGACCTCCCTGAAAACCACAAACTGTTACCGGTGCGCCAAAGTAACACTTATTTTCTTTCATGAAATGTAACGACATTTGGACAAATTGTACATTTATGCAGCATCCCTTTTTACTGCCCATCTGTTTGTAGGAAATTGGACAGATGTTTGCCACCGTGGGGATGTGTGAACAGGCAGTGAAGGCCTACCTGAAGTGCAACCAGCCAAAAGCAGCTGTGGACACATGCGTCCATCTGAACCAGGTGAGACAGGCAGACAGACAGTGGCGCCGGGGTTTCCGAGTGACGCACGGATCCTACAAGAACAGCAGCCAACCTGGCTCCTCCTGCCCGCCTGATTGTAGATATTTAGCTTTGGAGTGTGAATGCTGCCTTCCAACTTTTGTCCTAGCTGCAGTTGGTTTATGGTTTGACATAATGTAACAAAATGATGAGCTTTTGTTTTCATAAACAGGATCTAAACTCTTTCCCAGTAACAAACCTGCTGCCCTGCTTTTACTGAGATATTTTAAAGAGGGATTAGAGCTTTGAACTTTAAGAAATGCTTGTAATAATGAGTTGCCTTTAAGAGAATTTTAACATTTATTTCCTAAATGTAATGTTTGTGATTATAGTATTGAAATAAAACCAAAAGCTGATGTTCTTTCTCTTTAATGATTGCTTTTTTATCAGTGGAACAAAGCTGTGGAACTGGCAAGGACCCACAACATGAGGGAGATAAAATCCCTTCTTTCCAAATATGCCTCACATCTTCTAGAGGAAAATAAAACTCTGGAGGCAGTGGAACTTTATCGGAAAGCTCACCACTTTCTCGACGCAGCCAAACTCATGTTTAAGGTAGGCTTAAAGTTTTATTTTTATCCTTTAAAAAAAGTATTATTTTAGGTTTCTACATTTGGCTTCCCAGCATTAAACACCGTCTTCGGATAAAAACTCTCACAGGCAGAGTGGGATGTGGCCAAAGTTAACACTGACTTCGTAAACCACAAAAAAGATTCATGATCTGCTTGGAGCACTCCATGCTCCGTTTCCGTCTGTTCAAGCAGGATGAATCAGACATTTTCAAACGTTGGATCAACTTTAAGAACAATTTTCTGATTAAAGTCTCTGATTGGATTGGGCTCCTCACATTGCTCCAGTCTGTCAGTAGTAATCTATACCTACCTACTTGCCTACCAGCAGCATGAGCTTCTACATAGAGCTGAAGACGTAGTGTGAAAACCTTTGTAAATGTCAAACAGTGAATTGAGCAGTGTGATGGTGCCATCTGTTTGCAGATAGCGGATGAGGAGGGGAAGAAAATGAGCCGACCTCTGAGGGTGAAAAAGCTTTACGTTCTGGCTGCTCAGCTTGTTGAGGACTACCATGAGCAGGTGAAGGCATCACAGCAGAGCAAAGTCAAAGGAAAGAAGTCAGAGGTAATTTACTGCACTTCATCTGTAGTTAGTGTTCGTTTTCTGTTTTTCTTCAATAAAGCTTAATGTAACATTCCTTTTGACCATTTGTGAGCGTTTAAAGGCAACATTGTGTACTGTTGTGTGTATCATTGGGTTTAATTAGGCAACATTCGCACTTGCTGGCCTTCTTGAAGAAGACGCAACATCATCAGACAACCGCATCATAGACTGTGCTTGGCGTGGAGCTGAAGCGTATCACTTCTTCCTGCTCGCCCAGAGGCAGCTCCATGCAGGCTACACAGAGAACGCCATGCGCACAGGTGCAGAATAATTCCCAGAGTTAACCAGAATAATGACTTCGAGGGCTGGGGAAGTTTTTACAATTAGCTATGAAAACAATTAGCTGAGAAAGAGTTGTTTTAATTTCTAGAGATAAAAAACTCATTCCCTGATTTCAGTTGCAGCTCTTTTTTTCTACACACTTTAAAAGAGCACAACTACTGCAGACTAAACACAAGCTGTGGTTTTATTCTAGGAGTTTTCTGCCACCCAGTGTTAAAAAACTGCAATAAGAAAATCACTTCAGCATCTAATTGTTTCATTGAGAAAGTCTTTCTTTTTTCCCTATCATAATTCATCTGGCCTTAGTCTTCCATTGTGGCGTATTTTCTATCAGTTAAAAAAACTGGACCTGGGGATCCCATGGCTCAGTGGTAGAGCAGGCGCACCATATGCAGAGGTTACAGTCCTCAACGCAGTTGTCCCTGGTTCGATTCCCGGCCCTGGGCCATTTACTGCCCTTCTTTCTGTCTAGCTAGTAATAAATAAAGGCCACTAGTGCCACAAATACCTTTTTAAAAAACTGGACCTAAGTAAATTTACCAAACCAGGCAAATGGTACCAATAGGGGTGACTGTAGGTAAGGTGAACAAACTGGGTGGATCACAGCTGAGTAGAGGTACAACCAGTTCATTACAGTAACACAGCAGTCAAAAACATGCAGATTTGATGGCAGTCAGGGACTTATGTAAACATTTATATAATGATATACACTACCGGTCACAAGTTTTAGATAAACGTTCTCACTTAATGGGTCTCTTTATTTTCACGACTATTTACATTGTAGATTCTCACCAAAGGCAACAAAACTGAATGAACACACATGGAATTATGTAGTAAACAAGAAGTGTGAAATACCGCTAAACATTTTAATATTTTAGATTTTTACAAAATAGCCTCCCAGTGCTTTGATTACTTTGCTCGCGGCATTCTCTCCCTCAGCTTCATGACGTGGTCACCTGAAATGGTTTTCCAGAGAGTCTAGAAAGAACTCTTCCCAGAGGTTAATATTTCAGTCATCACAGCAAAGGGTGGCTGCTTTAAGGAATCTAAAAGTTATTTTACAATTTTTCGTTTGCTACATAATTCCATATGTGCCCATTCATGGTTCGGATGCCTTCAGTGAGAATCTATGTACAATGTAAATAAGTCATACATAATGTTAAACATAAAGAAAACCACTAAATGAGAAAGTGTGTCTAAAACCTTTGACCAGTAGTGTATGTAAAATATTTTATCTTTTAGTGTTAGGAATAATAACAGCTTCTCAAACTCTACAGGGCATATGAATAAATTAACATTATGTACTGCACTCTGATTTCCAAAATAATGAAATATGTCTCAGGGGAAAATCAGGAAAACACTTTTAGGTGGTTTAGAAATGGATTTACACTTTCAGAGAGCTTGGTTGTAACTCAGCTGAGATGACAGTTTTTACTGGACTGAGCTTTCTGTATTTTTTACATATTATCTATTAACTACGTCATTCTCCAGCTGTAGACAAAACCAGTTAGTTTAAAACATTAATCTGTTGGGAACCTGTCCAGTGGAAACTTGTTGGTTTCTAGATCCACCCTTGAGTACCAGTTAAACTTTGCGCCGTGCTTTCCACTTTACAGCCCTTCATCTTCGTGAGTACGAGGACGTCATCCCTGCAGTCGAGATCTACTCTCTGTTGGCTCTTTGTTCTGCAGCGAACCGGGCTTTTGGCACCTGCTCCAAGGCCTTCATCAAGCTGGAATCTCTGGAGAGCCTGAGCCCTGAGCAGAGGCAGCTCTACGAGGATTTGGCCCTGCAGATTTTCACTAGGCATCCTCCAAAGGACATCCGCGTGTTGCGGGCTGACGGCTCCTTAGAGGGGTGAGAGAACCACCCTGACCATATCCATAGACATTTCCATCGTTAAGAGTATTGACTCAAAACAATACACTGTAAGCAATAAACCTTCGGTATAGAAATATTTTCTTGAGAGTATTGCTAAGTTTGTGACTAATCAGAGCATAGAGGGTCTTTATCTTCATTCTAGTGAATTTTCAAGGTTGCCAAAGTATCTCCTGATATTCCTTCAACTTGTTCTGCTTTCCTTTTTTCATTAGAGCCGAGGGAAAACTGCCCACGTGCATCGTGACGGGTCTTCCCATCCAGGAATACCAGTTTTGGATGTGCAGTGTGTGTAAACACTGCGCTGTGGAGCAGGAGATCAGCAAATACAACTGCTGCCCGCTGTGCCACAGTCCTGTAGCATGAAGAACAACTATTTCCTGTGTGGACTCTGATTCAGACAGAAAAGAGGAGTTTTAAACAGCTGCCTTTTGTTACGTGCTAAATGTTCAGACTTTGACATTTTAACAGGCAGCTACCTGATTATTAGAGAAACAAGCAGCTCAGTTGATTCATGTTAACAGTTTAAACAGGAAATTCAATCTTTATCTTTGCTTCACCTTATGTATCTTTAAAAGTTATGTTTATTTTGGCATTAAAGGTTTTAAATAGTTACCATACTACTTTATTTCTAAAGCTCTTAAAAACAATACAACAGCTGTACAATTAATATAAGACAGAGAACAGAGAAGACAGAGAAATAATATAAATGTACTTAAATATAGAAATATTACAGGTTTGTATCTAGTTTTACACTAAGTCTAAGTGAATTAACTGTCACTGCTTTGAGTCACTGTAAGTTTTCAGATTTTTGGAGAACTTTCTCTGTTTTAAATTTTGGAGAAAGGCCTCGAATTTTAACGAACGAGCAGATTCCAGGAAATCTTTCATTCCCCTAACTCATTCTGCTTAACATTCCTTAATCCATGGTCTTCTGTTTATCTGAGATTTGGACACAAAGGTTATAGGTCCAGCAGGAAAAACCAGATATCTCTCTTCCCAGTGAAGGCTTGACATATTTCACTCTTATGTGTAATGAATCTCTATGATAAATGAGTTTCACTTTCTGAAATGAGTGACAGATAAAGCAATTGTTTTTTATATTCAAATTCTTTGAGGCATACTTATATATGGTCCCTCCAACAAGTTCTGGGTTTGACTCAGAGGCTCCTCCAATTGGAAACTGTCCAGAAAACGTTCAAAGGAAAGTTCCAAGGAGACATTCAGGTGAAATGTCCAAACCACTTTAACTGACTCCTTTAGATGCCAAAGAGCTTCCACAAAACACTGAGTTACTTGCTTTTTTTTGTCCACGACTAGGATGAAAGCCACACTGCCCCCTCAGAGGAGCCTCCACTCCAACACCGTAGGTCCGAGTTGTCCAGTCATCAAGAGCTACCTTCCTGCAACTTCTAGATGCCCCCTTCTCCAACATACCTGAAATAAATGAAAGGCTCGTTACCAGGCGTCTGCAGAGTTGAAGGACTGTTGATGAGGGAATTCAGACATTCAATTGAGGTGTGTTGGAGAAGGGGGCATCTGAGGGATAGTAGCTCTCCAGGACTGGACTTGGGTAACCCTGATCTAGGGTAAGCTTTCCCAGGGAGGCTGAGATTTCCTGATGTACTTCAGGAGGGATTACCAAAAATATTTCTAATTAAAATGTGCCATTATAATGAGAAATTCTAGATTCTACGTTTACATACACTAAGATTACTATGCCTTTAAGCAATTTGAAAAAGATGATGTCATGGCTTTGGGAAGTTTCTAATAGGTTAATTCACAGGTAAATGGAGGCACAGCTGTTGATGTATTTTTAGGTGCAACCTCAAAACAAGTCTGGTTCATGATTGCTTACAATTTGCATCAGAGATACCATTAATTGTTGATTCTGTGCTGCAACAGATTTAACCTGGATTTTGTCCACAATGAGGTAGGAGGAACCATATGGACCTCATTTGAAGTGGTACTGGACTGTGAGTATTGTTTCATAGTAGTGTTCCAGTTTTGATATAACAATCTGAGAAGCTTTCGGACATTTCCTTCCTAAGAAATGTGTAGAATGATTACATTTTGTCACTCATTTATTGTGCAGCTGTTTATCTGTAGCATTCCAGTAGGCCAAAAGTGTCATGTTTATCTGTTAAATTATACACAAGTATAAACTCCATGGAAACATCCAGCCATTGTACTGTTGAGGATGGAGAGGGGTTCTGTGTCCCAGAGAGTAACATTGGTGAAAAATGTTCGGAAAAGGTAGCCTGTACATTTTGTTCTGGAAGGTATCCTATAGTTTCTGGACAGGAATCTGTACGTTCTGGAAATATCCTAAAGATAAAAGTTATATTGAAATTGAAACAATAAGAATGAAGATTTTGCTGCTCTGACTTGTTGAAGTTTGGACTGACCACCTGATCCAACCAGACAACACCTGAATAACTCCGCTTGTTTTATTCCGTCCTGAAGAAAAAATAAGATCAGTTGACCTATAACTCTTATCGTTTTATCTGGCTTTCTGTTTACCAAGCTTTAAAGCTGAGTGAAGGTCATGAAACATGAGCTTAATAAGAAGTCTCACACCAAACTCTTCTTGATTCTGTACAGCTGAAAGAAATCTTTTGGATCAGAGGTGAAAGATCATCATTCTCTCCCTGAGAATCTTAGACAACATCCCTGATATTACAACCACATGAGCCACATGAGCTTCATATCTGAACAATATGTTGCTCCTGCTGTTCGGAGTTTGCTAGTTAAAGCCAAGCTCGGCAGACAGTGTCATTGCACGTTTAGCTCTGTTAGCCTTCTTCCTTGTGTTGTAATTCACCTGTAGCTCCACTTGAGGGCAGCATACGCTAACACTTCTAACATAAGCCTCTGCCTTTCTAATAAAATTCTCCTCAGCAGGAAACAGAAAACGGAAACAACTAAACCCTTTTGACAGAAATAGTGCTGAAAATGAAGATGATCCTGCTTTCTTACAAGTAGAAAATGACTTTGTTACAACTGATGTGGTTTGCTTTCATCCAAAATGCTAAACTGTCCTGTGCTGATGGGAGAAATCAATCCAATTAACAAAGTAAAACTTGAAATAAAATTCAAAGAACATATTGTGGCTATTTTACTGAAAATCCATACTTGCATCCAATTCTAACATTGAAAATATACTTGCTCATCATCAGTGAGTTATATAAATGTTTAAAACCTTTCCTGCCTGACTACATGTTAAAAAAGAAATTTGGTTTCTTGCCTGAAGTCTTGAAATGCTAATGATGCACTTTTCTCATATCAGAATTTAAATTTAAAATAAACATTTAAGGGGAGTTGGTTTAAATTTACAGAATATTCCTATTCTCTATTTCAAGTTTCTCATTTCACAAAACCCCTGCAGTAAATGTTCTGTAGTGGTTGAATATTCTGTTTATGTGTGTAGTCCTCAAGGGACACACCTCAAACCAGCAGGAAACTACCTGCATGCCCTACAGGACCAGGACTGGCCAGCCTGAAGTAAAAGACACATGATGTAGCTACATCAGCTAATAGCAATGTCATCATCTTGGGTGTTTTGGTTTATTTATCAAGATTGTTATGGTTCTATGTTTATTCTTCCTGTTTTATGTTCTGCCTTCTTTTCTTCCTCAGTTTGTTTCTGTTAATCATCCTTCACCCCCTTCACACCTGGCTCTAGTTTGTTCATTATCCCACCTGTTTTAATTCACTTAAATCCCCCCTTAGTGATCTCCATCATCGTTATGCATGTGCATCACATGCTGAATAACTTGGATTATTGCTTCCTGGATGTCCTGGAACTCTCTCTCGGCAGAGTTTTGTCAGTGTTTGAGGGTTTTGTTTAACCACAAATTCCTGGCAGTTCTTCTGGTTTATGTTTAATGGCCTTTAGGGGAACAGTTTACAATCAACACGATGGCACCAACTGATATTTTTTTGTTTCTTTCATTTTGACCTGAAACAGACAATAATTAATGGAACTAGGTTTGTAACAGTTTTTTATTTTTTATTCATGTTTTCATGTGAAATGCTGTAGTTAGCCAAGACTAATGTTTACATATGGAAACATTTAAAACTACTCCTGTAGGTTTTAAAATGCAAGATAAATGTTTCCTCTATATTAAGTACTTATGGTTCCCAAATCTGTATGTGACGTTATTCCTCTGCCCTGTAGTCCATCAGATGTAATATAGCTCACAGAGAGATGGGGACAAACATATTTCCAAATACATATACTGTTGGGGCAAAATTTGAGGTTCACTAATGTTTTCATTTAACTTGGGGAACTGCGGACTTACGACAGGTGATATATCAGTGTATATGCTGATGATATTCTGGTGTTTTCTGTTTACTTTCAATCCACTGGCAGTTTGTGATTCATGCTTTGAGATTTTTCAAGTTGTGTTCATGGAGATCTTCTCTGCTCCATTTTTATCACGTGAAGGTTTCTGTATTTTAAAAATACAGGAGTGAATTGATGGAGTTTTTTCATGCTTATTCGAGACAGAATGACATTTCTTTCCCCACTCCAAGGATTATTTTTGTATCTTTTATCTCTGAAAGCATCTGGCTTATTTTGATGCACTTACAAAGCAAATTTAAGCTGAAAGACCTTTTTCTGCTAAATACAGAAAATAAAACAAAAATTCTGCCCTGTTGAACAAATTAAATAAATGTCTCATGTTGCATTTGTATTGCCTTTTACATTTTCAATTTCATGCGTTTCATTTAATATTTATGTAAAAAATAACAAAGATATTGTTACTCAGAGGTTAAAAAGAGCAAAAATACAACTCTTTTTTTAAGCTTGAGCTAACTGACAAAAACCGTAAATGTGTTTCTAATTTTGACACAACTATAATGATGAATGGACTTAATTAAAACTCAACTTTCTGTCATCTGAATGAAAGCATGAAAGCAGACAGTCACAAGATGTAAATTATTTTATTACTCTTAAATTAACAACCACTGCTATACATATTGCTGTTTTTATTCATTTTGAATGATTTAAACAGTTAAAGCATTTGGAAAAAGAAAGAAGAAATCGTAGTTCAACAGGCGACAGACAGCAGATGACATGTACAGTAGAACATCTACAGTCAATGGCTTTCCTATGTGTGTCGAGGAGGGGCTCCAGAACGTTCCGACATACAGACATTTAGAGGGTTTTGGTCCTCGAATCGTCTCTTTGTGCTGTCGAGCCAAATTAAAGGCCCCCGTTGATTTAAAACAGCCACTCAAATTAAAATGACATTAAAAACAGCCGACGTGTTTGTTCCAAACGAGTAACAGCAGCTTGGATTGGTTGTAAAATGTAGTTTCTGCATCCATAACTATCTCAAATTCTTCTGATTAGAAAAAAAAGGGAGGTCTGCGTTTAAACCTCTTTACGTTAAATTATTTGGAATGTTTCAAGTAAAGAAAATAAATGGTAAATATCGCTGATCTGTCAGTGCATTATAGCCCAAACCCTCGTCCCTTTTACATATTCAAATAATGAACAAAAAGTTCTTCAAAGTGTTCGCTCTTTCACGTCAGACTAGCTGTAGAGAGTCTTCTTCATCATTTTCCTTTTCATATAAATTACTTCTTGCACCCAGATATCAGCCCCGTCTGAGTGGAGTTTAAACATCGTTGTTTAACTAAAACTGACTGATTTACAAACACCACATAGCCTATACATATATAAATATATATATAAACAAGGTTGACATCATTTGGCAGCTGGCGACAGTCGGGACCAACGTGGCTTTTGTTGAAGTTGACCAAAAATTCCTCCTTTTAATTTTAGACAAGGACTGATGAGACACAGGATTACATGTGCCGAGAAAAAGCAGATTTGGCTTTTTGAAACCCAAGCTGCCTCTGAGAAGGCAGCGTCGGAACAAAAGGATGTTTATTTAAAGAGGACGAAACAGAGGATTGTTTTATTCAAACTTTGTTTTTTTTGAAATGTCGGAGCAAAAACAACTCACAGCGAGGAAATTAAACCTTTTTTTTTCTTTTAAGTACCACCTCTGCCACAACCACTCTTCACGACGGGTGTTCTACTAAAACACATGAGAGATAATCCCTGACATCAATGTAAATCACATACAATTTGTCCCGAAAAAAGGAAAAAAAAAAAAAAAAACAGGTTCAGGTACAGAATCACTGAGGAAAAAAGCACACAATACTACTGCAAATTCAAGCCACTATGGCAAAAAAGAGAAAGTATTGAGAAGCTAGCTGGCTCAAATTCTCTGTAATGCTGAGGACGTCATCCTCCGGTCACCTTGTAGATTTAAAGGAGCGGACAGGAAAATTCAACCAGCACAGGTCATAAATACACTGAAAGAGATGGAGATAACATGATAAATCGTGATCTCTGTCCTGAATTGAGTCCTATGAGTCTGAAAGGAAAAAATAAAACGAGTCTTCGCCTCTCTGCAGAAATCCAGCAGAATTCCGACCTCGTTTGGTGATTTTTTTATTGATTGGTCGGCAGAGTGCAAGCGTCAACCGCATGGCTTTTCAGGTGTTTTCAGAAAAATATATTAACATGTCGTTCTCTGGATGATGTCACATCAACATGGTTGTGTTTTTCTTTCTTCAGAAATGTCAGTAAACAAATCAACACTCTGGAGTTGAAATGCCGAAGGGAAGGTGGATGACTGCACACGCGTTGATGGATACAAAAATGTTCACGCTGAAGAAGAAGAAACGCAGCGTAGCCCTTATGGGTCCCCCCTCCCTTCCCTTTCATCTATGGGGGAAGCGGCTCACACGGTCAGCTTGGTCTGGACTTTTTCAATGTGCTTTAGAGAGACCAGGGGGTCTTGGGGTGGAGGGGCAGTCTGTCCTCATTGTTTTCAACTACAGTGTTTGTTTCCCAGCTGGGCCTCGGCGCCCCGCCCCTGACTGACTCAGAGCGCCAGGAGCGTGGGTGAGTTGAGGGAATCGGATGACTGGTCACCGCTGCTGCTGCTGCGCCGGTGGGCTTTGGAGCAGGACTCGGAGGAGGGCGAGGGGCTCTCGGGCTCCATCATGTTGGGATAGGTGAATATGAGGTTTTGGGTGTTTGGCGTGGCTGCCGGGGTGGACGCCACCACCACAGGCGTGTTCAGGCTGTCTCCGTCCGGGCAGTACATCCCACTGCTGATGCCGACTCCCAGGCAGATGGGCTTGATGACAGAGCGCTGAAGTTTGCCAACCTGATCCTCCCTGTCCTCAGGCTCCTGCTTCACCACCACCTGGTTCATCTGAACACGTGCGTTCATGCTGGGGCGCATGGTGAGCTGCAGCGGGTTGCACTGCTGCTGCTGCTGGTGACTGGGCTGCTGGTGGCGCTCCTCAATGGGCAGCTTGCACACTGGGTTGTGGGCAACCAGCATGAACTCCAGCTTGTCTTTCTCCTTCTGCAGGCTCTCGATCTCCTTCTGCAGGTCGGCCTTCTCCTCCTCCAGCTTCTCAGTCTCCTGTTCAGAAATAAACACTACATGAGCTCGGATGCTACGGCATAATCTGAGAAAATTCATTGACAAAATTTGACGTACATTTGGAATTTTAAAGATAACTGTATACAAAAATAAATAACTATAAAAATATTTATAACACCGTAAAACAAAAACTTTATGTTTATAGCAATGACTTTTTTTTTAAACATCTGTTTATATATTTAAATTAACATATGTATTTAAATGTTATTTATTATATGTCGATTATATGCTCTCTTGCTTTTTGGTGTATATATATATATATATATATATATACATCATTATATGGGGCTTTTTATTTTGAAATTATTAGATTTATTTCTGCATTAAACATTCTTAGTTTTTGTTGAGATTCCTGTAAATGATCATTTATTTAAGTTCCAGTACTAATGTACATACAAAGTTTTTCATCATTTATTTTTGTAACATTGTGATTTATTTTTTTTATTTATTGATGTACATATTTTTATTTTTGAATAAAAAATTAGCTTCTTATATTTAAATAAGTTTTATAATTTTTTTTATAATAAATGTTATAATTTTAGATGTTCCTTCCTTGTTAAATTGGTAATTTCTTGTCATTTTCCAGTTTCCAAATTTGTTTTGTTTTTCTTTATTTTGTTTTGCTATATTGCTATTTATTTATTCCAGTATTGTTGTATACATATGTTTAGGTTTAATGAGTATGTTAATGTCTTATATTTACATTGATAGTTTTATTTCATATATTTTTTTATTTTTCCCTCTTTTATTTGTTCAGTTACTGATGTATATACTTCTGTTTTTATTTTTAAATTAATATACTTTACTTTTCTTGTATATTTTTCCTTTATTTAATATTTACATTCAGATTTATTTTTTACCTATAATCTATGATATGGATGTTTTGTTCTTTGTATATATATATATATATATATATATATATATATATATGAAAATTTTATTATTTATTAATTTACTGCTGTACACTGTTGTATTTCTTTTTTAAATAATTTATTGAATTACTTTATTTCCTGTTTTTTCATTGTGTATTCTTTTTATCCTTTTTTTCTTTTTGTTTTAATTTTGATCTTTTATCTTGTATTTGCTTCACTCACTAGCTCCGGCTATAAGGTTTGATTTCTAAGCAGAATTCATGCAGTTGTTTCTGTCTGAATTTGACAGTGATCTTTTAGAAATGGCGGAGAGTGAAGGGAGTAATATGCGGCACCAAAGTAGACTGTCTTGTTTAGAGATTTTAAAACAAAACTATCATAAATCTGATCCAAGTTCACACAGCAGAGCTTCCAGAATGTTTCTGTGATTTTCTAAATTGCCAAGAGAGGGCAGTGTTCATCTGCTGGAGATATTGGGTTGATTTATGAGACCTTGGGACCAACACCATGTCACCTGTAAGCTCTCTGCCTGAATCTGAGCGTCGCCTAATGACTGTGTTTTTATGTCTCTGGAAGATGACATCTCCTTCAGCAGTTTGAAACAGATGTATCAAATCAAACAAAAAAGAAAGCGCAAACTGCAGTAGGGTGCCAGACAAACAGCAATAAAGAGGCCATGCTGTCTGAGAACTGTGACTCATGGGCAAAGGTATCAGGAAGTCATTCATAAGGACTGACGTTAGTAAAGCTGGTAAAGCTCTATTTTTGGATGATTGAAAAAAATCAGGTGTGAACATTTTTGGTTTCGGTTATTTAGATATTTCTATTTGCCTCTTTACTCATAAAGACATCTGCTTACAGCCAGTTCCACTCCAGGTTTTCTCCCTCTTTAATGGTCTGACAAGTTCAGTCTCTCTTTAATTCCACTAATTAGTCCATTTAGATGCTGTTACTGTCTGCCTACGAGACAACCCAACCTCTGTCTGCAGTCGCCAAAGACAAAAAGCTTTTCAATGCTTGTCATCTCTTCACTCAGAGCCTGCACTTAGAGTCAAACCAGTCTGGCGAGGTTGCAAAAGCAGGAGTGGAGTTCATGCTTTCATCAGAACGTCTGGGCCACACATCCTAATGAATAATATGTGCACTGAGCAGCTGAATGTGATGCTCACCCCCTGCAGCATCTCCGTCAGCTCCCGCCTGCGGTTTCTACATTTGGCTGCAGCCAGCTTGTTCCTCTCCCGCCTCACCCTCCTTTTCTCCTCTTCTTCTGGGGTCAGCTGCGTTTATGAGTAAAATAAAAACACGTTAAATCAGCTGCTGGATCCGTAGGCAGTGTGACTGCGAAACAAAACCTTCAGACTGCTCACCTGTTCCTCCCTCTTACGCCGTCTGAGGTCGCCAGTGGAGCGGATGACCCCGGGCCGGGCCAGTGTGTTGTGCGACAGCAGGCCCGGCCCGTTGGTCAGATGATGGCCATACGGGTGGGAGCGGGAGTACGGGTTGGACATGGAGGTGATGACGGTCGGCTGCACCATCCACTGCAGGTCTTGGCTGGTTGTGATTGCATTGATTGTAGGGATGAAGGCACTGTTGGAGCCAGGCATGTCAACCCTGTACTTCTGGAAAAAAAGAGAGACAAAACAGGAAAAAATGGTCAAAAAAGACTCATCATCTATGGACAGAACTCATCTTCGCTTTCAAAGGATGCAGCTTAATCCTCTGACTTATTAATTGGCTGGAAGCTCGTGACTTCCAGCATCTCCCACCATCATCAAATTAACACATTTTGCCATGTTTAAAAGCTTGTAGTAATGATTCAATCCACGTCAACTGTAACCCCCAGAGTGGAACGGTGACACATGCAGTGAATCATGTGGGAAAGCCTAAAGGTGTCCAGCCCATCTCGTTGTTCAACAAAAAGCACGATGAGACCAATGCCGGTGAAGCATCTGCCCCCTGAAACCAGTCGGTCTGCACATCTGGAAGTTTGACTAAGATTTGTTAAAGACTTTTAAACTTAAAACAGGCACAAATCTCACTTTTTCACATCTACAGTGGCATCTCCAAGAGCATCTGGAGAGGACAATGTCCACCTCTGGCCAAACCAAACACTCGACCGAATATTTTAATGAACTGGAATGTACGGAGAGAATCAGCAAAATAAATTGTTAGAAAAAGCTATTTATTTATTTGTTTGCCAATTTATTTTCAATTACTCTATTTTTATTTTTTATTTTATAGTGTGCAACTTTTGGGTATCCTTCCCCTATACATATAACAATGGCACTCTAAACTCACGAAATGTTTGATTTTGATTTCTTTTCTGCTGTGCCACATCAGACGATCAGATTAGCCCCCATCTGGCTAACCGCCCCTTACAAAGCTTTCTGGATTCGCCCCTGTTTCACATTAAAATCCAACTGAAGATGCAGCAGGGGGTTTGGAAGCTGTCTCCATTACATGAACACCTTCTGAGCAGATCGGTGCTCCAGATGGACGACCTGTCAGTACGCACGACCCCCCCCTCCTCTGTTATTCCCGACTTTCCGTCGGATATCCCGACAGTCTATTAGAACTTTGTTTATCATAATGAGTCACTGTGAATGGGATTTGTCCAGCACGTGTGAACCCAACTCAGTTCCAGTAAGTAAAGTGGAGGAAGCGCCAGCTGGAGCAAGCCGGGAATTCTTATCCAGAAATATGCGAAGGAGAAAAAACAAAACAAAATAATAATCCTGTTAAGTAATAAAACAAGCCTGGGTGGATGAACTCGCAGCAGCAGGGGCAAAGAAATTCCTTGGAGTCATTACATGAAATGCTTGGAGCGTGATAAAATATTCTATTGCTCCAATAAACACAGAAACAGGAGGTCATGTAATGGAAAACAGGCAGTGAGTGATTACAGGGTGATATATGGGGGCCAAAGTCGTTTTCTGTAAGATTGCGTGAGCCTGACGCCACTTTTCCGCAGAAGTGCAACAGTAGGACCGGGCTGTGGGGAAATAACATGCCCAGTCCTTTTATTTCTATTCAGAAATGTACAAACACGCTGCAGTCTGAGTTAATATTCAGACGCCGTGGTCTTTGTTTTTTAGGCGGCCCAGTGACGGGCCCCTCCTCTGTAAGGAAGCCTATATGCAGGGTTTTGATCGTCCAACTGAGCGGCTTCCCGCTGGAGGAAATGTGCCATGTGAGAGACCGTCGCATCCAATCAATCTGAACACGAATATAATCATAAGAAAATCTTAGATATTCGATGAGACTCAATCGCAATCTGCCACAAAAAAAAAAACCCGCTGCTTTTGAGGAGCGTGTTTGCATGAATTTACCCGACTCCACACATGCCTGTTGCATCCACGCTTCATCTCCGCACAGCTCAGCGTCTGTCTGTTCTATTAAGATCAAAATGCGTAAAAATGCACCACAAACCGACATTAAGGACCCCGCAGATTTACAGACGGAAATGACTGAATGTTGTTTGGAAATCAGAGGCTTGGTCTGAATTAAACAGCAATCAAATCTTATGAAACGCTCTGTTGTAAATAATAAACGCTTTGTCTGCGTGCGTAAAATCCAGATTTTTCACCGGTAAACGTAGGCGTAGGTCACATTTTCCAACATTTTGTAAAACATCTATCCAGTCATCAATATTGCAGTTTATTATTTACAGACCCCTATTTAAAAAAAAATGCATTCCTAGAGGTTTCTGCGTCTTACCTGGTAGTTTGAGGTAGAGATCGGACTCCCGATCGTGCTGCTGCCGCTTGTGAAGGACTCTGGCTGGGCCGGAGAGGTGCTGCTTCCGCGGGACGAGGTGTCGTAGTTCCCGGAGTAGTCCTGGTACATGATCCGGGACAGAGGCAGATTTCAGGGGACTGTTAGAGCTCTGGAGCCTTTTTTCCCTATTTTTCCTCCTCTCTTTCTCACGCAAACAATTACCCCCCGCAGCAAAAAAAAAAAAAAAAGGCACCAGCAAGAAAAGAGAATCCTGTGATTGGAGATGTTCAGGTATCCAAGAACGGGGAAGCAAAGTGCGATTATTACACCTGATCTAAAACATCTTACAGATAGTACAGGTTGTATCAATTAGCCCTGAGAGTTAAGTTGCTTTTTTTTGTGCTTTCAGGTAGACTAGACTATCAGAGATCCTCTCAGGTGCGAAAACTTGAGCCTGAAGTCAGCAGTCAGAGTGACTCAAGCAGGTTTTTAATCTTCCGAATATTTTCCGCCGCCTTGCCTACTTACTCTACTCTGAACTCTCTCTGTCGCTCACGGAACACCTCGAACTTTTTTTTTTTTTTCTTTCCCTTTTCACCCCACTTCCTACAGATGACTCACTTCAATGGCACTAAGAAGAAGCGCGACGGCTTTTCAACACCAACGAAACGTCCGACGTCACGGCGGGGCGTTGCAAACATCCAGCAGGGGAGGGGTCCTCTCCTCTCCGCTCCTCTAGTCTTCTGGATCAGCGCAAAGGGAGCAGAGCTCGTTTCTCCCGCGGCGGACGACGGAGACTAAAGATCTAAAACCTGGTTTACAGTTAAAGCGGGTTTGTTATTTTTGGTGCCGGTGGACGTCAGCGATCTGCTGCGGACTTCACCGGTTTTGTCTCACTGTCTTCGGCCCATTGACGCATGTTTCCTAAAATGGGCAGTTGCGTCAGAGAGCGCTTGTGGGTTTCCTTGGTAAAACAGAGGGCGTCAGACACTGGAGGGATTCCCTCCCCTTCAGCTGCAGTCCGCCGGACTCGGAGCTCTCAGAAATCGCCCCAGCCGTCCGGGGTTCGGTTTCGGATTTCCCATAAGCAAAATCATTCAAACTGTAGGAACTTTAGAGCCTTTTATTAAGTCCCGTCTAGAAACCGTCTGTTTCTGCGCTCAGAATGATCCGACACAGGCAGGGGCGTCTCAAGAAGGTTTACTAAGGAGTGGCCTCAAAAATAAGCTTGGTGTCCAAACCCATTGATATAGGCTCATCTTGGGGTGGTGTCACAATATCTATCTTAAAATATGAATACACTATAAATAAATAACTATAACCTTAACGTGATTAATACTGAAAAACATTAGTTTAAGTTACTATATCCTCATGTACAAAAATTTAGTTGAATCTTGTTTTTCTCTAATCCAGCTGTTAAAGTCACTGTTTTTTTACTATCATTAGTGAATGTGACGATATTGTTTATAACAACAGAAACAGTTATAATGAAACAATGATTTAGGTAGGTGTCCCTATAAATATAGAAAAGCTATCTATCCATAGATAGATAGATAGATAGATAGATAGATAGATAGATAGATAGATAGATAGATAGATAGATAGATAGATAGATAGATAGATAGATAGATAGATAGATAGATAGATAGATAGATAGATCACCTTAGAATGCATCGAATTGCATTTGATTGAGTGAATTATAATATCAGATCCCCTACCAATCAGCAAAGCACTCTTACCTGTGTGCCCATGATGCACACAAATTAGTTGTGTCTCTTTAAGAGAGTCCCCAGCTCATTATGTGTGTAAAAGGGACCTGTTACAGAATCAGTCTCTTTCATTCAAACCTCTCCACTTCCCCACCTTGGGTACGTCCAATGATCTGTCAGAGGATGCCAGGGAGCTCCCTGCTAGACCATCAGCAGGGAGATCAGTGAGAAAAGAAAACTCTTCTGAGGTGATATTTTTGAAGACAGAAGTGAAAGATTACAGTCACCCTTGGGCCATGCAAAATCTCACCTCAAGGAGAATGGATGAGTCTGAGAAAAGTGAGGAATCAGAATTAGATGGAGGAAGTTTGTTAATGATCTCGAGGGAGCTGTGACCACAGTCACCAGGAAAAATATTTTTTGCTAACTTTTATATATGGAAATTTCCTGTTAGTTGTTGTTTAGGCTTTCTCTCTGTTTCCTCATGTTTCCCCAATTATATTTCCTCTTGCTTGGGCTGCACAGTGGTGCGGTTGTTAGCACTCTAGCACTTGCAGCAAGGAGGAGCTGGGTTCAATCTTGGTCAGAACCTTTCTGCATGGGTTTTGCACATTCTTTGAGTACATATGTGGGTTCTCAGGCTTCTTCCCATCATGCAAGGTTAACTGGTGTCTGAACTGCCTTTAGGGGTCTCTGTGTTTTGTAGCTGTTTGTCTCTGTGATGGACTGATGACCTGTTTAGAGTGTACCCTGTGTCATGGCCCTTGACCTTTGGAGATGACCCTGCAAGAATTGAGTTTGCATTGGAAAATGGATGGATGCCTCTAGCCCTCGGTTCCCCTCAGCTGTTTTAAATCAGTCTAATTATTCACCTGTTTTCACTCCAGCAATCACTATCCTCACTATACCCATTAGTCTTCTCACTTTCTTTATTAAATTGCTTCACAGCATGATTCTGCCAAACTCCTGCCTGCGTTTGGTGCCTGCACCACCTCCATATGACAAATCTTTGTGAGGCCTTTTAATTTGTCAGATTTCCCTGTAGGGAACAATATGCTACTATTTGAAAAAACAATGATGTCATAGCCCCATCGCTAACATATACTTCGACCCTAAGTATGTCGCATATAACCAGCGCATATCCTACACATTCACTTTTTGATGTTCAGAAAAATACAAAGATTGTTTTTGAAAAACTATTTTTATGTGCACAGGACTAAAAACTATGAATTACTGGTTACCTATAGGGATGGGTACCAAATTAGATACTTTTATAGGTACCGCCCGAATTCCATCGGTAGTACCGATTCACGTAAAATCAAAAGGTACCATGTTTGGGTACCTAAAAGCATCATTGTGACACTGAAGGAGTGGACGAGTGGACGATTTTCCATGCCGGACATGAACACAGCACTGCATGCAGTCAGTAGCTGCTGGTTCAGTCAACAAAGCTTGGCTGATACCGAGAAAGCACTCGAAAGTATGGCTCCACTTTTCAAAATGCGATGCAAATTACGCTCGCTGCAATATTTGTGACGCGAAGTGCAAGGCCAGCGGCAGGAATACTTCTAATCTGGGGAAGCACCTGGTTAAGCACAAGATTTTTCTCAAGGCTGAAGAGCAATTTTCATCAGCCTCAGCTCTACGGCTACAACTCCTACATTTGACACCGTTAGCACACCTGCATCCGTTAGTGACGCATTGTCTGCAGCCAGCAACATGGCTGGGTTTTAATTTGTGCATTATTAAGAAAAAATACTGCGAACTCAGTTAAGGGTTTTCATGTTGGAGAAATGTTTGAAACAACTGAGAAGTTACAATACAAACAGCTGGATGTTGTTTTTTATATATTCATTAAAGTTCATATATTGAGAAATAACATGTTATATTGAACATTTCAGAGATTTTATTTTTAAACGAATGAACATTTATTACCTCATTAACACACAAAAGTACCAAAAACTGGTACCGTTGGGTACCGTTATCTATTCCCAGGTACTGGGTATCGGTACCGTATCGGTTCAAATGTAAAAGTCATCCATCCCTAGTTACCTAACCATCACTCTATTATACCTTGCATGCATAGAAGAAATTCAGGTGAGCAGGGCACCAAAATAGTTTCCAGCCCCTGGGCCCTCATCCTCCTAAATCCAGCCCTGAACACATCACAGCCATAGCAGTGAGTTTCATTATTCATTAAACAAATAAACTGTCTTAGTCAGTGAAAGCTATAAATAAATTGTGAAGATGGGACTGTTATTTGTCTATTTGTCTTCTCTTGCTGTCATGTCTGCTGTCACAGACCTTCAGTGCAGACTCAGAAGACTTGGGAAGGAGGATGCAAGTTTAATTGGCTGTTGCTAAAAAGCTCATATGAGTAGTTGTGACTTACTTGCTGAGATTTATTTACATACAGAAAGTGCATAAAAATGTGACCCTGGCTCAGACACAACCAAGGGATGATGAAACTGTAGTCGCAGGGTTAAACTATGACCGTAGTAACATATGTATTACATAGTGAATAATTTGCTTTGTATGTTTACACAGGGTACACTTGTAAGTTCATGTAAATAGTACAAAACTAATCCCCCCTGAGCAGGGGATTCATTTGCTTATGCTTTGGGTTGGATCTAATTGGACACACAAGTTTACTGTCACAATTGGGTCTTTGTGTAATTGTCCCAGAACCATTGCGCCTAATTACGAGAGTGGTCAGATTCAATCCGGCTGCTCTGATTAGGTCAACACAACAAACGCTAGAGCTGAATCTCTGTGAAATGTGGGCTAATTGTAATTCGGACACACCTCATAAACAAGGGCATGGCGCCCAGAATGTGACACATTCTGCAATATAAAATGTCCTATTAAGTGTAATCCAATCTGCTATGGTTCCTATTTTAATCTGCATCAGCACAGCAGGATGTTCTGAGCTCCTAAAGCTACTTCCAGCGTGAATGTTTGCCAGAAAGACTCGCCCTGGTGGATAAAAGTATATTTATTTATTTATTTTCCAACTTGTGGAAAGAGGGGTTGTGTCTGGAGCAGATCCAGCCCATGGTTATATGAGGTCCAGAGCAGAGCTTTCTTAAATTTAATGCTTGATCATCGTTGAACTGAACACATCTTGTTTTATCGTTGGCAACACAAGATGAATTTAAATTAACTAAGAATGTGCATCCCAACAAATCATAACATCATGAAAATGTTGATTTATTTCAGTAATTCAGATCAAGAAGCTAAACTCATGATGTATAGTTTAATTCAATTTGATGTAATATATTTTGCACATATCTATTACACATTTATTTGTAATTGTGGTTTACATTTAATGAAAGCTAAAAGAAAATTCAGTTTCTCAGAAAGTTGGCATATTTGTTTGGATTTGTTTAGTGGCAAATGTTATGTTATGGCACACAAAATGATGAGGAACGAGACAGGATGTCAATTATTGTCCAGGAGACAATCAACGACACCCTTCCTGTGGACAGTAAGACCTAAAAGGTCACTGCTAAAGAAGAAGAAAAAAGTGTGGTAAAAAAATGTTAATAAACTACAGAGAATCTTAAGAGAATTGGAAAAGAAACCCAATTTAAATGTTTCCAGGAGATTCATATGGTGTGTTCTGCAGCTGGATTAAGAGCTTCAAGCGCCACCACAAAGAATATCAGGACCTGGGCTACAACTATTAAATTCCTTCTAGGCCAGGAGAGGAAGGACTGGACTGTTGCTCAGTGGTCCAAAGTCTTTTTCAAATGAAAGCAAAGTTGGCATTTCATTTGAAAGTCAACATCCCAGAGTCTGGAGGAAGAGTGGAGAGGTACATTTTCCATGTTGCCTGAAGTCCAGTGCGAAGTTTCCACAGTCAGTGATGGTTTGGGGTGCCATGTCATATGCTGGTGTTGGTCCACTGTGTTTTCTGAAGTCCACAGTCAACGCAGACCAGGACATTTTAGATCACATTAGGCTTTCTTCTGGTGACAAACTGTGGTGATGCAGATTTCATTTTCTAGGAGGACTTGCCACCTGCACTGCCAAAAGATATATTTACCATGGTATTACTTTGCCTGATTGGCCAGCATACTGGCCTGACCTAAACTAATAAAGAATCTGTGCAGAACTGTCAAGAAGATGAAGATGAGAGACACCCGACCCAGCTATTAAGCCAACATGAACTTACTGAGATGCATCTGTACCTCTGCTCTGAGTAAAATGATCAGCAGAGAAGATTTCTTCAACTCTTTGACCACTGACAGCTCAGAATGTGAACATTTCAGTTGCTCTGCAGCCCTGCAACATGTGAAACCTTGGCAGCGTTACTAGGAGTCCATTTTCTCTGCATTAGCATTTGACCTGCCTGGTGATCTGCAACCAACTCCAGTGTGCTGCTGTCCCCAGGAGCTGAAAGCGTGCAGATGTTTAGTAAATCTCTATTTGAGTGATATTAATTTATGATGAATGCTTAGCCTGTAACATGCCGGCGGCGCAGCTTTTTGAACGGGAGCAGTGTTGCTAAGCGACACAGTTTCTGCTAAATTGCTCGAGGGGAATCTAATCAACCATAGTCCTATAATAATTAATGCCTTAAATATCATCTGAGCTGCTGCTGGCGGCAAAACACGGTCTAATGTGGTGACAGGTCCCGATAAGAGTCCAAATCCTAGGTTTGAGTGTAGCCACAAAAAAAAGCAATACACAACAGATTATGAGATCCTGTCCACGGGGTCACGGTCAGGTCAGGTCAGAGGGAGGAACGTGGGTCAGAGCGCGCGCATTGAGGTTAGCTGATGCGCAGTTTGTGCGCCACTGCTGCGTCGATGTCCCCGCCATCACACATCAGAAGGAATCAGGCGCACAGAACATCTCCAGGAATTATATCCAGCTGTCAGACTGCAACACAAGAGGCTTACCTAGCCGCGCGACGGGGGCTCCTGACGCAGAATGGCTCGTGCCTAATGCTGCCTTCAGGTGCCGACCGACAAATCCGAACCTGGAAAGTCTAGACAAAGGCCACTCTGTTCTGGGAAATAAAAGACAGCAAAAACAGACCATAAAAACCGAAAAATAAGGTTTTTAAAAAGGCTTCTGTTCAGCGGGTTCAGGTTGGGGCCCACTGACAATCTTCTAAAAGCAAAAGCCAGAACAGAGTTTCAGAAGCTTTATTTAATCACGTTGCCATGGTGAATTTTAAAAGCAATTCTAAAATATGTCTATATATTATTACCCCTTAGGATTTTTTTGCATATACTTATCACGTGTTTATGTATTCAAATGCTTACAGCTTGTTTATGAAGACATAGGAATTTGTCTAAAACGAAGGATAATTTTTAATTAAAAGAAGATCAGCACAGACTGTTGTGAAAAAAAAAAATTGGTGGGGAGCTGAGTACAAGAATAAGTGGAAAGATAAGATGATTTCTTTTAAATCTATAAATATTTATGGGATTTTCTGTCAAGTGACATATTTTGTTCTTTTGTAGTTTAAAAAGTATGTGAATTGAAAGAGAAAACGTGTAGCCCAAAGTTACTTTTTGCTTATAAATGTTTTAATTTAATTGAATTGGGATGTTTAGTGTATCACCTTAACCGAATTAAAGATGCCAATTTAAGGATAAATCTTTACATTTTTTTCTATTTAGTTTAAATAGCCTTAAAACACCTCAGCTGATGTTTAAAGGTTTAAGTTGGGCAATTGAAGATCTGTTCGAGTATAAAACACCTCAGTTACGGTGTTTATAGTGAACCTCTCCACAACCTTATGTCTGAACCTGTCTGCTGTGTTCCTTGGTCTTTATGATGCTGTTAGTTCCCTCATGTTCTCGAATACACCTCTGGCCTTCACAAAACAGCTGGATTTGTACTTAGAATAAATTACACCCTGATTGATGCTATTTACGAATTAGGTGAAGGTTGAATTGGATCTTATTTAATTAGAGTAAAGATGAGTAAATGCATACGCACACCACACTTTTCAGATGTTTATTTGGATTACGTCACAACTACATTGTGTTGGTCTATCACAACAAACCCCAATGAAATACATAAAAGTCTGTGGTTGAAATGTGGAAAAAAGTGAAAAAGTTCAATATGTGTAAATAAGTTTGAAAGACAGCACACCCTACAGTGACTCAAACTTTTTATTTTTAACTGCTCTTGTTTTATTTCCTCCCGTCTTATATGAAATGTAAATATATAAAAATGTGTGTTTTTTGCACCAGAAGCCTTCAAATGTAGAATGCCTCATAGGTGGCAACAGCATGTTCCTAGAAAACAAGAGTTGCAGCTGAATATGTTGCACCCTTTTTTACACCACAAACACTAATGTCACACTGATGCACTGATATAGCCAGATAGCTTCAGATACTGACAATAAATGGATTTGAATGCAGGTGTGATTGAGGTGTGTTTTCTGATGCTAATATTATGTGTGAGCAAGAATCCCATCTGCTTCTGCAAACTGAACTGCATCCACAGTGAGTTTCCAACCTCTGACTCACTTTATTGCTAAACATGTAGAGTTGAAACAGGTGTTTGTCTGAGATCAGTGTCAATAAGTTCAGATTTTTTTTTTTTGCCCTTGCATTCCTTTGTTTTCTTTTGCGTGTAACGTCATTCACCTGTCATGCTTTAAAACCTGGATAATACTCAGCGCGATCAGCATGGCTTATCTCTCAGCTCAGGTGCTGTCAGTGGGACATACGTAGACACCAAAGTGCTGACTCAGACTGTGGAGACTGGGTTAAAGAGCAATCAACATGACTGACAGCGGGGTTTATTATTGTGCGAGTGGCCTGTTTATACACTTAATGCACTGCTTTATTATGCAACGCTGCAAAGAAACGGTAACATGTGTCTGCAACAGAATCAGGGGTAAAGTCAGCATTAAACAACAGGTTGTCTGTTTGCAATAACTCACATGCTTCTCCTCATCTTAGTATTTTGTGCAGGTCTGACTCTAAAATAGACATCAAATCACAGACCACCAGGAACATGGCTTTAAGAAGTGGCTGCTGTGAATTAAAACAACCCTCCATTAGTGGTTTCATTTACCCGTTGCCTTGGTAACAGATGCAGCGCAGTCGACCTTAGCAAATCAAAAGGGATAATACGAACGTCCACGACCTTCAGAGAGTACGACTGTGGACAGAGGAATATGGATACATGGGATGTTTGCCCTACATTGTGGTTAATCGTAGGAAAAAAAATTATCTTTGGGCCTTTTAACAATAATGTAATCTTTCTACATGGCTAAATAACACATCTTTTCCCTATGCACCTACTACATGCTGAAGTTGTTTAAGAGTTATCGGCTCTTATTTGACGAGGTTGGCTCTCTCTTGCTATTCTCAGTTTCTGTTAGTGTGTTAACATTTAATGAATTTAAAAGTTGTACTCAAAGGGAAAAATATCCACAGCAAGAGATTCCTTCTCTCTTTTTGTGTCTTAAACACATTAGTTTAAGTTTTCTGAAGTTTTTCTAATATCATCCTGAAACATTCGTCCCTCTTTATTATTCTTTAAGAATCCAGTTTAACAGTCATATTTTGTGATCGCTAAAAGAGTGAAATAACCCTGCAGTATCTAACTATTGACTGATGAGAGCTGGTTCTCTAGAGATTTAGAAATCTCTGATTTATTGTAATCCCACTACAAATCAAGCTTCCTCTGCAGGGTGGTCTGGCTACACCTAAGAGATAAAGTTAGGAGCTCAATGATCAGGAGGAAGGTCACAGTAAACCCACTGCTTCTCTGCATCAAAAGGAAGTCCCTTCAGATGGTTTGGGCATCTGATTAGGATGCCTCCTAGGTTTCCCACCATATGGAGCTCTTTTGTACCCCACAACTGACGCAGGAAAGTGTTGCTGAGGACATATTTGGGTTTCGTGTCTGTTACCAACTCCCAGGTAAGATGGGTAGATAAGAATTGTTGACCTTTGACATTTACAGGCAGTGACCTCCAACACTGATGGGGGGAAAATTTATTTCAATGACTGTCCATATATCATACCATTTATTAACCACTTGTTGAATCCCTTCGATCAGGACTCTCAGTGGTCGTTTCAGTCAGCACCCCACATGATTTTGGAGAAATTCTGGCCCACCCATCTTTACAGCATTGGCTTTGTCCATTGAGGTTTGCAGATAGTTTCTGCACAGCTCTCATTAGGTCCACCCACAGCATTTTGAACAGGCTGTGGTCTGGACTTTGACTGGACCATCACAACAGCTTTATTATTTTCTTTTTCAGCCATTCTGTTTTAGATTGATCACAATGTTTGGGATTGTCTCGTTGATGACCCAGTTTGGGTCAAACTTCACTTGTTGAAAACACATTTGACTGTAGAATTGTATCCTTTACAGAGAAATTCATGTTTGACTCAGTGACTGGAAGGTGCCCAGGTCCATGTGGATGCAGATCAGCTTGTTCTGCATTCACATGGAACTGGGCACCAATCATCACCCCTCCACCTCCGTGCTTGAGAGTTAATATGAGGAGTTTGTGCTAATGTTGCATTTGGTTTTCTCTCAGCCTCTGTGTCTCATCTGTCTAAACGACATTATTCCAGATGTCTTGTTCAGATCTGCGTGTTTGTGGTTGCTACAGGACCTTTGATATTTGGCATTTTTCAGACATCAATATTGTTAATAATACTTATCAATTATTAGATTTTAATAACAATAAAAAACACTCATTTAGTCTTCATGAAAGTTAATGGATGTTTTTACCCAACTGTTCTGAAAACTCGGAAATTTTGACTAATCAGGATTTATGTAAATATGTAAGCAGCAAGTAAAATGGAATAATCTGGTTTATCTGTGGTAGTAAATAAGCTTTATGCAGATATTCAGGGGTATATATTATGTAAGAGGTTCCATTTCCATTAATATCAGTCAGGGTTAAAAGAAGAGCATTTTCCTGTAGGGCTGAATTGTGAACAACCTGAAACCTGCCCACACATCGCTCCATCTGGATGTGGAGATGACTCTTCCTTTACTGTAAACAAATAGTTAATCTTCTCTTCATCAAACAAATCCTTCACCCTGATTGTCCTCTTTACCTGAAAAATATGAGCAGATCTGCAACTATAAAGAAAATGTTTTCTGCCTTTCCATTGTCCAACTTCAGCATTGTTGTTTGCTGTATTATTCAACCCACAACCTTGTTAAATCTAGCGAATCACCTGCCGTGATAGACAGAAACTTCCAATCAACACAGTCGACTGAGTCTTGACAGTAACTTTAGCAGCTTTAAGGTATCAGTTCCTGATTCAATGGAAGGAAGTGCGTCACAACCACGCTGAAGCTCGAGACAAAGAAGAACGGAACGTGGCTCGGGGTACAAACACCTCCGATTAAGAAGGGGAAGTGTTGTTGGAGCATGTGGTGGAAGAAGTGAACAAATAGCTGGGTATGTGAGTAGAAAGGGCACAAGTGGTCGGGGGACTTCAGCCACCTGCAGCTCGCAAACAAGCAGGACCCTGACGTTCCTTCCACTTTTACTGGACGACTTGTTTTCAGTGAAGGAAAACAAAATTCCCCTCCCCGCATCCACCTCAATGCGAGAAACCAAGAAGAGGAAAGTGTTGGCTGCCTGAAACAAATGGGCTTATTATTATGTTTTGGTCCTCCTGCAAGTTGTTTTCCTCATCGTTGGCCCAAAACAGTCAAATCAAATAACACTGGAGTGGCACTTGGTGAGAGCAGCAACAGTTCTTTCACAATGGGCCAGTTTATCTCCGTCTGTCAACAAGGTTGTCAGAGTAATTTATAAGCACGCTGGTCTGAGAGCAGACTCTGGGTTGTGCAGCCTGGAATGTTAATGGACTTTTAGTTGAGAAGTCTGGCTGTTGCTGACCTCAGACAACAAACATATACAGTTGAAAACAGATATTTACATACAGCAGATAAAAAGATGCATAATAAAGTTTTTTCTTGCTCTCTGTCACTGAATCAGAATAAACCTTTCCTGTTTCAGGTCTGCTAAGATCACAAATATTATTTCTATTTGTTAGTGGCCACAATTTTGGAAAAGCCCAGATGAGGATTTTAGGGGTTTTTGAAGCTTCTGGTGGGTTAATTGTATTTTATGTATTTTAAGGAAACTCATTAAATGCAATGCTTTCTTGTATGACATCATTGAAAATTCAAAATAATTCAGCCCAGATATGAGGAAGAGAATTGTGGAACTCCAAAAGTCTGTTTCAATAAATTCCAGATGCCTGGAGGTTCCCCGTTCATCTGTTAAAATAATTATTTGCTTGTTTAAAAATCATTTAAAGATCCAGCCATTCAGGAAAGAGACAGTTTCTGTGCCCCAGGGATGAACGTGTTTTGGTGTAAAATGGAGCCCAGAAAAAAACAAAAGACTAAAGATAGTGGCTGAAGCTGGTAAGAATGTCATTATCCAAAGTGAACTGAGTCCTGTAACCACATGGTTTAACCTACCACTGAGAAAGGAAGAAGTCAATACTCTAAAAGCATCAAAAAAGCCAAACAGCAGTTTGCAGATGCATACAGGAACAGATACCTTAACGTTTGCATACATGTGTATGATGGGTTTGGTCACCTTCAAAATGCCTATGGGAAAATGCTCCAGGGAAGAAACAGCGTCCAGACAGCACACGCACAGTTTCCCATATTTGGCTTTGTTACCTCTAAGCATACAGCTTCAGCAATAAGCACAGTCAGACATTATTCATATCTTGCCTTTTTGGTCCCCCTCAGCATATAGCTTTGGCTTAGAAATGTGCTCCAAGCTCAACCTGAGGCTTCAAGATCTAATGTGTTATCAGACACGACACTTGTTCTGTGGTCTGATGAAACTAAAATGGAAATATTTAGTGATACAGATCATCGTTGCATCTGGAGGGAAAAGAGAACATCATCCCAACAGTAAAGTACAGTAGTAGCAGCATCATATTGTGGGGGTGTTTTGCTGCACCTCACAGGTGCCGTCCAGATGAAAAACACAAATACAGAAGCAACATTTCAAGACATCAGCTGGGAAGTTAAAAGCTTGGCGAAAATGGAACTTCCATATGGACAATGGCCTTAAGCACACCACCAAATTAGCTAAAACTGGAAATATTTAGTCAGAGGTAATATCAGAAAGTGGGAATAAAAACACAGTATTTTTATACAGTGTATATAAATACATGATTTCACATGTTGCTCCCTTCTAAGTATCCACTGTTTTCTATATATAGGTCCTGTTTTATTTGGAAGTTGTATTTCTAGAGTTTCAATTTGGAAAACTCAGCTGAAATGCTCAACCAGAGCTTGTCTTACGTGCAACCTTCAATCTAAAAATGGCTGAACACAGCTGAAGTTGTCAAATTAAACTGTTCATTTGCACCTCTGATGCTTTGTTTCTCTTCACATCAGTGGTATACATAGTACTGTGCAACATTTACTTGTCTGCATAATTCATAGAACGCACTTTGAAATGTTATTGCTAATGGTGTTTAGCCCGGATCACTGTTAAATTGGCCGTGACATTCCAACAACCAACCAAGCTATCTATTCTGGGACAAATGGAATGCTGAAGAACAAACTAGACAGCCATTTTGTAACTCTTTAAAAATCCCGCTGCAATTTTTCATCCACCCTTCAGTCTGCAGCTAGAAATTTAAGTGTTGAACAGATTTTGTACATCTTAGTAGTCAAAATAGACTTTAGTGCACTGCAGCGTGAGAAGACTAAGCAGGCTAAGGCTAATGTTAGCATGCTAACGAAAGCATTAGCCTGATGTTATTATGCACAAGTTGCTGCAGTAACAACTGGCTACACTCAAACATGCAACATTAAAAAATTGCTCATAACTGAATCCCTAAATGACAAAAGTTAGCACAAATGTAGCATAGCTGTATTTGTACAAGGGTCTTTAGCTCCATGCATCTTTCCGTCAGTTCCTAGTTGCTTCCCTGTTCCTGCAGCAGAACATCCCACACCATGATGCAGCCACCACCTGAATGGTGAAGCTACTTTCTCTGATTAAAACTGATGTTACAAAATGAGAAAAAATGTAAGGAGTATGAATGCTTTTGCCGAATTGTTGCATCTCTAAATACAGTTATGTTTGTAGAGCCACAGCTGCACCCCCGAACAGATTTGGGTAATTTCGTCGGTGCAGCTTCCTGTGTATCCTGCTGGTGTTTATTTATGCAACACATAAGTGGAAATGTTCAGTACAATTATGAAATACTGTTTAAAATGCAAGACCAGCTTGCTACCCCTATCTCCAACTAAGTCTTTTATATTGGTAGCATTACAGTGAACATAAACACGGCCCATGTTTCTGTGTGAAGCTTTAAATCCGGAACGGTTAAACTGTCCAGCTGCTCAATCCTTGTTTATGATGCTTTTTTGTTGTCTGTGAAAACACTTCCCAGAAGTCTCCTGTTGACTAAAACTGTCGGTGGTAAAGAGACCATGTTTGCTTTGGATTGTCACCTGACGATGACTTAGTGTCAGAGCTTTTGATCTATTCTGCTAACTGTCTGTGTAACCCAGTAGAGGAAATAACTTTTTCTCTTTATTTTAATTCATACATGTTTTATTTTGAAAGCGTTTCTTTTGAAAGAGGAAGTGTGAATCCTCTCCTATAGCTTATTTCTTGTTTAAATGAAAAGTTCCGCCCATGAGTGTCTCGCTGTAGTTGGCCATCCTGAACAGAGCTTGGAGAAGAAAGAATGTTTCAGGAAGAAGTGTTGCATTGAAAACGGAGCAGAGAGGTGGTGATATTCTACAGTGCTAAACTTGAACAGCATCTTAGTGAGTCAATTTAGCTAGTGTTAATAGTTGGAGTTGCTGCGACATGTGAGTGAGAGTATCATGCTAGTGGTTAGCTTAGCAGTTGGCGCGCTAATCGCGGGTGCTAATTAGCTGCAAAAAACCACATTGAAACACAGTATTACACTTGTTTAAGTCATTTGGAGTTATGTTTAAGGCCATTGCAGTGTAATACGACTTCTAATTTCTATTGTTCCTACTCATTTTATAACTCCCAACAAGTCACGTTAGAAGTGCAGACGTGTTAAGTCCCCTCGTTCTTCAAATGCTCGACCATCATCCTAGTGCCCAAGAAGCCCGGATGTCTGTGGTCATAAAATCCTTTGAGCGGCTGGTGTTGAATCACCTGAAAGACATCACAGGCCCCCTGCTGGACCCCCTGCAGTTTGCTTACCGAGCAAACAGGTCGGCAGATGATGCTGTTAACTTAGGTCTACACTTCAACCTGCAACACCTCGACCGTCCAGGGACGTATGCCAGGATACTGTTTGTAGACTTTAGCTCGGCCTTCAACACCATCATACCAGACATCCTCCACCAGAAGCTCATCCACCTCAAAGTCCTGACCTTTACCTGTCAGTGGATCACCAGCTTCCTGAAGGACCAGCAGCAGCAGGTGAGTCTTGGGGAGCATCTTCTCCCACACAACAACCATCAGCACCGGTGCCCCCCAGGGGTGTGTTCTCTCCCCACTTCTCTTCTCAAACTACACAAATGACTGCACCTCAGTGGACCCGTCTGTGACACTTCTGAAGTTTGCAGATGACACCATTGTTAATGGACCGAACGAGGACAGTGATGAGTCTATAGAGACAGGAGGTGGATCGGCTGGTACACTGGTGTGCTCAGAACCACCTGGAACTTAACCCATTCAAGACTGTGGAAATGATGGTGGACTTTCGGAGAACACCACCCCCTCACCATACTCAACAACACTGTATCTCCTGTGGACCACTTCTGGTTCCACCATTTCTAAAAAAAACCTGAGATGGTCTTCACACAGACAAGAGGAAGGCCCAGCAGAGACTGTACTTCCTGAGGCAACTCAAGAAACACAGCCTTTCACAGGAGCTGCTGGTCATCTTCTACACTGCCATCATTCAGTCTGTCCTGTCTTCGTCCATCTCAGTGTGGTTTGACTCATCCACAAAACAGAACAGGTCCAGACTGCAACAAATAATCAGGTCTGCAGAGAAAATCATCAGGGCTGACCTCCCCTCTATCCAGGATGTATACAGGCCTAGGGTCAGGAAATGGGCAGCTTAAATCTCTGCAGACCCCACACACCCTGCACACAAATTGTTTAGGCTTTTACCTTCATGTCGGCGCTGTCTGCTAAAACCAGCCGTCACAGAGACAGTTTCTTCCTCCTGGCTGTTTCTCTGATGAACATTTGACAGTCCAGAACAAAACCATGCATACTTGGACTGATCTCACATTATATTCTATTGTAAAGTTAATTGTGTATATATGTACATTTAAAAAATATATTCTTTATTATTGAGAGCAAAGTGTACTGGAATCCAATTCCTTGTTTGTCTGTACAAACGTGGCAATAAAGCTGATTCTGATTCTTTTTTATAATAACAATGGGTCTATGAAACAGATTGAGGGAGTAATTTCAGAGGACTCTTTTACAGCTTCACTTGTGCTAATGATATATCTGTACTGAAGGAAAATTTGTGGAAAGACACAAATTGCTTTCTTACGTAGTTCTCTTTAAGCTAACAAAGCTCTTTGACTCTCCACAGCTACCTAAGATCAATGTGAACTGTTAGGACAAAAACTCAAGCTGAGAAGTCTGCAAGACATAACTTTTGTGTCAATGCCAAAACCTTTGGCCAGGATTATAGAAAATTTAAGAATAGATGGAAAGTAGTTGCCCAAAAGAAGCTCCCAGAGTGATCTATCCATCTAAAACCTGGAGTCAAATTCCATCTTATTTTATGGGAAGTTTGTAGCCATCTTTGGAACTAGGAAACAATGACTTGTTTCAGAAAGTCTGTATTAGTCAAATAGGATTGAACAGACAGAAGTGATTTGATAGATGTTTTGGCTGAAGTATGGTGGTGTACAAAAAACTTGTATATTTGCATTTCAGACAGATTCATAATCTGGTGTTCCAGTGAGGAAATTTATCTTGGACCCTATAAAGCCAAATGTATGGACACTTGAAAATGAAACTCAACCAGGTGAAATGCATGGTTAAAATACCAAGAAGGCAAAAGTTGAGAATGGTTCTAGTCAATGTGAATGTTGGCAGTTACAGTGCCTAGCACAAGTATTCACACCCCGAGAACATTTTTACACTTTGTCACATTCTAACCACAAATCAATGTCTTTTTTCAGGAGGTTGTGATAAATCAACACAAGTACATAGCTGTGAAGTGGACGGGAGAGGATGCATTTGTCATTTTTTAATAAATAAGTCTGAAATGTGCAGTTTTCTATACATCCCCCTTTACTTTAATATATCTAAATAAAGTCCAGTCAGCCAAATACATCCAGATGTCACCTAATTAGTAAATAGTGACCTTATATGTTTAATTTATTCCCAGTATAAATCTAGTTGTTCTGTGAAGGCCTCAGGGGTTTGTTGGTGAACAAACAGCTTCATGAAGACCAAGGAACATAGCAGATATGTCAGGATAAAGCTGTCGAGACGTTTATAGCAGGATCAGTTTATAAAACAATATCCAAAGCTTTGAACATCTCACAGAGCTCTGGAAATAGAAAGATTATGGCTCTGTAAGACCTACACAGACATGGCTGTCCAACTAAACAGGCCGGGCAAAGAGATAATTAATCAGAGAAGCAGTCAAGAGGCCCATGGTAACTCTGGAGGAGCTATAAAGATCCAGAGCTCAGGTGGGAGAACATGTCAACAAAACAGCTATTAGTGGTTCACTCCACTAAACTGTTCTTTAGTTATTAATTATGCACTAGTCTGTGTTGGTCGGTTATGAAATCCCAATGAAACACGCTGAGGTTTGGGGTTGTAACATGTCAAAACCTGGAAACGTTTAGTGGGTAATAATTCTTATTCAAGGCACTGTAAAATGTGGTGAATGTGAACACCAAGGAACTTGTGTAAGTGAACCTTAGTGATTGGTTCCCCATGTTTACTGTTGGTGTTCAATGACCTTAATTAAACTCCTCAGCTGTTTTTGCTTTTCTTTAAATCTCCATTAATAGAAACTATGTTCTGAATGTGTTTGAAAGTGTGGTGCCATTCTAAAGGTTGCTTTGTCAGTATATATAGTTTAATCAGTATCATCATGAACAGAGGACTAATGAACAACACTGTATAATGTAAGCGATTAAAGCATTAATGGTTCCTTACTGAGACAGTTTCAGGTGAAACTCCCCAATCAAATCAAACTTGGAAAAGGAGCATGGTGGCTGATCTTCTTCAGGGGTTCTTCCTCTCTTCCTCCTCCGGTGCGTCCATTCCTTCCAGCTCAATGGAGGCTTAATGTGAGTGTTGAAAAGTGGAAAATTTAATTAGGCTGCCAAAGGGGGTTTATGTCACTTGGCACGAGCTAACCCCCCCCCCCCCCAACCCATTATCACTCCCCCTCCTCTGCACCCACCCTTTGCTCTCCCCTGTCAGCTGCAGCAACTGTCTTGTTTGCACTTCTTTTTGTACTTTTAGCCAATCCTCCGGGACATGACCCACCAGGCCAAAGAAGCAGACAGAGGTCAACAGTTTAGTGCAGATCAGAGTGGGTGTGAATTGATGTGTGGATACACTGAAGCAGCGAGGTTGCTTCACATCACATAATTACCGCCATACTGTTACCACTAAGGCTTAGATTGGTCCTCAGATCTGGCGATGAACCTTTAAGTGAAACATGGATGTGACAACCCTATTAAAAGACTTTTCCACATGGTTGCAGCAGACTGTTGCAGGGTTTTGTAGCTACTCATGGTTTTGGAAGCATTTTCACTTTTTAAACTCAAAATCCTTTTTTTGTGCCCATGTTTACATCAGGTATGGCTGTATTTATAAGTTAGTGTCCCTGTGGCAAATATCTGCTGTCAGACCCGTTTTGGTCCCCACTTATCTTCGATATACAGACCTTTTTTTTCTAAACATTGGGTTAAATCCTTCAAAAGTCTAGTACCAGTTCACACTACAGGCTCCAGCTTTCAAAAGAGTCTGCTGCCACTTATCAGAAACTACCTCTGCTTTGTAATACAACAACTTGGACCCATAAACACACTGACAGACTGACTTGGAGGGGATAAACAACAAGTATGCTGTAACTAGTTACAGACGACCATGGGCTGCAGCTGTAACAGTTAAATTAATTCTGATTTAACATTTTACTAAAAGCAGCCATGATAAAACAAATCATTAGATGCAAGCAGTTGAATTTACAACCATGTTGTTGCAAATCCCTGGTTAATTTAGTGAAACCAGATATTTGCACTGTTTAAAAAGACAACCATTTTCTCAATGTCTGACATTAAAATTAATCTAGAATTTAGAACTTAATGTACATTTCCTTTGTTTTGGGGTAATTGCTTTCAAACTTAAAGCCTAAACTTGTTTCAAACATCTTTGGTGTCCTGCCACAAGCTTCTCACAATGGTTTGATGAAATCTTTCCTCACAATATCATCCATTGTGTTAATTGCACCAGTCCCTCGTAAGGCACAACACCCATTGTTGGAATGATGTCTCAGACTCAAGCTTTTCTTTTTTTCTTTGAATATACCAATGGTTCTTATGGCCAAGCTGTTCAGTTTTACTGTAATTTCATCACTGCACATGTCTCCAAGTGTATTTGCAATCTGTAATCTGAGACGTTTTATGTTGCGTTAGGAGTAATAGCTTCTTCCTCTCTGACTGGTCTTGTAGTTCATACCTGTTGAGGACTTATTTCACCGTGGACAATGACACCCTTTAGCCAGCCTCTTCCCATTGTCTTCTGCTTTTGTTTTGGGTCTGATATGTAGTTTGCACAAAAACACGCTGATCTCTGAGATCTAGAAACCATCTCCTTTCTGAACGGTACATTGACTGACATAAGGGTTTGAACAGATGAATGGTACACCTGGAGGTCCACCATTCACCTTCCTGATATTTTGGCTGATTTCTTTAAATTTTTAACCCAAGATTAAACAAGGAAGCTGTGTGTTCAAGGTGTGGCCTTAAAATTCAACTACAGGTGTGCCTCCAATTATCTAAAATGTTGTTGATTAGCCAGAAGCTTACAAAGCAATGACATCATCATCTTGGCTTTTCCAAGTTGTTTTAAAAGATAATGTTTGTAAACTTCTGACTTTGAAAAAAGTAATAAAAAATTCTCATTATTTTGGGCTTTAGCAAATAGAAATAATTTTGGTAATCCTAACGGACCTAAAACAGGATAAGTTTAGTATTGGTTTCAGTTGTATGTCAGCTGTATTTTACTTTCTATTTAAGAAAAATAAAGATAAAAAAAATCTGTTGCACACAACTTCTGGTAAAAATAAGTAAAATTGCCGTTTCTAAAACAAATACTTGCACAAACGTCCAGTTTAGTCTGCAGTCAGCTGTTGCAGCTTGTTAGTCAACCAATCACTCTTTAGCCAGCTCTTACCAACTGGTGTATATAGTAAGAATTCAGATATCAAAAACTGATCAAAAAGTTAAACAAAAGGCAAAAAGATAATAAAATTTTGAGCAAGTCTATAAAAATGGGAGGGTAAATTAGGGAAGACTTCAAAGCGTCAGGACAGAAATCTCAAAGCAATATGCCTTAAAGGAAAAACTCCTGATAAAAGACAAAAGGAGTCTTAAAAAAACATCTGAAAAACAGGCAAACTACAAGAATGTAATTCCCTACACAGCAATGTACCTGTTCACTAGTATATGTTCAGTCACCACTGTAACAGAGTGTAGTTGCCAATGGGTGGTTGTAGTCTCCATTTCTTACTGCATATAGCTTAACATGGGAAGTTCACTACAGCATCATTCTCAGACTGCAGGTTTACTGGTGGTTCCTAGAGTCTCTAGAAGTAGAATGGGAGGCAGATCCTTTAGTTATCAGGCTCCTCTTCTGTGGAACCAGCTCCCAGTTTTAGTCCGTGAGGCAGACACCCTGTCTACTTTTAAGGCTAGGCTTAAAACTTTCCTTTTTGATAAAGCTTACAGTTGGAGTGGCTTAGGTTATCACACCCTTCATTTCTGCTACCTGTATGACCCCCTTCTCTTTTCCGATGGTTGTTATCAGTCTGACAGAGAGAGGTATCCCAATCCTTGTGGTTTTTAGTATAACAATGACCATCAGTGGGACCCTTTGTGGGGTTCCTTGAGACGACATTGTTGTAAATAAGCGCCGTTTAACTAAATAATCTGAACTGAAACTATCTGTGTAGTTATGCTGCTATAGGCTTAGGCTGCTGGAGGACATAATGACCACTTTCACCCTCTTCGCTACATTCTCACACTACTCTCCAATTTTGCATTATTTGCTGTTATTTCAGCTTTTAACTTTGTTTTCTCTCGTTTCTCTTCCTAGAAGCTACACCTGGCCTGACTCTGTGTCTACCTGTGACACCTTTCTGGAGAGGGGCATCGTCTAAGCTTCTGCTGGCAACAACTTAATGCTCACCCTCTACAGATGATCCACATGGCCCTGTCTTTCAGTGTTTAACCCTTTCTTTCTCCTAGACATGGCGATTGACTGAGCTTTTACTGTGACTAACTCTGTGCTCTCTTTCAGACTCTAACCTTGAAAACTGGCTCAGAGTTTATATGTTCTTTCTTTCTAGGTGAAACGACTAAAGGAGCTACATCCATTAACATTTACTTTTCCTTCCCATAGAAAGTACTCCTAGATCAGTGCTTCTTTGTTCTCTTTGTGTCTCTGCTCTGTTCTCTCAAACCCCCAGTCGGTCATGGCAGATGGCCGATCACACTGAGCCTGGTTCTGCTGGAGGTTTCTTCCTGTTAAAAGGGAGTTTTTCCTCTCCACTGTCGCTACATGCATGCTCAGTATGAGGGATTGCTGCAAAGTCAACGTCAGTGACTGTCCACTGTCTCTACATGCTCATCCAGGAAGAGGGAATGCTGCAAGTCACTGACTGGATGCAATCTGCTGGGTTTCCTTAGATAGAAAAACTTTTTATCCAATTTGAATAAAAAGCTAACTCCGACTGCACTGTTCAATTGTTAGGATTAATTGGAATGTATGTACCTGACTGTTGTGAAGTGCCTTGAGACAACATGTGTTGTAAATTGGCGCTATATAAATAAAACTGAATTGAATTGACATCCAGCTGGAATCGGACGTGTTGCAATGGAGATGGTGATAAGCTAAGAGACCACAGGTTACATGGTGCAAAACTGCAGCTCTAAATAATCCATCCTGTTATACAAGGGATAAACATTAGTGGGAGAAGACGGTGGTGGTGGTTGTTTCCTGCAAGTCGGCTCGAAGCTGTGCTGGACTAACATCTCTGCTTCCCCAGCTCCACCTCCAAACACTTTGTATTTCGTGCATCTTTACTTGGCCAATTCGCCCAACTTGGCTGCCTCCTCAGTATTCACACTCAGCCAACTCAACTCAACTGAAAATAAATGGTGGAAATTCATTAAAGACATAATTTATTTACATTTCATTTTTCATGAAGCAGAACGTCTTGTACTTTAATGTAGCTCTCTAACAACTGATTTTTTTAACAAAAATCATGTGCAGCAAATCACTACGTGCAAATCAACTATTCGTCATGTAGCTAAATCACATTTTGTCAGGCTCAAACTAAAAGTTTCCCTTAACTCGTCAGGAAACATCCACATCCTTTCTGCACTCTCCCAACTTATGGGTATTTATTTTTTTCCAAGAGAGTAGGGGGCTGTGGAGGAAGGGAAGCGGGGAGTCTTGTCACATTACATGTACCTGTCTGCGCACATCTTCACTTGCAGCTGTCATCCCACCTGACAGGTCTATCAGTGTCCACGGCTGATCGGAACGCGTCCCTCAACCTGACAGGCTGAACCGACAGCACAGAGATCCAGACTGACAGCTCCTCAGGTAGGAGAGGGAAGGAATGGGGAGGAGGGCACAGAGCTGGAGGAGTACAGAACCACCAGAAAGTATTTAGACCCCCTCACTTTTTCCACATTTTGCTACAACGAGGACCTATTCAGAAACAGACTTGAGTCTATATTTTCCTCAGATATCTGCAAACACCAACTGTAAATGATGAAGCAAAAGTTGGTTCTTGGTAAAAGGTGCACAATTATTATTGCCACAAGTTTTAATCCTGTTTCATAAGTATTCATACCCCTGGCTACATTTTTTGAAGCATCTTTGGAAGCCATCAGGCTTCAGTCTTCTTGAGTATGTCTCCACAAACTTCGCACATATAGGTTTTGGGTTTTTTTCTTCTTTGCAGACCCTCACGTCAAGCTCAGTCAGATTGGGCCATTTTCAAGTCTTTTCTGAAAAGGTCACTTGGGTTTAAGCCCAGCCTGTCCAGTTCAGGTCATCATGTTAGAAAATGAATCATCCCTCTAATGTCAGGTCCAGGGCACTCTGGACCAAGTTCCTTTAAATAATCTCTATATTTGATATATATTTACATTCCTAAAGCATGATACTGCCACCACCATGCTAAGGATGGTTTAATCCAGATGATGAGGAGTAATGTTTTTCTCCAGATAAGGCTTGGAGTTGTGTTCAGAAGTTGTTATATTTTAGTTTTATCTGACCAGAAATTGTTTTTATCCTAGTCTGACGATAAGGCGAGTTTTAGCAAAATTCAAGCAGACGGCCATATGCTTTGTAGTGAGGAGTGGCTTTAACTTTATATCAAGGCTGGATTGGTGGAGTGTGTTGGAATGGCTCAATTTCTGCATGGTTCCTCCTCTATAAGGAAACACTGGAGCACTGCCTTATGACCACTGAGTTCTTGGATGCCTCTTTAACCAAGGCCCTTTTACCTCAACTAATTAGTTTGGCTGGGCGGTCAGACCTGAGTATGGGTCCTGATGGTTTCAAACTTTCACTTCCAAATAATGGAGAACATTGCATTTGGCAATGTTCAGTGCTGCTAAAATATCTTTTTAAAGTCTTTTTCTAGATTTGACCTGGAGGTTTTCAGACAATTTAGTTGTCTTCATTGCTTGGTTTCTGATCTGATTGATATAGACACATTTGTTCCAGGTGGACACCAATCAAGTGAAGGATGAAACGCTTCGAGACCTTAATCTTAATAATTTCACAAAACAATTTATTCAGATTAGCATATCCAATCCAAATCTTCCAGTAAGGAACTCTGTTTTGGCTAAGAGTCTGCAGAGGAAACATACCTTGCAGATTTTTTCACTACAATTGTCATCTTTTACGACATACACATCAAAGCAAGGCTAAACAGCTTGCTTAAGGAGCTGTATTCCAGAGAAAATCAAAACACCTGCGGGAAGTGCTTTAGTTAAGGTTTAAACCAAGTGTCTATGATCGCACCCACAGGGGTAGGAATAAAGAGACTCCTCCTCAGTTTGAAGAAAATCTCTCTTTATCTTGTCAGGGGCCATCAAAAACAAGCTCCTTCCAAAAAACGAGACAAAACGGGAAAACCTACAAGCTCCTAGGTGAAGACTCATCTGATCAGCTTAGCTACGCTCTCCTGGCGTCTCGTGTATCATGGGTAATTAGCAATTAACGAGCAGGATTTAAATGAATCCAGTTATTAACCAAAGGTTTGAGCAGAAAGAGGCGTTTGACACGGGACTGCAAAATTTTCTCGAGTTTGGTAACAAAAAAAGTAGACTGAGGAACCGAAGCAGTAATTCTTTTTTTTTTTTTGAGTTCCTAGATCAAACAAGCTGTAACAAAAGGCCCCCAAATCCCCCCTCTACTCTCCTCCTGCTCTCTTTCCAAAATTAGTTAAGCCTTTCAGCTCCATCATCCCCAACACGGCTCGCATCAACAACCTAACGCTACTTTGCAATCGCCACACACAGCTCTTGAAATCCATCCATCCCTTTTCCAAACATGCCGAAAGATCAGGAAAAAGCCATTAGAAACTCTGAATCTGGTGATGCAAAGCCCCCAACGGTTTGCCTTATATTTGGGTGGAAATGTTACAGAAAAGGTGAAAAATGCATAGGAAAGATGACATATCAGACGAGAAGGGATGCAGTGACTCAAGAGAAGTAAACAAACTCCAATAAGGTGCCTGTCCACCTTTGTTGACATATTGAGGCCTTTCGGATGCATCCCCCTCTCTCAGATTAACTCACTCTTGCAACCGTTTGTCACCTCTCTGGGAGATGATTCAGGATTTTCAGTCACTCTCACAGTCACTCACTTTATTGCTTCTGCATGTAGTTACACTACACATTTCCTCACAACTGTGTCCATCTCCAACATACTTTTGTGCTCCTCAAAAGTTTCTCGTGACTCAGTTGACTTCTGGGATAAAGTGGGAAGGGTGAAGCCAAGAGTTGCTGGGTTTTAAGTGATCCTGTTTTACACACTTGTCATTTCTTTAAGGCTGGCAGGTCCTTAGTGCCTCAAAGTGTCATGCTTACAGGGTTGTCACCAGTTAAAGTTAATCTAATGCAAATATTCATGCTTCCGGGACACTTTTTTCTAAACAGAGGTGCAACTCCTTCTACTTTTAAAGGAAACCATGACAATTGCATTTCTATTTGGAGTTCCAATGAGTCCTGTGGAGCAAAAAAACCTGGTCTCATCAGTGAGATCACCCTGTGTCCGAACATTCCTAACTAATATTTCCAGTTGTTAATTATTCCACCCGACTGCAGTTGAAGACGGCCGGATTAGTGGATTTGGAGAATTAACTGTGAGGGTTGGCAGACCTCTGAACTGTGATTCAGAGCGCTGACAAATACATCTTCAAAAGGTACCTTCACAGGATCATTAACGTTGGATAAATCCACGTTAAGATGTCTAAAAGCGTGTTAAGGTGAGCCGTGTTCAGGTGTAGATGTGTTTTTAGAAAGGAGGCTAACTAGATGTGACTGCGACACTGTTTAGGCCACTTTGGTGGGAACTGAGTTGCTTAAAGGGCTTATGTCACTTTGGGTCAACATCAGCAACTGAAGGGAAACCTCAGGAGGGAACATTTTCTCTAACTGACACTCCAGGTTGGTGAACTTAACCTTCTGCTGTGTCGTAATCTGGTTTTCAGCTAATTAGTCAGGTTTAAACACTGTTTTAAACACTTTAAAGACTGTTTTAAAACACAGTGTTTAAAAACTCATTTAAAGTCAGTCCAACCCTTGAGGGGGGGCTCAGCCTTTACCTTTGTGAGCTCAGGGTCGTGAAGCCTCAAGCCCACTGTCAACCTAAACTATTCTTTACTTGAGCTTGTTAAAGAAGCTGCCCCACCAAATAAAAGCATCTTATCCTGCGGCTGACAGCCGAGATGTTTCGAAAGCAGGTCGGGAAAGGTTAGAGCAACACACATGGAGCGGGGCATAGCAAAAGAAAAATAATCTTTGTTTTTTTAATTATTTTATTAAGAGACTTGATGCTATTAAATGCCCCAGATACATTCAGCCTATAGTTCTCAATTAGATCTGACAGTTGCTGCTTTACAGACAATAAATATAGCAAAGGGCTGCGCCTCCGGCCAGGAAGGACCCCGAACTAGGAGCCTCATATTTAATGATGAAAACAAGTGAACACACACACACACACACACACACACACACACACACACACACACACACACCCCCCACACACACACACAAAGGTTTGCATGAAAAACAAATTTTGGTGAAAAGCACATAACTCTTGCATTATTGTGGCATGTTTATTTTTCCATTTGATTTACATGGACTCCTTTTTAACTGCAGATTTAACCAGAACACATCCACTAGCTATTTTCCAGATCATACATAGCAGCTATTCATTCTAATCTTTATACATTTTTTACCCAACAGCAAATGGGCTCACTTGATTTTTCCAATATTGTTTTTGCTTGACTATAAGACTTTACTGGTAATAAATGCTTGCATAAAAAAAATAATTACATCCCCTCTATCCTCTTTGTGCTTACAGTACACATTTTCCTAATAATCTCCCAAATCTTTAGCAAACTGATGAAATGAGTCAACTAAAAGTTAAGGAGTCTGGGGAATTACTGGTCTGAAAATCCCATTACCAGTGGTATTAAAGTAGAAAATATAGAACATTTTATGAGTTGAATGTAAAACAATTAGAATGCTGAAAATGAGTGTGCATTTTATATGTTCATTATTTTTGTTTTTAGAACTTTTTTAATGTATTAAGTTAAAACTAAAAGTAATTAGTAGCACCCTTGTGTAATATAAATATACGGTCTTGTGCATGCACCAATTTTTGCAATCAAAACAAAAATATATGATGGGTCTATCAAAAAAATATTACAGGCAGTATAATATTCAGCTGCGAACTAACATAGCTTCAACATTCTCCTTTTTTCAAAGTCTACTAAATATTGTCTGTTTTATCTAATAAAACAAATCTATATTGCTTTTATTAGATTGCATGATGAATTTGTAATACAGTAGCTAGTTAGTAAAAAAAATTCAGGAATAAACGTGTATCTAGGAAGATTAGCTAATTCTTTTTGGTGTGCATACACTGCAGTGAATTGTCTACTTTTTCCAGTTTAACATCAGGACACTTCTAATGGAATCACAGGATGAATTGGTAGAGCACTCACTAGTTGATAAGAAATATGTAATACTGAATTATGAACATTAGCATTAGTAGGCTAATATATTAGCATGTCAATGCTAACATCAGCATTAGTATTCTGAGCTCAAATCGCAGTAAATGTATTTTTCCCCAACATAGTGTACAACCTTTGTACACTACTTCTCTGCACCATGGGATACATTTCAGAAGCACCTGATTAAAAAAAAAAAAACTACAAGTGGAATATATAATACTGAGCTGTAAAAATTAGCAATAGTACGCTAATACTATTGTTGCCATCCATTATTCTTGAAATGACAGTAATTTGTCTTTATTCAGTTGTAGTGCAAAACCTCTAAACTTATTTTGTTTCAAAAGATGAATTTCTAGAGCACTACAGTGTATATGAAAGTGCTGATTTGAACATTTTATCTGGAGATTATGTTAAGCCGTGAACATTAGCTTTAGCCAGCTAACACATATGTTAGCATCAGGATTCCATCAGGAATATACATTGCAGTATATTATTCTTTGTTTTTTTGTCCATTTATACTCTACTTGTGCGATATCACATAACGTTCTAGAGCACCACCTAGTTGATTAAAATCCCCAGCTAGAAAATAATGAGTTTTAAACATTAGCCTTAGCATTATAACACTAAGATTGGCATCAGTTAAACAGTTGAAATTGCCATAAAACACTTTTTGTTTTGTAAATTTCATGCACAATCACTGTACACCACTTTTCTGTATCATGTGTTTCTAGATTTCTACATGACTAATATTAGTATATGTACAACCTCTGTAAATGCTTTTACCACTGGGTTGTCATTTTGAGCTTCAGGCATTGCTGTTAGTTTAATTTCTGTTAGTGTGCCTTTTTATGTTCCACACCTAGAAACTATTTCTTGCCAATGTTCTTAACAATTACATATCTGTTTATTTCTACTAGTAATTTCATATTTTTTGATAAATTAGCCAGTGAATCATATTTTAATTTAAATTATGTTCTTAACACATTATAAAACATTCTTATTTAAATTCATTGTTCTAATGGCTGTTTGGCGCAGTTAGCGCTAAGGAAATATGACCTATATGATCGATTTTATTAAAGAAGGTATGAACAATTGCCAAAACTACTAAGGTACGAAATGGTAACTGCAAAATGAATACTCAATGAGCTGTTTTAAGCAAAACATTATAATGGGAATGATTTATGTGGAATTTAACTTTTCATATTAGTCAAGTCAACTCACAAAACACTCCAAAGAAATTCCCCTTCCACACAGTGAACTATGAACATTATGCTGTGTGTTGCTTTAAAGAAACTGATTTGCTTCATGTTTTTATGTTTACATCCTTAATACCTAGTGGAAAAAATAGAAAACTCACCATACAAAATATTAGCTGCATCCATTATATGATTTTCCTAAAATCTTTCTACTATAAAGTGTTTTTTTTTTAAATCAAATATCTATTCTATGCAAATGTCAGGATATTCAATGTCTGGAGAAACACGTTTTATTAAAATAAAAATTTTAAATAAAAACATATTTGGGAATAACTCAAAGTTTTCAACATGTCAGTAAAAGACTTCATAGATCATTTAAGAAATGCAACATTTAAGCAAATAAAGTTCTGAAGAATTTTAATATCAACAGCTAAACACAAATTGACAAAAATGTGATCAAAGTAAGGAAAATAGGCTTGTTCTTTCAGCTCTTTTTAAAGCAAATAGGAAATCAGTGCATGGAGTTTCCAGACATCATACACAAAACAGTAGTTATTGTAAGAAATAGTATTTATGTAGGGGCTTTAAGAGTGAAGGCTTTTTACTCAGCTGTCAACACTTACGATGAATCTTCATGACACCTAGAAAACATTCTACAGGAAGGTGACTTCTCCCATCAGGTCAGTGAGAATAACGTGAGATTCAATGTCTATGCAGACAAAAAACAGGTACAGAAGAGTAAAAACACCCAGACAAACTCCAGCACATGTCATAAAACGAGAGAAGAGCTACAGTTTCCCATTGGCAAAGGCTCCTTCCTGGAACTGAGGAATGAAACTCTTGAAGTACGCTCTGAAAGAGAGATCAAGATTGAAGTCTTAGGTGTGCTCTTCCTCAGTACAACCAGTAACATGTACAGTAGGACCTTATGCAGCAGATTTTACATACTTTGCCCTTTTGGCCATCTCGTTTCCGTCCCAGCGTGGGCTATAGGGATATGATGTCTGCACCTGAGAATAGAGCTGTCCGCTGTTGGTGAAGTGATACACAGACTGGAAGGTGAGGGTGGGCTGATCCCTGGGGAAGTACAGCGGGAGATCCACTACGCGGTGCAGAGAAAAAACAAGGGGATAAATATTAGGAGAAAACAAAAAGAGAATCGAGCCTAACACAATCATTCAGGCTGCGACTCTCCTACCATGCACTAGGAAGCAGAAGTCTTTCCACATGAGGAGTAGAGTGAGTTTAGTGAATCCCTCTGCATCGTACTCCACCACCCCCCTGAAACACAACACACTGTTTATATTGTTGTTTCAAATGTATTATTGACTGCTGATATGGATCTGGAAAGCTCACTCACATTCCAAAGTGGCTGAGAAAAGCAGCGATGTACTCCCTCCTCTTGTGATAACCTTGTATGACATACTGAACCTGAACAGAACCAAGCAAAATTATGAGCAGAAACAAGGCAGCCACAGGCGCAGGTGGAGCAGGTGTTCTCGCATTTATAAAGATCAGATTACTCCTTATATGTCAATTTTACAAAGTCTTTGTTAATTCCCTATTTTTTTTATAGTAAATAAAATATAAACATAAGCAATAATTGCTAAATTTGAGTAAATATACAAATCTCCCCATTCCACGTTTAAATTATGTGACAGGATAGCTCCCTGATTAAATAGAATTCATCCTTCAGTAGATACATTTAGACCCAAACTTATTCATACCCCTGAGAGATTTAGCTTTAAAGTGATCTTTTAATTTTACCAACATGTTTCTTTTGACTTGAAGTTATATTACAGTTTTGGAGTGGACCACCCAGAGCCCTGACTTGAATCTGAACAATAATCTGTGGAGGGAGCTGAAGATTAGGGTGATGGCAAGTGAAAATGTGCAAAAAGCTGGTGAGCTATTAGAAAAAAAGGGTCACTGATCACTGAGAATGGTTTAAACAAAAAAGGCTTTTACGTTGATTTTTATTCTTTAGAGGGAGGCCTGTCTCATCCGAACAAAATAATATATATATACTGGTTAAATGAAAATTTTAAATCTAAATCTGTCAGATGTATGAATATTTTTTCAGCCTAATTACATAAGACTGGTTAAAATAGTAAGAGACTAATTCCTGATAATTTAAAATGAATTGACATAGCTTTTTAATACTTCAATCTGCAGTCATGTATGTATGTATCCACAATCATCCCTCTCATTTCAATCTTAACAGAAAACTCCAGTTGAAAACCCACAACATCTACTTGACAGACATTTATACAGTGTGTATAGCATACCGGCCAGGATGTTTCATCATTTTGTTCAGTGTATGCTGCACATTTTTCGATTACTCACCCTTCATGTATGAATGATACTGTTTTGTAATAGTACAAATATATGACACACACACACAAAGACACATAGTTGCGTGTTTAAATGGCCTCCTCTCTTGAAGAACTCTCAAACACAGACGTCCATTGTGACTCAGGCTTCTGTTCAATTGTGATTACATGGAACGGTGGAGGCGGCTGTGCAGCTTTCTGAAAAACTGCAAGGCCACATACTCAGTGTGTGTTTATTTAATTACACTTTCAGCGTGCATGTGTGTTTCAAAGGAACTGTGGATCACTGAACTTTTATGGTTAGAATGGACTTCCTGCACACCCCCGCTGCTGTCAGGGTACCTTCAGCTCCCATTGGGTGCCTGGAGCTTCGGGTGATGCAACATAGGTGAGCATGTTTTGCAGGTATTTAGACCTGCCTGCGCTCATGGCTGCTCGGCTGTGCATCCAGTTTTGTGTTTGCGTGTGGCTGCAGGGAGGATTATGCAATAACGCGGGTAGTGCTTACTGCTGTTGCACATTCACACCTACCCCTGGCCTTTGTATCATAAAGTGTGACGGATCTTTTATCTGATTTTATAAAGATGAAGGCTGTTTGGTTGTCTAAGCATGCCCTATGTATAGAGTGTGGAGAAATAATCAGAATCAGAATTAGCTTTATTGCCAAGTTCGTACATACAAACAAGGAATTTGACTCCGGTACACTTTGCTCTCTGGGTTTTTAAATATATTTTATATTTTAATGAATACCCAAAAGAACATATTTGATATATTCACGATCATGTGTGGCAGAGCTTATCTTAAATGAAATATTGTACCTTCAATCATGCAGCATTCACTGTATCTTAAAGGTTATATGGGCCACGTAACCTGAGAGAGAAACTAGCTAAAAAAGCTTTACATTTTGTGTGTGTGATCCAGTTGTTCCAAATCCTTCACTCTGCACCTTTCCAGAATCATTAGCAGAGTTCTCAGTCTACCTTTGGTCGATTGTATAAATCCAAACCTTAACTAGAAATTTACTGCAGATATTTTTATCAGTCTTCAGGCTTTAAACACAAAACCTCCAAAAAACACAAGGAGGTAAAAGAAGAAGTGAATAGAAAAATAGAAAATGAAGAAACATGGAAGAAATGGAGGAAGGAAGAAGGAAAAACAGGAAAGAATGTGAACAAGAGAAGGAGGAATGAAAAAGGAAAATTAAGCTAGAAGGAAGTAAGGAAGGGAAAAATTAACAGAATTTAGGAAATAAAATAAGAAAAAAAGGAGGATGGATGGAGTGGATTTAAGGAAAAAAGGAAGGAAGAGTGGATGCAAAGAAGGAAGAAAGAAGGAAGGAGAAAATGGAAAGAAGGAAGAGAAGATTGAAGAGAAAAAGCAAAGAAGAAAACATGAAGGACAAAAGTATGAGAAAATAAATGAAAGAAGGATAGGAAAGAGAAAATAAAAATAAAGGGAAGGAAAGACAAAGAGAAAACCTCTATACTTTTGTAATGGAAATTAAGTCTGGAAAACAAATATTTTTCATACTCTAAAGATTTTCCAGGTCTGGATAGACAGAAAAAGACAAAAGATGAAATCACAGACATTTCCAGGCTGTGTAGCAACCTTGTGAAATACCAACATTCCCACAGTCTATATGCCAAAGAAATGCAACAAAAACAAGCCTATTTAAGTAGCAACATTAATTTCTAAAACATAAAATAAAAAATGGGCTCACAGAGATGAGATCTTGCTTCAAAACAGGATACGTGCTACAGATAATCAGCTGCAAACAAAAGAGCTCAAAAGGAAGAGCCAGCAGACTGAGGCCTCTGTAGATTTGTTAACTTAATAAACACAGGCATACAGGTCCTTCTCAAAATATTAGCATATTGTGATAAAGTTCATTATTTTCCATAATGTCATGATGAAAATTTAACATTCATATATTTTAGATTCATTGCACACTAACTGAAATATTTCAGGTCTTTTATTGTCTTAATACGGATGATTTTGGCATACAGCTCATGAAAACCCAAAATTCCTATCTCACAAAATTAGCATATCATTAAAAGGGTCTCTAAACGAGCTATGAACCTAATCATCTGAATCAACGAGTTAACTCTAAACACCTGCAAAAGATTCCTGAGGCCTTTAAAACTCCCTGCCTGGTTCATCACTCAAAACCCCAATCATGGGTAAGACTGCCGACCTGACTGCTGTCCAGAAGGCCACTATTGACACCCTCAAGCAAGAGGGTAAGACAGAGAAAGACATTTCTGAACGAATAGGCTGTTCCCAGAGTGCTGTATCAAGGCACCTCAGTGGGAAGTCTGTGGGAAGGAAAAAGTGTGGCAGAAAACGGTGCACAAGGAGAAGAGGTGACCGGACCCTGAGGAAGATTGTGGAGAAGGGCCGATTCCAGACCTTGGGGGACCTGCGGAAGCAGTGGACTGAGTCTGGAGTAGAAACATCCAGAGCCACCGTGCACAGGCGTGTGCAGGAAATGGGCTACAGGTGCCGCATTCCCCAGGTCAAGCCACTTTTGAACCAGAAACAGCGGCAGAAGCGCCTGACCTGGGCTACAGAGAAGCAGCACTGGACTGTTGCTCAGTGGTCCAAAGTACTTTTTTCGGATGAAAGCAAATTCTGCATGTCATTCTGAAATCAAGGTGCCAGAGTCTGGAGGAAGACTGGGGAGAAGGAAATGCCAAAATGCCAGAAGTCCAGTGTCAAGTACCCACAGTCAGTGATGGTCTGGGGTGCCGTGTCAGCTGCTGGTGTTGGTCCACTGTGTTTTATCAAGGGCAGGGTCAATGCAGCTAGCTATCAGGAGATTTTGGAGCACTTCATGCTTCCATCTGCTGAAAAGCTTTATGGAGATGAAGATTTCATTTTTCAGCAAGACTTGGCACCTGCTCACAGTGCCAAAACCACTGGTAAATGGTTTACTGACCATGGTATCACTGTGCTCAATTGGCCTGCCAACTCTCCTGACCTGAACCCCATAGAGAATCTGTGGGATATTGTGAAGAGAACATTGAGAGACTCAAGACCCAACACTCTGGATGAGCTAAAGGCCGCTATCGAAGCATCCTGGGCCTCCATAAGACCTCAGCAGTGCTACAGGCTGATTGCCTCCATGCCACGCCGCATTGAAGCAGTCATTTCTGCAAAACGATTCCCGACCAAGTATTGAGTGCATAACTGTACATGATTATTTGAAGGTTGACGTTTTTTGCATTAAAAACACTTTTCTTTTATTGGTCGGATGAAATATGCTAATTTTGTGAGATAGGAATTTTGGGTTTTCATGAGCTGTATGCCACAATCATCCGTATTAAGACAATAAAAGACCTGAAATATTTCAGTTAGTGTGCAATGAATCTAAAATATATGAATGTTAAATTTTCATCATGACATTATGGAAAATAATGAACTTTATCACAATATGCTAATATTTTGAGAAGGACCTGTACTATTCCATCTTTATGGCTAAAAGTTACTAAAAGTCATTCTCTGACAAGATGATTCATTAAATTTTAAGGATGCGATCCACATATGAGAAATATCGTTAATCACGAATGAGTCATGGTATTCTCAGAAGAGTGCCAGCAATGCTTGTGGCTCTTTTCTAACAGTTAGGAAGTGGCTGTATGGATTAATCATCCTAACGATCCATATGTTGTGCCATGTTGTACCATCGCCATTAACTCGGAGGGCAGAGGTAATAGTTGGTCAAACCAAACATTTACTCAGCTTCATTCTGATGCTTTTTCTGAGTTAGTTCATTTTAAAAATCGAATTTGAAATTATTCCAACTTTCACATCTCTTAGAGTCGAAGTACAGCAGGTGATATAAGTATTGAACACATCCACGTTTTTCTCAGTTTAAATATTTCTAATGGGGCCACTGACATAAAATTCACACCAGATGTTAGGGACAACCAGTTATTTACACACACAAGGAAAACAATACAACTCTAATTGGTCCACAAATGAATTTATGGGTAAAAAAATGACACAAGGAATAAATATTGAACACATTTACAGAAATGTGTTCAATACTTTGTGGAAAAGCCTTTCTTCGTAATGACAACTTCAGGTCATAGCTTGGCTTTCTGTGCCTTTCTACCCATCCCTTTTCTTTCATGTGTTATTTTTTACACATTAATTAACTTTGATTTCTTTGTGTGTGTGGTTTAGTCGGGATGTTGCCGATGTCTGACTTGAATTTTTTTATTGGCCCGATTAAAAACATTTAACCCGAGGAAAATGTCGACGTGTTACTTATTTCACCCGCCGTAGCTGAAAATATGATTATGTTCAAAGAATCAAAGTTAAAGCACAATGTGGTGGTGTAGTGTGAAAACTGTCAAAGGTTTTGTGTAAAACTAGGAATATGTTTTTTTTTCTTCTTCTTCAGGGTGTTTTTGATTTGAGCTGAAAAACGTACAATTTCTTTCCAGACCTGAAGACTATAAATGCAGTTTCTTGTAAAAGTTTTGGATTTTCAGGTATTGCCACAGATTCTCAAATGGACTTAGGCCTGGACTTTGACTGGACCATTCCATTGTATCTCTGGCTCTATGTGAGGTCGTTGACCTGCTGGAAGGTAAAGTTTTTTGGAGCCTCTAGTAGATTTTCTTCCAGCTATTACCGATATTTCTATTCTGACATTTCATTATCCAATCTGACTCGCTTCCTTGTTATGGTGATAAAGGGCATTTCCACAGCATGATGCTGACACCACCATTGTTTGACTGTGGGCATAGTGTTTTCAGGGTGATTTGTAGTGTTAGTTTTCCAATGCACACAGTGTTTCACAAGTAGACCAAAAAGTTTGGTCTCATCTGACCAGAGCATCTTCTTTCACATGTTTTCTGCGTCTCCTACATGGCTTGTGGCAAACTCCAAACAGGACGTCTTACGGCATTATCCCAACCAGGGGTTTCTTCCTAACACTCTTCTATGAAAGCTAGATTTGTGGAGTGCACATCTAATAGCAGTATAGCCAGATTCATCTGCCTGAGCTCTCTGCAGCTCCTCCAGAGTTACCATGGGTTGTTTGAATGCACATAGTTTACAGTACACATAGTTGATCACTGGGTGACTTTTTCTGGGTACACTGGAATGTATTTAGGCCTATCAAATGGAGATAAATATAAATGCATGCCACATGGAAAATATTTTTATTTGTAAGAAATGTTGTAACCTCTGCATCGTTCTCTTTCCTTTTCACAATGGGGGGATACAGTTTGTATCAGGTTTTGGGGGAGGTTAGTGTAATTTTAACGGCTTAATTCACATTTTTTTACATTCTTTGAAAACCTTTGTTAATATTTTTACAGTTTATAAAAAAAACACAGCCTGTAAGTGGAGACAACTCAAAATGTTTTGAGCTACCACACAGTTTACAGAACCTTAGATGAAGCATAATAGAGTCAAAGTGTGCCTGTTCAGAACTGGCACAGATATCATTAACATAATGTGAACATGGTCGACGATGGCTAAATACTAACAGAGGTGAAATCTTTAGAATGTTGGATAATCTCCAGAATATGTCAATATTTCTGTTTCAGATTAAACAAAACAGAAAACTGATGCAGAAAACATCCTTAAACATGTTTTGTTTGCCTCTCCAAAAAGCAAGATGTAATATATCACTGTTGTAATTTATTTCGGGTTAGATAGAAGATTACAGTCTCATTATTTATACTATTGCTTTGTTTGAATGTAGTAACATTTTCTGTGGTCTTGTTTTAATTAGGGTGTTCTCTGCAGAATCGGTAATTTGCAGGTTCAGAATGATCCAGCTAAACCACTTCAACACAGCAGACCTGGAAGCAACAGAGTAATGTTGTCAAGCCGTGTTGCACTGAACATTTGGTGCTTGCTTTTAAATAAAGAACGAGATGTTCTGAACAGAACTCGTCTTTTTCAAAGGGAGCGGCTCTGACTTGAAAAACCAGAAGGCAGTTGGATGCATCGTTTCTCTCTTGCTCCTGCTGGTCAGACTGTAACAGGAAGAGATGGAGACTATGTATGTGAGAGGGATGGAGGGGGATGGGCATTCTGCCTTGGAGGAAATGGCATTACACCGCGTTCACGCTGCATATCTGCTTGTCAACCTGCGGAGGCCAAAGAGCACTCAGACAGCCCATGGAGGCTGGCCAGTACACCCACGCTGCATCGGGCCGACACACGTGCATGCACACACACATACCTGAAAGCAGCCACATAAAGGGTCCTTGTTCACATGCAAAGAACATGAGCAGCACACATTCTTACCTTGTTGGTGAGTAGCTGACACACTTGAGGGACGTAATCAATTAGGCATCCTCCGCTGGGGAACGCTGGGATGTGAAGTGCGGAGGAGCCTCCCAAAGCGCTGGTGAAGAAGAAAACAGAAGCAACAGTTAGCAGTCGTTCTCATTTTTACTTTATGTTAAATATCACATATAATGCGGGCTCTATTTTTAGACATTTGTGGCTCCAGGAGCAATTCAAGACTGTGCGTGACTGTGCTTGACATTATAGGAGTGAGCGTTCACTGCGCAGCAAAACAGATCCAAAAATGAAGCGTGTTAACATTTGCTGCAGTCTACCTGAAACTGAGGAATTCCAATTTAAAAAAGAGCAAGTCAAGCCCATGGCATTCTCCTCATTCTCCTTCAGTTATTATTTTGACGTCCCTCTGATTTAATCCTGGAGCACAGCTCCATTAGTGATTAGCGCATACTTGTTTAATCAGGAAATCTGCTGCTGCAGCTCCCTGGTGACTAACCCACTGCCGAAGCGACTCCCTCGTTTCTTTCTGATCTGGGGCAAAAACTGAGGGAATACCCCGAGGATGGGTTAAAGGTCTCAGGAAACTGCTTTAATGCTTTAAATGCTCATTTACAGACAAATAGAGGGATGGAAAGGGTTCTTCCATAATTTTCCATTTTATTTTAGTCTTCATGACAGCAGGGAAGTCACAGAAGGAGTAGAAATTTTTTCATCTGTTGAAAATATAGGCTGAAGAATCTGTTTATAAATAGATATACCGGGCAAGTTTATCAAACTTTTTCTTTAGGATTCAACTGCCTTTCACTGGTTTCTGAGCATAACTATAACCTATGGATAATGGAGGCCAAGAATAAATACAAAACGCCTCTAAACTACTGCAAGGATGAATAAAACATTTACAAAAAGATGGATGAAAGGATGGACAAAGGGAGCAGGGACTAATGTTTGGAAACAACTACTTCTCCACTCTATTTTTTTCCAAGCTCATCCAGACCTGGAAAACACTTTCATCAAATTCTATGTTTCCAGACAGTATAGGAACACTGCTAACCCAAGGAAATGAACCATAGAGATAGAGAAGACATCTCATGTTTGGTGTGTCGGGTCTTTCTCACATACCCCCCCCCCCCTGTTTCTTAAAGACATGAATTGTAGATCGTCTGCTAGAAGCAGGTTTTGAAACCTGAGATTTCGTGTTTTGTTTTTCACTCTGCATTTATGGTTTTTTATACTGTCATGCTCCAGGAACAGTACTAAAAAGGATTTAAAAACAAGTCCAAAATAAAACTTCAAAGCCAACAAAAGTATTGATCAAAATCAAAATAACAAAAATATAAATATATAAATATTAAAAATGTTCCAGCAATCTCAATCTATTAATTTAAAGCTGTTTCCATTTAGCATAACATTTCCTTCTTACAAGCTAATGCTATGATTGCAACTAAAACATTATCTTTTACAGGAAAGTATACATCTAAGAATTGCCCAAGATACAATAAAGATGGACCAAGAACAAATTAATCCAGCTCTCAAATATGACATTCATTTATGGTCAACCTCTGAGTTGATTAAAAGGAAATAAAACACAAGCATTATGCAACATTGCACCACATTTTAAGGATGGCGAATGCTTGCAGAAGAACATAAAATGGTGAAAAAAAAGGTTGCATCAGCCTGTTAATGCAATCACACCGGCTGACCATGGCCAGGAAATTCTTCCCATCATGTCCAAAAAATGTTTTTCACAGCTAATGACAAATACAAGAAACAGAGTTGCACAAGATGATTCCAAAGAAAAGCTGTGGGAGTTTAAAGGAAGGTGCCACTCCTCCCAAACGCTCCTCCTTGCTATCATGAGCCAAAACCACAGCTGTTTTATGCGGAAAAAAACCCCCAAAAAGGTAACCGATGTCAAACAGGGTCAAGGGAAAAAAATTTCGTCCAACAGGTTGGATCAGAACAAAGAAATTATGTTTAAATTAAGGTCTGCTAATGAGAAGATAATAAAACGACTTTATATTTCAGACTGAAATATTATCTATAATAGTGGTCAGGTGAATATTAACAAGGCTCTATTCAAAGGGAAAGCAGGGCATGTCATGAGGACTTTTTCACTGTTGAAATCCTTTTTTCAAGAACTCCAGAGCCACCATTTACAATAGGCTTTGTGATCATAATTAGCATTAGCCTGTGCACCAACAAATAGTCGATTGAAAATAGCTCAGAGCCACGAGGAGAAAAGCTTTTCAAAATGAAAACCTAAATGATGCCCATCTATCCTCCCACATAGCTAAGAATAGCTGCACATCATTCAGATGGAAATGCGGACAGAGCCACAGAATAGTTGGCTGTGCGCTTGTCATTCTTTTGTGTCATTGGAAACTATTGGATCAAATGTGATGCACATTGAATTTCGTCACTTTTACATTTCTAAAGTATGTGAAGGGAGGAAGATTAGTGAGTATGTTATATATAAAACCTCGGCATCTCTATTGATCATTTCCATTTGATCAGTCAGACCTTTCATTTCCTGCAGCCACAATGCTTCAATTTTAATGAACAAAATAAAAACCGATGGACAAACTGGGCCCTTACCCTTACTTCAGACTATTTAGGGCTGTTCAGTAAAAACAAACAAAACTAAAAAGAAATCAGAAATTACCAGTATTATAGATCATTTTTTTAGATTGTACTCTACAATGGCAACTTCTCAAACCAACTCATGCTGGTTTGAGAAGTTCTGCAGTTCTGCAGGTTTCATGTATATTTCTATTTCTATCAGTTTAAATAGTTGTTTTGAATGTGGGTTTTCAGAAGTAGGATACAATGCTGGGAAACCTGGGGCAGACTTGGACCCTTCATGGCGAAAGTGCCATATTTAGCTCGGTTGATGTTCTAGACTGGCCTGCAGAATCTAAACAGGCATAAAGTACTAATTCCACAGAAAAATCTAAATACAATTTATGGTGAAACTCTGGCTTTTATTTTGAAAACGACTGTTATTTCTCTTTTCAGGTATGTACATTAGGTCCCCGCCATTGGCAGCTCATGTTAAAACATGACTGTGTCAGAAGGTAGTTTGCAGCAATACACGGATTTCTAAGAAAGAGCTACGAAAAACAGATAATCATTTATCATCTGTTTAAAACAGGCCTGTCTGGAAACTAAGACCTTATTTCTTAGGGAGATTACCTGGTTCAAAAAGGTTAAACCCAAAAAAAAAAACTCTCATGTTTGTCCTCACCCTTATTGAAAAATAGAAGTAAAACAATATGTTATACAGGTCCTTCTCAAAATATTAGCATATTGTGATAAAGTTCATTATTTTCCATAATGTCATGATGAAAATTTAACATTAATATATTTTAGATTCATTGCACACTAACTGAAATATTTCAGGTCTTTTATTGTCTTAATACGGATGATTTTGGCATACAGCTCATGAAAACCCAAAATTCCTATCTCACAAAATTAGCATATTTCATCCGACCAATAAAAGAAAAGTGTTTTTAATACAAAAAACGTCAACCTTCAAATAATCATGTACAGTTATGCACTCAATACTTGGTCGGGAATCCTTTGGCAGAAATGACTGCTTCAATGCGGCGTGGCATGGAGGCAATCAGCCTGTGGCACTGCTGAGGTCCAGGATGGCCCAGGATGCTTCGATAGCGGCCTTTAGCTCATCCAGAGTGTTGGGTCTTGAGTCTCTCAACGTTCTCTTCACAATATCCCACAGATTCTCTATGGGGTTCAGGTCAGGAGAGTTGGCAGGCCAATTGAGCACAGTGATACCATGGTCAGTAAACCATTTACCAGTGGTTTTGGCACTGTGAGCAGGTGCCAAGTCTTGCTGAAAAATGAAATCTTCATCTCCATAAAGCTTTTCAGCAGATGGAAGCATGAAGTGCTCCAAAATCTCCTGATAGCTAGCTGCATTGACCCTGCCCTTAATAAAACACAGTGGACCAACACCAGCAGCTGACACGGCACCCAGACCATCACTGACTGTGGGTACTTGACACTGGACTTCTGGCATTTTGGCATTTCCTTCTCCCCAGTCTTCCTCCAGACTCTGGCACCTTGATTTCCGAATGACATGCAGAATTTGCTTTCATCCGAAAAAAGTACTTTGGACCACTGAGCAACAGTCCAGTGCTGCTTCTCTGTAGCCCAGGTCAGGCGCTTCTGCCGTTGTTTCTGGTTCAAAAGTGGCTTGACCTGGGGAATGCGGCACCTGTAGCCCATTTCCTGCACACGCCTGTGCACGGTGGCTCTGGATGTTTCTACTCCAGACTCAGTCCACTGCTTCCGCAGGTCCCCCAAGGTCTGGAATCGGCCCTTCTCCACAATCTTCCTCAGGGTCAGGTCACCTCTTCTCGTTGTGCAGCGTTTTCTGCCACACTTTTTCCTTCCCACAGACTTCCCACTGAGGTGCCTTGATACAGCACTCTGGGAACAGCCTATTCGTTCAGAAATGTCTTTCTGTGTCTTACCCTCTTGCTTGAGGGTGTCAATAGTGGCCTTCTGGACAGCAGTCAGGTCGGCAGTCTTACCCATGATTGGGGTTTTGAGTGATGAACCAGGCTGGGAGTTTTAAAGGCCTCATGAATCTTTTGCAGGTGTTTAGAGTTAACTCGTTGATTCAGATGATTAGGTTCATAGCTCGTTTAGAGACCCTTTTAATGATATGCTAATTTTGTGAGATAGGAATTTTGGGTTTTCATGAGCTGTATGCCAAAATCATCCGTATTAAGACAATAAAAGACCTGAAATATTTCAGTTAGTGTGCAATGAATCTAAAATATATGAATGTTAAATTTTCATCATGACATTATGGAAAATAATGAACTTTATCACAATATGCTAATATTTTGAGAAGGACCTGTATTATAAAAAACGCATTGTTATTTCATTTGTGCAAAAAAACAGTGTATAAATTATCTCAATATTAAATTTTTTTTCAATTACAGGAAGAAACATATCACTATCAATGATGAAAAAAAGCATCAGTTCTGTTTATTTCTGACCGTTCACTGTTGCTTTGACAACGATTTTCTGTCCACGTCTCTACTTTCATTCTCATCTTCATTCCTGTCCTCTCAGCGTGTTCACACCATTTCTAGTGCATCAGACAGCGATACACAGTCATCATTATTCACAGGTGCTCTACCTGGGCCTTTTTAACATTAGGAAGCGTTTATCAGCGGCTGGACAGACCAGCAGTTACAGTCAGGTGCTTGCACCCATCAGGCCTCATTCTGTCATCATAGAAACGCTGACTTGTTGAATGAGTGACGTGGAAACAAGTCCGGGTCCCAGCATCGGAAGGTTATACATTTGTTCTATTCGTAAAAAAAAATAAAAAAAAATCTTTAATATATAAATCTCAAGAAAGGTTCTTACAGCCCTAAATAAAGGGTGCTACCCTTTTCCCTTGCTGAAAAGAAAGTAAAAGTAAGTTTTGTTGCTTTGGAAAAAAATAATGTTGTGGAAACTAAAGGAGTGCTGCCTATCACTTCAAACGCTCTTTAAAAAGCACAGTTTGCAAGCTATAGGCAGCATGTCTGTTAATCAGTTAGTTGCAGGTTGGCCCCCCTAGCAGGTAGCCCAACTAAATAACCAGATATTAAGCTTATTATCCCCCCTGTGTTACTGTTTATAAGCAAAACAGCAAAAAGGCATAATTTGCACATTAAGCGCTTGAAAGCTACTTAATTTATGGCGTCTTTCTTCCATATTTTTGCTTAAGTCTGTGTTTAAAAACAAACATTATTGGAAGCACACTGATCATTAATTTAGCAGCAGAAAGAACATGTGTTGCTTTTCTGTTTTTGAATAAATGAGGTGAAATCATTTTTCACATTATAGGATTCATATTTTTGTATATATACCTTAATACTCTCCACTTTAATACGAGGTGGAGAGTTGTTGACCTCAATAGACTTTCTCTTTTTAGTGTACCCTGAAAATTGGCAACATTTGCCAGACGCACTTAAGCCATCAAGCTTTACCAACCAAGTTAACCTGACCCGATCAGTCTCTTTTAATGCAGTTATTTTGCCTGAAGCAGATGAGCTCAAACCTTTATAAAATGACTGAATAATCCTCAGTGCATTCTTTGGCTGAAGCCAGCCAGAGGACCTGGATAACTATCAGGCAACTTAAACTTGACCCAAACGGGGTCAAGACCGGAATCAATGATCCTAAATATAACTTCAAATCTACAACAGAAGGGTTAACAAAGAAAAGAATTAACATGTTGCAAAACCCTACACCTAAATGAAAGGTTTTTGCTGCCGGGTTTTAAAAGCTTTCCAGAAATAGGGTAGCCCTTGTTAAACAATGAGTGTAATATATAAGGTTAAAGACCTGGTAAAAACCAGATTATCCTTGGTTTAGTCTCCCAAAACATGGACAACAATGACTGTACTGATCACGAGAAGGTGCAGTATTTCTTACAAAGATGTGTTTTTAGACTCTCTGTAAATGCTTAAATTGAACCTCCTGTGGGTGGACTCAGAATCAAGACATAATGGTGTTTAACTCTCCCAAGTGGCACCCTGAAGTGTCTCTGCTGCCGTCTCCACTGGTGACACCAGTCTCAGCACTACCCACACATGTTGGAGTCATCGTGCAGACATGCTGCCTGACTCGAACCCTCTGAGCGATCCAACCCACTGCATGACATATTTACAGTAGACTGTGTACATGTAAACACGCAGAGTCTCATGCCGTACAGTGACGGGGCTGCCTGTGACTTCATCAAATGGAGAGATTATCCTCTGTGACTCAGGTGAATGGTGACGAAGCTCAGTTTGTTTGTTTACGTGTGTGCTTTGTGAGTGTGTAAGGGAGAAAAACGAGAAGTGTGTTTACCAGCGTGGGAACAAATAAAGGCTCCAATGGAAGGAGGGCAGCCGTGATTCATGATGAAAGTGAAAGATGAGGCCAAGAAGAACTGTTTGGGAATTTAAATGTAGCTTCAAAAGCAGAACATTTCCATTTTGATTGCCTTCATCATTTCCAAAAGCCTGGAGGGCAAACGAGTCTGGATGCGGGCTGTCTGGGCTAAACAGCTTTGTGTGGTTCCTCTGAGAATGGACGAGGAGACCTTTGGCCTTTGGCAACATAACTCAGTGGCCTCTCCTCTGACAGAAATGAAATAACGCAGATCTTCCATATATCAACCACTTCAAGCACAAAATTTATAATCTGAAGGAAAACCTTCCGAGCCCTGGAGAAAAAGTTTATATATATATATATATATATATATATATATATACAGGGGTTGGACAATGAAACTGAAACACCTGTCATTTTAGTGTGGGAGGTTTTATGGCTAAATTGGACCAGCCTGGTAGCCAGTCTTCATTGATTGCACATTGCACCAGTAAGAGCAGAGTGTGAAGGTTCAATTAGCAGGGTAAGAGCACAGTTTAGCTCAAAATATTGAAATGCACACAACATTATGGGTGACATACCAGAGTTCAAAAGAGGACAAATTGTTGGTGCACGTCTTGCTGGCGCATCTGTGACCAAGACAGCAAGTCTTTGTGATGTATCAAGAGCCACGGTATCCAGAGTAATGTCAGCATACCACCAAGAAGGACGAACCACATCCAACAGGATTAAGTGTGGATGTAAGAGGAAGCTGTCTGAAAGGGATGTTCAGGTGCTATCCCAGATTGTATCCAAAAAACATAAAACCACGGCTGCCCAAATCACGGCAGAATTAAATGTGCACCTCAACTCTCCTGTTTCCACCAGAACTGTCCGTCGGGAGCTCCACAGGGTCAATATACACGGCCGGGCTGCTATAGCCAAACCTTTGGTCACTCATGCCAATGCCAAACGTCGGTTTCAATGGTGCAAGGAGCGCAAATCTGGGGCTGTGGACAATGTGAAACATGTATTGTTCTCTGATGAGTCCACCTTTACTGTTTTCCCCACATCCTAGAGAGTTACCGTGTGGAGAAGCCCCAAAGAAGCGTACCACCCAGACTGTTGCATGCCCAGAGTGAAGCATGGGGGTGGAGCAATGATGGTTTGGGCTGCCATATCATGGCATTCCCTTGGCCCAATACTTGTGCTAGATGGGCGCGTCACTGCCAAGGACTACCGAACCATTCTTGAGGACCATGTGCATCCAATGGTTCAAACATTGTATCCTGAAGGCGGTGCACCAATACACACAGCAAGACTGGTGAAAGATTGGTTTGATGAACATGAAAGTGAAGTTGAACATCTCCCATGGCCTGCACAGTCACCAGATCTAAATATTATTGAGCCACTTTGGGGTGTTTTGGAGGAGCGAGTCAGGAAAGGTTTTCCTCCACCAGTATCACGTAGTGACCCGGCCACTATCCTGCAAGAAGAATGGCTTAAAATCCCTCTGACCACTGTGCAGGACTTGTATATGTCATTCCCACGACGAATTGATGCTGTATTGGCCGCCAAAGGAGGCCCTGCACCATACTAATAAATTATTGTTGTCTAAAACCAAGTGTTTCAGTTCCATTGTTCAACCCCTGTATATGTAGTCTTTTTAAGAAGTGTTATCATTGTAAAAATATGTATTTGTAATTATTATCTCAAATCTTATATGTTTCTCTCTTTGATAAAATGTTACTTTAGTATAAACTATGTTATTCCCATAAGCTATTAGCTGGAAACTTGGCATAAACCAGAAGGTTAACTGAAGGACGATGCATCTCTCAGGTCCTTGGCCAGATTGTGGAGTTTTACAGTAAAAAAGCAGAGCAAGTTCAACTAAAACCTTTGAAATACCTCCACAAAGCTTGAAGAAATACAAAACCTTTAAGCTTACCAGAAAATTTGACTCATGGAAAGCGAAATAAAAAGAATACTGGTTAATTAATTAATTGCACTAAAGAAATACTGTGCTGGGAAAGGAAATATTACATAACCAAATTTCAACTTCCTTTACTGCACCTTAGAGATGGAGCTGGTGCAAATGCAAAATGTCAACTATGAACTTAGGCGCAATTAAGGAGTTAAGGTTTTTAAAAGTTATTTTAACTATACAACTACTGTTTGGAAGATCACAAAAACATTCAGTAGTTTGAGAAAGCCACTCAGCCACTAAACAAAAAAATTATTTTGTTTCTGTAACTGAAAGGTCGAAATTAAAAGGTGGGTTCACCATAAATATACCAAAAACAACTCACTACAGAAACAAAGTTGTAAAAAATTGTGAGAAAATGCAAAAATGTAAACCTTTTTTTTCTTTGCATGCAGCTTTAATGGCCTTTATTTTTTTTTGTTATTTTTAAAAAATGGCCAGATGGAAAGTTGGGTGGAGCCAGGTGGAAGACATACAGGATAGGTCCCCGGGGTCGGGACTCGAACCGGGACCCAAATCCGGTGAAAGCTTCGTCAAGAACTGAGGCCTTTGTTGGGTTCGTTCGCTCTACCGCTACGACATGCGCTACGCCCACATAGATTTTTATTTTTTTTAAAACAAGCAGCTGTTTGAAACAGACATTTTACTTTGTCAAACCGAAAAAACATGTTGATTTAAGAAGGGCTGCGTGCTGAAGAAACTCTCCTTTTAACAACAAAGCAGCATCAGAAAATTCCCTTCACACAGACTTACGAACATGCAAAGCAAGGGGTCTTCAAGAAGACAGCGGCCTGTGCTGGAGTGGGGGAGAACAAGCCGTCTGCACTGACATCTCAGACTGTCAAGTGCGCTTGCCGAGCTGGTGGAAAATTAATTGTATCACACTGAAAATTTCTGTCTGTGACAAGATTTTCATAAAACCTTGGAAAAAAAATCAGATTGAAATGCAGAGACTTTTAAAGTCCATAACACACCTCTACAGACCCTGGAGAGGGGACACACGCAAACAAAGTGTACACCCACACAGCCGACACGTATATACACACACTCAGGGCATGCATGCACACACAGAAACTGACACACACAGAGGCACCTACAGGCAAATGCAGATACACAAACATTAGTGCACTGCAGCCTAAAACTGTCTCTCTGTGTTGATTTTTCTGGGCTCCTAAATCTGGTTTGGGGGCAGAGACGGTGCCCACTCGATTCTTTTATGCAATGCAGCAGGTTTTCTGGGGGAAGGAGAGATGTATCTGACTCGTCTCATGAGCTCGGGAAAATCAGGTAAACGAGATGTGAGCGTAAAGGAAATAAAAAATTAAATGAGGATCGAGTCCAGCTATAAAATGCTTAGAGAGGGAGACAAACAATTAGCCAGAAATCAACGTCTTTGCAGATAAGCGCCTCTTTATGATGAGTCCAGAGCTGAAAATAACCAATGAGATTCTGATGGAAGCTGCAGCGACACTAACTCATTACTTCCTCTACTCTTACATTATCACAGGTGCAGCCTCATGAGCTGTGCTAATGAACACTTTTATGGCTGCAGGTATCTGCTCCAGGGGACGTTCCGTGCATGTAGATACAACATGAGTGGCATTAAAGAGACATTGTTAAGGAAATTTTTCAAAGCGCTCGCATTTATTTTTGAATTCATTCTCTGGTTTTCACCAAAAATGGTTATCAAAGCTCAATTTCTTTGTTTTCCCGATCGTTGTTCCCAAAGCACGACCCAAGTAGACTTCAGTTTTAGTTTACAAACTAAAGAATGAACTTTCTTCTTCAAGATGTTCTGCTAGAGAGCAGAATTCATGGCTCCATCAATTACAGCAAGCTGTCCAAGTCCTAACCATCAAACTACCACCACCATGCTAAGTTGAAGCAGATGAACACCTTCTAAAAACGATCCACTTTTGCCCCGTCAGTCCGAATAATATTTTCCTCAAACTCTTGGGGATCATCAAGGCTTTCTATGTGTTCTTTAAGGTCAGCATAGTCTTCACCTTGGCAGTTTGTCATGGAGGCCATTTTTGCTCAGTCTCTTTCTTATTCTTCAATCATGAACTCCGGCTTTAACTTAGGCAAGTGAGGCCTGGGGTGCTTTATGTGTTCTGGGTTCTTTTGTGACCTCCTGGATGGGTCACTGATGCACTCTAGTCTCTTGAAGTGATTTTGGTTGGCTGGCCACTCCTGGAAAAGCTGCATTTTGTGTCATTTTTTCAAATGGCTTTGAATCGATTATGCATGTAAACAACTGCGTTTCTCATCGGTTCTAGAATTTGTTTAGATCAAGGTATGAGGTGTTGCTTTTCAAGATCTTTTAGCTTTCTTCATGTTGTCAGACAGACTCTATTTAAGTGATTTGTTGATTCTACAGATAAGACAATAATTAGTGTGCAGCCAGAGAAACGAAAAATGTGCTTAATCAGAGTTAACTGATCATTTAGCAAGGGCGGAGATAACCTTTCCACATTAGGTCAGGTTGGTTCATGTGTCTTTTATCCCTCATTTAATGAAACTATCATTTGAAAAGATTTATTTAAAGTCATATTATTTTCACGTTGCAACATTAAGTGCGATCCTAAAAAAAACACAAAAAGTTTCATAATGGGCAGTCCTTTAATTTTCTTACAAAGTGATTTAAGGATCAGATGTAAGGTGTTTGTAGAAGCTGGTTTGAGTCTATGTTTTAATATATGCAAGCAGTCAATGCGCAAACAACTTAGTGGTTTATTTTGTCAAGTTTAAAACCTTTTTCTTTATTTCTATCATCATCAATCAAGCTGTGAATCGATGAAATATAAGAGTGCAGCACACAGGATTATTTTGATACGAGGCCTTCATATAAACAGGACTTTGTTTTCTCTAGAATCATGTTGCAGATCAGTGCTTTAAAAACACAGGAGAACCAAGACATGTTAATCTGGCCCATTGCTTCATGTATGATGAGTTTATTTGCATGTAATGTTCCTGTTACTTATTTGTAATGTTACTTATTTTACTAAACATGCTCTGTGTGTGAGATACAGCAGTGATTGATGCGAGGCCAGCTTACTTATACAACTGATTTCACAAAAAATGTGAAAAAATAAAAAAGATGAGGCTCGCTTGAACTGGTCTTTAATGCCTGTACCGTGATGGCTTGGGACATGTACACCTTCACAACAAATCTCCAGGTTGTAAAACCAGAAAACAAGCAAGCAGTTGTTTCTAGGGAATAAAACTGAGGTTGGTGCAGTTGTTACATATTTAGATTACATTCAAATTGTGCTACGGACACATTGGTGAAAAATGATGAATGAACAATGATGGAAGGCCCAAAACTCATATTATCTATGCTCTCTAAATGTCTACATGAATTTAACAGCTACTTTAAATGAGTGTAACACCATCCGTTTCACAGTACATTTTCTTCCAGACTTCCCGTAAAATATTATATAACAAATGAACACTGAATCTTAAGCAGGTGCATTTTCATAACCTGCAGAATGAAAGTGGTTGTACTTCACATAATAAATGATCTCTACAGAAGGAGAAGCAAATAAATCAGAGAGCTATGCAGCGGTGCTCATACACTCAACGTTATCGGTGAAATCGTGGGTGTTAGTTGGGGTACTTCAGCCTGTTTTTTTCCCCCTTGTCACTCTGAAGGGCTGAAAACAGAGTAATGGTGTGTTTGAAGACAGAGGTAGGCAAAACAGCAGAGAGAGCAGGAAAAGGAGAGGAAGAGGGAATAGGAATAGAGGTAAAACACTGTAGCTCAGGGGGCTTACTAGTGTGCGTTCAGAGCGCTTAGATCCAAGCCCCTGCTGAAAGACAGCAAAAGTGAGATATCAAACATCTCAGGAGTGATGGAAGGAAAAAAAAGCAGAGAGGTGCAAGGGAAGAGAAAATGAATGTTTTTTTTTTCTCTCCGCGCTGCGTTTCAGTCGAGCGAGGGACGACCTTGCTGGTGAGAGCGCAGCGCTTTCCTCTCTTTTAAGTCCCACTCACTTGCTCGGTTTCCCTTTGAGGATCAGCCAGAGGGATCAGCAGAGGAGAGAGAACGAATGATGGAAGCACAGAGGAAGACGGAGGGAGAGGAGACGAGCGGCAATGCATGTGGAAAACAGGAGGGGCAAGGACGGGGGCGGAGAGACATACGACCGAGGAGACAGGAGTTAAAAACTTAAAAAGATCCAGCTAAGTGACAAATAAAACAGAACTCAACTGGAAAGTATTTTATAGATCCTTAAAAAAGTAATGTTGCAGTTTTTTTTATTGTTTTTATTCATCTACATTTTTGTAACTCTTAAAGGTAAAGGTGATGCTACTTCTTATTAAATCAAGAGTGAAACTTGTATATTATATAGATTCATTACACACATGGCGATATAATTCAATGTTTGTCTCTATTAATTGTTATTATTATGGCTTAAATATAGGGGGAAAAACAATTTTAATACAGACATATTATGGCTTACACAATCATGGGGAAGAATGCTGACGTGACAGTTTTCCAGAAGACAGACACGGACACCCTCTACAAGAAGGTTAAGCCACAAAAGATCATGTTTTAAGAAGCTGGTTGTTTACAGAGTGCTGTATCCTGGCATATAAATGGAAAGCTAAGTGGAAGATAAACGTTTGGTAGAAAAAGATGACACGCCACAGTGATAACCCCAGCCATGTAAGGATTGTAAAGCAAAGCCCTTTACAGAGTTTGATTGAGCTTTATATGGTGTGGGACTGCAGTTGGAGTCGGGGCTTCAGGAGCCACTCGCTGTATAGTATACAGGACATGGGCTACAACTGTTGAATTTCTTGTTAATCATCAAAACCAACAAAATAACCACTTAAAATATAGTCTATAATTTACAAATCCCCCTTTCATTTTACCTGTAGAGAGGTGTTAACATGTCAATGTAACAAAATATTTCCAATATTTTGATTTGATCTTGACAATCAAAGAAAATAGCTGAACTATTATCTTCTTTTCTCCCCATTTTCCTCCTGCTCTACTTCCTTGATTCATTTTTTCCAGAGCAAACGATAGTTAATTAAATCACACTGGGACACGGCAGCAGGACTCCTGCGACATTGTGAGCGGATGTTATTGACAGCTTCATATTTTTGCCTGATATGGACATTTTACTGCAAAAAGATAGCAGTTCCTATTAATAGTTGTGAAATCCAGCGCTGTCCGGCTCGTTACAACATGTCTGTCTAAAATGGAGGATTCTTGGAAAACTCAGCACTGTACAGTGCAGTTTAACGTCATTTTATCAAAGTCATCTCTGCTCTCTGTTCTGTCTGTGAATTTATTGTTGTTTAATTTGTGGAGTTTCATCTTACGTCTATGTGGCTGTATGTTTATACTCAGAGATGCATTTTAGCAGCACACGTCAGATTAAAGATTTTTACTGACTTGTCTTACTGAACACAACCTTAGAGCTGCAACAGGTGAAAAATCGCCACAAGGTGCTGAAAATCTTGTACACAAATGATTGGATTTCACTCTAGAAAAGAATGGCTGAAGTAAAATGCAGAGAAGTCACCCGGTTAGTAAATAGAGTCCCTATGTATGTAATTTTATCTCAGTATAACTCAGTGCCTCGCAAAAGTATTTAGCTCCCCTTGGCATTTTAACTATTTTGTTGCATTTGTTACATTCCAGCCTCTAAGTAAATGTTTTTTAATATATCCACCCTTTTTGCTATGAAGCACCTAAAAGGTTTTGGTGCAACCAATTACCTTCGAAAGTCACATAATTAGTGAAATGAAGTCCACCCGTGTGCAATCTGTCACATGATCTGTCAGTATAAAAGTACCTTTTCTGAAAGGCCCCAGAGGCTGAAACACCACTAAGCAAAAGGCATTACACCATGAAGACCAAGGAGCTCTCTAAACAAGTCAAGAACAAAGTTGTTGAGAAGTACAAGTCAGGGAGGGGTTCTACCACAATCCCCACATGGTGGTGGAAGCATTATGCTGTGGTTAATGGTGAATGGCCCGCCCTTCTACAATGCTTTATCAAGTCCCCAAAGACCCCTAAGTGCTTTACACTGTAATCAGTCATCCAACCATTCATTCACACAGTGACAGTGGTGAGCTACATTGTAGCAACAGCTGCCCTGGGGCGCACTGACAGAATTGAGGCTGCCATACAAGCGGCGCCACCGAACCCTCTGACCACCATCAGCAGGCAAGGCTGGTGAAGTGTTTTGCCCAAGAACACAACAACTGAAAAAGACACAGTGGGGTTTGAACCAACCCACGGTAACCCACCGGTTACAGGACAAACCCCTACCACTGTCGCCACCAACGCCCATGGTGTGGGGATGTGCTTCAACAGCAGAGACTGGGAAACTGGTCCGAGTCAAGAGAATGTTGGATGGAGCTAAATACAGGGATATTGTAGCCCTAGACCTGAGTCACTCTGTCTATGATTTGACTGGGATGGAGATTCACCTTCCAGCAGAACAATGACCCAAAGCATACTGCTAAAGCAACACTCCAGTGGTTTAAGGGAAACTTTTAAATGTGTTGCAATGGCCTACTTAAAGTCCAGACCTCAATTCAATTGAGAATCGGTGGTTAGAAGATGGAAAGTTGTAGATTGCTGTTCTGTAAATGACACTGTGCAAACTCTCAAACAATCCATTTTAAATCCAGTGAGGCAACAAAACATGAAAAATGCCAATGGGGGGTGAATACTTTGCAAGGCACTGTACAGCTGTTTTGTAAAGGCCAGAGGTCTGTTAGAGAACATGAGTGGACAAACAGCACCATGAAGACCAAGAGACACGCGGTTTAAAGCAGGTTTAGGTTATACAACCATATATCAAGCTCTAAATGTCCCACTGAGCACAAAACAATCCAGCATCTGAAAACAAAAGATGGCACAACTGCAAATGTACCAAGACATGACCTTCCACCTAAACAAACAGGCTGGATAAGGGGAACATTAATCGGAGCAGTAGTCACAAGTCCCATGGCAACTCTGGAGAAGCTGTAAAGATCCACAGCTCAGGGGAGAATATGTAGACAGGGCAACTACCAGTTGTGCACTCCATAAATCAGGCCTTTATTGAAAAGTGATAAGAAGAAAGTGATAAGAAATCTGATTAAGGTCAGTCACAACCATGTACCAGTACAAACGTGGAAGAAGCTGCTCTGGTTAGATGACAAGTGTTTTGGCTACATGCACAACACTTTGTGTGATGAAAAACTAAGTCTACACATCCCCTTGAATACACTATGACATCATGGTTGTGGCATTATGTTGCTGTGGGCATGCTTTTCTTCAGCAGGAACAGGGAAGCTGGTCAGAGTTGATGGGAAGGTGGATGGAGCTAAACACATGAAAAGCCTGGAAGAAAACCTGTTCGCAAAAGACTTTAGACTGGAGCTGAGGTAAACATTTCAGCAGCACTGACTAACATACATTCAGAGCTACAATGAATTGGTTTAGATCAAAGCATGTTCATTTGTCAGTATGGCCAAGTCAAAGTACAGACCTAAATCAATTCATGAATCTACGAGAAAACTGGAAAAGTCGCTCCATCGATTCTGAGTAAGCTAGAGTGATTTTGCAAAAAGAAATGGGCAAAAGGATCTTCAGATGTACAAAGCAGGTAGAAAGATACCACAATGGTTCTGCAGGTGTTACTGCAGCTACAGGTGGTTATACAAAGCATCAACTCTGGCAGGGATGAATATAGAAGCGTGAGACACAATAGTCTTTTTTTAATTTGTAAAAACCTTTCAAAACCATGCACTACTTTGTGTTGGTCCATTACATAAAATCCCCTGAAAATACCATGAAAGTTGTGCTTATAATGTCACAAAATGTGGAAAGGTTCAATAGGCATAAACACATCTGCAAGGCTTTGTATACAAATAAAGACTCACAGAAAAATTGCAAAAATGAAACAGACCTGAACATTTCAACACTGAGTAGATGTAGCTGATATGACACCCTGCACAAACACCAAAGCTGAGGCAGTCTGTGAATCTGTCACTTGTTACATTCACAACTTCATAAAATAGAGGATTGATTTAAACATTTTCCAAATCTGTTCTGAGGCGGTTTTTTTTCTTGGCTTCACGAGATACTGTGAACATTTGTGATAACTGGAATCGACACCGAGCCTCTTGAACGTCGATCAAATGGTTTGCTAGAAAAACACAGACGTGTGCAGGCACGCTGCAGCAAATGAGTTTTCCTCTTCAGTGGAGCCAATGCGGAGATAATGGGCAGCTACACAGGAGCAAAGACTAACAGGGGTCAGCGGGGATGCGGAGGAAAGCTAACAGGGTTACACATCTGCATAAACACAAGTATCTGCATGCTAAATAAAGAAGCGTCCTCGGCGAATGCAACACTGATGCTGAAACTCACAAACACGTTGCGGTCTTCAAACAACGGTGAACAAGACTTTGTTTTTTTTGTTTTTTTTGCCCTGGGTCATGAATTAACACACTCCCACACAGCCGACAAAAAAGGTGCACAAAAACATGCAGCAGAGCATATTCATGGATGGCCTTGATATGCATATGTGCAAATATCACGAGACAAAGAGGCAACATTAAGCATGAGGAGAGGGCTTGGAAATGGGAGCTTTGCTCAATGAGAAGCTCTTAAGCCTCTGCATTTTGAGATGTTTCTGAGGGGGTTCTTTCCTCTCCTACTTTATGTAACCCCCCGCTGCTTCGCCGGCAACCACCCCTCACAGCTCCCCACTCTCTGCCGCCCTCAGCCTCCCTCTGTCTGCTCTCTGCATGGTGCTCCTGGAGAAGTGCAGCCTTTAACGCCACAGAAACTGCGTCGGTCTGGTCACTAATGCACATGTCTATAGCTTTTATGTTATTTCAACACTTCCACAAAGTTCTCAATCACTCAGCGTGTTCCTTAAACCAGGATTGTGTCTTTTGAAATCAAGCAAAACAATACGCAGAAAGATATGATGTCTGAGATATCTCATCATAATATTGCTTGGATTTATTCCTGCATGTGCATGCCATGAAATAATTGAGGATTATGTGGGACAGTCAGTAGGTAGGTGACCTTTAGTGTTGTGTAATTAGCTGTTGCATGAGGATAAGGTCTTGTTCATGTCATCCTAATGAAGAGGAGAATCAGCTGTGTGTGTGTGCTTGATGCTCATTTATGCTTTCCTTTTGAATAGAAATGTAAATTATAAATTTCTTATTAAAAAAGAAATATTTGCAAGTTGAAAACCTTTCAGATTAAATTTATGATGCAATAAGTGTGTTGAGATTATAAAGATGATTTTGAAGACAGTAAACATACTTTTTAATACAATTACTTTGTTGAAATGCAACATATCTGAGTGATAAAACTAGAAACACAGATGATTGATACTGTGTCGAGTGTCATGCGTGGAACCCTGGCAATGCTACACAACAGGTCTTATTTGAAAAGGTAATTTAGGTTCTGACAAACTGAACATGAAGCATCATCTGTTGATATCTGCTACAGTCATACATTTTGTAATGTGAATAAAATGTGGCAATAACAAGATTTTGTTTTTTATTGTATTTTGCCATGGATGTTGGCGTATCTTCAAGATATTAAGGGTGGAAATATTATGTCACTTTTACGAACTGTAAGACGCAGTCACCATTTGTATCTGGCATGTGTATTAAGATGCAGAGTGTAAAATTTGCTGTTTCCCTGTGTCAGGGTACAGTAAATAACTTCTGCTCTGATGTCACTGACTGATTTTTTTCCTCTCCTGTATTTCTTGATCACCTTGGGATGAAATTTAAATGCTCTATGCACAACTGAGGTTTCAAAAAGGTCAATTAATTATAGCATTAATTATTCAGAAAATAGTTCAGACTGCCCCGCTGCCACTTTAAGCATTTGTCCTGCTAAGCTGAGTCAATTTTTATCAGTGCAGACAAAGCCACTGCATAACACAGCAAGGACTCAAATAATGTTAGTATTGATTTCATTGCATGATGAAATTTACAAATCCTGAAATGTAATTTACTTAAACATGCCTATATTTAAATACCACTAAAAATAAATCCAAATTATAAACACTTCACTGAAAGAAACAATTAGCTTTCTCTTATGTTACATTTTTACCCATTTATGTTTCTTCTTTACTTAAGAAGAGTTACTAATCCCAGTTACTAAAACCACTAGCTTTTAGGAGTCTGTAAATATTTCACAGCAACTGCATTTAGCAAGCAATGCTGGTCTTTAAGAATGAGGCATTGCATGAATCTATACTGAATTATAGACAGGTTTTCTTCTATACGTATGCAAAGTACCTCATTTAAAAGTGGCCAAACCAAAAGGTAGACATGATTGCACTCATGACTCAACATGTCATCTTGGTTCTGCAACAGTTGATGTTAAATGAATCAGCTATATTCTCACTCATCTAGTTGTTGCTCTTCCCTCTTTACTTGAGCTCTTTATGCTGTAAAACCTCTTCTTCTGTGCACTCTGCCATCAATACCATTTAAAGAGCTGGTAAATTTTTAGAAGTGGAATATCATCTAAATATCCAACCCAGAACACATTTTTTAAATCTTTTAAAAGTTTTCTTGATCATTAGGTCTTTAGATTTTTTGAAGGTCTTTCAAAAAAAATGGAGGCTGCTTTTTATCCACCATAACCTTTGTACAGAAATGTAGATATTAAGGTAATTCTGAAAACTTTATTATATATTTTTAACCATGTGACCTCTCTTTTTGAAAAAAACACTTTTTTAAACATTCTCCCTGCCAATTACAAATGCAACAAAAGGGACAAAACACTTGAGTTATGATGTCACAGTTAATGGTGTTTTTGCTCAAAGTATGAAGATAAAGATTCTTGTGCTTTTTAATATTGTACACCTAAATTCAACTCTTAGTTTGGAAAACTAATAACCTCATTTGTGCCAAAAAAGCTTGTGTGGTTGATATCGTGCCCTTTCTATAGTATTTATACCCCTCGAAGTTTTTCCACTTTTTTTCATGTTAAGACCACATGACCGGAAATGGTATATAGTGATACATGGTGAGCATTTGTATTCATCCCCCTTTCATCTAGCACCCCTAGAAAAAAACCAGTGCAACAAACTGCCTTCAGATATTCCCTAATTATTAGAGCCCAACTGTGTACTATTTAATCTCAGTATAAATCCAGATGTTCTATGAAAGGCTCAGAGGTTTGCTGGAAAAATCTGTGTGATCAAACAGCAGAACTAAAGTTGTGAAGAGGTTCAAGGCAGAGTTAGGTTATGAAACCATATCCCACGTCTTAAACGTCTCACTGCGTGCCGTTTAATCCATCATCCAATAATGGAAAGAGACGGGCACAACTGTACACCTACCAAGACATGGTCATGCATTAATCAGAGAAGCAGCCAAGTGGTGCATGGCAACTCTGGAAGAACTGTAGAGGTCTGAAGCTCAGGTGCCAGAATCTGATGTCATGCATTCCATAGACTACGTTTTTAAAGAAGAGAGGCAAGACGAGAAGCCACTTTTACTTGGGGGTTTAGGAGTTTTGCTTGACAAATATGTGAAAAAGCTCAAGGGTTGTGAATACTTTTGACAGATTTTGGATTGCTTAAAATGCTACATAGAAGTAATGAGTTCATGAGCAAAAAGCAAACAGAAGACAACTTAGGCAATGACAGGTTTGATTATAAAAAAGGACCAAACAAGTGTGGTAAAATAAAAGGAAAATTAGTCACGAAAAAGAGAATGTTTGGAGACAGAAGGATATAGGACTGAATGAAAGAAGACAGAGAGGAAGAAAAAGCAGTGCTGGTGGGAGAAGAAGTATCTTAACCTGGTGTGACGGGCCGTGTGCTTGTAAATAAACATCAGTCCGAGATTATTCGGAGCACGAACGCCCAGACCGTGAGGCCCTAAGGTTAGAGTGGGCCCATACCTGGCTCTCTCCGTCAAACATACAAAACACATCTACATCCACCCATACACAGACACTGCTGAGCGCAAACCCGACTGGAATACTGGTGCAAGCATCTAAACATGGTAAAACAAGAAGATGGAGGCATATCAGTCTTTGGGACATTAAAACCCTTGTTCATGCATGTCTAGAAACACAAATCCATCTACACTACAACACAAAAGTGATACAATGTGAGCTGATAAATGCACACAAGATGTAGCTGGAGAAAAAAATACTGTGCATACATCTGCAGCAGGCAAACAAATTTAAAAAGATCTTCAAACACCACCTGCAAACAGACATATTCTACAGTCTAGATGTGTGCATACTTTCAGTCATCCCTGGTTCAGACTCTGTGTCATCCATCTAATTTCTCCCTTTCTACTCATTGTCTTAAGGAAAGGGGACTAATGAGTTTAGACATAAGGGTATGGGGTTATCCTCAGCAACATGGTGCAAGATGTTCAGCTCGCTGACATTAATCAGCTCATTATAGCTTTGATTCTGAGAATCAAAAGCAGTGAGGAGTGAGAACACAAAGAAAAAACACAGGTCAGGACCAAAAGATAGGACCTCTATTATCTTTACCAGCTTTTGTAGCAGATAAATCATATTGCTTGAGGAACCTGAATCAAATTTACACCTAGACTCAACAGAATTGTATAAAAATTAAGACTTATTGGTGAATGCACTTACTGCTCGATGCTTGGAGAGAGGTATAGCTTGGGGAAAACCTGGGTAGCTTCAGCATCCTCAAAGCTTACTGAGAGAAGAGCCACATCCTCTCCTGGGTCCAGTGCTGTGTCCTTAGCGAGACAAGAAGAGGTCAGGAATGTTATTTGGAAAATTTGGACCAAAACATGAAATTCTGAGTAAAATTCTGAGTAAAAAGGCCTGGTGAACACCAGTGTGGTGGCCAGTAAGACTGTTTGACACCTTACAATTCCAAGGATTTTTAAAAACACAAACAACCCCAATAACTGGTTCAATGTTGTTTAGCAACGTGCACATCAACCTCATGCTTTCTGTAACCATCACTGAGCTTTCGGTCTACTGCTGCCTGGATATTTGACAACTGGTCTTGGCAGGATTGGTAGAGTTCATCTAAACTGGTTGGTTCCCTGCCATTGACCCAGTTTTTAATAAAGGGGTTGGTTTGGGATAGGATTTCCAGCAGCTTAATGTTGCCTGGTTAATTCATATCAAAACCACTTTGGATGTGTTTGGTATACATCTAGATGTTGATTTCAGTTGAAGGTGAAGAATTTGGATAAAGTCTTTTTACTTCATCATATCCTTTCTGTGCAATGCACAAGTACCACTGGCAGACTAACACACCCTGTGTTTCATCTGAAATAGAATAAAAACCTACATTTTCTTTAATGACATCCTTATGAGGTCAAAAAGTTTAACCAGAGCAATACCATTGTATCAAATAAATGTGTTCAACGCTATCAGCTAGATTTCTTGATCATTCTGTCAACACTAAGCTCACTGCTCTGAAATTGTCTCATATTCCACTTTATTCCTTTACTAAATGGCAAACTAGGAGTCCTGAGTTTTGACAGCTGCCAAAATGCAGGTGACCTATGCTTAGTGCTGCTGCACCTGCATACATCAAATGCAGGTGCAAGGGGAGCACTGAGGCTGCCACTGTTGCATTGCTTTTTTTTTTTTAACCACCATAACCGCTTGGCTCAAGAGAAATGTACAGTACACTGCATCCATCTATGACTTTGCCTGTAAAAATAGAAATATGAAGACAAGTGTGTTCAAATGCCCAAAAATAATAAGATAGGAAAACGAACAGGAAAGACACCAGTAGAAACATCTGTTTTGCTTCATGCAACATTAGCTTCAATAGCTGCACCATGAGCCTGAGCTTATGACTGCGAGTACCAATCAAGTTGTGTGTAAGATGGATGTGAAAGCCACCCGGAGCTGCTCGCTGTGAACCTCATCTGTCTCTCTGAGGATATAATTTCTACTTCTGTGATGTTTTTCCTGGAGCATGGCTGTTGCTATTGGGGCAATTCTACATCAAGGACCATTCTGGCCTTCCTCTGCCATTGGAGGCTCTGCAGCGTTAATCAAATGTCTTACAGATGGTTTGAACTCATCCATTTGTTATAATCGGAGCCTGTCTTGGTGAGAGGAAATCTAACCACCACACATGATGGACAGAGGAGCAGCGCAACCAGTTTGCTGTGAAGACTATTAACTAATCACTCTGCTGATCCCAAATCTAAGCTAACCACTGTATTCCTTCAGTGAACATTTCCTCCCCAACTAGACTGGAAGTAATTTTTGCTGCAGTTAATTTGATGACTGCTTAATCAAAGTAAAGGGGAATTAACCAGATAGGGAAAAAGCAATAAGAATAGTTGCAGCCCCAAGTAAAAGACATACTTGGAATGAAAAGATGCATTAATTAGCAGATGATAATTTGTAGAGAAAAAAGAGAAATATCCAGATATTTAAGTTCTGCTGAGTGTCACACAGTCTGCCCTGTCACAGCTGATACATTAGTGGCTACAGACAGAAGAAAAAGAAGGAAGGCAGAGGAAGACGGCATCCAAAAGTGTTGCCTGATGAAATCAGCTCACATCAGTGCTGTGTGCATCAGTAAACAAGAACTGCTCTCTGCCTCAAAGCAACGCTGGGGGCTTTTCTCACTGACAATATGGGACAGATAGGAACAGGCATGGGAATGTGCGGCCGGGTAGGGAGTGGGCTTTGGGAGGACATTGGTTTGCTCCAGTTTGTAGCTGTCATGTCCAGTTTTCATCTTTAGCGGTGATTTAATGGATGCTTTCTTTGGACTGGGATAGAGTAAACAGATGGATGAGAACCAACAGGAAGGTGAGAGGGCCAGGGAGACGGGCACAGGACGACTCTTTATTGGGAAGCAGCGGGCTGCCCCTCTATTTGGCCAAACCGAAGGCACTGATGATCGGCGAGCCTCTTTGTGGAGTGATTCAGACTTATCTTGTTCCAAAAAGTCAGCGAAAAGCTGTCACAAGTCATATTGAATCAGTGAAACAAACAAACCAAATCCAAAGGCAGACCCTTTAACTTTAAGATAGTGTCATTCTAAATTAAAGTGCTGTTCAGAAAGCTGAACTACGCAGACAAAAATAGTTGTTCTTGTTTAGTGGAGTCTGACAATCCAGCATAAGTTACTTTTACAACTCTGTGCACGTTTTTTTTTTCCTTGCACAGCACACACCTAAACAGAAAAACAGGGAATCATGTAGGGTTTAATTATTTGTAATAAAATACTAAGTGCCTTTGTTTTTTTACTGGCCACTTAAAACAATTAAGCTAAAGAACCCCAAAACTTCCTGTCCTACTGTGTAAAATGAGTGACAAAAATAAATTACTACAAAACACAGGACAGAACTATTACCAAACACAAAATCTTTCTGTCTTTTCAAATTTAATTTCAATTACTGAGGCGACTGTGGCTCAGTAGGAAGAGTAGTTGTCTTGCAATCAGAAGGTTGTGGGTTTGATTCCAGCTTCCTCCTGCCATATGTTGATGTGCCCCTGGGCAAGGCATTTAACCTCAAGTTGCCTACTGATCTCCGTATCGGTGTATGAATGTGTGAGTGTTGGTGAGTGCGATTGGGTGAATGTGGCTCTAGTGTAAAGTGCTTTGAGTGCTCTGCATGACTGGAAAAGTGCTATATAAGTTCAGTCCATTTACCATTGAATTTAAAAAATATATATTTTTATTCCATATTCTATTCTAGTATATACAAACTTTTGGGCCAGCAAAGAAGCAGCCTAAAGGAAAAAGTTTGAAGCACCATCAGGAAGTAACACTTGCCAATCCCAATTTCCTAAAAAACATTTATACTCTGTTGAATCATCTTGACAAGTTAACTATATATGCCAAAGCTAGTGATGAGATTCCACAGGGTCCTGCTCTTGGGCTAGAACCTTCAATCTAAACTAAAACCTCCACTGATATGCAGATGACACTTAGCTATCTATGAGAGATGAAATCAATCAGTCATGTTACACAATCGTCTCAAATATCTAAAGACACAATGCTGAACGAGCTACTTCCAATGAGGATTTTGAAGCATTTTCATCCAGTCAGTAGGTCTTTTTATCTGAGCAATACAGCTCTGACAAAGCTTTCCTGCTGCAAGCAGCTCGGTCTTATATATTTGTACAAGAATACAGATATGATTATTTGTAACCCTTGATGAATGGTAATATGGGTTCTGTGGCTGAAACGAGTGGTGACAGGGATACTGAGGATTTAAACGGGTATTAATCTCTTTATCTTTGAACCTGTTTCTGTCATTTGATTGATTTCTGTCCATGTTCGCCACTTGTAAACACTGCATTCAGCTGCTATAGCATCAATTATGTGACATGCCAACACAGCAGTCATACAGATGACAGACTGTTATATATTAAGTACTCTAAAAAGTGCATAAATAAAGCAGAACACCTAATTTTGTGACTTGTGCATAACTTAACCAGGTGCTGCATTTGCTACAACACCCCTGCCTCTTCATGCTGTAATCAAAAATGTATCTTGGATGTTGGGCCTAACTAGTTCCAGTTGACCCATCATCAGCCTGTCTGCTTGCAGTCATTCTGGGTAGTCATGGGGTATAATGCTGTTGTCTTGCTTGTTTAAACAGGATATATAAATGGTTCTTAAATATAAAATGTGTCTATTCCTGTCCACACTGGACAGGAATGTGCCCTCTCCCATGTCTTTTTCATTGACAATTTATCTGGGAACCTACTGCTATTCTCAAAACTTGATTCAGGGTTTTTTCTGTAGCTTAAACCTGATTGAAGAACAAACGTGAATTAAAAGTGCAAATAAAACACAAATAGCTTAGCCCTGTTTCCCAATACTTTGTTTTGCAGACTAACATCAACCATGACGTCTCTCAGTCATATGCATGACGTGCAAAGTCAGTTTGTTGTAAAGGTACATGTTATTCAGTTAAAATGACAATTTACGATGAAATAGAAAAATAAACTGAAAAACTATCTGTGACATTTATTTTTATAGAGGGTGACTAATCTTTGTCATCTTGCCAACTGGTTTAAGTGTTTTTTTATTATATAATGCAAAATAAAACTACAGTGATATGCAAACGATTCTCAGCTACATGTATCTATGAAAGATGGAAACAATCAATTAGGACTTTACCAATTAAACCTCCATCACAACATTTCTATAATGAGGAAATCTTTTCCAGGCATTTGTTACTCATAGGCTTGATAAATGTAAACCCTAATCTCTGGGTAGCAACCGCTGACCTAAAATTCATACTGAGAGTTTAAACTAGAATAATTTGACATAATATTGCTTCACTTTTGCATGTAAGCACCTTCATGAATAAACCCCATCTATTCTGTGCAATTCAACAAAACGACTGGCAGACTTGCCCCACAGCAAGATGCTACCACCACCATCCTTTACAGCTGGCACAAGGTTATTAGGTCCAAAAGCATCACATTGACTCCTCCATACATGCTTCTTGTCATTGTGGCCAAACATTTAGCTTTTTTAGGTGTCTTTAATATGTAGCAGATGGCACTCAGCTGTATGTACTTATGGAAGACACAACCCAATTGGACCTAAAAACCTTCTTGTATCACACTATCCAACAGAATAATATGCTCTAAGAGTGCAGGCCCACTTGTTCATGATGTTTTTCTGTGTAAAGTCTGGATAGTGTCTTGTTCATCGGATTTTTGAACTCCTGTGTTGTCTGAGCAAACTGCTTCCAAATGGTTAATGACCCATCGCACTATCTAATTGCTACAATCAGATAAGACAGTACAGCTGTTCAGACAATAATAACTCAGGAAATGGGATGCACAATGTTTTTTAAAACCTTTTTTTAATCTAAGCCATCTTCTGCAGTTTCAATGATCCTTGAAGAATTAGACATCACAATCACAGAAAAATACAAGGTATTGTAGGAACTCAGATAGTTGTTTTTTTCTTTGGGTTCTTTCTCCATACATCATGATGCAAGACAGAACGACTTCTTGAATACCACTTTTAGTGTAGAGAGGCCATTATTTACTTGACAGTTGGTTTTGGTTTTGGAATACACAGAGTGCTATAGGGATCCTCTTGCAGTATGGTGGTTATTTAGATGTATTTTGAAACTCTGATGCTTATCTTGTCTCAAAACCTAATAAACTAAAATAATCCCGAAAGCAAATGTAAAGTTTTTAGTCTGCTTGCCTTGAAACCACTACTGAAACTGGGAAGAAAAATATTACACTCTAATGAAAGAAAGGGCCCGAAATGGTCATTAATGTTTTTCCCTGTGTTTTTAGCATTCCCTTTTGACTCGATCACCCTCAAGTGAATTTGTTACAAACTTTGCTGCAGAGGCTACAGGACTTTAATGAAGAGACTTTATTGTCGGTAAGTAATGAGCACCGAAATGGAGATGTGCACAACGAGTTCATCTAATGTTTGGATGTCGTGGCAGAATTTACTACATGCCTTCAAGAATATGACTCAAGACTTCAAGGACTGTCTTTACGAGAGGGGTTGTGGAGGACATACGTGGACATAGAAGACAGAGAGAGCCTTGCAGTCAACCCTCTTCATGAGTCCACCACCCAACATCCTGCTTCAATCTTTCAGCGCCTGAATGCACACACACACAGAAGGCTCACTTTGTTGCGCCAGTCCTTGTGCTTTCGATGTCCCGGCCTCTGGCATCTCTTCAGTGTCGTGTGTGACAGGTTGGAAATGTGACAGCTGTCCTTATGCTGGACCAAGCCTGGCCTAAGTCACAACAAACACACACATACAAACACGCTCATCAGTGATTGCTACACATGCAAGGTCTCCACTACAGCGCTCAGAGGGAGGAGGTGAGGGCACTTTGTCCGTCTTCTTTGCCCAACTTTAAATGTCATGCCTAGCGTAACGGGGCAGCTTGACTGACAGCAAGACTGTCTTGTGAGGACGTGTCCAGCTTCAAGGCGAGCAACTTTAAGTGCTGCTGTACATACGCTGGACACTGTCTTATCCCTGCACATCTGAGTTAGTGGTCACAAGAGAATCCTGAAATTATAATAACAAATCATCAAAGGTGGCAAAACAGAGATAACAGCGTAAAGAGATATCAGTCTCATCGCACAGGAAAGAGCATTAACTAGGAAAGAATATCTTTATTTTACTGCTGCTGTTCAAATCCATTATGTTTCAACAATAAAGACAATTATGAACAATAAAGACAATTATGGCATTGTTAGAAAGCATTTGTTCACAAGCTTTGTGTTTGGTGAAAATTGTCCTGATTTGTGGGAAATAGACTCAGTAGACTCAGTTATATACATTAACACAATTCAAACAGTCTTGCTTTACCAACCACTACTTACTTATATAGAGTGTACACATGTAAATCCTATTTAATTATAAGCTATGCAACTAGGACCGATTCCAATGTACATGCAAACAAAAACCTTAAGAAGTTTTGTCTAAATGAGAAACCAAAGGGTTCAGGTGGGTGTGGTAAAGGTGTTTTTCTGAAAGACATAATATATACATATGGTAAAAAAAAAAATGATTGAGAAGCCTGTTTATTTCAGATGTGGGTCCTCTGTTTGCGGGAAAGCGTACTCCATAAATCCCATTAATCCCACTTTCTCCACCTCAGTGCAGAGAGCTTGCATAAGCTTGTATGTCTGAGGGAAACGAACGCCTTTGTCTGTATGTCTCCAGCAGCCTATCAGCTCATAAACTAATGCTGGTAGATGATTAACCAGGCAGCTTTGTGTCGCTGTATAGCTGGAGCCAGTGCTAGGGATTCATTTTGACATGGAAACAATAGACCAGAGATTAAGTAGCTCCACCTGAAAACCATATTGGTGGACCAGCACCCAAACACACCTTAGCATTACCCAGTCGCTGCTGTCACGAAAGCTTAGTGCACAGGGTGCAAAGAAAGCTTGCACAAAGGTGCCCCTCTCATTCTGGACAACATACAGTGTGCAAAACTGATGAAGCAGCGATAAATTAACAATAAATTTGAAACCACAGATAAAACTACTGCGGATTTTGTCTTTGGTGTATTAAGTGTTGTAGAATATATTTCTTTTAAAAGCATGAGTTACTGGTCATTTCTCAGTAGGCAGTATTTAATCCTCCTGCAACAGGAGGATTAAGAAACCAAAAAAAAGAATACTATGTATTTATAAATAATTTTAGATTTAACATGATGTCAATTCTGCTCCTGTCTTATTTATTAGCAATAGGCAAATAACCATTTTCCTTCATACAGGAGCAAATATTTCAATATATTTCTTAGGGTGTTAGCCACAGGGGTCCTAAACTCCAGTCCTCAAGGGATGATGTCCTGCTACAAACCTGAAGCAAACGGCTGAATTGGCTGACCATATGTCTAAATGAATAACCATGCTAATGGATGGGTTGTTTCCATGCAGACTGAGAATTTTTAACCCAACTAATTACTAGAGGAAGATCACACATTTTAAAGAGAAAAGAAGACTGTGTGGATGTATAGCAGGAGGAAAGAGGAGAGCATGAAGGATGGTTGGATCATTTATATTCATGATTTCCGCTGTGAAAAAAGTGTCCTTAAAAAACTACCTGAATTATAAAGAATGCAGTGAAATCAATATGAACGGTGCATTAAATGATAATGACTCATTTCAGATGAACCCACATGTTATTGCAATTTCCAAACCAGCGGGTGTACATAGGTTAATTAGAGTCAATGTGAACAGACATCTAAACAAATAAGATAGAATTACTTAATTGTTTCAGTCTGCCTTCGCAATTAATGAGACAATGACAATGAGACAAATGTATCAGTTATCATGAATTCATTAAAGAGGCCAATACATGTGTAAAGCGGACACTCATTTGACATTTTTATGCAGGACTACCTGTTTGCCAGCATAAATTGCTGTGTTCTAATATTTCGGTCAAACTAAAATATTACTAAATCTGCCTGGGATATGACTAAAGTTGGAGTTTACTGTATTTACAATACATTGCATCTGTGATACAGCCATAATAAAAAAAAAATACAGTAGGTCTTTATTGCACAGTTAAAATATTACAATACATTTGAAGTTGGTAAGATTGGGAAAACAAATTTACAAACAGGTAAAAACATAAAAATACTAATTTTACTCCTCCAGAGAGACACATAGATAATATCAGACTTTTATATTTACCTATGACCCATGGTTTTTATGTAAATAAGGCCACATATATGTTTTTCTGTAAACGTTGTTGGCACTTTTTATGACCTTTTCAATGAGTCAGCTCACCACATAACACAATTTTAGAAACCTGTAACATCTGCAGAAAGGTTAAAAGTGCAGTCTGTTGCAAAAGTGTTAACCAATGATTCCTCCACCCTAAAAGGCCACAGGTTCTGCACTTGCTGCTTGGAGATATTAGTGACCTGTCATTGAGTCACAATCACTCTGTTAACTTCAGATTTCAAGCTATCCAACAGCGAGATCAAAATGGTATAGCGGATATAAGCCTGAGTGAAACACCGTGTAAGGTGACTGAACAGGAAGTTAGTCTTGCAATAAGTGCATATTAGATTTTCTTACTTTTTTAATAACGTAGGAAAATGTTCTCCGCAGTGCCAGTCAAAATCAGCTTCATTTAAAGTCTGGTACCGAGAAATTAGGCGAGCTGGTGAAATTTTCCTGTAACACGAGTCATAAGTGTGATTGGGGCCAAGTGTTAATGATAGTGTGTCACTGCAATGATCTGGCCTCCGCTGCACAGCTTGTGCTAAGAGTCTGATAGAGGGACTCAAAGCCACCAGGGTGACTCAAAGTATGTGACATTGCATGTGGAAAATTAACGAATGCATATGGTATGTTCATGCTGATGACATAATACAGAGTGAGCCACCAGTCGACTGCCTCCTGATTTATACATCATGGTCCGAGAATGATGCCAAAGATCTTAAAATGTACCTTTCACAGAACATTTGTTGTACTGCGGAACAAATAGCTATGATTAAACTTCCTGTTGTATTTGTGAGGTTAGTAATTAAAAAAGAAAAGTCTTGTGCATAAACAGCAGCAGAATGGAGCACAAGCCGGACTAGACGGGTTGGGGCTTCATTCACAGCTATTAGGGTGTTGCTCTGGTAATTTTTAATGAACAAAGAGCTGAACTGAAAGGCAAAGCTCTTGCTTTACTGGTTCACCTATGGCTGAACCCTTACCTTGGGACATGAAATTTGAGTTTTCCTCCCTAGAGTTGCTGAACTCTTTTTCAGCGAAAACGAGAAGTGTTCTGTGCTCCCAGTAAAGTCGCTGGTCCTCTGCATCGAAAGGAGTCAGTTGACGTGGTTCAATGAGCTGGTTACCTGACCTGGAGGCCTATGTTTGTGGGCAGATCACACTAGGGGGAGACCCTAATTTGGTGGATTTGGACTAATGTTCTCTAGCTCAAGCTCTATTAAAGAATTCTTCAAATGAGACCTGGTGTCTCTGGGTAGTCTCTGGTAGTCTGTCAAGGAATCATCATTGCACCTATTGCAATTCTAATTTCTCCCTAAGAACTGTGACTGATAGCAAAAAAAATAGAAAACATATAGTGACGGTTCTGACTCTTTCAATAATCAAAGAGAGAAAATACATTATAAATTCATGGAGAATAAGATATACCCGCTTTCCATCTGCACTTTGGGTTACATTCATAACCCACATGCTGAATTGAGTTCAACAGAATGTGTTTGTGGTTGTATTGTTGTATCTGTGAGAATAAAGGTAAATATTTGGATTTAAACTGTTGTTGTGACAGCTCCGATCATTCCTACTTTTGCAAAACAAAAAAAAAAAAAAAAAAAAAAAAACACTACAACTGCTGTATTTTGCCTAAAACACTTAAAATGACCGGCAATTATATTACCTAGGAACAATTTAATGTGCAGTCGAGATGGCCAGGGATTGAAACCTGCCTGCAGAAGCCGACACATTTAGTGGGTTCTCCAATAATGTCTCCTTACAGCCGCTTTAATTCAGCCATGAAATCTATCGCTCTTACAATGTATAGAAATCAAGTAACCAATATTTTACCTATAAACAATCTATGTTTATAGTAAACGTTCAAACAATTTGAAGGTTAATCCAAACTCTGTGAACTGGTCACTGCATTGAACCCAAATCAAAGCTGGTTGCAGCTTTTGCAAGCCAAAGAAATTCTGTTAAACAATGACTCTCATATTGGCATGTCTATAGGAAAATAGCTGAGCATTTTAGGAAGGCTGGAATGGATTTGTGTTAATAAAATAATGGTTATTGTTGGTAGTTTGTATTATTGCAGGGAATTGAACAAAGGAACACTATGTTCACCTCCAAACCTTTTCAAGATAAAGTCTGTACAGAAAATAGAAACTGTTAAGTTTGACTGCGAGAAAATCTACAAGACCATCCTGAAGGAAATTTTTTGGCCATCAGTTTCTGACATTAAGAAAAAATGCACTTATGTTATGCAGAATGGCAATGTTCTAAAGCATTCCAGCAAGTTGATCTGAATGGCTCATAAGATCACAACAAAACAAAATTGGGAGTTTCGTAGAGGCCTAGTCAGAGTCTGGACTTAAATCCAAATAAGATGCTGTGACATGGTATTAAGAGGACCTTCATGCTGGAAGACCCTCCAGTGTGGCTTTATTAAAACAATTCTGAAACAAAGTGGTCCAAACTTCCTCCATAGCGATGTCAAAGACTCATCACTAGTAATCATCAAAGGTGGCACAAGCAGCTTTAAGTTTTAGGGGGCAATTACCTTTTTTACATAGGACCAGGTTGATAAGGATAACTTTTTTCCCTTAGGGTTGGGAAAGCTACATTTTGTATTTATGCAGGGGGCCTTAGTCTGATATTAAAACTTGTTTTAGGAGCCGAAACATTTAGGTGTGACAAGAAGGCAAAAACAGCAGAAATCTATGTGAGGAAAGGCTTGAAAATAATTTAGGTGAACTGAACTCAAACAAAATGCTTTCATATAGTGAAATGATTACTGCTATAACTAATAAATGAACCTGCACTACAACACCAGAGGTGTTCTGGCAGGAAATGTTGGCAAATTGAAAATTTTAATTGAAGTGTTAAATAAACTAATCAGCTTATGGAAGGAATTCACACAGTCATGAGTAATTTTAGAAGTTATGTTAATTTCTAGAAGCTATATCTGCAAAGGATCAAATGCAAGCATTTCAATTCTAAAGTAAAGCAACAAAAACCTTTTGACAAGACGTTAATAGATTAGTGCCTTTAGCCTTGATTTTATTTTCCACTCTATCAACTGGCCAACGAACCAGAGGAGAAACAATTGTAGAGTATCAGAAGGAAAAAAGAAATACATACATAGCATACACGTTGTCTGAGAGTGAGGGCGGAAAGTAGGCCATATTAAAGTAATTCCACGAGGAAGGTGTCTTGGGTCGTCTACTCCTGAGATAGTAAAGCAGGAAACTTATGGTGCAAGGTTGGGGGTACAGGCAGGTGGGTGTGAATCTTCGTTTGGAGATGTAGTGTGGGTGGTTATGGGAAGCGGGGGGTGGGTGTTTTTGGGGTGGTGGGTTGAAGATCTGCGGAGGGAGACGGGAGACAAATGTGACCTTTGGTTTCCAGGAGTCAAACTGGGGCCACTGGATCATTGGGGAATGGATTTGAGCTTGGTGATCTCCAATAACCCCTCCTAAGGCGGCAGTTTCTCTTTAACAGCCTCGCTCCCCTGAGGATGCTGAGATGCTTTCCATCATCCTCCTAAATGAGATCGTTTTCCTTTTTACTCGAAAAGGAGGTAATGGAAGCATCTAACGTTGCACATATTGAAAGGCATGAGTGCTTCAACCTTTCCTGATATACAAAACAGACACTTTATCTATTTTTATCTGCACACAGGGATGTAAAGAACATCTATAATATGGTGGGTTTTCAACGACCAGAAACTGAACTCTAATAAACGCTTTCAAATTAAACAGCCTCTTTATTGTGTCCTCAAAAGAACAAAAAAAACCCCCAAAAAAACGGTGAAATAAAATTACACAATCCAACCATCGTATCGCCTACAGTGTCATCACCATCAAGGTGAGAGTAACTGAGAAAACATGTGCCCTGAATGCATGATATCATGATGTAACAGATGACTCAGATACAGTGAGGAAAACGTTCATCATGTGCAAACAATTATCAATTCATCACCGTCAGAGCTGTTCTGCGGCATTAGTCACTGCATATGCTCCCACACCTAGCAACGATATGATACAGCAAGACTTCATAGGCCAAACGTGTGTGATCAGCATGAGGAGAGTGGGCCGAGGCAGTGAATGATAAATTCTCACGTCTGATGAGAAATCTGTAGCCAGGTCCAAGAGTGCTGCATACAAGGAAATGGTTAGAACAGGGTGGGGAAAGATAAGCAAAAGTTTTTTGTTCCTGTAAAACCTCTCATTATCTCCTCAGTGATGTTACAAATATGAGGAACAACTTAAGGAATCATCAAATAAAAACATCCTAATTAGGCCTTTGCTGTTCCTCCTCTGGCATTTTATATAGCTTGAATTCTTCGAAGCATAGACATCACTAAAGAAAAACAAGTTCAGTACAGCAGATGATTTATCAGCTTTTCAGGACGAAGCCTTGTCATGTGTACATTTTTCTTTCAACCTCCTCCATGAACTTCCAGTTTGACTGAGATCCGTAGACTTATCAGCTATAAAATTTTACATTTTAATCATGTGGAGCCTCAAATCTGTGCTTATTTCTATCAGTCATGTTTCATTGGGAAGGCACCAAGCAAATCAAGCACGATCTTCTTGGCCAATTCAGATTATGAATTTAAATGGATCCTACATTTATGTCAAAAATGCCATAACTGTCCAGACATGAATAAAATTTGGAAAGTTTTCAGTTCATGAACGGAGGAACAGACTGTTTGACGGATGAATGGATCTTTGTTTTCCTCAATAGGACACTGAATACAGATTGAAAATACAAATTTCTTTCCTTACTCTACAGGTCCTTCTCAAAATATTAGCATATTGTGATAAAGTTCATTATTTTCCATAATGTCATGATGAAAATTTAACATTCATATATTTTAGATTCATTGCACACTAACTGAAATATTTCAGGTCTTTTATTGTCTTAATACGGATGATTTTGCCATACAGCTCATGAAAACCCAAAATTCCTATCTCACAAAATTAGCATATCATTAAAAGGGTCTCTAAACGAGCTATGAACATAATCATCTGAATCAACGAGTTAACTCTAAACACCTGCAAAAGATTCATGAGGCCTTTAAAACTCCCAGCCTGGTTCATCACTCAAAACCCCAATCATGGGTAAGACTGCCGACCTGACTGCTGTCCAGAAGGCCGCTATTGACACCCTCAAGCAAGAGGGTAAGACACAGAAAGACATTTCTGAATGAATAGGCTGTTCCCAGAGTGCTGTATCAAGGCACCTCAGTGGGAAGTCTGTGGGAAGGAAAAAGTGTGGCAGAAAACGCTGCACAACGATAAGAGGTGACCGGACCCTGAGGAAGATTGTGGAGAAGGGCCGATTCCAGACCTTGGGGGACCTGTGGAAGCAGTGGACTGAGTCTGGAGTAGAAACATCCAGAGCCACCGTGCACAGGCGTGTGCAGGAAATGGGCTACAGGTTCCACATTCCCCAGACCTGGGCTACAGAGAAGCAGCACTGGACTGTTGCTCAGTGGTCCAAAGTACTTTTTTCGGATGAAAGCAAATTCTGCATGTCATTCGGAAATCAAGGTGCCAGAGTCTGGAGGAAGACTGGGGAGAAGGAAATGCCAAAATGCCAGAAGTCCAGTGCCAAGTACCCACAGTCAGTGATGGTCTGGGGTGCCGTGTCAGCTGCTGGTGTTGGTCCACTGTGTTTTATCAAGGGCAGTGTCAATGCAGCTAGCTATCAGGAGATTTTGGAGCACTTCATGCTTCCATCTGCTGAAAAGCTTTATGGAGATGAAGATTTCCTTTTTCAGCACAACCTGGCACAGTGCCAAAACCACTGGTAAATGGTTTACTGACCATGGTATCACTGTGTTCAATTGGCCTGCCAACTCTCCTGACCTGAACCCCATAGAGAATCTGTGGGATATTGTGAAGAGAACGTTGAGAGACTCAAGACCCAACACTCTGGATGAGCTAAAGGCCGCTATCGAAGCATCCTGGGCCTCCATAAGACCTCAGCAGTGCCACAGGCTGATTGCCTCCATGCCACGCCGCATTGAAGCAGTCATTTCTGCCAAAGGATTCCCGACCAAGTATTGAGTGCATAACTGTACATGATTATTTGAAGGTTGACGTTTTTTGTATTAAAAACACTTTTCTTTTATTGGTCGGATGAAATATGCTAATTTTGTGAGATAGGAATTTTGGGTTTTCATGAGCTTTATGCCAAAATCATCCGTATTAAGACAATAAAAGACCTGAAATATTTCAGTTAGTGCGCAATGAATCTAAAATATATGAATGTTAAATTTTCATCATTACATTATGGAAAATAATGAACTTTATATGCTAATATTTTGAGAAGGACGTGTATTTTCCTTTTCCAGTGAAATGTTGACTTCAAAAACACTTAAGCTCCACACGTTTCCAGGATACATAGGGACCCTGCTTACCGGGGATAACCTGCAATGCTTGAAGCACTTGCTGTTGAGTCACCTTTCGAAGAAGATTTAAAATAACATTCATTTTTTCAGCTGACAGCTTTGCTGCTGGATCAACGTTTAACGTCAAATCAACCAACTGCAACAGCTTGTTAGTTTGGCAAAAGCTCTCTCCCTAGAGAGCAGTTGGCAGAGTAAGACCTCTTCAGGTATTTGTTTCAGAGATGCAAATTACAGTGTAATTCCATGCAGTTCATCAGTATAGTTGGATTCCATAGTTATGACTACGAGTGGCCTTTAATGCATGTATACATTTCAGTCAGTCATTTTCTACCGCTTATTCCATAGTGGGTCGCAGGGAAGCTGATGCCTTTCTCCAGCAGTCTATGGGCAGGAGGCGGGGTACACCCCGGACAGGTCACCACTCCATCGCAGGGCAACGCACAAACAGCCATGCACACTTATTCACACACTCCTTCACACCTAAGGGCAATGTAGAGACCAATTAACCTTAATTGGACTGTGGGAGGAAGCCAGAGTACCCGGTGAGAACCCACGCATGCACGGGGAGAACATGCAAACTCCATGCAGAAAGACCCCTGGCCGGGAGTCAAACCCAGTACCTACTTGGTGCAAGTTCACAGTGTTACCAACTGCGCTACCATGGAATGTATAATGTATGATATAAGCCATTTTAGCCATTGAAACTATCATAAGTCCATGGATTGGTTCAAACATGAGGATGAAAAACTTGTCTCTTATCTGTGGTCCAGGTTGCAATGACACTTGGATGAGCCTCAGCTGATCATTCGCCTGCATTGATGCTCACAAAACGCACAGCTTTCATAATGTGCTTTCAGTTTTCTTTATGCCTGCTTTTACAAATTTAAAAACTAAAAGTCACCTTTGTGTTGATCTTTCTTCTTTATGGCCTCCAGCCAACAGCTTTTTGTCCATTAACGCAACACGTTCTTTTTCAAACTGGTCCACGCACTTCCGGGTAAGCACCCATCTCCTACAACTTAAAGGGACTCCATATAAGGTCTGTTCTGAAGAAACATGTTCGGGCAGTTTATTTAGATTACCCCTGCATGAATACTTCATGTTAGACCTGATTTTCCTGCTTTGCCCAACAGGGCGGTGAGGCCGATGCTTATCATACCACAGCCTCCTCATGCCTTCACACCTCTTATTTCATACTGATAAATTCTACTGAAGAAAGAAAACTGAAACTTTACAAAGTTTAAGTTCAGTTTAAAAAAAAAGTTATAATTGTCCTCTTGTGCATGTTAGAGGTTGTTTAGTAATATTCCTGCATGTGGAAGATGACAGCTACCCAAATGAAAATCCAGAATGATATTGAGTGCCTAAGGAGTTTACCAGTAATGATGATGTCATAACTTCAAATATTTACATTTATTGCTGTGGGTGTTTCAGGGCGTGGGCATCACCAACCACAAACTGATATTTACAGGAATGTGGATCATGAGCTTTCTGGTTTTCCACAACCTCTTTTTTTAGGCTTTAGCTGCTGGTTGTGGCACATTCACCTGTCGACATGCACAGTCACATCTATTCCTGGTAATACACCGTAATTCACAATGACCTCACGCTCCTCATGACCTCCGTACACTGTCCCATTTATTTCAGTGTGATGAATTATGACAGTATAAAGACTGTTTACTTACAGTGAGTTATCTGAAATGTCTATCTGAAATCTCTTCTAACTGATACCAGCAGAGGACTGGGAGTTCCAGACAAATGCGCTCTCACTTTATCATCTTATTATGGGCACTAAATCCTCACAGCTCTGCCAAGTGTCAAACATGTAGAAGTAGTAAATGTTTTGTACTGACTCCTTCCTTTCAGAATATCTAATAAAACAATCCATAGCAAATAAGTTTTACTCTGTGGTTTGATGAGGAGGGGCTCGGAGTAGAGCCGCTGCTCCTCCACATCGAGAGGAGCCAGTTGAGGTGGCTCGGGCATCTATACTGGATGCCTCCTGGACGTGGATGTGAGGCAAGACAAAACTATTTACTAAATCCACTTTCAAAAGGTCGCAGAGTGTACCTTTGGGTGAGTAAATAAAATCCGCATGCATACTTTTGCAACCTGATTGCAGAGGAATCAGGATACACACCGTGCAAAAATGATGTATTATTTTCAAAATTAAAATCTAAAGTGTGCTGCGCATTTGTATTCACCCCCCTCTTCTCTGATACCCCTGATCAAAATCCTTTGGACCTAAATGCAATTAAAAGCTACCTAATTACTAAATAGAAAACTAATATCCAGCACAGACCCTCCCCTAAATGAGAAATGGTGGTGGCGGCATTATGCTGTGGGGATGCTTCTCTTTATCGGGGACAGGAATGCTGGTCAGAGATGATGGGAAGATAAAAGGAGTTAAATACGGAGAGAAATCCTGGAAGATTTGACACTAGGATGGACAATGACCCTAAACATGAAATCAGAGCTGCCACATAATGGTTTAGAGTATATTCATGTGTTTGAATGACCTTAACCTATATGTACGTGTATGAGTTTTGGTTCAGATTCTCTTAGTCTGAGTCTGAGCTATTTTGCAAAGAACAACTGGTGAAAGATTCAGGCTCTAAATGCTAAAAGTTGGTGGAGACAGACCCTTAAAGATTTGCAGATGTAACTGCAACAAAAGGTGGTTCTTATTCAAGAAATTTTTTTTTTATTTCTAAACATTTTTGCAAACCATGAATCATTTTCTTTTCACTTCACATTAACGAACTACTTTGTGTCGGTCAATCACAAAAAGTCCAAATAAAATAAAATAAAGCTTGTGGTTGTTAGGTGACAAAATGTAAAAAAGTTCACATAGTTCCAGTACTTTGCAAAGCACTGTAACTCATTTGTTTTTTCCAGAGCAACAGGTGCTTCTTCAAAGATGCCACAGAGTTTGCTCGCATGCACTAATGATTAAAATTATAATTCTGTCTTTGATGGCTCAGCCAAAAACATTACTTTCTTACACGCGACTACACAGGTGCCCTTTGATTTCAGCTCTTTGGACGCTACATGGCTGTGTTCTACTTTTCTTTTGTGAAAGGCTGAAACAAAAGCAAGATGAAAGGATTTTATCATTAACAGAAGCAGCTTCATCCAGACTCCCTTTTTACGTTCTTATTTTGGGACAGTTTTTCAAAGCAGAACAGAGCCAGATGTTGCGGCACCTGGCAGTGATCACAGCAGGCTACCCGGGTTAGCTGGGCTCACGAAGGAGACAAATCAGATGTAAAACTGGACCTCCAACAATGTCGGCCGATCAGTCAATTAGGACAGTAAACAATGACTGCAATTAGTTTCAGGGCCTTTCTCTGTGATCATGACTTGCAGACTTCAAATGAGAGTGTGCATGTGTTCTGGTTTTATGAACCAAAAATGTTTATTCTGTATCTGTAGAGAAATTCTAGAAGTTCTTAACATTTGAAGAGTTTTAAAGCTAATACCCAGACTTTTCTATAACTGAAAATAGGTTGAAAATAATTAACAAGTAATTCCCAGTACCCCTATCTGTGTCTTTCTCTTTATTTCATTGTTAATGAAAATAAATTCCTTAGTGGCACATTCTGTAAAAACTCTAAGCCAAACAACCAAATGGATTTACGAACAATTAGGTGACAATAAAACAGATAGTAGCGATTCATACAGTAGCAATTATTTCGAGCAAATGCATAAAAATAAAAAAAACAACAACAACAATGCGTTCTGTTGAGAAGCTGGAACTGAAAGATGGCTGTCAGGTCCCAACAGTAGAAGAATATTCTGCTGGGAAATGCAGAACTGCTGCATCAGCTAAGAATGATTGCCAGAAAGACATCTATGATGAGCCCAGTGCTGCCAGTTAGCACCACTGTGCCTGCAGCTGTGGTACAGCCTACAGCATCACCATCATACTAGTGAAGTTTAGTCAAAAGATGCAAAAATTTCCCATCACTCTGAAGTCACAAAGACAGCAGCTGTCTTTGGAATAAAATAAATAAATTGGAATAAAATATGCATATGCTGCCACTGTACACGTACGTCACATAATTACCTGTCAAGGCAATACAGGCAGAATCTGGCATTTACGAGTGGTGAGCAGTGGTGGCATCTTACTTTAAAAAAAGCAATTAGTTATAGTTACTTCTTCCAAAAAGTAACTGAAATACTCCACTATAAATGTAACTAGTTAACAGGGAAAGTAACTATTCCGTTACTTTTTTTAAGTATAAATATGTCTACGAATTAAGATTTTCTTCCAAGGTTTGATAAGCCAGTTGCATAAAGCGAAATTACATAGACAAGTAGCCTACTAACACCGAACTTTTAATATTTACTTCACATGTACGTTCTTGCCTTTTACCTCAAGGAGAATAAAGTAGTGTCTGTACTTCCACTTTGAAAAGCAATCTTTCCCTCCAGAGCCACCATTGTTGCAGCTTACATCTGCTAGTTTGTCTGAGCAGGGCTGCTGTGTACGTTTGTGGTTTGTGTGTAAACTGAACGTAGTCTCTGATTGGCTTGAAATGAAAGCTTACTCTACCTTAGCCAATCATCACTTATGCGATTGTCTTGCCTTTCACTCCTCCCTTCACAAAAGAAAAAGATTCTAACTCCTGTGGCTATGAGCCAAGACAGATTATAAAAATTTCAATGAGTAGCTTTAGTTTATAATGCGCCCCATTTAACTCTCGGTAACTGTAACGACGTTCTAAGGCTGAAAAAAGTAATTCCTCTGATAATTCGTTACTGAAAAAAGTAACGCCGTCATTAATGCCATTTATTTTAACGCCGTTATTCCCATCACTGGTTGTGAATATGCAAGGAAACCTATCAGAGGACAACAATTGTGTTCACAACAGCCAGGTATGATATCTACATATATGACAGAACATTCCTGCAGCCAAGAGGAGAACTGACCCATGGTTTCAGGATATTAATGTAAAATCTTAAAGCAAAAAATCCATATGAGGATCTAATTTCTTTGCCTTATAACAAAAAGCAAAAATGGTTAAATGGCTCCTGCTGAAATAATACATTACTTTGATTATTAGATTTATAATAATGTAATGTAATGCCATTAATTTGTTGAGAAGCCATTTTAATATTTAATCAAAAAATGTATCTCTACTTCCCATTAGACAAAGCAATATCATTTTAATTTTTCAAAATAACATTATAATAAGTAGAAATTTACATTAAAGAGATCAGCAATCATCTTATTACTAGTAGAAGTTAAATGTTAGGATATCTAAAAATACATGTGCACTAGTGAGAAATACGTTTCAGATATTAGAAAATATTTAATTTATTCTAGAGAGTATCATGTTGGAGATAGCTGAAAAGTTGAGTTCGGACAAGAAGAACAGCTTTCATCGGCCTATGGAGGCAAGCCACCTCTGATTTAAGGAAAATGTGAAAAACATCTGATTTATTTCAGTATTTGACAAACTGATCATCGATCAGATCACTGCCCCACTGTTTAATTTCTACTAGTAACTTTAGAAAGTTTCTTTTTCAGTGAACCCTATTTTAAATACCAATTAATGTCATAAATCTAAAATCTAAAATAGATCTATGAAATACCACCTGTGAAACAGCCAATCTGAAATCAGAGTTTCACCCAAGTGAATTTATGGCGCAACAAGATAAAGTTCAAACATCAATGCATTTAAAATTTACAGACCTCTGTGTAGATTTTCTCCTTTATATTTAAACTGGTATTGTTAAACATTGGCTTGGTCACTCAATACTCAATACCGTTTGATACCATGGCAACAAAAGGCACAGAGTTCATTCTAATTAAGAGTAGCAAAAACAATTACTTCATAACAATATTTGTATTGCCTTAATAAGGACAAAACCAATAAGTAGAAGGTACTTCAAAACCAATTTAAAAAAGCATTTAATTAAAAAGAAACACTTCCCTGTATTGCAATAAAGTAAACAAGACAGCAATTAGTGGAGGTGTTAATATCCTTTATGAAAGCGTGTACTTTGGATTCAGTTGTGCAATTATTTCTTTTAATTGTTTATCTTTAGTCTGTGTTTCTGTGTGTTTCAGTTTGCCTGTTTGCTGCTAATACACTGAAATTGTTCCACTGAAGGCCAAATAATTCATCATTTTCTTCTGGCCCATATAACTGTATTCAGCAGCAATTGTTCAGTTTCTGTGTTTCTGGTAATTTTGCATCATATTTTCTTTGGTGATCAACTAGACTCAAGCATAGGTCGTCATTGGTTCTTACTAATCCGCTATTACTATGATTATAGAGACAGGTATTGCAGTTCTTTTGAATAAACACACCAAACACAGTGTAATGTTTTGTACCTGCTGGGAGGAACAGAGAAACAAGACTTTCTAAAAGAGGAAGTAAACAATAGTAGAACTTTTATAGTTTTTTCATGGTTCTCTTTTTTAGTGTGATGAAAAAACAAAAGGCGATAAATGATGAAAATGAAAATATGGAATTATTTAAAGTCAAACAATGGTGCAAATAAAAAAGAAATTTTGCAGGATCTCATGTCTAGGTATGTGGATTTACAAGAACCTGGTAAAAATGTGAAGCAGAAAAAAAAGCCAAGTCTTTTTAGTTTGGACCTAAAATACTAAGATGTTCTTCCTTTTCTCACTGACATCAGGCTGATGAATGATGTAACATTTAGTTAGATTCTAAAAAATACCCTGTGGCCTATTGTATTCTCCTGTTTTGCAACTGCATCCAAGTTCTTGCAACAGAGATGTTTTTGTTTGCTGTGTCAGCAATCTGCAGAGAGAATTGTGCATTTCCTGTCATCAGTTTGGACTACCCATATTTGGTGCCATTTTGTAATAATGCCAAATGGAAACAGGCTATTTAACATTATCTCCAGGCAAAATTGTTAATCACAGATCTATAATAAAGATGTTATTTCTTGAGAATAAAAAAAAAATAATATTCATTTGACTTTTTCTGCACTCACATATACGATTTGAGTTTCAGACCTTTTATGCCTGACATTTAAATTCATCTACGAGAGCACACCAAGCTATAATACATCCACCGTTTAAAAGCCACATAATTGTTTATCTGCATGGAAGCACTGGCTGGCCTTTTCAGATTTCACTCGCACACTACATTAGAGAAGCCCAAACTAGCAATTACTTGCCGATGTCTTTTGGGCAACTTGCTTTCTGAATAAATGCCACATTCTCAGTGCAGCACTAATACCCCATCAATCAACAACATCTTTCTAAAAAAAAAAAAAGCAAATAAGGATGTGGCTTGATTTGACTTAATTAGGAAAACACATTTCCAATATTAGAAACTGGAAATGGATTTACATTAGGAGTTGATATCAGAAGAAGTCAAGTGACAGCAAGTGCAGTTTCACAAATTAAATGGCTTCCATGAGGACTGATATAAAAGTGCACCTCAATAAATGAAAGCAATGAAATCATAAAAGGTAATTTCAGTAATTCAATCCAAAAAATTGAGGTTGCTTTAATAGCAGCCTTCAGCTTGTCTGCTTTGTTGAGTCTGGAGTCTCTCATCTTCCTCTTGACAATACTCCATATATTTCTATAGGGTTTGGGTCAGGCTGGTTTGCTGGCCAATCAAATTTACCATGGTCAATAAGCCAGGTGTTGGTACTTTTGGAAGTGGCCAATTTGTGCTGGAAAACAAAATCCTCATCTCTATAAAAGTTGTCAGCAGAAGGAAGCATGAAGTGCTCTAAAGTTTCCTGGGTCACCATATTGCTGAATGTGAATCAACACCAACACAACTCCCCAAATCATCACTAACTGTAGAATGTGAAATTTACTTTTTAATCCAAAAAATTTGACCACAAAGCAAAGGTTCATTCCAACTTTCTGCTTTACAAACTGTTAAATGGGCTTTAATATGAACGTTTTTTAACCACATACTCATTTAACTTAACATTCACACAGTTGGATGCAGCTTCTTTAGAAAGACATAACCTTCATGTGAAGCATGTCAGAAACAGTCTGCTGGACCACTTTCAAGACACCGGTTTTCTTTAGCAGTAAGCCATAATCATCAAAACTAAATGAAATAAATGCTTGAAATCCATCACTCTTTGTGTAATGGTTGTATAAAAGCTTTACTCTACGAGGTGTATTACTGAAATAACTAAACTTTTAATAATATGCCAAAATACGGAGATACACCTGTACATAAGAAAAACTTCTAAAGAGCTAACCCCAGAGTTAAGCTATTCCTGGTGCCTTCCTACCTATACTATGTGGATTAACTAATCCAACCTGATATTATCGACACTTTGTTGGAAACTAATAAGTAAAAGTGGCCTACAGGGGTTGGACAATGAAACTGAAACACCTGTCATTTTAGTGTGGGAGGTTTCATGGCTAAATTGGACCAGACTGGTAGCCAGTCTTCATTGATTGCACATTGCACCAGTAAGAGCAGAGTGTGAGGGTTCAATTAGCAGGGTAAGAGCACAGTATTGCTCAAAATATTGAAATGAACACAACATTATGGGTGACATACCAGAGTTCAAAAGAGGACAAATTGTTGGTGCACGTCTTGCTGGCGCATCTGTGACCAAGACAGCAAGTCTTTGTGATGTATCAAGAGCCACGGTATCCAGGGTAATGTCAGCATACCACCAAGAAGGACGAACCACATCCAACAGGATTAACTGTGGACGCAAGAGGAAGCTGTCTGAAAGGGATGTTCGGGTGCTAACCCGGATTGTATCCAAAAAACTTAAAACCACAGCTGCCCAAATCACGGCAGAATTAAATGTGCACCTCAACTCTCCTGTTTCCACCAGAACTGTCCGTCAGGAGCTCCACAGGGTCAATATACATGGCCGGGCTGCTATAGCCAAACCTTTGGTCACTCATGCCAATGCCAAACGTCGGTTTCAATGGTGCGAGGAGTGCAAATCTTGCGCTGTGGACAATGTGAAACATGTATTGTTCTCTGATGAGTCCACCTTTACTGTTTTCCCCACATCCTAGAGAGTTATGGTGTGGAGAAGCCCCAAAGAAGCGTACCACCCAGACTGTTGCATGTCCAGAGTGAAGCATGGGGGTGGATCGGTGATGGTTTGGGCTGCCATATCATGGCATTCCCTTGGCCCAATACTTGTGCTAGATGGGTGCGTCATTGCCAAGGACTACCGAAATATTCTTGAGGACCATGTGCATCCAGTGGTTCAAATATTGTATCCTGAAGGCGGTGCTGTGCATCAGGATGACAATGCACCAATACACACAGCAAGACTGGTGAAAGATTGGTTTGATGAACTCGCTCCAGCAGCTTAAAATTACCCTTCGGATTTTAACAAGTATAGACTGGCAGACTGGCAAGTGGCATGTTTAGGTTGAAAGCCGATTACATTTTGTTTCCACATTAACATGGGCATTTTATTAAACCTAGATTTTCTGCTGCATCTGCACCTCCTCACCACATTCAAATCTTTCAGGATATTATTGGAAACAATGACTACTTTGCACTAGTTCACTATCACTATGTGTTTTGTTCACATCCGTCTGGCTTTATCCTGACTCCGTTTCCTTGAACAGTTTTTCGGGTACCAAATGGAGCCATCCTCCATGGGGCGCATTATGCTGCTGCTTAGCTGACAATCTAAAGTAATTTTCTACGCGGAAAATAAAAAAAGCGTGTGGTCCATTGGTACAGCAGGCGCACCATTGTTGAAGACTACCCGTTCTGACCAATCAGAACTGATTTTAATTCATTTCAATTGAGTTTATTTATATAGTGCCCATTCACAAGTATTTCAATCAGGTATGAGGGGTAATGCTTAGCGAGCTTTACTTTAATCTCAAGTTAGGCAGGATGTGTATTAGTATCAGGTCTGAAAAGGGGCTATTGGACAGTTACTTTAAGTTGGAAATGCTGTTGACAAGAATCGTAAGGTAATTTGTGTCCTGGCTGGTTACACTACACTGCAAACTGCTCAGGTTTGAATGCAACAGTTTTTGAATATGCAACAGCAAGAATGAATGCTGTTTTTGAATAATTAACCTAAAGGACATAATAGTCTAAAACAGACTAAATGTACTTAAAATATTTTTTTTGTTTTATTATAATGTGTGAATTTCATTTTTTTAAATCTTGAATTTGTTTTCTGATAATACTGTAGTTTTTAAATAATCTTAAATTATGAATTATCATAAATATAGAACTGTTTAGGTAAAACATTTTGTCATAAGTGCAAAAAAAAAAAAAAGCCAAAAAATAGTTTTTATTGTAACTATCACTATGCTTTTTATGTAAGGCAGCCATGTTGGACCTTAAAGATACAGTTAAAACTAGATATTTACATACACTGTATGAAAAGACACACATAACCTCTTTTCTCATATAGCGTTCAGACCAGTGGTGTCCAAGGAGCAGCCCAGGACTCTTTTGCGGCCCATGGAATGATTCTGTGTGGCCCTCAGCCTTAAGTGAGGCATTTATTGCAGAAGGAGACCTTATTTAATTATTTTGGTCGATTGTAACTAAAGAAATTTCTATGTTCTTAAAACACAAAGGGTTTGTCTTTTATTAGCAATGTTTATTACTTTCGTTTTAATTTATTGAAACACAAAAATCCACAAAAATTCTTTGACTTTTAATAAAATCCCAAAACAATCTATATATGACCCATTTGCCAGTTTTGTTGATGATAATGGATGGTGAAAACATTCCAGACCAATAAAACAGAAACCATTCTACCCCCAAATTTGGGAAACTGAATGCTTTCCTTTTTAAAAGGCAAAAGTGTAACCCTCTTTTTACGTTTCAGATCAACAATGATTTACATATCCCTTTTCTACAAAACTCTGCATTATTTGTTTAGTTAAAATATTATGTATTTGAATTATTGCTGAGCAGGTGGTAAAAATAAAGAATTCCTGGAATTTATTTTTGTGTTTTTAATTGGAAAAGAAATGTGGCCAGCAGGTACTTTAAACCTGGGAATTTTGGCCCGAGTATCAAAAAGTTTGGCCTCCACAGGTTTAAACTGCACAATTAAATTAAATGCATGAGATTGAGCATTTTTATATATCTCCATGATTTATGGAAATATTTTACTAAAATAAAAAAATAAAAATAAAGTCATACTCTTAAGTTTAAGTGCATGTGTACAAAACAGTTTGTTTGTAGGTATGAAATGAAAAAAAAAATGGAAGGGACAAAATGGCAATGCTTTTCTGCAAAATGGTGGTATAAATGCACAAACATGACCAAGAGCATTAATAGGTTGCTATATTTTTTCTTTATTAGTATTTTTTGGGGGATTTTGTACTTTTTAGATGCTGTTGAGTTTTACTTGCGTCTGGTTTTCTTTGATTTTGTTTTGCATTGGTCCTAGTTACTCATTATCACCCTCAGTGTATTTATTGTCCCAGGTTTAAAGATGTCTTTGTCCTCCTCCCAACCACTGGGGTGAAGTAATTCTCATGCTATGTTTTGTCCCATGTTCTTTTATAATTGGATGTTGTTTTATGACTTTTTGATTTAGGGTTGTTTAGGGTTTGTTTTATGAGTTTTTGTCTACATTTAATTGTTACCTAACTCCTTTGAATGACACAAACAGACCTCAAATAACATTTAACAAAAAAAAAAAAAAAAGGTTTTCATCATGAGTAACAAAAGTAATGAGCAAATGGGAACTCGCATCCAGCTGCTAAAAAAATGGATTTCATGGCACCAAGTGAGGCTGAACAAAAAACAGAGATGAGACAGAGCTGAGCCAGAGGAGCAGTACACTCTGAACATTATGGGAGTAACCTGTAATTATTTTATAGCTCTTAAGATTCCTGAGCTCTTAGTCAGTGTTTACCGTGCAGGGGCAAGGCAAGGCCACAAATTACAACCGCTGTTTTGGCACCAAATGCTCAACAGTCACGCACATGCATGAGCTTTCTTTCAAAGTGGCACACAGGCTGAATTTTGGAAAATAAAAAAACTAAACAAAAGGGTAATGAAGCCAGGGCAGCCCTTAAATATTTAGACCTAATATTTTCTCACATGATAATCAAACTCTGCAGATGACATATGACATGATGGTTCTCTTGCAGAGCTCTGCTTTGTCACCTTCACCTGCTTGCAAAGTGACAGTTATACAGTGCCTTGCGAAAGTATTCGGCCCCCTTGAACTTTTCAACCTTTTGCCACATTTCAGGCTTCAAACAAATATATAAAATTCAAATTTTTTGTGAAGAAGCAACCCTAACCCTAACAAGTGGGACACATTTGTGAAGTGGAATGAAATTTGTTGGATGTGTCAAACTTTTTTAACAAATAAAAAACTGAAAAGTGGGGCGTGCAATATTGTTCGGCACCTTTACTTTCAGTGCAGCAAACTCACTCGAGAAGTTCAATGAGGATCTCTGAATGATCCAATGTTGTCCCAAGTTATTGATGATGATAAATAGACTCCACGTGTGTGTAATCAAGTCTCCGTATAAATGCACCTGCTATGTGATAGTCTCAGGGTTCTGTTCAAAGCACAGAGAGTATCATGGAGACCAAGGAACACACCAGACAGGTCCAAGATACCGTTGTGGAGAAGTTTAAAGCCGGATTTGGATACAAAAGGATTTCCCAAGCTTTAAACATCCCAAGGAGCACTGTGCAAGCAATCATATTGAAATGGAAGGAGTATCAGACCACCGCAAATCTACCAAGACCCGGCCGTCCCTCTAAACTCTCATCTCGAAACCATCTCGAAACCTCGAACAAGGAAAAGACTGGAGAAGACTGATCAGAGATGCAGCCAAGAGGCCCATGATCACTCGGGATGAACTGCAGAGATCTTCAGCTGAGGTGGGAGAGTCTGTCCATAGGACAACAATCTGTCGTACACTGCACAAATCTGGCCTTTATGGAAGAGTGGCAAGAAGAAAGCCATTTCTCAAAGATATTCATAAAAAGTCTCGTTTAAAGTTTGCCACAAACCACCTGGGAGACACACCAAACATGTGGAAGAAGGTGCTCTGGTCAGATGAAACCAAAATCAAACTGTTTGGCCACAATGTAAAACGATATGTTTGGCGTAAAAGCAACACAGCTCATCACCCTGAACACACCATCCCCACTGTCAAACATGGTGGTGGCAGCATCATGGTTTGGGCCTGCTTTTTGTCAGCAGGGACAGGGAAGATGGTCAAAATTGATGGGAAGATGGATGGGGCCAAATACAGGACCATTCTGGAAGAAAACCTGTTGGAGTCTGCAAGAGACCTGAGACTGGGACGGAGATTTATCTTCCAACAAGACAATGATCCAAAACATAAAGCCAAATCTACAATGAAATGGTTCACAAATAAACATATCCAGGTGTTGGAATGGCCAAGTCAAAGTCCAGACCCAAATCCAATCGAGCATCTGTGGAAAGAGCTGACTGCTGTTCACGAACGCTCTCCATCCAACCTCACTGAGCTCGAGCTGTTTTGCAAGGAAGAATGGGCAAGAATTTCAGTCACTCGATGTGCAAAACTGATAGAGACAAACCCCAAGCGACTTGCAGCTGTAATTGCAGCAAAGGGTGGCGCTACAAAGTATTAACGCAAGGGGGCCGAATAATATTGCACGCCCCACTTTTCAGTTTTTGATTTGTTAAAAAGGTTTGACACATCCAATAAATTTCATTCCACTTCACAATTGTGTCCCACTTGTTGTTGATTCTTCACAAAAAATTAGAATTTTAATCTTTATGTTTGAAGCCTGAAATGTGGCAAGAGGTTGAAAAGTTCAAGGGGGCCGAATACTTTCGCAAGGCACTGTAAGTGAGTGGTTGTTCACGGATCTGCAAGCGTCTGTAAAGTGTCTACAGGGTTGTTTTTCTAGGAGAGAATTGTGAAAGACCAGTCATGTGATAAGTGGGCTATCTTCAGCCACGACTTCTCCAAAAGCTCAACTGACACAAGAAGAGGGACAGCAAACCGCAACAACGACAGCCTCATGGGAGGTTGAGAAAGGAGTAGCAATTATGTGGCAACCAGAGAGGTAAGGTGACCACAGCTGCTGCAGGCTGAGGAGCCTTCTGGCTTATCTCTTAGGAAGCTGAAGTAGCCACCTGGACCCACAAGCAAGAAAAAACAGTGAGGTTAAAATAAAGTTAGAATTCTGACCAATACAAAAATAAAGACCTCACTGTATTGTGCTGATACTGTGATGTTGACGCCCATATGCTATGTAGTTTTCTGTCATTCTGCAGCTCACTGAAACACAGCTTTAAAACAATTTAACAAGCTGAATTTGACTGATTTTAACACTTACTGGTGAAGACTTCCTATGAATGTGATAGAACCAACCAATTGGTGGGCCTCAACTGCCTTAAGTGGTTCACAGAGGGAATTTTGGGTAAATTTGAACTAATTGTCTAGTCAGTGTTTCATTTTCCTCTAAAGTCAAAATTGGATCTAAGAATGAAATCAAACCCAATTTAACAACGCTCCACTTGCAAGTTTGAAACCAGTGGGATTTGCTTATATTTCTAGTTAAGTAACCAACCTAACTAGAAATATAAAGACTTGCAAGATTTCAGTAAAAGAATCGGTATGCTACTGTTTATGTGAAAGATTTTGTCAAGCTTGAAAGAAAATGATCTGATTTTATTGCAATCATCACCAAGGCAGCCATGTTGGATTTTGAAGTTGGAGTTGGTGAGAACACTTTTCCACATGGACTTCTGAATTCTAGGAACCTTACTGTGATTTTGTTTTTGTTTTTTTACAACAAGCAACTTGGAACTTTCACTTTCTGGGTAAAATTAAATCAGATTACATCTTATAAAAGAAATGTAAACACCTTAACAAAAGTTAATAACCTTATGAAACCTTATGAAATATAAAAGCATATTACAGATACCACCTCTTTAAATCTAGTACGTGATATGTTTTGAAACAATAGCCTTGTTCTGTGTTTTCCAAGCTAAGTCTGAAAAGCTAAAAGGAAAAAAATGATACATTGTGCTCTCTGCAAGAGTCCTGACTCATGTTTCATTTAACATTTCCCTTCCAAGCAGCCAGACACAGATAATCCTTTAAAGCTTTAAGCCAGACTTTTCTCTAAAATCAATCAAACTCTCATCAGATGCATTTTGTCACCTATAAATAGCATGTCATGGTCATCTGTTGGCTTAGCCATTGTGTTGTAAATTTTGAAATAAATATAAACTCAATCCCCCTAAAACAAGCTTTCATGTGCACATACCTCTGGTGACATCACATAAGGCTACTGAGCAGACATCTGTAGAGTACGTTCATCTCTTGTTCTATATCCGCATGTTAATTAAATGTATCCTTCAAAGGTGTTTTTTTGTGCTCTGTATGGTTGCACCAGAACATCTTAGTTGTAAATGAGAACGCCGTGCGGTTTCCGGAAAAATTTGGCAACAACAAAACTCAGATTTGATGGTGATACAATTCCTTGTTTTAGGCACAGAAAACAATTAGAATGAAACGTTCAAACAGGAACATAAACTGATTCGATAAGAAGACAATCAGTCATCGCCAACTGGAGTCAAACACATAAGGCTGAACCCATTGCAACTGAAATGCTTCAATATCCACGTCAAATGGTTTACAGTCACTCGTCCACCACAATGTTTGGTAACGCCTGCTGGATTCTTGTGTCTTTTGTGATGTCATGGACCCACAGAGCAGAATTAACTTGCTGGTATTCTTCAGTGTGCTTTACAAAAACTATTATTTTGTGAAATCCTGCCCTGGGAATCCATACTTCTTTACTAAACCATGTTGATTTTCAGAGAAAATGTTTTAGGAAAAAAAAACATTTATGGTATAGTATCTTAAAAATGTTTTGATCAATAGTTCTGGCTTTATTCTTTAACTTCATGAGCAGTAATAATGTGGCTGTGAAGTTTTATCACAATGACAAAGTAAACACGTCACAGGTAAGGAAACCAGTGATGCAAGACCTTCAGTCGGTCTTCAGCTCCAGAGTGCCTCTGAGTGAGGGGAGGGGGGTCTCAACATACTGTCACAGAGGTGGGAGATCGTTAAAAATGGCCCTAAACTCTACCTGCTGAGAAATCTGGGGTCTTTAGGAGTGCAGGGTGGGCTCCTGAAGCTCTTTTTGACACTTTGGTGGCACCAGCTACCTTCTATGGTGTAATATGTTGGTCAAGCAGCTTATCTATAGCTGAGAGGAAACAGATAAGCTCATCCATCACTGCTCCCAACAAACTCAGTACATGTTTACATCCCTGCTGTTGCTTGGAAAGCTTTTTTTCACTTTCTGTAAATAATTTGTTGTTGCTTTTTATGCATAAATATACATGCACGTGTTGTAATTTTTTTTTAAATAATCCTACTTAGTTTCACATTTCTTTGAATCTGAGTGTGCTATTTTTAATGACTGCACAGTATTTTTTTTTTGTGGTGTAAATTTGCCTATACTGCGCAGCCTCTTATTTCTACTTTCTGCTTGTATATGTTTACCTTGGTTTACCTTACCTGCATGTTTCAACTTGCCTGTCACTTTGCTGCTGGTACACCTGAATTTCCCCACTAAGCGACAATAAAGGTTATTTCTATTCTATTTCATATAACATTTCTGCAACTCCAGTCTCTCGAGTGCCACTGCCCTGCAATTTTTGGATGCATCCCTGCTCCAACACAACTGAATCAAAGAATCAGGCTAATCAGGCCTTTGGAAAACCTGCTCACATGCCAAAAAGGTAATTCAGCCATTGATTCAGGTGTGTTGGAGCAAGTATGCAACAGTTGCATGACAGTGGCACTTGAGGACTGGAGTTGCAAACACCTGCTATAAAGAAGAAATCAAGATTGTAAACTCAGACCAATTAATTAAATTTTATCAAAGTTTAGGGATATAACGTATGTTGAATGCTGATTTGAGTCTTGATTACATGGGTAAAAATATATATATATATTTTTTTATTTTAAATGGAGAAGTCAGCCCCCCCGTCAGCTGCTGCCTGTTGATCTCTGAAAATTAAAGTGAGCACGTGTGGCGGGGGGAAGGGGCTATGAGGGTGTGCCACCAAAAATAATTAGAGTACAAATAATTAGATACAAGAGCTCTTGCTGAAGCATGAATAGCTTGTACAGACTAAACAGCCATGCAGGGATGCCCAGGGCTTGGTGCTAACATCCCTCGGGTCGGTTTTACCAGAGGGAAAGTGGGGAAAGGAAATGCTTAGCAGGAAGGACAGAGCAGGTTCCAAACTGAGCAGAAGCAGATTACGTAGTGAGAGAACATTTAAGTAAATAGTCATGTTTAGATAATGAGCACAACTCACTGTGTAATGATGGGAAGTAAGGTAACAACACTTTTTCCAGTGTAAAATATAAGGCAAACCAAGATAATATATTTTTGTATCTGACAATGAATGCGTGCAATGCATATGTATTGTAATAGATCTTACCAAAATGAGCTAGTTTAAATGTCTTATATAAGAAGCAGGCATTTCAGCAGGAGGTCTGCAACAATTCCTTGAAAATAAAGTTTTAAGCTGCATTTTAAGCAAAACAACATGACTGTAATAAATATATTTCTTTAGATTATGAGTCTCATACCAAAACTCCCTGGAAGCCTTTCTGGGAAAGAAAATGTGCATAGCCAACTAAAATGTGATGTAAACGGAGCCCATCCAAAACCAAACTTTTTAGGAAAGCTAGTGTAACCCTCCACCCCCCTAATAACTAAAGTTTAACACAAGATTTGTGCAGTTCTCAAAAGGTTTATGGCAAATTATCATATATACAGTATACATGTATAGGTCCTGCAAAAAGATGGATGGATGGATGGATGCATACAAAGAAATAAAGGACTGCAACCAGGGTTATTGAATGGCACAATTGATTACTTCAAATTCTTAATCAACCTTTATTTTGAAACCTATGAGAGTTTGTACCGAAAACAACAGCAATAAAAAGAATTACATAAGAATATAAAAAAAAAAAATTTAATATATATTGTTTCTTGTAAATATCTCTCCAGTACTTTGTTCAGCCCCTGATTCCTGGGGTAGAAACACACAAGGTCAAGGGTAAGACCTCCAGAGAAACGTTCCTGCAGCCAGCAAAAACTAAAACCAATCATCATGCATTCATATCCCAGTGCAAACAAAAACATACACCACAGCAAACGCCCCGAACAACCAACGACAGCTGCTCGAGGACCCAAAGCGCATCAATCTTTTTCTGTCGCACATGCAAACACACAAAAACTGCAGTCACTTCAGAGCCGGTGACACGGGTCACTGCTTGTGGGGGAGACAAAGCTCAAGTGAAGCGAGAGCAGAGGGCTCAGTCACGAATGTGGCGTCTTTCCACGCTCATGAGAGGGGACAAGAGATAAGCTGCAGCTGCACTTGTACTTTACAGAGTTTTTTATTATATTTTTTAGTTTTATTTATACATTTATATACAGGCCTATTTATTTACTGTAGAGAAAAGTGGCTCAGTCCAAGGGTGCAAGGTACTGCGATTCCAAAGTGGTGACGAGGAAGAGCTCAAGGTACGATCAAAGACTGAGACACTGAAATAGTGCCCAATACGACTATATGGCCTTTAAAGAAGAAGAAACTGCCAACATCCATCAGTGTGCAACTCACTTCCCCTCATGTCCGCTCTCAGCGTCCTTCCCACTCTTTCACTCAGACTCAGAGGGGGTCCCCCCCCCCCACCTTTGAAAATAATAAAATAAAAAAACTAGCTCCCCTCCCTCCTCCCCAAGGCTAGATGGTCCATGCAGGAAGGTAAACATGTCCACTGTCGTGAGCTCAGACCATGTGGATGCTTCGCTTCAGGTAATGGTCGTCCTCCACGGCTCGGTGCCCACCAGCAACATCTCGGCATTCACTAGCAGAGCATGGTAGCTTGTGTCTGAACAGATTTCTGCTTCACTGCCAAACCAACGTTCCTCAAGCAAGGACATCCATGGAATTTTTTAGAAGGTTGATTAAAATCAGGGTCAACAGTCCAACCTCTACCTAAAGCACCTGGCTGATGGCTGATATTCTCACTCTGAAGCTACTTCTTGATTACTTTACTTGTGACTGGTTTGTAAAAATTGGACATTTAAATGGGCATGAATTACTATTTAAGAACAAAAGTAAATCAGCATTAAAAAAAATTTGTTAGGAGCTGCTGCACCTAGCAATTAACAGGCGGTTTATCCGATTTCAGTAACAGACACATCCAATTTCATACTGGTAATTGTTAAACCCATCTAAAAATAAGCCAGACTAAAGATGCTGTCTTACTGTTTCCTATTTTGCTATGTATGTTGGGATATTGAAAAATGCATGTTAAGCAGATCTAAAGGTTAGGAAAGGAAGCGGACTTTATGCAACATCAAGCCCTGTCGCATCTCTGAAGTATGTTTGTCAATTTTGATGTGGCCCGGGGTTTGAATAGTTTGCATGTACAAGGATCAAGGGTGTGGAATTCAAAGAGACACATTGCAATTTAACAAGAAAAACCTTTTATTTTGAAGTAAAGAATATTGGGAAACCGGTAAATTATAAACTTGGGACTTAACACATCCCATATCTGAACCTTATGTTGATCTAAGTGGTGTCTTAAATTGGTATTCAGAAAGTTGGTTCAAATTGTACAACGCGTTCATATGGGTACCACTTTTTAACCAACTTTACTAAAATCAAGCAAACTCAATTGATTAACCAATGTTTTTTGATATGTTCTGAAATAAAAAAGGTACCTGTGCCTGCAACAAATGGTTTAAATATAAAACAATACAATAGTTTTCGGGCTGCACGGTGGGACAGTTGGTAGCACTGTTGCCTTGTAGCAAGAAGGTCCTGGGTTCGATTCCCGGCCTGGGGTCTTTCTGCATGGAGTTTGCATGTTCTCCCCGTGCATGCGTGGGTTCTCACAGGGTACTCCGGCTTCCTCCCACAGTCCAAAGACATGCATGTTAGATTAATTGGTCTCTCTAAATTGCCCTTAGGTGTATGAGTGTGTGTGTGGTTGTTTGTGTGTTGCCCTGCGATGGACTGGCGACCTGTCCAGGGTGTACCCTGCCTCTCGCCCATAGACTGCTGGAGATAGGCACCAGCTCCCCCGCGACCCACTATGGAATAAATGGTAGAAAATGACTGACTGACAATAGTTTCTTGTTTGTGTGCACAAACTTGGCCTGTAAAACTAATTCTGTTTCAAACTGTATTCAGGAGGCATCAGCAAATGTTTGCAGAGAGTACAAGAGCAAAGATTAGTTACCCAAGAAAGTATAGCCAACATTTATCATCAAATAATGCCACTGTATAATGTTGTGTTTTTGAATGAGCTTGTGCACTAAACTGTCAATTAGGAATCTGGGTGTTTCACCAAGGCCATGCTAGCATTATTTGTATTCTATATTTACTCATGGGGCCCATGTGAGCCATACATGGGCTGAAAAAATGAACTCCAGATTGTCTGTGGTTAAACATTTGCCCCATGTGTGTTCCTCATATAGGTTTCATTCAGAACAACCTAAGGTAAAAGATGGGACCCATATGGGCCTTAGACGTGTTACTATTGTTACCTCCTAAATAAAACTATAATTCTTGCTGTTACAATGAGCTAGGCTCAGTTAGCCCCTACGGTAAAGCACATCCAGTTAAGGGTAAAGTTCTTAAAAAAGATAATCATCACTCACAAAGTTGCTTTTATTAACAATTTATTAGATAACACTGCCATCGCTAATGTAGTATTTAGCAAGATTTTGCTTCTGATGGAAACACATAGAGCCCACCTGGGTCACAAATGGGCTTAAAATTGGCTCCAGACAGGAGTGTTTCAGGAGTGTCCTCAATTTCTTGCAAATCTTAACTGCTGTTCCTCACTTTTGTAAAAGGTGCACATCAGAAAATCTGATGTCATTTTTTTTCTGCTACAGAATCGTTCAAAACTCCCAAATATTGTACCGTTTACAGATTTAAACCCTTTAAATTCCAAATTAATCATTTAGAATTTGTTATATACAGGTCCTTCTCAAAATATTAGCATATTGTGATAAAGTTCATTATTTTCCATAATGTAATGATGAAAATTTAACATTCATATATTTTAGATTCATTGCACACTAACTGAAATATTTCAGGTCTTTTATTGTCTTAATACGGATGATTTTGGCATACAGCTCATGAAAACCCAAAATTCCTATCTCACAAAATTAGCATATCATTAAAAGGGTCTCTAAACGAGCTATGAACCTAATCATCTGAATCAACAAGTTAACTCTAAACACCTGCAAAAGATTCCTGAGGCCTTTAAAATTCCCAGCCTGGTTCATCACTCAAAACCCAAATCATGGGTAAGACTGCCGACCTGACTGCTGTCCAGAAGGCCACTATTGACACCCTCAAGCAAGAGGGTAAGACACAGAAAGAAATTTCTGAACGAATAGGCTGTTCCCAGAGTGCTGTATCAAGGCACCTCAGTGGGAAGTCTGTGGGAAGGAAAAGGTGTGGCAGAAAACGCTGCACAACGAGAAGAGGTGATTTATATAATTTACATATAGCACCAAATACTCCTTCTAGACATCTTTGTGGCCAAAAGTGCCTAATTGCCCTCCAATGAAAATGCATGACAGTACAAGATAAAACCATGCAGTCCTTTACATAGCATTCAATTTAAAAAAAATTTTATGCTATGCTGTTTTTTTTTTTTTGGCCAGTTAAGTAAAATAAAATATGTTAGATTTCTGGCATTTTCTAGTAGCCACTTAGTGCACTTTTTCAGTTTCAGAACATAGAAAAAAGAAAGAAAATTATGTTAATCAATTGAGTCTTGCTTGGTTTCAGCTTTGACCAACTAGTCGAGTTTAAGTTGTGCGGCTAAGAACATGCACATATTTCATACAAATGTTGTGCATGAGGTATAATCCACTGTGTATTAAACTTGTGGTTCCATTGCTTTTTTATGTGGGATTATATACAGTGTTTTCATCTGCCCAGTCTGAGGCCATTGCAGGAATAAATTAATTACAGTTCAGCTGCCCTGCAACACTACAGAACTGCATGCAGAGCAGAAATGTGCAATGCATGGAAACAATTGACTCAAGAAAGCACACACACTGACAGAAGCAATCACATGACAACTGTCAAAATGAAAATTCAGGTCATTGGGTTTGGGATGCAGTCCAGTTCAGCCTGTATGCCGCATGGGCCTGTTCTCCTGGAATGCGTAGGTGGACAAGGTGTGGGATGATGATGTTCATTACTTTTCTTTCTTCAAGTCTTCAAGCACTCCCTTACTGATACTATGTATACCCCAGCTGCCAAATACAATGCAATACTGAGAGCGTACATAAAAAAAATTATATATGATAAGAGTGTCAGGAATATTAATACATATCCAAGATTTGGTTTATTATTTTTTTAAAAGCTGAATATTTTTGAGTTATTTGACAACAATGTTTCACAGCTTTTAGGGCCACCACCACCCACTAGTTAAAGGTCAGTGAATGTGTGCATTGCTTCTGCAAGTGACAGCAAGCATGTCGCCAATAAAGCTTCCTTCAGGGCTAGGTTTAAATCTTTTTCTTGGCTAAAATCGCACAGAGACAAAAATAAATGGAATCAAATTCCCAGAAGGAGTGGAAATGTGGCTGTGAAATGTGACTGACTTGATGAGCCCCATTCACAGCCTGCTAAAAGAGGGAGACTAGTCTCGGGGCTTCAGGTTTGACAGATAAAGCTGATGATGGTTGCCGTTTCCCGTATGTTTACCATCACAGGTCGAAGCCAGGCTGGAAGAGGCCGGAGAGTGGAGGCCTCCGGCCACTAAAGATCATCAGCGAGGGAAAAGAAAGATGGAATGGAGACAGACATAGAAATATTTATAGATACATCCAGTGTGTGTGAGTATGCGTGTGTGTGTGTGGGTGTGTATGGTGTGTTCAGGCTAGGCTGCCTGCAGACACCACGCGGTTCAGAGCAGATCCACAGTGACAGTTGCTGATTAGTCAACTCACAGCCCCTCGACACTGAGGCCTGTGCACAAACACACACAGCTGCACAGTAGTTCATTTGAATAAATCCCTCTGTTAACGACGCAAACATTCAAAACGCACTGAAACACATACATGTAAACAAATGCACACTTGTAATAACTTAGAACAGCTCATGTAATGGCTAATCCTGGAGTCTGCAGCAGCATCTGTACAGCATGCAGGAAGTGTGCGTTTTGATAAGGGCTCATGCTTGATGTGTTTTTTCCAAGTTGGTGGGTAAATACCTTGAGAAGATAAACTGGGATGTTGCTGAAGTCCACTGGGAGTTTAAGGAGGAAACGGGCTGAAAACTCTCCGGTCTGGAAACACATGAAACAGAAGTGGAGAATTTCAAATAAATACAAGAAACAACATAAAATAAATCCAAAATGAAATTTAAGTTTTGTATAACAACAGATTATATTTAGATTTCTCATTAAATACCCAGCCACTTCCTGTGTTCGTATTCATTTTCTAAATCAATATTCCGTACTTATCACCGTTACCGCACCACCCCTAACATCTACTTTCTGTGTAGATCGTCACTGGCTTCTATGGAAATAACCATGTAATAAACACATGACAGTGCTTTAAAGGGTCATAAATCAGCATTAACATGAAGACCAGAGTATTTTTAAAAATGGTAGAAGTCTTGGTAGCCATCCTGGACTAACCTTCAGAGTCTAGGACTAACAAATCTGGATTTATACCAACTACAGATGCTATGAGAGTTATTGAGAAGAACCTTTTAAAACAACCTCATTTTAAAATTCCTGAACTATTTCTTTGAGATATATAAATAGACATAGAGAAACAAAAAACACTATTCAACATTAGTGAATAGAATTCAGAAATCACAGTCTAACTACTCAACAGTTTAACATTTTATTCTTGAAAAATTATATATATATCCTAACCATTAATTATGTGACTTTGTTTTCAAAACTTTTAAATGTTTAAGGTAACAATAAAAAGATTTTTCAGGGGAAAACTTTCTTTTTTTTTTTTACCATATATCTTATAGGCTAGGCAACGGTCTCCATCAGTTTAATGCAGCGATTCTCAAACTGTGAGGTGCACCCCCTGGAAAGAGTGTCATGTGAGGAGGGCACTTGAACCTTTCTGATATTAATGTACACTGCTCAAACAAAAATAAAGGGAACACTTAAACAACACAATATAACTCAGAGTAAATCAAACTTCTGTGAAATCAAACTGTCCACTTAGGAAGCAACACTGATTGACAATCAATTTCACAGATGTTGTACAAATGGAATAGACAACAGGGGGAAATCTTTAGCAATTAGCAAGACACACTCAATAAAGGAGTGGTTCTGCAGGTGGGGACCACAGACCACTTCTCAGTACTTATGCTTTCTGGCTGATGTTTTGGTCTCTTTTGAATGTTGGTTGTGCTTTCACACTCGTGGTAGCATGAGACGGACTCTACAACCCACACAAGTGGCTCAGGTAGTGCAGCTCATCCAGGATGGCACATCAATGCTAGCTGTGGCAAGAAGGTTTGCTGTGTCTGTCAGCGTAGTGTCCAGAGCCTGGAGGCGCTACCAGGAGGCAGGCCAGTACACCAGGAGACGTGGAGGAGGCCGTAGGAGGGCAACAACCCAGCAGCAGGACCGCTACCTCCACCTTTGTGCAAGGAGGAACAGGAGGAACACTGCCAGAGCCCTGCAAAATTACCTCCAGCAGGCCACAAATGTGCATGTGTCTGCACAAACGGTTAGAAACCGACTCCATGAGGATGGTATGAGGGCCCGACGTCCACAAATGGGGGTTGTGGTCACAGCCCAACACCGTGCAGGACGCTTGGCATTTGCCAGAGAACACCAGGATTGGCAAATTTGCCACTGGCGCCCTGTGCTCTTCACAGATGAAAGCAGGTTCACACTGAGCACATGTGAGAGACGTGACAGTATGGAGACACCGTGGAGAGCGATCTGCTGCCTGCAACATCCTTCAGCATGACTGGTTTGGCAGTGGGCCAGTAATGGTGTGGGGTGGCATTTCTTTGGAGGGCGGCATGGCTCGCCAGAGGTAGCCTGACTGCCATTAAGTACCAAGGTAAGATCCTCAGACCCCTTGTGAGACCATATGCTGGTGAGGTTGACCCTGGGTTCCTCCTAATGCAGGACAATACTAGATCTCATGTGGCGGGAGTGTGTCAGCAGTTCCTGCAAGATGAAGACATTAAAGCTAAACCAAGACTTGTTTCTACATTATACCATTAACAGATCAGCATTACTATGGTGACATGACAACACACGACATGGTGTAAGAGCCCCTGTCAGCAGATGCCGTGACAGGCCGAACCCCGTTATCAGGCACTCAGAAGTCTGTCCATGCCACTCCGTAAGGTCCGCTACCATTTAACAAGCAGCAGAGAAGGAGTTTAAGTTTCGATATTGTTGGAGAGAAAAGCGTTTTCCTGTTTCGAAAAGGCCTTAGGAAAAAAAATACTAATGATAAGACATGTTAGAGCATGAACACCACATTTTTTAAAGAGAAAAGTAGATGTCTACCTGAAGCAGGAAAACTACTTTATAAAACAGCCTCAGAAAAGAATGAAGAACTAAGTCATCAAACTTGAAAAGTGATATCTGGAGCTTACTAATGAAGGAAGTTTTTCTTTAAATATAGAGAAAAACATGCTTCTTTGCTATTAACATAATTGCAAAATACTGAGTTCTTATTCATTTGTTTTGTTGCACAAATTAACTTCTTTTTTTTAGTAACCCAAATTGCTTATTTATTTTTTAAATAAGAGGGTAATAAAGTAGTCTACTTTATTTTCATTGTTTCTTAATTGATTTCCTGTTCTAAACATACACAACAAAGGAAAAATTCAAATAAATCCTAGTAGACATTTTTGACAGAAAAAGAAAAACCTAACAGTAAAACAAATTCAGGAAATGTTGTAAAGATTAACTTTTTATTTTTTTCATTTTTCCAGTCTTCTTGAGGCAGAGGTGGCTGTAAATTGCTGGCCCTAAACATTTCCAACAAGGAACTCTTCCAGTCAGGTTTTTGTGGCTTCTTTTTCCATATTTTTTTATTTTTATCCATAAAGACACATGGGCCAGGCATGTACCATGCCTCAATTAAAAAACAAATGATTCTCAAGTGTCAGATAAATCTTTGAAGCAGGAAACAGGAAGTTTTTTTTTACGTGTTGTTTCCTGTTGATTTTTTTATAAGCTTCCTCTTTTATATTGTAACACTAGAATATTACAAAACAACAGCCATGGGACTTGTTTTTAGCCAACATTACGTGTGGGCAATCTTTTTACCTTTTTTCATAACCCTGCTTGTGTAATACCTCATGACTTCATAAAAGTTTTTACCCAGGTGTTTTTCCGTCCGGCGTAAATCTCCAAGTTCCGTCCGTAGCTCGGATCTTCCAGCAGGCTATCGTACTCAAACAGCAGTCTGGAGCTTTCGCGCAGGCGTTGGCACTGGTACTGATGGTACTGCTGGATGAGCTCTTTCACCAGCTGAAGCAAACACTCTGGGTTTCCAGCATCCCAGTCGACCAAGTGCTGGAGAAGATGGGATAAACAAAAAAAAAGTAATTAAAACGGTATTCTACTGAGCACTGTCTGGGCCTTTTGATGATCGATTAGGCCAAAGCAGGCAGGTAATTTTTTTAAACTGCTTATAGTGCTAATTACATTTACATGTATGCACCTGGAATTCATGAGAATCTATTTTTTGGACAATTTATTTCTAATATGTTAACTTTTGGAAAAGCAACGTCAAAGTGTTATAACTATAAAGAGCACAACATAGTGTTGTATGAGGATCCGGGAAAAATAAAGTAACTGAAAACAAATGTGTCCCAAAAGGAGGAAAAAAGCCTGATCATGACAAAGACTTACTCCTATTAAAAGAGCATAAAGGAAGCAGGTTGTGCTAAAGGATGTCCTGATTTAGGCTGATATGGAAAAGTACTGGAACATTGACCTGACCATTCGGCACATTTTATTTTACTCTAGCTGTAAACAGCAATGATATTTACAACAGTGGAGAATTTACTACGTGTCAAAAACCATGAATGACTACACTCTTGAAATGTCTTGAAACTCTCAGTTGCTTGCAATGTGCATGTCTCACATGCAAATCAAGCCCCATTTGAACCTTGAATGATTAACTTAATTTGATTTTAACCAGCAAAAAAACTCTAGTTTTAAGATAGATGGTAAAGTTTGGAGAAAGATGGATTTTGAAAATCAGAAATCTTTTATCACTTCTAAACATTTCTGCAGTCCTGCTGAAATTTAAGATACTTGTGATGTGAAAAGATGAGACGATGATAAATGATGTAAAAAAAAACTTCATCTTTAACAGAAAATATATCCTGTATAATTCATAAGGGGGAAAAACAAATAATTTATTACGGTTTCTACTTTACATCATAAAGAACTAGCATTTTAACAGGGGTGTGTACAGGGGTGATCCACTCTATGTGAACAGACAGATGACAAAAAGAGGAAACCAAGAGAAGTTTCCTGGGAAATGTGGCTTTCCAATTAGACCTAAAAATGAAAGTGATTTCTCCCCTCAACTCATTCTGAAAGTAAAGGACTGCTTTCAAACTAAACTGACAAGCCTTGGAGACCTGATGACATAACCGTCCTGCCAAAGTATTTTTGTAACTTGGCCACACTGAAGCATGAGAAAATGCAGATCAACCTAAACAAAAATTAGGATGTTTAAATATGTATCCGGTGAGTAGGAGGATTAACTATGACTGGAATTAACCGTTAATGCCAGTAACATTTAGATAACAAAACCAGGATGTCTCTGACTTGCAATAGCTTGTCTCCATAAACGTCTGTCTGGAGGCTCATATTAGCCCTAAGGAGAAAGCTCCCATTGTTTCAGGAGGCATTGGTGGTAATAGCAAGGGCAGGCCAAACAGTCGGTGATCTCATCATTCTGATCCACCAGTGGTTACCAGCAATGCCTGGATTCCTGAAACGAAGGGGGTGAGACGCAAACAAAGATGGGCATTGTCCAAAAGAAGCAGTCAGAGCCCCGGGCAGGAGAGAGCCGAGACCAAGGAAGTGCTGTGTCAGGATTGTGACAGAGAATATCAGCAAAACTCCTCTGAGGGGGACGAGAAAGAGAGGAGGGAGGGATCTGAGACGGGAGAAGGAGCAGAAACAACATTGAAGAGTTCAGGCAAGTAGGCCAAGGCCAGACGAAAAGTGGGCCAAGTCTCTGCATGTTCACTGTCTCTGACGAGTAAATTATGAAAACAAAGCTGAAATAAAGTGGAAAATAGTGTTTAAAGTTACAGCTGTAATGCAGAGAGCCGATATGTTCCCAACAGAACAAGTGCTGCTTAGATAAAGAAGAGGAGCATGATTTGTGGGTGTGAGGACAGCAGAGCAGTATAAACACTTCATGGGTAATTACAGCTTAAGTCTCCACATGGTTAGTGGTTAAACTGAGCTGCTTCAGTGGCCAATGGCAGAGAGGCGGAGCTTGTGCTGGGCAGCTACCACATCAAGTAGATCGTTTTCCAAGAATAAAGAAAGGACACTAAAAATATGTTTAAAGCAGGCTAAAACAGCAATTTATGGTGCCAACAGAGTAAAGATTAACATGATGAAAAGTCATCTCATAGCAACAGAAAACGACAGAAGATCATTAAATAATTAACTGACTTATGAATGTGTGATGTATGATGTTCCCCAAAAGATTTTCCTTCTGAAAGGGAAAAAACAAACTTCACCAATGACACACCTCCATGCAATTCAATGATTTACACAATAAGTGCAACACTATATTAAACCATCTATCCGTGGGTTTTATTTTCACATCTAAGCCCCCAATGTAACTTGTAAAACCTGTTTTAATTTCTTTTACCTGCTTGTGGTTTTACTTGCAGACTTGTTTTCTGTTATTCGTTTGACATTTGAAACTCGAAATGAATGGGAGTTTTCATGATGTACTGTTGGTACACATTGTTGGTGGGCCATGTAAAAACCTCAGGAGAAGGTAGAAATCACCAAATATAAGCCCTACTATTCAGTGGTCAGAACTGGGATTGAGTGAAAAGAGATGAAGGAATTGTCTTGTTTGCCCGATACATATTCAATCCAGATTAGGTGCTGTCAGCAAGTGGACAAAGGTTTTGTGTTTAAACGCGTTAATTACTTTATCCTCAATCTGCGAGCTGATGCACAGGGGACTCTGAAAGCAGACAGGCTGTATGACGTTCAATTGTTTTCACCAGGGACACGTACAGGAGGTATTAAACAGGATTCATCTGTTCAGAAAAATGCACTCTGAGGTATCATGAACCATGGATGTGCCTTACTAGCAAGGATGGATTTGTTACTGAAGTCCACTGCAGCTTTAAAACTCAGGTGAGTTTGGAGAACAGAGACATGCAGATAATAGATTCCCCTGTTGGTTCATTCCATGGAAAACTGAGTATTAAGCATTGCCACAAATCTACTGTAATCTGTAAAGATGTTGCTTTACCAAGCTAAAGCTTTAGCTAGGTAGCTACCAGTACTAAGTGCTGTGATTTGAGATACTGAAAAAGATTGAAAACTGGCTGATTTAAAGATGGGCTAAGCAGATATTTTATATCATATGTAACCAAATAACACACTTTGCAAGCCACCCACACACTCCACATGCTCAGATCAGCAGACTCCATATCAGTCCATATAGAAGAATAAAAGGCTTACTAAGTTTGTATTGATGCACAAGACAACTTTTTTACATTTCTCATCTTTTACTAAGTTTAAGGCCCTGCTTCAATATACTATAGCTGTGTGGATAAATAAATAGTGAATGTTCTTCGTTTTGATTAGCGTAATGAATAGAAAAAAAAATCAGTTTTTTATATATTTGACCTGTGGATCACCAATTAAAGTCGGTCGAAGGTAAACTGGCCAATTCACCTTGATCTTACATGCAAGAGTTGTGACTGAATCAAATCTTGGAACCAGAAAGATGTACACAGCTCCAGAAAGCAAATTTATATTTACTGCATAAATCCAAGCATTCAATGTGCTCATTCATTTAATAGCTGTCAAGAAACTTCTCCTTCAATGTGGCAATGTAGGGAAAGAAAATTACAAAAAGGACAGCAGAAAGGCCAACAAAAGGAGACCCTACAGTAGTATCTCTCATGCTGTTCTGAATGTTCAGATTTTCTGTTAACAAGGTAGAGCCTGAATGCTGAAGTGAAACATTGGTCAAACAAAGAGGTAAAGAAAATAAGGAGCAGTGAGGAACAGGAGCAGCACTAATGTTTTGCAGTGTGAGCGTGGATTTTGCAGACATGTGAGTCTGTACAGACTCTTCGTTGAATTGATTTTACACGCTCTGCTGAAGGCTGGATATGCCAAAACAAATCTATGTGTTATTTTATTTTTTTCTCCCAACATGAATAAAATAAGCCCTGCAGAAAATGTACAGATTGGATACGTGAATATACACAAAAAGACGCCATAGTCACAATCTGAGCAGTTGGAAAGCTGAGATTTAACGTTTGATGAAAGGGAGTGAAAAGAAAAATCCATCTACATGGCCTTCGGATCCGTCAGTTTGGAAGAAACAGCTTTCTTAGGGCTTTAACCACAGGGGGTAAGTATCAGAGGCCCCAACAATAGTCCTCAGTTCAATCTGGACCTTGTAATCCAATTATTTGTCACAACGCACTAGCTAAACCTGTGTCAGATGTTTTAAGCACTACCTTGGCTGATGATGAAACATGTCACTTGAAAAAAATAAACCAATGATCTCTTCTATTTCTTTGAAAAAAGTGCACACCTTTAAGGACAATTTCTAATCGTATTACCAGAAGATATTAGGGTTTGATTCATTACCAATGTTAAAAACTGCATATTAAAAATATAGTGGATTAGCATTAGCGGGATTTTACATCTTGGGTATTCATAGACCAGTGAGTCGAAGTTGACGACAAACAACACATCCAGACATAAAACATTACAAAACACCATTCCTTTTGAAAAGGAAAATGCTAGCTCTCACTGCCTATTAATTTATTCAGTTAAATATCATTTCTCCAGATTAGACATACTTTGATGTTTTGGGTTTTGAGCTAATGAACTAAAATACTTTAAAAGAAAAATGACAAATTAACCATTTACTTTTGTTAAAGCACTGAAAGTTTCTTTTATTCTAGGTTCACTTTGGGATTTCAAACCATAATTTTGTGCTAGTTTTTTAAAGAAGATAGATAACTTGGATGGTTGGCTCCTTGGTGAAAATGATTTGTAAAAACTGGAAAGGAACATTAAAAGTTAGCTGGGACTTCTGGAAAAACTTGTGGTGTACCCACAAACTCTCATAAAACAGTAAAACTAAATATGTACACCTTCTCAATTATATGGCTTAACTTATAAGAACATAAATAATATTTCTTGAAAAGGTAAATATAAAACAAAGTAAACTGTAATTGTTGATTTCAAGGAAACCAAGTCAAAATGCAGAGTCCTCCGTGATACAACAGTGTGTAGAACCGATTTAGAAGGAAAAACTCTCACTTTCCTGTGGAGGAATTCTGGTCCACCTTCATATAAAGGGTTGCTTCAGTTCTTTAAGGTTTGCAGATATTTGCTTGTGCACAGCTTTCTTAAGGTCCAGCAAATTTTAATGCAGACAAGACAGTAGTTGTCGTCTTTGAACCGGAGTCTTTGAAAAAGAAACTACTTAGTCAATCACTTGACCTGGACAGCATTAAATAGACCTCCGGTAATAAAGTAAAAAACCTTGGTGTTACGTTTGACCAGGACATGTCTTTTAAATCCCATATTAAACAGGTTTCTAGCATTTCCTTCTTTCATCTCCAGAACATTGCCAAAATTAGATATATCCTATCCAGGAGTGACGCTGAAAAACTAGTCCATGCATTTGTTACTTCAAGGCTGGACTATTGTAATTCGTTACTATCAGGATGTCCACAAAATGCAGTTAAAAGCCTTCAGCTGATTCAAAATGCTGCAGCAAGAGTTCTGATGAAAATTAAAAAGAGAGATCATATTTCTCCTGTTTTAGCATCCCTTCATTGGCTCCCTGTTAAATCCAGAATAGAATTTAAAATTCTCCTCCTCACATTTAAAGCCCTTAATGATCTAGCTCCATCATACATCAGAGATCTGATTGTTCCATATGTTCCTAACAGAGCACTTCGTTCTCAGACTAAAAGGTTTACTGGTGGTTCCTAGAGTCTCTAGAAGTAGAATGGGAGGCAGATCCTTTAGTTATCAGAGTTCTCTCCTGTGGAACCAGCTCCCAGTTTTAGCCCGTGAGGCAGACACCCTGTCTACTTTTAAGGTTAGGCTTAAAACTTCTTTTTTTTTTTAAATAAAGCTTATAGTTAGAGTACCTTAGGTTATCCTGAGCTATCTCTGTAGCTTTGCTACTATAGGCTTAGGCTGCTGGAGGACATAATGCTACATTCTCACACTACTCTCCAATTTTGCATTATTTGCTGTTATTTCAGCTTTTAACTTTATGTTCTCTCTCTTTTCTCATCCTAGAAGCTACACCTGGCCTGACTCGGTGTCTACCTGTGACACCGCCCTGGAGGGGGGCATTGTCCAAGCTTCTGCTGGCAACACTTTATTGCTCACCCTCTACCGATGATCCAGTTGGCCCTGTCTTTCAGTGTTTAACCCTTTCTCTCTCCTAGACATAGCTACTGACTGAGCTTTTACTGCAACTAACTCTATGTGCTCTCTTTCAGACTCTAATCTTGAAAACTGGCTCAGAGTTTATCTGTTCTTTCTTTCTAGGTGAAACGACTAAAGGAGCTACATCCATTTACATTTACTTTTCCTTCCCATAAAAAGTACTCTTGGATCAGTTCTTCTGTGTTCTTTTTGTGTCTCTGCTCTGTTCTCTCAAATCCCCAGTTGGTCGTGGCAGATGGCTGCTCACACTGATCTTGGTTCTGCTGGAGGTTTCTTCCTGTTAAAAGGGAGTTTTTCCTCTCCACTGTCGCTACATGCATTCTCAGCATGAGGGATTGCTGCAAAGTCAACGCCAGTGACTGTCCACTGTCGCTACATACTCATCCAGGAGGAGTGAATGCTACAAGTCTCTGACTCGATGCAATCTGCTGGGTTTCCTTAGATAGAAAAACGTTTTATCCAATTTAAATAAATAACTGAATTTGACTGCACTGTTCAGTGGTTAGGATTAATTGGAATGTACACTCACACGCCACTTTATCAGGTACACTTGTCCAACTGCTAATTAACGCAAATTTCTAATCAGCCAATCACATGGCAGCAACTCAATGCATTTAGGCATGTAGACATGGTCAAGACGATCTGCTGCAGTTCAAATCGAGCATTAGAATGGGGAAGAAATGTGATTTAAGTGACTTTGAACGTGGCACGGTTGTTGGTGCCAGACGGGCTGGTCAGAGTATTTCAGAAACTGCTGATTTACTGGGATTTTCACGCACTGCCATCTCTAGGGTTTACAGAGAATGGTCCAAAAAAGAGAAAATATGCAGTGAGTGGCGGTTCTGTGGGCGCAAATGCCTTATTGATGCCAGAGGTCAGAGGAGTATGGGCAGACTAGTTTGAGCTAATAGAAAGGCAACAGTAACTCAAATAACCTCTCGTTACAATCAAGGCATGCAGAAGAGCATCTCTAAATGCACAACACGTCAAACCTTGAGGCAGATGGGCTAAGGCAGCAGAAGACCAAACTGGGTGCCACTCCTGTCAGCTAACAGGAAACTGAGGCTACAATTCGCACAGGCTCACCAAAATTGGACAATAGAAGATTGAAAAAACGTAACCTGGTCTTGATTTCTGCTGCGACATTTGGATGGTAGGGTCAGAATTTGTCATCAACAACATGAAAGCATGGATCCATCCTGCCTTGTATCAACGGTTTAGGCTTTTGGTGGTGGTGTAATGGTGTGGGGAATATTTTCTTGGCACACTTTGGGCCTCTTAGTACCAACTGAGCATCGTGTCAACGCCACAGCCTACCTGAGTATTGTTGCAGACCATGTTCATCCCTTTATGACCACAGTGTACCCATCTTCTGATGGTTACCTTCAGCAGGAAAACGCACCATGTAATAAAGCACGAATCATCTCAGACTGGTTTCTGGAACATGACAATGAGTTCTCTGTACTCAAATGGCCTCCACAGTCACCAGATCTCAATCCAGTAGAGCACCTTTGGGATGTGGTGGAATGAGAGATTCGCATCATGAAAGTGCAGCTGACAAATCTGCAGCATCTGTGTGATGCTATCATGTCAATATGGACCAAACTCTCTGAGGAATGTTTCCAGTACCTTGAATCTATACCACGAAGGATTAAGGCAGTTCTGAAGGCAAATGGGGGTCCAACCCGGTACTAGCAAGGTGTACCTAATAAAGTGGCCGGTGAGTGTATGTACCTGACTTTGTGAAGTGCCTTGAGACGACATGTGTTGTGAATTGGCGCTATATAAATAAACTGAATTGAATTGAAATTGAATTGAATTGAACAGCCAAGTATCTCTACTTTGGGCAAGTTGGTAAGTTGGATATTGTTCTAGAAGTCTTACAGCTCAATTTGTTACAACTTTGCAAACCATACCATAATTTTCTAAGCAGCTTTCCCCAAGAACCCTTTTTAAATAAGCCATATTGAATGATTTAAAAATTCTAATCTTGAGGTTAATTAGTTTGGACATCCCGGTCTTGGAAAATCAGCCTTAAATGTTTCCACAAGTCAAATGTTTTTTTTCTGTAGAATCTTGGACTTCAATACTACCAAACAACCAATTCCTAGATTGATTGACAACAACTGTTTTCTCTAAGGTCACTGCTGAGGAATGTTAGCCACAAGATTGCTTTAGTTTATTGACATTTGTAAAGATTCATTTCTACATTCCACATCTCCACTTTGGTCTCATCTGTCTGAAGGACATTGTTCCACAGGTTTTCTGAATCATTTAGATGCAACTTCTCAGTTGTGCTGCTTTCCTTTCTAGAGAGAAGAGATGTTCTTCTGGCAACCCATCAGGCCTTTTCTAGCTTTCCTGTAACAAACTAACATTAACAATTCTAAGACAGGCCTTAGGATATAGGATGAAGCTGTTTCTGGTAATTTCTCTGAGCATTGGGGTAAATGTACTACAACATCCATTAGCAGGTGTCTCAAATATGTTCCACTTCTAAATGATCTTTCTCACCACAGAATGATGGATTTAAAATTGTTTAGATTTACATTTTGTTAAGTAAATATTAACATTTATAACATTTATTCTTACTTAAAGGTAAGGTACTTCTTTTTTCCAAATCAGTGCTGCCTTTTCAGCAAGCACATATAGGAAACATATCCTGAATTGAATAATTCAACAAGATCAGCTTTTTTCTTTGAGAAAAAAAATGTACTCCTAATTTGGGCATCTTCACACTGAATAGACCTAAGTTGACAGAATTATGTCTTCCTCTGCCATCCGTCTGTATCATCTTTGTTCCAATATCCATCTCAGGCCAATGAGAGAGAGACTGGCATCTGAAATTGCCAGATAATTATATAGGCCAAAAGAAGATATTTGTTTTTAATGTCTTAAGTGTGATTTTTATAGATGCTGGCAACCTGATCCAATAAACCGCTGTAGACTTGAAAGTGCAAGGCATTAAAAACTCCCAAGTATTAAATTAATCTCTGTTAGTCTCTAATTCAAGTGTGGGCTCACACCCTGTTTTGCCCCCAGAGAGTGCCAAGTGTAAGATCATTCTAAATTGCTCTTGTCATGTGTTTAAGACACTTGGCATTCTCAGCGCAGCATTTTTCACCGGGATCAGAGCGGCTTGTGACCAACGCGGCAGAACTTGCCGACAGAAATAGCACTTTTCTGACTACTATTGCTCAGGTTCTGACACCTCTTCAGCCTGAGATCAATCCACTGAGGGGTTGACAGGAGGGACCCATCTTTTTCCTGGCACTTGTGTCCCTTATTTTTCCCTGTCCGTCAGCTGGTGTTTCAGAATTATAAGACCCCCTTTCCATCAGCTTTCTCCCGTGGCTAACAATACCCTGCCCATTAAGAGCATTCCCAGACCTGTCAGGGAGCCCTTCCAATAATAAACTCCAATAAAAGCTGGAACATATTATTCCCTGAAACAGGAAGGAAGCAGGAGCAACAGTTGGTACACTATGCCTACCATGACAATAATCTAACTTTATGGGCCATCTGAGGCCCTTTGTTAGAACGGTAACAGGGGACAAGCCGCAGTTGCAGATAGGAAGCACTCACCAATGTTTGGCATTTAGAATCGCCAGGGGTAACGTGAAGCCGGGACAGTTTCCTTTTTCAATATGGAAGAGCGATTAAAATGCTTTAGTCTTCTTGTTCATTGTGGGAGTTGTCTCAATGTGCAAAAAAAAAAAGTCTCCCACAAGTCCTTCACTAAGGTTTAACAATTAGGGACATGTACACACGTAGCCGGATCTTTATAAAAACAAATATCTCCCAACACACGGGATCATTCTCAGAAAAGTTTTCATTCAAATGAATCCACACAAATATGCCATTGAGCGTTGTTTTAAACATGCCAAACATAGGGGGCAGTGTACTGCAAAGCTTAAACCTATGTCAGCCAATCAGAATCCTTCAAAACAACCACGACTTCCTGTTAGGAATGAAACTTGCCAAGAGGTTCGTTTGTGTGGACAGATAGAGAAGTTGAACTATTTTTAAATACTTATTAGGTGATAGCACTTCTATTTCCTCCACTGCATGACAAAGTCAACAACAATGGTTGGACATGTGACATCAGCGCTGCACTATTTGTCGCAGACTATTACGTGTGTGACCCTAAAACTCTGTTTTCCAATTAACACACGCAAAAACAAATACAGGGTGTTTCTTGCATCTCCACTTTGGTTGAAGGTTTCAGAAATAATAATTTTTATGTATGTAAAATTGAGTTTTCGTGTGGATGAAAAGCCAAAGCGCATTAAAATGTATCTATTTTCCCAGAAATCCGGTTAAGTGTGGACTAGGCCTAGGTCTTAAACAGTTGTAGGTTTTCTTAGTTTTAAGTCAGTAGTACAAGTTAATGACCAAGCAACAAAACTGACACCATGAAATAGCGTTTATAGGAGTGTTGTAATGAATCGATGTCATCATCTAGAAACTTTATTGTCATGCTGTCACTTTACTGAACCAGGTAATGTTTTTTTTTTATAATCGCGATGCACTATGGTAAGCTGTTTGGACAGTATTGTCTGTACTATTTGCTAGACACCTGAACAAAAACAAGCAGAGCTCTGCTTTATGGCAAGCCAACACAAGCACCATGAAGCTGGGCGCCCAATCTGGACGCGTATGCTTCACTGGGTTGATAGATGCTGGCACCACCGCTGGGTGGTGTATAACTTTATAGAAAAGATCAATGGATTTTGGCAGTGGGTAGTTTCATTTCCAGTATATGTGACATTTGAAAATTGTGAAAAAAAAACCCTAAATAAGTAAAATATGAAAAGAAAAGGATTGCAAGGCACTACGCCTGGATAGGTGCTGGACGCCCCCAGATGATGGTTGTTACACTTCAAGGGAATCATATTTTTTGCCATAAGTCACAGATCACAGATGTGGGTTTTTTTTCTCAACTTTTAGCGAGCTAAGTCTGGGGGTCGTTTTCACAACCTTTCACTGTAATTGTTACTATTTGTACAATAATGTTTATGTAAGTCTCAACCAGACCTAATGAATGATGGATGTAAATACCTTTTCAGTTAGGAATATGTTGTTTAAAGAGCTTTTTCACCAATTAAACCTCTATGGACAACATTTGTTCAGCTTTAGTCAAAACTCTAAAATACCCAGACCAGTTAAAATTAATCTACACTTAAGCTATACTGTTAAAAACAGTTTTTAAAATGTGAAATCTTTATTCTGTTTGTAAAAACATAAATAGTATCTGTTCAGCATGAAATTAACAAGTCAAGCCTAAATCTGTCATTTATGCATCTAATGCTTGACTTGATTTGCGGTTAACCAAAAACAGAAGTTTGACATCTGCAGAATCTACAGGTCATCTTTCATTATCAACAGGTAATAATGTACTAACTGTCTCTCTAACTGCCATAATACTAATGCTTTATGGATCTCAAGTCTGCATCCTGCATTACTTCTATGTTGCATCCCATCACTCTCAAATCATGAAACAAAGGAAAAAAAGTAAAAATAATATAAAAACAATGCAAAGAAATTTCTACAAGCTTATCAGGTCTGTCTTCCTATTGCTAAATGAAAAAAGGGAAAATGTCCATAAAAAATCCAAATCATTTTGCCTGCAACTGACACAAATAACTTGTGTAAAAACACTAATCACTTTAATCTTTAATTTTCAATCTCCAGACTGCTTCTCATCTTTGCAGCAGAGAACTGCAGTATAGATAAGTGGGAACACATTTGCAGTCATGTAGAGAGGCCATCAAGGTTAATCTGGAGTATCAGCGGCAAGCTTATGTAGACTGAGAAGCATGCTAAATTCTGGGAAACTCCCAAAACGTTAACTGGCTGCATGCATCGCTGGGCAAGTCTAGACCAGAGCAATGATGTGCTGCACACAAAGAAAAGGGACAGAGGAACAGATAAATGGTAGGATTGGGTGAGTAGAAACTAAAAAATAAGGGTGCAGTTAGAAATAACAGCTCTTCACTCCTTCCTCATGGTGGAAGGGCAAAAAATTGTATTTTGAGGTGGGAAAAGACGTTTGATTTTATTTAACATTTAGGCTCACTAATAAAAAATAAGTGAGAACTAAATGATTAAAGTTGACAGGTAAAAATCTTAACAATATAGTTACGCCTTTAGACATTTTGCCCCACAGTCAGTCCAATGTTCCTGATTTTTCTATGACCAAGCAGGATCCTATAAATGCTTTGTACACATTTTCCATATTAAAATGCAACACTTTTCCAGACACAAAATGGCCATTTGGTTTTTCAGTTAATTATCAAACATGTTTACACTTAGTTTATACATAGTAAGCCCTTGTTCTGTGGTTAACCCTTTCTTTGTATTCTCCAAAAGCCATGCATATCCATGCTGTAAAACATTTAAACCAGAATAACATAATGAAGAAGTTACATGTTGCACATGCAGCACAGTACATTTACCTCTTCACTTTCCTTAAGTGACAAATATTGTTCAGTTGTATTGAATTTCGTATGAGCACAATTCTGTTTACAAAATTTCCATCTTAGATTTCATCAAATGGAACACAGCACACAGTGTAGAAACACCAAAGAAAGGCCATAAAACATATAGTTTTTCACACTTAACTGGGCAGCAAAAACCAATGCTTCAACACACTTTTAATGACAATATTCTAGACATTTGCAGAGTGAAATTTTCACTTTTCAGTCCTTTCCTAGAACTTTCTAAAGTATAAATACAAAAGTATTTATTTTGCACAGTGGCTAGGTTTTAAATATGAAAGGTGCACAAACTGGTTAGTAGGTTGGTACATTTCATTGGTTGGGTTAGTGGGTGGGTTTGCTGGTGAGTGAATGAGTGTCTTATTGGGTTGGTTGGTTGGTTGCCAGTTAGCTTGGCGGGTTGGTGAGTGAGCTGGTTGGTTGATCTGTTGGCAGGTTGGTCTAGTTGGTCCAGGGCTTGGCTGTTCTGCGTTAGGCTGGTTGGTGGATTTGTTGATTGGTCAGTTGATAGGTTGGTTGTTGTACTGCTATCATCTTAAAATGATAGAACTACAACTGGAGCTGAACCTTTCCCCTTTGTTGTGTTTTGTTGTGAAAAAAACAATGGTTTTTTTTATTTCCACTGTATGAGGTAAAAATGTCCAAATTCCAGGTCGGAAAACTTAACAGGAAAATTGAGTTTTTCTTAACCAACTCTGAATTCAGAGTCTAGAATACATTAAAAACAGTAATAGTCACAGTTCATGCTAAGAGAAATCTTGTCAGTTCTTCTGATAAGATCTCTCACAACCATAGACACATGTACAAACTATTTGTAAACATGTTCCTTTATGCTCCATTTGAATGTATAAAGTGCAAAGACATACAGTAAATAGCTATTAGCTTGTGTTATGAATGGGAATTAACCTGGTCAGAATACAAATATGGCTGATCTGACTGATTTAATGGCTGTTTGGTTGGGTTTGATGTTATTCCAAGATCCTATTTCCAATTTTAGAAGTGAATAGAATACATCTGCTTGTCTGAAGTATCATGTCCTATGCTTCGTTTTAGGATCCTAATGCTCCTTTGTAATTGGGTGATGCTTCTAAGCTGTCAAGCCAATCATCAATTCGCAGAGACCTGACTGAAGCTGCAGTTCTGGACGTTTTGGTCATTTCACTGCCAAACACAGTGTCTGCTTGAGAAGGCTTTAGTGTCTTTTGTAACTCTTTTGTAGCAACACAAACCCTTGGTCTGACTGCCATTTGTGGGTGAGAGTTGGCTTTTTGTTTAGCTCCAATGTTCTCCTGTTTAAGTGTTTATTAGGCAGGTTATTTGTAGGTTTATATATTTTGTTTTCTTGGAGTTTGGTAAGTTTCATGTTGTTTTGTTTGTTTGTTTGTAGTTTCTGGTCTTAGCTCTCCAGATGCCAGTCTGTCGAAATATGGCAGAAAATAAAAATCTAAAATGCCTATTTGTCCCTTATACTCCGTAGACCAACCAGGAGATGTAACACAGGAGGTCTATGAAACATTCTTCGCTGTACTTTCCTTTTGAATGGTATCTGCAGTGAAGATTAAATAATCTTCCATTTCTAAATAAATCCTATATATCATTCCATATTTTCCCAGACAGTTAAGTGTACAGGAATCCTGTGTTTACATAAATAACTGTCAGAAAGCAACGACTCACTTGATTTAGATGTACAGTGTAAAACCACAGAAGGCCTGGGATAACCTTTTATGGCTTCATATGCATCCTGTGTTGTTATTGCATCATCTCTAACTCATCGCACATGTCGGTGTGTATGGTCAGTTAGTGGCAAATTAGGTAAGGAAATGGGTGGTGAGAAGTCATGATTACATACCAGTGTATCCCAATCATAAACTGGTTTTACCAAAGAAAAGAAAGAAAAAAAGAGAGATTACTATACCAAGACATGCTGCAGCATGTGTTAACGTAAACCTTCAACAACAAACTGTTTCACAATCAGGCTTCTCTAAAAGATTTGCATTTTATCCAAATACTTGTACAGAACATGACATTTGGGCTGTCATCACTTACTGACAAGGGTCTGTGTGATGCAACATTATCTGCGTAATAGATTAAAAGTAGTATTGCTCTCCACCTTTCCTCCCTTCCTGTCTTGGCTCTTTGTCATTTCCTTCTTCTCTTTCTGGTCATTTTTCCCTGCAACCCGTGGGCCGAGCCATTTTGATTTTTTTCCTGTAACCGGTTTGGTTAAGACATCTCGTTCAAACCAACTTCTTCTCACTGTGAGACAAAGTCGGCTTGGGCTGACTGGCTGATCTAGGGTGTGATGTTACTGACAACCAGGAGAGTGGAAATTGTTGTCAGGAAACATCTGATGAGAACAAAAAGTTGAAACAGGACAGAAAATATGTTATAAGACTGAGTCATAGAATTTTTGTCTATGTTTCTCACCAAAACCACCTCTACTGAAGATGTAAAAGGCGCAGGTGTTCAACAGCCTTTTCAAGTATACCCTCTCGTATATCAATGGAACATTACATCAAGCTAAAAACATTTAGTTTAAATCCCCCCAAATTTTATTCGTTACACTTCTATCTATTTCTAAACACAGTTGACGATTAACAGCTGTTTTTCATTTAGCAGCTAGTTGCCTCTTGAACTGACATAGCCCAGCTTTATGAAAAAATCTATTTATTGCAGTTTCATGTACACTAAATAGCAAACCACAAAACAAGGCAGAGTTTCTGAACTGGAAATAGAAAGATCCAAAAATAAACAGGCCTCTGTTTTAAATTGCAACTCTAAATGTAATCTGTTTTTTTACACCCTTTATTAAAAATGGAAACTGAGTTTTTCAAATGGATTAATTATTTATTTGTATCTCGCTTTAATTTATTTAGATATTAAGATTATCTGCACAATTTAAGTGATTGTAACAAGATGAAGCAAAATGGACTCTTTTGTTAAGATATCTTCAGTTGCACAATAACACACGCAGCCACAGAGTTAGTGAGTTAAATATGCATCTAAATGTTTCCACAAAAACTTATGCAGGGAAAACGTAGCAGACAGATGTGTTTAAGTTCACAGAGTGCATTCAGAAAAAAAAAAAAAAAAAAGACTGTAGCTTTGTTTTTTTTCAGTACCCCCTGGGTGTCGTCTCTTCAGATGCTAATCAGATGCATTTGTGTCACTGTGGTGCCAACGAAACCTTACAGAGCCTACAAACCTCCATTTATCCTCACCTAACGTACCTACTTCTATACAGTAGATCACTTTGGCCTTTTAAAATGTTGAAAAGTATTTAGAAAATATCTCATTTGACGGTTAATTATGGATGCTGGTTATTTCTCCCATTCATCATTTTTTTACCTTGGGTTTTATTCGCTTCATACCTGATTTCTGGTATGAAATAGTGTCGTCTACCACAGGATTTTTTATGTATCCGCGCACACACAAGTACTGCTGCTGACAGGACTCAAGGCTAGTACAGCTATTTGAAGGAAAGCAGCTGCAGTTTGTGATAAATAATTGTAAGAAAATGAAGAAGAAATTCATAAAACTTATGTGTCAACTGAAAATCCTGATGTCCATGAATTATTGTTTTGGATTTCACAAATTACAATGACAAGTAATAGCAGCCCTCAAAAAGTTTAGTGTAAAACAAGCTAAACACAAAACAGTAAAAAAAAAATGTGCAATGAAGCAAAATACATCATCTCATATTAACAGTAGGTGAGTATTTTAACAGTTTGAGAAAGAAAGCAGCTCATTGGGTTTTGACGTTGAGGTACCTGATATTAGCAGAAAAACCTCAGAGCCCTGTTCCTTCAGTGGCTTCAGTGAAGAGTAAATATACTGATAACTTTCTCAGCTCCCCTCACCATCCATTGCAGGGCCCTGTTGTCTGCCATGCTGCAGCTGGAGTACCTCGCTGAAATACAGTATGTCAACACACTGTTAACTACAGCTCTGTAAAAAGCTGGGAGGATGCTGGTTCTCAGAGAGTTCAGCCCCTGCAGGACACATTTCACAATCCCAGTGGTGTTCTTCAACCATTTGAGCTCAGGGATCTGCAGTCTGAGTCATTTTATGCAATCCTAACTGTACTAAGAGGTGTATGTTTAGATCAGCACCTCCAGGAGTCATACTCATCTTGTTTTTGAACATGCTGCTTCTGGTTATTTTCCCTCAGCCAGACCTCTAACTGTTCGACTTCCCTTCCTTTGATTATCTTTAATAACTTCTAACAATGGGGTCTAATCTACAAATTTAATAAGGTTTTCTTTAAATGTGGTTGTACATTTGTGTGTTAACAGTAATCAGTATCAGAGTAAGCACAAAAATAAAATTAAATCTGAGATTAACTCATATTTCTTACATTAGCAGAGAAAGACTTGAAGTTTTTTTTTATTTGTTTTAATAAGAAATCATATTTTTTGTCTTTTTTTAAGCAATGTTCACAACAACAATGATTACCTTAAATAAGCGTTTCATTACCAAGTAGTGCCAGTTTTTCCTTTCTAAGGGGACATATGCAAAATCCACATTTTTAGCTCCTAAATACATTTGTACTTGGAATCTGTAGGAGTTCAGAAAAACTGAATTTAGTCTCTCCAAGTGATGCGTAGATATCTTCTTATTCTGTTTGGGTCGTATTTTTCAACCCGTTCAGTTTTCTCTCGTCTCTATTACATTTTTTGAACTGTTACGTCACAGTATTTACAGCAGAACAGCTAAACAAGGTCAGGGCTTCTGGCCAATCCAAACCGCGTATCCACCATTTTATTTCTCACTGAGATTTTGTAGTCCAAGTGCAAGTATGCCAGTGCTGCAAGTAGATAAGTCTAAATGTTCAGTTGTTGGGTGCATTAACCCACATAATTCATTACACCGTCTCCCAGCATCAGAACCTCTTTGAAGTGCCTGGTTACATTTTATTTTTCATGGAAATGTGGCCACATCAGTGGGTAAATTTCTATTTCCCCTACTTCAAGGATGAGCTCTTCAGCAACCTCCGTTCTCAGATGCACCTCAGAACAGGGGTGAAAGAGGGGCCTGTGGAGCTACAAAGCTCTGCAGTTCCACTTTATATAGACCACAACTGAATGATTTAAGTGTTAAAAGGAAGAATTTAAAAGCACGATATGTCTGTCCCCTTTAAGATGACAAGATTTGTTCAAGTGAATCATGGAATTTTCTTTCACTTAAACATTTCCCCCAATCGTTTTTTTATTTCTCAGGAAAGATGAAAGAAAACCAATCTGAGAGCTTAAATATATGTATTTTAATCACAAGAAATGGTTTTTTTAATTTAATTTATTGATTACTCCTGTTGCATCAAGGTAGTCAAGTTTTTTTTATGAAAGCTGTCAATTTCCTTTTTCTTAGTGACTTTGTAAATTTGCACTTTACATCAGAAATAAAAAATTCCAAAACAGAAGTTTAATGAATCATCAAGTCTATTAAATTAGTTTAATCCTGACATAAAAGGCGCAGTCCAGCCTTAAACACCATTTTGAAAGGAAGAATAGAGTTGGTAAAGCGCCAGACGACTTTCACCAGGACTAACATATAATCAGAGCCATGTAGCGTGTTAGGGCTGACATGAGTGACCATCTATAAACAAAAGAAACTCCAAGGTGGGCAGCCCTGGTAGTCAGTTAGCCACAGTCCAATCTGCTGCCTCCAGTCAGCCTCTGCACTGCAGCAACTAACGGTCAACCTCTATAAATGTCTTATTTCTTTGCTCATGGAACTATTCTGCAGTAAACGGTTTATTTGTGGGACATGTCGCCTCTCATCATGCAGCTGGTGTATTTCGGACTTTTATTCCCTAATGCCCTGAAGTTTGAACCTTGAAATGACTACCCCCACACACACCCAATAGTTGTTTTTGCTAAGTAGTTTAGGTCAGAACAAAGTGACCTTTCATTAATGATCTTAAAGGATGAAACATTTTTTATTTTTTTATTTTTTTAATAAAAACAATTCAAACATGTCCTGTCAGACCAATAAATATCTTCCTTTTCAGCTTTTTTTTCCCATTAATGATCTTAAAGGAGGCTGCACGGTGGCGCAGTTGGTAGCATTGTTGCCTTGCAGCAAGAAGGTCCTGGGTTTGAGTCCCGACCGGGGGTCTTTCTGCATGGAGTTTGCATGTTCTCCCCGTGCATGCGTGGGTTCTCACCGGGTACTCCGGCTTCCTCCCACAGTCCAAAGACATGCCTGTTAGGTTAATTGGTAACTCTAAATTGCCCTTAGGTGTATGAATGAGTGTGTGCATGGTTGTTTGTGTGTTGCCCTGCGATGGACTGGTGACCTGTTCAGGGTGTACCCTGCCTCTCGCCCGAAGACTGCTGGAGATAGGCACCAGCTCCCCCGCGACCCACTATGGAATAAGCAGAAAATGACTGACTGATCTTAAAGGAACTGTGTGTAACAGCTAGTGTCAACTAGTCAAGCTGGAGATAGCAGCTATCTCGAATGCTATTTTCCCTCTGTCTCGAAACAAGTCAGCTCATGGTAGTTTGACAAATAGTCCGCTGAAGAAAAACAAGAACCTTTGGTATCAGTATTTTCAGAACCTTGGTTCTTTATCAGTTTACACTTAAGCTCAAAATCATTTAACCATTCTGGCATTTTTAGATTTAAAGTTATTCATATTTAACCAAGAAATTTGTTTCCGACAGTAAATGAGACGGTCACCACTCAAACAACAATAAAAAGATGAAAGAGAAAGATTTGTTAAAATAAAAAAGGGAATCTATTTATTAAGATATTTTTTAAATAAATTATTAATGGAAACATCTTTATAGCAATTAAACCCTTCTTATAATTGCTGACCATCTTTTTGCATGTTTATACTGGTATTTTTGATGAATTATCTTTGGTAATAAACTTCAAGGCCTCCTTGCCATCACCCTAATCTTTAGCTACCCCCACAGATTTTCATGTCAGGATTCTTGCTGGGCTGCTCAGAAATGTTAATAAAAAAACATGTTGTTAAAAGTATAAAATATTACGTTTAACCTAAATGTGCAAGGCATATGAATAATTTTGGGCTAAACTGTACATGGACTCCTTTGGTCTCTTTATTGCACGCCCACAAACGCAGCAAACATAGGTTTCTTCTTGGTTCTTCCTTATTAATGTCAGTGAGTTTGTTCAGCTATGTAACAAGGACACATTGAAAGATATTTCCCGACAAACAAATGTTTCTCATACATTTTTGTTTGTAACACAGTGTAAGTATAAAGACATTTTTGAGCCATTCTCGTGACCTTGATGCATGTTTGATAAAATGTCTGCAGTGTCAGGAAAAGCCATACTGAGCTGAGTGGTGGCCAGTTCCCACGTGGCAAAACCTTTAAAGCAAGAAACACAAATAAAACTACAAGCCTTAAAGCACTGACCATGTTTAGGTAACACAACCTTTTTGCAAACATATTTATTAAGATTTTTTTATCCAATTTCAAACAACAGCCAGTTACCCATTCAGAGTGCCATGTGTCGTGTCCTGCCCCTCTCATTGTAGCAACAACACATTTCTCTGTCCAAACAGAAACGCGGATAACAAACCTTGCCGGGTCCTGGTGACAGCAGGGAAAAACACAGGCCTAAACAGAGGAGCTAATGATACCCTTGGCTGGCTGTAAACAAGAGCAATTTTCTCGCTGAGACATCAAGAATTCCAGCAGCCGGTGACAGAGGACCTAAAATTAGCCTAATGTTTACCCCCGCTGGATGACAAAGGCCACAAACACACTCCCTGTGAGTCCTTCTTTATGTAGATTACTCTTCATGGAGTCACTCTTCGACTGTATCTTATGGCATTCATCAACGTGCCTTTTTTATTTTAACAAGAAAAACATACATTTATCTTGTGCAGACGTCTGGTTTTAAAGTTAAAAAAATTTCCAGGAGACATGGAGCTGCTTGGAATCCACAGGTTTTCATACTGAAAAGGGGATGTCCTTACTGAAAATCTACAGGAAAAAAAGGAGGGGAGAGGGAGGATGATTTCAGGCAGAAAAAGCCAGATGAAGAAAGATTATGAAAGCGTGAAGTGCGAAACACAGCGAGAGTATAAGTGAGAAAATAAACAAGTGATAGGCTGCCAAGCACTGGCTCAGCAGAGGTACTTCCCCTTATGTGCACAGCTGGATTCATGAGACGGTGAGCAATTCTGCCCTCGTCTTCTACCAGACTCTGACACAAGCAGGGGAATTTAGCTTCACAGAGTTTGTCTGCTGCAAAAATAGCTCCGGACAACATGGCAGCAGTAAGTAAACAAAAGTCTCTGAATATCCTCAGACGTACAAGAAATAGTTGTCTTTCTGCTCATATAGTGTGTTAATAAGAGCGAAAAATATTGATACCTGAAAACTACACATCTCACCTATAGTGCCTTGCGAAAGTATTCGGCCCCCTTGAACTTTTCAACCTCTTGCCACATTTCAGGCTTCAAACATAAAGATATAAAATTCAAATTTTTTGTGAAGAATCAACAACAAGTGGGTCACAATCGTGAAGTGGAATGAAATTTATTGGATATGTCAAACTTGTTTAAAAAATAAAAAACTGAAAAGTGGGGCGTGCAATATTATTTGGCCCCTTTACTTTCAGTGCAGCAAACTCACTCCAGAAGTTCAGTGAGGATCTCTGAATGATCCAATGTTGTCCCAAATGATTGATGATGATAAATAGAATCCACCTGTGTGTAATCAAGTCTCCGTATAAATGCACCTGCTCTGTGATAGTCTCAGGGTTCTGTTCAAAGCACAGAGAGCATCATGAAGACCAAGGAACACACCAGGCAGGTCCAAGATACTGTTGTGGAGAAGTTTAAAGCCGGATTTGGATACAAAAAGATTTCCCAAGCTTTAAACATCCAAAGGAGCACTGTGCAACAAATCATATTGAAATGGAAGGAGTATCAGACCACTGCAAATCTACCAAGACCTGGCCGTCCCTCTAAACTCTCATCTCGAACAAGAAGAAGACTGATCAGAGATGCAGCCAAGAGGCCCATGATCACTCTGGATGAACTGCAGAGATCTACAGCTGAGGTGGGAGAGTCTGTCCATAGGAAAACAATCAGTCGTACACTGCACAAATCTGGCCTTTATGGAAGAGTGGCAAGAAGAAAGCCATTTCTCAAAGATATCCATAAAAAGTCTCATTTAAAGTTTGCTACAAGCCACCTGGGAGACACACCAAACATATGGAAGAAGGTGCTCTGGTCAGATGAAACCAAAATTGAACTGTTTGGCCACAATGCAAAACGATATGTTTGGTGTAAAAGCAACACAGCTCATCACCCTGAACACACCATCCCCACTGTCAAACATGGTGGTGGCAGCATCATGGTTTGGGCCTGCTTTTTGTCAGCAGGGACAGGGAAGATGGTCAAAATTGATGGGAAGATGGATGGGGCCAAATACAGGACCATTCTGGAAGAAAACCTGTTGGAGTCTGCAAGAGACCTGAGACTGGGACAGAGATTTATCTTCCAACAAGACAATGATCCAAAACATAAAGCCAAATCTACAATGGAATGGTTCACAAATAAACGTATCCAGGTGTTGGAATGGCCAAGTCAAAGTCCAGACCTGAATCCAATTGAGAATCTGTGGAAAGAGCTGAAGACTGCTGTTCACGAATGCTCTCCATCCAACCTCACTGAGCTCGAGCTGTTTTGCAAGGAAGAATGGGCAAGAATTTCAGTCTCTCAATGTGCAAAACTGATAGAGACATACGCCAAGCAACTTGTAGCTGTAATTGCAGCAAAGGGTGGCACTACAAAGTATTAACGCAAGGGGGCCGAATAATATTGCACGCCCCACTTTTCAGTTTTTTATTTTTTAAACAAGTTTGACACATCCAATAAATTTGATTCCACTTCACGATTGTGTCCCACTTGTTGTTGATTCTTCACAAAAAATTAGAATTTTATATTTTTATGTTTGACGCCTGAAATGTGGCAAAAGGTTGAAAAGTTCAAGGGGGCCGAATACTTTCGCAAGCACTGTATTTCTGATGAAAAGCCAGTCAAACGCTTATTAAAACAATTCAATTAAAGAATTTCCATTTGGCCGCTGAAAATAACAAACAAAAGTGACAAGTTGAGTGGTAAGGCTTTCCCCCAAACCCAGCATGGACTGCAAAAACATCAGAGCGGCTGAACCAGTGAGGATTTGTTGTAGACAGAAAAACAGGAGTACAGGATTGGTTTGGGGATGTTTGGATGCTTCAAATAGTAAAACAAAATGTTAGGAAACTTCTGTGCTTCCTGAACTTCTGAATGTAGAGCTTACTGCCTCCTGCAGAGACAACAAAAAAAAACTCACTTCAGCTGAACTTCTTGCAGTCTGTGAATGCACCATACATAAGCAGTAGCAGATCACACTGACAACACTCTTCTTGGGGATGTTGTTACTGAGTGAAGAAGAGTCAAAGTTACCCATTTTCAGTTTTCTGAGGGTGCTTAAAAACTTGGAACCAGTGGAGCTGTAAGAACCTTCTAGAAACGAAACTGTGTTTCTACAGCAGGAAGCTAGGCGTCAGCAGAACATCTAACAGAAAGGTTGCTCTGTTTCATTAGTTTGAAGACCCCAACTGTGACATGCTAGAGGACTGGGAATTTTGGCAGCATTTTCTAAATCTAATCTCTTTAAACTACAGATCTGCTAACCCTGCAGGGAATACAAAAGTGACTGCTGCTACGAATGCTTACGGCACTAACCAGACTAAATGCCAGGTTAAGATGCTATAGACAGAATTGTTTATCATTTTGCTTTGAAACAAAGATTGCTCTCCATCACATGGTGTGACGTCATCTCTGCTCCTGAAATAAATGATTATTGACTGTACATGAAAGCAAGGCTTCTTAATGATCCTGTATAGTTTTGATAAATAAACAATTTAGGAATCAAATACAGTTTTAACATATTTTTTTATGATCTTGTAGAAAAAAAACTAACAAAAACGCAATTTTCTTTATATATATCGTGCGTATTACATTTCAAAAGGAGATATTTTGTGGTTCCTTTCAGTTGGTTGTGCCTGAGGATGCCACAACCAGACCAACAGAGCTCTCATTTTCTAGCTCTAGAAACTTTTTGTAACATTACGAAGTGCTTAGATGTGTTTTTTTCCCCTCAACATTTAAAACATTTGATCACAACAAACCAAAAACTTAATTAAAATACATATGACTGAGAGGACATGTGCAGCGAATTCTCAGTATGGAGATGCAACTGCAAAACAATTGCATTAAACAAAATTTTGCTCTCAATTTAGCCACTTCCTGAGCGATCATCATCTTCTTTCCAGATATGTCGTACGGCAGCAATCACACAAACTCTGCAAAATAGTATTGTATTTGGTCCGTCCCTATAATTTAAATGCCATTCATTAGCCCAGTCCATGTCAAAGAGAGATTTGGCCAGTTGATGGCTGCCATTGATGGCAACACAATACAGATTTTAGTGACTGAGATGCTAAAGCTAGCAGGCAGGGGTGCGAACAATGTGATCATGGAAAAGAAAACAACAATATCGCAATCGCATGTTTTCCCTCCCATCGAGCCCTTATTTTGGATGCAAAATAAGGGCTCGATATGTGCATTTGCATACTGCTGGCATGAACAGCACTAACAACATACAATCATACAGGTTTCTTGTCTTCCCTGCATATAAAACCTAGGGATACCCGCAGTAAAAAGAAATATTTTCTGAGGTTTTACTAAATCTTTTACAAACACACAGTACTAAACAAAGTGCTTCAGTCAACATGTTGGTCCCACTAAAGGCAGCCACAGGAAGGTGAACCTCCTCCTCGGTCTCGAGTCTTTTGCCACCTCTAATAGCCTTTTGAAGGATTACCCCATATTTAGCTCCTTCCATCCTCCCATCAACTCTGACCAACTTTTCTTTCCCCGATTTAAAAAAAGCACTACCACAGCATGATGCTGCCACCACCATGTTTTGCAATGGAGGTGTTGTGCTCTGGATGATGTGCAGTGTCAGTTTCCTCCCACGGGTGGCCGTTTTGCATGTTGACCAAAATGTTTCATTTTGTTCAGAGCTCATTTATACCATGATCAAATTACACAGAGGTGGACTCTATTTACTAATTAGGTGTCCATGAACTCCAATTATAATGGATTGTATTTAAGTGGTATCAAATTCAAAAGGTGTTGAATCAAAATATACAGTCAACTTTTTGAAAGTTTTATTTGTATTTAATCATCTATAATGTTTCTTCCTTTTCACTGTCATGTACTACTTTGTGTTGTCCTATCACATAAAAGTCTTGTAATTTGTGAAATTTGTGGCTGTCACATTAAATGCACAAAAGGTCAAGGGGTAAAAAACCTTTGCAAGGCAAAATTAATAATGCCGACTCATTCAGCTCCCCTGTTAATTGTTTCAGTTGTCATTTTCTGATTAGAAATAGTAATTTTATTATTCTTGGATTCTTGAAAAACAAATATTAACAGAAAACAGATCAAATAAAGATGATATAAATACGAAGAATTTCAGGTGCATTTCCTGTATGCGGTCTATTAACACCAACATGACAAGCAATTACAGACAAATACGAGTAATAAACATGTATTCGTAATTTGTGTTCCCTTTCTTGCAAGAGACATTACAGCTCATTAGCCCTGTTTAAGCTACTGTGAGTCACAGCTTTACAGAAACAAACTTACAGAAATATCTGAAAGCAAAACAACGTTTACTGTGTTATAAAAGAAAGAGTTGCATGGAGATTACTTTTACTTTATAAGGGTCTGGCTTTTAGAAAATGAAGGAACCAAAAACCATCTGAGGAGCTAAAGATTCACATTTTGACAGCAAAAAAAAAGGAAGATTTTACTCACGGGTAGTTCAGAAGGCTCAGGAAGAAACTCTGCATCTTCACCAAAAATGAAATCTGGAGGTAATTCGGGATACTGCGCATTGAAAATGATATCCCCTGAAACAACAGCGCAGAAAATGCTTTCAGTCATTTTCAGTAGAGTTAGTTTCTGTAATTTTAGGGCAAGAATCTGATGAAACATGACAAGCTGTGTCTGAAACATTCTGACAGTATTTAAACAATGTCCAGTTTTTGAAAATGAATGTTTTGTGCAGCATTAAATGCATACTGTATCCTTATCTTTGCAAACATAATAACTTAATTATTTCTGCTATTTTAACCCATAATGAATGGGCTGATATTTATCCAAGTCATAATGCAAACAACTGCATGACTCTATTAAGCAAACCAGGTAATCAGAGTCCAGGCAGAAAAGGGAATGTGAACCTCTCTGTGTTGATGACTGTGCTGACAGGGCAGGGCAGGTAATCTGCAGGTGAAGAGGTTTTACCGAGGGTGTAGGTGGGGCAAATATTCTACATGTGCCACGCCTTAAAAAGGTAAATAAAGGTCACACAAAGTGTGAAATTGCAGAGAAAATCAGTTCCTTTAAGAACAAAAAGTTGGTGTGAAACAGCACTGTAGGTAAATTACTTGATCCCCAGGTAAGAAAAAAAGAAACAACAAATGAAGTGAATTAAGGCTGCTTGATCAGAGAGGGAATCCCGCAAAATACCAACCAGGAGTACAATGTGCCATCTTAAACGTGGTGAAAATAAACCGTGGTTACAAAAGAAATACCTGTGAGGATGCTAAAATGAGTGAATGTTTGACAGAAGTGATAGAATTACAATAAGATTTCACGGCCATATGGTGTCATTGTCAAAACAAGTGAAAAGGATGCAATAAGTAAACAGCAAACCATCTTAAAGTAAATAAAAATAGTTCATGTATTCAAAAGTGAAACTCATTAACAGATTCATATACACAGACACACACGGTGTGGTACTTAAGTGTTTATTTCAGTTAATTGTGATGACTTACAGGTGATAAAAAAAACCCACAGAGATCAGAACATTTCAACATTACATCAGATCTGTTGAAAAACGGGATTGTAATGTTATGGCCATTTCACTTTGTACATCAGAGCTGTCCAATATGACTTTGAGCTTTGGTTGCTTTCACTTTCATTTAACAGTAAATATGATCTTTACACAAAGGCATGCTTGGGAAGATCTATTAATTTCACTTGGCTAAATACAGCAAGCATTTCTGAAAAAAAAGTGACCATATCCAGTTCTTGTTGCTCAGCCACAATTTTTCAACAAAAAGAAAATTGTATGGCTTTCTTTTAATGAGGAATTTGTGCAAAAATCCTTTTCATTCGATTTAGAGATCCCATTTCTTCAACAATCAGACATTCTTTCAAATATTACAGGTTCAGTTTTAACTTGCAACTTGACAGTTTTGGCCTACATGACAAAATGTTTGGACACATCTGGTCAACACAATCATGGGGAAGACTGCTGAACTGACATTTGTCCAGCAGACAGTCATTGGCGTTCTCCACATACAGGGTTAGTCACAGGAGCGCTGTATCCAAGCATTATATAGGAAAGTTGAGTTTTAAGGAAAAAGTATGAAGTTTGTGAAGCAAAGCCCATCCATACGTTGGGCGAGATCCTGGCACTGGAGCCAGGGCTTTAGGAGCCAACACAAACAGCTGTATCCAGGACATGGGCAACAACTGTCGCCTTCCTTGTTTTAAGCTACTGACTAAAAATTTGAAAGAAGTTTGTTTGTCAAATGAAACATGAATCTAAGAAAATATTCAATGATGCAACAGATTTAAAAACATAAAAAAGTAGTCTTCCACTGATTTATGTTCAATACAAGTCAAGTCCAGGAGGGGAACCTGTTTGTTCTGACACGATCCAGACCCTCTATCAACGGGAGGCATTCTGATGCCCAAACCAGCAGCTCCACTTCAACCAGCCCCCACACCCTGATGATGGAGTTCTTCATCTCATCTCAAAGACAGCACCCCACTGCTTATTTAGGAATCTCGTTTCAGCCACTTGTCCTCGACAATGGACCAGATCTCAGGACTATAGGTGAGAGTTCAAATGAAGTCATGCACTTATTATGCTGAGAAAGCCTGATCCATAATCTGCTCCATCTTCTCAAGACACCAGAACATGACCATTCGATGATTAAACCTCTCCGGTTGACAAGGATTCAATCAGATCGGAACATCTCAGAAAGGTCAATAAGGTAAAGAGTTCCTTTTTCTTTTGCCAGGCTTCATAGTAACTGATTCCTCAGTGTAATCAATAAAAACCTAAAAAGTAAATCTGTTTGTTCTTTAAGAATTTGGTCACATTGTTTTTGTCAATGACTTCGACATGGATTACGGTTAAACCACATTTTTCCCCATTATTCCTTTCTGCATGTCTATTTTCTTAGACATCCAAAATCAATCTGACCACCAGTATGACAAAATATAATCCAATGCTAAAGACTGCTGCTCTGGAAAGAAAACGACCACACAACCACAAGCACACTCTGCCTGGGCTGTTTCACAGTGTTGTGACGTTATGTTACACAATTCTATTTATGTGCTGCAATACGCTCCTCTTCTGCTTTTTTCTGCTTCCAGCAAACGCCTGATAAACGTCGACATGTGGAAGCATTTTTTCCAGTGGGCAGAGTCAAACGAGGAAACAAGAGGATGTGTTTAAAATCTGTAACAAACTCCTGGCTAGGCTCCACAGGGGGAATGGAGGTCTTCAAGTGCAAACTTTACAGGTTATAACTCAGGCCTTTATTGGCTGCTTTGTTTAAACAGACTACAATGAAGATGCCTGACTGAGAAGCACATTCTACCAACAGATTCTTCTTTTTCTGTTTGGGACTTAAGCACAGCTTGTTTTCATCTTCAATTCAAAACACCGTTACCAAAGTAACAAGAAAATAGTGTTGATGTTTTCAATGACAGAATGGAAAAGATGACATTCTTATTCATTTTTGTCAAATTCATACATTTCTAAAAGGCATGGACTTGTAAGAGCTTTTCGTGGTATGCTAACTTTGAGGTAAATACAGCGGTCCCACGCAAAAGTTCAAACAAAGCTGTGCAAATAATCTAAGTACTTCAATTTAAAATGGATAAGCAGCAGTTATTTAAAAAATATGTACAAATTATTCCTGGTAAAATAATGCAAGGATCTCAAACCTTAAAATGACAGTACATGACTGAAGACGGTTTGCCCTGTTTAAACCTCAGAAATGTTGTTTGGTGTGCTCCAGACTGTTACAGTGAAAGTAAAAACCATGGTAAGATTCAAAGTGCTGTCTGTGGCCTTCAGAAAGAGGGCCACAGACAGTCTGGTAAGGGATATAAAAAGGTCTCAAAAGAATATAAAATCAGCCATTCTGCTGGACATTCAAAAAATACCAACATGCTCAGATCACCCTAGGAGCGGAGCGTAAGATGTAAAAAGAAGTCACAGAAAACCCTAAAATGTCATCACAAGACGTACAGCTATAACTCTTCTAACCGTTGCTGTGAAAATGCATACCTGTACAATCAGAAAGAGACAGCACAGGCTTAAGTTCACTGTGAGGTGTTCAATGAGGAAACATTTGTTCTCTCAGAAAAACATGAAGGCCAGACTGATGTTTGCCAGAGAGAACGTAGACAAAAAACAGGATTTCTGGAATAATGTTCTTTGGAAACATAAGTTTAAAATTGAATTATTTGGACAGCAGAAGAGGTTCGATGTTTGGCATCAGCCAAAACAAAACAAACAAACAAACAAACAAAAAAAACACATCAGACCAACTGTGAAGCACGGAGGTGGAAGTGTCATGGTATAGGAAAGCATTCAGGGTTCTCACCAGGTTTTTTTTAGAAAGCTTTACCATTAGCGGTCGCATAGGGTGAAAGGAAGCAGGAACAGACTCGGCGCATGCGCTGCAGCCGACATAAAAGCCACACAGAGGGATCCCACAGATGTCAGTCAAAGAGCCGATACGCTCATGAAAAATGTCGGCCTATATTTCAGCGTAGCGGTGACAATTTTCAGTGTAGGGGGTCGCTACGCTGAAATGCACTGGCGAGAACCCTGGCGTTGCTGCAGCAGGACCTGGTCAGTTCACCATCACAGATTCATCAGCGAGTTCTACTGTGTTTCACAGGGTGCTTGAGGAAAATGTGTACTTCATACACATGTACTTCAATCTTATAATAAATGACGAAAGACAATAACAATTCTCAGCCCATTTCTGTTAGATTTCTAGTCACAAAGGACAGAGGTTAGGAACATTTTCAAAACAGCTGCTCAGAGAGACCCCATGCTGTTAGTTCCTATTTGCATATGACAATAAAAATTGATCAATGAAAATAATAACAAAGTCCAAAAGTATAAAAACACCACAGAAAATGAATTTATCTGCTAAACACCTGCAGAAGACTTGTCTCTTCTTACATAATAACCAAAACATAGCAATCTGAGTCACCCAGGAGGTCGGCTGCTCAATCAGCTCAGGCTTTGCATTGTTTTGGCTCATGCATGTACCGCTGCAGCATCTCATGTCTGCAGAAACAGCATTAACCTTCTCTTAATCACTCCCGGTCTGTCTCCTATAAAATCCTTGCGGTATTTTGGCTGTAATTCCTCTCCTTGCTATTTTTAACCGCCGGCAACCTCAGGTGAGTTTCCAGCTTTTCTTATTTTTCCTATTTCTTATCTGCACTAAATGCGTAACTAGTGTCAACATTTCACACGTAGGTCAAAAATACACAAACATTGAAAGAGGTGCATAATTGTGAGGAAGGAGGTAACACAGCTGATAAGGATAAAGAATCAGCCAACAGATCTGGCAACAAACAATGTTTGGTCTTTGAATAATAATTTGCAGGGGTTTTATACGTCACGCACACAGATTCCTCAAGCGTAGCCACAACTTCCTGCCACAGGTCGTAGTCATTTCAGTCTGGGCCACATTTTGAGAGTCAAGCAAAACCTACTTTCTTTATTTTTGCCACATACTTTCTTTCCACCTCTGTATCAAAATGACTCTACAAACAAACCTTATTGTTCTGAACCTATGCCATTCGGATGTGATGCAAGGACCTACCTTTTAAAGGCTTCTGCTTTTGTTCTAAAAAGAACGGAAAGGTGTGGGCATCTCTTTCAAGAGAATATCTATGTCAGATCAGCCACAAAAACCTGCTACACGGCTCTGACCCACATTTCTGACTTATGGCACAATGAATGTAAGGAGTAGGTGAGGTAATGAATTACAGTCCCCACTGAAGACCAGATGAAAGTGAAATATCGATGGCGTAAAAATGCTTTGTTACAAGCTAAACTGAAACTTTATTCTCTGAAACTTTCTCAAAGTTTAAACTCAGGTAAAGATTTTCTATCTGCAAAGCAAAAGGCCAACAAACAATAAGTGCCGACCTTCTTAGATGTGTGCGCACAAAAGCCTGACATCCTGTGAGTCATCATAACTCCAGTGAGAACAGGTTGAAATCGATTTAATTTGACTTATATTCTCCATGAGGCTTGCTCACTGAGGAAAGTCTCAGATGTGGACACTTGATGGAGAAGTCCAAGACCCTTCCAGTAAAAGTTAAGATTCACAAACAACTAGAAATTTCCTGGTAATGTTTTACTCAATAAGCAGATCATTACTCATCTAATTTAAGTTGACAGATTCCAGGAAGGATTTTCTGTTGTTTAGGTTTCAATCTGCAGTTCTGTAAAACCTACTTTAAACCGACTTGATGCAACATCCCATTGCACTAATCAAAGCTGGAAAGACACAACAAAAGTAAAATTGTTTGAATCATTACATTCTCTTCTCAGACAGCAGACCTGTTGCTTAAACAATAAATCAATTAACCTGAGCACAGACGGAAACCTGAAAACAAGTGATTCAATTTCAGCGCAAAAATAGCTGATAAAAGTTGAATCAAAATGCACCATGCTGTGTTATCAGAATGATTAGACTGCAAGTGATTTCCTTTAAATGTATGATACTTTGCTGGTGTTTAATTTAGGAACATATAGCTACATTTGAAATAACAAAGAAGCCTGATTTAAATCCCTTGAAGAGGCTTAGCTGACCCTAACTTCCTGCCGCTGGAGACTTGATATGCAAAAATTATGTTTATGAAAAGAAAACTTTAGAGTGCCCTGGAAAAGTATTTATACCCCTTGAATGAATACAAATTGTTTCACATTTGTACCATAAATGTAAATGTGTTTTATTCCAATTTTATGTGATATACCAACACAAACTGAAGTGTAAAAAACAAATAAATGGTTCTCGGTTTTTTTTCTAGAAATAGACATATCAACAGTGTTGCACAGATTTTTTTCAGCTCCTTTCATTCTTGAACCCTAAAATAAAATCCAATGCAACTGCAACTGATTACATTTAGCAGTCACATTAAATATCTCTAACTGTCTTCTCCTCATCCCCACACTATGATTCTGCCACCATCATGTCTCACCTTGACAATAGTGTATTAAGGGAAATGGGCAATTTTAGTTTTCTGTCACACTTAGATTTTGCATGTTGGCCAAAAATGTCACTTTTTGTCTCATCTGACCATAGAACCTCATGCAAACATGCTGTGTAAACAGGACCTCCTCCTTTCTATCAACAAATACTTTTTACTTGCTATTCTTTCATGAAAGTAATATTTGTGCAGTGCAGATTCTCCAACCTGAGCTGAGGATCAGTGCAGGTCTTCCAGAGTTACTATGGCCATCTTGGCTGCCTTGCAGGTGGCTTTGCAATTTGTGATTTTTGTTCACAACTGTTTCCTAACAAACCTCTGAGACCTTCACAGCACAGCTTTAATTAAGCAGAGATTAAATTACACACAGTTGGAATTTATGTAATATAATTTATTTTATTTATACATTTATCACTATTCAGGTTGACATATTATGGAAGATTTTTATTTATCATACATTTTGAAAAATACTATTTTCCTTCTATTTCTATTATCCTGTCATCCAAAATCCCAACAAAATATATTAAAAGGTTGTGGTTGTAATGTGACTAACTGTGCACGGCACAGGAAGTTCTAGTAATTTCATTCATTTCCGCCATGTAAGAAAAGCCAAAGATAGCATAAAAATCGATAAAGTGCATCGGATATCTTGGTTGAAAAAAAGAAACGTCAGAGTACGCTTGCCAACTTACATTTAAGGGTTTCTCCGGCGTAGGGGATGTGGAGTTTGAAGCGATCGCAGCATGGTCCTGGAGTTAGAGATGTGCATCTGGACGTTAAGGTTATATAAAACACAGGAAAGTTAACAGAAACACCAACTCGGTACATAAAAAAATCACAACAAATTGTGTTTACTAAAAGTTGTGAAAATGTGAAAGGAAAAATGTTGCCCAATCTTATTATTTATGGAGCCTTACCATAAGTAGAATTAAAACTCCACGCATTATTGTGAACATTCTGAGTTTAAACTCATTTTTTCTAAATAAAATTAATAATTTATTTTCTGAATATGAAGCACAAAAGACAAAAAATTAAACCTGCCAAAGCATCTAAACAAAATTCTTAAATGAACAAAGTTCAGATTTTTCTAATTCGCATTATATTGCAAAGAGCATTATCACTGTGAATTGGAGATTGTTAATTCTTTAATAATGTGAGACTGAAGTGTTGAATGCTGGGTCAGACTCAGCCTTACCCTGTTTTGAGGTCTGTGACCCGAAGGCAGTTAGTGGAGTCGAGCCCCACTCGGCCGTTTCTCACCACACTGCACAGCAGTGGTCGCAGCTCAGGCGAGATCCGGTGCAGCGCAACCTCAGGCGACATGTTGTTCATTGTATCCACAGTCCAGGGTCTGCAGAAAGATGCAACAGCCATCAATGAACCCCTTCTACACCAATGCTTTACTAGAGAGCCACAGAGCTGCCAGTGGCAAATTTCTTTAAATAATGCTCATGAAATAATAGCTTTCTTGTTTTTTTCTTTTGCATTTTCAGAACGGATGTTAACCATGACCTGGCAGGTCTTTGAAAACGTATCTGTACCCAAATCCTTGTATATTTTTTTGTGTTATCACCCTAATGTTGGAGAACATTATTGAACCAGCACCAGAACCCATCAAACAGGACAGGGAGAAAGTTATTAACAAATTTAAAGCAGGGTTAGGTTATAAAACAATATCCTAGGCCTTGAACATCCTATGGAGTAGTGTTCATTCCATCATTGGGAAAATGAAAAGAATATGGCATGACCGCAAACTGACCAAGACCTGCGCATTGACAGGCCTACAAAGGAGAGCATTAATCAAGAGGCTAAGAGGCCCATAGTAACTGTCGAGGAGCTGCAGAGATCCACAGCTCAAGTGGGAGAATCTGTTAGCAAGACAACCAATAGCGCTCCACAAATCTGGCTTTTATGGAGAAATTTAATAATGACATCCAAGACCAAAAGAAAGCAATAAGAAGTGTCATTTAAATGTTATCTTTAGCCCACATCAAAACACTATGTGTGAAGAAAAACTTAACACCCTGAACACACCGTGCCCAGATGAACCAGGGTAATGGAAGCATCGTGCCATGAGGTAGAATTCAGCAAGAAGGTGATCAGAGATTATGGGATGATAGATTGAGCTAAATGTATGGCAGTCCTCCAAAAAGGCTCCAAAAACCTTGAGACTGAGGTGAAGGTTCACCTTCAATCACAACAATGACAGTAAACAAGCCTGAGCTACAAAGGGATGGTTTAGATCAGTGGTATCTTAGAGATGTGGGACAAAACTGTCAGTTGAAAGTATGTTAGGGCCACAACTAAAACATCTTTCTCTAATTAAAAAAACAATAGAATTCTGTGAATTAAAAAAGCAATATTTTAATGTTATATGTACTATGATTTTTGTTAAAAAGGAATTTGTAAATCACCATATGTCCAAAACATAAAAGGGGTTTCACATTTGTGAACAGAAAGGTCTACAGTTTCCTATGTTTTCACACAACAAATGTTTTCTATTTTGTGGGTCTAGAAAAGTGTTGTAGTCTATTCTCATCAACAGATATGTGCCACTCTGGATGTCTGTTGTCCAACTATCTAAAATCTAAAAATAGCTAATAAAAGACAAAAACTTTGTGTTGTACCAAACAACTTTGATTTTAAAAAGATTTAAATTTGACTGTGAAAATCTTACCCTAAAAAAAGACAAAAAAGCGTCTATTTGCATCAGATGTGTTCTTTGGACAACCCTGGTTCAGGTTAAAAAAAAGTTCAAATGTTAGAAAGTTAAAGACCTACATCTAATTGACATTTTTGGATTTGAAAATTGATGTTCACAGACACTCATCACCCATTCTTCCTGAGCTTTCGCTATTTTGAAAAGTTAGAGGGGCAAAACAATCATTCTCTAGATTTGCAATGTTGGTAGAGACATACTCCTGAGACTTACAGCTGTAAATGCAGTGAAAGGTGGTTCTACTATTAAACTACTAAATCAGGGGCTAAACAGAAATGTACATAACTTCAAAGTTTTGCACTGGTTGAAAATTTTAAAACCTATGTGTCATTTTCCTCTCACTTCACAATGTGCACTACATTGTATTGGTCAATCACATAAATTCCAGTAAAATACCTTGAGTTTGGGGTTGTTATGTGACCTGGATCTCAATTCTTTTGAGAACATTGAGAATCCGTGGGGCAGTTCTCAAAAAGGAGGTGAAGAAACAGAAGCTAACATGCAAAACGCTATGTGTGAAGGAAAACTAACAATTTGATTAACTTCAAGCAATAATAATATAAGGATGGGTCGCCATCAGTGAGAATCTGGTCCAGAAGTAAATATTCAGCATGTCAGAGACAAGTACTGAAGGATAGGCACTAGAAATACTTACCATCCACATACTTTTTATTTTGAAAAATGTTTGAAACCTGCGTTTTGACTGCCACTTAGTAAACAGAAACATGTACAACTACAATAAAACCATTTACATTTTAAACGATCAAATGAATTTAGGTTTTTTTAAGGTAAATCTACGGTGTACTGCTTTGTTGTTTTTTTTAACTCAGATTTTTTTCTCTTCCCTGCTCTCAGTTTACATTTTAACACAACGTATTTGCAAAAATGTTTTTAACAAAAAGCATATTTAAACTGAAAGTTTATCAAGCTCAATAACCCACGTACTTTAAGATCAGAATCAAAGCATTTACAGGTGTTCAGGATGATCAATTTTAGCTTACTTGGCTAACCGCTTACCTTCGCTTTATAAACACGAACTAAACGTTAAGCAAAGTTCAAATGCACCTTGCTTATCGCTATCTAAATCAACACACATTAGGGTTTGCGTTAAAATACCTGAAAGAAACCAAGGTCGGTCTTTTGAGCGTTAACTCCAATGTTTACTTCATGCCTGAAAACTTTCCGGTAAGTAATGTTTGGGTCCTGGCGATGGCCCTTGTTAGCTGTCTGTTACAATGCCTGTCATAAAAAGGTCTTGGTTTTTCAAATTAGAAACAAAATAGTTATATATTATATAAGCTATGACTCGTATTTCAGTTTAAATGAATATAAATGATTAATAAAACGATCATAACAATAATTTTTATTGATTCAATGACCAGAATTGGTCTGGCAGTAGCTACATCGAACAGCTGTCAAAGTGCAATTGCTCCTGTTCAAATGTTCACTCTGCGGGATCAAATTTGAGTGGAAGGTAAATTTTATATCCAATTTCATATAAAGAGGTGTTATAGTATATTATATTATAGTTTAGATTACAGTTTTTCTAATTAGTATGGGTTTTATAACCTGTCAGATTTCGGTGAAGTACTTTCCAAAATGCTTCCAACCATACAGAGTCCAGGAACTGTTAATGTACTTTAACCTGTGCAGATCAAAAAATACTGTAATCACTGTAATGTATATTTAGACACGTTTATACGCTCGCACTTGGGCTTACTTTTGTTGCCTTCTGTGCAGATCAGTTTTAAGGTCAAATCGGATATTCGATTTGCATTTTATCACCTCGTATTGCAAGAACCATGGATCATTGTTAACTTTAGATCTAGATTTTTAGTATCACTGTCATAATATTGCAGTTATAAATAACAAGATATTGCTAGATCATCTTGATACTGGCATGGCAAAAAGGTGTATAGTATTTTGAAAAGTGCATTTTCCCAATTATTAAAAAAAAGATACCTTGCAGACACCTAGAATAAGAGGCATAAGTGACCTGTAATGTGTGAAATGTGGAATGAGAGCTGTAGCAACGCATTACTTTTTAATCACACTTATTTTATTGGTGCAGTCTGTTATGTATAATGGTGATTGGGGGCCACATTCCTCCATACGGTTAGATGGTGTGGGACTCAATGGTGGGTCTGGCTTAGATGGATCTATTTCTCAAAAAGTCCTGCAAATGGAAGGCGTAACTAAAAAAAAAATGGTTTAAAAAATCTCCTTAAAGAATGTGCCTTCCTGGCACATAAAATGATTGTTGTTGTTTGTTTTTGTTTTTTTGCAGGAGAAAAACATAACTTTTTGCAGCTTTTTTTTCTTATTTACAAAAATGTTGAATTGTCTAAGCAGGTTATCCGACACTTACCTTGACTTCGTACAGAGCATGAAAACATTACGTATACCGTGCCCACCACACCTATTGGGTCTCCTGGCAACAATGTGTAAGAACCCTTAAAACTATTTGAACAATTTTGTTGCAAAAGCGATTTTAATGTAATCCACTGTTAAGAAATAACTGTATTAAAAAAAAGAACACTTCTTGTTAGTGGTGGGGCTACACAGTATATCAAAAATAAATCGGTATCACTGTGTGTGCAATATTAACATCACCAATGACTGTTCGGAATACAATATCTATTCCACGTGTCCCGGACTGCATGTCAGTTATGTTGAATGGAGTCTCCTAACAGTACATGCTCACACCTGATGCACATGATAGCATCCAAGATGCTAAAGGTCGCATGCACATGAGAAAAGGAGGAGTGAGAAAGAACAGGATTTATTGCAACTGATGTCATTGCAACTAGGACAGCATGATATATTGCATATTTAACAATGTTGTAATATTGGTTCAGCAAACAACTGCTTGGGCAGCAATAATAATAATAATTATTATTATTATGTAATTGCTTTTATGCTATGTATAATATGCTGGTAATATACTTGGTGCTACTTGCCTTATAAAGAGGCAAAATTGTTTGAGCATTAAGGCAATAAGATGTTCTGGTAAAGCCATCGAAACGTATTGCCATAGAGAGATTGCCCATACTTGAGCTGAAAGTTCATGCAAGTTCTTAGCAAAATCATGTTGAAGAAAATACAGATCTTTATACTATCTGAATAGATCACTCAATATATGGGTTCATATTTGTAATAAACCTAAACCACTTGTCTTTCTTTAAAATTAGAAAGGCAAGAGAAAATTTCATTTAAATAAGGTAGATGTGGAAGATATGTAATCATATGAACTCTTGGCACCTTGTTAGAGTGCATTGTATCATAGAACACATGTAGGGTGAGCTAAAAAGAAAAGAGCAAAAGAGAGAGGATCCCGGACTCTGCATCTCTCTAGAGAAATTGTACAGAGAAATGGTCAAAGATGAAGTACTAAATAATCATGTTCCAATTCAAAGCTGTATGGTATAGACTAGATCTAGAGCAAAGGCTGCAAATAGGGGCCAAATTGTACCATGAGAGCCTGACATGACTCACACGCCTGCAAGCAGACAGGACTAGTGTGGACCATGGCACATGTTATACAGAGCAGGTGTGGCCCAAAGGTCAACAAAGGTTTCATTCGAGGCCAGATGTGGAAAAAAGTTGTTGCATGACAAATATTCTTGGCTGTCTGGATTTACACAAAGCATATCTGCCTCCTAACTACTTATTTTGTTTTGATTGAATAATTGTTTGAAATGTCAACCGACAGCGTAGGTGGGCATTTAGTCTTTCTTTTTGATCATTTTTATATCAGATAGAATGCGTGTATAAGAAGGGTCGGACCTGTACAGGCAAAAGCAAAGCAAATTGCGAAAATGAACACAAAGGCCAGTACACACAGCATTATCAGTTACTTTTGTGCACGGTGCGTATTGTTGCTGATTCATGCTGGGAAAGTCCACCTTCACAGGGGGGATTCAGACTGAATCTGAGAGTATCCATCAATAGAACAACAAAGAAAGCTACTATGCAGGACATGTTGGATTCCTTTATAGATACAGGGAGTTTCTCATAATATGGTAAGGTTTTGTCTCGCAAGGATTTTAAAACAAGTAACTCAGTTTCAGTAAACGTGAGAACTGTACAAGATGTTACCACTCTTTAAAAGGTCAGACACTGTACTTTTATCATGATGTGAGGGTTCTATGTTAACTTCCTGCGGAGAGAAGACAATATGCAGGGAGACGTGGGAGACAGAATCGAGCCATCCTACAGCCAGCGGCCAAGCTTTCCAAGTCTCCCACTGCCTATAGGAAGAGATTTAAGGAGATTAACACGCCGGCATTAGCTCCAGTACAAGCAGGGGATTGAATTAATTACAGACTTTACTTGGGTTGTGGTGCATTCACGGGGCGTAGCGTCAAAATGCCACCCCACGCAACCCTCCCGCCGTAAGGCTGGAATATGTCCAAATCAGCCCTTTGATAAGTCCTCTATTTTTACATTCTTCCTTGTTTCAGTCAAGCTCATGCTAATGTGGGATATAAATGGGGTGGGCCTCAGAGAAACTAGTTCACATATTTTGCCTGAGTTGTCCCCTCTGGTTTCTGAATATGTTGCCCAAATAAATCAATAATCTCCTGTATAATGAACATGTCATAAAAGCTTTTAAAGATATCTGAGTTAACGTCTCTTCTGTTCATTAGATCATGAGTGAACGCGCTTTTGATGTTGTTGTGGTTGGCTCCTGTATGACTGACCTGGTGAGGTGAGTTAACTTACAAACTTGCTCTCTGTTGGTTGATATCATGTTAAAATGTTTTATGTTTGATAAGAAATCTCTATAATAATATAAAATCTCAGAAAACTCAGAAAGCTTCCTCAGGTGAGCTCAACAGGAAACAGAATGTAGGACCCAGATTCTCTTTGACATATAAGGAAATGAATTTCAAAAATGTAAACCAGAGTTCTCAGCATTTTCATCTGGATCCTGTGGGATGCTGCTCAATTTGTGAAAACATCTGACTCAGTTGCTTGGTGTTTTACTGGTAAAAATACAATAAAATTTCTGATGCTGTTTAAGATTCTTTTATACCATTGAATATGTATAAAAATCCTTTTATAGTATTTTCCTGCAGCAGTATAATCTTACTCTAAACAATTTTCAAAAATTCTACCTTTAAGTGAGTACATTTGTTTCAGTGGGGAAAGAAAATCCTTTATTAAGAAATAATAAAAATAAATAGCTACACTCAGTGGGAGCCAATTATGTTTATCTACCTCTTTTGGTTGATTATAGTGTATAGGAACTATTAATTAGCTATCTATGACTTCCTGTTCTACTGAGGTGTAAAAATGACGTGACACAGATGCCTAATATTAGGGTTTTATTTGCAATAACATTTAGTGCAAAATTAAATCACTTTTTGCTCTAAATGTTTTGTCGCTTTGTTTTGCTTTTATTTCTGTCTGTGCCGGGAGAACTCTGTATTATTTTGTGTTTTACAGTACGCTTAAACCCAAAATTATTCATACCCCTGGCAGATTTAGGCTTTACATTTTTTTTCATTCAACCAAGAAGATTTTTTCTGAAAAAAAAAATTAGACGGGCATCTCTCAAAATATAATTAAACATCCTAAAAGTGAAGAGTTTTAATTTTGAAAAAAAGAATTTCTCTGCTTTTATTGGAAAATGTTGCGTTGAAAATTATTTTGAACCTTTTAATAATAAAAGGAAAAAAAAAAAAAAACTTTTTGCAAGTCTCACTGGTATTTTCACTGGTATTTTGATTGATTTGCCTTTGGCAAAGAACTCCAAGTCTCCGAGGTTGGAAGGCCTCCTTACCATCACCCTAATCTTTGGCTCGCTCCTCAGATTCTCTATCAGATTCAAAATGGGACTGTGGCAGGGCAAATCCAGAACATTAATACTACTTCCAGTCAGAAAAACAACATGTTATTAAAATACAAAATTATGACTTTTAACCTAAATCTGCCAGAGGTATGAATACCTTTGGAATTCACTGTACATGGACTCCTCTTCTCTATGTATTGCACCCCCACAAAGGTAGCAAACTAAGGTGAAATACTGAAACTTTACCATTTCCTCTGGGTTCTTCCTTCTTATTGACATTGAGTAGATTCAGCAATGCAGCTAGGACACATTCAAAGATGATTCCTAACAAAAACTTAATAAAAGTAGATTTTACCTACTTTCTTGTTAAATTTGCAATCTGCCACTGGTTTCAAGCCTTCTTTAGTGTACATCATTCATATTTTTATTTAGTGTTGAAATATACATTTTAGCTACCTTATAACTTCAAATTTGGATACTACAATGTAGAATTTCTAAAATGCTCTGAACGTTTACAGTGCAAACATAAACAAAGCTCGCTTCACAATGCAGTCTCCGCAAAAACATGTTCATAAATCTCCAGCACTTTCTTGAAACCTCTTAATGTGGATCTTTAGCTACTTTGTTGTTTAATTGTCACAACATATTGTTGATGTTTGATCTGAAGCTATAATATTTTCATACAAATAATGTTGCAGATGTTGCTAGTTGAAATCCCCCAGTAGCATTAGGTCTAGATAGTAAATGTGTTGTTTCCTTTAAATAAGGAATGTGAAGCTCTAACTTTGTCATTGCTACCAGCAACAGAAATAGAACTGTAGTTCTCAAATTTTTATTAACAGCCACCAGGACCTTCTTTTTCCCTACAGGGGTTATATTTTGACATGCACTTCTGTGGAAACATGGCACAGGCTGAAGGGGGTTTTCCATCACAGTTTAAAGTGGACTCTGTCACAGGAATAGAGGAAGTGGTCTAAAGTAAAGACTGTGCTGCTGTTTTTCAGTGTTTTTCCTCCAAATGTTACAGACAAAATGAGCCGCCTCGCAGTGTTTATTTCAAGAGCTTTAAAGCTAGCTGATTTTAAAACGTTTGCTAAAATTCAATAAGCTGCAAATCTCTCCCACTTCTGAAGTGAAGCTGCTGTTCTAAGGCGATGCACATGTTCATAGTAAATCAGGTTTCAAAGATTTAAAGTGTGCAGATAGCCTTGTATAACTGCTGCTTTTTGAAAATGTCAGTGTTGCATCATCCTGATATGTGGTGAGATTTGTTGAGCCAAGTCGGATCCATTCCCACAACTGGTTAGTCATCGCCTGCACCACAGAGTGTTAGTTGAAAACAAATTCTCAGCCTCTTTGTGAGCAATGACACCTAAAGCAGCTTTAATGTCAGAGCTGCAGCCAACTGAATGTGGAAGAGTTTTGTTTTATTTTTTAAAGGTGTTTATGTCATGTTTTAGTGAGTTCCTTACTCATGAAAAACACATGCCCTCTCCTACCGAGTGGGGAAACTTTTAGTTTGGCTCTTATTAGAAACTCAACCAGTGGCTTTCTGCTTTGAAGGGCAGGAGTTGTTAATTACAGCCTTAACAAGCTTACCGAAAATGGCCTGGTTCTGGGCGGGAAAGGCGGGGGGATTTTTGGATGGAGGTCAGAATCCGGATAGTGGAATACAATTTCAGCACTTCAAAGTGATGTGTCTGGCTTTGAAGTTAGAAATCAGTCTCTGTTTTTGGGTCTCCGTCAGTCAGAGATGGCCCACATTCAACTCTCAGCTGTTTCTCACTCTGCCTTTTTCCAGTTGTGACTTCTTCAGCAGTCGAGGAGCGAGGAGTTATTTCAACTATCCACAGCACACTGAAAGGAGGATCAGCTCTGCTCAGGCTTATAACCCCTGTTTAAAGAAATAACAGCGCCCCCTGCTGTCACAGCTCTCTGACCATTTGAATAGACTTTTTTTTTTAAATTGGTAGCAGAAAGATACATTTCCTTGTAAAATAACAGCAATGTTATTACTGGTTGCACAGTTTATGTATAGCTCCAGGAATGAAGCATTGCAAAAGGGTAACTCTGATTTCGGGATTACTTTTAATTGAGTCTTGATTGGGAGGATTAAGGTATTGATCGCCCTTCTAGTAGATAATTGACTCATCTTAATTTCACAAAAAAAAGAGAAAAATCAAATGACTTTCATCTTTGTTTATGTTTCACATTATTAAGGTGAAGTTTTTGTATAATCTTGCTCAAAAATCTCAGCTAAATTTATTTTAATCAAATATGTTTCTCTTCCAGGTTTTGATAAAGTATTTTCCATTTTAAAAATTTTCCTATCATAGAAACCTTTTACATTTCTGAAAAGACACGATGTTTAAAGACTAGATCAGTTAACTGTGAAAGTAATCAGAGAATCCCTTAAAACCAAAACAATGATTGTTTTAGTGGAAAGATATGCTTTCTTTAATAATTATTTACACCCTATACATGCCTTTATATGTTTGCGCTGGCACCTTTACAACTTTTAAAACTTGTCAAATTAAGTATTTTGTTCTTTTTGTAGTTATTAACAGTTCTTTTTATTGTTTTACTTAAAAATAGCCAAATGTTTTGGTACCACATTATTATAAGATGACCTCTTATACAGTATTTATTAATGATTTTGAAAATTTATTTTCTTTGTAAATAATCTTACATATTTATGTTTTCTGGCATCTCCTCAGTAAGATGTGGTAAAGATCTGCTGGAAAACCTTTTTTTTTTACCATTTATAATTGCATGAATTAAATAAATTAAAGCAATAATGCATTCATGGCTGTTCCAGACAATGAGTATCCTGATAAGTGGCTTGTTATATGGTGCTATAGGCTGCCTCTGGTCACTAACTGCATAATGGCAGCTTGCACGTGGCTCAGATAAATGGTGTGAACAGAGAGTTGAACACCCACGTATGTGCCTATTGTTAGCAAAGCAGTTCACCAGTTGTCCATGTAAGGTGTCTTAAACTTGTCCCCTTCTTCACCTTGTTCTGATTTCCTGGAACTTCTTCAAAAGGATTCTTTAATGGACGAGGACTATTATACAACATGGTTCCAAACAGCCTTTTCTGTGTCTCCTGGACTCAGAAAAATCCCTTCTGTGAGCCATAATTTGAGATAAAGGTCATTGCACTTGAATTAAATGACTTATTATGCAATCATGTAGTAGGCATCCTGTTCTAGAAAACATCAGCTCAGGTAAAACCTTGAAATCTGTCAGGGTCTTAGTTTTCAGGCTTCTAGTCCACATTAGTGCCTCGGAAATGGAAGGGAAGAGCTCCAGTTCAAATTGTGGAAAACAACTTTTGGGTTTGTTTTTGTCCTCCTTTACTTCCATGTGTTGCCAGCAACTGAAGCACAGACAGAGGAGAGGGAAATGAGAGCCAGCATCAAAGCACACACTCCACGTCACAGAACACCTGCTTCAGCCTCTTGGTTCCGTGGGAGAAAACGCACTGAGGTTGCACTTTAGCACATAACTGCCCTATTTGCCCGGTGCACTCACCACAGACAACAATAGCCGAGTGTCTCTTAGCGTCTTATGAGCCGTGGGTGGCTTGAGTCAAGAATTTGGAAATCTGTTTGTCTAACCTGTGAGTTAAATGGCTCTTGTTGGTATTCATTGTTTTAAAACTATAATGTCAGTTCTTTTACAAACTACACATAGGTGATACATTGTTGGGAAAACCCCATGAAAATTTAAATAGCATTGCGTTAAAGCCTGGTGTCTATTTTTTATCACATACCTACCAGTTTCAATTCATACATTTTATTTTATTTTTTTCACGATTTTGTGGCACTGTTGGCCTGTATTCAGTAGTAGCTTTACAGAAAGAAGCGCTAAAAGAGATAGGGAAGACAATAAGTAAATGGCCCGGGGTGAGGAATCAAACCCGGGACAGCAGCGTCAAGGACTATAGCCTCCATATATGGTGTGTCTACTTTAATGCTGTGCAATGGGTTGCCTCCAGTTGGAACTTGAGACAAAGAGACTGAGTTATATTAATACCTAAATGGTGTGTGCATTTGTGCAGGAAATGTATTTATTATTTATTTATTGTTATTTTAGTCTCTCTCTGTAGTATGCAAGTTTAGCTTCACCTTTTTATCTTTAAATGTTCCTCGTTTTCTGTTAGTTGCCTTATTTGAATTATGAGTGATACCTTTATGCCAACATCCCAACGAGGATTTTTATTTATTTAGTTTTTTTTTTATTTTATTTGTATTCTTTTGTGATTTTCTAGAAAACCAGTAACAATGTTGACAAGTAATTTCTACAAATATATTGGATCAGATATAGCTTGGAAAGAAAAAAAAGTGTAGCAAGCACTTTGGTAATTTATTTTATTTCATTTGGTATTTCATGGAAACCCCTTTGTTACAGTTACACAGTTTGTAAGCGATAAAAAAGTATTTTGTCCTCAAAGGTGTGACGGTTTCATCCAAAAAAGTATGTTAAGTTGTTACTTGTCTTCAAGATTAAAAACAGAATAATAAAATTTTTTGTTCCCCAATTTCTTTTTGTATTTTAAGTCCACCCTGGAAAAACATCAAACATTAAAAGGTAAAAAGTATAAGATACATCCTCAAGAGTTTATTGTTGGTTTAGCTCAGCTTTTCTTGACTTAATTTAGCTTAGCCTATCTATGGTTAGCTTTGATTAGCTTAGGTTAGCATAGCTTAGCTTTGTTTAGCCTAGCTTTTTGTTGCTTTATGTGGCTGAGTGTAGCCTAGCTTAGCTCTACCTAGCTTTTTTTGTTTAGCTTATTAGCTATTTTTTCTTAGGCTAGTTCAGTTTAGTTCAGTTTATCCCAAGAGCTAACTGACATTTTCCTTTAAAGAAACCAAATGTAAAAGTAATAAGTTATTGTTAAGACAATTGTAGATTGACTTTATATTTGACTATTTTTTTATGATTTTGCTGCTTCACTTTATTTCCAGTCCAGCAGCTTAGCTATGTAATTGCTAACAGTAGTCATTTATCTTCACCCAGACATTAATGCACCTTTCCTCTTATACGTACTAACTCTACATACGTTGTTATTCTATTTTAAAGACATAAGGAGTGTATTTTAGCAATAAATTGTAAAATAAATTTCCGGGTCTTACATAGTTTGGGTTGGTTTTGTTTTGTAATTGTTGTATTCATTAGCCTTTTAAACAATGTTTATATAAAAGATAAAGTGTTCTGCAAACTCTAAGCTTCTTGATGTGAAAATGTATCCATAAGTTGGAGGAACTAGGAAAACCTTTCAAAAGCTAATTTATGTGTTAAAAATACAAGTTGGTGTGTGTGCTTTTATGTGCACAGCCTTTGTTCTTTTTCCTTTTTAGATGCATTTCAGCCTAACTGATCTGGCGTCCTGTTAACTTGAGATTTGTTTTCTTTTTTTACTGTGTTTTCACACACTGGTGCAAAAACACAAAGCTTTTAAAAAAAAGAAAAAAAAAACAAGCTGCTCAGTTACTGGAAATCCTGTGATTGAGTAAATTTACAGAAACAGCACACCTGTCACAAACATGCTTATACCCATGTGTGAAGAAATGCACCAACATTGTGAAAAACAAGTTTATGACACCAATTTGCTACCCACAATTCCTGTGGCCCCAGGCCAGTAGTGCCCAGGGCCAAACCACACAGCCCTGACATCTAGCAATAAGGCTTTCTGTTGTCTCACCCCTATGTTACTCACCACCTATTCCAAGTCTTGAGATTGGTGCATTCAGTGGATAGACAGCTTCTCCTATGCCCACCTGTGGCATATCATGCTCAAGGGTAGGGTTGGACTTTACCAGCCAATGAGTCAGGTTTTGCTGTCGTGGCCTGTAACAAGTTGAGACATCTATGAGGTTTGCTTGTTGCATCATTTGTAAATTTGGATATGGCTGCATGGGATTACTCAGATAAGTAAAATAGTCCTTCTTTGAGTGATGAAGCAATTTCCAAATCCACATTCTATCTTACGTTGGTTGTTCTTTTTTTCCTGTGGTTGTGTTATTTCCCATTTCTTTATCCATTTGAACAATGCTTACATTGTGCTGAACTGTTGCTTACAAGCTGACAATCAGCAGATGTTACAGAAAACATTTATTTAACCCTTTTCACAAATTTTAGTTATAACTGAATGGCAGAATGTTTTCCTCACAGCCAGGCACCAAGGCTACCGAAAGCAGGAGAAACCATCCATGGTCACAAGTTCTTCATTGGCTTTGGAGGGAAAGGAGCCAACCAGTGCATTCAAGCAGCCAGACTAGGGGTCAAGACTGCCATGATCTGCAAGGTATGAAAAGGACATAAACTTCAATCAAATCCAGGTGCTCGTAAATTGGATAAGTGTGGGCTGAAGTATTCTTTGGAATACGTCTTAGTTGTTTCAATTGAAAAATAAGTATTTTTACTTGTTCAACTTTTATCTTGTTCCTTTTTTTTGTCTCACTTATTTCAAATACCCAACCATCTGATACCATGGTCCACCAACTTAACAACTCCAACAAATCTTTTAGCTTCGTTCCCACTTCACAACATCAACTGTCCATGCCTCATGTTTTCATGATCAATACCATAGCGCATGCATTTGCCCACCCACGCTTCTGCGCTTTCAAACAAGCCTATTCCCAAACCATACAACCTCAAGTCTCCAATCAGCAAGCTCTGCGCGGCCTTTCAACCTGAGCACTAAAGCGCCAAAGCCCCACCTCTGTCAGAACAAAGAGGCCCAATCGATAACAAACTGGTGCGGAAGGAGCTCTCCGGGCATGGGGAGAACCCAAAAATAGACACCCAGGCTTGTCAAAAAAACATCCAAGACGAAAAGCCGCTCTTCAAAGAGAACGGGGCCAAGCAGCCAATACCATCCCAATCCACTATCACAGGCAGCTAGAAATGCTCACATTCAGGCACGTTTTTTTAGAAAGTGTGGGTTCGAATTGGAAGCCTCAGGGCAAGGTGGGGACCCCTTTCACAACCCCAAGTAGCTACAGATGTGGACATCCCAAAGCGGATAAGGAAAAGAGGGGAAGGAGGGAATGAAAACGATAGCGAGGTGGGCTTGAAGAGGCGTTAAGGCGGGGTTATCGTATCTTCAAGGCTTGGCGCAGCTGGTCGTGTGTTTGCGAGTGTGTGCATGTTTGGCTTTTGTTTGTTCGTTTTTGCACATTTTCGGCAACGGCACCATGCCAGTATGCTGGCAGGGCACACGAAAATCCAGCCCAACTGAGATTTGAGTATTTCACTTTTCAAAAGTTGCCGCTAACCAAGTCTGACCCTACTTGACACTCTCTTTGTTGGAATCGTTTTGCTCTCAATCTCCTCTAGGTTGGTAAAGACTTCTTTGGAGACAATTATATCCACAACTTCAAGGAGAATGATGTACACACAGGTAATATCTTTTGTTTTGTTTTCTCCCAACACATGTAATATTGGTTACCATTTTCATGGTGCACTACAAAAGGCTCCTATTCAAATCAACATTTTTTTTTTTTGCAATTTTGGATTCTTCTTTTGTATATTTAGAACACACCAGCAAGTTTGCTTCATTGTAGTGGCCAATTATTGTAACCTATTTCTAACAAAGCATCTTTTTAAATATTGTACTTTGCTCCTTGTAACGTGTTATCGTTCAAATGCTCAAATAGCAAATGCTAGGAACTGCAATTCTGACATTTTGTCTTCCATAAGTATATGAAAAACATCTGGGATTGGATTAGATTTGCTTTGCAGTAAAAACAAACAATTGACGTGTTTAAACATAGCCACTTTTTTTCTTTTCTGTCTTAGACTTTGTTTGGCAGACTTCAGATGCAGCCACAGGAGCTGCTTCAATCACAGTCAACGATGCAGGTAAATGGTTGTGCCGCTAACCTGTACTGCCCTGCTGAGATCCAAAAAGCTCTTTGAGTTGGAGAAATGATTTCATGCATGCACAGCCAAGAGTACCTGTAGGCTATCAGCAGTCTTTTTTCTACTATAACACACATGCATACACACAATACACCGTGTATGTCTCTACATTTAAGTAGTTTCAATAGGTTCACAGTCAGTGAAAAGATCTTATTCTTCGTTAGATAAAGATCTTCAATTTTCATTCTCTTCTTTGTAAATCTGAGTTAAAGTGAGACAAAATCTGTTAAATATTGCTTGTTTATATGCCTAACTTATGCTCATCAATTCAAAATTTATTTTAAGCTAAACTGTTATAGAGTACTTTAAAATACATTCTGCAAACTAAAAACTGCTGGTACACAGTTGCCTAAAAAATCTTGGTTCTCATAATTATCTTTTCCTCTCAACATATTGAGTACATTTTGTGGATACATTGAGAGTTTATTTTTTTGGGTTTTAATGTTCACCATTGCCTTTGTTCTTATGGCTTTGGATATTCTTCAGAGAATTGGTCCTGAATATTTGAAACCAGTTCAAATTTGTTCATACTGTATCAAGAGTTTAAAGGAAAAGCACCCCAAGCACTCAAAAATGCACTGTCTATGCATATGCTTATAGGAAACAATTAGATTAAATTTGTTTTTAAATGTACACCTACATCCATAACATTATAGCCATTGACAGGTGGATTAACAAATTATTTCTTCATTATTGAAAATTAGTGGTTTAAATATATTAGACAGCATTTTTTCTTTAAAGTTGGGTTAGAAGCATAAACATGGGCAAGTCTATGGATTGGAGTGAGTTTGACAAGGACCAAGTTGTGATTGCTTAACAACTTGGTCAGAGCATCTCCAAAAGGAACGGTAAAGAACCAGTGACAGGGTCATGGATGGTCCAGGTTCATTGATGCATTTGGGGAGTAAGTGCTAACCTATATAGTACAATCCAGCATGCGAGAACTTGAGCTACAGATGAGCTCAAGTTACTCAAGATGTGAGTCCACCAGGCTGGTCTGATGATTTTGTTTTCATTTACTTCATGTAGATATGCAGGTGCATGTACATTATTTACAGCAGAAATACTTGGCACCAGGGTGCACTATGAGAAGTAGGTAAGTCAGTAAAAGCAGGATGATGCTTTGGGAAAGGTTCTACTGGGAAACTTTGCCATCCATGTAGGTGTGAAATTGTTTAGAAATGCCTTTCTAAGCATTGCTGAAGATCATGTTCACACAGAAACTGTATACCCTTATTGCTCCAGCCTACTTCAGCAACCTAATGCACCCTGCAACAAAGCAAAAATAGTGTAAAAATTAGTTTCAGTAGCACAACAAAGTGTTTAAGATGTTGACCTGGCCTCCAAATTCTGAGGAATGTGGTGGATAACGAAGTCGGAGAAATGGATGCACCACCTTGCAACTTACAGGACCTACAGGATCTGCTAACATTCTGATTCCAGATACCACAGCACTCCTTCCTGAGATAAGTGGAGTCAGGTCTAGGCTTTATTGGCAGCTAAAAATGAATCAACACACTATTTGGCTGGTGGTCATAATGTTATGCCTGGGGGGTGTAGGTCAGATACATAGCCTGTCTGTCCTTAAACCAAACATTTATGTACAGTCATGACATGATGATGCACTGATTTTACTGTCATTATTATGACATAATTACTGCAAGGTTCCCAAGTCATGTGGCTGCAAAATAAGCCCAAATCATCACCCGTCCACCACTATTCTTAAGAGAAGGTATAAGGTGTTTTTGCTGAAATGCTTTGTTTCTTCCATACTTGGAGCTATGCATTGTGGACAAACATCTATGTACAAGCCATGCTTATTCATTAATTTTTCTAATTCTACTTTAATTAACTTGAAGTAGAATAGAACAAAAGATAGAGCTCTTAGTTTTTTTTACAAAACCACCAAGCATTGCATTGTCTGTCCTTGGGGTTAATTTGCTGGGATCTTCACTCCTAGGTAGACTTGTAAATGTCTTAAATGTATTCCACTTGTTAATAATCTTTCTCACTGTCGAATGATGGACCTTAAATTGTTTAGAAATTGTAATATAACCCTTTCCAGATTAATAGGCAGCAAGGCTATTTGTTAAGATCACTGCTGATGTTGCTCCAGCATGGCATTGTGTTAGGACGCACTTATACACCTGCTGATGCATTTGACAAGCAGCACTCAACTGATATTTTCTCTCTTAAATCCAATGGAAGCACTAAGAGTGTAATTGCTTCATTTTGGCTTAATCTTTGATTTGTAAATAATGACAGTGTGGAATCTATTGTGTGTTTTTTGTACAGGTGAGGATAGATTGAGGCACGATTTAAATAATCTTAAAACCTGGCATATCTCCTGATATGCAAAACCCTAGAATCTGAAGAGAGTACAATTTCTTTTTACCATGTGTGTATGGACTTGAGAGTTCATGTGGAGTTTAAAATGTGTCTGCATCTGTATCCTTACACGTTTTTTGCATTACCATGGGCAGGTGAAAATGCCATTGTTATTGTGGCTGGTGCCAACATGCTTTTGGGTGAAGAGGAGCTGCAGCAAGCTCTTCCTGCAATCAGAAAAGCAAAAGTGTTGGTGTGTCAACTGGAGATCAGTTCACAAACTTCCTTCCAGGCTCTGCAAATGGCTCATGACAACAAAGGTCAGTGTAAATATCACATGCAAAGACGGTACTTTTAATAATAAAATTTACTTTTAAATAAGGACACTGAAAGTGTATATTATAAAGCAGCGCAACCATGAGATTTATTCATCCAATCAGATATTTATTCTATATTTTGCCATGTTGGCTGGGAGTGTGTCAGGACAAAGCTTTTGGTCATCAAGGATTCATGTTGGGACAGTGGAGAAAAAATGGGTCCAAAACTCTGAGCCAAAAGGACTGATGGCACTTGCAATATAATCCACTTCTCCGGAGGCCATCTGGGTTTTTAGATGTGAGTGTAAACACTACATATAAATCTTCAGTGATGACCCGGTTGAGCCATCTTGGCACAAAAAACATTTTTAGAGTTACAAGTGACCGAACTTGGACAAAATGGTTGAGTTCAATAGCAATTTTTGAAACTTCACAAAATGAAAATTTGTATTTTTAAGGTCTGACATCTGTTTCATGATGGAGTTTAATTAACCAGCACAGCTGTTTTAAAAGCATCCATATCAGTACATCTCCGAGGAACAAATCATTTAGAGGACATATCTAATGTAAAAGATTTCATACCCTTTAATGTTTTAGAAGAATTACAGGTCATTGATAAAAATAAATTCTTTGAATATCACGTGAAAGTGAAATCTAACCAGTCCAAATTTAAGACTAAACAAATTTACAATTTTTTAAACTTCAACCCCTAAAGTACTTGTACTCGTACTCGTTGTCTTCCTCTTATCGACCGGGTCGCGGGGGCAGCAGACTCAGCAGAGACACCCAGACGTCCCTCTCCCCAGACACCTCCTTCAGCTCCTCCGGGGGGAGCCCAAGGCGTTCCCAGGCCAGCCAAGAGACATAGTCCCTCCAGCGTGTCCTGGGTCGTCCCCTGGGCCTCCTCCCGGTGGGACGTGCCTGGAACACCTCCCAAGGAAGGCGTCCAGGAGGCATCCGGTATAGATGCCCGAGCCACCTCAACTGGCTCCTCTCGATGTGGAGGAGCAGTGGCTCTACTCCGAGCCGCTCCCGGATGGCCGAGCTCTTCACCCTATCTCTAAGGGAGTGCCCAGCCACCCTACAGGAAGCTCATTTCAGCCGCTGGGACTCTTGCAGCCCTTCGGAGCCAGGTCTACCTGCCCTTCATTGCTCTTAGGTGCTGTGGATTGCAGGCTTTCTACTGTTCTCACTACGCTTACAAATGTACACTTCCAGGTGACAAACACGCACTCATACACACCCACTCAACACAAACACACTTATTTCTGAAAACGTGAGGCCTCCGTTGTTATAAATAGAAATAGATAGAAATAATAATAAGGCTTTGGGATTCCAGTAAACCACAGAGAGAGCCTTTCTCTACAAATATAGAAGACATGGAACAGTCATGAACCTTCCCGGGAGTGGCTGGCCTACCAAAAGGAGCACATCTATGACTCATTCTGGAGATCACAAAATAACCCTCTAAAACACTACAAGTCTTTACACTACTTTGGTAAAATGAAAATCCATGGGAGAAAATCTCAGCTCACTGAAAAGACCACCAAGAGCAGCAAAAAACATCTTGATGATCCCTAAAATCTTGCCGCAAAATATTGTGTGGACTGACAAAGGTAGAACATTTTGAAGGGTGTTCATCTCATTACATTTGCATTTACCAACAGTGAAAACCTTGGCGATAGGGTGACTGTCTGGGGCTGCTTTAATGCTGCAGGACCTGTACACTGTGCTCTAATTAATGGATCGCAAATAGAGGCAGTGTGATGCTTTTGGCAATGTTCTGCTGGTAAACTTTGGATGCTGCTTTCCATGCAGATGGTTTATTTCACACGTACCACTCACTTAAACACTGCTGAAGACCAATTATACCCTGTCATGGAAAAGGTATTGGCTTATAGCTGCGGACTCTTTCTGCAGCATAATGCTACATACCACAAAGCAAAAAATGGCTTAGGAATGGTTTGAGCAGCACAGCAACGTGTTTGAGATGTTGACTTGGCCTCCAAATACCCCATAATTAAATGCAATATGTATATTATGTAAATAATGCACTGAGCAAATTAATCCAATCCATGGAGGACCCACCTTGCATTTTGCAGGATTTGGAGGACCTGCAACTAAGCGAGCCCAGATACCACAGCATGCCTTCAGGAGTCTAGTGGTGTCCATGCCTCAATGGGTCGGGACTTTTTTGGAAGCAAAATATGGACCAACACTCTACACTGCATGTGCAATTATCAGACAAGTCTTAGTTTTGAGGATTATTTTTGATAATCACCAACTACAGTGCTCTCGGTTAATCCAAAATCGTAAGAAACATAAAACAGGAATGTTTGAGAAAGTAAAATCGAGGTTTTGGCTCTTTTAGGAGAATAGCTATATTTGCACAATTATTGGGCAACTATTATTGTGCATAGTTATTATGCAACTAAATGAAAAACACAGATTTTACCATCATCCTTTTTTTTATTGTCATTTATTTACGTGAGAATTATTAATAAACAACTCAAAACTTTTCGATAAACATAACAAAAAAGAGTTGTGACCAATATAGCCACCCTTCTAGGCCTTCCATTCATGGAGTCTGTCATTTTCTTAATGTGTTAATGGTCAACATTTTGTGCAGAAGCAACCATGGCCTTGCCAGACTCCGTTCAGAAAGATGTACTGTTTTCCTTTACCGTTTAAGAATTGCCCACAAGTTATTAATTAGGTTTAGGTCAGGTGAGGAAGGGGGCCATGTCATAGGTTTTTCATCTTCAAAACCTTTACTGGCTAACTACGCAGGGGAATATTTTGATGCATGTTGTGGATCATTGTCCTGCATAAAAATCATTGTATTTTTAAAAGATGCTGATTTTTTCCTGTACCACTGCTTGAGGAAAGTGTTTTCTAAAAACTGGCAGTAAGTTTGAGAGTTGATTTTGACCTTCAACCAGAAACGTTCCAACCATCTCACCTTTAATAATACTAGACCAACCGGTATCCCACTTCCACCTTGCTGACGTCTGACTTGAAGTGGAGCTCTGTGCCCATTATTGATGCAGCCATGTACCCATCCATCTGGTCTGTCAAGAGTCACTCATAGTTCATAAGTCCATAACACATCTCTCTTTCTTGGCCCAGTCTAGACACTTCAGCTTATGTTTCTTGTGCAGTGGTTGCCAGATTTCAGCCTTCCTTACCTTGGCCATGTCTTTGAGCACTGAACTTCTAGGTACTCCAGGTAGGTTGCAGCACTGAAAGATAATGGGTTCTGGGTAGCTTTACTCTTGATTCTTCTAAAATCCTTGGCATTTAATTTGCGTCTGTTTTTTCTCAACATGTTTCTTGCGATGCTGTTGACTATTTGCCACAAAACATTTGATGGTTCAATGATCATGCCCCAATTTCTTAGCAGTTTCAAAAGTGCAGAATCGCTCTCAGAGACATTTAGTAATTTTTGACTTTTCAGTGTAAATTAAATCTCTTTTTTGGCTCATTTTGCCTAAATAAAAGAAACTGCCTAATATGCACACCTTGATATAAGGTATTAACCTCCTTAGGCCACACCCTCCCTCATTACACAGATACACATCACCATGCTTAAATCCATTTAGCATTCAAGTTTATCCAGTTTGGAGTTAGAAAATATGCCTAAAGTAGGATATGGTGAAAATACACACTTGCCTAATAATTGTGCACACATTGCATTATTCTGGTCATAATGTTATGCTTTTCCATTCCCCAGTTATCACACGAAAACTTGTCATCTTCTGAATAAGCTTCTTGCTTGTGGCCCTAAAGCCCATTACGCTCTTCACAGATCTTCATTTTTTTTCTTTCATGTCTTTGACAGATTCATAGTCCTGCTGATAGCGGTGGAGATGTTGGAATGGAAATAATAAATTCTATAAACAGTTAATGTTTAATATACTTAAGGTCAGGGATACCTGATTGACAAATTCAGTTGTGCCCACACAGTCTGTTGAAAGCAGAATTCTTGTTTGTTTGTTGGTGATCAAATCTTTACTTATCATAATGGCATATGCAGTGGCATTTCTAGACCAAATTTACCAAGGGGGCTAGGGAGGGGTCCATGTTTTTTCATAGGGACACAGAACAAAAGGAGAAACAAAAAAAAAACAGGGAAATATTCATTGTTTAATATATTAACTGAGCCACGGAGCCACTTGCGGGTCCGAAGCTGCAGGTTTCATACCCCTGATCTAGCAGATGAAAACTGTGATCCTATCTCAATACGGCTGAATCTAAAAGTGCAACACCTTGATTTTTAATTCACTGTTAAAGGAAAACTGCAAAGGTAAAAAATTGAATTGTTCCAAGAGACCAATCAGTTACGGTTTCTGTGCCAGCACATATCATCATAAGAAAATGATTTAGTATTATGTCTTCAGCACAGGGGCCATAACGGGGGGCAGGGCCAGGTCTACCTGGGGGCTGGCCCCTGTTGGCCCCTGTCTTGAACCGCCCATGGGCATACAGTCATTTAAATCTGGTCAGGCTGCATTGAAATGTACCAAATAAATATTTGACATTTTCAATTTGCGTGGTTTTACACATAATGAAAGCAACATGTACATGTTGTCATGAAAGTTGTCCCAAAGTTATAATTTTCTGTTATTTCACTATAACAGTTTATACCAGGGGTAAACATTGCCCATGAACTCACTTTTAAAAGAGGATTCTTGACCTGTTTCATTGGAGAAGTTCCATTTTTAGGTCCCCACCCTCTGTCTTGTTCAACTCATCTGTCCACTTTTCTTTTGTCACAATGTTTCTTAGTTAATCATCTACTATTAGCAGCCCTCCACGTCACTGAGACGTCTTGGGAGACTGTCACCACTGTCATCAGAGACTGTCATCCATAATCACTCGCCACAGGCTGCCAGTATCAAAGAGTCGCAGCCGTAACCGTGTTGCAGATGGGATACCCAGATGGCCTCTCCGAATGCCCCACACCCCACCCACCCTCCACTTCATGTCAGCTTGGCATGAAGCACCAGAAGAAATGCAAGGCGAGCGCAGACGTTTGGCAAAGATGCCACCTCGACGTTGCTGCACCAGCGTGTTGCGTAAATGGAGTTCTCTGGAGGGAATGGGTGTTAATGGGTTTAATAACGCAGGGGTGAAGCAACGCTCAATTTACGCAAATGTCACCATCGAGCAACACTCGCTGTGGATGCCAGTTCTTAGAAAGTCTGGATAACCTGTGAAGAAAAAGAGTTTGATTTATGCCATTATTTAAAGGGAAAGTATGTAGAATTATTGTCACCAACCATTTAGTATCGAGAAGTTAATGGAAAAAACTCAGTTCATCTCATTCTTCTTCTGTTTTCACTCCTTTTTTCTCCTCTGCTTCCTTGTCTTAACAAAATGCTGCTTTTATATTTCTCACCAGATGCAATTAGAGCCTCTTTAAGCTCTTTCACATACTCACTGATGAGTCATCCCTTTTAGTGCGTGAATGTGTGTATACTTGTTCCTGTGTGTCTTACTGCTTTCTCTTTGGCCTTGTTTTCCATCCACCTTTCGTCCTAAACCAACCACGTCAACAATTTTTTTGTGTTTTCTAAAAACTCCTCTGGCTGCTCTCTCAGCTTATGCGCAAAAAGACTTTGAACCAGCCAACATTAAAAAGCCCAGAGTCATGAAACACAAACGCACATGTGCCCGGCTTCCAGACGTGACTCAGTACTCACACATCCCAGAGTTGCCACATCTGTCCTAGCAGCTGTGAGTGTGTGTGTGTGTGTGTGTGTGTGTGTGTGTGTGTGTGTGTGTGTGTGTGTGTGTGTGTGTGTGTGTGTGTGTGTGTGTGTGTGTGTGTGTGTTGGTTAAGTGGTTTCATTAACACCTGGTGAGAAAAACAAAGCAACCTGAGACAGACAGATACGTCAGTCTGTGTGACGTGCAGACACCCCATGCATTAGTGGATAAGGGATTTCATTCAAGCTGCTCCTGCGTGAATATTAGTGAGATTCCTTCCATGGATGTCTTGCATATGTTCTTCTCATGCAAACTAAACACCTGCACAATAAAGTGACTAACCTTGCGCGTAGCAGCTGTTTTGTCTTCAGGAACAAAACATAATAATATGATTATTGAGGATAGCTTGAGTAATACAACAATATCAGGTTGTGTCTTAACAATGTACAGTTCAATTCTCATTAGCTCATATAATGTTATTAGCTCCTAATAGCAAGTCAGCTAAGGTAACAGCAGCTGATATGCTAACAATAGCTAATTTGCTGTTATTAATTCACGTGCTACCAATGGCATGTAGGCGAACATTACTTAGTACTACTGGCTATGCTTACAAACAATTTATATTCTATTATTGATTAATATGCGAACATTAGCTAATATGTTAACATAACATTACCTAACCCCTAATTCTCCCAAAAGGGTGCTCTATTAATTAAGGATGGGTGGTTTGAGATCTTACAGTATGATTACCTTAAGTAAAAAATACTACTTTTATGTGGTATTAACACATTTCCTTCTTACACAATTAACTCTGAAGTGTACATCATTTGATCACCTGCTAAACCTGGCTGCCATAGATTATTTTGGACATGTTGAAAAATTTCACAGCATGAGCACCGCAGCTGTCACACACCAGGTACTACTTCATATGTACACCACTGCTACAACATGTACACATCGGCTGCTTAAATATCCAATAACTCAACATAAGTTAATCTCATGCCACACTATGTAAATGCTCTGTCTGCTATGAAGATTCACTCACCTCAGGATGTGAATTCTTGAAACTAAAACTGACTTTATCAGCTAATAATTGTCTGACCCCTTGGTGGCACTCATAAAGCATTTACAACAGTCAGTTGATCCATAAATATAGAAAATAAACAAAACGGTGACATCACAGCAAATGTAATTAACCCTGTCCTAACACAGCTGAACACCGTCTACACCCTTGATCCCAATACACAAACACTATTTGACTCATAAGCCAGAGACATAACTTTCCAGAGTTTGCACACTAGTCTTGAAAAGTAGTCAGTCCAAAGTTAAAATAGGAAGAGTTGGAAGAGTTGCGTATCCTTGAATCATGAGTGCAAATACAGTAGAATTATTTCATGTCCATTGAAATAGACATTATTTCCACTTTTACTTGCCAGCACCCAACCATCCACCTCAAAGTGCCAGGTGGCCAAAGCCCTGCACAAACCCACGCATCTGCTCTCTTCTGAGCCCACGCAAACACACACACACACACTTCTGCACAACAGACTTTGATGTCATCAGCGCTGATATGTATATTTCCTTCAGACTCTCAGACTTGCGCAAGGCTTTATTTTGTACACAGAGATATTGGAATTAATCGCCTCGTCAGGCTAGGCTTATCCTCGCACATACACAGAAATCGCGGTATTAGAAGCATTAATGCTCTCTGCTCATGAATATGCATCAGTGATTTCAAGCACATACAGAGGATTACTTGTGACACACAAATTCACTCCCGTATACACAGAGGGTCACAACTCACATAACACCCACACACAGACATACACATATATACATGGTTATAAACACACCTCATGTTGAAGTCTTTCCCCTCATGCAAACCTGCAAAATGCTACTAGATGTGAGGTCTTTTTACCGTTTATTCTTTTGTTTGTCACCGAATGCTAATTTAATTGTTTAAAGGGTTTCTTTTTATAGCAGCTTTTCCACTTGAGCTTTGCTTTCCAGAGCAACCCCCAGCGGTCGCCTGCAAGCCTTTGTTCCCACTGAAGGTTTAATTAAGGTGTCTTGGCAGCGAGATTCAGAAATAGAGGAGACAAAAGATCTCATTGAGTGAAAGTGTTAAAATCCTTTCAAAAACAAGCTGACAGCTGGATAACTGGCTGGATTATTTTGAACATTTACATTTTTCAGGCTCTGTTCAACCTGTCAATTCTGACGTTTGTCAATGAAACGGACCGTTTTTGTTTTTCGTTGCAGTAAAGACAATCTTCAACCCTGCGCCGGCCGTCCCTGACTTGGATTACAGTTTCTACAGAGCATCGGATGTGTTTTGCTGTAATGAGTCTGAGGTGAGGAATCACACACACACAAAACTTACTGTGTGGAAAACATTACTATTTATACCTCCACGCACAATCACTCTATCTTCCTCAGACATGCATGCAGTAAAAAACTGAAACTGCCATACAAAGCAATTAGGGATGCACAATATGTCTTCATTAACATCGGTATTGGCCGATGTTAGTCATGTTTTAACATATCAGTATCGGCCGCGTAAATAAAACTGAGCCGAAATTATCAACCAAAGCTAATTCCCATCTTTTTGCCATTTGTGTTTGTAGAAGGCGAGGGGGTTGGCCATGTGGTATTTGTTTGGTCATGTGACAGTAATGCAGCGTAGGATTAAGGAGTGTTTAACTGAAAGCAGAGAAGCAATGTCAGTGGTGTTGTTGTTTCTTCACGGTGTGGAAAGGGTAGCAAAATATATATAATATTGCTAAACAGCAATATTAAAATCATATATATATATATACATATCTACACTCTCCGGCCTCTTTATTAGGTACACCTGTCCAACTGCTCGTTAACGCACATTTCTAATCAGCCAATCACATGGCAGCAACTCAAGGCATTTAGGCATGTAGACATGGTCAAGATGATCTGCTGCAGTTCAAACCGAGCATCAGAATGGGGAAGAAAGGTGATTTAAGTGGCTTTGAATGTGGCATGGTTCGAGCTGATAGAAAGGCAACAGTAACTCAATTAACCACTTGTTCCAACTAAGGCATGCAGAAGAGCATCTCTGAACGCACAACACGTCGAACCTTGAAGTGGATGGGCTACAGCAGCAGAAGACCACACCGGGTGCCACTCCTGTCAGCTAAGAACAGGAAACTGAAGCTATAATTCGCACAGGCTCACCAAAATTGGACAATAGAAGATTGGAAAAATGTTGCCTGGTCTGATGAGTCTCGATTTCTACTGCAACATTCGGAAGGTAGGGTCAGAATTTGGCGTCAACAACATGAAAGCATGGATCCATCCTGCCTTGTATCAACGGTTCAGGGTGGTGGTGGTGGTGTAATGGTGTGGGGGATATTTTCTTGGCACACTTTGGGCCCCTTAGTACCAATTGACCATCGTGTCAACGCCACAGCCTACCTGAGTATTGTTGCTGACCATGTCCATCCCTTTATGACCACAGTGTACCCATCTTCTGATGGTTACTTCCAGCAGGGTAACGCGCCATGTCATAAAGCATGAATCATCTCAGACTGGTTTCTTGAACATGACAATGAGTTCACTGAACTCAAATGGCCTCCACAGTCACCAGATCTCAATCCAATAGAGCACCTTTGGGATGTGGTGGAACGGGAGATTCGCATCATGAAAGTGCAGCCGACAAATCTGCAGCATCTGTGTGATGCTATCATGTCAATATGGACCAAACTCAAGTTCTGATGCTGTAGCCCATGAGTTTGTTGTGTTATCAAAAATTTTATTCTTCATACTTGTAGCATGTGGTTATTCAGTCTTTAGTTGGCTTTTTGTCAATGTGAACCAATCTGCCCTTTTTCCTCTGACCTATAATGTCAACAAGGCATTTTTGTCCACATAACTGTCGCACCTTGAACTGCAGCCATCAGACGATCTCCAAACAGCAACATTTAAAGAAAACTGTAAGATGTGAGTTGAAAATAAATCTTTGAACAGATGCATCTGCACTTTCTGGGCCATGAACCCCTGTCAGTACATCTATAAACAGTTTTTTTTCATCCATTTAAACTCACAGCTATGATGAAGACAAAAAGTATGTCTCTAGAAAATGTACGCCAAGTCATACTGAGTTCTAACTGTCAGGCAATGATAGACAGGCAGCAGGGGGCGGGAACAGATGGGAATGGTAGTAAAACAACAGGGCAGATGTGCTCTTTGGCGGAGTTAGTCACCACCCTCTGGGGATGAAGTTGATGTCAGTTTAACTGGGTTTCATTATTTGATGTGGTGATGTGGGGCGTCGAGGTGCTGTCGCCAGGTGTGGGAACATGAAAGGGAGAGTTGACAAAAATAAATATGTCTCATCTCTTTTCTCCTCCTGATTGTCAGGTCATGGAGGTACTGTCATATTATTTATTGTGCAGGGGGAAGAGGTTGAAAAAGCTCTAAAACATCCCACTTAGAGGTAGGTGTTTGTCATGCACTGAGATGGTTTCAGAGCATTCTTGATCTAGTTAGGGATGCTGAAATATATTCTATGATATTCTATGATAATGAGTGAGTACAAATGATATCCCAGATGTCCCACACAGTCAGAAGGATTCAATAGAGAAAAAAAAGTTGCACCACTCTTCTTTAATGTTTTTCCTGGACAGAATGGGCTCCATTGAACTCCAAAGGTCTCCATCTGATTGTGTTGATGCACTCTCAGGCCCCACTGCCAATTGTTAGCAAGCTCTGAACTGGTGGTAGCATGCATTTGTTGCACCTTTCTTTGCCTTTGCAATAGTGTTTCTGTCAATCTGAAAATAATTAGTATTCACACACTCCGAACTTTTTCTGCTTTTGTCCCATTACAATTACAAATTTCAATTTTAGTGGGATTTCATCAGACACAAAGTAACATACTTTTTAAGCAGAAGAAAATGATACTGTTTCAAAATATGTATGTGCATACATACTTATCTCCTCTTGATCTGATACCTCTAAATAAAATTTGCCGTGCCTGCAAAACTCTGCAGACAATTGGTTAAAAACGAAAAGTGAAACTACAAACCAACCAGGACGTGGACGTTCGCCCAAAGTAATAGGCCAGGAAAGAAGAGCGTTAATTAGAGAAGCAGCCAAGAGGTTCATGGTAACTCCAAAGAAGCTCCAGAGGTCCACAGCTCAAGTCGGATGATCTCTTGACATGACAGCTATTAAGTTTGCTCTTCATTATTTTGGCCTTTATGGAAGAATGAAAAAAGGAAAGCCAATGTTGAAAGAAAGTCATGGAAGATCCTGTTTTAAGGGAACACAAAACATGAAGAAGCTGCCCTGGTCTAAACTCATTGGCCTACTTGCAAGACACTTTGTGTGGAGAAATAAAACAATGCAGGTCACTGCACATCACCCTGAGTGCACCATCTACATAGAGAAACATGGTGGTGGCAGCATAATGCTGCGGGGGTACTTTTTTTTAACATGGACAGGGAGGCTTGTTTGAAATGATGGGTATAGATGGATTTAGCTAAATACAAGCCAATTCTGGATGACAATCTGTTGCCGCTGTAAAACACTTGGAATGCAACTATATTCATGTGTTAGAACTATCCAGATAAAGTTCAGATTGAAATCCAATTGAGAATTTCTGGCAAGACGCTTTCCATCCAATCTGACAATTTTGCAGAGGTCCCCATATGTGCAAAGCTGGAAGAGACATCCCCCAAAAGACGTAAATACAAATGCACAACACAATATTCTGTTTGTTGACTGTTAAAAATGGTTTAAAAATCAGCTGGCACTTCACTCCACTTCACAATTATGTACTACTTTGTGTCGGTGTGATGTATTATGTACAGTACATTGTTTGTGACTTTAATGTATCAAACTGTGAACATTATCAAGGAATATAAATACTTCTTCAAAGCACTGGATTGACTTTCCTCCCTGTGTGCTTCTGTTACATTTTACACTAAGCAATAATTTCTGGCATTTGCACAATGATATGGCAACAGACTTTCTAAATTATGGAGATTGCCACTTGAAAGGTCTGAATTTTCCTTCTAGATTTATAAGCAGAAGGGTAATTTAATTAAGAGATGATTTAATAAATAATCCTGCTAGCTCAAGCTTCTAAACACTGACTTTATTATTTATTATTGTTAAAATTAAACTGCAACATATAAAGTATTTTATTTTTACATCTACATTTTTTGAAGTGATAAAAACAAAACAATGTTAATAAAAAAACCTGTACCAACCGCCTTGTTTTGTTTCTAATGTATAAACATGGACCTTCCTTTAAATACACCCACATTGTCAACAGATTTTTACTGCATATGCTTTAAAGAGAACAAGGTCCTCTTGTTTTTGTGCATGGACACACACACACACACACACACACACAAACGTTGGTATGCCTGAACTGTGAGGGAGCGGTAATTCTGCACATATTTCTGAACACAGAGGGAGGTAGATTGATTCCTTGCCCTGGTGTGAAGCCGATGACTAACATAACAGCTCTTTTTCTCCTTTGGCGTTCGAGTTGGCTGTGGGCTCTGAAAGCACCAGTTTATTTTTGAGCTGTCCCAGATCAGCACTAACTCTGACTCTCTGACAGATCTCAGTTTGGGTGAGTCTAAGGGGGTAGATCCACACACGTGTCAGCTGCTTGTTGACTCTCCCATCTGATGCTGTAGCCGACATGCGCCGTGCACAGGTGTGTCTCACGGAGACGTGCCCCTGTTCTGTGTATGGAGGAGACAAAGAAAGGCTTTAGGATGACAAAGTACAAGGCACTCTGTGATCCTCAGCTAACATACCATGCAGATGGGTTTTATAGTCAGGGAAACCACCTTTTATCTTCACCTAAGGACCACCAGATCTGACACAGATCTAACACACAGACTTTAAATCATTACAGCAAAAAGACCACATAGAGTCTTTCAGAATCAGCTTTATTGGCCAAGATTGTGTGCACAAACAAGGAATTTGACTTTGTTTTCATGCACTGACAGCATACAGACATTAAGTATAAATATATAAACATTAGAGGAGATAAAATAAACTGACTGATCAGCAGCAGCCTCACCTGCTGCTGCTGATCAGTCAGGAAGCTGGTGATCCACTGACAGGTAGAGGCCAGTCTTGTGAGCTGGATGAGGTTTTGTTGGAAAATGTCTAAGTTCATGGTAATGTAGGCCAACCTGAAGTCAACGAACAGAAGCCTAGCGTACATCTCTGGGTGGTCGAGGTGGTGGAGGATGAAGTGTAGTCCCAGGTTCCAGTCCATTCATCAACTGCCAACCTGTTTGCTCGATAAGCAATGGGGTCCAGCAGGGGGCCTAAAATGTCCTTAAAATGCCTCAACATCAGTAAAGAATTTCAAGTCCACTGACATCAAGGTGGCAGATACGTAGTCATTTAATCCTGTGATAGTGCGTTTCTTGAGGATCGGGATGATGGTAAGGTGCTTGAACAGCTCCAAAGACTTGTTGAAGGTCTGAGTGAAGATGGGGCCCAGTTAGTCAGCCCATGTTTTCTGGCATTAGTGGGAAATACTATCAGGGCCTGGAGCTTTGCTGGTCTTCTGATGCTGAAAGAGCCCATGTACAACTGATGTGATTCCTGAACAATCACCCAACTCGATGTCCTAATATGTAAAATATATGTATAACATTGATGCCAGTTTTATTATTTTTATTTTATTTGTCCAGTTCGCAGTCATAGGCCACTGTTTTTGGTTTCAAAACAAGAATACAGTGCACTTCAAAATAATCAGTACCCTTTATACTTTTTCTATATTTTGTCACATAGCAAACCTATTTGCAGGGAATTTTTAATGATACAGTGGGGAGTACAAGTATTTGATACCCTGTGGATTTTTCAGGTTTTCCCACTTGCAAAGCATGTAGAAGTCTTTATTTTTTATCATAGGTACTCTTCAACTGTGAGTGATGGGATCTGAAAACCTGAAAGGTGTGGCCTGCATTTGTTTCCATCATCCACTGGTTCCACACTGTAGAACCACCTTTCACTGTAATTACATCTGCAGGTCCTGTGGGCTGTTTCTCTCCCAGCTTTGCACATGTAAAGACAAAAATATTTCCCCATTCTTTAGTTTCTGTAGACATTAATTTTCAAGTTTGTCCACACATTTTAAATTGGATATACACTAACGGTCAGGAGTTTTAGAGCGCTTTTTAACATTTAATGGTTTTCTTTATGTTTATGACTCTTTAAATTGTATGTAGATTCTCACTGAGGGCATCAAAACTTTGAATGAACACAGGCAATTATGTAGCAAACAAAAAATTGTAATAGAGCTTAAAATGTGTTTTATATTTTAGATTCTTTAAATGGCCGTCTCCCAATGAACATCTGGGAAGTTCTTTAAAGACTCTTTGGAAAACCATTTCAAGAGACCACCTCATGAAGCTCATGGAGAGAATGCTAAGGGTGCAAAGCAGTAATTAGGTGACAATTTGGAAGAATCTAAAATATTCAAGGTTTATGTTTATGTTTAGAGTTATTTTACACTTTTTGTTTACTACATAATTCCATGTGTGTTCATTTACAGCTTTGTTGCCTTTGGTGAGAATCTACAATTTAAATAGTCATGAAAATAAAGAGACCCATTAAGTGAGGAAGTGTATCTAAAACATTTGGCCGGTAATGTAGGTCTAGGATTTGACTAGGCCATTCTAACATATGGATTTCCTTTGATCTAAACCCTTCCATTGTAGCTCTGGCTGTTTGATTTAGGTGGTTATCCTACTGAAAGGATAAATCTAACAGCTAGAGCTATAATGGAATGGTAAACTTGACACCAGTTTCAAGTCTTTTGCGGCTTCTAACAAATTTTCCTCCAGGATTGTCTATAATCTCCATCCATGTTTCCATGAACACTGAGCAGCTCTCCTGTCCCTGCTGAAGAAAGGCTTCCCCACAGCATGACGCTGCCACCACCACGATTCACTGTGTGGAAGGTTTGTTCAGGATGATATCATGTGTTAGTTTCCCTCCATTTTTTTCAGGGAGGACAAGAAGTTTGCTTTTGGTCTCATTTGACCAGAGCACCTTCTTCAACAAGTTTGCTGATTGACTCTATTAGGTGAGTTCCGAAGGCAATTAGTCCAAAGGATTTTTGTTTTAGAGTTATCAAAGTAAATTGGCTAAATCCAAATACATGCCAAACATTTTTGATTTTCATTTGTGAAAACGTGTTGAACACCACACATGCTGTTTCTTCCACTTCACAATTATAATGTACTTTGTGTTGGTCTTTTCTATAAAAATAGCAGAAAAGTGAATTTAGCGTTTGTCCTTCAGTGTGGCATCAAAGAATCAAAACTGACTGAATACCTCCCTCATGGTCAGCAACCGTTTTGGACTCAAAAGTCTGCAACTGTAATCTTTTTTAAGTGCAACATACCAGAGACGTTTTACCTTTACTCATACTGTATGAGTAATGTAACTGTAGAATTGAATAATGCTCTAGCTTTAATATTTATCTAACATCCAGTGCAGTGGTAGAAATAATTAGTAATTGTGTTGCAGCGCTGCTTACCTCAACAGAGAAATTATTACAACCGCATGCTGAGCACAGCAAACAAGACTGTGCATGTAATTTAGCATTTTAGTAAGGACAGCATTAATCTGCATGCAGAAAAGGCAGCTTTTTTGTGGAAAGAGTAACAAACAGGAGCTCCAACTTAGCAAAAATGAATCCTGAGGAAAACTGCCACAGTTCCAACCTTCTGTGATGCTTGTTGGGTCCTTGCATTGTCACTCTTTTATTGAGCTGGAGCCGGATGAAGTCATAGGATCTTCTGTGGAAGGATTTGAGGCCTGCAGACTGTCGTCGAATTTTAAAAATCCTGCACAGACAATGTTTTATGGGTCTGTCTGACCACGGCCTCTGTGTAATTAAGAGACTCATAACAATGAGCAGCTACTAATTAGAGATGTGTTGACATAAATGGTTGTAATATATTTAACTCTGTTTATTAAATGACAAAAGACAGAAAATAAAGCTTTTCTGACTTGCACATTAAACAGAACGTGCTGCTTACTTATCTTTTATCTCTGGGAATTTCCCTAACACAGCATTTTTCCCAGCATGGGTTTTTCTGTAAACTTTAATTTTAATTCCTAACCTGTGACTAACTTCTCTCCTTGAAATGCTGACTGATTTGTCCCGGTTACCTCCTTGCAGGCAGAGCTGCTGACCGGTTACTCAGTGAATAATGTGGAGGACGCTCATCATGCCGCTCAGGAACTGCTGAGGCGAGGCTGTGCAGCGGTCATCATCACTTTGGGACCCCAAGGCTGTGTGGTGCTCAAGGCACAGGATAAAACTTCAACCCATGTACCGTCTACTGCGGTCAAAGCAGTGGACACGACAGTAAGAAAAAGACACAGTTACAAAGACACAACAGTTAAAAAGACACAGACCATACACAGCTCCTTGTGAATGTGGATCGTACACCTTGAACGTTTTTGTACATTTTGTCATATTACAATGTGTACTTTTCAATTTTGCAAGGAACTGTACATTGATATATCATTTTTTTTATTTTTATTAATTTTGTTTTCTAAACATAAAATAATCTACTGTATTTAAGCCTTTGGGCTCTTCTCGATAGCTGCAAGTCCAAAATGTATTTTATAAGCACTTATGCTTTATTAAAGCTGCCAACAACAACTTTTTATGTCTATAATCAAAAACATTGTCAGAATGAAAAGGTTTGTGTTAATTTGGAGTAAATACTGAAGAGAATCCTTTCTGGGTCATCAAACATTTCCACTCTAATTAGTTAAAAACAAAACAAAATTGAAAAAACCTCAGCTCAGGCAACAATTTTATAAAAACAAATGACACAAGACACAACAGTTTTGCTGTTCAAATTGCTTTGGTACTAATTCGGTACCAAACAAACTAAAATTAGCTCTTTGGAATACCTACTCTTGTTTCCTTCTGGCAGCTTTAAGGCATTTATTTCCAGTCTGAAAACTAGTTTTTCCTGTAACAGCTGATAGATCAGTTTTAAAAGATATCTTTTAAAACTATATTCAGTCAGAATGAGGTCTGTATTATTCACAGTTTACGTCACTGAGTTGAAAATCAATAGGTAATGTAGGTGAGATGCAGTACATCTCACCTACATTACCGGTCATGCAGAGAAGTAGAAATGCAGTATTAATCTGATAATGGCTTGACCATCATAGAAACCTACTTGGCAAAGATGAAACGAGAAAATGCCCACCTGTACATTTCTTTTTGAGGTAATGACTTCTACCTGTTGGTTCTAGTTTGGCTTTTCTGGTTTGGAGGCCCATTTTCTTAATCCAGTTTCTGACAGTTTGCTTCTTTTAATTTCTTTTGTCTGGAATTTTTACTTTCATTTTTCTTGCCCGACGCTTTGACTGCCTCTTGGATGTTTGTGGATGTTTCCCAGTTTGGGCCAGTTAATCAACATTGTTTGCCATACTCCATGTTTAATGAGCTTCTTGCAGGGGTTTTATAACCCTTTCGGATTTTTCAACTCACAGCTCTGTTGTCTCCTGTCAGTCAGCTGCAGCAGCTCATTAAGGTCTGCGAGGTCTCTTTAATTGCATATTCTTTTATATAGATTTTTGCCGTCTTTAGTTTTGAAATGCAAATTACACAGTGAGTTCATTAAGTTTATTGCCTACAAAAAATTAATTGTTAAGCTTATTTTTCAAAGTGCCACATAAACAACCTGTAAAGTTGTTTTAGCTTCAATGTGTTTTTTCAGGATTTTATGTGATAGGCCAACAAAGTAATGCCAAAAATTATACATGACAGAACATTTCTCTCAAATAAAATTCAGAACAGTGTGACATGCAGGAGTAGTCAGCACCGCTGAATAAATACTTTGTAGAACCACCTTTTGCTCCAACCGCAACCACAAGTTTTTTTTGGATGTCTCTACCAGCATTGCACACGTAGAGACTGAAATTCTTGCCCATTCTTCTTTGCCAGAGAGCTCACGCTCAGTCAGATGAGATGGAGACTGTCTTTGAAAATCTATTTCCAAGCCACAGATTCTCAATTGGATTTGGGTCTGGACTTTGACTGGGCCATTCCATCACATAACTATACTTTGATCTAGACAATTCTCTTGTAGTTCTGGCTGTGTGTTTGGGGTAGTTGGTCCTCAGTCTTTGTAGCCAGTATTTATTTCCATCCATCTTCTAATCAACTTTGTCCAGCATCTCTGTCCCTGCTGAAGAAAAGCACCCCCACTGCATAATGCTGCCACTGCCGTGGGGTTTGGAGCTGTTTGAATCCTGAAATATACTGTTTTACAACCTAACCCTAAAAATTAAGGTGAATTAAATTTATTGAAACCATTTAAATGTTACCCTCTGGAGTAACTAAGGGCACTAAATAAAATCAGTTTAGGAAGTAATAGTAATGATTGTAGCATGAATAATAGTAATGTTGGATCATTTTTAGACGGTAACCCCTTCTTTTTAGTTTATCGTAAATATTGTCAGCATTGAGTTTAGCTGTTTTTATTGTGTTCTGACATTTTTCCACCTAAGTTAACTTAATAATTAAATCGAAACATTATAGTTCACCAGTTCTGTTTCTGTAATATGATATTTGAAAGGATTGTTTCGTCCTTCTAAGCAGGAAGTCTTCATTTCACACTTTTTTAATGTCTCTTCACCTCAGGGAGTCCCTAATCCGTTGCTCTGGTGGAGCTAAGTGTGGATTTGTTGAACGCCATCGGCTTCCTTTAACCGATTCTAATCTTTAAAAGAGTCACTGAGTCATTTCACACCGGCCTCTGTGGCTTGTTTTCGTCACACAAGCCTGGGCTCGATGTTTCCTGCCACTGAGGGTTTTGTGGGGCCTGCCTTGTATGGGCCAAGCACGTCATCGCACTGCGGTGTTAATCACATCTTCAATCAAACCTGAGAGGGGAGGAGATTATTGTTTGTGCAATGGTTTTTAATGCATAATACTTTCCTTTGGGACTTTTATTTTGCTGTCATTTCCCTAAGCTGGAGCTAAAATTTTACAGCCATCTGAGCTGTACATTGCAACCACAACAGATATTGTGACAGAGAGGAAAGGGCAGCAAATAAAGAGTGACGAGGGTTGTGTGTTTGCATCTGAAGTAAACAGCAGCATCTTCTCGTCACTTTCCAAGAACTAAACCCCCAATTTCTTTCAGTCTGTTACCACTACTAACCCTCATAATAACCCACTAACCCCCTCAGCCTACCCCTCTATGATTTACCTCTCAGGCCTGTGCCAGTCAGCAGAAAGCTGTGGTCGGGCCTGGTTGCATGCCCCTTTTACACACTTGTGTTTTTTGATAAGCCCATAAATCTTTTGGACAGCATAATCCCTCTTCCAGTAAGTCGTCTTTTGTTTTTGTTTTGTTCACAGAATTAAAAGTAGAACAGGTTCTTCAAAATTCAAAAAATTTTAAAATTCAACGTTTACTTTTTTATATGCTGGGCATTTACACTGCTCTGCTCTTAGCTCGACTTCTCCATGAGAATTATTCCTTTATTCGCCAAATTAGTTCATTCTGACTGCTATCTACTGGAGATGCTGACTGTTTTTGTTCCTACAGATTTTATTTGGACCACTTGAAGCCACATTAAATGTCCCTGAACATTTCCAGGCATCTTGGTATTTCTTTGTGATTGATCTGAAAGTGACTATACTTTCTATCTCCGTTCATATAGTTGTCTTACGTCTCATTCAAAGGCAGTCTGGTTAGTCAAGTGCTAATGTGGGTGCAAAACATTTGCCTTCCTTCTGACACACACTGTTTCATCATCTTCTTCTACATCTGCCTGAATAACTCTTTACACAAGAGGAACAATTATGCTCTGAGTCAAGGCCATGAATCTAGATGAATAACAAAGCAGATCATCCAGCTGTGGGTCTTCCCTGTCGTTTTTGACTCAAATTGAGTTCAGGTTTTCCTCACAGAGATCAGAGCCAGGGCTCTTTTGGGTGGACGGAGCACAAACATACACCCAGAGCCCTTAGCTCCTGCAGGACTTGGGTGGCCCTGGTTTCCACTGCCCTGGGAGGTCTGAAAGGTAGACAGTGCTGTTTAAACCAGACATTACAGTGGCCCGGTGGGTCCAGTGAGGCCAATTGCTTCCAGTCTTCTCCAAGGAGAGCAGAATTGACAGGGCAGATTCCTTCCTGAAAGTCTGAAGTAAGGAAATACCTCCTGGTTATATTTTGCCACATCACCATGTTTAGTGGCTGCATGTGATCCACCAGCTGCTGTTCAGTAATACAGATGTTAGACCATATCTGCTCTGCCACTTCATAGTCATGTCAATCAGTCGGTGTTGTTCACAAAAGAGGACTAAGATAAAGCACAGAGGATGAATCAAAGATGTGAGGGACCTAATTGGTCCAATTAAATGTATGTTTGATCTCCAAGTCTTCCTCCCTTGTTACTTCAGAGTCCTCGGCTGAGGACTGTGGGAAGCTTCCAGGCGTGAAAGCTGATGTGAGTCATTGCTGCCCCTGAGTTGGTGTCCGTTCTCCCCAGGGAGCCTTTCATTGACAGAGGCAGTAGGCTAGGAGTTAACTGAACACAGCTCCATCTGTCACCCGGGACTGGCAGTCAGGATCTCAGGAGGGGAGCTGTGGAGGCTGGAAAGGTTCTGTTTTTTTTTTGTATTTTTTTTTCCAAACCTGCATTTCCTACAAGCCATCCATCTTTAGTGCTCACTGGTGACTGCTGTGGCATCCATGTGCTTAACTTCTGCGAGGATCTCATGTCAATCAAAACATGTGGGCGCACCAGCTTTCTTCTTATGATAAAACTTCTCTCTGCACATTCGCCTTTGTTTGCAGCCAGAGCAGTTACTTCTGCTTTTGTGACATGTTCTGCTGTTCTTCTTTGTTGCAAACACACTCTGCTCTGCTTCTATAAGAAGCTTTGAACTAAACAAAAAATATCCCTGGAGGTTTTTGTAGTTGAATCTAGCAGGCAACAATTTTCCATAAGCTGTCAGACCTTCATTTTTTAGAAAAATGTACCTAGGGTTGATTTTACATAGTTAGAAGTAAAAGAATTGGTCTAGCGAGAGCCATCAGCAAGGAGCACATGTAGGTCATGCTGACAAGCCAGAAACTATACTGAGATGATGAAGACAAGAAGGTCTAAGTCTTAGATGGGAATGTACAGAAGTAAAGAAAGCCGTATAGATGTATAAAGTTTTGCAGCCCTGATATAAAGAAAGGTTCTTGTGATGTGAAGAAAATTAAACTGCAATGCATGATTCCAAATGTTTTCCACCTTCATTGTGGATATGTCCTGAACAGCTCAACTGAAAAATCTGCTAGAGGGAAAATGTATATATTTACATATTTTTTTTACTTTTGATTTACTGTCTGCATTAGGTTTTTTTTGTAGTGATCTATCAGCTTGACTAAACTAAATTTCATCTACCTGGACAAAATACGTAGTTTCTGATTATGATGCTGCCACCACGTTTTGCCGTTTTTGTGGTGTTTCACATTGCTTTTGCTCACTGGAGAGTATTTACAACAAACTATGCAGCAGAAAAGTTCTCAGTGCACACTTTGCTAATCTTGAAAGTTCTCACAGAGGCGGCTGCCATCATACATCTTCACTTCAGTGTGAGCTTGAGTAGAGAAGAGGCAGAAGAAAGGCAGCGGAGGTCAAGACACGACGGATGGGGCCGACCAACGAGAGCATCACGGCTCATCCGCAGCAAGTGCTTGTGTCGTTTGACTGACAGGCCTCCAGATCTAACCTTCACCAAAGTGTGTCGAGGGCATTGGTGGGGAGCTGAAGGGGGTAGCGCTTGTCATCACCGTTGAGCTTCATTCAGCTGATCCAGGAGCGTCACATGCCAGTCTCAGCGAAGAAGACTTCATTTTTAAGACAGAAGAACGTTTAATGGTTCTGTACAGTCATACAGGCTGGAGTTTGACTCAAATTGCGGAGCTCTGTTTTTCTTGGCTTACACAGAGTTATTCTCAAATAAAATCTGATGCCGAGACTTTTTTTGTTTCCAGTTCCTTAAAGTTATGAAGTAGTTCTTTCCAGCTTAGTCAGCAGCATTATTTCCGGTCAAATATCATCATAAACAAAACCAACTGGTCCAGTTCCTTTCCAATGATATGGAATCCAGTTCAGATTCAGTTCAGATCAGTGGTAGGCAGAAAACTAGTAAAAAAGTGCAAAGGTCCAAAGAAAAACTTTAGGAAGCCTGGTGAACTACTGATCAAAACCACTTCCTAATCAATATTTCCACAATAACATAAGACACCTTGCACTGACATTATGTTATATGACATACAGGCACCCCTGATGAGTATGTGTTAACAGCATTATAATACATTTGTTTTGTTTTTTTACTGCCGTAGCATAATCTTACACTGAAAATGTTAGATAAAACAAGCCTTTAATGGCTTTTGAATGAATGTGTTTATCAACATCACTGGTTGTTGGTACTTCTTTCCCAGTTGTGCTAATAACACAGTACCTATGGTTTTCCTATATTATTTCACAGGGTTGAAACATACAGTGGGAGCTTTGAATATTCATTTTTGCACCAGGATTACAGATTCTCCAGTTTACTAAACAGTGGGCATGAGGTGCAAGTTATACTGCATATTCATCCTTTGTTTCCCACTGAACCCACCTAAAGTATTTGTTTTTCCAGCAGTCCCAGTAAAGTATTCTATTCTATTCCATTCTATATGGTGTCCAGTGGTTACTTTGGAAACTTGTTTAGTTCTTTCTTGCAGTTTACTGACAGCGAGCTTTGAACTCCTTTACCAACCTGCTCACTGGGCAGTAAAGGAGGTGAGACAAATATGGATCCTTTCCAGTTGCTAAAAAATGGCCTCTGTGTGATGTCGTATTTATAGCCCATAGGAAAAGCAAGTTAAAAATAAAAAATGCTTTAGTTACTTTTTAAAGGGGCTTGTTTCGGGACCGAATGAATGTGGCGCCTGTGATTTTATTAAAAACAATTATTTCTTAACTAACTTAATTATTAGATTGTTGTTTTACTAAAACTAAACATTTTCTCAACTTTTCAGCCTGGGATTATGCTTCTAAAAAAAAGATGAATATATTTTAGAGCACGGGTGGCGCAGTTGGTAGCACTGTTGCCTTGCAGCAAAAAGGTCCTGGGTTCAATTCCCAGCCGGGAGTCTTTCTGCATGGGGTTTGCATGTTCTCCCCGTGCATGCGTGGGTTCTCACCAGGTACTCCGGCTTCCTCCCACAGTCCAAAGACATGCCTATTAGGTTAATTGGTCACTATAAATTGCCCTTAGGTGTATGAATGAGTGTGTGTGTGGTTGTTTGTGTGTTGTCCTGCGATGGACTGGCAACCTATCCAGGGTGTACCCTGCCTCTTGCCCGTAGACTGCAGGAGATAGGCACCAGCTCCCCCACGACCCACTATGGAATAAGTGGTAGAAAATGATTGACTGATATTTTAGAGCATTTCACAAAACCTTGCCCAATATTTGTCACCATTTGTATAATTTGTTGTCATACGTCATAATAAATGGTAATAAAGTATTAAAATGTAGATTCCTTTTTTAATACCACCGATATGTTTCTTTTAGTTAACAGAAACCTGTTCTAGCCCCACCCTACAACAGTGTGAAAAGACAAACTATTGTTTTAAAAGGGATTTGAAGGGAGATTACTGACATGTCAACAGGTGAATTCAACTGAGAGTGAATCATGAAGGAGGCTGAGGTTAAATAAATAACACTGTCATGATGACAGAGCCTAAGATCTTGTTGTTTTTGTGGTCTCATCGTCCAACCAATCTTCCCCACCTCGCTGTAGAGCAGAAAGGATTGCTAAAATCCACTCGAGTGGCAACGCAGTGTCAGCCGCAACACGTTTCCCTGGGAGAAGCTCCAGATCCGAACCATGGCGACCCTCTCCTGCAAAGCCCGGCCTTCAATCGCCGGCAGCAGAGAGGCCTGGCCCAGCTGCCAGACAGACATAAACACTCCGTGGGTTTAAACCTGGAAATCCAACAGGCCTGTGAAATGTTTCGTCTCTGAGTTCACTCTTTCCAGCATCCCTGAAGTCCATGCAGAGGAGTGTGGGGGAGGGGGAGCAGTAATCACTGCCTTTTAAATGTCAAAATCAGCACCATTTGTAAATGCTGAGAACACAGAAGCTTGTCAGAACCTTTCCCCTCTCTGACCGGGTCAGGATCTGTGGTTTTTCCTCTGGCTCCTTGACTTATCCTCAGACAAAAGGGTTACTCTGAGGATGGGGGGGGGGGGGGGGGGGGGGGGGGGGGGGGGCAGTGAACTGTTCAGAGCCGAGGTGATGAGTAATGGAACGGGCTTGTGAGAACCAGTGTCGGGGGGCGTTTGTGGTTAAACATGAGCATGTCCCTACATACCACTGCTCCTTTTCCCATCAGTGAACCCCCCCCCCCCCCCAACACACACACACACCAGACAACTCCCTCCAGGGCGTAGACAGCACATTCCATCTTTATCAATAGACCAAGATGGAAAAAGGGACGATTTATGAGGTAATACCAAAACTGCTGCCTGTTACATGGTTAACAAAAAACTCACCTATAAATTCATTCTTATAGGAGGCGGTGCAGCCACATTTCTTTTGCCAGTCCATAATTATTAATTTTATAACTGGACAGTTTTCAGCAGGGTTGTCAGCAATAAAAAGTAACAAAATGATAAAGATCTTAAGGATGTTTTATGCAGAAAAAGCTGACTGAGATATTCTTTCCTTTTTTTTTTCCACTGGTTGTGGGTTTATGGAGTCCAAAAAAAAGCAGCAGGTAAATGTCACAGCACCCCCTACTGTTCAAGTTTCTTGGTTTTGTTTTCATGCTCGTAAACCTCAGCTTTTACCAGTTTCTCACCTCTGAAAATAGCTGATCTAAAATTGTAAAGTATTTTCTGCTGCTGATGAAAATGTTTACACCACAAGTTTGTGCAAATGTGTTGAACAGAAACTTAAAGGCCAGAGGGAGAAAAAACTTAAGGGGTGTTTTTGCAATTTTGTATTTAAAACATTATATTTAGGTTGTTTTTTTTTTGTTTTTTTTTTTGCTCTGTATGGGAAAAAGGTGTTGAAAAATGGAAAGTAGAGCTTGGGAAAATGTATCAGTCATGCTTTTTACTTGAGAGTAAGTAAGACAGAAACAGCATCCTCCTTCCTGCTGCCTCTAAAAACATTTGATATACATAATTTCCTGCCCCTTGTGTAGGAGACTTTTTGAAACATTTCTGCAGAATGGACACAATGAAACCATCTAAATATTTGCTTGTTTGAAGATGTGAAAAATATTCACAGAAATCTCTGCAGTTTTAGTGTTTGAGTCCGAAAGGTATATTTTCTGTTGAGTTTAGTGTATGTAAATCCAAGTTAGAAACTTTTTTACAGAGACAGAATTGGGGACGAAGATAGAATATTATTGATTTTTGCAGAATACCCAAATATTATTAGGAGGTAGAGGACAATTTATGTGGTAATATTAACAATTACACAAACAGAGACAATGCAAATTAGAACAAATTATTAAGTGAATTTTCCTATTTTAATAGTCTGAGGACATGAAAGTGACACATGTTAATATCTCACACTGACTGATTGAAGTCAAAGTTTTTACATCACATACTTTAATGTGACAGAGTTAAATGTAATAAAAAGTTGATTATCAAGCTGTTAAAATGTAACCACTAAAACACTCGTTTAGCTACTGCTCTGATTGAATGACGCCATAATTTAGGAAGTAAAACTCACTTGGACCTTCAGTAAATATCAAACAACTGCTGCAGTTTCTATTTTATTTTTTACATTTTTAAAATGCATATCAAATGTATTGTTTTGGACTTCTTAGCCTTTACCACACTACTAAAATAAAGTAGCATACATTAAACCATCACCTGTGCTGTTTCAGTTCAACAGAATTACTTCAAAATATTTATGCATCGCTAACTTTTCTGTTCGATTTGCAACTGTGAAATAATTCCCACTTGGAAAATGGTTCAGAAGTGTTTTTGTTCCTCTGCAGGGAGCTGGAGACAGCTTCATTGGGGCGCTGGCGTTTTACATGGCTCACCACCCCGCCATGCCTCTGGAGGAGATGGCGCGTAAAGCCAATCGGGTGGCGGCGGTGAGCGTGCAGGCCGTCGGCACCCAGACGTCCTTCCCATTCAAACGGGACTTGCCAGTGGAGCTGTTCTGAGACTTTTCTCTTTAACTGGACCATGTCTTAATTGGCTGAACTGTCTCCTGAGAACAGCTACACTAAGAAACACAAAACAAAGTATTTAGTGGACATAATTTATTGAATGAACCCAAACTGACTGCATTTCACACAAGTTTGAAGCAGCATTTTGAAATGTTTGATACATCAGGGTATTTGTGTTGGTCCTTTCTTCTTCGTTCATTCATTCAGCATCATGTTAAACTTCTACAGATGCTTTTAATCAATCTCGAGGAGATTTTCCATTAAGCAGCGGCCAATCAGAATCCTTTCCCAGTCAGTGCTTTGTATGATCCGTGTAAATAAAACTGTTCAGAAAATGTCCATGTTCGTTGGTGCACTAAATCGATCTGATCTTCCTCTTCTCAAAGAATAAGACGTGCTTGTTCACTGCAATGACACAAAAACAGAATGAAACGACTGAGGAATCAGCAGGAAATTAAGTTGTTCTGCAGGAACTTTGTGGTTTTAATGGAATTTTCCAACTTTTCTTCATTTTTAGGTAGGACCATAGTTGTTAAATAGTGTAATTTATGTACTGGACTCATTATTTATCTCATCAGATAGACTAGTGACCTGTCCAGGGTGTACCCTTGGATGAATTAGGAACACTAAGTATTATTAGATCACCTGGAAATTGAATGATGATATACATTTCTAGATAAGAAACCGTGTTCCTCCTTGTTGCAGAAGAGGGAAGTGACATGATCCATCTTTACACCTGACCCTTTACTTTAATACAGCTGTGTGCTGCTCTTCAGATAGGCTGAGGGTCTCCAGATTCTGAAGAAGTGTTGAAGGAAACTGTTGAAGTGAACATAAACAGTGCTCCTCCAAGATTGGAAGGGATTTTACCATGTTTTGGTGCATAAATAAAGTGGGAGTTAGCCATATTTTCCGCTCAGCATCAACCACCATCACTCATCAGCTGCGGACAGAACCACATGTGCAAGAGATTACTCCGGGAAGCCTTTGTCAAGCTCCATCAGGTTTTACTGTTTAAAAAAAGAAGCCTCATGTGGACTTTGTACTGAGGCAGCAAAGACTTCTCTGTGGTGAGAGGCAATCTGTGCTGGATCAACACAGAGAGACAGTGGACTATGTGGTTACACAGATCAGTATTGAAAATTTTTTTTATAAATAAACTCTCCAGACTAAGGAGGGAAAAAGCATCAAGGATGTAGTTCAAACACAAAGCTCTGTGATGGTACAGATCTGCATCGTTTCCACCTCTGGGAGCAATGATGCACAAAAATACAGCACCGATTTGGAGCTACACACGCTGATTTCAAAACATCCATGTATTTTTAGCCAAGATGATGGAAAACCACGTTCTACACATATTCCAAAGGTATGGCTGAGGAAGAAGAGGGTATGGCTATTAAACTGGCCTGGACTGGCCTGCAGTCCTGACCGGTCCGCAACACAGTATGTTAGAAAATATAAAAACCAAGAACAAACAAACCATTGAACATATTCAGGTACTTCTGCAGTGAAGAACAGTTTAACATAACATCAGAAACTTTACATCACCTTCGGTATTCTCCATTCTCCAAACAAAAGCTAAAAAAAGATGTAGTTTCACGTCAGGCCACATCTTACCAAACGGGTCATGTTTCCGCAGAACCAGTTTCTCTCTGAGTCGGTTCCTCTTCGTGTTGAAGAAGTATCCTGTCCCAGCAGCGCTTACCATCTGAACCAGTATAGTCCTGAAAGAAAAAGAAATTAATTCTCACCGTCATCAAACACTGCAGCCTGATTTAACCCCCATGCAGCATCGGTCAGATGTTAACATGCTCTCATCATGGGCATGAAGGACATTAATTTAACTTTTTTTTAAGTTATTGAATAATTCCTTTTTCCAGAATGGAATTATTATAAAGCAGACAACAGCAAAGTATCAAGATGTGGGTCGCAAGTTTGAATTTATTGTTAAAAACTGTAGCTACAACTGGCAACCTGTCCAGGGTGTACCCGCCTCTTGCCCGTAGACCGCTGGGCACCAGCTCCCCCGCAACCCAGTATGGAAGAAGTAGGTATAAAAATGGGTGGATGGATAGAACTGAAGATACAGCGTCAACACAACACCCACAATCATTTTAACTTGACCAGACCGAGGCTTGTTAACCTCTGATTTAGACAAGTTGGGGAAAGTCCTTAGCAGATTTTGTTAAATAGCTTTTAGTTATTGTCATTATTGTGGATTCCAAGATTATCAGTTCAATGATCTTTATTAAAGTTCCATTCAAATGGGTGTCATCACTTAGCCCATGTCAGGAAGAAGACCTAAACTGTCACACTCAGATGACAAGAAATCAAAGAAAAAGATCCTTGCTCCAAAATTCACTCCATTATGGTCAAATAAAATAAGTTTCTGGCCACCTTATTGATGAGCAAAGTTCCTCCTGGATAGGACTTTGAGACATTACGAAAGAAGAACATTATAGTATTGATACTGATTGACATCAACCCACATTTTCCCCACTTTTTCCTTTCTTTCCACCCTCATGATGTCGACACCGCTCTCCATTAGCTTTAGCATTTTGGTGTCTAAGATCTACATCAGATGTGGACATTTAAGATCGTGAAAGCCGACGCTAACGCCAAATGTATTATTGGCAAGCAGTTATGTTGCCAGGCGTGTTGGAGCTTTTATATCAGAGAAGATAGACTACTTCCAAATTCTTGACCTTCACCTCAAATCCGCAGCTGGAGAGTTAAAACTTGGGCACAGGTGCGTGTTCCAACAGAACAATAAACCCAAACCCATCAAAACTGGTTTTGGAATGCACAAAACGGCTAATATTAAGCATCAGGAATGATCTTCCCAAAGCGCTCACCTCAGCTCTGATGAAAATGTGTGGACTATGCTTAAAAAAACAGTCGGGGGCAGGAAATTATGCCAGACGTTTACTGATGGCGACAGAAATGTGTGTTCAAGGTGGAACATGCGTATGTATGTGCGTGTGCATCACTTTTATACCCTGTGTTGATTAAAGAAAATAAACAAATTCATGAAAAAAAATAAAAAAATGACATTCATGCCTATGGTGAGTATTTGTTAACTTCTAACGGCTCCAAATATATAAATACTGTCATTCCACTTACTTGGATTTTGCTTTAGCCACTGAAAAAGAGCAGAAAATGTTGACTTTAATAACAAGCCTTAAAGGGGCGAAACAACGTGTTCACCCTAGTCTATACATTTCAATCTTTTTAGCCGTGCATGCACAGTTAGAGCAGCATACTTTTCTACTGTAAGAAACGCTACATTTAAACAATTAGAGTAAATACTCAACAAGCTATCGCAGACATGTTGCTAACTTTAACAAATAAATGTGGTACAAACATCGACGTAAACAACGAACACAGTCCGTTTTAAAGCGAAGAATAAAACCTGAAAATACACATAAATTGATGGGATGTCTTTGATACTCACAGTTCACGCTGGTAAGAAACATTTTCTTAAATTTAAATTTACTTTACGAAGATAACAACACATAAGTTGGAATCCAGGCAGGTCACATTGAGTTGTACATCCAGTGCAAGGGAGGCACTTCCGGGTTCTCTTAAAGGCGCAGTACAGCAGACTCTTCCTCTTTCATATTTTTGTTAAACTGCGTGACAGTTATCTTAAAATCTTCTCTCTTAGAGACCAGACTTTATTTTGAACACGTATTTAGCTATTTATATTTGGCTATTCTGAATGTCAGAATGCTGGAAAACAACTTTGGGTAAAAAGGGGAACCATATGGGCTGCTCAGTTTGACGGATTTAAGACAAGCAAACATGCTTGTCTTAAATGAAGATATGTTTCTTAAAAGGTAAAGCAGGAAGGTGGACAACTAGAGGACAAAGCACAAAGTGTTTTGCCAACAAATCTATCTCAGAATCGGTGAGGTTAAATGCCACAAATATTTGCACATACGCTGCTCAAAAAAATAAAGGGAACACTTAAACAACACAATATAACTCCAAGTGAATCAAACTTCTGTGAAATCAAACTGTCCACTTAGGAAGCAACACTGATTGACAATCAATAACACATGATGTTCAAATGGAATAGACAACCGGGGGAAATCTTTGGCGATTAGCAAGACACACTCAATAAAGAAGTGGTTCTGCAGGTGGGGACCACAGACCACTTCTCAGTACCTATGCTTTCTGGCTGATGTTTTGGTCACTTTTGAATGTTGGTGGTTCTTTCACACTCGTGGTAGCATGAGACGGACTCTACAACCCACACAAGTGGCTCAGGTAGTGCAGCTGATCCAGGATGGCACATCAATGCTAGCTGTGGCAAAAAGGTGTGCTGTGTCTGTCAGCGTAGTGTCCAGAGCCTGGAGGCGCAACCAGGAGACAGACCAGTACACCAGGAGACGTGGAGGAGGCTGTAGGAGGGCCACAACCCAGCAGCAGGACAGCTACCCCTGCCTTTGTGCAAGGAGGAACAGGAGGAGCACTGCCAGAGCCCTGCAAAATGACCTCCAGCAGGCCACAAATATGCATGTGTCTGCACAAACGGTTGGAAACCGACTCCATGAGGATGGTATGAGGGCCCGACGTCCACAAATGGGGGTTGTGCTCACAGCCCAACACCGTGCAGGACGCTTGGCATTTGCCAGAGAACACCAGGATTGGCAAATTCGCCACTGGTGCCCTGTGCTCTTCACAGATGAAAGCAGGTTCACACTGAGCACATGTGACAGACGTGACAGAGTCTGGAGACACCGTGGAGAGTGATCTGCTGCCTGCAACATCCTTCAGCATGACCGGTTTGGCAGTGGGTCAGTAATGGTGTGGGGTGGCATTTCTTTGGAGGGCCGCATGGCTCACCAGAGGTAGCCTGACTGCCATTAAGTACAGAGATGAGATCCTCAGACCCCTTGTGATACCATATGCTAGTGCGGTTGACCCTGGCTTCCTCCTAATGCAGGACAATGCTAGACCTCATGTGGCTGGAGTGTGTCAGCAGTTCCTGCAAGATGAAGACATTGAAGCTATGGACTGGCCCGCCCGTTCCCCAGACCTGAATCTGATTGAGCACATCTGGGACATCATGTCTCGCTCCATCCACCAACGTCAAGTTGCACCACAGACTGTCCAGGAGTTGGCAGATGCTTTAGTCCAGGTCTGGCAGGAGATACCCCAGGAGGCCATCCGCCGTCTCGTCAGGAGCATGCTCAGGCGTTGTAGGGAGGTCATACAGGCACGTGGAGGCCACACACAATACTGAGCCTCATTTTGACTTGTTTTAAGAAAATTACATCAAAGTTGGATCAGCCTGTAGTGTTTTTCCACTTTAATTTGGTGTGTGACTCCAAATCCAGGCCTCCGTTGGTTAATACATTTGATTTCCATTGATGATTTTGTGTTATTTTTGTTGTCAGCACATTCAACTTTGTACAGAACAAAGTATTCAATGAGAATATTTCATTCATTCAGATCTAGGACGTGTTATTTGAGTGTTCCGTTTTTTTTTGAGCAGTGTATAAGGAGTACTTCTAGGATTGTTTTTTTTTTTTTACAACTTTATCACTGTTAAGAAAAAACAGATGCAAAAACTAAAATGTTTCGGCAACTTCTGAGTAGGGCGTTAGAAAACACACACTACAGTCCTTTTAGGTACAACATACCCACATTTTAGCAAACAGCTCCTTGGGAATTGTCCTAATCCATTTAAGCTTAATCCATTTAAGTGTAGTAATCATGAAAAAAAACCTTGAAGTGAAACTAGTTAATGTTAACCGTTTCTGAAGCCTTTGGCAACAGCTTCACAAATAGATAAAGAAGATTCTGGAATATCCCAGACCTTTACTAAAATCCCATCCCTCCATGGAAGATGAATGTGCCTGAAACTAATAATGTCACCATGGAAATCCCCTCTCTGTGTTGTAACTTAATATTCCTTTTGTGGCTACAGTGAAACTGTGGTACAACAAGAGTTTTAAACTGCTCTGACTGACTCATAAGACAAATATGGTGAAATTTTATCTGGGGTCAATCTCATCCTTTTTTTGCTTCTATGTGAACTTATTGAACAGCACCTTTAAAAATAAAGAATACAATTATTTTAATTATTATTCTTGGAAAGCAATCAGAGCCTCCGTCATTAAGGAGGGTTATTATGTAAACAATTGCGTGGGAAGACATGTTTAGGGAACTGTCTTTAGAGAGTCAGAATCCCAACCCACTTGTGCCAGCAATGATGAGGGAAAACCCAACCTTGTATACCCAACACTACTTGGGTATACGTGTATAATATTTTACCCTGCATCTTGATAGTGCTTCAGTCTTATCCTATTGCTTGCAATCCCAAATTTCTGGCTGAAATGGTTCGTCCTTCTTTCCTTCAAGTTGTCAGACGTTTGTTACACGCAGGTTTATAGTTTTCCATTCACAAGTCAATTCAATTCAATTCAGTTTTATTTATATAGCGCCAATTCACAACACATGTTGTCTCAAGGCACTTCACAACAGTCAGGTACATACATTCCAATTAATCCTAACCATTGAACAGTGCAGTTGGAGTTAGCTTTTTATTCAAATTGGATAAAAAGTTTTTCTATCTAAGGAAACCCAGCAGATTGCATCCAGTCAGTGACTTGTAGCATTCCCTCCTCCCGGATGAGCATGTAGAGACAGTGGACAGTGACTGGCGTTGACTTTGCAGCAATCCCTCATACTGAGCATGCATGTAGCGACAGTGGAGAGGAAAAACTCCCTTTTAACAGGAAGAAACCTTCAGCAGAACCAGGCTCAGTGTGAGCGGCCATCTGCCACGACCGACTGGGGGTTTGAGAGAACAGAGCAGAGACACAAAAAGAACAAAGAAGCACTGATCTAGGAGTACTTTCTATGGGAAGGAAAAGTAAATGTTGATGGATGTAGTTCCTTAAGTCGTTTCACCTAGAAAGAAAGAACAGATAAACTCTGAGCCAGTTTTCAAGGTTAGAGTCTGAAAGAGCGCACATAGTTTGTTAGAGTTAAGCTCGGTCAATCGCTATGTCTAGGAGAGAGAAAGGGTTAAACACTAAAAGACAGGGCTATGAGGATCATCGGTAGAGGGTGAGCATTAAGTTGTTGCCAGCAGAAGCTCGGACGATTCCCCTCTCCAGAAAGGTGTCACAGGTAGACACAGAGCCAGGCCAGGTGTAGCTTCTAGGAAGAGAATAGAGAGAACAAGGTTAAAAGCTGAAATAACAGCAAATAATACAAAATTGGAGAGCAGTGTGAGAATGTAGTGAAGAGGGTGAAAGTGGTCGTTATGTCCTCCAGCAGCCTAAGCCTATAGCAGCATAACTACACAGATAGTTTCAGTTCAGATTATTAAGTTAAACGGCGCTTATTTACAACAATGTCGTCTCAAGGAACCCCACAAAGAGTCCCACTGATGGTCATTGTTATACTAAAAACCACAAGAATTGGGATACCTCTCTCTGTCACACTGATTATAACCATTGGAAAAGAGAAGGGGTCATACAGGTAGCAGAAATGGAGGGTGTGTTTGCACCTCAACCATAACTGAGCCGGTTTAGACTAAACCTGACTCCCCCTTACTCCAACCAACAGGGAGGGAGGAAGGCTCCCTCCCTGATAAACTAAGCCACTCTAACTATAAGCTTTATCAAAAAGGAAAGTTTTAAGCCTAGCCTTAAATGTAGACAGGGTGTCTGCCTCACGGACTAAAGCTGGGAGCTGGTTCCACAGGAGAGGAGCCTGATAATTAAAGGATCTGCCTCCCATTCTACTTCTAGAGACTCTAGAAACCACCAGTAAACCTGCAGTCTGAGAACGAAGTGCTCTGTTAGGAACATATGGAACCATCAGATCTGATATATGATGGAGCTAGATCATTAAGGGCTTTATATGTGAGGAGGAGAATTTTAAATTCTATTATAAATTTAACAGGGAGCCAATGAAGGGAAGCTAAAATAGGAGAAATATGATCTCTCTTTTCAATTTTCATCAGAACTCTTGCTGCAGCATTCTGAATCAGCTGAAGGCTTTTAACTGCATTTTGTGGACATCCTGATAGTAAAGAATTACAATAGTCCAGCCTTGAAGTAACAAATGCATGGACTAGTTTTTCAGCGTCACTCCTGGATAAGATATTTCAAATTTTGGCAATGTTCCGGAGGTGAAAGAAGGAAATCCTAGAAACCTGTTTAATATAGGATTTAAATGACATGTCCTTCTCAAAAATAACACCAAGGTTTTTTACTTTATTACCGGAGGTCAATTTAATGCCATCCATTTTAAGTGATTGACTAAGCAGTTTCGTTTTTAAAGACTCCAGTCCAAAGACGACAACTTCTGTCTTGTTTGAATTTAGAAGCAAAAAATTTAAAGTCATCCAAGTTTGTATATCTTCAAGACATGCTTGTAGTCTATCTAACTGGTTGGGCTCATCAGGATTTATGGATAAGTAAAGCTGAGTATCATCAGCGTAACAATGAAAATGTATCCCATACTGCCTGATAATTTGACCTATTGGAAGCATATATATAGTAAAGAGAATTGGCCCAAGTACTGAACCCTGTGGTACTCCACAATTAACCCTGGAGTTTAAAGATCATTTACATGAACAAACTGGAATCTGTCAGACAGATAAGATTTAAACCAGCCCAGCGCTGTTCCCCTGATCCCTACAGCATATTCCAGCCTTTTTAAGAGAATATTATGATCGACTGTATCAAATGCAGGACTGAGATCTAACAGAACCAGTACAGACAGAAGTCCATTATCTGAGGCCATAAGAATATCATTAGTGACTTTCAGCAGAGCTGTTTCAGTCCTATGATGAGCTCTGAAACCTGACTGAAACTCTTCAAACAGGTCATTGGTGTGTAAATGCTCACACATTTGATTAGCAACTATTTTCTCAAGAATTTTATATAAGAATGGAAGATTGGATATAGGTCTGTAATTTTTCAAGTCATCTCGATCAAGCGAAGGTTTGTCGAGTAAAGGTTTAATTACAGCTAACTTAAAAGCCTGCGGTACCCATTTACTAAAGATAGATTAATCATATCTAAAATGGGGCTGGTAATCAGAGGGAACACTTCCTTAAATAATTTGGTTGGGATTGGGTCTAACATACAAGTTGAAGGTTTAGATGAAGCTAATATTTCTGATAACTCAGGAAGCTTCACAGGATCAAAACAGTCCAAACACAAATCAGGTTCTGCAGTTATTTCTAATGTTGTCTCACTTGCTGAGGATGAAGTAATCATCTTCGGGAGTATGTCAAAGATTTTCTTTTTAATAGAATCAATTTTATTTAAGAAGAATCCCATAAAGTCATGGCTGCTAAGAGCTAAGGGAATGGATGGCTCAACAGAGCTATGACTTTGTGTAAGTTTAGCAACTGTACTAAAGAGAAACCTAGGATTATTCTTGTTCTCTTCTATTAATGATGAGAAATGAGCTGTTCTAGCTTGGCGAAGTGTCTTTTTATACAACAGTAGGCTATTTTTCCAGATTAAGTAGGAATCCTCTAGATGTGTAGAGCACCATTTTCTCTCCAATTTTCTAACATTGTGCTTTAAAGTACGCAGCTCTGAATTAAACCAAGGAGCTAGCCTCCTATGAATGATTACCTTCTTTTTCAAGGGGGCTGCATTGTCTAATGCATCACGCAATGATGAAGAAACACTATGAACAAAAGAATCAATTTGTGAAGGGGCAGAAACATAATTATTGCCCTCCATTGTGCTTTTCAGTGATAATGAGGAAATTAAAAGTGGAACAGATTCTTTAAAAGTTGTTACAGCAATGCCTGATAATGATCTACTATAATGAAAGTTTATTTCAGGTGTGGAGTACTCGGTTAAATTAAACTCAAAGGTTATTAAGAAATGGTCAGACAGGACAGGGTTATGAGAGAATATTGTTATGTCTTTACACTCAATGCCATATGTCAGCACAAGGTCCAGATAATGAAGACAAAGGTGGGTAGGTTTGTTAATGTTTTGAGCAAAGCCAATTGAGTCTAAGATAGCATTAAACGCTATATTTAGGCTATCACTTTCAGTGTCAGCATGAATGTTAAAATCCCCCACTATAATAACTTTATCTGTATTTAACACTAGATCAGATAAAAGGTCTGAAAACTGATCTAAAAATTGAGAGTAAGGGCCTGGTGGACGGTACAAAACAACAAACAGAAGTGGTTTTAGTGCTTTGCAATTTGGGTGAGGAAAACTAAGGATTAAATATTCAATAGAGTTGTAGCTATTTATTGGTCTGGGGCTAATCAATAAATCGGACTGAAAGATGGTTGCTACGCCTCCTCCTCGCCCAGTAATTCAAGGAATGTGAAAATTTAAATAATTAGTAGGAGTTGACTCATTTATAGTAACATAATCCTCTTGCTGCAGCCAGGTTTCTGTGAGGCAAAATAAATCAATCTGATTGTCACAAATCAGGTCACTAACTAGCAATGTCTTTGAAGAGAGAGATCTTATGTTCAGTAATCCACATTTAATTGTTTTATTTATTTTTTCGGTCTGAGTTTTGTTTATTTTTATGAGATTTTCCTGATTTCGTCCTTTTAGATTATTTTTTAACCTATTCAATTTTGGCCGTGGGCGAGACACTGTCTTAATAGGGTAATGGGTGGGTAGCAGTACAGAAGCTGCAGAGAGGAGTCTTAAACTACGACCCTGCTTCCTGGTCTGAACCCTGGGTTGTCAGAGGTTTGGAGAACTAATAAATTCGGCCAGATTCCTAGAAAGAAGAGCTGCTCCATCCAAAGTGGGATGGATGCCGTCTCTCCGGATCAGACCAGGTTTTCCCCAAAATGTTCGCCAGTTATCAATGTAACCCACATCGTCAATATTTTTTACTTAAAAGTTTGTTTATTTATTTATTTATGATTTTTTTCAGGACCCAGACATTTTGATTGTTTATTTCTTTATGTGTTTGTTTGTTTGCTTGTTTGGTTGGTTGGTTGGTTGGTTGTTTTTCTTACCAACTTAACTAAAAACTCCAAAAGTCAACTGATACATTAAAATGAAGGACAGCAATATTCACAGCTTCAGGTAGCTTTTGGGAAAGTTAAACCAGATGCATCTGCAGGTAGAAAACTAAAGAAGCAGAGAATAACAAACTTTATGACATTTAAGCAAAAAGGTTCAAGACTATATCAGGTGAAATCAGTTTCATAATGAGAAAAATCACGTTAATTTTAAAATATTTTCCACAAATGACTTTTGGAAAAGCTTAATTCTGCAAAAAAACAGAGCAGTTTTAGGGGGTAATAAAAAGAGAGATTAGCTATATTATGGAAACCAATAACTCAGCTGTTTTCAGAGAACATGAAAGCATATTTCCATGAACTGAACTTAAAATTACCTAGTACAATATACCCTGTACACTCATGTTGAAGTTACAGCAACATTGATAAGTAGTTTTATTTATTCTTTGAAAACCATGAAGCCAAATCTGGCTTCTGTGATTTTTTACAAAGGTTTGCTAATTCGCTTTTCAAGTACGTCATTCAGTTCTTTAGATGTCTGATGCATTCCTGGAAAGGAAATAATGTCTTTACTTCATTGGAATAGAGCTTTAATGGTTGAGAACTATTACAAAATATGGCAATGCATGTCTGTACAATCACAAAAGGCCCTTCAGCTATAATTCAAGTGTTCATTTTATTATGTTTTCCGAATATAAAAAAAGCCCCCTACTAATTGGTTATATTCACCGCTCATCCTTATTGAAACAGAAGCTCCAGTGTGTGTGACATTGTAGTCCCACAGGTACTGAGATTAGACAGAAACAAGAAGTAATAAGTAAACAGGTACAAATGAGGCCAAACGCAGCTGTAATAGTGAACCCAGGAGGGGGAGAAGCCAGGCATTAAAGCGGAAATGAACATGAATGTTATTGGACAGGGCCAAGCGGCGCTGTAACCAGGCAGGGAGCAGCTGTCAGGATGTGTGTGGAGGAGCCTGCGTCACTGACGGATAATTCTGAGAAGGAGGCTGAGACCACAAGCTTCGTCTCTCCTCCTCATCCTACTCTTCCTCTATCAACACCCCACCCACTCTGCACTCTCCACTCCGGACGTTCGCTCCTCTTTCCGTCTCCCAATTCAGCACATGGACGGATGCTCATCACTCTGTCTCACATGCTCTTCCTCTTCATTCACAACCCAGTTATGTCACAGTTTCCCTTTCTTTAATTTGTAGACTCTTTAACCGTATCTCTAATGTAGAGAAGCACAGTATGCCAACAGGTTTTTGGCTATACATTTTCAAACTTTCTAACTGAAAACTAAGGATTGGATGTATTACCACCTATTGCAACAACACAGCCAAGATAGAGTGAGTAGTTTTACTTTTCCCAAAGGTCCTGTATGCTGGGAAAGTGTGTTAGTGTCGTGAAAGAAAATAGGTGAAGAGAAACACCAAAATCAGTGTTTTTCTATAGAAATGACGTCTTGCCACAGCAATTTGAAACTTGTTATAAAGAATGTTGACCTCAAAGAAAGTAATGAGGGCAAAATACAGGAATGCCAGGACAACTAATAGAGGAACCAAATTTGTTTGTGCCTGAGCCAAATTAATAATATAGTACCTTATTGAAGGGATTTAATTAAATAAAAAATTAAATAAATATATACATTTCAGTATTATAACTTCTCTCCTTCACCTAATGAGTAGCAAACGATTGAAATGACTTTTTAGGACCAAACTGAGAAAAAATGAATTGTGGACAGACTGTTGGGTGTGACAAACGGTCTCCTCAGAATATTATTTTGACAGCTCCATTACTATAATGATTAAAGCACTACAAGTAAAACCTGGACTGTGTATGTGTAGAAAGGCATGACTGTCAACTGCTTCGATTCACTGCTGATTTGTTTTACACAGTCACTGCACGGCTCCCTAATATAAACTATTCTGATGGCTTTCAGAATCAGCTTTATTGCGAAGTTCGTACATACAACAAACAAGCAATTTGACTCTGGTACACTTTTCTCTCTGGGTTTCTTTTTTGTTTTTTTGTGTCATAAGATATATTCAGCATATATCCTTCTGTCCATACATACATATATACAATATACACATATGAAAAGGTGGATTTGCAACTTCAGTATGAGGTTGTTTGGTACTCTATTGAATGTTCATCAGAGAAACAGCCGGGGGGAAGAAACTGTCTCTGTGGCGGCTGGTTTTTGTAAACGGTGCTCTGTAACGATGGCCTGAAGGTAAAACTCTAAAGTTTATGTGCAGGGTGTGTGGGGTCTGCAGAAATTTTTCCAGTTCTTTTTCTGACCCTAGGACTGGGGAAGCACACCAACAGTTTTATGGTAAATAATTTCCAAGAATGAGAATTTTCATAAAAAATTGAGGAGACTCCATTTACTTCATAAACTTTCTGCTGAATGTATACATCTTACAATCTTTTACCCACCTGCTGGAGCTATAAATGCTGACAAAATATGAGTAGGTCTCATATAATCTTTATCATGATGTCTATTATTGCCAGGATTAATCCACAAAAAACTCGCTATAGGATCTACCTTAGCTTGAATAATGAGAAGAAGAAAAAACTCAGAACAACACAGTTTGAATTAGACTAATGGTCACTATGTGGTTGGTTGACTTGTGTAGTCCAAGTCATTGGATGCATGGATTGTTTCCCACTTTGGATCACCCCAGAGCTGAACTGGACATGAAAAAAAAGGCTACAAAGAAGAGTGTTGCAGATCATCTCGAAAGTGTGACGGAAAAACATACGTTTGCAGGATTTCTACCAAAACATTGGACTAAAGTAACATATATGATACAAACAAAACCTTTTTGTTAAACCAAATTTGAAGAGGGTGATTACCTCATGGTTCTGACTCAGGTGGGTAAAACCTCTTGATGGTACTGTTGTTAATTTTCTCTGACTGTGTACCAGTTCAAAGCTGCACTTGAAGCTGTCAGTTTCTGGGGATAGGAGTCGTCACGAGCACCTAATCAACCAATCAAAAACAAACTTTGGAGAACTTGTGGCCACACTGCCCTAGTCAGCCAATAACAAAAGGGAATCAAAGTTTCTTTCCTGCCACATACTTTAAACTAGAGAAAGAGCCCTAATGTAAACGGTCCGTCATTACAAATAAACTACTATGAAAAATTATTTGGTTTAAAACAACACAACAATGTTTAGACTAGACTGGAAAGTTTACTTCAAAAGAAAAAAATATAAAAAATAAAAATCACTATAGTCCATTTCATTAACCCTGAAAAAATCACATTAAGAAATCATTTCATGGATTTATGTGGACAAACATGACAGAAAAACAGATTTTTTAAGGAGCACACATATATGCATACTATGTGGTTGCAAATGACTTCAGGGCTGCAATCTGATCACTTTGGCAAGAATGCTTGTGATGTTTCATCAGGGTGTAATTTGTTGATGCAAGAAAAGCAGTTACCTAACTTACTAAGTTTGTTTACATTTGAAAACATATATGTTTTATGATTTGTTATGATGTCTTTTTTGTTTACATAAGGATGCCTGGAAATAACTTCTGAAATATTAGGGTTCTTCATCAAAGTATCCAAATACAACAATAATTCTGCCTTGAGTGGCATAATTACAACTTTACACTGATTAATTTAAACTGCCCAGATACCTTTGTGTATGAAAATTTAACTTTTTTCGTAGCTCTTTGTCTGTTGTCATTTTGGCTTTGGACCAGCTTTGACTTCTGAAAAGGATGACGGCAAGGATCATGGTAAGTTTCAAGCAAAGGTATGAACCCCTACTTTGCAGTGTGAACCTGATAACTCACTTGTTCAGTGATTATTGCTCAAGTGGCCTTTATTTTTTCCCAAAGTGAGCTGACAGGAAATTGGGTGGAGAGAGGTGAAGATATGTGGCAAACATCAGTGGGCCTAGACTCGAACCCGTGAGAGCCATGTCGAGCACTAAGACCTCCGTACATTGGTCACGCACTGTAGTCCTGCACCACCGCCACAACCCCAGATCATTTATTTTCAAAATAAAAAGAGTTTGTGACAAGAAAAGTTTTAGAAATTAACCAAATCAATCAACCTTTACAGCGTGTTAAGTCTTCAACGATTAGATCCTTGATTATCAAACTGTGGTTTAATTACCACTGGCGGTACTTGGACTGCCTTAGTGGTACATACAGGAAATTTTGGTATCAACTATTCACATGGTGAATGTGAAGTTCAGCTGTAATTCACAGCTAATAAGCCAAAACAGCCAAAGAGGTTAGTATTTTTAACACATTTATCTATGCTACAAACAGATACAGGGCTACTTATGCTGTTCCATTCATATGTAGGTTGGAAGTCAGAGCAAAGAATAGCATCAAACCCCCCTTAACCTACTGTGCAAACCAGAAGTGCAAATAAACTGTTTGGTATTGCTGCTGTCACAATGCTTTAAACATATGACAGCCATATTGGATTTTGACATTAGGATGGTGATAACACTTTGTTTTTTACATCTTGAAAATCTGACCTCAGGGGCCCTTCCTATTTTATTTTCCAACTTACCGTACTGTTTCAACAGATAAGAATGTTGTTTTTCTTACTTTTTCTTTTCTTTTTCTGTGACAAAACAGTAAAAAACTTGTGTTTTGGTACTGTTTCAAAATGACAAAATGGTGGTATTACTCTTTAAAAGCATTAAGTAAGGTGGTCGTGATCTACAGAGTTTTAGGACCAAGGGATCAGATGAAAGCAACACAGGCTAAAAACCAAACTCAAAGTTGCAGGGACACACTGTGGAAGAAATTGCAGAAGCACATCGACTGGATGTTATAGAATGAAAAAAGGGCCATCATTAAACCTTTATTCTTACCACATCTCTTGGTGTCATATCCAACTGTTGTTAGTGAGCTGAGTGAAGGTGACAGCCCCCCCACATGAAAAATTCCAGTAAATAGGCAGAATGGTTAGTACTTCCTTTGTGCAGATTTGTGCCGTTAAAATTTTAATTTGTGCTGCTATGGTTTCTGAGATATTAAAGATAACTTTTTAGGTCATCCAGAGGTCACCAATACCCCATTTTGCTCCGAATTGAACCGGAGTGGTCTACTTTTTTAGTGTTTGTTTGTGCAGGTTTGTGCCGTTAAAATTTCTGTTTGTGCTGCTTTCATTTCTGAGATATAATGAATTATAATTTCGGCCGATGACGTCACCATCCCCCCATTTTACTCCAAATTGAACCAGAATGGTCTACTTTTTCAGTGCTTCGTTTGTGCAGATTTGTGCTGCTTTCATTTCTGAGATATAATGAATTATAATTTCGACCGATGACGTCACCAACACCAAATTTTGCTCCGAATTGAACCGGAGTCATCTTCTTCTTTAGTGCTTCATTTGTGCAGGTTTGGGCCGTTTATGAGATATAAGTTTTCATTTCAGACAATCACGTGACTTTGCCGATGTAGGAAGGAAGACAAGGTAAGTCTTTATTTCTTTCTGGAGAACAGGGACATTACAATGATTACATTGTTTATGTGTATTTAATGGAACCTTACGGAGTACATTTCTTGGACAATGTTTTGTACACATGCAGCTGAGTATGACTCCAGTGGTGACAGAAAAACTTGTCCAGTCCAATATCTGCAATGCTTCCACTGTGAGGTGTGCTATATTTTCGTACTTGCAAAGATACGATGGGATCTAACTGTAAGTTGTTTCTCTCTTGTTTGATTTTCCATAGTGTGGCAAAATTAGTTAGGTGGCTTGGCTCAGGATCTCCAACATCCATCAGATCTGCTGGCTTTGCTGACCTCTATAAAGCTGGTTCCATCCTGCCATCACACAGCCCTTATACAGGTTTCCAAACAGTAACCACTTAGAATGCCCAGTCGCCATGGAGATATCTGTGTCTTCTGTTAGAATTTTCTTAAAGTTACCTGTATCTCCTTACAGGAACATATGAAGATGAAGGGAAAATATGTAACATGCTTATTAAATGCTTTATTAGAAGTTTTATTGCTGTATACATACAGAATTAGGGTTCTTCACACCCACTGACCACACTGCTCAATCCAGTTAAAGCTGCTTCAGGCTGACACATAAATTTACCATGTAACAAGGTGGAGCCTAGAGTAAATACTGATGAGTGTTCTTTGTTTCGATGTGTTCCACCTTCATCCACAAGAGGAGTAGGATTGGATCCTGGTACCGTAGTTGTACTATTTTTTTTCTGCTTTTCTAAATAAAGTATAGAGAGACTGAAATATAAAGTATAAAAATATATAATATAAATATAAAGTATAATATAAAGCATAAAAGAAGCAGAGTTGTAGTTTAACACTCCTCTCTGCAGCTTCTGTACTGCTACCCAGCCATTACCCTTCTAAGACAGTGTCTGGCCCACGGCCAAAATTGAATAGGTTAAAAAATAATCTAAAAGCACAAAATCAGGAAAATCTCATAAAAATAAACACAACTCAGACTGAAAAAAAAAATAAAACAATTAAATGTGGCTTACTGAACATAAGATCTCTCTCTTCAAAGACTTTGCTAGTTAGTGACCTGATTTGTGACAATCAGATTGATTTATTTTGCCTCAGAGAAACCTGGCTGCAGCAAGAGGATTATGTTACTATAAATGAGTCAACTCCTACTAATTATTTAAATTTTCACATTCCTTGAAATACTGGGCGAGGAGGAGGAGTAGTCAGGTAGTCAGGTAGTCAGCAGCACAGGAGCACCACAGGGGACTGTACTCTCAACATTCCTTTTCACTCTGTACACCTCAGACTTCCAGTACAAGACAGACTCCTGTCATCTGCAGAAATACTCAGATGATTCTGCAGTTATGGGGTGGATCATAGATGGACCGCTTTGTGGCATGGTGTGGAAACAATCATCTCATGTTGAACGTGACTAAAACAAAGGAGATGATTGTAGATTTTAAGAGAAACAGGAATAAGTCAAACACTATTTCCATCATGGGAGAAGAGGTGGAGGTGGTGAAGGAGTATAAATACCTCGGTGTTCACCTGGACAATAGACTAGAGTGGAGATGCAACTGTGAAGCCATCTACAAGAAGGGACAGAGCAGACTTTACTTCTTGAGGAAGCTTAGGTCCTTTGGTGTTTGCAGCAAGATGCTGCATATCTTCTATAAGTCTGTTGTGGAAAGTGTGATCTCTTCTGCCATCATCTACTGGGGAAGCAGCATCAGAGCCAGGGACTTAAAAAAGCTCAACAAGCTGATAAAAAAGGCTGGCTCTGTTCTGGGGACTCCTCTGGAACCTCTGGAGATCATTGTGGAAAGACGGATTCTTCATAAAATGAAGAACATTATGGAGAACCCTGAGCATCCTCTTCATGAGACTGTCCTACAACAACAGAGTGTCTTCAGTCAGAGGCTTCTTCAGATGTACAGTAAGACGGAGCGCTACAGGAGATCCTTCTTGCCCACAGTCATCAGCATCTACAACGGCTCTTTGAAGAAACCTTCATAATGAGCTACAACAACTTTAATTTCCCTTTGGGATTAATAAAGTATTTTTGAATTTTAATTGAATTTGAATTTATAATGTATTTACAGAGTTGTAGTATATCATTTAAAGTTTAAAGGGTAAATTGAATCTCTTTGCCTGGAATAAAAGGACCTTCTTCCAAATCTGATCAGTTGTGTATTCCCTTTTCCCAGTTGAGAAACCTTGTTATTGTATTCTACTTTTTCAGGAATAAATTGAAATTCAAAGAGAACTTTTCTGGAAGAAATGAATCCTGAGTCTAACTCTGTGCCAACACTTTCAGAATCACTTTCCTGATCACTAATTTTCAAAGATGACCAGATGCCTGGTGTCTGTTTAATTTCACAAAGGTATACAGGGCCTTTACAGGCATCTTGTGTTCCTGCTGCGGACTCAGATCTGTCCATACAGTGGCAGGTGGCTTGACAATTTTGGCATTTTGGAGTATGGGCTCTTTTGAGAGTACTGCAAAAAGGGAATTCCTGTCTACCAATGGCGGTCAGGGCATATAATTAAAGAATAAAAAAAAGCGAAAGCTATGATTAGCATTGATCAAAAGATTAATTCTGGTCTACATAATTTGTCTGGTGCCACAAAATATATCAATCTACAGCAATCTCTGGACACTTACTACTTACAACCTTCAAATCACAACCCAAAAACCATCAGTTCAAGTTAGCCTTCTCACTTTTATTTCTTAGCCAGTTCTTAATTTCAGTTTGTTTATTATAATTTTTTTAAAATAGTTTTTAAATTTGGAAAGTGTTCTTGAAGTGTGTCTTGAAAGATGCCACCAAAAGAACATGCATTATTATTTTTACTACTTGGCTTGCAACTGAAAGTACCAATTCAATTTTGAAAATATTCCTTAGCCCTCTAGGGTCACAGAAGTTCCAAAGCATCCACGAATGAATATGAATGTCATATCTGTGAGACAAAGCCTAGCTGAGTCTTCATTTCAATATGTATCAAAGTGTGGACGTCAAACTATATTACCAGTTGTGTATTTTCTTGAATGAATGACTACAATATCCATCCATCCATTCGTCTCTCCTAATCCGGGTCAGATTGCTGCACAGCAGACCCTGGGTGAGAACTTCATTTATAATTAAAGTTGCAAAAAATGCTCTTTTTCATGAACCGTGAAGACATTTAATAGGTCAACTATGAATAGAAATGTGATTGACAAGTAAAAATAAAACAGTGCATTACAAATTTCATTGAATAAAGTAAAAGTACGTTATACACAATATATTTCTTAACCAAACTTCATTTAAAATATTTACACACAAAAGCATAAAGTCATTTTAAGAACAAAACAAGCTGAGCAGCATCAGATATTAGCTATAAATGTTATAAACATTACATTATAACGGTCGCAGACCATAGACGTCATCAGTTCTTGTCAAGGTAGGCTGCAGCTGGTGAAATCCATTCCCACACAAGGTGGTGTTGTCTGGCACAGACAGGTAATCAATTCAGGTGAAATTATTTGATCTTCTTAAACTAAAACACATATCTCATAAACAGCACGAACCTGCACAAACGGAGCACTAAAAAATGAAACAACCCCGGTTCAATTCGGAGCAAAATGGGGTGTTGGTGACGTCATCGGTCAAAATTTAAACTTATAATATCTCATAAACCAGCACAAACGCAAATTTTATCTGCAAAAACCTGCACAAACTAAAAAAGTAGACCACTCCGGTTCAATTTGGAGCAAAGTGGGGTGTTGGTGACCTCTGGATGACCTAAAAAATAATCTTTAATATCTCAGAAACCATAGTAGCACAAACGAAATATTTTAACAGCACACACCTGCACAAATGAAGCACTAACCATTGTCTATTTACTGGAATTTTTCATTGTGGGTGGGGTGTCAGCTTAATTAGCCTTATTTGTCAGAATCAGAATCAGCTTTATTGCTATTTATAAGTTTGTACAGACAAACAAGGAATTTGATTCCGGTTGATCTCAATAATAGAGAACATCTTTTTAAATGTACACATACGCTGGCCACTTTATTAGGTACACCTTGATAGTACCGGGTTGGACCCCCTTTTGCCTTCAGAACTGCCTAAATCCTTCGTGGCATACATTCAACAAGGTACTGGAAACATTCCTCAGAGTTTGGTCCATACTGACATGATAGCATCACACAGATGCTGCAGATTTGTTGGCTGCACATCCATGATGCGCATCTCCTGTTCCACCACATCCTAAAGGTGCTCTATTGGATTGAGATCTGGTGACTGTGGAAGCCATTTGAGTACAGTAAACTCATTGTCATTTTCAAGAAACCAGTCTGAGACACGATGCTCAATTGATACAAAGGGGTCCAAAGTGTGCCAAGAAAATATCCCCCAAACCATTACACCACCACCACTAGCCTGAACGGTTGATACAAGCCAGGATGGATCCATACTTTCATGTTGTTGACACCAAATTCTGACCCTACCATCCAAATATCGCAGCAGAAATCGAGACTTATCAGACCAGGCAACGTTTTTCCAATCTTCTATTGTCCAATTTTGGTGAGCCTGTGCAAATTGTAGTCTTAGTTTCCTGTTCTTAGCTGACAGGAGTGGCACCCAGTGTGGTCTTCTGCTGCTGTAGCCCATCCACCTCAAGGTTCGACATGTTGTGCATTCAGAGATGCTCTTCTGCATGCCTTGGTTATAACGAGTGGTTTTTTGAGTTATTGTTGCCTTTCTATCAGCTCGAACCAGTATGGCTATTCTCCTCTGACCATGGGCATCAATAAGGCATTTGCGCCCACAGAACTGGATATTTTCTCTTTTTCAGACCATTCTCTGTAAACCCTAGAGATGGTAGTGCGTGAAAATCCCAGTAGATCAGCAGTTCCTGAAAAACTCAGACCAGTCCGTCTGGCACCAACAACCGTGCCACGTTCAAAGTCCCTTAAATCACTTTTCTTCCCCATTCTTATGTTCGGTTTGAACTGCAGCAGATCGTCTTGACCATGTCTACATGCCTAAATACATTGAGTTGCTGCCATGTGATTGGCTGATTAGAAATTTGCGTTAATGAGTAGTTGGACAGGTGTACCTAATAAAGTGGCTGGTGATTGTGTATACAATTGACTTTACAATGGGATATAACGTGAGATCAGTCCACAGTGTTGTTTAGGATAGTGAGGAGGGTATGTGGGGGTGGTGTTCTCCGAACGTCCACCATCATCTCCACAGTCTTGAGTGGGTTAAGTTCCAGGTGGCTCTGACCACACCAGTGTGTTGGGACCCACAGCCATGGTTACAACAGGAAATGCGGTATGGACTTTTCTGGAACTTTCAAAATAAATTGCATGAACCTACTTCTGGCACAACTTAGGAATTGGGGTTAACAGCGAATTTCCCATGATGCCACTGGCCGTATAAAACCCCCAACTTTCCAAGGAATCGATCTCTTCTGCAGGGTCACCCAGGGGCCTGGAAGGAGAGACACTGCGTGCTAATGTCTCTTTGCAGGCAAACAGACATAGACTCTTCAAACTGGATCCAAGAGTGTCATACGATCATCGATCATATGCAGTAAGTTAAGTACGAATGAATTACTGTTCGTGTATCCGGTAGATTCATTCATGAATGGGATAATTAAGGTTCAAGTGCTGCTTGACTTTCTCTCTGAGGCCTACAGATCAAACCTTGTTTCCAGAGAGTTTCCCAGCAGAGACACTGTCTCTACGATGCCGAGTGAAGCAGTTTCCCAGTCTGAAAGGAGGAAAACAAGGACCTGCATCACCGTGGCTACAGTAACTGTGCAGCTGGTTGGCGGACAGAGCGAGCCGTCCTTCACCCACAGCTGCGGAGGTTAGCTGAAGCTAACCCTTTGTTCACAGAGCTTTATTCAAACGTCGTCGTCGCCCGGACAACTTCTCCTCAGCACGGTTCATGAGAGGTTAGGGGTTTGGGCGGAGTTAAGTGATTTAGGATTAAATGATCTAAACGTTTTTCATTTTATGAAGTTTGGTTTTGTTTGTGAAACTCTGCTATCTTAGTGCTAGCAGGCTATCTGCAGCACACGTGCTCAGTTTTGTGTTCTGTGTTTGTGTGTTTTTAAAGTTAAGACAATCTTTACTTGAAGGGTGATTTTAAACACAGAAGATTGATCATAACGCGCCGTCCACGCATATGCATTTGAACCCTTTTATTAACGGTATTTTAAAGGTGTGTGTTTGATTCTGGTGCTAAGCTATAAGCTTCTTTTGTTAGCTTTAACTGCTAACAGCTAAGAACACGTGCTTACTACTAAAGATCATCTACCCAGAAAGGTTGTTGGTTTTCAATCCAGTAAATAATATTTCCCTAAACATTACTTTACTAAACTTGATAACTAAGTAATCACCATTAAGCCCCATTTCTCCAGAAAGATTTGGCTCTTTTCCAAAATATTTCCTTAAATATTTTACCATTTCCTTAATAATATTTCTTTAAATATTATTTCAATAAACCGTTGAGAATTAGTCATCCAGAAGGTTGGTTTTATTCAGCAGATCATTCTTTAAAACATTATTTTATTAAAATAATATTTTATCTGGTCTTGCATTGTGAATGGTTGTGTAAAGGTATGATGATTATTGCTTAAGTTGGTTCCAAGACTAACTAACTTCAATTCCAGATTCTTCAAGATAATCCTTGGTTCTCAAACATAAATATTGCATGGTAATGTTGCATCACTCTTTTGGTCATGATTTCCAATCATCTTTAATCAACTTGTTTATATTGTACATAGCCCATTAGTCTTCGTTATTCTTTAATTCTGCTTGGTAGTTTAGTTGGATTGTTTTAGCATAGTAAAGAGTTTGTTGATTGAAATATGTTTGACTTTGAGTTGACTTATTTTTGTTAATAAATTCTTGTATTTTAAGAAATTGTGTGAATTCATTCCATGTGTGTGCAGAGTTTTGCTGTTCAATAATGTCAGAGCTTGGCTCACCCTTTTCGATTTTGTCCTAATGCCACCATCTTATTGGGGTGGTATTCACAGGACAACCCCTAACAAACCGAAATATTATTTGATAAAATATTAAAGTATTAATATTAAATAATATATTCAGATTCCTAGTCACAACAAGTGTACCAGCTGATCCACCTCCTGTCTGTATGCAGTCATTACTTTCCTGGATCAGTCCAATAACAGTGGTGTCATCTGCAAACTTCAGGAATTTCACTGATGGGTCTGCTGAGGTGCAGTCATTTGTGTAGAGGGAGAAGAGGAGTGGGGAGAGAACACACCCCTGGGGGGCGCAGGTGCTGATGGTTGTTGTGCGGGAGAAGATGCTCCCCAGCCTCACCTGCTGCTGCCGGCCCTTCAGGAAGCTGGTGATCCAGTGACAGGTGAAGGCCGGGACTTTGAGCTGGATGAGCTTCTGGTGGAGGATATCTGGGTTGATAATGCTGAGGGCCGAGCTGAAGTCCACAAACAGAATCCTGGCGTACATCCCTGGGTGGTCGAGGTGTTGCAGGATGAAGTGTAGTCCCAAGTTGATTGCATCATCTGCCAACCTATTTGCCCGATAGGCAAACCGCAGGGGGTCCAGCCGGGGGTCCAGCAGGGGGCCTGTGATGTCCTTCAGGTGCTTTAACACCAGTCGCTCAAAGGATTTCATGACCACAGACGTCAGGGCGACTGGCCTGTAGTCATTTAATCCTGTGATGGTGGATTTCTTGGGTACTGGGATGATGATGGAGCATTTGAAGCTGGAGGGAACCTTACACAGCTCCAGTGACTTGTTGAAGATCTCAGTGAAGATAAGCACCAGTTGGTCAGCACAAATTCCACTATCTTTATACTATAATTTATTATGCAAAATTTGGGGTGTGGAAGAATCCAAAACATGCAGCATTTTTTTGAGTTTGACCTGTTTTAGATATATTTCAATGACCCTGCTCTGAGCATCTCTATGCTTAATATCCCAGTCACAACTCTGTGTGTAGCAGGCAACATACAGTAGTGCTTCTCATCTTTCTCATAGGAGCTCATCTGAAATAACCCAGATTATCACTCTAAAACCCTCATGACAGTTTAGATTAGCTGTTGAATTTATTGTTTTAAAACTCTGGCTTTGCCCTTACATGTGAAACATTTGCTTTATAATATTGTACAGCTAAGAGTCTGGAATGTAGTGTTTGATCTAAATGCTGTCTGATTTGAATAAATACAGGGTGATAAAGTGTTTACTTCCACTGCAGGCTGCTGATTATTAATAATTTCACCCACACAGCTCCAGAAACACCAAACAAGGCCCCAGATTGCTGTCAAAACACCTGTTTGCTGTTCATTTGACCCAGCAACCTGAACACAGCAGGTGACATGATGACTCATGCACAGACTTTGAAGCACCAACAATTTGTATGGTTCACAGCTCCCTGGCTTGCATCAGCGCAATATCTTAATTAATATTATATAAAAAAGTAAGGGACGAATAACAAAAGGTGATCTCATGGAGGGTTCTTTTTATCTTTAATCCCATGTCACATCTGAATATTAACAATCTGCACTACGGCAAATGATCTGTGCCTACAGATTCTTATAAGGAGAACATTGTTTAGTGTGTGTGAAGAATCAGGGTGCATCTAATGAGTAATTATGAGAAAATAGGAACATAATCAGAGAATATCTTTTAAAAACTGATCTTAAAACTTTTGTGGCAATAACATAAATGTCCATTGTGTTGCAGATGTTATTATTTGTCCTATTAAAACTATAATACAACGAATGTGCACCCTTCAGAGTTGTACATGACAGGACATAATAAAATGATCTGACCCTTACCAGGTTTGAAAATTATTATAATCTTTCTTGAACAAAAACCTCAACATAATCCACACTGTCAGTATTTAATAAACAAAAATGAAATTAACATGGAAAGGCTTTGTGAAAAGCAAGAACAATCTATAATTTCATAGCTTATAGAATCACCTTTAGCAGCAATATCATAATAAAGCCTGCCAAAGCCTTTTTTCAAGCATTGCTGCTTCCTAACTTGTATGACCTTAGTTTTGGGCCAAGCTTCAGCTGTTGGACAGATGGCCTCAAATTAGACATGAGAGTAATTTGTTTGAGTTTATGGTTGACTTAATACCTACAGTGTGTCCAGGTTACATCCTTGCTTGACAGATATCAAGAGGTAGATGTGGCTGATATGCTTTTGTCCATTATGCCGAAGCATCTCTGCTTTGGTCTTATTTGTACAAAGGACATTGTTCCTGAAGTATTCTAGTTCATTCATTCATGCAACTTTGCAAACAGGTTGTGCTGCTGTTTTTCATGCATATGGTCACTACAGTGGGCACGTTTTCAAAAGCTATTTAATATTTGTATTTGTTTGGGTATTGATGGTACACTTCATTGGACTCTAGTGTGGCAATCCAAACACTGCAGTCTCTGGGCAACCTGTGCAAGTTCACAAACAATGTCCTTGATCCAACATGAGCACCAGTCCGCCAGAGATGACGAGCACATCAGAATTTTGCTAATCCTTCAGTGGTATGTCATCCATCTAGGTAAAATATTAATAACATTGATCAACAACTAAGGATTAACATGATTATTAAAACTTTGAAGTATTGTATGATACTGTTGTTGCAGTGAAAACATGTTTTTGTTGTCAGATTGAAACTTAGTGTTTTTCTACCAAAACAAGAGTTTTGCAGATTGGTTCGAAAGTGTGAATTACAATTAGTGTTTTAATCGGTAAGGGTTAAGTGCAGTACTTGACATGAAGTCCTACAGGTACTATAGCTGAGCTCATATATATATTAAATATTTCTAGAATTGCGCCGCTCAAGGTGGCAGCAGGTTGGAGTAGCTCTGTTACTTCTGATTCTGATTTATTCTTTTTTGGGAACTATTCCTCTTGTGGTGGATACAGTTAATTTTTTTTGGACTACTGTCCACTCCGGTGTCGGATGCTGTGCAGCTTGGAGGATTTTTCTTGATACTTTCTATTTTTGGACATTTGTTATGATGCATTGCCATGGCAACGGGGTTGTTTCTTACAACCGGGAGCAGCTGATTAATATCTCAAAAGCTCAAATAATACTTCAACTACAACCCCAAATCCCTGATGAGTTGAAAAGGAGATGCCGTGGATGCAGAGCAGGAGCTAAGAGAAGAGAGAGAAGGAGGAAGTTCAAACCATCTCTTCCGTCGATTATGATGGGCAATGTGAGATCGTTGGGAAACAAGTTGGATGAACTCCAAGCCCTACAAAGGACCCAGCCAGAGTACTGGGCATGCAGTATCATGTGTTTTACTGAGACATGGTTGCAGGATCATATCCCCGACTCCAGCGTCTCTCTGCCGGGCTTTTTAACCATACGAGCAGACAGAGATTTAAAGAGGAGCGGCAAATGTAAAGGAGGTGGACTGGCAGTATTTGTGAACAACAGATGGTGTCATCCAGGACATGTTACTGTGAAGTGTCAACTCTGCAGTCCAGATATTGAACTGTTGGCAGTAAGTTTTCGTCCATATTATTTACCCAGAGAGTTTACCAGTGTTATTTTGGCAACAGTTTACGTTCCACCTTCCGCTGTTGCCGACACTGCATGTGATGCCATCAGCTCAGTTGTTGCTAAGATACAGACACAAAACCCCAATGCTTTTGTGGCAATTTCTGGTGATTTTAACCATGCTTCACTCTCTGCTACACTTCCAACGTTTCAACAGTTTGTCAGCTGCTCTACCAGAGAAAACAAAACATTGGATTTGTTTTATGCAAATGTCAAGGACTCATACATCTCTACAGCAAGACCTCCGCTAGGCAAATCAGATCACAATCTTGTTTTTCTCTGCTCGAAATATAAGCCCCTTGTTCAGAGGCAACCTGTAATAAAGAGGACTGTGAGAAAATGGTCACAGGAAGCTGAAGAAGCTCTGCAAGGTTGCTTTGAGGCTACAGACTGGGACGCACTGTGCCAGCCACATGGAGAGGACATCAATGCCATGACTGAGTGTGTAACCGACTATATAAACTTCTGTGTGGATAACATCATCCCCACCAGAACCGTGAGATGCTTCCCCAACAACAAACCTTGGATCACCAGTGACCTGAAGGACCTGCTTAACAAGAAAAAAGAGCCTTCAGAGAGGGAGACAGATAATTATTGAGGAGTTTACAGAAGCAACTTAAAGTCAAGATAAGAGACAGCAAGGAGGTGTACAAGAAGAAGCTGGAGAGCAAGCTCCAGCAAAACAATATCAGAGATGTGTGGACAGGGATGAAGAAGATTACAGGCTTCAAGCAGAAGGATGATCAGACCGATGGACGTCTGGACAGAGCCAATGAACTGAACGTATTCTTCAATAGGTTCAGTTCAGAAAGAAGCTCAGCATCCTCCTCTCCTGCTCACAGCCAAACAGACATCCCACCCTCCTTTGACCCACAGGACCCACAGCTGTCCAGTAACACCTCACATTTTTTATCTTCCACCTCAGCCCTTGACCCTTCTACATGTTTGCCATCAACCATATCAGAAGATGCTGATGCTTCCTTTGCTTCCCCCTTCCACCTGTGTGTCTCAGGAAGACGGTGAAGAGACAACTGGAGAGACTGAATAGGAATAAGGCTGCAGGTCCAGATCATGTCAGCCCTAGAGTCCTGAAGGCCTGTGCAGAGCAGCTCTGTGGGATTCTGCAGCACCTCTTCAACCTTAGCCTGGCCCAGAAGAAGGTTCCGGTGTTGTGGAAGACCTCCTGTCTTGTTCCGGTACCAAAGAAAACTCACCCATCAGTCCTCAATGACTATAGACCTGTTGCCCTGACATCTCACATCATGAAGGTCCTAGAGAGACTCCTGTTGGCCCACCTCAGTAAGCAAACAGTAAACCATCAGGACCCCTTCAGTTTGCTTATCGCTGTGGAGTTGGAGTTGAAGATGCCATCATACACCTGCTTCAACAAACCCACTGTCATCTGGACAAAGCCAGTAGCACTGTGAGGATCATGTTCTTTGATTTCTCCAGTGCATTTAATACAATCCAACCTAATTTGCTTTGTCAGAAACTCCAGAAGACTCAGGTGGAGGCCTCAACAATCTCCTGGATTAAAGACTACCTGACAAACAGACCACAGTTTGTGAGACTGAAGGGTTGTGAGTCTAACCAGGTAGTCAGCAGCACAGGAGCACCACAGGGGACTGTATTCTCACCATTCCTTTTCACTCTGTACACCTCAGACTTCCAGTACAAGACAGACTTCTGTCATCTGCAGAAATACTCGGATGATTCTGCAGTCGTGGGGTGGATCAGAGATGGACAAGAAGCTGAGTACAGGATGGTGGTGGACCGCTTTGTGACATGGAGTGGAAACAATCATCTCATGTTGAACGTGACTAAAACAAAGGATATGATTGTAGATTTTAAGAGAAACAGGAATAAGTCAAACACTATTTCTATCATGGGAGAAGAAGTGGAGGTGGTGCAGGAGTATAAATACCTCGGTGTTCACCTGGACAACAGACTAGAGTGGAGATGCAACTGTGAAGCCATCTACAAGAAGGGACAGAGCAGACTGTTCTTCTTGAGGAAGCTTAGGTCATTTGGTGTTTGCAGCAAGATGCTGCATATCTTCTATAAGTCTGTTGTGGAGAGTGTGATCTCTTCTACCATCATCTCCTGGGGACGCAGCATCAGAGCCAGGGACTTAAAAAAGCTCAACAAGCTGATAAAAAAGGCTGACTCTGTTCTGGGGACTCCTCTGGAACCTCTGGAGATCATTGTGGAAAGACGGATTCTTCATAAAACTCTGAGCATCCTCTTCATGAGACTGTCCTACAGCAACAGAGTGTCTTCAGTCAGAGGCTTCTTCAGATCTGCTGTAAGACGGAGCGCTACAGGAGATCCTTCCTGCCCACAGCCATCAGCATCTACAACGGCTCTTTGAAGAAACCTACATAATATGAGCTATAACAACATTTATTTTCCCTTTGAATTTGAATTGAATTGAAATAAGGGTGATGCTAGCGACAGGGCAAAGGATTGTCTCTCAGAGAAGGGAGAATTACCCTCTATGAGAATTAGTTGGAAGAGCTGAAGAGCAGAAATATGCTGAATAAGATGACGAATTGCCACCAGACAAAGCTCCAAAACAAGAGTAGAATATCACAAATCTATAGGCTTAAAATGAACCATTTTGAATATGGGAGCCTTTTTTCCTTAACTGAAGAAAAACTGGAGTAGGGAGTGATGAGACATGAGAGCATACCTAGAAGAAGCTAAGAAATCAAGAACAAGTACATTCTTTCATAACCCTGAACTATTATTAGAAAACAGTTAAATATGTGGTCACTTTATATTATTTTATGTGTTTTACTGGAGATATTATAATATTTATTTGTTTGTTAGATGCATATTTTAAAATCCAAATGCAGGTTGTTGCTCTTGGGGTTGTATCCACATTGAGCTGAATTTGCTTTAAATTCGCTCCTGGGAAGATTGGTGAATAGTCTTTTTCATTGTAGAAGGAGGAATTTCAAATTGTTTGGAAATAGCAGACTGCTGATGTCTTTACATTGTGTTAACACAAGCATGTATGCTCTAGAGTGGCAAACTGCCCAAACTCCTGCTTTTATAGAGATATAATCAACTGATGTAGATCTACTTTATTTGCACTGTCATCTCTGGAAGTAAAATGATGCAACATTTACAGATACTTTGGACTAACTTTATTTGAGCTCAGAGTACCTTAGTATACTTTAGTTTAGATCACTTGTTTTTAAATAAACAGTCGCAGACTGAGATACAAATATACTATACTTCACACAGGTTTGATCATTATAATGCCATGGTACGATTGCAGTGGAGCAAAGGTTTGTAAGTCAGCAGATCCATGAGGAATAGTAGCCCAGACAGCGCTGTCATCACTGGTAGTCCCAGATTCAGCACCATCGAGGGTGGTGATGACATGTTAAAATGCAGAATGTTGTACCTGATTTAACTCTTTGGATCAGCTTGCCTCGCTGTGACTCACAAGCCTGCAGAAACATTGACTCACAATTATTTAATTTCCCTGCTGGGAAATGAAATCTCTGGAGAAAAATGCTGACTTGTCAGGGAAAACAAGCTGGAGACTTACCGACGACGGTTGCATATCTGCGTGCGAGCACCCTGTAATGCGTAAGACGGTGAGGACGAGGGTAAAAAGAAAAGCCAATATCTCAAAAGTCTTTTTGAAGAGCATAGGGTGTTTCATAAACTTAACCGGGTGCTTATTGTAATCATGATTAAAGATGATCGTTGTTTTTACCTTTTCTTGTTTGAATAAAAGCTGGAAACAGGCAACTTAAATAAGGTGTAAAGAGTCTCTTTAATGAATTATAGTGAATGCTTACTATTTAAATGATCTGATTAAGTACAAAATACCTTTTGATTAACAATGAATTTACATACCAACTGATTTAATTTGTACTTGTATATAGACTCCTCCGAAGTTGCAGCAAATACCCTAAATCTTTACATTTCAGAGACTTCTCAGAATACAATATATAACGCTTCTGCTATTGTACAGATATTTCTGGTCCATTTCTGCTTTGTACTAGAAATGGGCCAAGCAGAGACCCATGAGCACAGAAAAAAAGTGCAGCACCTGCACTTTTACAAAGACAGCAATTTACAGACAGTCTAAATTTATGTCATCCTCTATTAATGTTTGCAAGATTCTTTGTAACTATATGATTTAGTGCTTTTAATTATGACTTTTTGCAAATAATGTTTCTGAAAGTTACATTATTAATACAGTGAGAACAGTTAGCACTTCATGTTGTTAATTATTCACATTCGTTCTTAGTTTTATTGATAATAACTTTTTTAATCCCTAAACTGTTCTCTTAAAGCCTAAAGTGGCCACTAGATCCCACAGGTATGTCATCATATGGACACATACTTTACATAAAGTTTGATCAAAGCATGATATTCCTTATATTTTTGTTATTTCGTTTTATTCCCTGAATTGAATTCGTCCTATTGCACGGTTGCTGCTCTGTTATTAAACACTTGACAAATAAATATGCAGTATATGAATTCACTTTCTTCCACTTATTAAGATCAGGTCAAAGCAGTAGGCCCAGGAGGTAAATCCAGACATCCAAGTTCTGGGTCTATCCTGGGGTTCTCCATCCATGAGTACAAGTCACTGGATGTGATTGATGGGGATCCTTTTGATCTGCAGGAACAGCAGAACTCCTCCAAGCTCTCCCATGAATAATTGAGCTCCTCACCTTGTCTTTAAGGCAGAGACCAGCCATCTTTTAAGGAGTAAGCTAATTTCAACAGGTTGAACTCAGGATGTTAGTGTTTCTTTCATGAGCGTTATCTCATAAAATGAGGTGACAGTTGCAACATAGCTGGGGAAATAAATAGGTCATCAAGATATTAAACCCATCTGCATAAGCCTCGGCACCAAGTGAACAGGTTTTTGTTTTTTTACTGTGGCGGCTCCTCTGGCTATTCATGCATGCTACTATGGGTTATATCATTATGTGTGATGCTCAGCAAACAAACGTACAGATTTTCCTCCACTGAATAAGCTTCATTTTAAAGGTTGAAGAGAATTCCATAAGAAGAGGAACAATACCAAAGTTCAGCTTACTAACAGCGACTTATTGGCACCCCATGTAAAGAAGTCTAAAAAGCCTTAACATAAATATATCAGTTATTGAAGCAGCATAATGTCACTTTTAAAATTCTGAAAAATCATTATGGGTTCATTTATGCAGTTGGAAATAAAATAACACAAGAGTTATTTTTTAGCAAAATCATGAGAGCCACAGCTACTTTGAATGATCATGTTAAAAAATGATAAACTTTCCCTGTCCTTTACTCTTAGTTACTATTTGACATAGAAAAAAAAAACAAGATAGCATGAAAATAGACCCAACTCTTTTAGCCACTAGTCACTTGGCTGGACAAGGTCCAGGGTTTATCTTTCTAACACACTGAGCTGGTGGTAATGGAGGTAAAATAAATCACCAACACTGCAACAAAGAGTAGCGACGAATATGACAGCAATTGGTTCTAACAACTATTAGACACAGGAAAAATAACTGTTTTTCTGGCAACTACTGAGAAATATTTGGGTATATTACTCCAAAAAACAACACAATTCGGATTTCTTTCATGCTAAGGTTTTTGCACAAACTGGAGTTATTTAAGAAAGTATACAGCTCCCAGTAAAGCATTTCTTCTGCTTCTTTTATAGAAAGTCATTTGGTATTTATAATATCAGAGGAAAAAGCAAAAGCTCAGAATAATTACACATTTAATGCTCAAGATCCTAATTAACACAGCAGCTTTCATAATGCTGACTGGTTTTTTGTACTTTAAGGACATTTTATTTCACTTTTACACCCACATCTTTACTTACATTGGAGTGCCAAATCAAAATACATTATCACAGGGTATACTGTCAGCATGTATTCACTTTCTGTCTTTAATTCATTAGCAGTGAAGCTGTTCCAGAAAATGCTGCATGATCACATCACACCCTGGCCTTGTCTTGGCTGTCGCTGAAGCTTTTCGAGCAACTCGTCTGTGTCTGAACATCTTCATCCAGCTGTCCACTATCATTGGGAAAAACACGGGAATAATCTCTCTCAGGGTGGATTTTTTTGCTTTCAGCATGACCCAGATTTGACTATTTATGTTCTGCCTTGCTGTGAGAAGATATAATCTCATGCTTACACGATGTGGAAGTCTCATTTCTCCTTTGTTTTTGTGTAAATCCTGTGAGCACAATTTGCATTTGAACATGCATTAAAAGTATCCTCTGTGGCATTTAAAAATACTACATCTAATTTAGTTATTGCTATCCTTTTTTAGCTGGCATCATAACCAGTGCTTGTTTAAAGTCATCAACAACAGCTGGTGAAAGCAAAAAACAAACAGCAGAAGGACCTGAATTGTATTCCCACTTGCGTAAATGGAAGCAATTGAGTCATTTATGATGTCACGCACTGATGTGCATCAGATTGCTATGGTTACACCAATCTCTGGATAATGAAGTTCTTATACTGGATTTTCACAACACTAGCAGCTCTCTGTAAAGACAGGTTTGCTATCTGTCTAAAATGATCATTTAAAGAGTTAACTGTAACAGATACAATCCACAAGCTTAAAAGTTAATTAAACGTTTATTTGTAAGGTTTTAGCAGATATAAGCTACATTAAAATGTATTAATGTTCACAACTCAATGAGTTTCATTAGTTTTCAAACATCAAATTAGTCTTGTAACTTGTCAATAAAATTATTTCCATGTGAGGCTTGAATTCTGTCCTTAATTGGCTTCAACATCTACACTTAAAAAGAAGAAAAGGAGTTCTTTTTAAGGTTAGTATTTCTTTGAAAGAATCGACATGAAAAAATCAGTTAAGATTACAGAAAAGAAAACCTAGTAATAATTAATTATTGACTACTCATGACTCATGAACTAAAATTGCAGAAAACGTGAGACAGGAGCTGCTACTCTTCAAAACAAACAGGTAATAAAACACACTGTTCTATCAGATTTAAAGCTGATTAAAGACCTAAAAGTGATAAACGGTCCGATTCTCAGTTGTCAATTGTCTCAGTTGTCAAGCATTTTCATGGTCTAATCCGAACCTTACAAACATTCCTTGAATACATAAATGGTGGGCTTTATGCATAGTAATCAGTCATAAAATGGGCAGAGACAAGACCTGCAGCAAAGGTCACAAAGTCCAAAATCAAACCCTGGGTGGCTGCATATTAGTCTCTGAATATGGGGCGCCTACTGTACCTCTACAACTTGGACTATGTTTTCTGTAAGCTTGATTCTGTCTGTGTCTGTGAACACAGCACTGGTTCTTGGCGGCCCAGACTTTCGGGAGAGGAGTTCTGAGGAGGCACTGATCAGCCATTCTGAAGTTAATAGTTTTGTAACCATGGCAACAAGTCACGGGTGAGGAAATATAACCAAGTATAGGATGTGAAGGACAAAACCTAAGCAGACATAAAATATTCAGTTAGTCAGTCGTTTTCTACCGCTTATTCCATAGTGGGTCACGGGGAGCTGGTGCCTATCTCCAGCAGTCTATGGGCAAGAGGCACATAAAATATTAATAATGGCAAAATTGTACAGCACCAGTTTACAAGTTCAGAAAACAATTTATTGTTTTGGGAAAACTGCTGTAATGGTTTTGAGGAGCACAACAACAATTTGAGATGTTTACGTGGCCTCTAAATTTCCCAGATTTCAAACGAGTATCTGTGGGATGTTCTGGAGAAACAAATCTGATAGATGGAGCGCCTGCAATTCTCACCTTACAGAACTTGAAGGATCTGCTGTTGACATCATGGTGCTAGATACCACAGCACACCTTCAGGGGTCCACGTGCAGTCCATGCCTAGATGCCTCAGAGCAGTGGTTTTTCCCATGTTGGTCAAATTGGACAAATTGAAAGTACTGGTGGTCTACAGAAAGTTTTATTAAAAACTCAAAATAGGTTAAATAATAGGTTTAATAAATAATAAGTGTGCTTTTGCTGCATATTTGTTGCCCTGCTTTCTATATAAAAACATGGTGAATAGAAGACACTTTGTATTGTACCTAACATTTTCCAATTTAAGAAAATTATAATGTCAGTGAAAATCTTGCCCTAAAAATTTTAAACAAGTGTTAGTCTGCCTGCCAAAGTTATACCCTTCTTGAATTTTCAAAATGGTCATGCAATGGTCATGGGGATCAATCTTATCTTTAGGTAGTTGGTTATAATGTTATGCATGATCAGTGTAGTTTTTCTACATTTTTACTTAAAAAATATATTTTGTCATATTTTATATATATTTTTTTCTATTATTGGTATGATTTTGTATCACCTGACCAACCCTATAGCTATCACATTTACATTAATGTCTATTACTGTATCTGTAAACTACACTGTACCTCTTTGATCATTACTGAATGGCCATATAAATGAAAAATCTATATGGCACAGAAAGTCAATAGCTGTATGAAAGGGTGGATATGAGACTGTGAAGAGAATAGTAGAACCTAAAGAAGGTCAAAAGGTGTTACCATACATCAAATCTAGTTCTATATTTAACCTGGATCTGCTTGCTGAATCCATAATCAGCTGCTCCTTTAAAGAGTGATAGCCTCCGTCTTGTCAGAAGTAATGTTATAAAACAGGCATCCAGTGTGTCCTTCTCCCATCTGTTCTCGCTCCTTGGTCTCTATTTCTCTGTGTTCCGTGACGCAAAGCCTGAGTGGGAGTGGACAAACCTTCTGCTCCCCGAGAGGACTGAGTGGGCCGCCGCCATCCGCTTTGTGTGCAGCAGCGATGCAGCCAGAGATGGAGGTTTACGGCTGAGAGGGGAAGGGGGGGGAGGCTTTTGAACAAAAGTGAGTGAAAGCCTAAGAGATACAGTGGATACAGAGAGGCAAATAATGAGGATGAATCGGGAGGCAGGAGAGGAGAGCAACTGAATGATGGTTCAGACTGAAGGACGTTTTATAAAGGGGAGGAAGGAGAGTGTGAGATAGTCAGGGAGACATGGATGGGTGGGAAAAAACCTGATAATGAGGCGATTAGGACATAAAGCAGGAAGAATCGACTGGTGTTTAAAACAAGCAGGAATCAAAATGGTAGGGCTTGAACATATAAAACATAACATAGAGCATTAATATCGCAAATTCTCAAGACACCAGCACCATAAAGCAGAGAATATGACAGCTTTTATATATCTTCTGTTCTATGTTTAATAGTTTTCTATAGCTACTAAACTAACCTAACGATGTTATTCTGACTCACTGATGATACCAAATAAACCAGTCATTCATTCATTTTCCATACCTTGACTTGTGAAATGAAGGAGTCACCAAAAAATCTAATATTCAAATGACCTGGCTTACATAGGTTAATATAAAGACATCAATTAGTGGTCAGTGGCAAAAAATCAGATAACCTTGTCTAATCCTGATGCCAAAAGTGCTGTTAAAATTCTTGTTTGCTTGGGTTTTGTAAATTCGTGTTAGTTTAACTTTAGACTGTTAAGTTTAAAGGTCAAAATACTGCCTGAGCAACATACACATACACTATATTGCTGAAAATATTTGTTTGTCTACATACATGAACTTTGATGACATCCTATTCTTAATCTATAAAGTCCAATTTGTTGATGGACCCACTGTTGCCAGCAACTTTAACTTCAACCCAAATTCCAATTAAGTTGGGACGTTCTGTAAAACTTAAAAAAACAGAATACAATGATTTGTAAATCCTGTTTAACCTATTTGCAATTAAATACACAAAAAGGGCAAGATATTTAATGTTTGAACTCACCAACTTTATTTTTTGCAAATAATCAATCATTTTGAATTTGATGCTTGCAACATGTTCCAAAAAAGTTGGGACAGGGGCAACAAAAGATTGGGAATGTTGAGGAATGCTCAAAAACACCTGTTAGGAAAATTCCACTGGTGAACAGGTTAATTGGAAACCAGTGAGCGTCATGAATGGGTATAAAAGAAGCATCCCTGAAAGGCTCGTTCAATAGCAAGGATGGGGCAAGGTTAATCACTTTGGAAACAACTGCATGAGTAAATAGTCTGACATTTTAAGAGCGTTTCTCAACGTACAAATGCAAGTAATTTACGGATTTCATCATCTACACTCCATGATATCATCAAAAGATTCAGAGAATCTGGAGAAATCTCCGCATGCAAGCAGCAAGGGTGAAAACCCACATTTAATGTCTGTGATCTTTGACCCCTCAGGAGGCACTTCATCAAAAACTGGCATCATTCTGTAACAGATATTACCACGCTGGCTCAGGAACACTTGAGAAAACAATTTTCAGGTAAAACAGTTAGTCGCTACATCTACAAGAGCAAGTTAAAACTACTCATACCACTGCAAAGCATGATAGAATATATCAACAACACCCAGAAATGCCAAGCTCGTCTGAGATGGGCTGACGCAAAGTAAAAAAGTGTGTTGTGGTCTGACGAGTCCACATTTCAAATTGTTTTTGAAAATCGTGGACATCGTGTCCTCTGGGCCAAAGAGGAAAACAACTATCTGGGCTTTTGTTGACACAAAGTTCCAAAGTCAGCATCTGTGATAGTTTGGGTGTGCATTAGTACCCATGGCATGGGTAACTTGCACATCTGTAAATGCACCAATGATGCTGAATGGTACACACAGGTATATGCTGCCATCGGAGCAACGTCTTTCTCAGGGATGTCCCTGCTTATTTCAGCAAGACAATGCCAAGCCACATTCTGAAAGTGTTACAACAACGTGGCTTCATAGTAAAAGATTGCGGGTACTAGACTGGCATGCCTGCAGTCCAGACCTGTCTACCATTGAACATGTGTTATGAAGTGCAAAATATGACAACAGAGACCTCAGACTGTTGAGCAACTGAAGTTGTACATCAGGAAAGAATAGGAAAGATTCCACCAACAAAGCTTCAACAAGTAGTGTCCTCAGTTCTGAAATGTTTGCTGAGTTTTGTTAAAAGGAATGGTGATGTAACACAGTGGTAAACATGTCCCTGTCCCAACTTTTTTCTTACGTGTTGCAAGCATCAAATTCAAAATGAATATTTGAATATTTGCAAAAAATAAACTATAAAGTTTATCAGTTTGAACGTTAAATGTGTCTTTGTAGTTTATTCAATTGTATTTAGGTTAAACAGGATTAGCAAATTATTGTATTTTGTATTGATTTACATTATACACAACATTCCAATTTAATTAGAATTGGGGTTATATTCTGTAAACATCTTCTAAAAGGTTTAGGAGTGTGTTTATAGTTAGCTGAGAAAACCGGAATTGCAGCCTCTGCTCTAATTCATCTGAAAGGTGTTCAAGAAGGTTGAGGTCAGGACTGTGCAGGACAGTAAAGTTTCTCCACACTAAACTTTCTACACTTGCAGCCATGGAAGTGATTGTTACACCAGAATTCATTGATTTGGTGGGGTGACCCAATACTTTTTCTCTTTGTAGAACAAGATGTAGAAATTGTATCTTCAGGAGTAATAGTCTTCACATAAATACCTCTTTTTTTATCCCACTGAGATTTGGTTATAAAGTTTAAGATTATGTAAAAATCTCATCATGCTGAAATTGATCATTTTGGTTCAATTCAATTCAGTTTATTTATATAGCGCCAATTCACAACACATGTTGTCTCAAGGCACTTCACAAACGTCAGGTACATAGATTCCAATTAATCCTAACAATTGAACAGTGCAGTCAGATTCAGTTATTTATTCAAATTGGATAAAAAGTTTTTCTGTCTAAGGAAACCCAGCAGATTGCATCGAGTCATTGATTTGCAGCATTCACTCCTCCCAGATGAGCATGTAGAGACAGTGGACAGTCACTGGCGTTGACTTTGCAGCAATCCCTCATACTGAGCATGCATGTAGCGACAGTGGAGAGGAAAAACTCCCTTTTAACAGGAAGAAACCTCCAGCAGAACCAGGCTCAGTGTGAGCGGCCATCTGCCACGACCGACTGGGGGTTTGAGAGAACAGAGCAGAGACACAAAGAGAACACAGAAGCACTGATCCAGGAGTACTTTCTATGGGAAAGAAAAGTAAATGTTAATTGATGTAGTTCTTTTAGTCGATTCACCTAGAAAGAAAGATCAGATAAACTCTGAGCCAGTTTTCAAGGTTAGAAAGAGAAGCACATAGAGTTAGTCACAGTAAAAGCTCAGTCAATTGCCATGTCTAGGAGAAAAAAGGGTTAAACACTGAAAGACAGGGCCAAGTGTATCATCAGTATAGGGTGAGCATTAAGTTGTTGCCAGCAGAAGCTTGGACAATGCCCCTCTCCAGAAAGTTGTCACAGGTAGACACAGAGTCAGGCCAGGTGTAGCTTCTAGGAAGAGAAAATAGGGAGAACATAGAGTTAAAAACTGAAATAACAGCAAATAACGCAGAATTAGAGAGTAGTGTGAGAATGTAGCAAAGAGGGTGAAAGTGGTCATTACAGGTCCTTCTCAAAATATTAGCATATTGTGATGAAGTTCATTATTTTCCATAATGTAATGATGAAAATTTAACATTCATATATTTTAGATTCATTGCACACTAACTGAAATATTTCAGGTCTTTTATTGTCTTAATACGGATGATTTTGGCATACAGCTCATGAAAACCCAAAATTCCTATCTCACAAAATTAGCATATCATTAAAAGGGTCTCTAAACGAGCTATGAACCTAATCATCTGAATCAACGAGTTAACTCCAAACACCTGCAAAAGATTCCTGAGGCCTTTAAAACTCCCAGCCCGGTTCATCACTCAAAACCCCAATCATGGGTAAGACTGCCGACCTGACTGCTGTCCAGAAGGCCACTATTGACACCCTCAAGCAAGAGGGTAAGACACAGAAAGAAATTTCTGAACGAATAGGCTGTTCCCAGAGTGCTGTATCAAGGCACCTCAGTGGGAAGTCTGTGGGAAGGAAAAAGTGTGGCAGAAAATGCTGCACAACGAGAAAAGGTGACCGGACCCTGAGGAAGATTTTGGAGAAGGGCCGATTCCAGACCTTGGGGGACCTGCGGAAGCAGTGGACTGAGTCTGGAGTAGAAACATCCAGAGCCACCGTGCACAGGCGTGTGCAGGAAATGGGCTACAGGTGCCGCATTCCCCAGGTCAAGCCACTTTTGAACCAGAAACAGCGGCAGAAGCGCCTGACCTGGGCTACAGAGAAGCAGCACCGGACTGTTGCTCAGTGGTCCAAAGTACTTTTTTCGGATGAAAGCAAATTCTGCATGTCATTCGGAAATCAAGGTGCCAGAGTCTGGAGGAAGACTGGGGAGAAGGAAATGCCAAAATGCCAGAAGTCCAGTGTCAAGTACCCACAGTCAGTGATGGTCTGGGGTGCCGTGTCAGCTGCTGGTGTTGGTCCACTGTGTTTTATCAAGGGCAGGGTCAATGCAGCTAGCTATCAGGAGATTTTGGAGCACTTCATGCTTCCATCGGCTGAAAAGCTTTATGGAGATGAAGATTTCATTTTTCAGCACGACCTGGCACCTGCTCACAGTGCCAGAACCACTGGTAAATGGTTTACTGACCATGGTATCACTGTGCTCAATTGGCCTGCCAACTCTCCTGACCTGAACCCCATAGAAAATCTGTGGGATATTGTGAAGAGAACGTTGAGAGACTCAAGACCCAACACTCTGGATGAGCTAAAGGCCGCTATCGAAGCATCCTGGGCCTCTATAAGACCTCAGCAGTGCCACAGGCTGATTGCCTCCATGCCACGCCGCATTGAAGCAGTCATTTCTGCCAAAGGATTCCCGACCAAGTATTGAGTGCATAACTGTACATGATTATTTGAAGGTTGACGTTTTTTGTATTAAAAACACTTTTCTTTTTTGGTCGGATGAAATATGCTAATTTTGTGAGATAGGAATTTTGGGTTTTCATGAGCTGTATGCCAAAATCATCCGTATTAAGACAATAAAAGATCTGAAATATTTCAGTTAGTGTGCAATGAATCTAAAATATATGAATGTTAAATTTTAATCATGACATTATGGAAAATAATGAACTTTATCACAATATGCTAATATATTTGAGAAGGACCTGTATATCCTCCAGCAGCCTAAGCCTTTAGCAGCATAACTACAGATATACCTCAGGATAACCTAAACCACTCTAACTATAAGCTTTACCAAAAAGGAAAGTTTTAAGCCTAGCCTTAAAAGTAGAGTTTGTCCATCTAGAGCCCACTGATGGCCATTGTTATACTAAAAACCACAACGATTGGGATACCTCTCTGTCAGATTGATTATAACCATTGAAAAAGAGAGGGGGTCATACAGGTAGCAGAAATGGAGGGTGTGTTTGCACCTCAACCATAACTGAGCCGGTTTAGGCTAAACCTGACTCCCCCTTACTCCATCCAACAGGGAGGGAAGAAGACAGAGGTAAAAAAATAAGGAAGAAAGCTCAGGATAACCTAAGCTACTCTAACTATAAGCTTTATCAAAAAGGAAATCGTTCCTTTATAATATGAAAACTTAAATAAACTTGTGGTTTAGGATATTCCCTGATCCAGACTCAAAATTAGAAACCTTTTCAGTGGTGGCCCCTTCTTCATGGAACAGCCAACCTTTAAAAACAAGAGTTTTTCAGACCATTGCTCATTTTAAATTTGTGCTTAGAACTCTCTGTCTTTCTTCTGTTTTAAACAAGCTTTTAGTTCTTGTTATTGTATCAGCAAATAACTTAATCAATGTATTTATCTTATGTAACTGTACTGTGGTTAAATTAAATTTTATAACTTTTTAATATTCTATTGACTTATTTGATCAACTATATTTATTTTTTAAAGTGTTAATAAAGTTTGACTTGACCTGGCTTGTCTGGGCTTTATATGTTTGAAGGTAAAGGGTAAGTTTGTCCACAGATCAAAACAGCATATAACCCAAAAACCCTTGAAAATACATACAGCGGGTGCTTTTGCCAATCATCAAAACATGTCATGTAAATTCGGACATGACATATGGGTTGAACAAAGTACTCCTTTAATGCATATTTCTGTGCTAAATTTGAACAATGACATGCCTGAATCAGAAATAAAAAGATGTTCATGGATATCATAGCAGTCAAGAACAACAATACATTTTAACAATCATTTAAGCTAACCTTAAGCTAACCTCACTTTTAGCTAACAAAGAGCAAACATCTGTTTACATTTTTGTTTCAGATGAAACTTGTTGCTACTTTTTGTTACTTTTTTATTGCAAACAACAGGATATGTAACCAAACAAAAAAATGTTTTACAACCAAAACAATGATGCTAAAAACGAAGGATGCTAACAGATGCTAAAGACTAAAGTTCAGATAGAATACTAGATATCTGATTCAAGTGCTTGTGCTATAAGTCCACATCATCTGTTAAAAGGCCAGGTTTTTGTGAGATAAAAAAAGTTTCTACATAATAATTAATTTTAGAATAATTTAATGTGACTATATCATAAATTTAAACAGAAAAACTGTGTCCAGAAAAATAAATATTAAAAAGCTTCAATATAAGTGTGCAACTTAAACTAATACTTTGTTGAAATACATTTTTAATTTCTGCAATCAGCCTTTTCTTTCAGCATCCTACATGTTGATTTGTCATGCCAATATTTGCCCACAGAGCTAATGTTCTCTAGATCAACCAGAATGTCTTGTTCAATGGTGAATCTACACCTTTTAATTAGATTTAGTTTCAGACTCAGTCTTGGCCATTTCAAAAGTTACATTTTTATTCTTGTGGAGTTATTCTTTGGTTGACTTTGATGTTTGGTTTCACAGTTATACTAACAAAATGAAACCCTCGTTGTCTTCATCTTTTTAGCAGATACCTAGTTTTCAAATCAAACTCTATATATCGACCGATCTATTTCCATATGAAGATGGGTAATCACTTAGCATAATGCTACCACCACCATGTTTTGATATGAGTAGGCTATTGTGTTGTTTTGGTGATGTGTTGTGTGTTTTTTATGGAACACCTACTGTGGCTAGAAGTTCAAGTTTGGCTTCATAATATAATAAAACGTTCTCCCAGAAGGTTTTAGGAGATTTTCACAAGGTCTGGACGTTTTCTTTGAAGGAAATGGCTTTCTGGCTTCTGTTTTTTCAACCCTATATTCCTTAGCCAAGACATAAGGACAACACAGGAGACTATCGTCACATATACAACTCAAAAAGTACTACCCAGAAATTCCTGCTGGTCTGTCAGCACTGCCGTCAGCCTTTTGGCAGCTTCCCTGATCAGTTTCTGTCTTGTCTTTTTATCAGTTACGGAGAAACATCCAGTTTTAGTAATGTCAATGTCGTCCCAAACTTTCCCCAATTATTTATGATTGTCTTTAATATGGCATACTGTGTTTTTTTGTATCCTTTTCTTGACTGACAGCTTTGTACAACTAGAAATCTTTGATCCTTTATATCTTCTATGGCTTTTGCTAAACGATGCAACTCTTCCAGTGTTAAGAAAACATTACACAGACAGCTGAGACTGAGTTTTATTAATCAGATTCACTACAAGTGAGAGATGGGTGAATACAAGACTGAATGCGCAAAGAAAAAGTGCTTCAACAAAGTATTAGTTCAAGGGAAGGAAGCCCTCAAAGGCAAGTAAAAAAAATTGTAGACTCATAGTCTGACTAAATCATTGTTTTCTCATGCTTATCATAACTTGTCACAATAAATTAGAAAGGGTTATGTTGAATCACCTGACAAAATATGAACCCTTGTACCCTACTTGTACAAGCCATGTACAAGTTTGCAAGACACAGTTATTGTGGGCAATTGTCATTTGTCCTTCAAATATCCTTGATCAATACTGTAGTTAATTCTATATCGCATAAAAATATACAAGCTTGGTATGATAAAAACATAGCATGGCCAACAAATACACAATTATGTGCTTTTACTGTATTTCATTTTGCTTACAACAATCTCATTTAGGACAATACAGCTGTTATTGAAGGCTGGGTGTTTTATCCCAGTTCCTCTAGTGGCAAAGCAAAGTATTACAAGAACAATCAATATAAGCCTCTCAAAAAACATCGTTCTCACTTGCGGTTAAGGGGAGAAAAAAACCCTTAGAAATATTTTAATCTAGACATTTGTTTTACTTGCAACTAACTGCTAAAGTCATGAAAAAAAGGTAGTTTGGTCAGGCTTAGAAAATGAATCTGTAATTTCTTTTCACTTGCCGTTCAGGGTTTCTGTAGAAGGAACACTTATGCAACCAGGTTATTGTAGACTTTTATTTTTTAAATTCTAACAGATTTGTTTGTACCTTGCCCATTTTATCCCTACTGTATTTCCCGCAATGGGCTGCATTTAGTTTTGTTTTGAAAGTTGTATTTGTATTAAATCACTCTTTACATGATATTGCCTGCCTCCTGCACACACGTCGGCAATAAACCACAACAACACATAAAGATGGTCAATACAGATAATTTTAAAGCTAATGGAAATGACAGTAACATTAATGCTGCAAATGTTCATGTCTGATATTATTGATTATGATGTAATTTTCTAGGTTTTATTCTTCTTGATATAAAAACTTATTTCCCTTCATAAAATGATATACATAAGGTTCTGCTACACTGACTTTCATTGCTCAGTATTGCTGTGATAATCCATAACTTTAAGGGTCCCTTTAAGGTGGAATTTAACGTGGAATTATTTGGGAGGTGTGTGTTCTGTTACATATAGGGAAAAATTAGCAAAGCATTTCAGAAAAAGAACATCCTACTGTTCTGCTTCAGGACCTGGATGACTTTGGTGGAACCATGAAGTCTGCTCTCTTGCAGAATATCTTAAAGGAGAATGTCTGACCTTTGGTTCATAAATGTAAGCTCAAGCCCACTTGGGTTATAAAGCAGGACAATGATCCAAGCCAAATCAGCAAATCCACATCAGACCGGCCAACAAAGGGCATAGTTAAAGTCTAGATTTAGGACTTGCTGAAATTCTGTGGCATGACCTTAAGCAGGCAAAAACCCTCCAGTGTTGATTTTGTAAAAGAACTCTGCAAATAGGGTGGCCCATATTCCTCCACAGTAATCTAAAAGACTTCTTGCAGGTTATCAGAAATTCTTGATGACAGCTATTGACCCCAAACTTGGTAGTTTAGGAGGCAATTACTTTTTCACATAGGGCCAGGGTAGTTTTAGATAGTTTTTTCCCTTACTAAATAAAATAACTGTTTGAAGAATGTATTTTTTATTTGCCCTAGTAAACATTTTCTAAAACAGTAGGAGGTTAAGTTTTTTCCCAGCATAGCACCCTCAAATTATCTAACATTTTGTTGTACAGTCATAATCATAGATACTCTTTTTATTTTAAGATTGTTCCTAATTTTAGTTGTGGTTTATCACTATTTTAACTGTTCACAGTTATGAATAAATGGTCCTTGTGGTGACCTCTGTCTATTTTCTGATGCTCCCCTCCATTTCTGCCTTCTGCTGCTTATCTTTAGTAACTAAACCCCCTCTAGAACCATTGATGGCTATTTTACAATTTGGCTAAAAGCAGCTCTGATGTAACAAGCGACACCTTCTGTTTCCAGGCAACCTCAGCAATTATGCCACTGCCAGGAGAGAGGGAAAGGGAGGAAGTAGCACCCGGAGGCCCCCCGCCTTTGTTCATCTTGGCCGGCCCCGGCTCCATTCGTCATTTAAGCGCAGTGCTCTCATGCAAGGCCAGTGACGAGGGCCGCTACAGCACGCTGAGCTTCCTGCCGCTCTCATTAAATCATCTCCGTTTCCTGTACTACAGTGGTCTGGTAAGGATGTAGAACCCAGAAGGCTGCTTGGAAACTCTCTGCTGCCCTCTTTTGTTCGGTAACACTCAAAAATGACTTCCTCAATCTAATGGCCTGTAAATTACTAAAAGGGGTATTGAAACCTTAAAAACACTGGTTAGTAAGTGCTTCACACCATGATGTAAATTACAATCAAGTATGATGTGAATGTCATTTTAGCATTTGAAGTGGCATAGATTTTCTGCTTACCCAAGAGTTTTGTTCCTGTACCTGATTCTTGCTTTTTGGCTTAAATTTGATAGATTAAACTTCCAAAATTACTGTTTTTCACTATTTGCAGTTGGCAAACATCAATCAAAAGATCCTTTAGCAAATGCTTGGGAATTTTGCAAGAATGCCACCCTGGGCGAGTACCCCATTCTGCTAATGAGGATGTGACAAGAAACCTCAATATTTACAGTAAGTTTCTACATAGGTTTGAAGGATCATTGTAGAATTATTCAGTCCAGGTTTGACCTGTCTAAATATTGTGATTTTCATGATTTGTCTCAATCTAAGAATGTATTCATGCAAAAAAGAATGGAAAAGTATTCTGTTGTGATTGTTAGATTAAACAACTGTAGATAATACATCCTAAACAGTTTATGTGCAGGGTGTGTGGGGTCTGCAGAGATTTTGGCAGCTCTTTTCTTGACCCTAGACCTGTATAAGTCCTGGATAGAGGGAAGGTCAGCTCTGATTATTCTCTCTGCAGTCCTGATTATTATAATCAGAGCTGACCTTCCCTCCATCCAGGACTTATACAGGTCTAGGGTCAAGAAAAGAGCTGCCAAAATCTCTGCAGACCCCACACACCCTGCACATAAACTGTTTAGAGTTTTACCTTCAGGCCGCCGCTACAGAGCACTGTTTACTAAAACCAGCCGCCACAAAGACAGTTTCTTCCCCCAGGCTTTCTCTGATGAACATTCAATAGAGTACAAAACAACAGCATACAGATGTTGCAAATGCACCTTTTCTATTAGATATGTGTATATTGTACATTGTAAATTGTAAATTTGTATATTCTGTAATGCAAAAACAGAACAAAAGAGCAAAGTGTACCGGAGTCAAATTCCTTGTTTCTACGCACGAACTTGGCAATAAAGCTGATTCTGATTCTGATTCTGAAACTGTGAAATCGCTCTCCTATTTGGCACTGATTTAATCAGATACTAACTTAAAACCTTGATGATGGGAGGGGGGGGATAGGTAAAGGACACGTGGAAGGACATGTGGAAACGAATAGTATTACATTGAGAAAGAATACTTACAAGTGGAAAATACTGAAGACTACTGACATCCTTCCTGGTAGACATCTGAGCAAACTAACCCCAAAGTCAAACTGTGCAATGCTCAGAAAATTAACAGAAAAACCAAATAGGAACCACCATCTCTGAGGACCTGAGATGGTCTTCACACATAGACACTGTTCGAAAGAAGGCCCAGCAGAGACTGTACTTCCTGAGGCAACTCAAGAAGTTCAACCTTCCACAGGAGCTGTTGGTCATCTTCTACACTGCCATCATTCAGTCTGTCCTGTCTTCATCCATCTCAGTGTGGTTTGGCTCATCCACAAAACAGGACAGGTCCAGACTACAACAAATAATCAGGACTGCAGAGAGTATAATCAGAGCTGACCTTCCCTCCATCCAGGTCCTCTGTAAGTCACAGTATTTGAGAGTCAAATGTGAGGCCACCTGTCAGACAGCTAAAAGTTGGACCAAACAGATCGTCAGCTGGACAAAGATCCCACACAAATGCAAATTTATAAATAAATGGCTGAGAAAGAAAAAAATGTTCTGCTTCTATGGTCCAGTCAACGTCCAGAACTGAACCTGATTATAAGTGTCCTAATGAGCTGATCCTTATTGTGCATTTGTTTCATCTGTCCTACATGAAAGAATTAACATTTGCTGCACAGCACTAGTTATGTATTACCTAGTATGTCATTTCTTATGCAGTGATGTAAGGCTCTGATGGCAATCCAACATCAGATGTGCTGTCAGGCTGTATTTGCACAATAATTTGACCTTTGCAGACAGTGTTTCACAGGAAAGAACATACCTAGAATAATGTTCACTTTAGCAGAGACATTTTTTTAAAGACCAACATGTTGTAGCTAACTGAAATGATTGCACATGTGCATTTTAATTTTAATCAACGAAATTACACCTTTAAGGAGTGTCACTTCATATAAAAAGTTAGTTTAATTTAATCTCGTTTCTTTGTGAGAAAGGAGCGCTGTCTCATTGTTTGTCATTTGGTGTCATTTGAGAAAGATTATCCTAGTTTAAGGAACAAGACTGACCTATGGTCAGAGCAGCTATCTTTAGCGACAGTGCCTGCGTCAGCTGTTTAACCTAAAACATAGATCACTTGTCTGTTTTCCACAGCAGTAATCACATCTTATTGACTTAATACCTAAACTGTTTACTTCATCCCTTCATATGATATCACTTCTCATTTTGTCATTCTTAGATCCCACTCTACAGCAGCATAAAGAGAAGTTTAAAAAAAGAAAAGCATGTGTTTGGTTTTACGTTTGCGTCACTACTTATGATGACATTTCTCAAAAGTCACACTTCTTGAGGGTTGGGTCCTAAAAAAAACCCAAGGCTGATCAATTGTTTTTGCTGACCTTCCCTCCATCCAGGACTTATACAGGTCTAGGGTCAGAAAAAGAGCTGCAGAAATCTCTGCAGACCCCACACACCCTGCATATAAACTGTTTAGAGTTTTACCTTCAGGCCGCCGCTACAGAGCACTGTTTACTAAAACCAGCCGCCACAGAGACAGTTTCTTGCCCCAGGCTGTTTCTCTGATGAACATTTAATAGAGTACAGAACAACAGCATACAGATGTTGCAAATGCACCTTTTTATTTATATATGTGTATATATGTATGTTGTATATATTCAATTCAATTCAATTCAATTCAAAGATACTTTATTGATCCCCGAGGGGAAATCAGAATTCCAGTACAACCCATCCAAACATACATCATGACACAAGACAATGGGGGGACGGGTCACCGAGGCTTTGCTGCCCACTCACAGGCGCTGCCCTTGCTAGATGAGAAAAGAGGCCACAGGTAGGTAAGTAGAGGGAAAAAAAATAATATTTCACACTTTATCTTTAGCAGGATACAGTTTGAGATTGCAAAACACCGCAGCACAAAGAAGCAACAAATTTACAAAACAACATCATGCCGGGAACGGTGAAGGTGGTGTGAGGAGTGCAAATGTTTATCTTGAGCATGTGTGTGTGTGCAAGTGAGTGTGTGCAAGTAAGTCCATGAAGCACTGTCACAGAGGCCATTGTCCTTGATGGTTTGTCGGAAGGTTCATCAACCAGCCACAAAGTTCTGAGCAGGTCCACAGGTGTCCTCAGGGAAGGGAGGGGGCAGAGGGAGCAGAGCGTCATGTTTACATAACTTCCAGGAGAGGCTGAAGATAGCCAGCCATCAAGGCCGCGCAGGGGAGCCAGATTCAGAAAACCAATAATTATTTGGGTTAGGCTGACTCTTAATTTTCCATCAGCCTTGAGATTCTCACTGGTGCTTCTCAAAGGCAAATCCAAACAGCCAAATTCCTGGTCTTTCGCCAGATCCAAGCGAACAACTTTCTCCAAGATTTATTCCATTTCACCCCTGAGTCCAGGAACCGCAACCTGCCTGCGATCCTGTATAAGGATCACATCCAGTCTGCGATTCAGCTCACGTAACATCTCAGTCTGGGTGTTGATCGCCCTGAAGATCCCATCACACATGCCAGGCAGCCTCACAATGGCCAGAACAGCTGCTGACATTCTCCGAATTTCTCGATATGCCAGGTAACCGCTGACTCCAAAAAGCATAAATCCTGATATCAAACATCCAATTATATACACATCTTCCACATCCTCGACTGACATTATCGACAAACACACAATCCTCCACTTCTGCCAGGAGTCCATTGTGTATCCGGAGAAAAAGGTTCCGTCCGGGCAAGTGGGCTCTCCCGACCCCTGTCTTCTCGTCGAGAAAATTTCGATCAATTGCATTGAGAGACCAGCTGACCAAATCCATATTTTGGAAGAATTTGGAAGATGTGCAAAAAGAGGCTCCAAAAAAAAGACAATATATATATATATATGTATATTCTTTATTGCAAAAAACAAAAACCAGAGAGCAAAGTGTACCGGAGTCAAATTCCTTGTTTGTATGTACGAACTTGGCAATAAAGTTGATTCAAATTCTGAAAAATGCAAATATGAGAAGATTTAAACCATGTATGATGAAAAATCACATCCCTCAACCAGTTATTAATATTACTGCCAATTTCATGAGTCATTTTATACACAAAAGAAAAACTTCATAAAATATTCTCAAGAAATATCCTTTATTTAGTTTCTGAAAATGAGAAACTTTTAGTTCAGGATTTTAGCTGTTCAGGAAATAATTTGATACAATTGTTTCTTTAGTACCAAGTCGCAACAAAATATCATCTTAGGACAATTTTTATAAAATTCCAGCTCTAATTTAAATCAAATTGCTTTCAATCAGTTTATTTCTGTCACACTAGTCATATGATGTAAAACCAAAGCATGGTACTGATGTGTGTAAATATGCCACAAAGGAAATATTGAATTTGTATAAGTCCAAACATGAATCTGTCCTCAGGAGTCTTATTGATGCTTCTCAAGCATTTGATCGAGTAAATCACAGAAAACCTTTTGTTAAATCAAAGCAGCAGTGAGTTCCCAGGTATATTATGAGGATTCTCTCTTACTTATATGCTCACCAGCAGGTCAAATGGAGAAGCAGTGTTTCTGCCCCCTTTGGTGTTAGTGATGATGTTAGACAAAGTGGAATTTTGTCTTTGAGTTTTATTTAATTTATATGTTGACGATCTGCCCATGCAACTGATAAACACTGATAAAGCATCTTATGTATTCATTTGACCCTGTGGTTTTCAGCTCAAGTATTGCTGGTTTAAAGCAGCTCCTTAACATTTGTGCTGAATATCTTGTGCAATGTGAGCATTCTGCAATGTTCTTGAGGTTTATAAAAAAGGTGAAATACCTCGCTCATTTTATTACTTATCAAATGAATGATGATGATGATCACATATAAAGGTACTGTTGTGAGCTCTATGCTCAGGCAGATATAATTGCACATTAGTTTAGCTTCTGTTCAATTCCAGTAAAGTGACTTTGTTTAAAGCATGTGGCAACCCACTTTATAACACCCATCTGTGGTCAATGTAACATGCAGAACTTGCATGTCGCATACAATGATGCAATGAGAATCCTCCTTTGAAGACCCAGAGGAGGGAGTGCAAGTCAGATGTTTGTAACTGCAGGTGCTTGCAAGTTAATGTTAACTGTTAGAAAACAATTGGATTGTACAGCAAACATTATAATTCCAGCATTCACAGATCCTGCTGTGAGTTGTTACCGTTACTCATTCAGTCCTAGGAAGTACTGGTTGAAGTGTTTGTTTGTAAATTGATTCCTTTTAATTATGCTATTTATTGATTGACTGACGTTCAGTTTAATTAACAAACAGTTCAATCGGCCATATTTAAAAATGTCTAGGCAAATCACTAGACTGCATCACTTTGCTGCAATCCCCTATCCTGAGCAAGCATGCGGGAGAGAAGCAGTTCCCTTTTAACAAGAAACCTCCATTAGAACCAGAACCGGGCTCAATATGAGCCACAATATGCCTCCATCAGATGATAGAGGCATATCGTAGACCTTATAGATAATCTATAAAGTTTTGTTGAGAGGAAAACGAGGGACACCAGACCCAACAATGCAGACGCACTGAAGGCTGCTATTAAAGTAACCTGGTCTTCCTTAACAGTTCAGCAGAGCCAAGTTGCATTGATGCAGTAATTTATGCAAAAAGAACCCCGACCAAGCATGTAGAGTACAGTGCATGGACACACTTTATTAGTCTTATATAATATTAACATTTTCTGATAAACTGAGTTTTGGATTTTTTCATTAGCTGCAAGCCATAATCATCAAAATTAACTGAAAATAATACCTGAATTATACCACTTTTTGTATAATGAATCTATCTAATACATGGGTTTTATTTTATGTATTGAACTACTGAAATAAACTTACTTTTAGATGATATTCTACTTTATTGCAAAGCTCCTTTATTAAAGTTTGTATAAACATATACAATGTATTCAAGAAAAAAACAAAAAAATAGATTTTATTCTTTGGATGGAGAATTTATTACAGGACTTTGTAAATTTTTCTTCATTGTGGTCATTCTTCCTGTAATGATGTGTTGCCATGGCTCAAGTGCAATATTGTGCAAACAAAATCTATGAAGCAATATGAAAGAGTCAGAGACTGAGACATGTATTGCGTAAGCAGGCCAGTACTTTGTGATTTAAAAAAAAAGACTGAAGAGAAAATAGCGGCCTGGGAGACTAAAAGTAGCCTCTCCACCACAGATGGCCCCCACGCTTTCCGCCAGTGGGTCAGTGGGTGAGGGAAGAGTGGAGGCGAGAGGAGAGGAGAGGAGAGGCTGTGGCCGTGTGCCGCCATCCAAGGGAGAGCGTGGGCGAAGTAGGCAGCAGGAAAAGAGAAACACAAAGACTTCTAAGGCCAAGTGGGCCGAGGTTCGCTGTGAACGGTGCTAAAAACAGACAGGATGACGCGCAGAGGTCAGCCGGCCGATTCGTCACGAGCTATTTCAGCAGTGATGAGGGAGAGGGAAAATGGTGACATCACAGTGCTCAAAACACTTTTTCACCCACATTGTTTCTGATTATGCAATTGTTAAATCAGATATTTTTTCCTAGATATGATACTGTGCCGTATTAGGTGACCGGCAGGTCAAACGGGCAGAAAACTGGTGTTATTTGTTTTACCTTTAGGTGGCCTTTGTCCTCAATATGAATAACTCTTTTAACCTTTCTTCTCTCTGAAGATGTTTTTAGAGTCTATTTATTTAAAACAAATAAACTCCCACATAAACTTTTTAATAACCTATTAACAGAAATTATTTTATTCGATTTAGTTTAATTTAGTTTATTTATCTAACACTAAATACAACAAATTTAATCTCAAAGCAGTTTACAAGAAAAACAGGCTCAAACCATTTCCAATCATACAGAAATTCATAATAAGCCACTTTCATGCCAATTCATTCTGCTTGTAAGAACAGATTAGATAAAATTACACACACAGTTCAGACTGATCCTAAAAGTAATACAACAGTCTAAATCTGTCAACTGAGGAAAAGCTATTCTTTATGGAAGTAAAGCTACTTGCTGAAAGTCATGACTTTGCAGGAATCCCTTATACTCAGCAATCACATGGCGACAGTGGAGGAAATCTCCAGCCAAAACAGGCTCAGTTTGAGACACTATCTGCTGCAACCAACTTGAGGTTGAAATCAGCCACTGTCCCCTTTTGCTTTGCAGTGAGAGATGGCTGACTAACAGACCAGCCCACCAGGTCATGTCTGTGATGGCGCGGTTAACATCTGTTGCCAAGATAAGGTTGGAACACTGAAGGTGTATTTTGGCTTATAACACCTGACGGTGTCAGTTATAAAAAAATAAATTGGGCATAGGCCAACATCAGAAACGTCAGGTCAGGTTATTTTAAAGATCTATTATCGGCCTGAAAACTGCAATCTCTGCACCTTTAGCAAGAATATTTTTATTTTTATTTCACACAAATATTCTCACAAAATTACTGCAAAGCAAGTAGAACCTGCTAAACCTCAGTGAAATGTGCAGTAACAGCCAACGGCCAGCAGAGGGCAAACAAGGACCCTGCTCATACTGGCTATGTTTACACACATTCATGGCTGGGTTACTCCAAAATACTAATACTACTTTTATTCAGAAGAAACATGTTGGTAAAAAATAAAAGCTTGTTTTAAAGTTAAATCTCCAAAGGGTATGAGTAATTTTGGGCTCAACTTTATAGACAAAATGAGGCTGTCATGGGCACTAGACCTATGACAGCTTGTAAAGATTAGTGTGTGGATGGATGGATGGAGACTAAACTCTAATGGGATCTCTGTGTACCTCCTGACAAGGAACAGATTTAAAATGTCAGTCAGTCATTTTCTACTGCTTATTCCATAGTGGGTTGCAGGGTAGCTGGTACCTATCTCCAGCAGTCTATGGGTGAGAGGTAGGGTACACCCTGGACAGGTCGCCAGTCCATCGCAGGGCAACACACATACAACCATGCACACACTCATTCATACACCTAAGGGCAATTTAGAGTTACCAATTAACCTAACAGGCATGTCTTTGGACTGTGGGAGGAAGCTGGAGTACCTGGTGAGAACCCACACATGCACAGGGAGAACATGCATACTCCATGCAGAAAGACCCCTGGCTGGGAATTGAACTCAGGACCTTCTTGCTGCAAGGCAACAGTGCTACCAACTGCGCCACCATGCAGCCCAGATAACTTGCATTGTTAGAGAAAATAAATAAATAGAAACAAAGTAGTTTGTTGTTAGAAAAGATATCAAGAATTTTATAAAATTAGGTTTAAAACGTTTCCTTAAAAGGAACACAAGCGAACAATAATTAAGGGAACAAAGTATCACATTCACAAACATAAAATAGATCCAACAATCAAACAGACTTAAGAGGGTTGTTATTTTATGTAATAAGTGTAGGACATGTGTTTCTGCCACAAACTACTGGATTACAGCCTTGCAAATTTTGTAACTAGGACATCCAGAAGAATATCAACAATTCAGCTAAGAAAACCAAAAGCTTGATTTTTAAGGTCTGTAACTAAAATAAAGAAAGTCCAATGACACCACTGTTAACTTCCATGTTTGAAAGCTCAGTTACATTCTTGCATTGGCACCCTGTTACAAATGTGGCTTCTCCTAAAATATCCATCCAAATCTGCTGTGTAACATTGTTATAGTAACATTAGATGACCCAAAGAGTAAGCTCTAACGGCATTCTTGTCCTAACAGCTGATGAAAAGGGCCTAGTTACTGCTGAATCCTATTGTGAGATTAGAGACAGCAACAGGAGGGTGCATATAGGGAGATCTGCAGCACAGAGAAACAAACTGCAGTGGGTAAAATCAAGAATAATTCCTGATGGTACACCTTAAATGCTATCAGAGCAGAACGTGTCTTGTAGACTCATCCTTTCCAAGAATGAGTCCTCTTAACACCTCTAAAACCCTAACATGCCCAACTCACACTTACTTTGGCCTTCCTTACCCGGTTAATGTGATCTTTGTCCTTTTGAACTGATTTAGCTCTTAATGCTCACCACAGGATTTCCTCTTACTTAAAGTTCCCCATTGTAAATTGTTAAAGTGTTGCTAATTAATACAAATGTTGGCTAGTTTTAATGCTTCAAAAAGCACATACGCTTTTCCAAATTGTCACCTGACTTCAACTCACAGTGAACATTTATGAGAATGATGCCATTTAAGTGGTGTTGTTAAAGTCAAAGAGTAAAAATATAAAGACATTTATAATTGTATTTTGTTTTTGGATAAAATATCACCACAATACACTTACTTTCAATAATAGGTTAGCTAAATAGACAAGACAAATATTGATCTGTTTGACACCATTGACAAAAGGAAATGGTGCATCCCTGAAATAATAGAAAAACAGTGGTATTTGCTGAATTTTGTGACGATACCAATGTATTTAGCCTAATTCTATGTGTTCAAACACTTAAGAAACATTAAAACTAATAGAGGTTATTCAGTCCTATGTGTGGCACTGGTTTAATACAATACAAACTGGCACAGGTGATAATAAATAATTTATATCTGCAACTTTGATAATGTATTCTATGTGCAGAGGCATACTGGGTACTGAACTCTGGGCTGTTCAAAGACCTCTGACTTTCCTAGTCTTAATTGCAACTTGACTGTACTGTCATAGTTTTTCTGACTGGGGACTCAGAATGTCGGACCTCCAAATACAAATAGGGTAAACTATATGTTCTAAGGCGAGACTTTCAAACCTAAGAATGTTTTGCTGTCAGTGATACTGCTGTAATGCAAAAGTTGAACAGCATAATGAAGAAAGAGGAACATCCTCAAATCTTAATCTCCACTTTAAATCAACAGCTAGAGACTTGATCACAGTGGAGTGTTCTAAAAGAACAATGTTCACAAAATGGTTTTGGGAGAGGATAAATCTGGCTAACATTATTGAACTCCTAGAATGGCTGTCCCAAATGTCCTTTGAATATTTTTGAAGTCAAGAACTGTCATCGAACACAAAACAAGAAATATTATAGAGACTTGTGAATGGCTACAAAAAGCATGTGACTCGAGATGAAAGTGACTAAGGAGACCTAAATTAAAGAGCATGGAGACATTAGAGCCTGTGTGTAAAATTTATCTTTGCAGAATAGAGACAATCCTGATTAAATTCAAATTTCATCACCATTTCTAGTATTCTGAAAGTCATTAAGATGTATTTCATATAATCATTTCAGTCTTTATAAAAAAAAGTGTCCAAATAAGTCATTAAATTATGATGGCATTCATCCCAGAGACGATGGGATGTAAACTTCTCACTGGAGTCTTTGAATGCAGGTTTTCAAATCCTGGAAAGTATTTCACTGAGTAATAGTCTGATGCAGATCATTTAATTTAATTTGAATTTAATGTGAACTGCATTTCCCACTCACAAACAATGTTGGCCCAATGATCTGTGACTGTCTCTGCAATCTCAGAAAATGTATCAATCGGAATGGAAATGCTGCCCTCATGTGGCCAAATACATTTTTGATTATAATTTAGAAATCCCCTCGCTTACTTTACTGTATTTCATTTTAAGGTTTAAATATACTTTCAGTGTGCTTGCTCCCGTTCTAAGCTTTACGTCAGATAGCTTACGCTTGTTAGAAAAAGGAACACTTATGCTGGTCATGAGTGTAGCTGACCTTCTGGCTATATTCAGAAGCAAATTGGATTTGCATTGAGCTTGACCTGGAACCAAGCCACAGGTTGCTTGGAAAGTTTAGGAGGTCGTTGACCGGAGGAGTTAAGTGAGAAAGCCTATCTAGCTCACACATAAACACACATGATGAAGCAGTTGTATAGACTAAGTTAAAACTTGTTAAAACAAAGATTTCTTAACAGGATCAACTGGAAGCTACCAAAAAACATAACACAGCAATCTCCCTAACTATATCTGAACAAAGAAAAAGGGAATGACCTGCCAAACCTGCCAAACATTTAGCAATGCAAATAAATATTTGCACTGCATTTGAAAAAAGAACATTTATTTACAAAATGCTTTTGTGCAGGACAAGTTAGCCACATCTGTTCACATGCATCTTCGAGTGTACAGCATTCCCTAAGAGTGGTATCGCTGAAACTAAATACCTCACTTACACCAATTATGTTTGACATGCTCCCCTACTTCACATTTCTCTGTTACTTTGGCATGAAGGATGATGTAACTTTCTGTATCAGCAGGGACCTTTTAGTTATCCTAGCTCATCAGTTACTTCTATACACATCAGCATCAGTATTTGTCCTAGTCAAAATTATGTTTTTACTTGTCTAATTAAAATAACTATAAAAAAACAACCCAACAAGTAAAACTTCAATAATTAATATGATAAAACCTGAATCTAAATTATGATTAACTACAGTATGTTTAAGATATATAAACATTCAATGTTTAGTCTGGATATGTATGGCAAATATCTATTATTCAAATCCTTCTAGAACATTTCAGCTATCTACAAGAACTTTCCTCCAATCCACCATCAACATTTCAGATCTCACCAACATCAATCTTCTGAGGATAAATTAAATCCCTTTTTCCCTTCATGTGTTTTGGGCTTTCAGCTCCGGATATCTATAAATAGTTTCTTACTGTCTGAATTGAAAATTGCAGATATCTGAAATAGAGTTTCTACAAACAATAGAATGCATGTAAGATTGGCGCAGCAGTTTCTTCTACCCCTGATTTTCATTTCCTGTGTTATCAAAATCCCCTAAAATGTATTAATAACTACCCAGATCCTTTTCAATTCAATTCAGTTTTATTTATATAGCGCCAATTCACAACACATGTTGTCTCAAGGCACTTCACAACTGTCAGGTACATACATTCCAATTAATCCTAACAATTGAACAGTGCAGTCGGAGTTAGCTTTTTATTCAAATTGGATCAAAAGTTTTTCTATCTAAGGAAACCCAGCAGATTGCATCCAGTCAGTGACTTGCAGCATTCCCTCCTCCTGGATGAGCATGTAGAGACAGTGGAGAGGAAAAACTCCCTTTTAACACGAAGAAACCTCCAGCAGAACCAGACTCAGTGTGAGCGGCCATCTGCCACGACCGACTGGGGGTTTGAGAGAACAGAGCAGAGACACAAAGAGAACAAAGAACTGATCCAGGAGTACTTTCTATGGGAAGGAAAAGTAAATGTTAATGGATGTAGTTCCTTTAGTCGTTTCACCTTGAAGATTTGTGTTCTTAAATTGTTGCTAGAATTATCCCAGTACCCAGTGTGCACCATTTTTTGTTGTGCCTTCTAACTTCTATTACTGAGATCTGATTGAGCTTTTTTATCTGGAATATCTAAAGTCAAACATTTGACCTGTAAAAATGGGAATTGGATTTCTCTGGGGATAATTCTGTTTGGGATATCCACAATATTTTTTCTGGATGAGAAGAATTTATTTGCAAATAGGGTTAGAGATGTGATTTGTTGTATGAAGAATGTGTGACACACTTGCAATTTTCATTATGAATGGGAGTAATGACATTCTGTAAATCTGGAAAGTTGATGGGCAACCTTTGCCTTATGTTTACCTGCCCCTGACAAGTAAAACCTGTTACAAGGTAAAAGTTATCTCCTTTGACAATTGAAAATAATAGATAAGGGGGCACGAGAATTTGTTTGTAAAATGTAATTGTATTTGAAATGTATTTGAAAGTATTCATTTATTTGTTTAGTTGTAAGAAGAATCATGTTTGAGACATCTGAAAGTTTCATTGTGGACAGGGCTGGTAGTGTTTTGATTTTTTGAAATATTTCTGGGGGTTGTGGTTCATTGGGGTCCCAGGCAATAATGAAGCAACTGCAGAAAGCACCTGCTAGTGGCAAATAAAAATGTGTCATACAGTAAAAGTTCTGACTAATGACGTTCGAAAATAAAGGTTGTTGACTTATTTTGTTATAAGAAAGTTTATTGAGACATTATATTGAGACTGGTTCTGTTCACCTGAAATATTGATAGTGCGGTATTGTGAGTAAAAACTTGTTGCATTACGAGGCAAGGGTTTTCTCCTATGATGGCAAACAAAAGAAAGAAGAAAAACAAGGTTCCTTAAGGTTAACTTAATAATAATAGGTTAAAACGTTTCTGAAATCAATAACTGTGGCCTTAAAGGACAGCATAAAAGTTTCTGGGGAAAAAAAAAATCATATATATATATATATATATATATATATATATATATATATATATATATATATATTATTGACCTATATAAATGATAACTCTTTTTTATTTTATTATGTTATTATTTTTAATGTATTTCTTCAAATGTATTATTTTGTTTATTTATTTATGCAGTTTTTTTTTTTTGGCCATAAACTGAAGATGTCAACAGGGAAGGCGCAGCAATGTGGCTTTAACTCTTAGCCCCGCCTATCAAATCACAAAACACTACAATTGGACCAATCACAAAACATTACGAGCCCGTGGAAATATGCTCGGCCAATCAGCGTGCACTACGGCTAGGGCCGAGCAGCATTGCTCTGAGTGTTTGTGTGTCCGCCGATCAGTCACGTAGTGTGTATGTGTGTGAGTGTGAGAGTGTGTGCGTTTCTGAATGCGAGTTTGGGGTTATTTTATTTCTTTTAACAACATCTTTGAGTTAAAACTGTGTTAGAGTAATGGAAGGCTTCCGGAGAAGAACATGTTAACCTAACTTGACGCTACGAACTCTGATGAATTGGGAATTAAGTAGTTTGCTGCGTACAGCTCATGAAAACAAGACGCATCTACGCAGTTTATCCAAATTCGGTTTAACGTCTTTATCGACACCAGCTAACTTGAAGTTCACACTGTTGTTTTTTTTTATTTATTTTGTCGTAAGTAGTACGTTTTCAGGTCAAATATGCCTTCTATATGTCGCTCAGGTTAGCTAATGAACTTGTAATCGTCATTTAAAGACATAAAAGTAGCTAATAATTGGTGATTATCCATAGGCTACTTAATATAAAATGCTAAAGACACTGACGAAAAAGCTGAGAAGACATTCACTCAATGAGATCCATCCATTCCAGCTGAAGGTAAGTTGGACTCAGTTTCTGCTAGAAAACATGGTTGTCATTGCAGGGAAAACATCTGAGAAAGACATTAGCCAGAGTGGGTGCAGCTTGGCTTTACTTTAGTCAGATTGAAGTCCTTGTAATGGCTCCTGTAAGGGGTAATAATGCACTAATTATCATTCTTTCCTCTTTAGTTCTCCATTTTGCTCAGCCTCTCTGTGAATCATAACTTTGTGTTTTGAAATCTGTAGCTTTCTCTCCCTATGAGCCCATAATAACCCATTCATTACCATGTTTGAACTGTTTTCCAGATGTGGATAATGTATTTTTTACTCATGCTTTATTTTGTGTGTGAAAGAGAGAGGGAGAAAGAGAGAGAGAGAGGGTAACACTCATTTTCCTCAGGCTCTATAATTGCTCTACGTGTCAAGACAAACATGGAACAACAATTTGGATCTATAGAAGGACCACAAAAACAAACACTGTAGTTTAAAAACTGTTCTGACCCATAATTATCCTAACATCTACAATTTTCCATAGCTGAACCCAGGTACGTGCTCTCCTTTGTCACTGACTGCTCAGTTTGTATAATGCCCCTTGTTATTTAGGAGACGCTAAATGGTGTCCTGAATGGGTCACTAACTTGCTCCATCTATACTATTGTGCATCAACTGACTGTATGTTGGTTGCATGGCTGCCATTTTGTGCCAAATTGCTCCTGTTCAAAGGCCCGGCCGAGGTGTCAGATGAAAACGTGCCATTACTATTGTCCGTATTTGTTTATGTTTATGTATTTCTGCTCAGTGACACAATCCTTTCCTCTGGATGATGGGAAGTTTGAAGCTCACTCATACAAATGATCCTGCGAACAACCCCCCCCCCACCACCACCATTTTGTCCACAAGTGGATACACTCGGTTATGAACAAGATAACAAGATTTTTCCAGTTAGGACAATGAACAGTACAACACATTAAGCCTTCTGACCTTTTCCAAAGCGAGGATCCATGCATTTCCCAAGGATTAGGAAAGTCTTATTAAGCACTATCCTGTGAATCCCCATTGGGTTAAAGAAATGTTTCAAAATAAGAAAATTAACACTTCTTTTCGCATATAGTACCTAATTATAATGGATCTTTAAGTTATGCAGAACTTAAGAAGGTAAAAGTTTTAGACATCAGTCCACCAGTTTTCCCATGATTGGCACCGATTAGCAATCGGCTGATCAAGTAGTGGAAAGTTATTTTTTCCCCCTTATGCATTAATTACATCAAAACTAAGGAACACATCATTTTTAGTCTAGAAACGCATAAACTGACAGCATGTACTTAATGTTTTTAAGTTTAATAAAAAATAAACGCTAGGGAGGTTGCTCTGATGTGGGTTGTCAATGGGGGATTATCTTGTAATCCCTTCATTTTCTGTTTAATTTAAAACTACAACCGCTATCAAAGAACCTGTAGCACATTGTTTCTCATTTATGTGTTTTAGTATTTAAAAAATCTGGATTAATGGGTCAGACATCACGGAGAACAGGAAACCGTTGTCGGTCGGATAAGCCAGATTGGGGCATTGCTAAAAAAATGTAGCTGTACTTTACAGTTATGTATTCTGGAGTTACAAGCTAGATGAGAATTGAGTTTACATGTATCCAAAAATACTCCAACATAGTAGGTAGGGAGGGGGCCCGATCCGAGGTTTTCTTTGTCCCCTGTGTAGATCTGAGTCCTTCAAAATTAGGCATTTGCTGATACAGGGTCCAGGCCTGATTCCTCATTGAAGATCAACACTATGTATATGCTTAAAAACTCTGTAGTACACTATTTCACCAATGACCATGTTCACCCTTTGGAGTCCAGTTTACAGTGACAAATATTTTCTTCCAACTGGAGTTTCTGCAGAACAGCTGTAATATGCTGCTCTGACACTGAGTTAATCAGGAGAAGAAAGCTACAATAATGTTCAGATAATTCATCACCTAAATTGCTGATAGTTATAATCAGTTGTTTTTAAATATCTACCTGACGTGATGCATACAGCTACCGTCATGGTCATATTTTACTCCTGCTGATAATTTTACGCAGAACAGTTTGCTAAAGTGCTAAGCTAACATTAGCATGCTTAATCCTGACATATTTTAACACGGTTAGGGTTAATCATGTACAGATAAAGCTGGCAGAAAAGGTCTCCTGCACCATGAACGTTGTGCTTAGCCTTGAATATCGTAACATGTAACAGTTGGCGTTTCAGAAGCTTTCCCCCACAGAGATAACTATCTGAGGATATCCAAGCAAAGTTCAGAGCTGGTCACAGAACACAGACAGACAGGGAGCTACATCAGCCAGTACAGTCTCTCTTTTATTGTCATTACCATTGAAAATTATGAAAAACCTTTAGATTGTTAAAGAAACTCCAGATTTGGCACCCCATGGACACAGGCTGTATGTTTGCATTTTGTAAGCAATGCACAGGAAAGTAGCAATGATTGTTGAAAATTTGGCTGTAAAAACAACAAAAAATACAGCTGGATGGTTTGCTCCCTGTGCACAGATATGTATAGGCAAGGAAGAAATAAGCATTTTACAGGTTTTCTAAACAATATTAAATAAAACAATCCAAAATACCAACCAGTGTGCTATTTATCTGCTGGCCTGTTGTCCTTATTTATTAGTCAGGATACAATTTAGAGATGCATAATCTATTGAACTGCAGTGGTCATTGTAATATCATCATGTGTGGTATTGTAATCGCTAAGGACTGCTTGGGTGCAATATTTGGTTGACCATTACATTTTAAATCCAATACATTCACGCTCTTCTTTCTCATAATACAGTTGACCAACTGGATGGACTGTTACTGCCTGTAACGTCTAAACCTAAGTAAGATTTTTAAGGTCCGAGATGCAAAATATTGTCACTGTGATATTCAGTAAAAACATTCCAATTGCTTGTTTTCTAATATCATCCTTAATTCAAATACTAATAAATAGACCCGTTTTGACTGCAGTATGCGGCCAACTCAAGTCAGTCTAATGTGTGGACGGCGAGTTTAGGTTTCCTAAATCCAGTAACAAATCTGAGCTTTGCTGCCAGAATTATATAGTTTTAGAAAATCTAAAATGCCCTGTAATACATTTTTGAGTGTAGTGTAGGATGCTTTGTTTTGTATAGGTTTGGCCAAAATTACAAGTACAATGGTAAGCAGAACAGATTCCTGCTTGGGAAAATCAACTAGTTTGAAGGCATTTGATCAGAAAAAAGACCCATTTATTCTTCCACACACTTACAAAACCTGACCCCGGGGCAAGCATCCTAATGCAGACTCTTTATCTGCAGTGTGACAACAATGTTCTACACGTAGAAGTCTATGTCAACTCTATGCTTGTACAATATAATCCTTGCTGCATCTGGTGCACTTGTGGGGCACTTTGTTGGAGGCTGATTTCCATGGGAGACCCTCTAAAGCAGTTTTAGATCCTCATTGTTTGTGCTGCATCTCAGTTTTTAATGTTGTCCTGCCCATGCAGACCTTATTCAAGCAGACATTTTATCTGAGACTTTATAAAATTACTTCCAGCAGATTAAACAAGCACATTTTCCAAATATTTTCTCTGATTTGGTTTTAATCCTCCAAGTGAGCCCATATTTTTTATTAATCAGCATGGCTTACAGCAGGTTCTCTTTGATGTTGTTTGTTAAAAGTTGCTGTTTATTGGTCAAGATGGCAAACCAAAGTTAGACATCTCTGAATTCTAGGCTCTTGCTCTAGTCTCTGAGAGTTGGTTTGGATACAGATTAGGTTGGAGTTTGGGCTTCATGCAGCAGTCCAGGAGCTCCCTGGAGCTTGAGGTGAACAAAAATTGGCCTAAATTAAGGTAAAATCCACATGGGTGCAAGAGAAAAGAAATCAACCATCTCTGACCTTGTGCTGATGTGTTTTGTGAGGCCGTGTCAGTTTGGAAGGATGGAGCAAAGCCGATATGTGTGTGAACTGGGTGGTGTGAGTTGGCTTTGACATTGCCATTGATCCAGCTTATCTAAGCTGCTCAGTGATGCAGAGCACTGACAAGGATTTCATTCAACTGTTCTTGACACACAAACACACAACTCTTTGTCCAGGTTGGCGTTTCATGGATAAAAACTAGCTTGATTCATGCAGTCTGCTATTCTTTTTACCTTTTTCACCTGAGCTCTCTGCAGTACTCTGCAAATAGCTAACCCAATAAGTAGTAATGAAAGTCTAATATGAATGAAGGAGGGCAATGGGTAGTAAATCAAGATTGTAAGAAATAAACACTTCTTGTGGCAATGCATTATGTTGGGGGGGCCGTTACAGTTAGAAGTTTTATTCAGAAAAGGGTGTTAATCTAAAGATTTATGTATAGAAAAGGCAAATATATATATATATATATATATATATACAGGTCCTTCTCAAAATATTAGCATATTGTGATAAAGTTCATTATTTTCCATAATGTCATGATGAAAATTTAACATTCATATATTTTAGATTCATTGCACACTAACTGAAATATTTCAGGTCTTTTATTGTCTTAATACGGATTATTTTGACATACAGCTCATGAAAACCCAAAATTCCTATCTCACAAAATTAGCATATTTCATCCGACCAATAAAAGAAAAGTGTTTTTAATACAAAAAACGTCAACCTTCAAATAATCATGTACAGTTATGCACTCAATACTTGGTCGGGAATCCTTTTGCAGAAATGACTGCTTCAATGCGGCGTGGCATGGAGGCAATCAGCCTGTGGCACTGCTGAGGTCTTATAGAGGCCCAGGATGCTTCGATAGCGGCCTTTAGCTCATCCAGAGTGTTGGGTCTTGAGTCTCTCAACGTTCTCTTCACAATATCCCACAGATTCTCTATGGGGTTCAGGTCAGGAGAGTTGGCAGGCCAATTGAGCACAGTGATACCATGGTCAGTAAATCATTTACCAGTGGTTTTGGCACTGTGAGCAGGTGCCAGGTTGTGCTGAAAAATGAAATCTTCATCTCCAAAAAGCTTTTCAGCAGATGGAAGCATGTAGTGCTCCAAAATCTCCTGATAGCTAGCTGCATTGACCCTGCCCTTGATAAAACACAGTGGACCAACACCAGCAGCTGACACGGCACCCCAGACCATCACTGACTGTGGGTACTTGACACTGGACTTGTGGCATTTTGGCATTTCCTTCTCCCCAGTCTTCCTCCAGACTCTGGCACCTTGATTTCCAAATGACATGCAGAATTTGCTTTCATCCGAAAAAAAGTACTTTGGACCACTGAGCAACAGTCCAGTGCTGCTTCTCTGTAGCCCAGGTCAGGCGCTTCCGCCGCTGTTTCTGGTTCAAAAGTGGCTTGACCTGGGGAATGCGGCACCTGTAGCCCATTTCCTGCACACGCCTGTGCACGGTGGCTCTGGATGTTTCTACTCCAGACTCAGTCCACTGCTTCCGCAGGTCCCCCAAGGTCTGGAATCGGCCCTTCTCCACAATCTTCCTCAGGGTCCGGTCACCTCTTCTCGTTGTGCAGCGTTTTCTGCCACACTTTTTCCTTCCCACAGACTTCCCACTGAGGTGCCTTGATACAGCACTCTGGGAACAGCCTGTTCGTTCAGAAATTTATTTTTGTGTCTTACCCTCTTGCTTGAGGGTGTCAATAGTGGCCTTCTGGACAGCAGTCAGGTCGGCAGTCTTACCCATGATTGGGGTTTTGAGTGATGAACCAGGCTGGGAGTTTTAAAGGCCTCAGGAATCTTTTGCAGGTGTTTAGAGTTAACTCGTTGATTCAGATGATTAGGTTCATAGCTCGTTTAGAGACCCTTTTAATGATATGCTAATTTTGTGAGATAGGAATTTTGGGTTTTCATGAGCTGTATGCTAAAATCATCCGTATTAAGACAATAAAAGACCTGAAATATTTCAGTTAGTGTGCAATGAATCTAAAATATATGAATGTTAAATTTTCATCATGACATTATGGAAAATAATGAACTTTATCACAATATGCTAATATTTTGAGAAGGACCTGTATATGATATACACTTGTCTGTTCTCTGTAATGCGGACGCTGCACCCGTCTGTTTTGGTGAAGAGAGAGCTGAGCTAAAAGGCGGGGCTCTTGATTTATTGGTTGCTATATGTTCCTACCCTCACCTGTGGGCCTGAACTCTGGGTTATGACCGGAAGAACAAGATCCAGGATACAAGCAGCTGAAATGAGCTTCCTCTGCAGGGTGGCCGGGCACTCCCTTAGAGATACGGTGAGGAGGCCAACCGAGAGGAGCTCAAAATAGAGCTCCTCCACATCGAGAGGGGTCAGCTGAGGTGTTCCAGATGCCCCTGGAGGCCTCCCTCAGGAGGTGTTCCAGGCACGTCCCACTGGGGAGAGGACCTGGGACAGCCCAGGACACGCTGGAGAGACTATGATCCTTGGCTGGCCTGGGAAACACATTGGGCTTCCCCTAAAGGAGCTGGAGGAGGTGTCTGGGGAGTCTGAGCGTCTATACTTGGACTGCTGCCTACATGACCCTTTCCCAGATAGGCGGAAGACGACGAGTACGAGACTTCTCTGATCCATGAACGACAGCCTTAATTTCTTGTCAGACAGACGGTGGTCACTCTGTGGAGAAACTTCCAGAAAGAAGCTCCAGAATTATATGGTAAAAAAAAAAGCACATTTTGGGGAAAAAAAAACTTGTGGCTTTATTTGAGCCTTGATACATTTGTTTTAGAAAAGTTGGATTTTAACTGTTTCATCAATGGTGACCGACACTAATTTAATAGCAGTTTACAGTTTAGCTTAAGTGACCTTAAAAATGGTCACTAAAGTCTTCTCTGCACACTGTTATTTCTCGGTGTAATCTTTCAACAAGGTTCATGAAATGCTGCTGTTTAGCTCGATCCCAGTCGAATGATAAATACTAGCCTTGGGACTCTCTCTCAGCTGGCCTTCACACTTACACTGGCTGTAGCCTCATAATCGACACATTTTCATGTAATCCTAATTTAGATAATTTCCTTAATTGGCCTGAATAATAAAAAAATTATTTGATAGAAACATATTTCATTCATTCCACCTTCCTGTCTATTTGTGCAGGTCCTATATTCATATCTGAAGCCTGGCTGCAGTAGAAATATCTGCTGTGAGCTCATGGCAAATCTGTTTTTTTACTTTTCAAAGGGGGCTGAAAATGACTGATAATTCTGAACATTTAAAGCTAGTAAATTATTTGTTTTTACATAACGATGATAGATTAATCAAATAAATGTACATACTCTTTTAACCCTTTGTGGGCTCCTGTTGGGTTTATTCTGACAAGACTTGCCATGTAATACGTCTGCCATCTTCTCTGGTGATTACATGCAAAATATATTAAATCTGATTTCAGACATGAAAATGGGAAAGTTTGTTGAAGAGGCTGGTAAACCAAACAGTGAAATTTCCTTTTTAATATCATTTGAATACAACCTTCGGTTTGGCTCCTGTTCCCCCGTTTCACACTTTCTGAGGAGCTTCAGAGAGAAGAGTGTGTTTTACACACTGTAAGCGTATACACACACATGCACAGATGGCAGCTGCTCAGCAAAGCCTCTGAGTGGTAATTACTGAGTGTGAGGCGCATTACTTAACTCTTAGCGTTGCAGACTGCAGGGTATCTGTATTGTTTCTGCTGTAAAGGAGGAATTGATTTTTTTTTTTTTTTAAGACAGGCTTCTTTAGGTCGTGGGAAACAAAGTCTGCAGTTTGTCAACATGATGACTCAACTTTGTGGGTCTGTTTTTATTGTAGAATAAAATCTGTTTTGTTCTTTCTGTTTGGAGCACTACAGATTGTTGTAGATTTGTTGCCGTAAAACTAAGAAATGACTGATAGATCATTGTTGATGCATTTCAAAATTAGCTTTTTATGCAGATCTATGTTCATCTGTGTGTAAATGTGATCTATAAAGTAAGGTTTTATTGGGTATAAAAAATGTTTTGACCTTTATTGGTTCTCAAAGAAGAACATTTTGACATAACATGCAGTCACAATAGGACAATATGAACTTTGATTCTTAAAAAGAAGAAAAACATTATTCTGTGCATCTCAATAATTAAAACAACTGTTACAACTACTGCTTCCTCGATAAACATTTTCGTATCGAGTTTAAGTAAAAACAAAAAATGGAAATAAAGTTTGAAAGGTAAAACAAGATTTAGGAAGTAAATAATTTTAAGATAAGATTAAGACATAATAAATCCAGAACAGAACAAGAGAACTATTTCCATGAGGAGAGTGATCCATCAGGGTGGCTTTATCACGTTTGATCTCTAAAAATAAAGTCAGGTCTTCTGAGTCAACCCAACTTTGCCAACACAAACAAAACTGTTCCATCTTATGGTTAACAAAGGCTGGTTCTTTTCTATTTTATACATGAGGTGACTGTGGCTCAGTAGGAAGAGTAGTTGTCTTGCAATCAGAAGGTTGTGGGTTCGATTCCAGCTTCCTCCTGCCATATGTTGATGTGCCCCCGGGCAAGGCAATTCACCTCAAGTTGCCTAGTGATCTGTGTATTGGTGTGTGAGTGCAATTGGGTGAATGTGGCTCTAGTGTAAAGTGCTTTGAGCAGTCTGTATGACTGGAAAAGTGCTATATAAGTTCAGACCATTTAATGTTCAATCCTTCCAGTTATTTAGGGTGAAAGCCATTTTCTGGTCTTTTTACTTGCTGTTAATAAAACAGTCATTATATACATTTTTCTTTTTGAAAATGAAAAGCAAAAACACATAACTTTACTCTAAAGAAATGTTCCTCTTGAAAATGTCTTGTAGAGCACTATTTACCTTCTTCCAGTAATCTTTATTGACCAGACAGTCCTAAAACACATAATAATGGTTTACATTTGGATTTCCACAGTTTCTCCAGCAAGCAGGAATATTTCCATCATTTTTGAGGAGGTGTAATAAAGAATCCAATTTTTTGCCACTTTGGTGTTTTACCCCATGTTCTCTAGTGTCTTCCATACTTTTGCCCATTTCCCCTTGGTTATTTTTAAGCTGCCTTGTTTTTAGCCTGGTCATCGAATACATGAGCCAGCCACTAGTTTTTGAACTTGAGTAGGGTTTGATGTTCCCTCAAGATCCATGTTCTGACTACAGGGTTAAATGAAACACAGCGTAAGCAGCCGCCAGCACTTCTTCCTGGTCCACTCTCTCCAGCTTTCGTTTGTACAGGAAGTTCTTGAAATATTTCTCCACAGCGGTTCTTTTATGAGGAGCTTGGTCAATGGGCTCTAACAACGTATCACTTTGCCTTAAAACATTTTCCTTTAACTATTTGTTGTAATTTATCTGTAATTTCACAGCTTTTCAAATTTTTTTTTTGGGGGGCCGTTTATTTGCAGTCACATTGTGTCTATTTTCATTGCTGTGAACACATTGGACATTTAGTTCTTGGTTGTTTTCTCAATGATCTAAGTACACACCAGTTTTAAAGTTCTTTCAACCATTAGAGGGGCTTCCCTGTTATTTGTGTGTCGGTACTGTTGAAACTATGGCTGTTTGTTGTTCATAGAACTATTTTATATGGATGTTTAGCTCCTACGTCAGAGAACAAGCTTTCATGAGCTTTCACAAGCTCAATGGGAAACCATTAGTAATATGAGGTGATTTGATTGGTCCAGTTATATGTGGACTTCCAGCAGAAGAAGCACAACTGCATTTTTGACAGTATAGCTCGGTGGTAGTCGCCTACCTTAACCTACCTGGCATATGTAACAAGCTGAATCTTTTTTTCTCTCCAGATTTCCTATCATGGCAGCGGAGAGGGAGGGGAGAGCGATGACTCAGAAGGCGAGAACCAGGAACTAGCACAGATTGACAGAGGTAGATGAGCCATCTAAATCACTTTTCTTGTAAATCTTGATTCACATAATTCCAGGTTGCTTTTAATAAGTCTGTATATCAGAGGTGTCAGACTCCAGTCCTCGAGGGCCGGTGTCCTGCAACTTATAGATGTTCCTCTGCTTCAATGCACCTGAATCAAATAATTAGGTCATTAGCAGGACTAGAGAACCTGAGTGCATACTGAGGAGGACATGCAGCCATTTGTTTGAGGTGTGTTGGACCAGGGACACATCTACAGGTCCTTCTCAAAATATTAGCATATTGTGATAAAGTTAATTATTTTCCATAATGTCATGATGAAAATTTAACATTCATATATTTTAGATTCATTGCACACTAACTGAAATATTTCAGGTCTTTTATTGTCTTAATACGGATGATTTTGGCATACAGCTCATGAAAACCCAAAATTCCTATCTCACAAAATTAGCATATCATTAAAAGGGTCTCTAAACGAGCTATGAACCTAATCATCTGAATCAACGAGTTAACTCTAAACACCTGCAAAAGATTCCTGAGGCCTTTAAAACTCCCAGCCTGGTTCATCACTCAAAACCCTAATCATGGGTAAGACTGCCGACCTGACTGCTGTCCAGAAGGCCACTATTGACACCCTCAAGCAAGAGGGTAAGACACAGATAGAAATTTCTGTACGAATAGGCTGTTCCCAGAGTGCTGTATCAAGGCACCTCAGTGGGAAGTCTGTAGGAAGGAAAAAGTGTGACAGAAAACGCTGCACAATGAGAAGAGGTGACCGGACCCTGAGGAAGATTGTGGAGAAGGGCCGATTCCAGACCTTGGGGGACCTGCGGAAGCAGTGGACTGAGTCTGGAGTAGAAACATCCAGAGCCACCGTGCACAGGCGTGTGCAGGAAATGGGCTACAGGTGCCACATTCCCCAGGTCAAGCCACTTTTGAACCAGAAACAGCGGCAGAAGCGCCTGACCTGGGCTACAGAGAAGCAGCACTGGAAGGTCGCTCAGTGGTCCAAAGTACTTTTTTCGGATGAAAGCAAATTCTGCATGTCATTCAGAAATCAAGGTGCCAGAGTCTGGAGGAAGACTGGGGAGAAGGAAATGCCAAAATGCCAGAAGTCCAGTGTCAAGTACCCACAGTCAGTGATGGTCTGGGGTGCCGTGTCAGCTGCTGGTGTTGGTCCACTGTGTTTTATCAAGGGCAGGGTCAATGCAGCTAGCTATCAGGAGATTTTGGAGCACTTCATGCTTCCATCTGCTGAAAAGCTTTATGGAGATGAAGATTTCATTTTTCAGCACGACCTGGCACCTGCTCACAGTGCCAAAACCACTGGTAAATGGTTTACTGACCATGGTATCACTGTGCTCAATTGGCCTGCCAACTCTCCTGACCTGAACCCCATAGAGAATCTGTGGGATATTGTGAAGAGAACGTTGAGAGACTCAAGACCCAACACTCTGGATGAGCTAAAGGCCGCTATCGAAGCATCCTGGGCCTCCATAAGACCTCAGCAGTGCCACAGGCTGATTGCCTCCATGCCACGCCGCATTGAAGCAGTCATTTCTGCCAAAGGATTCCCGACCAAGTATTGAGTGCATAACTGTACATGATTATTTCAAGGTTGACGTTTTTTGTATTAAAAACACTTTTCTTTTATTGGTCGGATGAAATATGCTAATTTTGTGAGATAGTAATTTTGGGTTTTCATGAGCTGTATGCCACAATCATCCGTATTAAGACAATAAAAGACCTGAAATATTTCAGTTAGTGTGCAATGAATCTAAAATATATGAATATTAAATTTTCATCATGACATTATGGAAAATAATTAACTTTATCAGAATATGCTAATATTTTGAGAAGGACCTGTATAAGTTGCAGGACACCAAACCTTGAGGACTGGAGTTTGACACCCCTGCTGTATATAGTTGTATTTTTTTTTAACTAGGATTCTTCCTGTTCATTAACATCTCCAGAGAGAAGGAGAAATTGTGCCCTCACCCCTTTGGCCACCAGCCAGCAGCACAACCAGGGTCCTGTCTCTCCAGCCCGGTTAAGATGCCTCCGCCTCCTTCTAGATGCCAACCTGGACCGTCACTCATCAGAAGAAGAGCTGGAGCGGATCAGCTGTGGCGACAACAGGAAGTGGGTGTCCGCCTTCCCCCAGCGCCACAGCGACCATCACAGCAGTGCCTCCAGTGACGATGAAGTGCGGGATCTCTGTGGCTGCCGGTCGCCACCTGCCTCTGCCAGACCTCTGGTTGAGCCCGGCACCGCTTGCCTGGCAGCGTCTCCCAGCCCTGTCCTGTTCAGTTCCAGCCCGCCACGCAACCTGAAACCGCCCCCAATTAGGTTTCAGCTTCAGATGGCTCAGCCAGTCGCACGGCCCATAATTCTGACCCACTTTGACCAATCAGCACCTTATAGAAAGTATCGACACAGCTACAGCAATGAGCCTGGGAGACCCAGCCTGGACCTTGAAAAAATGCAACAGGTCAGTTTCCCATTTTGTCCTCAAACGTTTACCAACTCTACAGGATTACATCCTGCGTTGGAGGAACTGATTTGCTTGTTTCCTTCGCAACTTATTCACCAAAGGGAAACGCTACTTTGGTTTTAGCTGTGGAGCCTACAAACAGCAGGAGTTGTTCAGAGTAGCTTTTATTCCCTTGTCCAGATGTTTAGAGCCCGTCTTAGAGACGAGTAGGAGCGCTATTTCAGCTTGAAGTCAGTGGAACGGGTAGCAGGGGCCAAAATGCTTCTACATATACATGTTTCTTTGAGCAGAGATGCCTTGTTGTATTTTATTAGTTCAAAGTCAAATCAAATTCAGACTTTTAAATTAGACACACGTGCTGCAGAGTTAAACGGTTCATTTTTACAGAAACATTAAAAGCTATTTGAAATATTATTAACCACCAAAACAATAGTTATTTGGGATTTGTTGGGAAATATAGTTGAAGAAAATGCTAGGATACAATCGGCTGTCGGGTAGCACCAAAAAAACCATGATTTTAAATTTGATTTGTGTTTTTATTATTGTGCTTCTTTTAAGTAAAAAAACAAGCTAAAATAGATAAATAAGTAAAACTATGCCAAATGCAAAGGGTTAAACTGCTATATTATGCAATAATTTGTAATAATTTTAGAAATAAATGACTTAATGAAATGAAAACTTAATACAGTGAAATCTTTTTACTGTTACTAAGTAAACAAAAAATGTTGATAAAATGCTTTTTTATCCACTTTAGATTATTGTACAGAGAAAGAGCTTCACCTGAGTGAAATCACTATCAAATGGAGCAGTTACCTCCTATGAAAATTTGGCAGTCATCATCGCTTTGCATTAAAATGGCCTCACATGGAGGAAACTGCTGCTGCAAACAGTACTGCTGATAGCTAATAAAACAGTTTTCTGGATCCTTAAGAACAGGAAGATGAGAGGTTCAGCTGCAGTGATAAAGGTTTCTGGTTGTTCAAGTTGCAGGACCATCTCATCAGAACACTACAGAATTGAGCGGCAAAGAAAAAGAAATAGGACAGACTTAAATAAAGTACAAAGGCCACCAGAGGACTGGTCTAAAGTTATTTTATCTGATAAATCCTCATTTGATCGTTTGAGACATCTGTAAAATCATTTGTCTGTAGAAGAAAACTGACTCTGGTAAAATCATTCTGGTACAGTCCATGTGTAGGGTTGTTCCTCAACCAGTGGAGAGGGCCTAAGAACAATAACATTAATTAAAAGTAGAATCAAAAACTCGCCAGATCTTCATGCTTGACTAAAAGCAGGTGGTGAAACAGAATCCAACAAACCGCGATCAACTCCAAGCACTACTGAGAAAAGAGTGGGGCACCATCAATCACAATTTGGCAGAGAAGTCAATATCCAGCATGTCAGAGGGAATTACAGAAACTATGAAGATCAACACTGGGGTTTGATGTATTTGCATTTGAAATTTTGTAATCGTTCTTCAGTATACCGTGGAAACATGTAAACAAGAAAAGTGGAAAATGTTAAAAAACACCCAAAGAAACATTTATGGAAACTGTTGAAACTATCGAGCGTGCAGGTCAGCTCAAAATGCAAAGAAAGCCTTCCATTTCCATAGTCGGACACTCTCCACCTCGGTGGTCCTGCTGGAAAGGGATGAAGGAGAAGGAGGCACGGACGGCAGATGTCCGGCCTCATTTCTCACAAAGGCTGGTGAGCGAGGGGAAACGGCGAAGGGGCGGGAGGCAGAAGGAGAGGATTAAATAAACAAGAGAAAAACGACAGCCGCTAATGAGTCATGGAGAAGCCGGTCCACTAATCATTAAAATCCAATAGACCTGTTGGCCCACACTATGGACAAGGAGTGCTTGTGTGCATGGAGGAAGAAGCTGCAGGTTTTTTTTACAGGGAAAGAGCTGATGATGGGAGACAGTGGGCAATGCTGAGCGAACAGTGTGTGTGCATCCATCATCCAGCCAGCATGTGCACATCCTCCTGCTCCTTTGCTGCATCAGTGTGTGTCTGTGAGAGTGTGCACGCTCAGTCAAGTGGAATGGGAGGTGCTGCAGGGTATACAAAAGGGGGCCTGCAGAGGTAGTGAGCAGACACTGCCGGAGTTTCCTCAATTAACCCTTTACATGAAAACTCCTGGAGGAGAATAATGCAGTTAAAGGATGCCAAATTTACCAGAATCTGCAAGAAAGCAAACATTTTCCAAATTACAGACATTCTCGGCAAATAGAAAAACATTACAGGCTTTTTGCATCAGAAGAAATATATTTTTTTATTACTTATGGGGCCCTTACTTACAATACAAGCACCCAGAGAGTTTGGCCACAGCAAGACCAGGCTGAAGGAAAATGCTGCATTTGTGTGTCATAATTTCACTGAACGAGGGTAAAAGGTGATTTGCTTTCCTTTAGTCCCTGCTAATCCCTCGATTATTCAAGTCACAGATGAGGTCAGTTGATTTGTTTGTGTAATTATCTTGGGAAGAGCGTGCCAGATGCAGCTTGTATACAGTGCATACTTGTTGCTCACTAAAGACGTATTTGAGCAGACAGAGGGAGGCATAGTAGGCTTGGAATTTGACCCACAACTGGAGAATGTACTGGAAGAGGCAAATCGTACTTAGCTCTTTCTCATAAACAAACATTTCAAACATGTGCGATTTATTTTGGATGAGGGGCATCAGTACAAATCTGTTAGTGTTCAGACTTTATTGGCATCAGCTGTACTGGTCACCGACACAGTGAAGAGTACATACTGTAGCTCTTTCTTACACTGCCTTGCAAAAGTATTCACACCCCTTGAACTGTGACATTTTTGTCGCACAACAACCACAAACTTCACTGTTTTGCTGCGATGTTATTTGCTAGACCAAAAAAAGGTACCAAAAAGGCATAAAAGTGAAAATCGGAATAATGAGTTGCACTCAGCCTAATTACTCAGATACCCTTAAATAAAATGTTTGTACTCCTTTAGGTAATACTCTGGCAGAACTGCAATGACTGAAAACCTTTCTCATTTTTATTTGCCAACTTGCTTAAGCTTTGTCATCAACTTCCTGGTCTTACCTCAGATTCTCAGTTGGAATTAGGTCTGGACTTTGACTGGGCCTTTCCAACACATGAAGATGCTTTGATCTAAACACCTCCATTGTGGTTCTGGCTGAATGTGTAGGTCTGTTGTGCTGCTAGAAGGTGAACCTCCACCCCACTCTCAAGTATTTGGCAACCTTTAGCTCAATTTGTCAGCCCATCTATTCTAATCTGTGTGTTTGTCCCTTTGTTGAAGACAAGCATCCCCACAGCATGATGCTGCCACCATCAAAATGTTTCACAGTGGGTTGTAACTTGTGACGAATGTGAAAAAGCATGAATTATTTTGCAGGTCACTGTAAAACTGTGAAATCCTGCTGTTCCGGCATAGGAGGCTAATACATTTGAGACCCATTATAAAGAAGGTTATGAGAAAATACCGTCAAATGGGCAGGAATATATACTTACAGCAGAATATGGCATCAGATGAGACCTCTTATTTTACAGCTGCCTCTAAAACAGTTACTCGTTGAATCTGGGTCAAATCCGAATGATACAGAAAAGATCAGGGCTGGCGGGAGGGGAGGATGAGAACAAGTGGACAGCAGCTTTCTGTCCCATATCACAACAGCAGGAGTCTTGTGTTTCCAATTCTTCCTGCGCTCTTTGGAAGCTGCCCCCACCCCAAACTTCATACAATTCGATGATTGTGTAGTCCCTCCACCCCCACTGTGTTTCTTTCTCTCTTTTTTTTTCCTAAGAATGGCAAAGCTGTGTGGACATGGAGGGCAGTGGGAGACAGGATATTGCATAAGCTTCAAGTGTTAAGTTTTAGTCAGACAGCTGGATTTGCCTCACTCCCTTCGTCATCCTGATTCACCCTTTTGCTTAAATATCACATTTCATGACTGAAATAGTACTAGAAATAGAACTTTACCACTCTATGATAGAGTTCACTTTATAGATGCATCAATAAGACTTTTCATAAACACTCCGTATGCCCTTAAAGAAAGCTGAAAGATATTTACAGTTCTTGTTCCTGTGCCTGTCTGTTCTCCACAGAAAATGCTGCTGAAAAAGAACTGTGGCGGAAAGACGCGGACAATGAAGATTCGGGTGAGTTCAGTTTTGTTAGGACATGGGTCCAAGCGAAAAGCGCTTGTTTATATTCTTTGCAAATATTCCCCTGTGACACCACCACCATAAGCTGAGCATTTTTAGCAAACTACTTGCTGCTACTCCTCCACTTGTTGCTGCTCACTGCCAGTGAGCTGCCTGAAAGAATGCTCCTAAATGTTTCCCCAGAAATGGAAAAAACAGGGCTTAATTTTTCTGGCCACCAAGACACTGACAGTCATTGTAGGGAAACTAATGGAGTGGCATCCATCCCTCCCAGTGACACACGTTGGTCTAAAACTACAGTTGGCAAGCTTCGAGCAGCTGGTCTATCAAGCAATTGACTGCAGGTTAGCTACCTGAGCAGATAGCCCAACTAAACAATCAACTTCTTTTTACTTCTAGTGTTGCTCTATAAAGAGCAGAGCAGCTAAAGGGTGTTATATTCTTTGAAATTCTGAAGATAATTGAACAGATGTTCATTTTTGCTTAAGCCTACAGGCAGGTTAATGTGCTTTATAGAGAATACAACCAGCTTATTAATTTGTGAAACACTGAAGACGTCCTACTTTTACCACTTCACATTGATAATTTAGGGTTTCCTTTACAAGAAGATACACACTATACTCCATCTTTGTAATAGCTTTGAAAATAAATGAGTTCAATGATCATATTAAGGGACTTTAAACCCAAGCTCAAGGTGTACAGGAAAGTCTCGTTGTCTCATGGTTTTCATTACGGATTGCTCCGTCACCCTGTGAGCAACCGAGCCTGTCCTGCGGCCAGTTCCTTGATCTCCATCCAACTGCACACTGGGATGGCATCTGGCCTCGACGTTTGTTCCCTTTCCCTCCTAGTTGTAGAAAATCTGATTCCACGAACAGCTCAACACTGCAGCAATGCTTTAACGCTTTCTTCTTCAGGTTTATCACACCAAGCAACCTTTATAGCCCAGCATTCCTACTTAGTTGTTTAAAAGTGCCCTGAAAGCTTTGCTAAGCATCCTGACAGATCTGAAGAACAGCTACCAAACTGTGTATTTAGTTTTTTGTTTGTTTGAGGGAAGCTCGACTGGAAGGAGCCTCGGCGTCCTGGCACAGAGCAGGCCACTCCAGAAGGATGCACAGTGTGCTGAGAGAAGTGACGTTATTATCACGTTGTGTGGGATAGTGTCAGTGTCTTGTTTATGTATACACACCAACTGTAGCTGCAGCTCGAGTGCTTCGTGTACCCAGCTTTGTGTGTTGAGATGGAAAGCGAGGATGATCTCTGAGTGGCGGTGAGAGGTAGAGGGGGAGGAAGAGGAGGTGGAGTGCGTGCGGTTCCCTTGTGGTGTTTTTCCAGGGATGGAGTCATCTTCCATTTATAGCCTGGGCCGGCTGCGATCTGTTTAGCACCACTGAAATACACAAGTATTGCTCATTATCCTCCGTTCTCGCTCGCTGGTTGTTGTCCATGTTGGTGACGTCTGCAGGAACTGGGTCCATTCCAGCTTTTAGATTTTTCCTTGAAGCTGCACACAGCAAGTCTTTGAGCTGCTTGGAAACAGTTTTTTTTGTGTACCACTCATCTGTCTCCCCTCCTTTTATCTGCAAACCCTTGATTTTCTGGCTGCGGACCAGAAGACACTGGATCTGATGGGCCCTACGTTTCAAGCAACTCAAGCATGAGAGTAGTTGCAGGGGTCAGTGAGGTCGGCAGTAGTGTGTATCAAGAGGAGAGGTTATTTCGAAGTGTTTGTAAGCACAGATTTGGCTGCTTTTAAATCTTTTTTCCCTGAAGGGGTTGGAGGCTACACCAGACAGAAATGATGGCGTCTGGTGGCAGCCGCCACGAGGAGGGGAGTGATGAGTGAAGTGAAGGAAATGGTTCAGTTATGGTTGGAATGGATAAGGCGCCGCACACCATGACTTTAGTTTAGACCGAGGTTAATTACAAGGATGTAAAGAAAAAAAATACTTTTGTTATAAGAATGTATTTTATCGAAACAAAGTAGCAAATAATTGGGGAGAGTTAGAAAAAGGATACACTGTTATCAGAATTTTTACAAATGAAAATCTAAAAAGTGTTGCACGCATTTGTATCTACTCTGCCTGAGTCAATACTTTGTAGAATCACATTTTCCTGAGAGAGATCTGCCTCTCCCAGCTTTCCACATGCAGAGATTAAATGTTTTGCCCATTCTTCTTTTCAAAATGGCTCAAGCACAGCCAACTTGGATGAAGATAATCAGCAACCAGCAATTTTACATCCTGCAAAACATTTTCAGGTGGATCCAGATCAGGACTTTGACTGGGCCATTCCTTTGTCACTCTGGCTGTCTAGCATCATAGTTCTGTAGGAAGGTGAACCTCTACCTCTGGTTTTCTTCTAGGATTGCCCTGTAGTTAGCTTCATCATATCTTCTCATAAACTCTGGGCAGCAGTATCACCTTAGCATGATGCTGCCACTACCATGTTTCCTTGTGGACACTGTGTGTTCTATGTTGGGTGCAGTATAAGCTTTCTGTCCAAAAACAGCATTTACCTTGTAGGCCAAAAAGATTAGTTTTGGACCCTCATCTGATCAGAGCTCCTTCTTCCATCTTAGCTGTTTCCCGTCTTGGCTTGTGGCAACGTTCAAAAGGAGGTTCTTATGGCTTTCTTTCAGCAATCCTTGATACAGAACAAATTGTACAAAACACAACTAATAGTGGTCCACATAATAGAATCCTCCAGTAGAGCTGTAGATCTCTGCAGCTCCACCAGATTTACCATGAGCATCTTAGCGGCTTCGGTCAGTTTGATTGGCCCTCTTTTGGTAGCTTGCAGTTGGAGTGACCAAGGCAAGGAGAGCAGCATTAATATCTGCACTTAAATCCAGATAAGGACTTTATTCTGCAAACTATTTTTTATTATCAATTTATATTTAGAGCATGAGATTAACTCTGACGTCTAACTCTTAGACATCAAAAAGGGTCCTAAACTCAAGCCATAACGGACTGGACAAAAAATGCAAAAACAGCCAAATATCAAAGAAAAACTATGAAATCACCTTCAAGACCTCTAGCAAACTATTGTTCAAGGTCGCTTTAAAAGATCACAGTTGAATCCAGGCTGCTTGGAGGCAACGTAAAAGGCAATGTTTACTCTTATGGTATCCAACCATGAGCACAGCAGGAGCAGAAGGCAGCAGGAAAATATTTAGGGGCCATCCAGAAGTTAAAAAGCTAACCCTCTCATCTCAGAAAGACAGTAAACAAGCATTTCTTTTAGACTTTGTCATAACTTCTAAAGATGCACAGACACACTTTGGCTTATTCTGATTGTTCTTTCAGAAAAACCAATAAAAAAAGACTTAAGAGCATTCAAAATATTTCCAACATTTCTGCCATTACAATTATTATTGAGTTTAATTTTTTTTTATTTGCATTAGCAAATGTTTACTAGTGAGGCTAGCAGTGTGAAAACCATTGTCCTTGTGTATACTGTAGTAAATCCCTACCTTTACTCTGAAATCTCCAGAAGTCTCCCAATGTTTCTAAATCCAGCATGTTCCATGCAAGACAAGTTGAAGCCTCAAATAAAACGGAGCCTTCCTATTATCTGCCAACAGTCTCTCACAGCCTCAATGAAAAGCAGAGATTTGTGGGAAATGTTTTCATCTCTGGGTTTCTTTTCACTTCAATTGAATTTAAAGACCTCAATGATAATAAAAATAGGCAAGTCTAAGAGGTCTTCATTCAATAATAGTCTGCACACCGAAGAGTGTTGCTGTCAGTGGAAATGTTCTGATTACCTCCTTGTAGTTTGGCTGCCTTGCAGCCACCATATGGAAAAGATCTTACCGTTTCACTTTCATGTTCTGAGTTTCCCACATCTCACTTTTTTTTTTAAGTGGTTTTGGGAACAGCTGCTGGATCCCTGAAGATTTTGGTTGAAGCTAAGCTACACCTGGGGCATCGCTACATGGGATTTATATTTCAGAGAAACCAGTCGGGTACAGCGATGCATCCATCTTAGTTTTCAGTTTCTGTGAGGAATCAGCTCACCGCAGCCCTGGAGAAAGCGCTGCCTCATTGCCAAATACAACAAAGTCATTTCCTGCCGTTTCCTGTGGGGAGGAAAATGACTCGGGCTAATTTTAGAAAGGAGGGATGGTGGAAGAGAGGTGTTTTTGCAAATGGAAAAGTATGTATTGTCCCTAAATCTGCTCCAAGAGTGAAATAAAATATCTAAAAGTGTTATATCCAGAGAAGCCAGAGAAAAAAAAAAAGCACAATTTTTTTGTATTGTTGGTCAATTAATCTTTTGTCTTGGTCCTCAGAATCTGACCGGCAGTCGTCCTCCGTCCAGGTACAGCTACGACCCCTCCATCTTCGCCTTCCGCTCCCTGAGCCCAGCTCCACCATGTAGATCCTTGACTCCATCCGAGGACCCTCCATGCTCTTAAGCAGACATCAACCCCCACCGCCGCCGCCAACAGACTCTGTTCCCGCACCTCTTCACCTTTTTTTTTTTTTTTTTTACTTCTGCGGCACGTGAAGGACTGAGCTTTGGAAAGGTCATTATTTAAAGGTGGAACTGTTGCACTCTCAGGTAATCCCTCCCTGTCACTTTGACCTCTGTTGGAACCAGGACACAACATAGCAGAACTTCATGTATAGCTGTAGTTCAGGATTGTTGAAGATGGACCAAGAAGGTGTTAACCTTGTGGAAGCCTGTTTGGATCACACTGAAGGGAATAATGCATGTTAGACAATCAAGTGGTTCCAGGGTTTCTTCCTTTATAACGTCCTATTCCAAACAAAAGGTGACTCATCTATTTTGTTATTGTTAAACTGAGATGGTGGTCGCATTTATCTGTCTGAAACTACTTCACTTGATGTGTTGCTGCAAACACAGTACTGTAAGGTCAAGCTATAACAAACATGTAGTTGAATAGTCAACCTCTGATGACGACTTGTTACTTGTCGGATTGCTCGTATTCTCTTTTCTTGCATGAATCCCAGAACTCTGCAGAAACTGAGATCTGAGGAAACATTTATGACTGTAGGGTTGCTGCACATTTGGCTAATCTGTTGTTCTGGATAGCCTACTCGTAGTGTGCCATTTGTTTTTTTTCTATTTTCAGTAATGTACCTCAATTACATTCTAGATAGAAGAGGACCACTGGTCTAAAAATCTCTTAATGCCTTGAAATGACATTCCTGCTATATTAAAGTCTGAGGTACTTCCCATCTTCTAAAACGATCTCAAACACAATGTCACCGCTGTAACTAAGACTTTGCCGAACTGAATGTAACATTATGACATGTTTTCGTCCATTGTTGCGCAAAAACAATTCAATAAATGCTCTGTGGCCTCTTGTTTATGAGGTGATGTAATTTTGTTTCATAATACGTCCAATTTAAAGTGGTACCAGACCTTGCAAAAGTATTCATACACCTTGACATCTTTAATTTTGTAGGAGACATAGCAAACATGTGGAAGAAAGGTGCTCTGGTCAGACGAGACCATAACTGCATTCTTTCCAACGCAAAGTGCCAAGTGTACCAGAACATTAACATTGTACCAACATTTATGGAGCTAAATACGGGGCAATACTTTAAGAAAACCAGTCAGAGGCTGCAAAAGACTTGAGACTGGGGCAGAGGTTAACAGGACAGGACTGGACCCTAAAGACACAACCAGGGTTAAATAGAATGGTTTATCAAAGCTTATTTATGTGTTAGAATCTGTGGCAAGCCTTGAATACGTCAGTTCAGTTGCTCTCCACACACTTTTACTAAGCTTGAGCTGTTTTTGAAAGAATAGGCAAAATCTTCAGTCTCCAGCAAAACGTGCAACTGTAATTGAGGTATAATCCATCCATTTTATACTCTCCCGTCCTTGCAGGGTAGCAGGTGCCTATTTCCAGTGGTCATTGGGCAAGAGGCAGGGTCCATCCTAGACAGATCACCAGTCCATCACAGGGCAAGACAGAGACCCACAACCATACATGCACTCATACCTAAGAGAAACCAATAAACAGTCATGTTTTTGGATTGTGGGAGGAAGCCGGAGTACCCAGAGAGATGCAAATCCATGCAGAAACACTCCAGACCAGGATTCGACTGTTACTGAAAGGCAACAGTCCTACAGACTGGTCCACTGTGTAGCCCGTTGATGCCTGGTGGATGTATTAAAAGAATAGATGGAAGAATGGATGGAATACTAGATGGATGGACAACCTGATTGTTAGTAGGATGGATAGAAGAAAGACAGAGACAAAAATGGATGGCAAAATGGAAGAGTGGAAGGATAAATGACAGTATTTACCGATGGCTGGATGGACAAGCTGATGGGTAGTTGGATGGAGGGATGAACAAAATAAACAGATGAGCAAATAAAGGGACAGGAAAACAAACTGAAAATCCAAACATTTTTCTCTACCTGGTCCTGAAAGACACCTAACTCATATTCCATACTTTTCCAGACTGCAGAGGAACCCTGCATGTGAAATATGGAACATGTTGGTCATTCCCAGCCTGGGTAACTATTTGATGGAAACATTATATTATGTGAAAAAAAAAAGTTAAAGTAACTAAGCATCACTTGAACCAGCCAGAAACAAGCCCACTTTAATAGGAACTATCCCTTTACCAACTGCAACCAACTAAAATAAACGTCCAATTTGTGTTCAAATTTTCTACAATTGGGAAACAAAAAACGCAACTGTGCACAAAAAATGTCTGACTGACCTTCTTGTACTACAGCTTATAGTACTAGTCATTAAATAATGACAGAAAGAAAAAAAACAACCTCTTAGTACTTATGTACTATTTTACAAAATAAAGTTTCCATTTATTATCGTTGTGTTAAAAGCCAGTCGCAGAGAGGGTGGGACGTGTGGCTGAAGTAGAAGAAAACAACACTGAGTGGGATTTCACAGAGAAAGGAATCACCAAGCTCTCTGAGACAATCTTGTTAAAGAGAACTTTGAGAGGGATGGACTGTGTGTGTGTGTGTGCTCACGGATACACACACACTCCACTTAGCTTGAGTCATTATCAGCTTACGTTTCATCCAGTACGCCATCCAAGTGTCCAGATGGTCAGAAAAGCTGCTTCAATGCTGTCCCTCCCTTTGAAGGAAAAACTGTAAAAGGTTACGCCAACGATCGAGTGAAGCCAAACAGGAGTGGGGTGCAGACTGGGTGTCAGGTTGGTTTATCTGCAGGAAGAGCAACTAAAAAACAGAAAGCTGGATTCAGGTACTGCTTTGCCTCCTCCCATTTTCTGCTCAGGTCCAAGTAAAAAGGAGAAAATTCAATCGCACGCTGCCACTGCTCAGAGGCTGAATATGAGCCGTTTCCAGTTTGTCACAGTCTGAGACGGCAATCAAAGTTCTAGAACTGATGAGAACTAAAGGCTCATCCATGTTGGTACTCCTCAGTAGCCGTACTTCTCGTTGAGGTGGGTGCGACCGTCTCCAGTCTGACCTGTGGGACCAGAGGAGTTTGTGAATCACTTCATCTAATCAGATCCGTTACTGAAGAAAAGCTCCTGGCTGGCTGCTGTGTCAGAACTCCTTTTATTCATGTTTATCTTATTGCTCAAGTAACTTTGATTTGCATTCCTCAGCTGCACTATTTACGACATTCAGCCTGGAAAATATTTCTTCCTGCACAGACCTTGGAACAGGTTTAAAGGCACAGTTAACAGGAATGTTTTACGATGTTCAGAAAGAATGTTCACACAGTGCTCCCGATGAGCTTGATGGGTAATTTAAGGTCTTGGTCAGCTGATCGGCCGGTTGTTTACCTGCAGGCGGCAGCCACACAGAATAATCAGGGTCATCTTGTGGATACTGTCCCGAAAGCTGCACCGGAGGCTGTGGAGAAACATCAGGGATTAAAATCACCTCTTGCTGAGCGCCCACACGCTTCTAAGTAACACATGTGAGGGTGCCTACCCTGCTGGGGCCCATCACTCTCTTCTTCTTCCTGGAACTGGACTCTGCTGCTGGCTCTCTGTTGCTCCCTGCCTTTAAATCTGTGGACAACACAAGTGAAATTATAGCATTAAGGTTACATCTAACTTTATAGACAAAAAATAAATAAATCAAACAATGAAGCAGTGAGCAGCTGGAGGTCATCCTGCAAGTTTTCCCTTTTGTGCTCAATACTTTTCTGCAAAATAAACCTCTAAAATTGTCTTTATTTCTTCTATAAACCCTGATCTATTATTTGACTGAATGTTTGATGGATGGATAGATAGATATAGATAGCAAGAAAAGTCTGGAAAAGGAAATATGTCGCCACCCCCCCACCCATATTCCACTCATCTGATAAGTATGGACTTCAATATGTTTCCAGACTATGTTGGAACCTTTGAATTTATTTAAAAACTCACATATGTATTTTATTTTCAAACCCCAGTGGATTTTCAGATGCCCCTCATAAGCACAACTATATAATTGATATTGTCATCATAAAAGGTTTAAGGTGATTTAAAAATTTACTGTTCCTGAAAAAAGGTTCTAGCACCGCATGTTACAACCCACAAAATAGCCAATGCAGATGTGTCTACAGTGGCAGGATTCAAATATGGAGCCTTCACAAACCAGAAGAGGGAGGGAGAGATAGATGGATGGTTGGAAGGATGCAAGGAAGGAAGGAAAGGACACAAAGAAGCACGTTTAGAAGGAAGTCTAAAAGAAGGGGGGGGGGACCAAAGGACATAAGAACTTTGGAAGGAAGAAATGAAAAGACAAAAAAGGACATTTGAAAAGAGGGACAAAAGGGAGGAAGGAAAGATAACGTCTATACAGTGGGATGGAGAATAAAGTCATGACACATTTTGCTGTACTATTACTGCTTACTGAGAGCTGGAAAATACTTAAATTAAATTCCATACATTTCCAGACTGTAGTTCATCAATACAGTTCATCAATTTGAACCCCGCAATTTTTATTTTTTACCCTCTTTTTATTTTCTGATGTCCAAAAAACTTAAAAAAAAAACTGTCGGAAAAATACGTTGGAAAAAATCTGAAACAATGAAATGAAAACCATGGAGGAATCCTGTGTTTATGTGAAGGCTGGTAGATAGTGCTGCCACCTAGTGGCAGACAAAAGTCAGCACCTGCCTAAAAATAGGAGTAAACCACTGTTTTTACCTTTTAACCCCTCAGACTCTTTTAGATGACCCAGAGGAGGGCTGGATTCTTCACAGTCAGATTTAGACTGGGCGGCGCTGCTTTCATCTCCATGTCTACCCATCTCTACCTCCTCTGTTTCTTTCTCCTCTTCTGCCTCTTCCTCCTCCTCCTCCCCCGCGGGCAGAAGCTCTTTCATGTTGAAGAGCTCAGCAGGCAGGTTAGGCCGCTTGGGAGGCAGCTTCTGCAGTAGAGAGGAGAGGCTGAGCAGGAGGCACAATACGAGACACATCTCAGGTGATTAGAGCACCTACCCCGATGGTTCCAGTTTTCAGTTTGAATTTGCTTCCTCCCTTCATGGCTCCAAACAATGGCAAGCTCTTTTTGGGTCTCTCCGGCTCAGAGCTCCCACTATCATCATACCAAAGCAGCTTCAGGTTTACAAAGATCTATAAATCAAACACTTCAGTTTTTGATTAAGAGAAACATCTCACCCGGGGAGGAGCGAGGGCATCTGCGCTGGCCGTGTCAGGTCCACCAGTTTACGAAGTCTCTGCGCCTCTTTGCGCAGGTCGGCCACGAGTACGTGAAGCTTCCTGCGCTCCACGACGTCCATCGCAGCCTCGTTCCTCACTGCTGTCATGAAGGCGTCCAGTGAGTCCTCGCTGCAGGAAGCTGAAGAGTCTGCGAGGAGTAAAAAAACAAAACGACTCTTCAAAGTGGAGACCTAAAGACAAACATGTCGTCGCCTGTCTGAGGGTAAAGATGACGCACCTTGTTTAGCGCCACTTAGCTTTTTCTGAGCGTCTCCCAGCTCCTTCTCCACCGAGGACAGCTTGGCCACCTGAAGAACAGTAAATAGCACCATTTAATGTTTTAAAAGTCTAAACAATCGAATTCATAAAGATTTCACGGAGTTTGTAGTTCTTAAAGAGAAATCTAAGTCGACCTACATCCAGATTAGAGTTTTAACAAAACCACTGATCACAAATCGCCCACCTATTCTGTCATCGTTGTATCGCTAATCAAAAGTTTTACTTTTCTATCAACTTCGGAAAGAAATGACCTAAAAAATCTTTTAGATCCAGATTTAAGTGTATTCCAGTGGAAGATGGATGTAAATTAAACTTCCTGTTTTTCTTTAAATTAACTAATATTTAGGGCTGAATGATGTTAGAAAAACATGTAATAGAAAATAATTTTGGTGAATTCCATGATAATGTGATTTGCTGTAAAAAATAAATAAATAAATAAATCAAATGATAAAGTATTAATGGTCGTTCTACTCTGGGTTCATAGTATTCAAAGAATCCAGGTAATGAGTAGACTAATGAGGAATTAAAACAACTTAGTTTTACTTTTATTATAACTTCAATAAGGTTCTAAATCTTTCTATGCTGCATTAACCAAGTTTTACTTAAATAATAACACTTATTGCAGTCCAGGCAGTTCTTCATTATTACATTTACAATATATTATAAAATTTCATTGTGTTGGCCTCTGTCATGTAATTTAATTATTTAAGAGTTAAACTTAATGTTTTATTTTATGTATTTTCTGCCGTGAGTGATGTAAGGTCACTTTTTAAGGGTTACAGTATTTTGTGTGATTTAACAAATTTCTGAAAACATGTAGTTTCCTAATACCACACTTTTCATTTGAATATTAACCTTTTAGGAAAGTGTGTAACTTGTGAAAAAGAAAGATTTTGTGTTTCGGTTGAAGAAAACAATGACAAGATGAACTGGACTGATAGGCTATCGTGGCCATGTGTACAGACTGAAAATTAGTCCACAGAAAACTTAAAAAACCCTTTGAAAGGTCAGGAGAATTACTTGAAGACAATTTTGTGTTTACATTTATGCTTTTTGAAAAATAATATACAATGCATCTCAATAAATTAGAACTTCATCAAAAAAAGTCTTGACCTCTGTAAATATACGTAATTTCTTTCTTCCACTAAACTTTTTATGCCTAATTTGCTCCAACAAAGCCCCCTAAACCTGCTTCTTTGACCATGATCTTTTCAATTCAATTCAATTCAAATTCAAAAATACATTATTAATCCTAAAGGTAAATTAAATGTTGTTATAGCTCATATTATGAAGGTTTCTTCAAAGAGACGTTGTAGATGCTGATGGCTGTCGGCAGGAAGGATCTCCTGTAGCGCTCCGTCTTACAGCAGATCTGAAGAAGCTTGTTGTAGGACAGTCTCATGAAGTGGATGCTCAGGGTTCTCCATAATGTTCTTCATTTTATGAAGAATCCGTCTTTCTACAATGATCTCCAGAGGTTCCAGAGGAGTCCCCAGAACAGAGCCAGCCTTTTTTATCAGCTTGTTGAGCTTTTTTAAATCCCTGGCTCTGATGCTGCTTCCCCAGCAGATGATGGCAGAAGAAATTACACTTTCCACAACAGACTTATAGAAGACATGCAGCATCTTGCTGCAAACACCAAAGGACCTAAGCTTCCTCAAGAAGTACAGTCAGCTCTGTCCCTTCTTGTAGATGGCTTCACAGTTGCATCTCCACTCTAGTCTATTGTCCAGGTGAACACCAAGGTATTTATACTCCTCCACCACCTCCACTTCTTCTGCCATGATAGAAATAGTTTTTGACTTATTCCTGTTTCTCTTAAAATCTACAATCATCTCCTTTGTTTTAGTCACGTTCAAAATGAGATGATTGTTTCCACACTATGCCACAAAGCGGTCCACCACCTTCCTGTACTCAGCTTCTTGTCCATCTCTGATCCACGCCACGACTGCAGAATCATCCGAGTATTTCTGCAGATGACAGGAGTCTGTCTTGTACTGGAAGTCTGAGGTGTACAGAGTGAAAAGGAATGGTGAGAGTACAGTCCCCTGTGGTGCTCCTGTGCTGCTGACTACCTGGTTAGACTCACAACCCTTCAGTCTCACAAACTGTGGTCTGTTTGTCAGGTAGTCTTTGATCCAGGAGATTGTTGAGGCCTCCACCTGAGTCTTCTGGAGTTTCTGACAAAGCAAATCAGGTTGGATTGTATTAAATGCACTGGAGAAATCAAAGAACATGATCCTCACAGTGCTGCTGGCTTTGTCCAGATGACAGTGGGTTTGTTGAAGCAGGTGTATGATGGCATCTTCAACTCCAACTCCACAGCAATAAGCAAACTGACGGGGGTCCTGATGGTTTACTGTTTGCTTACTCAGGTGGACCAACAGGAGTCTCTCTAGGACCTTCATGATGTGAGATGTCAGGGCAACAGGTCTATAGTCATTGAGGACTGATGGGTGAGTTTTCTTTGGTACCGGAACAAGACAGGAGGTCTTCCACAACACTGGAACCTTCTTCTGGGCCAGGCTAAGGTTGAAGAGGTGCTGCAGAATCCCACAGAACTGCTCTGCACAGGCCTTCAGGACTCTAGGGCTGACATGATCTGGACCTGCAGCCTTATTCCTATTCAGTCTCTCCAGTTGACTCTTCACTTGACTTCTTGAGACACACAGGTGGAAGGTTTGTTGCTTACCCTCTCTTTATTATTAGTCTGGTTAAATATTCAAATCTTCTCAGAAACTAAGCCATAATTACCAAAATTAACAGAAATAGATGCTTGAAATATACCAGCCTGTGTGTAATAAGTCTAAATAACGTTCATTTTTTGAACTGAATCACTGATAACTTTTTGATAATATACAAATGCACCTACGTTCCTCCACACAAATAAGGATTTCTGCTCTCCATTGTTGTTCACCGGTTGTGTGTAAAACCGCATGTCATGTTTACCAAAGATTCATAGGTCTCAGCCCGCTCCTCGATCTTCCCAGCCTTCTTCATTCGCTCCTGCCTCTTCCTCTCCACGGTGCCGGTCCGATCCAGGAAAGTGTCGTCGTCGCTGTCGTAGTAGTCCTCATCCTCCCAGTTTTTCTTCTTCCGTTTGCGTGAAACTGAAACCAGAGGCAGCTTTAACAGCAGACTCCACCAGAATTACAGCATCGCCAGACGTTTTTCTCCGGGCCGAGCTCTCACTTGCTTCCTGCCTCAGCAGCCCTCGGGCCTCTAGAATCCGACAGGCCTCCAGACAGCACTGAATGGCAGCCTCCTTCTTCTTCCCCGTGTGGGTCACTTCTGCAACCAGCTGTCGGCCCACGGCATCATCCACTGGCAGCCTGATGAAGAACATCTATAAAGTTCAAAGATGATTTTAAGAAAACTCATGACATGGGTGCTTAAGGTCACTTACTTGATCCTGCAGAGCCACGTGCCATGATTTTTGTCTTCATACTCAAACTCCAGCTCCTCGCCTGCAGACAGAAATCCCAGGTTAGACATTCAGACGAGACTCAATAAAAAAAAGAGACATCTGGGTTCTGCAGGAAGTCACCCTCTCTGTCGTAGAATCCCTGCAGAGCCTTCTTCGGGTCTTTCAGGTAAGCCGCCTCCTGGTCTTCGTGGAACTCTGTTGAAAAGGGGTTTTCCTCGTTCTCGTCTTCCTCTGGAGCTGCATCTTCTTCTGCAGGATGAATTCATGGACGTAGAAGCATCAAATGAAGAGAATAAAGTGTTTATCCTTTAACCAAAAAAAAAAAGAAGATAGACTCCAAAGCACATTCGCTAACCCATTCCCCAGGTGCATCCAGAGTCTTCATTTGATCCTTCGCTCTGGCTCTTTTTGCCTTCCCCTTCTTCCTCATCCTCCTCTCCATCAGAAAGATCTCCCATCATCCTCTTCTCCAGCTCTGCTCTCTGTTTGCAGGCTCGCTCCCTCAGCTCTGTCACTGTCAGCTTAGACTCCTCTTCCTCGTCAGACTCCGGACCCTGTAGAGGAAAAGGGAAGGGGCCTTGAATTGGGAAAAACCTTGAACATTATTTCTGTTTTTTCTATTAAAAAAAAAAGAACATATTTCCTTTTATTTTCTTTACTTTTTAGTTCGAACAGCTCTAATGATGAGGAAACGATTTCAGTTACCCAACTGGTCAGGTTTCAGTTTGTTTTTTTTAATACAACCTCTTTCACGACTAGAAATGTAATCATGATATGAAAATAAGTACACCCTTGCGGCTTACTAGGATTTGAGAGAGGAAAATAGCAGTGAGGTGCTGTTTATCTCAATTGATTAACTGATCATCATCAGTGTGACCAGCTCTATAAAAGCAGGAGTTTGGCCAGTTTGCTAATCTGCAGTGTAAAGATATGTATTCATTTTAAAAGGTAAATTGTGCTGCCCCGCAAGACTTGTTTGAAAAGAGAAACCCTATATTTTAAAAATGAAAATGGCATTCGGCTTATCTATTTTTTTATATTGATAATCTATAGAATTTGAGAATACAAGCAAAGCAAATGTCTTAATGGATTTGGACCTAAGCGGCCTTCCTGTATTTGGCGGTATATGTTACAGCTATAGTGAAGAGAGTAAATTCATCCATATTGGGTCTTAAAAAGTCTTCTTCTTAAAAAGAACAAGGCAGCACAACTTAGGCTTGCAAAACTGAGTCTAAGTGAGCATCAAGACGTCTGAAACAATCTCCTTTGGAAAGAGAAGACCAAAACAGAAAGGAGTGCGTGAGCCAGTATTTCACATACACACCAGTAACATATATTTGAGGGAAAATAAATGTACAAAGAGGAGATGTTCTTTCATAATGCAGGGCACCATGTCTGGGGAAAACCAAACATGCATGTCAGCATAAACACCTCATTCCCACAGTCATGTGTTGGAGCGGTGATGATTTGGACCTGGTCACCTTGCAGTCAATAATAGGAACAACAGTAAGTTCGTTATGGCAATTGTGTATGTTGAAGAAGAAATCAGTGATGCGTAAAATTGTGCAGAGGAACCAAATATGAAAACATACACTAATACAAAGCGTGTCCCTAACTGGACAATAATCCCAGCAGCAGCACAGGGAAAGTCCAGACTTCAACCGGATTTAAATCCTATGGTGGGACCTTCAGAGAGCTGTTCAGAAACAAAAATCAATCCATCCATCGTCTATACCCGGTGCCCATCTCCAGCGGTCTACGGGCGAGAAGCGGGGTACACCCTGGACAGGTCATCAGGCCATCGCAGGACAACACAGAGACACGGAGGATGAACAACAATGCACACACTCATTCACACCTAAGGACAATTTAGAGAGACCAATTAACCTAACAGTCATGTTTTTGGACTGTGGGAGGAAGCTGGAGTGAAACAAAAGTCTGTTAGGCCAAAATTCCTCCATGTTGTTTCAGGCTGCTAAAATCATATTGAAAGCTGCCACTGAGAATTACCGTTTCTATTGAATCATGGTTTGTTCTTAGTTTCCCCCATTTTAACACAATAAGACGGCTGAAGGAAGACTCGTTAATCTCGTATTTCTGCACAGTGCAAATGCATGACATTATTCTTGGTTTCTGGAGTTAGAACTGAGCCTGGCCACCAGTGATGAGCAGAAGACCTACCTGCAGGATAAATAGCCTAGTGCTCCCTCCAAACTTTAACACATGTCCCACCCTCAGTCTGATGTAGGTCTTCGGGGGAACCTTGTTCTTGTTGACCACCGTGCCGTGGGTGCTGCCCAGGTCGTGGATGTAGAAGCCGCTCTCCTCGCCGACGCAGCCCTCCTCCCCGGCCTGGCCTCGGTACTGGATCACCGCATGGTACCTGGAGATGGACGGGTGCTCCAGGGAGACATCGCACACAGGCAGCCGCCCGACCACGAAATAGCTTCGCTGTGTCAGAGGCACAGTGTCCACTATGGTGCCGTTTTTGAGAATCTCCAGAGCGTATGGAGATTCTGGTGAAGGACCCCCCCAGGGGGGCTCTGTGTACGGCAAAGGGGGGAAGTTCCCACCTTTGAAAGGAGCACCCTTCGCTTTAACTTCTTGTTTCTTAATTTTGCCGAGATCTGTGTCATCATGTCGCTCTTTTTCCCCAGCAACAGCATCAGAAGCAGTCTCACACACATTGTCCACCTTATTTTCTGCTACGATGTTTATGCGTTTGTTAGCTAGCGAAGGCGCCGCAAATATAGCCGGTTTTTTAAAGGTTTCCCCTTTCTCTGTCTCAGATTTAGCTGCTTCTTTCTCTGCGCGATTGTCCCCATCTTCAGTGTCCAAATTGTCCTTTGTTTCCACTCCAGATTGTGTTTCTTCCTCCATATTTACCTCACGTCTGATTGAGGGGAAGGAGCGTTTAAGTTTATTTGGTGCAACTGTAAAATAAGCCCGGATATTAAGCGCCTAATAAAGAAAATGTTCTCGACTCAAAAACAAAGACAAAACATTTAATTAAAATACATTCAATTTATCGTTTAAAGCACGATGGATATAATTTTACTGATATTTAAGTCTGAATTTAACACGTAATGGAACTCTTCTGCAAGAAGGCTTGTGAAGCACGGACAAGAAAGATGACACAACGCTGAAGTCAGCATCCGATTCGTGTCAAATTAAATTAAATTACCACCGACTGACTATTTCACCAGCTGTAGATCTAAATTTGAAGTAATTAGTATTGTCAATTTTGGATGATTTGTCCCAAATACAAATTCATTCATTCATTTTCTTTCTTTCTTTCTTTCTTTCTTTCTTTCTTTGATAATTAAAAATGGCAAAACAGGTAAATCCAGACTAAATAAATATTAGCCTATAATTGGCTATCCTTAAATCATCAGATTATCTTTTGTTTTATCTTTCAAAGGCTTTCCTTTTTTCCCAAATTCAGAGATTTTTAAAAATGACTTAAAAACTTCTTAATCATTCACGTTCTTATGTGTCAGATTAATGTTGCTTAACTCTGGTCCTTACTGGAGGCCTTTTTTAACACGTTCACTGAGGTCGAACGTAAATACTATTTTCAAACAATATTCAGATGTTTGTTTTTAATGCTTGTTATTCTATTTTTGGGTTTAAAGAAAAGGTCTGAACAAAAAAGAATCCATATTTGAAATAATTTGACTTCGATGTAGAATGATCCAGTGCAGATTTGACCATTCAAAGGACTGGAGTTTATATACTGGACCCAATCTAATTTGGTCTACATGCTCAAAACAGGATAGAAATCTTGCCTCTACAAATAAAATGTAGGTTTAAAATAAAATGCACCGTAAGTCTTTGGGCAGTGTCAAATAATGCACTTTAGATCTTACTTTCTTAAAAGCTCCGGAATGGCCCTTTAATGAAGAACTGATTCAGGAGCAACGAATCAGATACGGACTTCAGCCTCGTTCAAATCAGCTAGTTGCTGTCCAGCTTCCGTTCAACGCTGAAGACGTTTTGGCTTAAAGTTATCCGAGGGTAACGTCCAATTTTTATTTTATATATTTATTATTTATATAACGAAACACGCACAAAAAGTGTGTTGTTATTAGTTTAGCTGCTTTCCGTCTTCGTATAATATTAATTCGTTTTGCCTGTTTTTTTTTTTTTTGCAACACCAAACTCCACTTAGAAATTTGATATGTTTTGTTTTCCTCAAAATATCCATATGTAAAATGGTATCTTAGATGAATTTCTTCAGTTCAAATGAATAAGCGAGAGGATATCCATAATTCGGCTATCGTGAAATGGAAAAAGAATGAATTATTACATATTAAAACCGCTTTATTAAATGATTGCCATCAGTCTCTATCGAGTTTTACGTGGATGCTCCTTCAGATGCCAGTCAGTCTGACCATCTACATCAGGTGATAAATTATTTCTCGATATTTGGACTAAACCAGGTGGAATAGCAACTGCTGGTCAACATAAAATGTCTAATAGATTAAAATGTTTAGATGGTTTGTTTATAGAGAACAGTTTCTCTAGGTTACGGTACCTTGCAAACCTATTCAGACCCATTTAACGTTTCTCTATTGTGTGTAAGTTACAACCACAAGCTTCAATGTAACGTTTTGTGTATTTTTTTTTTGGGGGGGGGGGATTTTTGGAGATAGATCAACATAAATAATCGCATAATGATTTAGTGGAAGGATGCATGCATTTTAGTGTATTTTACAAATAAGACATTTAAAGTTTAGCATTTGTAGATTGCCACCCTGAGTCAGCACGTTGTAGAACCACGTTTTGGTGCAATTAAAGCTGCAAGTTTTTCTTTCTTTTCCAGCTTTGCACCTATAATGACACATTTCTTGCCCATGAAAGTGGTGCAAGCTCAAGAGATTAAATTGAGAGTATCTGCCTCAGTTTCTCAATTGGATCTAGATCTGAACTTTGACTTGGCCATCTGTGCCCCATGTTTAACATCATCAATTTACCCTTCAACTCTGAGCAGCCTCCCTGTATGTGCTTTAAAAAAAAGCATCGCCACAGCATGATGCTGCCACCACCATGTTTCACCGTGAGAATGATGTGTTTATGGTGGCGTGCAGTGTTTTCTGCCACACAAAGAGGCCAAAAAGTTCAGTTTCACCCTTATCTGATTAGAGCACCTAATTCCAAATGTTTACTTTGCCCTCTACAAGGCCCATAATGTCCTTGTGATGATGTTTGTTCATTAAAGTTCTCTAACAAACCTCTCAGGCCTTCACATAATAGTTGGAGTTCCAGGATTTGAACTCTGTTTAGTAATTAGGTGACAGTTAGCTGTACTGGATTTTATTCAGGGGTACCAGAGGAAAGGGCGCTGAATACAAATAGATGCCAGACTTCCTAGATTTTTACTGGTAAAAAGTTCTGAAAACCATTTATCATTTTCTTTCCATAAACGATGTTATACAATACTTTAAGGTCTGCAAATAAAATCCCATCAGAATACATTGCAGTTTGTGGTTGTAATGTGACAAAATATTAAAAGTTCAAGAAGTATTAATATTTGTGCAATGCATTGTATGTCGGTTAATTCTGTCTTAATTTTTTGTTTTTTAATTATAAGTTTTTACATTCTTAATCAACCTAAGCATATTATGGCTTATAATGAATATATTTATTCTCCCTGCTTTTATTTTCAGCCTTGACTCAAGTGTGAATCGATCATGATGCGCTACTGGGGTGAGATCCCTGGGCCCTCAGGGGCTCCCCCGAGTCGTAGCTCCTTTGACCTGCTCCAGCGTGAGTTTCGCTCTGTGGAGATGCAGGACCCTCCACTGCACCAGCCCTCGGCCCAGCGCCCCCGGCCCACCACGATGCTGGACATCCCCTCAGAGCCGTGCAGCCTCACCATCCATACGGTGCAGCTGTGCCAGCACGCCCGCCGCCTGCGTGCTCTCCTGGCGGCAGCTCAGGGCCAGGCTCAGGGTCAGAGCTCGGCAGCCTCTGAGGGCGGCAGCCGGCCAGAGGAGGCTGAAGCCACCCTCCCGCTGCGTCCTCCCACTCCACCTGCCGTGCCTGATGATCTGCTGCCTGTAGACAGCAAAGATCCCCACCAGCCCTTTCAGCTTCGCCATAGTGATCCTGAAAGTGAATTCTACAAGTAAGTTTGACATAACAGCTCTTTAATTTTAAACATTTCACCCATGACTGATACAGTACCTTGCAAAAAGTATTTATACTCAAATCTTTTTAGTTTTCAAAACAATATAACTAAAAACGTTAGTGTATTTTATTGGAATTTTATGTAATTGGCCGACACAAAGTAGTGGATACAAAGAGAAATGATACATAATTTTCTATGTTTCTAACAAAAAAAAATCTGAAAAGTGTGGCTTGCATTTGTATTTAGCCCCTTTTACCCTTATAGGCTTAAAAAATGTGAGCGATATTGCTATGAAAGAAGTTTAAATCAGGGTTAGGGTATAAAACATTAACCCAAGCTCTGAACATCTCTCAGAGCACTGTTCAAGCCATCATGTGAAAATGGAAAGAGTATGGCATATTAAAAATATTTTATTCAGAAGTGTTGTGATGACAATATCAGTTGGGAAAAATCCACATTTTCCTCTTTCCTCTCTCTCTCACCTGTGCCTCCAACACCTTTAGCGTCTTGGGCACTGTTATGTATGACATACGTGAGCATCACCTCCAGTAAGACTCAATCAAACAGGCTAAATATTCCATTGGCAGGCCGTATGTGAACTCATGACACTCGCCAGTCTTCTGTATTAATTCAGTACATTGTGATATTGCTGTGATGATATGATCACTATATATTGTGCAGCCCTATATAGCACAACTGTAAACCTATCAAGAAATGATCGTCCATTTAAACTGACAGGCCAGGCAAGGAGAGCATTAATCAGAGAAGCAGTTAAAGGGTTCGTTGTTACTCTGGAGGAGCTGTGGGGATTCACATCAACAGCACCACAATTACTTATGCACTCTAGAGTGCTGGCCTTTTTGGAAGAGCAACCGAAAGGAAGCCTCAAGAAGTCCTGTTTGTTTGCCATCCACAAGTCATCAAACATGTGGAAGGTCAGATGGGACCAGAATTGAGCTTTAGCTGACATGAGAAAGGCTTTGTGTAATTTAAAACAGTGCACATTACCATGAAAAGCCCATCCCTTTTGAACACTGTTCAAAAGTGTTGGAAATCCTGGAAAAAAGCAGTTAGAGGCTGCAAAGAAACTTGAGTTTGATTTCCAGCAGGACAAGGACCCTGAACATACAGCCAAAGCTTTAATGGGAAGGACAGTCTCAGGGTTTATTCATGTGTTTCAATGGTCCAGTCAAAGACCACACCTATTTAAAATTGAGTTCTATGGCAAGACAGGTTGAGCTGCATTGCAAAGAAGAATTGGCAAAAACTTCAGTCTGGTAAAAACAATTCCCAAGAAGACTTGCACTTCAATTTATGTTTGTCAAAAAGGTGGATAACCTTTTATTATTTTCTTTCCACTTTACAGTTATGCACTTTTTTGTGTTGGTCTGTCATATGAAATCCCAACAAAATACATTGAAATTTGTGGTGGTAATGTTACAACATGTGAAAAAGTTCAAGGTTTGAGAATACTTTCACAAGACACTGTAAGACAAGACTTCTGTGCAGAAGAATAACTTCTTGTTTTTACAGAGGTAAAGGTGAACCGGTCACAGAGCTGAGCTGGCCCTCCTGCAGGCAGCTTCTCTATCAGTCAGTGGCCACAGTGCTGGCTCATGCGGGCTTTGAGTCTGCCCAGGAATGCGTCCTGGAGACCCTAACCGACCTGGTCCACGAACATTACCTGCGCCTCACCCAGCTGCTGCGGGTGGCGGTGGACCGTGAGGCTCGCCTGGGAGCCACTCCCTTCCCAGACGTGGTGGAGCAGGTGTTCCACGAGGTGGGCATTGGCAGCATGCTGGCCCTCCAGCGCTTCTGGCAAGTGAGGATTAAGGACTATCACAGCTACATGCTGCAGGTGAGATGATTTACAGGTTTATCTCGATTCTATTACCAGCAGAAAACAGGAATAGCAGTTTTTTTCTTCTAGGTTACCAAAGAACTGTCAGAAGAATATGAGCGGCTGGTGAATCCGGAGAAAGCTTTGGATGATTCCAAACCTCTAGGGATCAAGGAGGAGCCCATGAGTGACATTCCCTTCCCTGTAAGTGAGGAGCTCGAGGCCGATCTGGCCTCTGGGGACCAGGCTTTGCCCATGGGGGTTCTCGGGGCCCATGCTGAGAGGCTGGCTTCAGGCTTGGATGGTGACCACTCCCCTCACACTTCAGGTGAGACCACTGCTGTCTGCATCTGGAGGTCAGATGTGACTAGCATTTTAGACCTTGATAATTTATTTCAAAACTTCCTGTAATGTGACATAAATACCAAAGATTCAACTGAAAAACAAACAAATCCGATGGCTGCAGTAACCTGGAGACATAGGTGTGCACACTAGAGGCGACCTTTTGATTCGGTTTCAGCCTTCAGTCTTAAGTTCACACTTTACACCAATTATAGAGAATTTGATTAAACTGATGTAAAATTGTGCCTGTCAGGGTGGGAATTTCCTGACATTTAATTATTTGCATCATTTAGTAAAATCCATATTTGCAAAGAAGTTACAAAGGATCAAATTGTACAAAGATATCAATCAGGAGAAGGGTTCAACTCAGCAGCATTTATATATAGTAGTATATACTGGACATTACACAGAGAAGAACATCATGTAGTAACACATGGTGGTGACAGCATCGTGCTGTGGGATTGTTTTTCTTCCAGTTGAACGTAGGTTTTTATGAACTGTTAAAAATACCAGTGAGTTTTGACTAAATACCATAAATTTATTGGGTTTGGCCTAAAAACTGAAGATGAAGAGGGACTTTGTTATTCAACATCGCAGTAAATCCAATCAAACATCCAAATTAACAAAAGAATGGCTTTCCCAGAAACAAATCATGATTTTGGAACCGTCTAGACCTAAATTCAGAACAAAACCTGACCCTGATCAGGGCTGTGGGCAAGAGATGTCTTTACAGTCTGATAGATGTGGAGAACCTTTGCAATATAGAGCAGGTAAATATTGCTGATGCTTATAGAAGCCTATAGCAGTTCTTTTAAGTTTTATATTTCTCCCCCTTTTTCATCCAGTTGTTAAGGATATATACTGTATGTCACACAGATTAGAAAAGATTAGACATTTGTATTTTACATTAACACATTATAAGAATGTTCATACACTGTATATAATAAATCTGGAAACTGAAAGCTTAATTCTATGTTGTGCTTGGATCGCAGTCTTTGCATGTCCAGCCACAGTCCAGATCACTGTAGACTCGACCAAGAGAAATCAACAGGGGTTGGAAAAAGTTGGCGCTTTAAGATTCTTGACTTGTTTTAAAAGGTTTTCTTAAATTATGCAACTCTACAAGAAAGGTGGATTTTTATTTGTGCAGAACATAGAGTTCACAGTACTTTTGGAAGTGCAATTGAAACTTAGAGAGCGGAGTTGTGTGCTGAGGCTGCAAACTGATATTATTAGCTTGGCAAAGATGACTTTTGAGTTGGCAGTAATAATAACGGTTGCCTAAAAGCAGGAGCACCTTCTTCAAATCAAGATTTAATTAATAAAAATATATATAGATAAGATATATATAAGATATATATAAATAAGAGACAGCAAGGAGGTGTACAAGAAGAAGCTGGAAAGCAAGCTCCAGCAAAACTTTATCAGAGATGTGTGGACAGGGATGAAGAAGATCACAGGCTTCAAGCAGAAGGATGATCAGACCGATGGAGGTCTGGACAGAGCCAATGAACTGAACACATTCTTCAATAGGTTCCGTTCAGAAACAAGCTTCGCATCCTCCTCTCCTGCTCACAGCCAAACAGACATTCCACCTTCCTTTGACCCACAGGACCCACAGCTGTCCAGTAACACCTCACATTTTTTATCTTCCACCTCAGCCCTAGACCCTTCTGCTTCTACATGTTTGCCTTCAACCATATCAGAAGATGCTGATGCTTCCTTTGCTTCCCCCTTCCACCTGTGTGTCTCAAGAAGTCAAGTGAAGAGTCAACTGGAGAGACTGAATAGGAATAAGGCTGCAGGTCCAGATCATGTCAGCCCTAGAGTCCTGAAGGCCTGTGCAGAGCAGTTCTGTGGGATTCTGCAGCATCTCTTCAACCTTAGCCTGGCCCAGAAGAAGGTTCCAGTGTTGTGGAAGACCTCCTGTCTTGTTCCAGTACCAAATAAAACTCACCCATCAGTCCTCAATGACTATAGACCTGTTGCCCTGACATCTCACATCATGAAGGTCCTAGAGAGACTCCTGTTGGTCCACCTGAGTAAGCAAACAGTAAACCATCAGGACCCCTTCAGTTTGCTTATCGCTGTGGAGTTAGAGTTGAAGATGCCATCATACACCTGCTTCAACAAACCCACTGTCATCTGGACAAAGCCAGCAGCACTGTGAGGATCATGTTCTTTGATTTCTCCAGTGCATTTAATACAATCCAACCTGATTTGCTTTGTCAGAAACTTCAGAAGACTCAGGTGGAGGCCTCAACAATCTCCTGGATTAAAGACTACCTGACAAACAGACCACAGTTTGTGAGACTGAAGGGTTGTGAGTCTAACCAGGTAGTCAGCAGCACAGGAGCACCACAGGGGACGGTACTCTCACCATTCCTTTTCACTCTGTACACCTCAGACTTCCAGTACAAGACAGACTCCTGTCATCCGCAGAAATACTCGGATGATTCTGCAGTCGTGGCGTGGATCAGAGATGGACAAGAAGCTGAGTACAGGAAGGTGGTGGACCGCTTTGTGACATGGTGTGGAAACAATCATCTCATGTTGAACGTGACTAAACAAAAGAGATGATTGCAGATTTTAAGAGAAACAGGAATAAGTCAAAAACTATTTCCATCATGGGAGAAGAGGTGGAGGTGGTGGAGGAGTATAAATACCTCGGTGTTCACCTGGACAACAGACTAGAGTGGAGATGCAACTGTGAAGCCATCTACAAGAAGGGACAGAGCAGACTGTACTTCTTGAGGAAGCTTAGGTCCTTTGGTGTTTGCAGCAAGATGCTGCATATCTCCTATAAGTCTGTTGTGGAAAGTGTGATCTCTTCTGCCATCATCTGCTGGGGAAGCAGCATCAGAGCCAGGGACTTAAAAAAGCTCAACAAGCTGATAAAAAAGGCTGGCTCTGTTCTGGAGACTCCCCTGGAACCTCTGGAGATCATTGTGGAAAGACGGATTCTTCATAAAATGAAGAACATTATGGAGAACCCTGAGCATCCACTTCATCAGACTGTCCTACAACAAGCTTCTTCAGATCTGCTGTAAGACAGAGCGCTACAGGAGATCCTTCCTGCCGACAGCCATCAGCATCTACAACGTCTCTTTGAGGAAACCTTCATAATATGAGCTATAACAACATTTAATTTACCTTTGGGATTAATAAAGTATTTTTGAATTTGAATTGAATTGAATATATTTTTGGTTCAGAATGACAACTGCAGTTTTAATTTCTCTTTCTTCACAAGGTGGCGGCGGGGCCAACAACTCCCCCCTTTGGCCCCAAGTAAAGATGGAACCGCAGGATGGTGAAGAAGGTCAGGGCGCTGGCCACCATCATCACCACCACGGCGTCCTGAGCGGAGACGTGTTCGAAGAGGGGGGTCCCATGTCCACCATGAGTGAGTCTGGAGGAGCCATGGCGCCTTCACCAGGAGGGGCAGCATCTGAAGGCAGCTACGCTTCGCATTCACCTGACTCGCTGATGGGAACGTCGCCCGTCTTTAACCAGAGACCCAAGAAACGGATGAAAAAGATGTGAAGATCTGTGTAAGCATGTTTAAAATTCACAGTCTGTTTCTAGAATCGTCTTCCACGTTTTAAGAATCAGACTTAAAGACAAAGCAATGAACTTCATCAGCTCTACAGAGAGGACTGAGGGCGGTTATTACTTCTCTAGTTTCTCACAAATAATAGTTACATTTAATTACTTGACTTTTTTAATAAATAACAAAACATTTAAATATGTTGTTTGTGTTTTGTCATTTGGATTTTTTATAAACTGTACAAGAGGTCTCATGGTTGGTGCCATGGTAACCGGAAAATGTAACTCGATCAAAACCAAAAACATGCATGGAGCTTTACAGTAAAATTCACTGCAGTTTGATCTATAAATAAACCGATAAATTTCATGGTTCAACCTTCACATCATACTGTTCACATTTTGACATCATGCCACCAAGACAACACAAAATTGATCAACAGTTAGGGCTGAAACAATTAATCGGATTAATCATGATTAATCAGTTATTGAAATAATCGTCAACTGGAGTATACAGACTCTGAAACATGCCAATTGCTTAAAGAACAATCCACTTAGAGCAGTAATTATGCGAAAATTGAACAAAATATATATATATTTTGCATTTAACATGAAAAACTTTCTTTGTCTGAAAATGCACTCTGTCCAGAGCTCCTCAAGTGGCCTAGTTGTAGCTTCACCTTGTTCAAACAAGGCTTCAAACAAGACGTTCTCAGATGGAAGTGGCAACTGAGCTAAGAGTATCACAGAATGTCATCAGAAGGTTGCAACAGAGAGACTAGAAGAGTCACAGAAAGACACAGAAGCAGACATCAGCATGGTCTGCATGCTACACACCTTGCAAGGGTACCTGACCACCACCAGCCACAGACATCACCGTCTTGCAGGGTCCAGGGAGCTAGACGAGGGGACCAGTGGGCCTCATTGCTGTTGTCTGATGAAAGTCTATTCATGTTGAGCAGAAATGATGGCTGCCAACAATGGGTGTGTCTAGTTAATACAGACCTGCCCTACAGTTTGTGAATGGTACAGTGACACGCCCATACTACCTGAATAACATCATTAATCCAGTCGTTGTGCCCCTGTATAAACCAACACAGGCCTAATTACATCTTAATGGATGACAATGCTCCAGCTCATCAAGGTCGCATCATTAGGGAACGGCTACTGGAGACTGGGGTACCTCGAATAGAGCGGCCGGCACTTTCTTCAGATCTGAATTCTATAGAAAACCTATGGTATCAGCTGAGTCACCGTCTAGAGGATCATGACTCTGTACCCCAGAACCTCAATGACCTGAGGTCTGCCCTTTAGTAAGAGTGTGATGGCATGCCTCAGCAGACAATAAGTCGACTCATGAACAGCATCAGACATCATTGTCAAGCTGTAATTGATGCTCAGGGGTACATGACACGTTATTGAGACAGTGATATTCTTCTTGTGGTACACACACCACTGTTATTGGCTTTTGCTTTCATAAATTATTTGAGAAGAGGAAATCACCATTGCATGTGTGCCCTACTTTCGTGATATATCACTGTAGTGTGAACTATTTACGATTTTCATAGATTTCACCCCAATATCCCTAACGTTTTGTGAGTAGTATATATTAGAATATATATTGTTGGAGTAAAAGGTATTTTTAATTTTTTTAAGTAGTTGTTGTAATTATTTGTTATTATTGCTTACAGACTAATTTATTGAGCTCCATATGCATATTTTTCAGATTTTGCTTTGATAAATGTTGGCCCTATGTGCTTTGATCCTAACAAACAAATACAAAATGAGCTTTCAATCCTCTCTGTCTGTGTATAATAACTCAGGTATGATGTTACCTAGCCTATTATTGTTGAATGCAAGGTAACCATGTCTCTTGGCTGCAAAACAAGCCCAAATCATCAGTCTTCCACCACTGTGCTTGACCTTTGGTATGAATTGTTTGAGTTGATATGCTGTCATTGGTTTTCTCCAAACATGCTGTCCATTATGGCCAAACAGTTCTGCTTGTGTCTCGTCTCTTCAAATACATTTTTTTTGAAGTCATGGGGGTTGATTCAGATGCAGCTCTGTTGTAGCTCATGCTAACATGTTCTTTTTAGGGAAATGACTTTGTTGTTTGTCTGTGGTTGTTTCTGTTTATTTTCGTTCCTGATAAGGATGAATTACTTCCTTATACAACTTACTATAAAAAAACAACATAGTACTGAACCAATTATGATCTTTCATCATCCTCAAATTCCATACATCATCAATAAAAGCACAGTAATTTAAAATTGGATTGTTTTCTTTCCTTGTTTCCCCTCTACAGCACTCTTTACAAGTATTCAAACGCGGTGGAACGCTCAACATTCCTGACAACCTGAAGATGCCTCACCGTATTAGCATCTGTTTCAGTAATGAGGCAAAGCTGCGGATGCAACACCAGAAGCAATTATGGCCTGGTTGTTTGCATTGCGAAGGCAACATCAATCCAGCCTTAATGGCAAATTAATTACGCAATGCATAACTTTGCATCGAGAATGAGCAGGGCCTGCTTGAATGCAAGTGATTTTCTTTTGTGTGGACCTGTTTCATTTTCACAATTGGACAGGTAATGGTCTGTTCCCCCAGGAAGTGCTGATGGGGGTCGTATTCCCATTGACAGTCAGTTTGAGCTATTGATGCTTCTTGCATTGCTGTGAGAGCCAGGTGGAGGTTTGTTGCAGCTGGAAAACTAAGTGAGTAATATTCTGGAGAAATTTATAGTTAATGTGCCAAAAGTGTCTAGAAAATTTGCCAGGTGTGTTGAGTTTTGTCCACCATTATCTTTTAGGAAACTGCCACCAAATACCCATGTAAAAGCATAATTATTTTTTGCTAGATTTTCTACCTAAAGTCATGGTAAAAAAAGAAAGTGTGGCCTCTTTAAATTCTAGCGTTAACAAGGACATGGTATTACATTTAGGTGTTTTTGGGGACCCAAATGCAGAGACAAGGACAGCAGGACTATAGTGAAAAAACTTTACTGGACAGCACAGAGTGGCAAAACAAGGTGAGAACAACAGATGATCTGATGGGGAGTAAATGAACCAAAGAGTATTTATCTTGGCGAATATAATTACTGGATGCTACACAGGTGAGTAAATGACCAGATGGGGAAAAAGCTGAAGAACAGGAAAGTGAGGCACTGAGGTGAAGGTAACACTAGCAACCTAAAACACAAGAAGAAAATGAAAGCTAAGATGCTACAAAGGAAACAAAATCTAACTAGACTCAAAGTCCAACAAAACATGACAGATAGTAAAAATAATCTGTTCTATACCAGGTTCGAAAACAATTTCAACTAAACCTAAGACGAAGCCCCCTGCTGTTACCTTAGGATTTACCAGGTGATGGTAATTAAAGCATAAATTCACTGATCACCATCAGTATGACTATAAAAGCAGGAGTTTGTTTGTTTTCTGTTCCACAGCATATAGGTGTGTGCTAGCTCGATTTCAAGATGAAAAGACATCAACAATAACCTTAGAGAAGCTACTTTCGTTACCTATTGATCCTTTAAAAGGACAATGATCCAAAATAAGGCACCGAATCTACAACAGAATGACTGAAATAAAAATAAAAAAATCAAGATGTTGCAATGGTCTAATCAAAGTCCAGACTGCAGCTTGTTTTAAATGTGGTAGTTGTAGCTTAAGAGAACTGTGGAGTTACAAATGTTTGCGAAAATCAATGTACTGATGTAACATTAAGAAAAGTGCAGTAAATATGACCGGGGTGGTCTGATGACATGATAGGGTTAAGTTTAAATAATATTATAACCTGGGAAAGACCAACTGCTTTTACTATATTAATATATATAAACCCTAGAATTTAAAGAGAGTTGCCAGAATGAAAAGTAAAATATAATTTCTCAAAAGTCTTCTGATGAAAACATAACAGCTAGCAAGTTTTATTCTTTCCTTCTGCTAATGAGTAGTATTGGACTAATGTAGTGATAAAGCAAAATAAGCAAATTGTAAAATAAAATTAAGCAGAAAATAATACATTCAGATCCTAAACTCTTGAAAGCACATGATAGTTTTTGCTGCTGCATTTTTGAGCCCATGCCCCTTGTGTACCTCCCCCCCCCCCCCCCCCCCCCCAATTTGTCAACAGCTGTGAGTAGCAGTGAAAAGGTTTAATTATAAAAATGTCAAGATGTTTTCTTTTAAGCCGGGGTCCCTGAGTAGGGCCAGATCATGGTGAGAGCCAAAGAAAGGACCCAGCAAATGATTAATTACCTGGCTAGGTGCAAAGCCATTCATTTTGCATGAAATTTAATCTCTCCAGCTGAGATGTTTGTGAGCTGAATGAGGGCTAATACCTCCACAGTGAGCTTGTAGAGTCCTGCAGGGCGGTTAGGGTCTTCAAAGTTTCTATGTAGGACTGATCCCACATTAATATCTCTGAATAATTCTAATCACATAAAGCAACCTCTACACGTGCATCTGAGACAAATAAAAAGTTATGAGATGATTGTATTAAGAAATAGATCAATTGCCAGACATATGGAATGTGACAGGAACAAAGTTACAGCTGTTTGATTGGGGCTTTGAGAGAAGTGAACTGATGACAGTGGCGTCAGCAGTCTGAATTAATCAACGGATATTTTCTTTTGGGGGCTGTGGCGAACATTTTAAATTAAACTGCAGATGAGTCAGAACCTGGAATCCATTAATCATCTATGGGTTGAGTTTTAGACTTGGAAAATACCAAAAATATAAGGTGGAGATGATCAGTAATGTCAATGTAAAATGCTGCACCTCAAAACAATGTGTGTTTAAAATAACCTGAAAATAAGTGGGCTACAAAGTTAAAAGTAATGCATATTAATTAAGATGTACAATATGGAAACTGTACAGCCCTGATATACTGTCAGAAAAGTATTTCATCCCCTGCTGATTTTATAAGATTGAACAAACTCTTACTCTTAATGGTAGGTTTATTTTAATATAGGGACAGAATATCAAACAAATAGCGATTTGTGGGAAAACCTGTCATATGTTTTGGGAAAATGTTATCTTGATCTTCAGAACCTTTCACAACATTTGCAGAGATTAAAACCCTCAGAAGTCAAAGCAGAAAAATATGAAAACATAGATTAGTAATAAAAACTCAGACAGCAGAGTAGCATCTGATGCAATAATAGGTTTTATTGGCCCAACATGCAAGTGACAGAGAATAACCAGAATTCCCCTGGAGCTTAAGTTTGATACATTTATTTATAACAGTCTCTTCCCAAAACTTTTAGTAGCACCGTAATCTTTTTCACATTTCAAAGACTTCTTTGTTAGGTGAATCAACAATATTACTCCTCAGCTCCTGTAAAAGAGTTGTGCCAAACAAAGACCTCCCCAACACATGCATATCAAATGTGCAAAGGTTGCACTTACCATGTCGTTGTGGGACTTTCTACTGATTGGCTCCAGTATTGCTGTTCACTGAGATTTCAAAGTTAATTCATATAATTAAGATGTTATGTCATTATATGCTTTTTGTGGTTAAACATGGGTAAACTAAGTATTTTTCCTATCTATTATATTTTTAATACTTCTATTGACATGCAACTCACACTAGATCCCAGTAACAACCTAAGTAATCCAGACATACAAAGAAATTAAAGCTAATTAGTCAACAAATTAAGTTATGGGTTAAAAATTTGCAATGGAAGAGGAAAGAGGTATTGAAATGTGCTTATTCAAATTTATTAAATAGTTTGTAAATACAATTTCTTTTAGTAATAACAACCTTAAAACATCTTCAGTATGGGAAAACTAGTCCAATGCATTGCTCAGGTGTGATTTTGACCTGTTCTTTCACACATGCTGTCTTCAAATCTTGAAGGTTCTGGTGTTTTTTTGTTGCAATATAATCTTTAACTATTTCCATAGATTTTCAATTGGATACAAATCAGGTGATTGACTGAGTCCCTACCAGTCTTACTTTTTTCTTAATTAAGAGTTTTGTTGGCTATGTGTTTGGGTCTACTTCCTTGCTTGCAAATCCACACTTCTTTCATCTTCAGATTCTTATCATCAGTTTCCTGGTATTTTGTCTTCCTTCAATTATATAAAATCTGCCTGTACCATATGATGTAAGTCTTTACACACTATGATGCTGCCACCTGCAAACCTCATGCTTGACATTGTGTTTTTAAGGTTATTTGCAGAACTGCTCTTCCTCCAAACATGATGTGTGCAATGACATTCAAAAAATTCAGCTTTTGCCTCATTTTCTCCCCATATTTCAACGATGTCCAAAGCTTCAGCTGCAAACTTTAAACAAGTGTTATACGCTTTTTCTTCAGCAGTGGAGTCTTGCGCAATGAGTGTGCATAGGAGCTATGGTGGATAAGTGTCAATTCTTTCTGATGCTCTCTGCGAGATCTCTTTGGCTCTTGAACAACTCTTTTGATTATTCTTTTTACTCCTCTGTCAGGTTTATTTACAAATTATTAATTGAATTGTATTCTGTTTAGCAGCAGTCTGAGAGTCACATTTTTGATACAATGACATTAATTAATTCTTAAATGTTTCATTAGTGACATTAATTATTACTATAATTATTAATTACACCTTAAAATCCAAGACAAACAAAAATTGTTTTGCATGAATGAAACAAATATTTGACCCCCAATAAGTCATGGCTTAGAACTTGGTGTATAAATTTTAATTAAAAAGCATTGCACAGAGACCTTGCATGTAGTTGTTTACCAGGCTTGCACACATCTTGGGGGACTTTTGGTTCACTCCTCTGTACAGAACATCTCTAAATTCTTTAGGTTTGTTGGATGTTGCTTGACAACTCGAATTTTTAGTTTCCCCCTCAGATTTTCTGTAAAGTTGAAATCTGGAGACTGTTAGGGCTACTTCATGATCTCTCGAGTTTTCATTAGCTCTTCCTTTGTTACCTTGATTGTATGTTTTCAGTCATTCTTATACTGGAACACCCGTCACCGTCTCATATTCAGCTTGCTGACGGAGTGTAGAAAGTTCTCATGCATTATTTTCAGGTACATAGCATCCCTCATTGTCTCCTCAATGATGTACCCTTACCAGAAAACTAGCCCCTAATGTTTCCTTCTCTGTGCTTAAATGTGGGGATGGTTTTCCTAGACTTAGACAGCATTTCTCTTGCTCCTAACACGGTGGGTCAAGTTGATGTCGGTTTTGGTCTCACTTGATCTCTGTACCTTGTCCCAAGCTTTCTCTAAATTCTTTACACCTTCAGTAGCAAACTTGAAATGGGGCTGCCTGTAAATGCAGCTTTTTTATAGCAGAAATCTACAAGATTTCAATCCATCACAGCATAGTGTTAAGTGTTATTGCCAGTGTTAGGAGTTCTTTCTTACTGTTTTCCCAACTGCCTTTATTTTGTAGCTCCACCTGTGTAGCCATAGGCTGATCCCTCAATTTGCTCCTCATCATTCTCAGGTAAGATCTTGGGTGGGGCTTCATCCCATGGGTAACTGATGATGAATTACACTTCTTCCTTTCCCCAAATATTATCACCTCATAAGCAAGCTTCTTGCTGGTGGTCTTGGAGTCCATTTAATTGTTGTACAGATCTACTATCTTGTCCCTGAGGTCCCTTGAACGATTTTTTAACTGGATACTTGACTTTTGAACACTCTTTGGTCTTGCTAGATATTGATTTTGTGGACAGGCTGTGCTTTATAAAAAATGAGACAAGATCAAGAGTAATGTTTGATCTAATCTGTTGATATAAAGTCAGTCAGTCATTTTCTACTGCTTATTCCATAGTGGGTCGCGGGGGAGCTGGTGTCTATCTCCAGCAGTCTATGGGCAAAAGGCAGGGTACACCCTGGACAGGTCGCCAGACACAAAAACAACCATGCACACACCTAAGGGCAATTTAGAGTTACCAATTAACCTAACAGGCATGTCTTTGGACTGTGGGACGAAGCCAGAGTACCCGGTGAGAACCCACGCATGCACAGGGAGAACATGCAAACTCCATGCAGAAACACCCCAGGCTGGGAATTGAACCCAGGACCTTCTTGATGCAAGGCAACAGTGCTACCAACTGCACCACCATGCAGACCCTTGATATAAAGTTTCAAAGTAAATTTAAAAATTGTAACTCTATGTTTCTTGCCGAGGTTTGTTCGAGTGATGCACTAGAGGTTGTTCGAAAGTTTAAGAATAAAAAAACCTACCGACTGCAATAATGTCAATATGTCATTTATAAAAGAAGTAATTAATGGTATTATTGAACTGCTTACCTATAAATAGGAAATGCTTGCATGTGTATTACCTAATTTGTCATACTATGCAGAAAAATGGGGAGGTTCATATAAAACTAATATTGTCCCAACAGTCAAACTTCCGAAAAGAACAATAAGAGTAATTAATAATGCTGGATATCAAGAACCAACTAATCAATTGTTGGTAAGATCCTCCAATTTAAAATTTTTGGATATTGTATACTTACAAAAATATATTTTGTGTAGAAAACAAATGTCTTCCTATGTATTCAGAACTTATTTAAATTAAGATAAGGGCATTATAATTAACTAATTGCTTATTTTTGAAACTAGTAAAGTAAGAATAAACATGATGTTAATTGATTAAATGTAACATAATTAGGGATTATAGGTTAATAAATAATTGTGATTGTATATATTTTTTTTATTAATGATATTTTTGGTTACTCTTGGTTTTTATGGGATAGGCGTTAACAAGTCGGGTGCTTCAGACTATTTCTTTTTCAGATACTGATCGTAAAGCGACTTTGTCTATTCTTCTGAGATGTATTTATGCATGTGTCTGAAATAAAGACTATACATTCATTCTTTCATCTGTGCGGTACATGGGGACAAAACCCGCTGGAGCTAAAATTCTTCGTAGGGATCATATACCTATTTCACTCAATGACATGAAAACAACTTTAAATAATTTTTTTATACATATTGATTTACTAATCTGTTTGTAAACATTATAATGGAACTGCCATAAAAAATAGATTTTTTATTTGTTTTTAAGTGAGTAAGCATAACATCGCTTGGGGATAAAATGATCTACCACTGTACTATGATGATATATCATAGTACACACAAAAAGTTTAACTGTAGTCTTTGGAGCAAATTGAAGTACAGAAGGTTAATCCACTTTCTAATTTCAAATTAGAAAAACACTGACCAAGTATGGGTTTAAAATTAATCAAACAGAATACATTAATATTAACCAGAGGTTAATGCGCCACACCTAAACTCTTGTTCCTAATGGAATGTATTTTGAGTGGAAATGTTATAGTTATGCCGAATAATCAGAATCAGAATCAGAAAAGCTTTATTGCCAAGTACGTTTTTGGACATACAAGGAATTTGTTTTCGGTGCAATACAGTACAAATGAAACAGTATAAACATATCTACAATATAATATAAATATATGTGCACAGTTTTAAGTGAGTGAGAGTAAATATAGAGCAGTATAAGTTTCAAGAGCAATACAACAGTGCAGGTGATCATTGTGCAAGTAAAGCAGGAGTCCAAGCTGAGCGTTAATGTAACGCATAGAGTTACAGGTTACAGGTGTCCTGTCAGCAAAAAAAGGGGGTGGGGGGGTGGGAAGGGAAGGGAGAGTGTCAGGGTGGTTTCCGGGCTTTGTTAACCAGGCTGGTGGCAGATGGGAAAAAACTGTTCTTGTGGCGTGAGGTTTTGGTCCGGATGGACCGCAGCCTCCTGCCAGAGGGGAGAGTTTCAAAGAGTCTGTGACCGGGGTGGGAGGGATCAGCCAGAATCTTCCCTGCCCGCTTCAGGAGGTGTACAGTTCCTGGAGCGACAGTAGACTGCAGCCAATCACCTTCTCAGCAGACCGAATGACACGCTGCAGCCTGCCCTTATTCTTGGCTGTAGCAGCGGCGTACCAGATGGTGATGGAGGAGGTGAGGATGGACTCAATGATGGCTGTGTAGAAGTGCACCATCATAGTCTTTGGCAGGTTGAATTTCTTCAGCTGCCGCAGGAAGAACATCCTCTGCTGGGCTTTCTTGATGAGGGAGCTGATGTTTGGCTCCCACTTGAGATCCTGGGAGATGATGGTTCCCAGGAAGCGGAAAGATTCCACAGTGTCAATTGTGGAGTCACAGAGGGTGATGGGGCAGGTGGGGCCGGGTTCTGCCTGAAGTCCACAACCATCTCCACTGTCTTTAGAGCGTTGAGCTCAAGGTTGTTCTGGCTGCACCAGTCCAACAGATGGTCCACCTCCCATCTGTACGCAGACTCGTCACCATCAGAGATGAGTCCAATCAGGGTGGTGTCGTCCGCAAACTTCAGAAGCTTGACAGACTGGTGACTGGAGGTGCAGCTGTTGGTGTACAGGGAGAAGAGCAGAGGAGAGAGAACACAGCCTTAGGGGGAACCGGTGCTGATGGTCAGGGAGTCAGAGATGTGCTTCCCCAGCCTCACACGCTGCTTCCTGTCAGACAGGAAGTCAGTGATCCACCTGCAGGTGGAGTCGGGCACACTCAGCTGGAAGAGCTTCTCCTGTAGCAGAACTGGGACGATGGTGTTGAAGGCAGAGCTGAAATCCACAAACAGGATCCTGGCGTAGGTTCCTGTGGAGTCCAGGTGCCGGAGGATGAAGTGAAGGGCTAGGTTGACTGCATCATCTACAGACCTGTTGGCTCTGTAGGCAAACTGCAGGGGGTCCAGGAGGGGGTCGGTAATGTCTTTTAGGTGTGAGAGCACAAGGCGCTCAAAGGACATCATCACCACAGAGGTCAGGGCGACGAAATGTATAATGAGAGAAATGTATAAAAAAAATGAAATAAAACTGACAATGGTTCCCTAGGTATGATATATATGTTTTCCTATATTAAACAACAGCCTATTGGTGGGTAGCATTTCCTTCATTTCTAAAACATAATTGCAACACCTTTTGCTCCTTTTATAAGACTGTTTTTTTTAATTTTTTTTAAATATCTTGTCCTGGCAGCTCAGGCACACAGTATGGTGGAGTTGCCTTAAAATGTAGTGGCAGATGTACTGTACAAAATAATTTTGTAACAATACTATATAACCTGGTCACAAGCATTAAAATCGCCGATAAAAATCAAATAAAAATGCTTTACAGTGTTTAATGCAGCTCTTTCTCAGAACTGACAGACTAAATGACAGTTCCCCAGTCTGCCACTGGAGAGCAGTATTGCTCCTTAACCATGGCAGCACTCTTTTCAGCTTCATTTCTTCCTTCTTTTGCATTCATCCAGTTACCACAGAGACCAGGGCACTCCCAAAGCCTTCTGAGCGAGAAACACTTCATGGCATCACAGTGCTGCTGAGATGCTACCAAGTGAATACATTTCCCCAACTCATGGCAATAATTAGCTTGCTGCTGCAGATGTGTCCACGTCTCTACATGCTGGGCAGAAATGCTCTGTAAGATCAAAGAAAGCATTAACACCAAGCACAATAAGAAGGATTTGTGTCTTCTAATATGAAACACATCTGCAGGCTTACTTCATTTTTCAGATCCCACCCTCTTCAGATTGATCCACCTCATAATTCTGCCTTTTGTATGACTAATTACCTGTCAGTCATTGTAACCAGCTGTTCAGTGCTTGCATTTGCAGACAGAAGGATTGAAATTAGTCTATTGGAGCACCGTTTTTTGCGTCTTTTGCTTTTCATTCCACCAAAGCATTGAAGAATCCCTTAGAACAGCATCAGCTGTACTTCTAGTCTTCAAACTCATTAAATGGACACAGATTTTACGTATGCCAGAAATAGCAGATTGCTTAAAGATTAGTAAGAAGGCTGAAATATTCTGGTGATATCACTCTTCCTTGGAAGAAGCGCTTTTGTTCTTTATATTAGGCACAAGTGAGGCTCTTTTACCTCCAAAACCAAAAAAAGAATCAACAAAAATAGTCACTTAGTGAGCATAGAACAAAAGAAATCATACCTCTTCAGATGCTTAATTTATTTTCCTTTTTGTAGGAGTACAGTGTAATAGTAAGCACTCCGACATAACTTGCTACTCTATATAAAAGAAAATCTCCAAGGAAAACCTGATTTGTGGATATTTGTAGCACGTCCAGGACATCAACGTCGTGCCATTTTTAGCATTCCTGTCTTTCTCATGTCATGGGACATGTCAGAAATAAGCCATAAAGGGTCTGGTTTGACTACTAAGAGTCTAAATTGCTACAAACCGTGCAGATGTACCTCTACAAATCACTGTTTATAGGGAAAAAATTACTTTTTAAGTACCTGCAGCAAATGTTTGCTATTTGATTAAAAATCATAATTATATTTAAATATAATATATTTTCATCAGTCTCAAATCTCTTTGCTAGGGATTCTAAATAGCAAACTTTAAACAAAGAAAAGAATATATCATAAAAAACATATTTACTCTCAGAATCACAGTGTCAACACTTCTTTTGAATATTGAATAATTATATTGGATCTAGTCAACTTCACAGAACAGCTGTATTCATGCTGAGATTAGGTTTCACTCTTCTTACCAGATAGCTGACTTCTGAAGTCAATTGGTGAAAAATTATTTTATTCAGGGGTTTAGAGCTGACTGCAAATGCACACCACAATTTTGCAAGTTTTATTTCTTAAAATAAATTAAAACAATGAATTTTTTTCCTTCCGCATAACAGTTATGCACTGCATTCTGTCACATTAAACCCTAATTAAATACATTTTGGTTTGTGTCTGCAATGTGACAAAATGTGAAAAGTCAGAGGGATAATAATACTTTAGCAAAACTCAATATTAATGTGCAACCTCAACATGATAGACAGACTTATATCAGTTTGTTCAGTTGATTTTCGATAAAATCAGTGCAACAAACATCTCTTGGTCCCTTTAAACCAAATTTCTGTCATATTTAAAGAGAAGTCTTAAAATATGAGTACTAAAAAAGAATTTCTGTGACATCTGAAATAGCAGAAGCAGCTGTAGATGCCGCCTTCTCAGGCAGGTTTGATTAGAACTGCTGTATTAACATGACAATCTTCATTGCTGCTTCAGCTGCTTTTTCCCCTGTCCCACATTTTTAAATTCTCTGTGGTAGACATGGCAGAACAAATGTCTGCACTCTCAGTTTTTGCTACAAAATGACTACTTTCACACCAGCTTGGGTGATACTAATACCCTCCTCTTGTTGCTGATAGCTCAATCCAGGCAACTGGATTAATAAATTTTTATGAAGTCTCAGAGCCTGACCACATTAAGTGTAGAGATGGATTACCACAGCTTTACATCTCTAAATACCTTTCTCTATATTTGACAACAGTTTTTACATCCTGGGCAAAATGTAGAAATGCTGACGCTACCGTAATGGATCAGCATATAATCTCCTAACATTCCTACAGCTTGAGAAGACAGTCCAACGAGAGGCTGTATGATCTTTAATCATGATTGCTAATCATCACCAACATAGAAGAAACATTTTTAGTAAAACTAAAAAACAACCAAAACACTTCAATATTCCCTGTCTCCATCTTCCCATATTTATGAGTGTCTAATGCTAAAATGTTCACAATCTCAAAATAGCATTGAAATGCTGCCTTTTTGTGATTTCAACCTGGAAAGACTCACATAACGGAGAAACAAGAAGAAGACGGTTAAAGAATTTATTAATGAAAGATTATTTCTTTGGCGCTTGGATCCCTGAGGAAGACGTAAACGCTGAGGATGAAGTAAGTTTGAATAAACATCTTATGATTATGATTAGGTACGTCTTCCCCCCCCTGGGATCCGATCCTGGTGGTGGTGTAGGCCTTGGTATGGAAGGAGTTGGGAGCCCATGGTGGAGAAGGGGTGGAGGAGGGTCGAAGCTCAGCAGAAGAGCAGTGTTTTCCATGCAGAGGGTCTTTAAAAGTGATGCCCCGGGAGATGATTGGCTGAGGAGGAGTGCTGACCTGCCGTTGATTGGAGCAGCCAGTGAGGAGTTATTGGACGCGGTGGGGGGTAGTGAGTCTTCCATTTTGAATTTTCATTTAAACTCCATTTCACAAATAGAATACAAGTCCTATCAATTTATAAGAATCTCTGTTCAGTGTACACTGAACCATGTCAGATATGATTAGTTTTATATGTTTTAGATTCTGAAATAGAGATGTTTAAATGCAATCCAGACTCATTAAACTGTGAAATAGTCACCAATAGGGAGCCAAGATGCAGAGGCTAGCTTTAGTGTTGTTAGTGGCTAGTAGTTACCCAGTGGCTGCATTCTCCCAGTGGTAGAAATTATTTTTATCTTGTTTGTGACTCCATTACCTTCCTTTTTCCTCAAAATGGGTCTCGAAGTCCAGAGCTACACAGAAACAAACAGGACAGGAAACCATACACACATAAACTCAAAATTACAACCAACATGGACGTTTTTGGATGGGGGTTACAATACCTACAGTCAACCTGTGTGTGCATGAAAAGAATATGCAAATGCTACCCCAGGAAGGCACTGGCTGTGATTGAAACATAGGGCATTTTTGCAGTGCAGCATAACCCAGAAACAGTGATTCAAGTTTTCGACTTGAACTAGTACCACCATTAAGTCACAAAAACAGAGACCCAAGACTTGACTTGTCTGAAGACTTGAGACTTTAGATTTGTGGTTTGGGATTTAAGTTTTATAAAATAATAATCTTTATTCTATATAATCAAGAAAAAAAGCAAGCCGGCATGCAGCTCTGACAGTTGATTCACTGCATGAGCCTATCGGGCTTGTCTCCCATAGACTTGACTTCTAATTGCCCCTCAAAGATGTGAGAGCTGAGTTTGTCATGCTCTTCAACGACTTCTGACTTGGAACTTGATATGGACTTGCCTTTCATAGAATTGGGACTTGAATTGAAACAAGCTCTTAAAGACTGGATGATTGACTTGGACTTGGTAAAAATAACCTATGAATCTCTCTGCAAGATTCTCAGATACACTTGTCCACTTGGTGCAGTAACTCAGTCCCACCTTAAAGACCTTGGTCTCAACCTTTGAGCTTCTAATATTCATCCTGGCTGCTTCCCACTTGACTACAAATCATGAGCATTAAGAAAGACAGGGATGAAATTTCAAGTCGCCGGAACTGGAGACTCTCCGCCTCGAAGCTGCATTTAGATATTCGGTCCATAGAAGGTATGGACAGAGTTGGTGAAAAAGATTAAACTAAAATGGGGTCCAGCACTGACTGGGGAAAGAGTATGACTTATTAACAGTTATTAAAATAAGCTTTCACTAAGGCAGAGATTAAATGGCCCTTAGCACGACGCTGGATGTGCAATACTCCTGAGCATGTGTGAACTTTAACTTCAGATTAAACAGGAAAAGTTTTGTAAAAGGTCTATATTAGTGTGGACAGGGTTGAGGACTCAAATGGGGATTAAAAAGAACTGCACAGCGACCATTGGCGTCTGGCTGTGTGGAATCTGACACAGTAGCTTTTATCAATGTGTCACGCTGTGGTTGTGAAGCTGTGACACTCAAAAGCAAATATACTACGCCATCCCATCCGCTGCTTCTAGGCTTGAGCACATTCTCTGGGTCTGTCAAACTCTGTTTAGATGTGCAAAACTTTAGCTCTGACAGAGCCTGTGACTTTTTTTAGTTTTGATACCTGCAGGCATTAGTTGACTTTCCCTCCTGGTAGGAGTAGATGTACAGTTGTGTGGCAGGATGAGGTTTTTGTGCTTCAGGTGATAAAAGTTGACCAAATCTTCTTGTGAAATTGCCTCTGAGCACTTTTTAAGGGGAAAGTCAGGTGTTTTCTAGAAATAAGAGCATGAAAGTAACACTTTTCTTTGTCCTCATCATCATCATACTCCGACTACTGATCGTTCAACTCCCACTCAAACTTAGTTATTACTTTGTTCAAAGCTAGAAAACTAACTTCAGTTTGCTGGAATGTGTTATCTTTGGGTATGTTCATGCTTTCCTTTGCAAATTATTGTGTCATGGCTGAGTCCATGCTGGGAGTTCAGTGCTGCTACTTGTTCACTTTGTCAGGTCAAAGAAAGTACATTGTTGAACCTCATCAGCTTCTGGATACAACTCTCCTTTCCCATTCCTGCTGTGTCCTCTTTGTTACTTCTTCCTGAACTTTCAGAGTTTTCTTTTCGGTTGATTCTGCAGTAATAAGTCTCAACAAAGGGTCCGTTGTTTGTCAAGTTAACCTTATTGATTCGTCGTCGTCTCTCTGGTGCGTCTCACACTGCTGCCTCGGAGAAAACCTTCTACATGGTGTCTAACGAGAGCTCCTCGGAAACAGATCTGCAGCTGTTGCTTTTTTCTGCCTCTTATTAAACAGAAAATATCGAGTGAGAAAAATTTACCCCCCTGGCAAAAAGAAGTCCCTGAAATGAAAACTGAATAGAAAGATATATCCTACTCTGTCTGCTTGCTAAACATTTTTCAAGCAATAAAACAGACTGCCAGTCGGAGGACGCAGAGCAGCTGGAAGATTGGTTTGACATTTCAGGGGATGCTCTTTTTCAATGAACAGAGAGACATACACTGGCTCTCAAATGTGTACCCAGCCATGTTAAAATATCTGGCTTTTCTTACGTAAAAACGTGAGACCATGATCAATCATTTTTCACAAAGCAGTGCATACTCTATATCTTTGTTAAAGCTCATTTGCATTTGGTCTTTGGTGGGAGTCTTATCAGTATCCCACATCTTCTCTTGACTTGACAATGTTTGGCCATGCTACCTTGCAAAAAATCTCCAAATCTCTCAAATTGTGAGGAAATCTCTTGTCCACAGCCCTCTTCAGGTGATCCCACAGACTTTCTGTCAGATTTATTATTATTATTTATAAAGCCCTTTTACAAACCAACTGGCAACCAATGCTGTGAAGGTAATAAAAAATAAATTGGAAGATAAAAAAATAACAACGTAATAAAAGCAATTAACAATAAAATGCAAGGTTGACTATATAAGCAATAAAATCAGCTTTAAAACACATAGAATTTGGTTCTGGACACATACTATTCCATTCCAAACCTTTAATTTTCCTCCCAATAACTTGTTATAGACTTTATAGTAGACACCTGAATCCATTTGGAGGTATTAATAATTTAATGTGCCTTGATAAACACCTAATTACCATCTGAAGAGAAGTAACCCCAAAGCATTATGCTGCCACCACCATGTCTCACCGTGGGCATGCAGCTTTTGCTTAATGTTCAAATTTGTTCTCCAAACAAACCTTTTTCTAATTATAGTCCAACAATTTAAGTTTGGTTTCTTCATATAAAACATTTCCCCACAAAGTTTTGGAAGACTTTAGCTAGACCTGAATGTTATCTTTGGAAGAAAAGGTTTTTGTCCCACAAGAGAATACGGTTATATGTAAAACATGACCAGTGGGAATTGATACAATTCCTTCATAGTTGCTCTTAACCTCTTATCAGTCTTATCTTTTTAAAGTAATTGGTGAAGTATGCAGTTTATGTAGTTTTTCTGTAATTTTCCATATTTTCTCCAGTCATTGATGACTGTCTTCACTGTGCCATGATTTATGTAATGCTGTTTTTAATGCCCTTCTCCTTACTGATGTACTATGAAATAAATTAGTTTCTCTTTGTTATCTCTTTGCAAACAATTAAGCTTAAGGGTGCAAATAAGTAAATTTATGAAAACATTCTGAAAAATGTTTAAGACAAAAATAAAACAAAATTAATTGTCACTGCAAAAATGTTTGGTAATCAAGTCTCACTTTTTATGATGAGAGTATGCATCAGGCTTTTTATAATTACTTTATGTTAAGTTTGATGAAATTCCTTTGAATTCACTGCATAAAAATATATATTCTAAAATCCTAGTCACCTTTTTATCCCCTCAGAAGCAGGGTATTGGCAACTTGTGTTTCTCTAATTTTCCTGCTGTGCGCTGTCTGGTTAAAAAGGCTCGGCTGCACAAATGATTCAATTACTCCTCCTTTTAAATGTGCAAGCAGAGATAACGTTTTTCTGCCAGAGACGGAGGAGAGAATGAAATTAAGCTCAGCTAACTTCTCTGTGCCCTCGACATTTGTATTATGGTTTTCTATTAAAGCCTCCTATCTTTGTCGTAATGAATTCAGTCCCTTTACAGAAGGAGCATCGCGACGTTTGCACAAAACTCATTTTTGTTTGTGTTCAGATGAACTCTGGGTGTAAAATGCCATGAAGGTTTTAAAATAATGCCTGACTAAAATAAAGGTTTTTAATGCGTTAGCAACTCCTTTTAAATTAAAAACCTTCTGGGATAAGAGTTCTCCCCTTTTTTTTTCTGTGCTTCACTTTCATTTGGAAATGAAATTGTTGTTGCTACCGAGTCAAAGGGTCACAGTTTTAATTAAGGCAGGTTGGCAGAAATGTTTAAAAGAAGCTCGCTGAAGAGAGATACACACATTGGAGAAGTTTTTAATTTTTAGCTTTTAAAAGCAAAAACAGAAGAAATAAAAAATCTAAGAAAATTTGGTTTAGTCACAAAAGGTTTTAGGAAACAATAAAAAACAACAAGCATTTTTATTTGCGTAATAGGAAAAAAGAAAAACTACAAATGTCTGACAGGATATTGCCAGCTGTTTTTATTGTTTTTGTCATGTCTGTTCATTTCCCCTGTAGAGTACTGTGTATTATATAGTCTTTTTAGGACAATTTAAATTACTACAATAAGATTAGACATTTATTTTTTAACGGCAGTTACATTTGTGTCCACGTGGCACATAGAACATGCATAACTAAAGCATTTTTACCTACATACTACATACTCAGTGCTATAGTTTAAAGGTTTAAAACAACTGGACCTGAGAGAGGAAAGGATGAATGAAAACTGTTAGAGTTAGAAAGCTGATAAACACAGACAAGTGTAAAATAAGACACAAGTGAACCAAGTAAGTTTGACTTGCAAGGGTGAGACAGTCCTCTGCCAGAACAGCGACTTCTTTTTATTTACAACTCACACTCCTACAAGTAAAAAGCGGGAATTGGTTCAGCCAATTCTTACAGAGATTTCAACCTAAAAGTGTAGTCATTCCCATAAATGGTATAAGCATGTCATGTCCAGGGAGTGATCCAATCCAGACTGCATTCCTTAACCTTCCACAAACCCTTTTTCACACTAAAAAACAGTCATAAGAATCATCTTAGTGAGAGTAGAACTTCAAACATGAACGTGGTTTAAACTAAACAATATCTTATATACATTTTTCCAACAAAAATCTACATTTATCTTGCTTTCCTCCCTAACTTGCAAGATGTCATTCTTATTTTAGGTTGTCTTATATGTCTTATTTTAGGTTGTTGAGAATAAAATATATTATATTGGAAAACAATTGCCCAGAAGTAATTTAGACCACCTAGCCCTTATTATCATAGAGTTGGGGGCGCAGTGCTAGTGATGCTGGGGATTAAGCGTGCAACCCATGTACAGGCACTATGGTCCTTAACGCGGATGTTCCGGGTTTGATTCCCGGCCCTGCGGATATTTGCTGCATGTCTTCCCCCTCTCTTCACCCCCATTTCCTGTCTGCTTACTTTCAACAAAAAATATTGGAAAAATAAAGGCCAAAAGAATCATAGACTAAGAATTAGCTTTTAACTATGATTTTGAGGTGAAATCTGATTCATACTAAGAATGAGGTTTTTGACAACAAAAACTGCACACAGGTCTGATGAAAAACAAAACATTGGGATGTTAAAAAGCACCTCATGTCCACAAGTAGAATGGAGGATCTGTGATGCTGTGGGGTTGTTTTCTTCCAAAAGCCCTGGGAGCCTTATTTTAGAGGTCATGGCATCCTGCACCCATCAAACTCTAGAAGCATTTGAAATATAAATCTGGTGGAAATCTGGTGGGAATATGGTGGACATGTGGTGGTGCCTGGTCTTTCAGCAGAATGATCCAAAACACATGGTCAAGTAAGCACACACATGGTTTGCCTACCTGCATCCTATTAACCCCCAAGTTGCAGAGAGACCATGCATGCAGCAGTACACTACAGGGTATAATGAAGGCTTAGTGAAGAAAGATCTGCTTCCCCTTGAATAGAATGGTCCCAACTTACAAAAAGATAATGCTACAATAAAAACAAAATATAAGTATGATTAAAGCATTTTCATTTTCTTTCCTAAATGTGACACAATTTCGTGATCAGTCTCTGCTCAGATCTGGCTTCGCTTTTTCTTTAAGACATCGGGAGGTATTTCCATTCAGCTGTTTCGATGAAGAGCACAACTCAATTAACAAGATCAAATTGCACAAACAGGCAGTGGAAGGGGAAGAGCTGTTGGTGCTATGGCAACCCCCAACATCACATCTCCCTGGTATTTAGGTCCTTCATTCTGGACGAGGAAAACCTTGATCCGGCGGGACTTAGGGAGCGACAGATAAACAAGGCGGTAGTCTGTGTTAGTAATACAGGGTGACTGTTGTCACCCTATGCTGCCTGCACTATACATATGTTTATACATATATATATATATATGTGTGTACATAGCTAACAGCACATGTTTAGTTTTAGCTTACAACACCGGGACCAAAACAATACTAAGTAAAACTGTTCTGAAACAAAAAGTGTTGGTCTTGCCAGATATATGTGTTTTTATATACAGTATATACATATACTGGCTGTGACAAAGGTGTTAAATTAACAAGGGAAGGGGGAAGAAAATTTGTTTTTCTGTAGCTTTGCAATCTCAGATGTTGACAGGGATACTGAATGCAGGTAAAAACAGGTTTACCTCTACCCCCCAACATACCTTCAAACTCTGCTATTCTGTATCTCTTTTAGTCACCTCTCTCGGTTTTCAAAATTGTAGACAAGGGCTGTGCTTATTAGGGAGGATTCAGGATCGTTAAACGAGGCGTCAAAGGTGCTGGCTCCTAGAATTACAAAAAGCCAGTAGTTTTACTGCAGGCGCCTGTAGAAACAATGGGATATGTGTTATCTATACTGAAGAATGGTGTGCACAAGCTCTTTCTGCTCATAAGTAAACAACTATATTGTTTTGGTTTGATATTTTAAGCTGAAATGAGATCAAACCATGTGAGCTAGCTGATGTTGGAATGCATAGGAAAAAGAAATATAACTTATTGCAACCATTAAAACAGTTTACAAAGCAGAAACTGCTACATTATACTAGATAATCATAGGTATATTTCCGTTAGATAATGGTGAATATCATTTAGATTCAGCATCACGTTATGAAGACAACAATAAGGAGAGATCATTTGGTCCACATCCAGACCAGTGGTTGGTATGTAAATGAATCAATGATGCCACTTCATCTGGTGGGTGTGGGTTCCTGGGGGCAGAAAGAAGAAGCTATCAGTGGCTGCCACCAGATTCCTGAGGAGGCAAGTGGTCCCTCCATTGACTAAAGACCTGTAGGAAGAGGTTTTTAGTAAGATCCATAAAAAAACAACGAAGGGCTCTATAACTGAACTTTCAAGATATACACCTCTACTGGCTCAAAAGTACAGAAAAAGTCAGCTCCAATTCAATCACAGCCATATAAAGAAGCCAAATAAGTTTTGGGATTCTGATCTGTGGATCAATTAATCAAAAACTGGAACATTTTAGGCCTAAGGAACAGCTGTATGCCAGGAGGAGGAAGAATGAAGCATTCAGACAGTAAAACATGGCAGTGGCAGTGGGGCTGCTTTGCATGCTCTTGCAGTAGAAGCCTGCACCATGTAGAAATCAAGGTGGATTAAGTCATGCATTAGGAAATCCTGGGAGAGAATTTTATGCTCTCTGTGAGGCAGCTGAAGCCTGAGCATCACTGGACCTTCAAACAGGAGAACGATCACAAACATATGATGAGTACACCAAGGTTTGTATTTGGAAGAATTCTGGAAGCAAACGGAGTGGCCATAGTCGCTTGACTTAAACTTTGCTGAAAAGGAGTGTGGTGCGTGGCGTAGCGTTAGAGCACGCAACCCATGGACGGAGGCTTCAGTCCTCAACACAGCTGTCCCTTGTTCAAGTCTTGAACCTGGAGACCTGTGCTGCATGTCTTCCCCCTCTCTCCACCCCGCTTCCTGTCTGCTTGGTTTAGAAAAACATAAATAATAAAGGCCACTGGTGCTCCAAAAAAACAAAAAAACAAAAAATATTGCTGAAAATCAAGTGGTATTTGAAAAAAAGCAGCTGCAGCATGCAAACCCAAAAACTGGAGGTCTTTGGCCATGAAGAGTGGGTTACGATTCCTCAGGAACGCTGTCAGAAGCTTGTGTCTTTTTATGAATATTGTTTGCAGCAGATCACTACAGGAAAAGGTTGTTCTACTAAGATGTTAGACAGAAAGTATTTCACAAATTCTGCCATAATCATCTCACCATACTGCCATAGTCATTTAAAGTAACATTTTGTTTCTTTTTGGAGAAAATTAAATAATTTTAGTTAAGCTATTTAAATTGTTCTTAAATTATTTGTTTATAACAAAGAGCTACTGGTATGTATATTTTGCCAATAAACCTAATTTGAGGGATGATTAAGGTACAACAGCATTTGTTTTTAAGAAGCCAGCCTGGGGTCACCCAGTCTGGCCTCATGTGACGGCTGGTGTGGATAACCTTTTTTCTTAATAAATAAAATCATCATGCAAAAAACTGCCTTTTGTATTTCATCAGGTCACCTGAAACAATAGAAAGCAAGACAGCCAAGAACAGAAGGAGGCAAATACTCAGCTCTTGTACATGGCACTGTTAAGGATTAAAAAAAAAACTCTTATTGCAAATAGCAGGATGATAACTTGTCTTATCAGTATGTTGTCCAAATTAGGTAATAAACCTATTACAACCAGAATATTGTAAAAAATAAAAAATAAAAAATAAAAAATGCTACCGCATAGAAAATATCTTGTTCTTGTATAATGATAATGAAGTCAGCAGCAAGAAAGAAAAATGTCTGTTTTTTCAGAAAATATTTCATATCTTAATTTTTTTTTACTTTTTACACAAAACACATTTCACAACATATCAGATAGTGGAGAAAATTACAATTGAATAAAGTCTGACATTTCTCTGCTTTATACTGCTGTAGTAGTAAAACTAATTTAGCATCCATGACATTTATGACCTACATTAAACAATATTTACTGTGATCAAGGCTGCACTCTGCAGATACGATAATTCAAAAGATAATTTTTGGGTTTCCTTCTTATTCTTACTGTAACTGAATATTATTTACACTTAAGATGTGAAAACTGTTTTGAAACCCCAATGCACAAAATTACTTATTTTCCCTCCTGACATTTGCAGGACATATTGGCATTTGGAAATGTGAATCCCAGCTCTCACTGAGTAAACGCTACTCGGTTGTCTTTTGACTCAACGGAAGAAATCTCGGTCCCTAAACACAACATGCCAGTCCCAATTTAACTCAGAGGTTTCTGCTCACCCCATTCTCTGTTGCTGAGATGGGTTACTGCTTAATTTTAATATAATTCAGTCATGTGTTTTCCATCCATGTTCATCAAAATAGTGTAACCTTAATCTCTGATGATGGTGCTCCTTTGGTTCCTATACCATAATTGTGTTTTTCTAACCAGAATTCTGTCAGGTCATGTCTTTTTTTAAGCATGGTAAAAGCAGTATATGCCTTATACTGCTGGTGAAAACAGATGAGCCACCGATGAGCAAAAAATGCTGCTTATGTTTTTAATCTGTCCGAGCCCTTGGTTTTAGTTGTTTTTTTTTATTACTATTTGTTTAAACCATTATGTTTAACTTGACCTATGAACCTTTGAACCTTTACATTGTTTTGCTTCAGATAGCATCAGTCCAAGAAGGATGTTGGAATTTTTAGAATTTCCTTATTTATCTTGATTTGCTTTTCTTGTTTTTTTTAAATGAAACAAATGAAATGGGCAACAAAAAACTTGCTCTGACAGTGTGTGTGAGACATTTACCAAACAGAAAACTAGCCTCTACCAACAAAGAAAGCAATGCGCACAGTGAGGTAAAAATCAGTCTTTGGCATTTCAAGCAATTATTGAAACCAAAAAATATTAATTTTCAGCATATGCCTCCCTGTTTTTATCTGCAACATTTTTCTTTAACATTATGTTTTAGAATAAAGGTTCATTCTACATTTTTTTCATGTCCTGGAGGCAGTCAACTTTTCAGACTTATTTTCTGGTGATTTGTAGAAGCAAATTAATCTTTTGCATGTGAATATTTGACAGATTACGGATAAATTATTCATTGAATCAGAATTCTGAAAGTATCTGCAGATTTATAAATGTAAATTAACACATGAGTGCAACTGTATATCAGTACTGCCACCAAAATAAGCCTGCAGTTAGTAATTTAAGAGGATTAGTCCTTCAGTGTGCAAATAAACCTCTCACTAATAATCCAATGCTGAGATCGCCAACTGTTATCAATCACCAGATTAAAAGATTGAGCCTGGAAAATCTAACATGTCATGACATGGAAGCATAAAGGTTTGGCTCAACACCAAAAGTAAAATTTAACATTTAGATGAGTCAATTTTTTTTATATTTTGAAAAAGTTATTTTGAAAACCAAGCATTATTAGTGAAATCTGCAAATGGATATGGTAATAAAAAAAAACCAAAGGTATCCAACGTTTCTAACTACTGTTCATTATACATTTTTTTTACGTTACATTGGTATTTTTCAAAACTCTTTAGCATTCTTGATTTCGTTCTAAAAAAGTGCAACATGTAGCTTGGGTGTGATCTTTCTGAAAGCCTGTCAGGGTAATTTGTTTTTCAATCTGAATACTGTGTATCAATCCTGAGTTTCATTTTCTTGGGAACATATTCTGGAGGAGGTGAATAATGCTGCAACATTGCCTGCCTATTGTAGCAATCACAGCTTGATCACCAGTTATGTGACTGCCATAGATTTCTTTGGACATGTTGAAAATTTTGGCAACATGAGCATCACAACTCTGAGTCATCATGTAAATCACACATATGCACCACCGTCACAGAACTGACAGAAATCCCAATAGAGGCATAGGCTTTTTCCTGGCAATTTTCCAAAAATATCCCGTATTTATTCGGTCATTTTCTAATTTTACTGTTATGAACTTTTACATTTATCATGCCAACTGAGGCTTGAAGAGTTTGAGCTCTTGAGTGTTTTGCAATACCTTTGAGGATTGCGCAGTCTGACCCTGACGTGAATTTGCTGTGACATCCTCGTCTGGGAAGATGATCAGCCTTCTTACAGGTTTTCTTATTGCAAATAATAGATCTCAGTGCAAAATGATGGATTTGAAATAGTGTGGAAATGTCCTTAAAATTATTTCCAGATTGAAGAGCTGCAACAACTGCTTCACTATGTTAACACACAAATTTAATCCAGAGTATAAAAACCTTTTATAGAAGCAGTCACATTCTATGAACACACACAGCTTTTTAGGATTCATCTTTCTTTGATAAATGGTGACAATGTGGAATGTATCTGTGAAATCTTTTACAAGGAAACCCCTTTACCTCAATTGGGTATGCACTATTCCTGGTGAGCGTCATTGCGGTGGCACAGCTAGTCAACAGCTTAGATACATTTGAATAAGTCTTTTGAAACAGGGTAGTTTAATGTTTTTTCCATACTTGTTTTTAAAATTCATTCTTCGAACAGTTTAGTTCTTGAAATGGCTCATAGTGATTGTGTATTGTGGAAGCACCTGTAGCATTCAGCATCCTCTACAAAACCTTAACACAAGCCTTTATGTGTTGGGTGTGCATTTATACATGTCATTGTCTATTAAAGAGATTTTCAAAGACCAAATAATAGAGTTCCCTAAAAACCTGTGTCTTAATCTATTGGAGGCCTGCGGTCTCATCAACCATGCCACTACGAGCACTCACACACTGATAATTATCCATTCAAAGGTCGTCGTGCTTGACATTTTTTCCCTGACCCAGTGGTGCGTCACGGTCGCAGCTGGAAACACATGAGTGGTTCTGGGCTCTGCAGAGCTGATAAGCATGCAGCGGTGATAGTACTGATGAGGCGAAAGGTACCTAAACATTTCACCGTGGCTTGGAAACTACTGTTTTCAAACCTGTTATGTAGTCTTAAATTAAGGTTAGTATATCTGGTTTTTACCGTGTTATTGTGTTAAAACAGAAGGATTGCAGGAGATTGAAATGCCGTATTATTTTAGGTCACAGCCTAAAATAATACAGCACTTGGAACTGCTGTATTATGTGTTTTTAACCCTGTATGTATAATGTTGAACATGTTTTGTGCCGACAGTCTCGCCGGCACGAGACTATCCGATTACTCATCATCAGCATGAATGTCATATTGATTTTGAGCTTTAAATGATGTAGAAAAGCTGTTCTTTTTCAGGGTGGAATTGTTATGAAATATATGATATTAAACATTTTAACAACAAGAATTAGATGCATTAGTTTGGTTTTATTGTGTATTTATTAGCTTAAATAAATACATACACCCTAACTAATATCTTATTAAATGCCCCTTAGCAAGTTGCACCTCGACCAAATGCTTTTTGTAGCCATCAACAAGCGTCTGGCATGACTAAAGCTGGATTGCTCTTGGTAGAGTTGATTGAGATGATTTAAATCTGTTGGATTTCTGCTAAAGACTCAGCTTTTATGCATAGTCTAAATTTACAATAGGGTCAAGATCAGTGCCATTCCAGAACCATAATGTCAGTGGATATAAACTACTTTTATGATCATAGTCAAACCTTCAGTTGTATCTAGCAGTTTATCATCCAGCTGTTGATTTGTGGAGAACTGGAAAAATTTGAATTTAGTCCTTCTTCATTATTCAACCCACTTTGTTTATTGCCCCCCTTTCACTTGCAGCAAAACTGTCCCACAGCCTAATGCTTCCACTACCATGCTTGACAGTTTGTAAAGTGTTAGCTTAAACCCTTGTTGTCCAATTTGTCTTATAATGGTTTGTGCATATTCCACACATACAGAGAATCATATTGGAAACACTTTATGAGTCAGAACTATGCGCAACTTTGCCTAAATCACAAATTATCATACATTTATATTATTTGTAGGTGCTATATTCAAATTAACATTCAGTAATTTATTCAGCATTTGTCTGAGAGCAAAAACAAGAAATTCCCCTTCTTTTATAAAGGCAAATAAATTCAGGCAGTGATGGCTTTAGGTGGTTCCTGGTATTGTTTTTCAACATCCTAACCAGTTTCATTTCAGGGGACAGTTTGGAACACATGAGTGAAACTTTGTAGTGCAGTTGGATGTTCCAACAGGACCAGGATTCCAAATACAACAAAATTGATTTTGAAATTAATAAACAGGCTGACTTTAAGTTACTGCAAGGGTCCTGACCTCAATGCCATTTGAAATTTATAAACTACAGGTCCTTCTCAAAATATTAGCATATTGTGATAAAGTTCATTATTTTCCATAATGTAATGATGAAAATTTAACATTCATATATTTTAGATTCATTGCACACTAACTGAAATATTTCAGGTCTTTTATTGTCTCAATAAGGATGATTTTGGCATACAGCTCATGAAAACCCAAAATTCCTATCTCACAAAATTAGCATATTTCATCCGACCAATAAAAGAAAAGTGTTTTTAATACAAAAAACGTCAACCTTCAAATAATCATGTACAGTTATGCACTCAATACTTGGTCGGGAATCCTTTTGCAGAAATGACTGCTTCAATGCGGCGTGGCATGGAGGCAATCAGCCTGTGGCACTGCTGAGGTCTTATGGAGGCCCAGGATGCTTCGATAGCGGCCTTTAGCTCATCCAGAGTGTTGGGTCTTGAGTCTCTCAAGGTTCTCTTCACAATATCCCACAGATTCTCTATGGTGTTCAGGTCAGGAGAGTTGGCAGGCCAATTGAGCACAGTGATACCATGGTCAGTAAACCATTTACCAGTGGTTTTGGCACTGTGAGCAGGTGCCAGGTCGTGCTGAAAAATGAAATCTTCATCTCCATAAAGCTTTTCAGCAGATGGAAGCAGGAAGTGCTCCAAAATCTCCTGATAGCTAGCTGCATTGACCCTGCCCTTGATAAAACACAGTGGACCAACACCAGCAGCTGGCACAGCACCCCAGACCATCACTGACTGTGGGTACTTGACACTGGACTTCTGGCATTTTGGCATTTCCTTCTCCCCAGTCTTCCTCCAAATTCTGGCACCTTGATTTCCGAATGACATGCAGAATTTGCTTTCATCCGAAAAAAGTACTTTGGACCACTGAGCAACAGTCCAGTGCTGCTTCTCTGTAGCCCAGGTCAGGCGCTCAGGAATCTTTTGCAGGTGTTTAGAGTTAACTCGTTGATTCAGATGATTAGGTTCATAGCTCGTTTAGAGACCCTTTTAATGATATGCTAATTTTGTGAGATAGGAATTTTGGGTTTTCATGAGCTGTATGCCAAAATCATCTGTATTAAGACAATAAAAGACCTGAAATATTTCACTTAGTGTGCCATGAATCTAAAATATATGAATGTTAAATTTTCATCATGACATTATGGAAAATAATGAACTTTATCCCAATATGCTAATATTTTGAGAAGGACCTGTATGCTTGAAGCTGGGTCTGTGCCAGGAAACCAACCATTTTAAGTAAGCTCCATCATCCAGAAAGTAAGTGATCAAATATACAACCAGAACAACATCAGGACCTTGTTGATGGTCCCAAAATGCTTATGGCTTCTCTGCAAATTGCCAGGTACCGTGGAACTCGACTGGCATTTGTGAGAGAACACCAGAATTGGCAGGTTCGGTGCTGGTGCCCTGTTCATTTCACAGATAAGAGCAGGTTCACTCTGAGCTCATGAGACAAACATGAAAAAGTCTGCAGAAGCTAAACATTATGCTGCCTGCAACATTGTTTAGCCTGATTGGTTTGGTGATGGGTAAGAGTTGGTCTGGGGAGGCATATCCACAAAAACAAAAATAAAAAATGGCACCCTGACTGCCATTAGGTATCAGGATGAAATCCTCAGACCCATTGTTAGTGTCAGAGTCTGGTTGTCTCCGTGCCTGCTGCTTCCATTTTCCACCTCTAGGGGCCGCGGAGCTGGAGGACCGAGGGTGTGACAGGTGTTCATCATTGACTCATCAGTTCAGAGGACTATATGAGGGCGGTTCACCAGCACTTCTTCGCCTGAGTGTTTTTGCCCTTCGTGGCACTCAAGCCTTGCTCCTTGTTGGAGATCTCAAGAATACCTCTGATCACAGACTGGACTCTGGATCCATTCACTGGAGACCCCTCTGTCTGGTGAAGCGATCCCTGTCCACCCTCCTACGGAACCTCCTGGATCACCAAAGAAGCCTCAATGGAATCAGCATGACTTCTCTGTCCTAGACGCGCAACCATCTCCCCCTGGTGGATCGCCCCACCCGAATAGTTAGCCTAATCTCAGAATTAGCAAGTTTGGTACTCCAATCTAAACTCACCTTGTTGTTTTCCCTTCCAGTCAGACGGCCTTCCTGGAAACTTCACTCCTTGTATATTTTCACGCGATGCTAATAAATTGTTCGAATGTTTCTCTGTTTGAGTGTTCTCTGCATGTGGGTCAGATCGGCCTTAAAAACTATGACAGTTAGACCACTCGCTGGTGCAGCAGGTCCTGGGTACCACCTGGCGTGTGATAATGCCCAGCCTAATATGTTAAGAGTATGCAGGCATCTCTGTGGCATCATGTTTAGGTCCATCCAACACCACCTCAGGCTTTCCAGGAGCTCAGTGATACTCTTGTTAGGATCTGGGAGGAGATACAGCAGGACACCATCTGTCCTCTCGCAATGACTATGCCTCGGGTTTGTCAGGCATTCAAACAAACATGTTGTCGTGAGGCACAGGAACAGAGGACTCAAATACAAGACTCAACACAGTAGCATAAAAGCAGTAATCCTTTAATACAGTTCAGGTCGATACACAGAAATCCAATCCAAGCTGAAGTATCCAAAACAGAAGTAGAGGCTAATCCAAAACATAATCTGGGTGTAAAGAATCACTGAAAGGTTTTAAAGAAAGGGTGTAACGCTTCACACAAGGTTAAAAGACGAACCGGCAAAGGAAGCTGCACGGAGTGAGGAATAAATAGGCAAACAAACAAAGGAGGACAATGAGACACAGGTGGATAACATTAGTGTGTGGCAGAGGCTGATTGAAGGAAAGAGTCAAAGGAAGTGAAGTTGTTTGAAACGAGACAGAAATTACTGCACAAAAATAAAACAGCAAGTTGAAAAAGGAAAAAACACACGTAGCGGTCATACAAACAACTGAGTACCAGCTTGAGTTGGACTAAATTGGACTAGCCCACCGCATCAGTTTTTCAGTTGAAATTTCTCAGTGACTTTGGATAAAGCCTACTGTAGGTTGATTTCACTTTGATCAAATAATGTGTCATCCTTTTATTCCTAACACATTACCCATATGAGTATGGATATCCAGGATATTTTATTTCCAACTGAGATCTGATGTGTTTTCAAAGTGTTCCTTTAATCTTTTTTACAGTGTATTTAACCCTGTATGTATAATGTTGAACATGTGTATGTTCAACGAGACCTGCAATAAATTATTTTAAAATACACTGTGTGTTGTATGAATTCCTGCCTAAAAAAAGAAAGGGTCAACTGAATGAATAAAAGCTTAAATTTTAACCTCTGAGTGGCACTGTATAAACCTTCTTTACACTTAAAAGCATCTTTGTTTAACCTGGTTCCTAAATCATCTTCGTTACTGTTGTATTTGGATCACTTCGCTGAGTCTGTAAAAGAGCTTAAATTACCTTACACTGATGGTGACTTTCTGCAGGCAATTTTAGCATTGTTTCCACATAAATTGAAGAGATGGGCACAAAATAGAAATCATGCCATGTATCATCAGAAACAAATATAAAAAACGTATCGGTACATGAAGAGGATTCATGCATATGAAGCAAAGTGAAGAAGCTTATTTTGCAAAAAACATCAATTTTTGTACTTGTTCTGCTATCTCAGTGTGAGGTGTGTTATAGTATAAAGAGGTTTAGAAGCTACAATATCAGCCCAATGGCAATACAGTGCCTGCTGGTGTGGTTGTCAACTTCATTATTGCCTGTGGTGGCTTTGACCTTTTCTTTTTTAAGGCAGACTGCTCATCCAGATGAGTGACAGCCGTTGAGGCGTGAACTTGACCGATACTGCTTCTGCTGTCACGCAAAAATTTAATACACGTGCACACTCAGTGGAAAGGTTGGTATCACTGTTTATTTGGGTAAAAATTTTAAAAACATGCCTTGCAGAGTTAGAAAAAAAAATTGCTTGATTTATGAAAATCCTTAATTATAACCAGAGCTAAAAGCTGCAGATCTCTGGTTTAGTTACACCCAATTATAGCCTCTTCATCTTACTCGGATTAAAGGTAAATGAAAATTCCTTAAGTTGTTCTACAAAGCTGCTAAAAGGCTCAAAGTAGCTCAGACTCCTCTCTGAGGGAAAATACTTCACCAAAACAATAAAACAGCTCAGATTATGGATATCAGTTTTATTTTGTTTTTTCTTTTCGCTATGAGCTCCACTTGATGTCTAATACACAGATTCCTTTGGGATGCTTTTGTTTGTCTGGAGTTGGTGATGAATACAGTACAATAACTGGAGTGCCGTGAACATAAAAGCTTGTCAGATCCAATGCAGGGCGGCTTGCAGGAAGGTTGGGGCTGAAGGGGGATAAGCTTTTAGAGAAGTGTATCGTCTGCTGAGTCTATTTATCCTAATGGGTTAAAGCCTCAGGGAGGAGATTTACAGGGCTTCCCTGCAGCAGATACAGGCGTGGGGAGGATGTGACTATGTGGTGAGGAATTGGGCATTTAGAGGAGAATAGACAGGAGGTTAACACCAGGTCAGGAGGCGTGGGGACACTGATGAGGGAAACTGTTTGAGTGGATTACTCTCCTTGTTTTATCAGCCAAAGCAGTAATGATTCTGAGTTATATAGGCATTTAAGGGGCTAATATAGTTGATTCTTCTGGATGTTTAGATTTATTGAATGCCAAACTTGGGCATCAATGCAAAACAAAATGGCTACCCAAGACAGAAGTAGCAATACCACAATCTCAGGCGCAAATTTAAGATCATATATTTAAGATTTATGTTGCAATTTTTTCAGTAAGGAGGAGAACTAACATAGTAGCAATGCTAACATTAACAGGTGTGAGAAAGCTAATGTTTACATTGGCATCAATAGCAATGAGAGAGTTGCTCTGAGTAGAATGGCAGGGCAGAAACAAAATCCTTTGGAGGAACTATACATCCCTTGTGGGATCTGCCATAGATGGATAGACAGATTGTGTATACTTTGTTTTTGTACTGATCTCCGTCTGAGTCCTCCATACAACTTCTCCCTGCAAATAAGGCCACCTTGTTTAACAGATGAAGTGGTTCTCATATGCCCTTCTCTTTTGTTTGTCCAATTCTAGAAATTTGCCCTCCTTAAACAAGGATTTTCAGCCCATGAGAATTAGGAGTTCAATCAACCAGTATGAATAAGAATTTGATTTTAATCTTAAATATTTACCTACATTACTGTGCAGACCTTTAGATCTAACAGAATGGACCATGAACTGCTGAACCAGTCTATTCTAACAGGGTCCTACAATAAGAAATGAGCCATGAACTTAAGTCTGTGTTTAGTTGCGATTTTGTACTGTAAACCCAGACATTATAATGATGATGGCTTTGTGAAATTACTCTCGTCCCATTGTGCCAAGGACATAAGTAATCTGCTAAAATCAATATGATTATGGTGATGAAAACACTTTGCGCCTGGAGCAAAAAGAAGGAATCTGTAAAAAACATGTTTCTCTTTTTCTTTTTACACCGCTCTGAAACAAACAAAAAAACTATGGCAGAAGGTCAATAGAAAATTCATGATACTTTAAATTGTGTTCCAGCAGCAAATGTAACACAAAAGTCCCATGGATCACATACGGCTAGAAAATCATGCCCCAAGGATGGAAAACATATTAACTTGGATAAGAGATCACAAATAAAGAATGATAACCCACTTCATAGTGCTCATTTTCCTCTGTGTGTGCGTCAGAGAGCGCCTGTTAAAAACAGGCTTTGTCTCGCCGATGACAGCTATACTGTTTACTGCCAGGCAAAAACCGATTACTAAAAAGTTAATGTCATGTTTGTGTCTAAATGGTGTGGTTTAATAATGTGGAACCATGTCTAGCAGAGAAGAGGCTGCACAGGGTTGCCCTTTATTTCTCACTTTACCTTCATCTTTTCTTGCACAGTGGGATTGGACTGAGCTCTGTGCTGCTGACCTTTATCTGAAAGTTTATAAATCTTTCTGGTCCTTTTTTATTCATTACAACACTCAAAACTGGGTTTAGTGACTGGAGCCAACTGGAGGCAGCTGGTTTAACCAGTGATTTCTGCTTCTTACAGTCAGTATCTGATAGTCTAATGCCTGTAATCTAAAGCTATTAGAGAATTCTTTTAAAAGGTCAAGAAAAGCTGGATTTCAGCCAAACTAATGTGGTATTGTGCTATAATTCGCTGTTTTTGCAAAGATGCCGTATAAATCTTTTACGTTTTTCATTACTAAACAGACTACAATCAGCCCAACTTTAGCCAGGGCATCAGTGAACAATTTTGACCAGGGCCAGTATTCACAAAAAATCCTAAGACTAAAAGTAGCTCCCAGTGACGTCATTCTAAGAAAATCTTAGAATTTCTCGAATTCTAAGATTTTCTAAGATGCTATCTCCTCTCTAGCTTCTGATCGCAGCAGGAACCAGAGCTGCTCACATTCCAGGCTGGTGTTGAAAGCAGGGGGAACGACGCATTGATCTGCATGGGAATGCCTGTTTGTTCGCACCGTGATCCCAGGACCAAATCTACCTTTCAATAATACTCTCTTCTCCTCCCCCATGTTGGGACCCACAGCCATGAGTTACAACAGGAAATGCGGTACGGACTTTTCTGGAACTTCCAAATAAATTGCATTAACCTACTTCCGGCACAACTTAGGAATTGGGGGTAGCAGCGGACTTCCCATGATGCCATTGGCTGTATAAAAGTAACCCCTTTCCAATGGTCCGATCTCTACCACCCGGGACTCCGCTGAGAGACTGGCCAGAGAGGAACACTGTGTTAATGTCTCTTTGCTGGCAAAAATACATAAACTCTTCAAACTGGATCCAAGGGTGTCATACGATCATCGATCATATGCGCTAAGTTAAATACTGATGAATTACTGTTGAAAGAATCCGGTATTCATTCATACAAGGGGTAAATTGAGGTATAAGCATTGCTTACTTTCACTCTGAGGCCGGCAGAAGCAAACTGTCCCAGAGAAGTCCCCAGTAGAGACGCTGTCTCTGCAAGCTGAGTGAAGCGGCTTTCCCTGCCTGAGAGAAGGACAACAGGAGCCCCATCACCGTGGTTACGGTAACGTGCAGTTTGGCCGGCCGACAGAACAGCTGCCACTCCCCACAGCTAAGGAGGTTAGCTGTAGCTAACCGTTTAAAGTCTGTGGACGTTTCTTCAAACTTCGCTGCCTAGGGCAACGTTGCTCACCACAGTTCATGAGGTTAAGTGTTTGGGCAGAATAATATAGAAGTGATTTAGATTGAAATGATCTAAACGTTTTCATTTTATGAAGTTTGATTTTGTGTTCTTTGTTTGTATGTTTTAAAGTTAAGAGAAGCTTTATTTAAAGGGTGATTTTAAACAGAAGATTGATCATAACGCGCCATCCGCGCTTATGCATTTTAACTCTTGTATTGACGGTATTTTTAAAGGTGTGTGTTTGATTCTGGTGCTAAGCTATCAGCCTCCTTTGTTAGATTCAACTGCTAACAGGTAAGGACACGTGAATGCTGCCAAATAATATTTACCCAGAAAGGTTAGTTTTCAATCCAGTAAATAATGTGTCCCTAACATCATTTTACTAAATTTGATAACTAAGTAAACACCATTAAGCCCCATTTGTCCAGAAATATTTGGCTCTTTTCCAAAATACGTCCTTAAATGCTTTACCATTTCCTTAATAATATTTTTTAAAATATTGTTTTAATAAATAAAGGCAGCTTATGAGACCCCGTTGTTAATTAGTCATTCACAAGGTTGGTTTTATTCAGCAGATCATTCTTAAAACATTATTTTATTAAAATAATATTTTTTCTGATCTTGCACTGTGAATGGTTGTCTAAGTTAGTTCCAAGACTAATTTCACATCACTTCCAGATTCTTCCAAGACAATCCTTGGTTCTCAAACATAAACATGGCATGGTAATGTTGCATTACTCTTTTTGGTCATGGTCATGGTCATTTTCAATCATCTCTCATCAAATTGTTTATATTGTACATAGCCAATTAGTCTTTGTTATGATTTGGGGTTGTTTGGTTTTTGGTTTCTGGTTTTTTCCTTATGTTTTTCACTGCTCCAGTCTTTAATCATGTCTCTGTTTATTATTTTCCTAGTCATGCTTTAGATTTTGTCTTCTAGTTCATGTGCGGTCAAGTTAAGTTTTTGGATCTGGTCATGCTTTTGTTTCATGTTTTTCTAGTTATGTTTCTATTAGTTTGTTTCCTTGGATTTGCGTTCTGTTCAAGCCATGTTTTGCTCCAGTCACGTTTTGTTCTGTCAATTAAGTTTATTCGGTTCACCTGCACCATGTTAATCAGTTTTGTGTTCCACCTGTATCATGCTCCATTTAAACACACCTTGTTCAGTTAGTCGGCGCGGAAACATTTTTCATTTTCATGCTCATGTCCTGCTGTTCACACGAAGCCTGTCTTGCCAAGCCTGCCCATGTCTGTTTTTGCCATCACCTCCTGTGAGTGAGTTTTTTTTGTTATTAAATATTTTTCCATTTAACATCATGCTGCCTGCTAGTCTGCATTCTGGGTTCGTCCATTGCTCAAGTCGTAACAGAATGTTTCCGCCAACCACGAACCCCGCGGACACGCACAAGGCAGATATCTTGGATCGCTGGGTTGAACGGCAGAAGGAGGAGGCTATGAGGAATCTGCCGACCACCCTGGAGGTTGTGCCCTCTCCACTTCTCCTGGAGGAGATGGAACTCGCACCTTCTGGTCCTGGGTCTGGCAACGATGCGGTGGACCTCTTTACCTTCCTGTCTCGGGAGGCGGAGAAGGCGTTGCGCCGTTCTGCGGGGCTGTCAGTGCCGCAGTCGGCTTATGATGGATCCAGCTTCGCGATTCCAGTTCCAGGGACAGGTCCCCTTCGTCGCCTTTCTCCGCTTGCTCCCCTGGCTGCGCACTCTGGTCCGGCAGTGAAGCCCTCGCCCTCCTCTCGCCGCAAGAAACGCCGGCGTGGAGCACCTTCCTGTGGTTCTGCTGGGGAGGAAGTGGTTTCCCAGCCAGCCTACGTGAGCGCTGCGGCAAGTAAGCCCGCATCTTCGCCTGACACAGCACTGTCTCCCAGACTCGCTGCGGCAAGTAAGCCCGCATCTTCGCCTGCCACAGCACTGTCTCCCAGGTTCGCTGCACCTCCGCCCATGCCGTCTGCGCTCGCTCCAGCCCGGTGTTCTGAGGCAACACCTAACGAGCTGGAGCAGCGTTTGAGGTTCTACGCACGACAGATAAAGAGCTTCAGGAAGACCAGCCTCATGTATTCCTCTCCTGAGTTGATGGACAGAATCAAGCTGATGGAGAGGGATTATGAGGCTGCAGTAAGGCAGTTTTACTGCCGTTTACCTCCTTCCACTTCAAATCTCCAGGAAGCTGCTGCAGATCAGCCCACTTCAGGTCTCCAGGAAGCTGCTGCAGAGCAGCCCACTTCAGGTCTCCAGGAAGCTGCTGCAGAGCAGCCCACTTCAGGTCTCCAGGAAGCTGCTGCAGAGCAGCCCACTTCAGGTCTCCAGGAAGCTGCTGCAGAGCAGCCCACTTCAGGTCTCCAGGAAGCTGCTGCAGAGCAGCCCACTTCAGGTCTCCAGGAAGCTGCTGCAGAGCAGCCCACTTCAGGTCTCCAGGAAGCTGCTGCAGAGCAGCCCACTTCAGGTCTCCAGGAAGCTGCTGCAGAGCAGCCGACTTCAGGTCTCCAGGAAGCTGCTGCAGAGCAGCCCACTTCAGGTCTCCAGGAAGCTGCTGCAGAGCAGCCGACTTCAGGTCTCCAGGAAGCTGCTGCAGAGCAGCCCACTTCAGGTCTCCAGGAAGCTGCTGCAGAGCAGCCCACTTCAGGTCTCCAGGAAGCTGCTGCAGAGCAGCCCACTTCAGGTCTCCAGGAAGCTGCTGCAGAGCAGCCCACTTCAGGTCTCCAGGAAGCTGCTGCAGAGCAGCCCACTTCAGGTCTCCAGGAAGCTGCTGCAGAGCAGCCCACTTCAGGTCTCCAGGAAGCTGCTGCAGAGCAGCCCACTTCAGGTCTCCAGGAAGCTGCTGCAGAGCAGCCCACTTCAGGTCTCCAGGAAGCTGCTGCAGAGCAGCCCACTTCAGGTCTCCAGGAAGCTGCTGCAGAGCAGCCCACTTCAGGTCTCCAGGAAGCTGCTGCAGAGCAGCCGACTTCAGGTCTCCAGGAAGCTGCTGCAGAGCAGCCGACTTCAGGTCTCCAGGAAGCTGCTGCAGAGCAGCCGACTTCAGGTCTTCAGGAAGCTGCTGCAGAGCAGCCGACTTCAGGTCTCCAGGAAGCTGCTGCAGAGCAGCCGACTTCAGGTCTCCAGGAAGCTGCTGCAGAGCAGCCCACGCCAGATCCACAGCCAGGTTTACAGCCTGACACACCACAGCCTCAGCCTGACTCCAGGCCAGACACACCACCACTGCCTGACTCCAGGCCAGACACACCACCACAGCCTGACTCCAGGCCAGACACACCACCACAGCCTGACTCCAGGCCAGACACACCACCACAGCCTGACTCCAGGCCAGACACACCACCACAGCCTGACTCCAGGCCAGACACACCACCACAGCCTGACTCCAGGCCAGACACACCACCACAGCCTGACTCCAGGCCAGACACACCACCACAGCCTGACTCCAGGCCAGACACACGTCGCAGAGGAAGTCGTAAAAGGGACGCCGCGGCTCAAGTCATCGGGGGCCCCGGCGACGCCTCAGCTCACGTCACTGAGGGTGTCTGCGACGCCTCAGCTCCTGTTCCTAGCCTGCAGGGGTTCAGTGAGGAACTGGTCCTTGTTCTGGCTTCAGAACCCTGCGACGAGGGGTTCGAGGAGGAAGCGCCGCCGGACCCTGTTCCGGAAGGGTTCAAGGAGCAACTAGTCATCATTCTGGCTTCTGAACCCTGCGACGAGGGGTTTGAGGAGAAAGCGCCGCTGGACCCTGTTCCTGAGGGATTTAAGGAACGTTTTGTCCTCGTTCTGGCCTTTGAACCCAGAGATGAGGGTTCGCCAGGCTCTGCTTCAGCCTCTGCTCACGTCACTGAGGGTCCGGCCGACGCCCCCGCTCACGTCACTGAGGGTCCGGCCGACGCCTCCGCTCACGCCACTGAGGGTCCGGCCGACGCCTCCGCTCACGCCACTGAGGGTCCGGCCGACGCCTCAGCTCACGCCACTGAGTGTCCGGCCGACGCCTCAGCTCACGCCACTGAGGGTCCGGCCGACGCCTCAGCTCACGCCACTGAGGGTCCGGCCGACGCCTCAGCTCACGCCACTGAGGGTCCGGCCGACGCCTCAGCTCACGCCACTGAGGGTCCGGCCGACGCCTCAGCTCACGCCACTGAGGGTCCGGCCGACGCCTCAGCTCACGCCACTGAGGGTCCGGCCGACGCCTCAGCTCACGCCACTGAGGGTCCGGCCGACGCCTCAGCTCACGCCACTGAGGGTCCGGCCGACGCCTCAGCTCACGCCACTGAGGGTCCGGCCGACGCCTCAGCTCACGCCACTGAGGGTCCGGCCGACGCCTCAGCTCACGCCACTGAGGGTCCGGCCGACGCCTCAGCTCACGCCACTGAGGGTCCGCCAGGCTCTGCTCACGCCACTGAGGGTTCGCCAGGCTCTGCTCACGCCACTGAGGGTTCGCCAGGCTCTGCTCACGCAACTGAGGGTTCGCCAGGCTCTGCTCACGCCACTGAGGGTTCGCCAGGCTCCACGCCTCTGGAGTTCCACAGAGCGTCTGGGAGGTCCTCTACTCTGCTCAGTCGGCCTCCACGTCTTTGGTGCAGTCCTGGTCGCCTGCCGGAACTCTGTGTCCGCTCGGGATGACCTCCTGGTCGCCCGTCGGAACTCTGTGCCCGCTGGGGAAGACCTCCTGGTCGCCCGCCGGAACTCTGTGCCCGCTGGGGACGACCTCCTGGTCACCTGCCGGAACTCTGTGCCCGCTGGAGACGACCTCCTGGTCGCCCGCCGGAACTCTGTTTTTGTTTTTGGCTTTGTTTTTGCTCCAGTCACGTTTTGCTCTGTCAATTAAGTTTATTCGGTTCACCTGCACCATGTTAATCAGTTTTGTGTTCCACCTGTATCATGCTCCATTTAAACACACCTTGTTCAGTTAGTCGGCGCGGAAACATTTTTCATTTTCATGCTCATGTCCTGCTGTTCACACGAAGCCTGTCTTGCCAAGCCTGCCCATGTCTGTTTTTGCCGTCACCTCCTGTGAGTGAGTTTTTTTTGTTATTAAATATTTTTCCATTTAACATCATGCTGCCTGCTAGTCTGCATTCTGGGTTCGTCCATTGCTCAAGTCGTAATAGTCTTCCCTATTCTTTAATTCTGCTTGGTAGTTTAGTTGGGTTGTTTTAGCATAGTAAAGAGTTTGTTGATTGAAATATGTTTGACTTTGAGCCGACTTGTTTTTGTTAATTCTTGTATTTTAAGAAATTGTGTGAATTCATTCCATATATGTGCAGAGTTTTGCTGTTCAATAGTGTCAGAGTTCATCTCACACCTTTCTATTTTGTCATAATACCATCACCTTACTGGGCTGGTATTCACAGGACAACTCTTAATAGACCAAAATATTATTTGATAAAATATTAAAATATTAATATTACATATTAAATAATATTCTCAGATTAATAATCCCAACACCCAGCAGGCTCTGCTCCTGTTCAGTTCAGTTTTCTCTGCCTTTTTTTCCACAGTTTTGTTTTGATCAGGTTACCAAATAAACCTCATTATACAAGAAAAAGATCACAGTAAAATGCTGAATTATAATATTAATATTCAATTAATTAATATGAAATTGTCAGGATCTGTCAGGTTTGAGTTTGTTTACTTTCTCAGCCAGGTGTTTTCTGTTCATTCGGGTTTATTAAGATCTCTTCTGTTTAGTTTTTGTTACTTTCTGGATTCTATTGTTTCCTGTGTTTAGTTACATTTCCCTTTAGATCTGTTTTTCCCTCAGTTTTATTATCTAGTCTGGTCTCTTTGTTTATCTTCTGTTCAGTTTTTCATGTCATAGTTTTTTCCATTGCTAATTAGGTTCAATTAGTCACTCCCTCTGTCTCCCTGCAGCCCCGGTTCACACCTGTGTCATATAGCTCCTGATTAGCATGTCTCCCAGTTAAATGGTTCACACTTCACTTCCCTCAGTTTATAAGCTCTCTGGTTTTCATTGTTCCTTGCTGGTTCCTTCTGTTAACACCTAATTATCTATGCTGGGTTCTTGCCCTGCCCTGGTCTGGTCCTAAGTTCTTCCATGTCTGTTGCCTGGATTTTCATGTGGCTTATATTTTTCACCTGCCTGAGTTCCTGTGCCTGGTCAGCTGTAAGTTTATTTTTCTATTAAACCTTTTCATCAACTCCATTCAATCCTGCATTTGGGTCCAACCTCCAAAACACATCATGACAGAAATAGATGCAGTATGAAAACAACCACATTGACACATTTCTGAATCCAGTCTAAATGTGAATTATGCGATTTTAGCGATGCGAGCAAGTTTTCTGTCAATTCGCATCCCGTCTATAGCCCTCTTTTCAACACAAAAGTTGTCATACAAGTATGAAACTCATTTCTAGGTACATGATTATGAATCTGAGAATATTATTTAATATTAATATTTTATCAAATAATATTTCGGTCTGTTAAGGGTTGTCCTGTGAATACCAGCCCAGTAAGGCGATGGTATTAGGACAAAATAGAAAAGTGTGAGACGAGCTCTGAAATTATTAAACAGCAAAAACTCTGCACACACATGGTATGAATTCACACAATTTCTTAAAATACAAGAATTTATTAACAAAAATAAGTCAACTCAAAGTCAAACATATTTCAATCAACAAACTCTTTACTATGCTAAAACAATCCAACTAAACTATCAAGCAGAATTAAAGAATAATGTAGACTAATGGGCTATTTACAATATAAACAAGTTGATTAAAGATGATTGAAAACCATGACCAAAAGAGTGATGCAACATTACCATTCAATGTTTATGTTTGAGAACCAAGGATTATCTTGAAGAATCTGGAAGTGACGTGAAGTTAGTCTTGGAACAAACTTAGATAACCATTGACAATGCAAGATCAGATAAAATATTTTAATAAAATAATGTTTTAAGAATAATCTGCTGAATAAAACCAACCTTCTGGATGACTAATTCTCAACAGGGTCTCATTAGCTGCCTTTGTTTATTAAAAAAATATTTAAAGAAATATTATTAAAGGAATATTTTGGAAAAGAGCCAAATCTTTCTGGAGAAATGGGGCTTAATGGTGTTTACTTAGTTATCAGATTTAGTAAAATAATGTTTAGGGAATATTATTTACTAGCTTGAAAACTAACAACCTTTCTGTTAAATATTATTTGGCAGCAAGCACGTGTCCTTACCTGTTAGCAGTTGAAGCTAACAAAGGAGGCTGATAGCTTAGCACCAGAATCAAACACACACCTCTAAAAATACCATCAATAAAAGGGTTAAAAGCATAAGCGCGGACGACGCGTTATGGCTGATATTCTGCGTTTAAAATCACCCTTTAAATAAAGTTTGTCTTAACTTTAAAAACCCGCAAACACAGAACACAACCTATTCATATTCTGCTAGCACCAAGATAGCTGAGTTCAACACAAACAAAACCAAACTTCATAAACTGAAAAACGTTTAGATCATTTCAATCTAAATCACTTCTATCTCTCTTATTCTGCCCAAACACCAAACCTCGTATGAATGTGTTGAGGAGTTGTTCGGGCGACGACGGAGTTTGAAGGAACGTCCACAGTCCACAAATGGTTAGCTTCCAGCTAACCTCCGGAACAGTGGCTGGAACATGACTCGTTCTGTCCGCTGACCACGCTGCATGTTACCACGGGATGCAGCTCCTGTTGTTGTCCTCTCAGACCGGGAAAACTGCTCCACTCGGCTTAGTAGAGACAGCGTCTCTACGGGGAATCCTCTGGGACACAGTTTGCTTCTGCAGGCCTCGGAGACAAAGTAAAGCAATGCTTATACCTTAATTTCCTCTCTTTATGAATGAAATCACCGGGTACACAGTGATTCACTCGTACTTAACTTTGCATATGATCGCGTGATCTTATGACACCCTTGGATCCAGTTTGAAAAGTTTATGTCTCTTTGCCAGCAAAGAGACATTAGCGCGCTGGGCCTCCCCTACCCCGATGATCACCGGTGTGGAAGAGGCAGGATGTAGCAAGAGAGGTGCTTTTATTTGGGCAGCGACGTCACAGGAAGTCGGCCACTGGCATCATGGGAAGTCCGCTGTTACCCCCCCCCCCCCCCCCCCCCCCCCCCACACACTTTTCCAAATGTGCTGGAAGTAGGTTAAATGCAATTTATTTTGAAAGTTACAGAAAAGTCTGTATAGCATCTTGATGTTTTAATCCATGGCTGTGGTCCCCACAACGGCTTCCTGTCATGTCTGCAGTAGAAGCTATTCAGACGATTAGCCAGGTGAGGATTCTGTTCAGGATGGGTGGTGGGGCTCCTATATGTAGTCAGGTTTCTCAGACCAGTCCATACAGCCGAAGCATCGCTAGTAGAAAGGCTGTTCTTAAACTTTTCATTGTAACTTCTCTTGGCTGCTTTGATCTCCTTTGTTAGTTTGTTCCTGGCCTGCCTGTACCGTGCCCAATCTCCACTGCTATGAGCTTCTTCCTTGTCCCTGCGCAGGTTCCTGAGATGTGGAGTAAACCATGGCTTGTTATTCCCGAAGGTGTAGAAGGTCTTGGTCTGTACACACGTCCTCACAGAAACTGATGTATGTAATGTAGATGCCATGCCATGACCTTAAACAGGGAATTCATGCTCAAAAACCTTCCAATGTGGCGAAATTAAAAGGACTCTGCAAAGAAATGGGGGTCAAACTTTCTCCACAAAGATTCATTGCCAGTTATCTGAAACGCTTGATTGCAGTTGTTGTTGCCAAGGGTGACACTTGGCCAGGTTAATTTGGATAGCTTTTTTTCCTCCAACAAATAAAACTCTGCATTTGTGTTCACTCAGGTTATTGTTGTCTGATATTTACTCTTGTTTGATGATCTGAAAAAGTAGCAACTAAAAATTTATTTTTGAAATATTATAATTTGGTTTTGATACCTCACAGAGAGTTCCCAGTCTCAATATTATGAATCACCGTTTTACACAGTGCAAAAAAAAGAATATTCCATCTACTTGCTGAAAATGATTCATTTCAGACCATTCATTAAAGGCTGATGTGAAAATTGCTGCTGCCTCAGACAGATTTATACATTTCAGGAAAGATGACACAAATGACAAAGATACAACAAGGAAAATAGCTTCAGCTCTGTAAGAATAAGTGTCACCAGCAGCGAGCTAAAGTGTCTTCAAAGTGCTTGCCAAAACAGAAAAAAAAAAGGATTGATCTTTGTCAACTTTCTGTGAATATTCATCTTCTAAATCCAAACAATCCCTTAAATCAGAAGCCACAAAACAGGCTCTGTCACATCTCCCTTTCTCTGCCTTTGAACCCCCCCCCCCCAACTGTCTGGTAGCCTCTTCATCATTAGTCTGCGGTGGTTGCTTCATGAAAATCAAAAGTGCCCCCCATATGTTCCTGCAGGTTTATTATGAGTGTGCAAAATGCTGCTGGTCTGTCAGATATTGGAGTAAAAATAGGAGGTGGAACATTCTGGAAAAGATGAAGCAGTTCTTGAAAAGGGCTGATGTTGGCTGCAGCAGTGACGGATCAGGACAGGAAAAATGTGCCGCTGGAATGCTGAGGATGATTATTTTCCCTTGTGGGGTACGTAGCGGTTTTTGTGTCACATTAGTGACCTACATACGTTCTGAAACAGTCCTGGATCTTATGAAGACCACTGTTTAAAATCTGCTGCATTTGTTTCAGCAAGAAAGTACTGCTCATTAAGTATTTTTATATCTTCTGAGGGGGTTCAGACTAAGACTGGAAGAGCCGTGCTGTTAAATCTGACTCAGCTTTAATCAGTGTCCATGTGTAGATCTGTCTGCAACACCAGTGCTCTTACAGAAAGTCTCTACACTTCATTCAGGGTCCTCCAAAAGCCTCTGTCATCTCCAATCACTGATGATTTCAGCAGACAGTGTGAGGTTTTTATGCATAGTCACTTCGCATGATAATACAGCTCATTGTGACTCTGAGGCGAAGAAATGACATCGTCGTTATTGTCTCTTTGAGCATAGAGGTGACTCGGCCTTGTTCCCACCTGGCTGGATGAAATGGGACCTTTAAGAAGTGACTGCCGAAGCGGAGATGATTACTCTCATTTTCTCTCCCGAATCAGAGGCAGTTATAACTCATGGTTTCCCTTTGTGCATACATGGTCTCTCATCTGGAAAAACTACTGAAGCTTGACAGAAAATCAAACAAAAATACATTATAGATCTTTGTTACATTAGTGACACAACAACATAGCAGATAACTCTGTGTGTGAAATTTGTATGATTTGCTTGTTAAACCTGATGACATGTAAAACTCATATTAAAGGTCCACACAAGAAAAAACTTAATGCGATCAACTAAATTACTTTAAAAACAATCAATTTCTTTTGTTTTTAAAAACAGGGACCTATTTCCATTACACGTGTTCATTTTTAAGTATACTCCCACAGGAATAGATAAGATAAGCAGTATAAATCAACATTTAGTTCTAAATAGTTGGGATGTTCAAGAAAAATCCAGAGACCAACCAAGGTTAAAGAAACTGCTGTAACTACTGAACCTAAAAACTGTGGCAACATCCATAGTGATGCTACTTTTGACATCATAATCCCTCTAGCGGGTGCTGACCAAAGAAGAAGCACCTGCTCCTAAATGGACACCTTCAAGTTCAACTGGAAACTTCAGGTACCAACATGGACAAGCCAACCCTCTAGAGAAATGTTTTTTGGTCAGATGAGACAACGACTGAACTATCTGGGCACAATGACAAGAAGAATGTTTGGAGGAGTCGAGATGAGGCTTCAAACCTAACACCACTCTACCAACTGCCAAGTATGGTGGCAGCTGCAACATGCTGAGGGCTTCCAACAGTACAATGATCCCAGACACACAAAGCATACTAAGATAAAGTGTCTTTAACAACCATCCATGGACCTGAACCCTACTGAACGTTTGTGGACTGTTTAACAGAAATTAAGCCAACCAATTTGAAGGAACTCTACCAACTCTGCCAAAAAGAATGGTCAAATATCCAACCAGAATGCCAGACACTTGTTGATGGCTGCACAAATCTGAATGAATGAACTGAAATAACAGCGACAGAAGTAGAGAAAACAGACAAGGAACCTTACACAAACACTAGTGGAGCTGTATCTACATATGCCATGTAAAATGTTGTTTCTGCATTGACTAAGAAAAATCCACAATAAATTGGGTTAGGGTGCACCAAATTCCTTTTTCAAATCAATGAAATTTACTGTTTATATTTTCACAGAAAAAATAAACAGTAATACGTTATTGAAACAACTGAAGCCAGTGAATGCTAAGTTCGTTATACAAACAGACTTTCTTGTGATGTTTTAAGTAATCTTGATCTACAATTCTTCAGGCTTTTTAAAGGTACTTTGGATCTTTACACACTTTGTTGCTAGCAGTCTGTTGGCAAAACAGTTAGTGTTGTTCCAGTTCTTCAGCTTAATTTGAAAAATACCAAAGACATCACAATTTGACAGTGCATCTCTTAGATTCTGTGTTAGATTTTTCTGAATTTTATATCCAAAGAAAATCTATAAAAGACCTTCAGAAAGCCTGAAGATTAATAATAAAGATTACATGAAAAGAGTCTGACTGTTTTGAAGCAGAAAACTTACAACAATAAACAAACAAATGAGCTCAGTCAATCAAACATCTGAGCAGATCTGCTTCATGTTTGCAGCTTCAGCCATTAATGAGATCTATGGGATGGTGACTATGAACCTGTTGCTTTTGGATTTCATTGGGTGGCAGAAATCAGCGGTGCCTCACACGTGCACATGAAGGAACCCAAGATCTCCATTAAAATGAGGAGAGGCCTCCATTTTTTTATACCACTGCGCCCCATTGCCTCTGCCTCTTCCCTCATCACTGGCAAAAGGTTTGTGTGAATACATCCATATAATTGGATTCTTGGCCTGCAGGGAGTGACAAGTGGAAGGAGCTGTTTGAACCAGGAAAGAAGGATGATGTTCAATTTTGGGACTTGATGGGAAAACTTTCTCTGTCATTATCATGCAACTATTTTCTACAGTCCTAACCACTGGTGTATTTCAGACAATTATTTACCGAGATTACACTTAAAAGCTGCGAAATTTGAAACCATAAATTTCCAAAGAAATTTTCCAAATGAACTAAAAAAATATTTAAGCAGCGGTTTATTTAGTTTGCATGCTTCCAACTTTTCATTTACATTTGAAGACTCCAAACTGACTAAACTGGCTTCTTCTTTGTTTCTTGGTCTTAAACATGCAACAAAGCCTTACATTTAATGAAGCATGTGTTCCCTTCACAAGTGGATGCCAGTCTGTGGGTAAATAATCATCAAGAAAAATATTTTTGGAACAAGATGAGGCAGGAGACAAGGTTCCACAATTCAAAAGTTTTAATTTATTATTGAAACTTTTGAAATCAGAAACGTCAACCATAGAGGGAAGGGAGTGGGAGTGTTCAGGTCTGAGGCTTACCAGCAGGGTAAAATGGTCAAACCAGGAGACAGATTCAACAAATAAAGAAAAAAAAAAAATCAATATATCACCCCAGGCACTTGTGAACATGCATTCAATCGTGAAGGAGACCCAGCACCAACCACACACAGCACAGAGGAACTGTCACCCAGAAGACCCTCCACGACCTTCAGCTTTCAGCCTGGCACAAAAGGTATGAAACAGCAGGGTTACACACACAAAAAAAAAAAAAAAAAAACTGAGAGAAAAACATCTTCAACTTAGCAAATGCCTAAGGTTGCCTTAAAGTAACGTTACATAAATCAAATAATTTAACAAACATCAAAACAAAAATACTAAAGAAAACTTAAAACAATACTTGATCAAATATTACCAAGTTAACCCCACCTCGGACACATACACACATTAAAGGAAAGTAGGATGGAAGAAAGGACATGAAAAAGGAAGGAAGGACACAAAGATAATATGGAGGAAGGGCATAAGAGATTGGTGAAGGAAGGACAAAGGGAAAGATGGAAGGAAGAATTAAATGAAACACACAAGGAAGGAAAGAAAAAAAGAGAAAGGACACATAGAAGGAAAGAGGTGAGGTAGTAAGGAAGGCAGGAAGGAAGGAAAAAAAACAAGACGGTAAAGACGGAAGGGCACAACAAAGAGAGCAAAGAATGACATAAGGATGGATAACGCGAAGGAAACAAACAAGGAAGAAAGGAAGATCACAACATTAAAACAATAGGGCAGGGAATAATGTCTGGGAAAACAAATAATTTTCCATAGATTTTGTGCTCTGTTTTCTTTTTCCATATTTATATACTAAAATCATGTTCCAGACTTATCCAGACTGTTTAGGAATTCTGCAAACTAGTGTCTAATGTGACGGGTTACATGGGTTATATGGATGTACAGGCACACAAAGAAGAACATGACTTTGGAATAGCTGCCAACTACACTGACCACTGCATTAGAAAGGCTAAAGAATAGACTGCTTTTAGATCTAACACCTCCACAGAAACAGCTTTAGTCAAGGTAGTTAATGATTTGTTGGTGAATGTAGACAATGAACATACTATAGCTTAACTGCTGCTAGATCTAAATGCTGCGTTTGACACTGTGGACCACTGTATCTTACTGTATAAACTTGAACATCTTATTGGAGTTATGGGAATTGTACTCTTATGGCTGAGATCCCAGAAGGTTTGTTTTAAAAATGATCTCTCAGAGACCTGTGCTGGCATGGGGTCCCCCAAGGGTCTGTGCTTGGCTCATTGCTATTTTCTCTCTATCTGCTGCCTCTTGGACTTCTTCTATGTTTTTCAATGTAACCTTTCGCTGCTATACTGATGACCTCAGTTATAAGTGCCTTTAATCATTGGAAGGGCTGGTTTGCAAATAATTTCTTGTGTCTTAATGCTAAGACAGATTTGATGGTCACTGGACCTCAAAAACATCACTACTTGTCCCAAAACTTCACCTTAAAATTTGATGATCATGTCATCAAATGTAGGGTCGAGGTAAACTTGGGTTTGTGGTTCGACCTGGTGTTGTACTTTGAGTTTCATGTAAAAAAGGTAACCAGGACTGCCTTTTATTGCCTTAGAAATATTGCTAAAATAAGACAAGTTTTATCTTTTGAAAATGCGGAGGTTCCTATCCATGCATTTGTGTCTTCGTGTATTGATTTTTGCAATGCTTTCCTTTCTGGGTTACCGAGGAAAGGTTTTAGAGGTTTGCGGATGGGTCAGATTGCAGCTGCTTGCGTTTTAACCAAAATAAATATGAGCAGTCATTCATCTTCTATACCGCTTCTTCCATAGTGGGTCGTGGGTCGTCGGGCAACACCCTGGACAGGTTGCCAGTCCATTGCAGGAAAATATGAGCACATTACTCCAGTATTGTCATCTCTTCATTGGTTGCCTTGTCATTTTTGGCCTGATTTTCAGGTTTTGCTGCTTACCTACAAGGCAATGGTCTGGTGCCTTCCTACCGCTCCAACCTTTTGTATTTGTGTGTTCCATCTTGTGCTCTCCTTTCCAGGATATTGGCCTTCTAATTGTTCCTACAACTAGATGAAAAACTGTTTTGCGTGCTTTTTCCTTCCTTGCCCCATTTTGTAGAACAATCTCATTCAATTTATTAGGCAGGCATGTTCTGTGGAGGTTTGGCGGAGGTTTTTAAAAGTAAGCTAAAGACCCACTTGTTCACCCTAACTTATGCGTCTTAATTATATGTCTGTTTTAATGCTTCTTTTGGTATTTCCTTTTATTTTAAATGTTTTAAACTGCACTGCTTTGTTTTATGTTTTTTTAATCTCCTTGTAACTGTTCAGCCATTTGTTTGAAAGCACTTTAAAAATAAGTTATTATTATTATTAATTATAAGATAATAAAGTTGTTCAATAGTAATATGGGGTGTTTACTAGACATCCTAACCCCAATACCACTGAATGCTACTATTGTAATTTTTGTTATTTCAATCTGGACAGTTTTGGGATCTGCTCCTAGCCCTGGGATACAGTATGTTTGATGCTCTGGTAATAAAAGCAAAGTGACACTGAAAACACAGCCCCAACACACTGCTGTCAGCTAAGAAGGGAATGAAAGATTGTGTCTTCTTTACTGGATACATAAGGTGCTAATGGTGGCTCACCATTTCCCTGTCTCAAGAGAAGTGTCCAAGGTAAGAGGTCCACTGCCTGCAAAGTCTCAGACATTTATTCATAATTGCAACCAGACCATTTATTAAAGTCTTTGTTATCCAGAATAATAAAAGAAAAATTATCAATTCACAGCATCCTATTAGATTAATCCTAGCTAAATTAATTTAATGGTTTCTGTTGTCTTTGTTTGTGTTTCCTATTTTTTAAGGGGAAATCAAACGCATCATATTTACATCTCATGATGCACACAGACCCTTGTGGGATTTACAGACATGATGCTACTGAAGCCATTTGAGAGGATTTGCAACCTCTTTTTACCCTGGAAGCTGCCACTTTCACAGTCTTAAACATAATTTATGAGAGCGGGGTAAAGCAGTGAAAGTGTTCAGCAAAGTCATAAAATTGTTTTATGTGGGCATTATTATCAGAACAGACAGCAAAAACTATTTCTCAGCCAGATCTTGAAGCAGTTACACACTCACACTGACAGTGACTTTTTATTTTTTTGCTGTATAACAATAAACAATAGATCAAATGAGTCTGTTTGTGGTTACAAACCCACAGAGAATTGTTGTTTTTCAAAACTCTCCAGATCTTTTCCATATTTTTTATTTCACTGATTTGGTTTAACAGCAAACAACTTGAGTTTTCCTTTTTTGCGGCTAAGTCTTCATCTTTGTTTAATCGGATATTTTTGTGTTTACACTCCACAGTTTAGCATGGTGGCGGTAATGCGGCATCAGCAGCATCAACAGAGGTAAAAGAACCATTGTTGAGAAAAATAGAACTTGTCAGTGGTGGGTTTTTTTGTGTAAAGTCATTGAATTCCCACAAGGTTTGAGACTGCAAGCAGGAGACAATCCATTTTTGCCGACATAAAGCTGGCTTGTGGCTGAAAATGTTTTCATTAACTGGCTCCATTTGATTCTGCTTGTTTGATCTCATTCACTCATAGACAAGTTGGGTATCAGCTCATAATTAAAGGCAGAATGCCATCTTGAAAGAGGGTCTGAAATCTTTATTGTCCTGGCAGATGATCCAGAAAACACAATCCACACAGCAGAAATCGTTAAAAAATGGCATCTCCCCACCTCTTACAGGAGCAAATTGGAACCTGACATATTGCTCAACTCCAGGCACTGAGCGAAAGTATACATATGCCCTGAAAGATATTAATTTTGACACATTTCATTCATCCCCAAACTTCAGTGTATTATGTTAGTATTTTTTGTGGTAGACCAACTCAAGTATTCAGCCCTTTGAGTTGATACTTTGTAGAGCAAGCTTTCACTGCAGTTACAGCTAAAAGTGTTTTTGGTCATTTGTCTATCAGCTTAGCATTTCTAAAGGCTTTGCAAAGTAACTCAAGCTTAGTCATATGGGATGGAGAGCATCCAATCCCCTGCCAATCCAGCCTCTGTGGATATACTAACCTTCTGTTGGAACTTCGTTTTTTTACCACCAATAAAATTCAACACCTTCTCAAATCATTATTTCACGTTATTCAATTATCAACCATTAACCACTTACCTCTCCTCCTAGTGCCGCCCTGGAATCTAATTATAGAACCTAGAAAAACTTACCACTGTACACCATTTCCAAAAAGCCTTTAAACCCTCTTGTCTATAATTGTTGCTTTTGTTAAGGTTTCATTTCCTAACACAGCTGACTGAGACATTTTTTTTTTTTTTTGGGGTTGTAGAAAGAATAAGGAAGAAATAAGGCAGACTTTGTTGTGAGGCTTCAGCAAATAAGGGCGTAATTATGAATCTAACTACAGATTTAGCTTTTTTGGCTTTATGGCCTTGTTATTTTTACAATCAGGTCAATGGTAAAATACGAACAGAAATTAAAAAGAGCACTTTCACCTAAAAATATATTACTGCGTGGTGTTGTCTGTATCAAATGTGATTCTCTAAACCAGTGTTTTTCCAACTCTGGTCGTCAAGGCACACTACCCTGGATGTATCAGATGTTTCCCTGGCTCAACACACCTGATTCCAATTGATGGCTGATTAATTGGCTCTTGCTGAACTGCAGTCACCTCAGTCTGGTTTGTTAAAAGGGTGGAGGTATGTAAAACCTGCAGGGCAGTGTGCCTTGAGGACCAGGGTTGAAAAAAACCGCTCTAAAAAAGGAGGTGAGTTTTAATTCATTTCAAGATAATTAGGTGTTTTTGGTTCCCACTTTTTTATTTTGGTTACTTTGGGGTTTTTACTGTCATTAAGGTAGTTCCGTATAGGTTCATTCCTCTGACTTAAGTTTCTTATTTAATTCTTGTGTTCTGTTCTCTGTATACTTAAGTCTTAGTCATTTACCCCATTGGTTCTTAGATCCTTTTCTGTTTTGGTTCAGTCCCTCTTTCTTTCTGTGCTATTGTCCCCCAGTTCACTGCTTAGACTCTCCCAGGGCTATTCTTCATTGGTTTAACCTGGTTTCCGCATCCCTGTAACTCGAAACTTAATTTACAAGAACAAAATAGTGTGCACATTTTTTCCACAGTTTCAGTTTAGTGTATCTATAACAACAGATACACAGCACTGTAGCCTACAGCTGTTTTAATCTCCTAATTTCTTTATAATTTTCTTTCTAAGGAGCCAAACTCTGTTGGAATCTTTTAAAGTGGTTTGGGCATAACTTTCTGAGGGTTTTTGCTTTGAAATTTGACAGTTTTCCCAGTTCTCAAAATTAAAAATTATTTAAATTACAAAAACTAATTGGGTTGGGATTGGTAACTATTACTTTCTCAGAATGCAACACACATGATGCATATTCAACTGTCTTTAATGTCCAATTCCCCACTTTGACTAGATAGTTTGTATTTTACCTTCCTTAACCTCATACTACTTAGATGTATTTACAATTATATACAACCTAAATCATTTATTTTTGCTTGCAATGTGATAATAAATTAAGTAGAAATTGCTACATTTGAACACGTACCACATACAGTAGATGTAATTGTAGGTGTTTGGAACATGAAATTGCAGAATTTGGCATAATTAGGCATGGTACTGACCTCTGGCTGGCAGCACAGTGCTTCCGATGTTATCCTTGATATGTGTAGATTTTGCAGCGACCAGCATTAGGAACCTTTAAACAATGGTTCTGTCACAATAATTACACTTTATAACCTATGTAAGGTCACCTCAAAATCTGTGAAGATGTTTTATCGACACAGACTTCCTGTTTACTCACTTTTGAAGCTGGAAGAAAGAGAGTTCTGGTTGGGATTTTGACCCTGTTTCCTGCAGCCATAATTTGTGATTACTTCACAGCAGTTGCAGCCTAAAAGTGACAGATTTTGTTACAAACAAAGTGATGTTACAGAACTAAATGTAAATTTTAAAGAACTAAAGCTGAAATGTTTTGTTTTTCCTATATTTATTTTTAAAGTCAATTATAATGTTGGCAGTGTTAAAAAAGAATTGAGATGATCATTAATCTTTGATAAGAACTGTATTTTTATCTCTTGAATAGAGGGTAATTTCTGAAGCAACTCTTTTGTTCCTCATTCACTCCATCTATCATAATTCCTGCATTATGTCTTCCACAACTATCTTAGTTCAGGGTGTTATTATTCTACAGCCACTCCAAAGAGGATAAAATCAGCCTCCTTTTTATATACACAGGGCTCACTCTGTAGCTTTGAAGCTTTCGCTTCCTGATTGATGTCACGGAAGAGTGAATTTTGGCTCTATTCACTGCAGCAGAATATCAGCAGCTCTCATCAGCAGAAGTCCTCACCCCATCCTCACAGACAGGACAGTAATCTGCCCTTTCTGTTGTGAAAACGATCTCAAAAAACAACAGCTTAAAAGCTTTGAAGTCACACAAGCTGAAGGGGCAAAACAATACACCAGGCTTGCAGAAACAGCTGCCAATGTACCAGAGAGTAATTTCACAGAGAAAGAGGGACTACTGTCTTAGCGCCTCGGACTTGTTTCACTAATGGCGAGATGAGTGCAGATGAAAGCAAAGCAACAAATACAAAAGATTTGTATTACACTAAAAGTACATTGACCCATGGGATCCCATCCATAGTCCTACAAGGAAAAGGTCAGACTGGTGCACCTGTTCTCACTGCCGTCTCCAAGGTTTTCCATGAACACGTGTTATTTATTCAACACGACCTAATTAAAGATGCCCGGCTCAGTGTACCGTGTTAGCAATGATTTCTCAAAGGAAGTAGCGGGGTAATTCACATTAATTCATTGTGCAATAAATAATCCTCAGGTGCAGGGTGCTGTTCATGTCAGAAATAAGAGCCATCTGCTTACATTTTCATCCACATTTGACTGGAAATGTCAGCACTTTGTGATGAAGAGTTATACAAATAAATAATCTCTGACACAAGATTTGGTGCTTTGAGTGCAGATCAGGGTTAAATGGAAATTAAAGAAAAAAGTTTGCAAACTAAACCTTAAGGTAGCCATTAACTTATATCTAATATTTCTTTCTAGCTTTCTTTATAGGTGTGGAATGCCATTTCTTATCTTGTCTTTCCATTTTTCTGACAAACGTTGCAGAAGATAATCAGTTGTGTACAACTAACTATCGAAAGCAGCATTTGATTTCAAGAGCACTTTGAGTTTCGCTCGACTTGAAATAAAGTGAAGTTTCTGGAAACAATATCCATCATTGATCACATAGTAAGGATTGTCATTGATTAAATGTTCTTTTTTTATTCAAGGAGAAATGTTTGTATCAGTTCCAGAACAAAAGCAAAAAAAAACGTATGAAGATGCTGCCTGAAGATGGTAAGAAAGTGTCACCTTGCACAGTGGAAAGATTCCTTTACCAACATGGGCTAAAAGGCCTCTCAGCAGGGAAGAAGTCATTTTAAGTAACAAAAAAGCCAGATTACAATTTTACATAGCACCCAAGTACATAAGACCTTCATTTTTAGAGACATGTCTGGTGTTCTCATGAAATTATACCTGAAGTGTTTGGCCTTAATGACCATTGTTACGTTTTGAGGAAAAAGAGGGACGTTTGCAAGCCTGAGAAGACCATCCCAACTGTGAAGAACGGGGGTGGCAGTATCATGTTGTGGGGGCATGTTGCTGCAATAGGGAATGGTGCAATTCACATAATAGTTAGCATCATAAGAAGAACATTAGGTGGAAATGCTAAAGCAATATCTCAAGACAGCCAGGAAGTTAAAGCTCAGGTGTAAATGGGTCTTAATGTGTCTTAAGGGCAATAAAGTCTTTTGGACTGATCATCACAAAGCCCTAACCTCCTTCCCATAGACCATGTGTGGGCAATAGTGAAAAGGTGTATGAGGCTAGCAGGTATGTAGGCAGGCAGGCAGATTGAAATCATATGAATTCAGAATCTCCGATGATACAAATTGGTGCAAAGTGGAAAAACAGGTAAACTAAACAGAAAAATGGTAAGAAGTTATAAATAATGGTAAAAGGTTTAGTCGGGTACTTGAGAAGTTGGGTATGGATCCAAAATGCAGGAAGGGAAATATTGACAAATGTAATATTGCAAGCAAATAATGCCATTTTCATAATGTTTTAATTGTATCCGACATAGAAGGGTTAATGGATTGCAAAAATAAGATCCTTAATTCCAATGTTATTTAAAGCAGAATCTTCCAAGCTGTAATAAACCTCATCAAAAAGGTCAGGCTAATCTGATATTTGCACTGAGAGGATGCCTCGATATTCCAGCCTCCAACTGGCACGCCTGTGCCAGTGGACCTGAGCTTACTTGCTCATGCTATCCAGCCAGGCATGAAGAAATGATGAGGTCCCCGTGTGCCACGACTGCAGCCCCAACCTATAAATCTTGCCTGGTGAGAGTCAGGAGCTAGGGTTTTCTAATTGCTTTATTGATTTGGATTTTTGTTCCAGGACAACACCTGATAAACATATCAAACTGACAGGGAGGAAAACATAAGAGCCTGAAGAGCTGTATGGTCATCTTTATTGTCACACAGGCTGTGAAACTAATCTTTGGAGCTGTGATTGGAGCAGTTTTTTGTTGCTTAAACACACATCACTGGCCATACATTTTCCCAAAGAGTAAACATGCTGTCAGCACATCTGCTGATATTTTTCTCTAGGTAATGCTGGCAGCAGGAATGGGAATAGGGGAGTGGTCGTAAACAGTATCACAAGGATGTTTGTCTTGCACGCCTCAGTCAGCTCACTTGTAACAATAGTGCACAATTTTAGTACTGCGATCTAAATAAATAGAAAACCTCTTATCATGTGTCTGCCACTGTTTAATTATGCTTCACTGACTGTATTAAAAGTAAGGTGGAACTGGAAAAACACAGTGGGATGTCAAGTGCAGCCCCTAACTTAATTAAAATACCTAACAGACTTGTTTTCAATGAGAGCCACTAAAGATTAGTTAAAGGACAGCACAAAGTACACCTCTGACATTGGAATATATCACTGAACGATAGTGTTGGATCTGGTTCACATCTAAAGTGTGTCTTGGCTCTGAGCCTCTAGGTGGCGCTCATCCCAGAGCAGCTGATTAATATGGGAGGCCTGTGATCCTATGTGACAGACCGGAGCCCTTCAGCCATATGAGCACTGAGACGAATTAGTTATTCCAACTTTTCCACAGGCCCTCCTGCAGTTTGTCACGTTCAGTCCTTGAGTTAAGCTAGTGGGCCCTGGTATAATGATTGTGACACCAATCTTACTCATGCTCCAGGATTCTTGGATTGAAAATGATGGTAGGCTTGAGTGCACTACAACAGAAAACACATTCTTACCTCTTGGTCCAACGCAATCATGAATTTTTTAACCTCTAAATGCACCATTGCCATAATCACTGATGTACTGTTACAGCGTGTTATTACCTTTCTTATAGAACAACCAAAGATTCAACGTTTACATCTATTGTTTTTTTACTCTTCTCTGAAAATGACTCTTTGTCACTTCTTTCGTTATAAAATAAACAGGGGGATTTTTAGCCCATTTATAACCAACGTGAGATGTTGCTGTTTTCCATCATAAGACCAAGTTGGGTCCACAGTTAGGGTTGTAACAGTACACAGAAATAACTGTTCGGTACCTTTTCAAATGCTTCCATTAAAAAAAAAACATAAAAATAGAGCATTTTTATTTTTTATGTCAGCCATCAGTAAACATAGAATCTTTTTCAATTTCTGAAATTAATGAAATTTTATCATGTTCTAAAACTCAAAAAAGTGAAAATCATAGAACTGACTGGTGACGTGGTTAGATTTTTTTTTCAGTGAATAATGCAGTACAAGAAGGCATAACCAATACCTGGATGGATAGATTATACAACAATATAACCACTGGAAAACAGTTAATGTTGATGTTTAGACATTTTTAATTAGGACTGTACCTAAATTTGAGAATGAGACATGATTAAATCACTTTGGAGATGTTTTGATATTACGACAACCTAGTGCCCCAGTTGTACATGAATGGAGCATGCAGCAGCTGTTGGTAAAATCCCTTCTCATCAACAGGGGTTCCTCCAACTTGAATTTTATAATATGTACTGAGTTTGGGCTGACTGGATGCTACAGGTAGCCATTTAGAAGTCAGTAAATTTTTCTCCAGTACCAGTGATGTGTACCAGAGTCAAATTCCTTGTTTGTCTGTACAAACTTGGCAATAAAGCTGATTCTGATTCAGCTTGATGTTGTTTCAGGTGAGTAATTCAGTTAGGTGCAGAGCGAGTTAAATACTTAATTACTTAAAGATGCATATGCTCACATTAAATTTTAGTTTGGTCCACCTTTCTTTCTCCACTGTAGCTGCAAGGGAAACCTTGTTCCCAAATAGCAGAACTTGGTGATGGCTGGGAATACCCTCTGTTTTGTTTTGGTGTCACTTTTTAAAGTTGCACTGCAGAACATTGCTTTTCGCACTTGGTTCAAAGCTGTATTCCTTCAGTACACGTGCATATCAAACTGACAGGACTGTGGCAGAAATGTTCACTAAAATTACCTGTACCAATACACCCCTAGCCACTGTGGGCAGCTGACACCTGTGGGTATAGGTACCTCATTAAAGAGCATAAGCTCCACAATGTAGTGACCAATACAAAACTACAGTGGGCAGCTAATTATCATCAGCCAAGGCATGAAATATAAAGCAAATATATGCCACACAACATCAGGCCAAAGTGGCGCCACAGTGGATAGTCAACATCTGTAGCCCAGATACTAGCACGAAATGTGGGGCATGCATGAGCCCCCCAGGTAGGGTCACAGTGGGCTGGTCATTTCTTTTGACCCCGGTACCAGTGTGATATAATGAGTAAATTAGGGGCACACAGCATCTGTGCATAAGTGAAGTGCATGTGCCCAAATGTGGGCAGGGGTGCTGCCAGGAATTTTGGTTCCCATGAAATAAATCCTAGGGACAATTCTGATACTGTTTGACATAAAGCGATGCATTTTAATGATGTTTTTGGTTTTCATTCCCATATTTGTAAAAAATGTAAACTTGACAGTTAATTGGTAGGGGAAGCACTGAAAATACAATAAAATTAATTTAGATTTAATTATTTGATGCAAGACTGATACTCTATATTCCAAAACCCATCTCTTTCTTTAAATACTTAAACATAAAATTCACTTAAGATATTCACTTAAGACCACCATACTTCAAATAAGTAAACACTTTTTAAAGGTAGAACTTGTGTAATAATATATCAAGGAACGGCAAAGATACAACATTGCTGAGGCAAGCTTCCTCTTTCAACCCCATTTACAATCACTTGCTCAGCCTTTCTCACCAAGAGCCCAATTTCGAGCCATCTCACTGGCAAAATCACTGATTAGGCCATTGGAGTCCAGCTTTCTCATGAACTGACTCTTAATGGACAGCATGGCAACACTGCAAACCTTCCCTCAGACATAGTGGACCTCAAATAGTTTTTTATCATCACCAGCAACAGTAACTGGCAGTGTGCAAAATATTCACAAAACAATGGATAGTTCTCCAAAGATGCTGTGCAGCTGCATCTTATAAGCTGCAGCTTATAAATTGCATTCAGCAGTTCAAGAGGGGACAAGTTAGGGGGGCGGGGGGTTTAAGCATATGCACTATTTAGGTGTCTTAGTTCATTTTCAAAATTGAAATTGTTGAAAATGCAAAGCAAGCGGAGAGTCCCAAACTGCTGACCAGACATTATATTTCAGGGATAGCTGATGTCTTTTAAACCATTAAAATAATTGTGGAATAAATACAGACTATAGGCTTTTTTATTTCACAACAATTTTTTATTCTTTATTGTTTTTTCTTCATCATAATCAATTAATTCACTGTTGGAGAAAATGAGCTAGCTTATAAACTATGGACAAAGTTAGAATTAGACAACAGGTTAACATTTCAGAACTTTCTATGAACCACTAACAGACCCAACTTGCCTATGAAAGAATTGGGTGACATCTTGTCTGCCCTTTTGCATTTTTCTCTTGTCTGAGCTTTTTCTCTTTCCTTCTTTGGCTCCTTAAGGTATGCGGCATCTTACTGTCTCCGCCTCCATTTGCTGTCTGTGGAAAGTTGTCTGCGGCTTTCTGATGGAGCAGGTGGTGGACTGAACTATTTTATGTAAGTAGAGGGTGGGGGCGGGGGGCACATTTAGGCCCCAAATTATGGGGTGCAAAAGGGGCTGGCAAAAATGGGCTAGCCACATCTTTAGGCCCAGGTGTCACTGAGAAACATGAGGCATGTTTGGAACCCACAGTGGCAAGTCCAACTGAGGCCATGGTGGGAATTTTACATCTGCTGTTTCCAGTGCGAAAAGGGAAATTGTTCACCTGACATGGAGTACATGGACTGACAGCGCTTAAGTTGGTGATACGAGCCAAAGTAACAGCTGCATGGATTACATGACCCAAGGTTTCCCAGAAAAAACATTGCTCATAACATCAGACTCCGTCGACTGGCTTCTCTTTTTCCCATTGTACACCTTGTACAATGTTTCCCTGGTAACTGGACCCTTACATGCATCATTGTAATGTAAAAGTAAAGATGATTCATCAGACCAAGTGACCTTCTTCCAGTGCTCAATGGTCAACTTCTGATGCTCACCTGACCATTCTTGGTTCTTTTGGTGGTAGTCCAGTCAGCATCACCTGACTGGTTAGCAGCATTGCAGCACCTTTCCATCAGAACCAGCATAAACTTCGACAGCAATTTCATTGAGCCTTGGCCGCCCATAACCCTGCTACTGGTTCTTCAGTGCTGCTTCCTTGGACCACTTTCAATTTATACTGACCATTGCAGACTAGGAATACAACACAGGTATTGCAGTTTTGCAGATGCTGACATATAGACACCACAATGTCCCTCTCGTAAAACTCGCTCACATCTAACCGCATCAACCTTTAGGACAAAATTCACCCGTTGTCTAATATACAGGTCCTTCTCAAAATATTAGCATATTGTGATAAAGTTCATTATTTTCCATAATGTCATGATGAAAATTTAACATTCATATATTTTAGATTCATTGCACACTAACTGAAATATTTCAGGTCTTTTATTGTCTTAATACAGATGATTTTGGCATACAGCTCATGAAAACCCAAAATTCCTATCTCACAAAATTAGCATATCATTAAAAGGGTCTCTAAACGAGCTATGAACCTAATCATCTGAATCAACGAGTTAACTCTAAACACCTGCAAAAGATTCCTGAGGCCTTTAAAACTCCCAGCCTGGTTCATCACTCAAAACCCCAATCATGGGTAAGACTGCCGACCTGACTGCTGTCCAGAAGGCCACTATTGACACCCTCAAGCAAGAGGGTAAGACACAGAAAGAAATTTCTGAACGAATAGGCTGTTCCCAGAGTGCTGTATCAAGGCACCTCAGTGGGAAGTCTGTGGGAAGGAAAAAGTGTGTCAGAAAACGCTGCACAACGAGAAGAGGTGACCGGACCCTGAGGAAGATTGTGGAGAAGGGCCGATTCCAGACCTTGGGGGACCTGCGGAAGCAGTGGACTGAGTCTGGAGTAGAAACATCCAGAGCCACCGTGCACAGGCGTGTGCAGGAAATGGGCTACAGGTGCCGCATTCCCCAGATCAAGCCACTTTTGAACCAGAAACAACGGCAGAAGCGCCTGACCTGGGCTACAGAGAAGCAGCACTGGACTGTTGCTCAGTGGTCCAAAGTACTTTTTTCGGAAGAAAACAAATTCTGCATGTCATTCGGAAATCAAGGTGCCAGAATTTGGAGGAAGACTGGGGAGAAGGAAATGCCAAAATGCCAGAAGTCCAGTGTCAAGTACCCACAGTCAGTGATGGTCTGGGGTGCTGTGTCAGCTGCTGGTGTTGGTCCACTGTGTTTTATCAAGGGCAGGGTCAATGCAGCTAGCTATCAGGAGATTTTGGAGCTGACTGGATGCTTCCATCTGCTGAAAAGCTTTATGGAGATGAAGATTTCATTTTTCAGCACGACCTGGCACCTGCTCACAGTGCCAAAACCACTGGTAAATGGTTTACTGACCATGGTATCACTGTGCTCAATTGGCCTGCCAACTCTCCTGACCTGAACCCCATAGAGAATCTGTGGGATATTGTGAAGAGAACGTTGAGAGACTCAAGACCCAACACTCTGGATGAGCTAAAGGCCGCTATCGAAGCATCCTGGGCCTCCATAAGACCTCAGCAGTGCCACAGGCTGATTGCCTCCATGCCACGCCACATTGAAGCAGTCATTTCTGCAAAAGGATTCCCGACCAAGTATTGAGTGCATAACTGTACATGATTATTTGAAGGTTGACGTTTTTTGTATTAAAAACACTTTTCTTTTATTGGTCGGATGAAATATGCTAATTTTGTGAGATAGGAATTTTGGGTTTTCATGAGCTGTATGCCACAATCATCCGTATTAAGACAATAAAAGACCTGAAATATTTCAGTTAGTGTGCAATGAATCTAAAATATATGAATGTTAAATTTTCATCATTACATTATGGAAAATAATGAACTTTATCACAATATGCTAATATTTTGAGAAGGACCTGTATATCACACCTTCTAATAGGTGCCCTGGGGTAGCCACTGTCTCAGATAATGCAATAAGTGAATAACAGTAATATCAGGCACCACATTCTAAATGTTCTGAAATATAAACAAAAACTGTTTTGTTATTTTTGAATTTACAATCTAAAATGTGAGCCCAAAGTAATTTGTTGTAAAACGTCTTCTTTTGCATGTTATTCTCATTTTTAAATACAGTCTCTCTAAATGTAATTTTATGGAAATTACTGAAGAAATAAACAGATGGGACCGGTAACACCCCATCCCCATCCCCACCAACCACCGTCACCTCAGTGATTAAATGATGTCTTAGTTAGATTTTGCAACAAGCTGTGCAGGCTTCTCTCTCTATGCAGATAGCCTACATGAAAATCCTTGAATAAAATCTTCAGCTAGACTGTTTTTTTTAATATTATTCTGATTTTAACATTTAAAGCTAGTTGACAATAACCTGACTGCTGTTCAGTTTGGAAAGAGAAGTGCATCCCCAATGAAATGGGTCTGTGGAAAACAAACCAAGAGAACTTCAATTCTCCAAAATGCTTTTACTATTAGCTCCTGTTCTAAAAAACAGTCTCTTTGTACAGTTTATATTATTTTTGCCTCAGGATTCAAGAGAAATTTACGCGTTATGAAATTACCTATATTTGTCAAAGCTGATTATTGTATCTGTGTAAGTTGCAACTAAAGTATAATAATATCAATATACCTGAGAGGCAAATGTTATCTCATTTCAAAAAGTGCCAAGTGACTCATTATTCTAAAACATATATGCCTGACAGCAAAGATTTACGACATTCATTTTTCACAAGTTCGTTGCTTCACCTTTCCAAGTTAGTTAGGTTTTCATATTCCCACCTGCCAACACCATTTTTATGTCTGCATATAAATAGTTACAATAGAAGATGAATAAACCCCTCAAATGCCGCTGCCTGTAATTCCCACTGCAAGAAGTGAACTGACATTTAAATAAAGTGAGCATACCTTTTTCAGGACCAAGTGGAATAAGTTTGAAATTCTTGGCAATGTTGCTTTTGTAGGTTGCTTTGAGACCAGTCGTTTTGAGGAATGTTGTAGTTTTTGGTATCAGTTGTATCAACATAATTGGAAATAAACTAATAAATAAAAATAAAATACCTGTTCTAATGAAATCATACTGAGAAAATGATAACAGCTGCCCAGTCCCCATCAACACTTACCACTGAGTGAACCGTAAGATCTTTGAAATTCTACTAGGTCATTTCATGGTACAGCTGAAACTGTGCAAATCAGTTTTTTTGTGATTAAGTCAATTTTTCTTCCCTTTGCAATAACTGCATTCCATCTGATAACTCTTCATAGAACAGTATAAAACACATAGATCAATGTGAAATGCCTCCATAAAAAGTATAAAAAAAAAAAAAAGATTTCTGTCGGTCTCAACAGTAGTAGCGTCTTTAGACAGAGGTAAAACACAGACCTTGAGTAGAAAAGTGAGACTTTGAGCTACTGCTATTCACTGCTGGTAATTTTTACCCAACCACTGACCCCTTGCTGATATAAAGTATTCCTTTGATACAATGTTAGAAGAAATGGAAATGCTGAAGCACACTCAGAATAACAATGCTTGTCAGAATAGGAGCATAAATAAGAATATCTATGTTAATTCTGCCCTATTTTAAGTTTTTTTTAATTACAATGTTTCTCTCAAGCAGTTGTTAACTAGTCTGATAAATTGTAGGCTGGCTGTAAATGCCTCAGGGTGCTTTCAAATCCCTGGGTATAGTGCCGGTATTTTTAGGTCTCCGAATTCTCTCATTTCAAAGGACTTATTCAGTCTCACTTGGTAAACCACAATATTAATCTTCACCTTATGAGCTCACATTCTACCTAGTGCATTTCCTATTACTATTTGTTATCTTGGAAGGCCATTGTGGTATGCACTGATGCCCAGATTTGGTGCTTCATATGTAACATCATCCCACTTTTGCAGCTTGTGGCAGCAGCATTCTCAGATGATGCATGCATGCTTTCTTTGTTTACTCCTTTTTAAAATATTTATCAAATTCACACATTGAATTGAATATAACAATTTTGAGCTCTATGCCTAAACACAATTAAAATGGTTAAATTGTAAAAATCATGGTAAGTTCAGTAACTTCTGTTCACCTGTGTAAAAATGTAAAAATACAATAATGTTGCTTAAATAAAGGAATTTAACAGACTTTATTTGGTTTTATTTGTAAATCTGAAGACTTCCCACAACCATCCTAATATGGATTATCTAACTTTCTGCCTCTAGGTTGTAAACTATACTGAAAAATCAAAGCATGCAGTCAATCTGACTGAATAGGTGGACACACATGCATGGAAGTGTTTATGCCAGAGAGGCAAATATTTCCCTTTTGTAGAGTTGCTCTGATCATTTCAATGAAAGACGATAATGAAACCCAACACATTGCTGGATATGTCTTTTGATTCTGAATCAAACCAACTCACCATGAATACACAAAGAGCCGTAAGAGTGCCACCAAAGGCAGGCCAGCCAATCACATGCCAGGATTGTGTTGAATCATCTGTATTGATACAGTAAGGGGATGTCATGCCTGTTGCACATGAAAAGGAAAGGCTCCTATCAGCTTTCAGCAGATTGCAGTGACTGTTCTGCTATATGTTACAGCAACAGAGATAAGGAATAACTCCCACTGTAGTTCAGTACTTCCGTGACTGATATTACTAAAAGGGGAGTTTCCATCATGTTGGATATGCAAACTGGTTTGTCATCATTATTTAGCCAAAGCAGATGGTCATCACTCAAAGCTGGGCCCTGGATGTCAATGTCATATTTGAAATCTTTGCCTTCACAAATGCACAAGCATCACGCGGAGGTGCAATTTCAGCATTGCTCCATGGAATGAAAAAATTGAAAATGTTCATGAGCAGCAAAAGAAATAATAAAAAATAAGATAATTTATAGTGCAAACATGGTCTTAGGAGACAATTAATGCAAATTTATTAGACTAATACATCTCAACAAGCTCCTATGCTCTAGGTAAGTATTTTGGATTAACAGGCCTTATTAATAAAAAGAAAACAAGTAGAAGACACAGCAGTGTTTTTCTAAGTTAAAATATCAGGAGAAATAAATAATAAACATCTGAGGCAAATAAGCTGGAAAAGGCAAAGAAAGCCTAGAAAATAGTCATTTCATGATGGCAATGTCCTAATTGACCTTTCGCAAAAGCCCCGTCCCCTTAGTTACTGTTACTACACCCGTCAAGCTTTTTGTAGCCGACGAGTGTTGGCACATGTCATGACAGGGATAGCTTGTATACCAGTGCGTGTTAGTGACTCGTTTTGGAGCAATACTTGCGCAATATCGTCCAGATCGAGGCAAAAGGAGTTACAATATGCAGTGGAGGGATATATTCAAAATATTACAATACGTAATGAAGGGGACACGGTAATTCCCGAGGCTAAAGCATACCGGTCTCGAGCAAAATCGAAGAAACCCCATGACCTCTACCTCAAATGCAGCCAGCACACCCTTTTGGACCAGTCCTGCTCTTGCACTGCAGGGTAAGTTCTCTTTTTTATGTTAGTTAAGTAATATATTAGTCACATTTGATTGTTACCGGTAGGTTATCTAGCTAGCTAAACCTTCATCAGTGGCTAGCTTATTACTCTAGGTCCATGAATATAGCTAAGGTTATATGTCAAAGCTCTCATGTGCAGTTGCTGTAAGTAGCTATGAACATTATTGTCAAAAGCATTAAAAAAGTGGTTATGCTACTGTTGTCTTAAAACAGGTTACCAGGTTTTTGCTCTCATATTGTGGGCCTTATGCACACCGTGGACATGTGCCGTGCCAGAAATGCCGACATGTCCTGCACAAGCCAGCACTAGCGGTGGCACAAAGCTAGGGGGAAAAAGATTTATGGACAACCTGTAAGCAGTGTGGTGGTAGCCAAGGCCAAAGTCAACCGCAAGCGGAAACACATCATGTCCTGTTTTTTCCCACAATAAGTATGGTTTTTTTTTTCTTCTTCACATATCCTTCAGCAACATTGTCAATCACACTGTTCAGAATGTATTCCTGTGCACTGTGTAACATCAAAGACAATACTCACTTGTGAATGTATTTGTTATAGGAAAGAGTTAGGGACAGGAGTGTATAATCAACTGAGGGAGATGTCAGATGCACCCATAAGCCACGTTACAGACGCCTCTGCACCAGAGGTCAAAGTTGGAGGCTGGAAGTATGCTGGGGGGTGTGGTCTAAGCCACCAGGTGAGATGAAGCAGCGAACATTTGAGCAAGCCAGTCATTATCAAGTAGCACTTCTTGGTGTTGTGCAAAAGAGTTTTCCCCTCAGGTTTGTTGATGTTTCATGAAAATTGGATTTTACATATTCTTAAAAGGTGCTTATGTGATTTAAAAAAAGAGAAAAATAATCTGCATCATATAGTATCTAGAAATATTTATTTCTATAGCACCTTCCATAGCTCATGTCAACAGAAAGCTTAACAGTGGTGAGTAAAAATGACAGGTTCAAGTGTAAGTAATGTGATGTAATAATTGATGCTACTACTGTCCCTTAAGTATGTGTGGCTGGAAGTTTGAAAGCATGCTCACCACATACCAGATGTGATTTATGATTCCTAATCTTGTATTAGGAATTTTGTCTGACATGATCTTAAACTTTTTTATTTTAGCAATAGCCCTCTCTACGTGCACCCTGTGCTTTGCAATGCACTTTGTCTCCAGAACATCTCCTGCTGGCGTCTGCCTCCTGGACCTCGAAAATGGAGGCAGGTTTAACTGCAGTCCGACTGCTCGCATTTTGTCCTCAATAAAAAAAACTCTTATCAGCCATTATGCCATCCCCCCTTTGCAAATAACCATTGTCTATAAGTGTCTCTAGTAGTGGGATGGTTCCACACTGCCTGACGATCTCCTTGTCAGACATGGATCCTGTGAAAAAGGCAGATGAAAAAATGACAGCACCACGGGGTTCACAGGCAACTAGTGATTTTAGGGTGTTAGTGCTTTTGTAATTTGAAAAGCTCTGGCTTTGTAACACCAGTGACATTGGCCTTTCTATTTTCAGCTCTGTGCAATCCAATATTGCAAATGTGGATGGGTAGTCTGCTTTGTAGATTTCTGGTATGTTTTGCATAAGGACATTTCTGTGAGGCCAAATTGGTAATTCACCTAATACATCAAACATATAATGAATCCAGGAATTGAAAGTATTACTTGCTGTTTGCATGTGTATTTTAAATCTAAAGGCAAGGCTTTTTAAGTCTTCGTTGTTGCGGAGTTTCATTAAAACAAACAGCAGCTGGCTACGAAGGGGCATCTCAGCAACTTCCCAATCGTTGCGTTTGTATGTTAGTGGTACATTTACTTGAGCAGTGTGTGGATCATGTGGGATGCTAAATATTGTGCATAGTTGGTTGAATCGTTCATATGTAAAGCCTGTACTGTATTCCAGCATTTTGGGGAATTCACTTTATTTTCAAGGAGTTCAGGTGTCAGACTTTTTTGGGGTGTGGAGGGGTGTGGTGGCCTAGTGGTTAGAACAGGAGGTTTGTGTTCCAGAGGGGACACAAGGGGCCAGGTTTGTATCCCACAGATTACCGCTCAGAGTCCCTGAGCAAGACCCTTAGCCCCAGGTGCCGCACAATGGCAGCCCACTGCTCCCTGTAAGGAATGGGTTAAATGCAGAGGACAAATTGTGTTGTAATGTACATGTGCAATGACCAATAAAGGTGATTATTATTATTATTTTCTTTATGAGTGTGTCAATTTGTGTCTTAAGGCTGTCTATTTCAGTTTCTTTTAATGTCAATTTCATGTTGTTGTTTTCCTCTTCTAAGTTCTTCTCCTTCTCAGTACTCTGCCCCTCCTCATGCTCTCTTTCCAGCTGACATCCAGGGAGTGGGGGTTGCTCTGGACTCTCTGTAAAGAAAGAAAAGTTGCATAATGATATTCATTTATCTCTGTCACTTTTTACAGCTGCCACTTATTAGCCAAATTGACCCTGGAGCAGCTCTTGTCAGCCAACCAGATGACTTTCCCAACTTTCCTCTGCCATGCCAACCCACCAGCTTCTGCACAGTTCTTCATGAAAGTGCCATGCAGCATTACACAGAACTGAGCATTTCATTGACTGATTCTATAGCCCTGGAAAGAGAAACCAGAGAACAGAGCACAAACAATTTGTGGTTCAATGCGAGGTCTGCCCGAATTACATCAACATCTTTTAAAAGAATCTGCTCTAGAAGAACCGACCATGTAAAACTTGCTACAAGCTTAAAGAGTGCAGCATCAGTACAAACAAAGACCATAAAGAGAGATGTAGAACAAGAGCCCATTGCAGCCATACATTATTCCAGGCTCACAGGTAATCAAGTGTATCCATGTGGTTTTGTTGTAAATCCCAATACCCCACATCTTGGTACATCACCTGACCGTAAAGTGATAGAGAGGGGAGGGAGTGAAAGCCCAAACTATGGGCTTTTAGAAATTAAGTTCCCTTCTAACAACAGCTTCACAGAGTACCCCTACCTTTACAAGCAGGCAGATGGTACCTATAAATTAAAAGAGTGTCATGCCCACCATTATCAAATAATGGGGCAGCTTGGGCTCACAGGTATGTCATAGTGTGACTTCTTTGTTAAATGTGAAGAGGACTACCACCTAGAAAGAATACACTTTGATGTTGCAAATGGGAACAAATGAAGAGGAAGCTTGATGTATTTTTCTTTGACTACCATGTAACATGCCAGTGAGATAAATTGCATTTAACATTGTTGTATGTTTGTTTCAACCTCTGAACAGAGTGAATGTTATAATGAAGGAAGGAGATGCACTGTCAGAAATTTATTTCTGCCTATTTCATCATTTAGCACGATACAGAGTTTAATGAGATTGGGCAGGCTTACACTCATTTTAAAACGGTACTAATTAATATTATACATATCACTCACCACAGTCATCAACATGCTGTTGAGTCTCTTCAGCATAATCTGTGCAGGAGCTGGAGCTGGAAGCATTCAGCTCAGCCAAACCTAATCTGTATACACATTTTGTCCATGATTATTATTTATTTAACCTGCGAGTTGGTAAACATAATCTTATTTACAGTGCCTTAAGTGCAATAAACAAGCATTCAATCCCCATACAGTATTTATTCATTGCCTATATACCCGTTGCTCTTCAAAGTGGTGTAATAAGTGCAACATATAATCATTCACTGCTCATTATACCTAACTGGCTAGTGCAACCATTTTTTCAAATAAAATATTATTAGCATGTAGGCCTACCGATGTTTAGGTGGCTTTCGACAGGCTCCGAGCTGCTCCCGAGTGTGGTTCAGCACTTGTACAGCAACTACAGGGTTGGGATACTTAGGGGTGGGCTTTCCATTCACAAAATGCTAAATGAAAGATGAAAACAAAATGATTTCACGTTGCTTGTTGGGAGGCTAACGTTATGTTAGTTAGCTAATTACGTTTATGTATTTAAACTGACAAAACATAGCGTTAGAGGGTTACCAGCATTGAGAGCCAACACAACAGTGAACATCTACTTAGACATTTACCAAAGTTAGGTAATGGACTTACTAAACTTAAGAGGGTAATCTTCTGGCAACAATATTCTAAATAATACACAATATTAATGAATATTATTCATAACCTTGATATTATCACCTGTAGAGCAGGACAATACTTGCCTTACCTTTGAGCAGACGTACGCATGCTTGTTAATTTTCGAGACATTCAGCTGGGAGTGAGGCCTTCCACACCGTTTTATCCATTGTAGGCACTGCTCCAGTTGTTTTCGGCTTTGGGAAGGGAAAAAACACGACTCCCCCAGACAAACTCTTGGGATACCTACTGTCTGATTTACCTAAACCATTGGCGCATCACTTCACCATCTTGGGGAATGTCGGACCTAGCTTACATAGCTAGAAATTCTAATGATGTGTGATTGGACAAGGACTGTTTGGGGGCGGGGTTTTGCGAAAGGTCAATTGATGGCTTATAAAACGGTTTATCTTACCAAGGTATTACACAAGAGTCATGTCATGGTGGGCAGTAAAGAGCTCTCTCAAAACCTTTGCAACCTTATTTTTGCTAACCTTACTGATGATAATGGTTACAGATATATTTCTAAATTGAGAATTTTCAAACTGAGCACCACCAAGATCAGAGGAGTCAAAAAATTATTAGAAGTGTTGTCCATGAGCCAAGGACCACATGCAGAGAGCTTCAGAAATACTTTAAATTTGCAGGTAATGTTTTTCCATGAAAACAACAAGAACCACACTCAAAAGGAAAAATCGTCTGTTCACATTCATTGCTCAGCACTCCAAAGCTGGAGATAAGTCAGTTATTTTAAGTTTGATGCAGAAGATTTCAACAAGCCAATGAAACAATGGAAAAACTTTGATCTGTTCAAATGAGACCAAAATTGAACTCTTTGAGGACAGACCACACCTCACCCTAAAACCACATACTCGTACTCAAACTCGTCATCTTCCGCTTCATCCAGGACCGGGTTGTAGGGGCAGCAGAGTCAGTAGAGACACCCAGACGTCCCTCTTCCCAGACACCTCCTCCAGCTCCTCTGGGGGGAGCCCAAGGCGTTCCCAGGCCATCCGAGAGACATAGTTCCTCCAGTGTATCCTGGACCGTCCCTGGAACACCTCCCGAGGAAGGCGTCCAGGAGGGATCCGGTATAGATGCCCAAGACACCCCAACACTCTCCTCTCGATGTGGAGGAGCAGCGGATCTACTCCGAACCCTTACTGGATGGTCAAGCTCCTCACCCTTTCTCTAACAGAGTGCCCGGCCATCCTACGGAAGAAGCTCATTTCAGCCGCTTGTATCCGGGATGTCGTTCTTTCGGTCATGACCCAAAGTTCATGGCCATAGGTGAGGGTAGGAACGTCCAGGTCCACAAAACACATGTGGACTGGCTAGGCAAACTCTTATGAACCCTCCAGTGCCCTGCAGAGGGTGTAGAGCTAGTCCAGGGTTCCACGGCCAGGACGAAAATCACACTGTTCGATTATCAGCCAGACTCTCCTCTCCAATACCCTGGCGTAGGCCCTACCAGGGAGGCTGAGGAGTGTGATCCCCCTATAGTTGGAACACACCCTCCGGTCACCCTTCTTATGAAGGGGGACCACCACCCCAGTCTGCCAGTCCAGAGGCACAGTCCCCAACCTCCACACATTGTTGAAGAGGCGCATCAACCATGATAGCCCCACAACATCCAAAGACTTGAGGTACTTAGGCCGGATCCACCCCTTAAGCCCTGCCACTGTGGAGCTTTTTAACCACCTCGGAGACTTCAGCCTGGATGATGAAAAAGTCCAACCCAAGTTACTAGCCTTTGCTTCCACCAGAGAGTGCGTAACAGCAGGATTGAGGAGATCCCCGAAGTGCTCCTTCCACTGCCCGATAACGTTCCCAGTCGAGGTCAGCAGCTCCTCACCCACATGGTAAATGGTGTTGGCAAAGAACTGCTTCCCCCTCCTGAGGTGCCGGACGGTTTGCCAGAATTGCTCGAGGCCAACCGTTAGTCCTTTTCCATGGCCTCACCGAACTCCTCCCAGGCCTGAGTTTTTGCCTCTGCCACACCCCGGGCCGTGACATGTTTGGCCTCCCGGTACCCGTCAACCGCCTCAGGAGTCCCACAAGCCAACCACAGCCGATAGGACTCCTTCTTCAGCTTGATGGCGTCCCTTACTGCCGGTGTCCACCACCGGGTTCAAGAATTGCCGCTGCGACAGGCACCTGTTGGGACCCACAGCCATGGAAACATTAAAACTCCGGTACAAACTTTTCTGGAACTTTCAAAATAAATAGCATTTAACTGATTTCCAGAAACTGAGGGAAGGGGGGGGGGGGTAGAAACAAGATAAGTAGAAATAAATCACTGTCTGCGTATCCGGTGATTTTCATTCATGAACAGGGTAATCAAGGTACAAGCATTGCTTGACTGTTCTCTCTGAGATCTGCAGAAGCGAACTGTTTCCAAAGAGTTCCCAGCACGACGCTGAGTGCAGCAGCTTCCCAAGGAAGGACAACGGAGACCGCATTACGGCAGTTAACGTGCAGTGTGGTTGGCGGACACAACGAGCCGTCTTTCATCCACAGCTACGGAGGTTAGCTGAAAGCTAACCATTTGTTGACTGTGGACGTTTCTTCAAACTTCATTGTCGCCCGGACAACTTCTCAACACGTTCATAAGAGGTTAGGTTTGGGCAGAATATTTGTGAAGGATTTAGATTGAAATGATCTAAACATTTTTAATTTTATGAAGTTTGGTTTTGTTTGTGTTGAACTCAGCTATCTTGGTGCTAGCAGAACATCTGCAGCACACATGTTCAGTTTTGTGTTCTTTGTCTGTGTGTTTTTAAAGTTAAGACAAACTTTATTTAAAGGGTGATTTTAAACACAGAAGATCGGCCATAACGCGCCGCCCGCACTCATGCATTTTGACCCTTTTATTGATGGTATTTTAAAGGTGTGTGTTTGATTCTGGTGCTAAGCTATCAGCCTCCTTTGTTAGCTTCAACGGCTAACAGGTAAGGACAGTGCTTGCTGCCAAATAGTATTTACCCAGAAAGGTTTAGTTTTCAATCCAGTAAATAATGTGTACCTAACATCATTTTACTAAATTTGATAACTAAGTAAACACCACTAAGCCCAATTTCTCCAGACAGATTTGGCTCTTTTCTAAAATATTTCCTTAAATATTTTACCATTTCCTTTAATAATATTTCTTTAAATATTATTTTAACAAATAAAGGCAGCTAATGAGACCCCGTTGAGAATTAGTCATCCAGAAGGTTGGTTTTATTCAGCAGTTCATTATTTAAAACATTATTTTATTAAAATAATATTTTATCTGATCTTGCATTGTGAATGGTTGTCTAAACGTTTGCTGACTATTGCCTAAGTTGGTTCCAAGACTAACTTCACGTCACTTCCAGATTCTTCAAGATAATCCTTGGTTCTGAAACATAAACATTGCATGGTAATGTTGCATCACTCTTTTTGGTCATGATTTTCAATCATCTCTCATCAACTTGTTTATATTGTACACACCCTATTAGTCTTTGTTATTCTTTAATTTTGCTTGGTAGTTTAGTTGGATTGTTTTAGCATAGTAAAGAGTTTGTTGTTTAAAATATGTTGGACTTTGAGTTGATTTATTTTTGTTAATAAATTCTTGTATTTTAAGAAATTGTATGAATTCATTCCATCTGTGTGCAGAGTTTATGCTGTTCAATAATGTCAGAGCTCGTCTCACGCCTTTCTATTTTGTCCTAATACCATCGCCTTACTGGGCTGGTATTCACAGGACAACCCTTAACAGACCGAAATATTATTTGATAAAATATTAAAATATTAATATTAAATAATATTCTCAGATTCATAATCCTAACACACCACAGACCTTACCGGCAGCAGCATCGCCAATAGATCCAGAGAATATGTTCCACTCAGACTCTATGTCTCCAACATCCCCTGGAATCTGGTCAAAGCTCTCCCGGAGGTGGGAGTTGAATACATCCCTGGCCGAGGGCTCTGCCAGACGTTCCCGGCAGACCCTCAATATGTGCTTGGGCCTGCCGAGTTTGTCCGGCTTTCTCCTCTTCCAGTAGGTCCAACTCACCACCAGGTGGTGATAAGTGCACAGCTCAGCCCCTCTCTTCACCCAAGTGTCCAAAACATGTGGCCGAATGTCTGACGACACAACAACAAAGTCGATTATTGACCTCCTGCTTAGGGTGTCCTGCCAAGTGCACTGATGAACACCCTCTTGAACATGGTGTTCATTATGGACAATCCGTGACTAGCACAGAAGTCCAATAACGAAACACCACACGGATACAAATCGGGGAGGCAATTCCTCCCGATCACACATCTCCAGGTGTCACTGTCATTTCCCACTTGGGCATTGAAGTTCTCCAGCAGAATAATGGAGTCCCCAAAATGACAGTCAGAGACCCGTCCCCAACCCAAAGGCGCAGGGATGCGACCCTCTCATCCACTGGGGTAAACCCCAACACGAGACGGCTGAGCTGGGGGGCAACAAGCAAACCCACCCCAGCCTGCCGGCTCTCCCCGTGGGCCACTCCAGAGTAAAAGAGAGTCCAGCCCCTCTTGAGGAGATAGGTTCCAGAGCCCACGCTGTGCGTGGAGGTGAGCCCGACTATTTCTAGTCGATATGTCTCGACCTCCCGCACAAGCTCGGGCTCTTTCCCCCCCAGCAAGGTGACATTCCACGTCCCTAGAGCCAGCCTAAGCATTCGGAGATCAGGCCGCCGAGGTCTCCACCTTCGTCCGCTACCCAATCCTCTTTCCACCAGTCCCTCGTGGTTCACCCTGCAGGTGGTGGGCCCACTGGGAGGCCCTACCAGGGGCATTTAAGCCCCAGACAACATAGCCTCGAGGATCATTCGACCACTCAAACCCCTCCACCACGTTCAGGTGGCGGTTCAAGGAGGGGTAACAGCAAAGTTTGTAGGTGGGAACATCATGGTGTGGGGCTGTTCTTCAGCATGGTACCAGTAGAGCTTATATAAGTAAGAGAAGGGCCAATGGGGAAATTTGCTGACATATATTTGAAAAGAATTGAAAAACAAGCTACACAACAATCACAGCCAAGGAAACTCTCACAAACAAATGTATTGTTGATTGTTTTTATTATCTTTTCTTTATCCTCACCTGTCTAGTGCTTTGATTGCCTTTTGGTTTCTAATGGACTTTATAAATATTTAAGATAATAAGAAGAGTAATAAAATAAAGCTGCTAAAATAGCCCAATCATTTACCTGGTTTTAATTAAGTTGAATATATTTAAAAAGAACAAAAAGAAAACTGCATAGAAAAGACTCCCAGAAATTTTAATGAATCCTAGTTCCCCTTGAGCAATGCATGCAACTAGTTTATCCTTAGAGAAGATGTTGTGGAGCTGTCCTTACTAGAGGCTGACATTTTTTCAGGAATCCCACGGGTCACGGGATTCCCATGGGAATCCTGTGGGATGGGAGACAGCATTAGTAAAGATCACGTGATTGGGACGGTACAGGATAAAAAATAAACGGGAGCAGACGGGAGCGGGAGCTAACCAATAGGAGGGAAAACAAACTAGGATCAATTATCTTTGGAAATGTAAAACTGAGACTTTGTTATAAACTTAAACAAAAAACAAAACTTGGATAGACACCGCCATTGTGTAGTTTTTTTTCCAAGAAGCCTATACTATGATGTGAGTCAAACGAACTACACAACCCACAAGCCAACAGTGCTTCTGATCGATGTTTTCCACCTATATTCAGAACGCAGCAATGGAGGGAGCAAACGCAGGTGGAGAACTGGACGTGGTAAAATTGGATTTGCAACGTAAAGTCAGAAGTAAGGACTCTATTAAACTCAGAGCTGACAGGAAAGCCGCAATTACCGAACTTCAGGAGAGTTGAATGTAGCGGTGTTAACACATAGTATGCTGCTTGTAAAACATGTTTAGTCGTAATCAAGTGAACCAGTGATTAAGGCACACTTGTAAGGCAAATTCTGGATTGAATCAGCCCTGCATCTCTTCATTCGTGAAACGAAAGGTACCATCACATGTCAAGTCTCAAAATTGAATGTACCATTAAATGTACAATTTATTTAATTGATACATCATTAAATATTAAGTGCACCACTAATTACATCATGTCAACTTTAAAATTATACTTAATTATTCAGTGGCACATTTAATTGCATAATAGTCCATTTCATGATATAATGGTACATTTATTGTTTCTATTGATGTATTAAATAAATAAATGGTACCTTTAATTTAATGGCACAATTAAACATTTACTTATTTAATGATGATTTTCTGCTTTCTGCTCTCAGTGGAGGAGAACGCTTTTTCTCTGTCTCCCACCCCCTCCCATATCTGCCCAGCTTCAGCTCTGTGTCTTGTCTTTGGAGCCTCTTCTTGCATATCTTCCAAATTCTTAGTTATGGATTTGGTCAGCTGGTCTCTCAATGCAATTGATAACATTTTCTCGAGGAGAAGACAGGGTGAAGGAGAGCCCAACTTGTCCGGACTGGACATTTTTCTCTGGATACACAATGGACTCCTGGCAGAAGTGGAGGATTGTGTGTTTGTCGATAATGTCAGTCGAGGATGTGGAAGATGTGTATATAATTGGATGTTTGATATCAGGATTTCTGCTTTTTGGAGTCAGCGGTTACCTGGCATATTGAGAAATTCGGAGAGTGTCAGCAGCTGTTCTAGCAATTGTGAGGCTGCCTGGCATGTGTGATGGGATCTTCAGAGCGATCAACACTCACACTGAGATGTTACGTGAGCTGAATCGCAGACTGGATGTGATCCTTACACAGGATCGCAGGCAGTTTGCGGTTCCTGGACTCAGGGGTGAAATGGGATAAATCTTGGAGAAAGTTGTTCGCTCGGATCTGGCGAAAGACCAGGAATTTGGCTGTTTGGATTCGCCTTTGAGAAACACCAGCGAGACTCTCAAGGCTGACGGAAAATTAAGAGTCAGCCTAACCCAAATAATTGTTTTTCTGAATCTGGGTCCCCTGCAAGGCCTTGATGGCTGGCTATCTTCAACCTCTCCTGGAAGTTATGTAAACATGACGCTCTGCTCCCTCTGTCCCCTCCCTTCCCTGAGGACATGTGTGGACCTGCTCAGAACTTTGTGGCCGGTTGATGAACATTCCAACGTACCATCAAGGACAATGGCCTCTGTGACAGGGCTTCATGGACTTACTTGCACACACTCACTCGCACACACACGCATGCTCAAGATAAACATATGCACCCCTCACACCACCTTCACCGTTCCCAGCATGATGTTGTTGTGTAAACTTGTTGCTTCTTTGTGCTGAGGTTTTTTGCAATCTCAAACTGTATCCTGCTAAGGATAAAGTGTGAAATATGATTTTTTTCCCTCTACTTTCCTAATGTGGCCTCTTTTCTCATCTAGCAAGGGCAGCGCCTGTGAGTGGGCAGCATAGCCTCGATGACCCGCCCCCCCCGTGTCTTGTGTCATGATGTCTGTTTGGATGGGTTGTACTGGAATTCTAATTTCCCCTCGGGGATCATTAAAGTATCTTTGAATTGAATTGAATTTGATGATTTTGTCCAGTTTGACCCTCCATTCTTGATGCCTGTATAGGAGGTCATGTCAGAATTTGAATCAGGTGTGCAGACACACATCTAAAACTTGCCGGGAAGGGGTCCCTGAGGACCAGGGCTGTGAACCATTGAGGTACAGTTTCTAAATTGTGAAGGTAATGCCTTTTTGCACTTTTGTTCACCAAGTACAATTCTCTTGCTAGGTGGATTTTTCTTCCGTTTCAGCAATTTGAAACATAAAAGTAGTGTCATTGCTCAAAGCAAACAATCACTTAATAAATAAATTCAATTAAATTCAGTTTATTTATATGGCGCCAATTCACAACACATGTCATCTCAAGGCACTTCACAAATGTCAGGTTCATACATTCCAATTAATCGTAACCATTGAACAGGGCAGTCAGATTCAATTATTTATTCAAATTGGATAAAAAGTTTTTCTAAGGAAACCCAGCAGACTGCATCGAGTCAGTGACTTGCAGCATTCACTCCTCCTGGATGAACATGTAGAGACAGTGGAAAGTCACTGGCGTTGACTTTGCAGCAATCCCTCATACTGAACATGCATGTAGTGACAGTGGAGAGGAAAAACTCCCTTTTAACAGGAAGAATCCTCAAGCAGAACCAGGCTCAGTGTGAGCAGCCATCTGCAACAACCGACTGGGGGTTTGAGAGAACAAAGCAGAGACACAAAGAGAACAAAGAAGAACTGATCCAGGAGTCCTTTCTACGGGAAGGAAAAGTAAATGTTAATGGATGTAGCTCCTTTAGTCATTTCACCAAGAAAGAATGAACAGATAAACTCTGAGCCAGTTTTCAAGGTTAGAGTCTGAAAGAGAGCACATAGAGTTAGTCACAGTAAAAGCTCAGTCAATTGCCATATCTAGGACAAAGAAAGGGTTAAACACTGAAAGACAGTGCCATGTGGATCATCGGTAGAGGGTGAGCATTAAGTTGTTGCCAGCAGAAGCTTGGATGATGCCCCTCTCCAGAAAGGTGTCACAGGTAGAGACGGAGTCAGACCAGTTGTAGCTTCTAGAAAGAGAAAAGAGGGAGAACATAACAGCAAATAATGCAGAATTAGAGAGTAGTGTGAGAATGTAGCAAAGAGGGTGAAAGTGGTCATTATGTCCTCCAGTAGCCTATGCCTATAGCAGCATAACTACAGAGATAGCTCAGGATAACCTAAGCCACTCTAACTATAAGCTTTATCAAAAAGGAACGTTTTAAGCCTAGCCTTAAAAGTAGACAGTTTGTCCATCTAGAGCCCACTGATGGCCATTGTTATACTAAAAACCACAACAATTGGGATTCATCTCTCTGTCAGATTGACCATAACCATTGGAAAAGAGAGGGGTCATACAGGTAACAGAAATGGAGGGTGTGTTTGCACCTCAACCATAACTGAGCCAGTTTAGGCTAAACTTGACTCCCCCTTACTCCAACCAACAGGGAGGGAGGAAGGCTCCCTCCCTGATAAACTAAGCCACCCTAACTATAAGGTTTATCAAAAAGGAACGTTTTAAGCCTAGCCTTAAAAGTAGACAGGGTGTCTGCCTCATGGACTAAAACTGGGAGCTGGTTCCACAGGAAAGGAGCTTAATAACTAAAAGATCTGCCTCCCATTCTACTTCTAGAGACTATAGGAACCACCAGTAAACCTGCAGTCTGAGAACGAAGTGCTCTGTTAGGAACATATGGAACAATCAGATCTCTGATGTATGATGGAGCTAAATCATTAAGGGCTTTATATGTGAGGAGTAGAATTTTAAATTCTATTCTGGATTTAACAGGGAGCCAATGAAGGGAAGCTAAAGTAGGAGAAATATGATCTTTCTTTTTAATTTTCATCAGAACCCTTGCTGCCGCATTTTGAATCAGCTGAAGGCTTTTAAATGCATTTTGTGGACATCCTGATAGTAATGAATTACAATAGTCCAGCCTTGAAGTAACAAATGCATGGACTAGTTTTTCAGTGTCACTCCTGGACAGGATATTTCTAATTTTGGCAATGTTCTGGAGATGAAAGAAGGAAACCCTAGAAACCTGTTTAATATGGGATTTAAATTACATGTCCTGGTCAAAAATAGCACCAAGGTTTTTTACTTTATTATCGGAAGTCAATTTAATTAATTTAATTATTTTTTAAAGACTCCGGTCCAAAGACCGTCTGAATTTAGAAGCAGAAAATTTTAAGTCATCCAAGTTTTTATGTCTTCAAGACATGCTTGTAGTCTATCTAACTGGTTGGGCTCATCAGGATTCCTGGATAAGTAAAGCTGAGTGTCATCAGCTTAACAGTAAAATTTTATTCTATGCTGCCTAATAATTTTACCTATTGGAAGCATATATATAGTAAAGATAATTGGCCCAAGTACTGAACCCTGTGTTACTCCACAATTAACCCTGGAGTTTAAAGATGATTTATCATTTACATGAACAAACTGGAAACTGTCAGACAGATAAAATTTAAATCAGCCTAGCGCTGTTCCCCTGATCCCTACATCAAATTCCAGCCTTTCTAAGAGAATATTGTGATTGACTGTATCAAATGCAGCACTGAGATCTAACAGGACAAGTACAGACACAAGTCCATTATCTGAGGCCATAAGAATATCATTAGTGACTTTCAGCAGAGCTGTTTCAGTGCTATGATGAGCTCTGAAACCTGACTGAAACTCTTCAAACAGGTCATTGCTGTATAAATGCTCACACATTTGATTAGCAACAATTTTCTCAAGAATTTTAGATAAGAATGGAAGATTGGATATAGGTCTGTAATTTTTCAAGTCATCTCGATCAAGCGAAGGTTTCTTAAGTAAAGGTTTAATTATAGCTACCTTAAAAGCCTGTGGTACATATCCATTTATTAAGGATAGAGCTAGGATAAAGTACGCAGCTCTGAATTAAACCATGGAGTTAGCCTCCTATGAATGATTACCTTCCTTTTCAAGGGGGCTGCATTGTCTAATGCACCACGCAATGAAGTAACACTATGAACAAGAGAATCAATTTGTGAAGGGGCAGAAACAAAATTTTTGCCCTCCACTGTGCTTTTCTGTATTAATGAGGAAATCAATAGTGGAACAGATTCTTTAAAGGTTGTTACATCATTGTCTAAAAATGATCTACTATAATGAAATTTTCTTTCAGGTGTGGAGTACTCTGTTAAATTTAACTCAGAGGTTATTAAAAAATGCTCAGACAGGACAGGGTTATGAGAGAATATCATGTCTTTACACTTAATGCCATATGTCAGCACAAGGTCCAGAGAATGAAGACACAGGTGGGTAGGTTTGTTAATGTTTTGAGCAAAGCCAATTGAGTCTAAGATAGCATTAAAGGCTATATTTAGGCTATCACTTTCAGTGTCAACATGAATGTTAAAATCCCCCACTATAATAATCTTATCTGTATTTAACACTAAATCAGATAAAAGGTCTGAAAACTGATCTAAAAATTGAGAGTAAGGGCCTGGTGGATGGTACAAAACAACAAACAGAAGTGGTTTTAGTGCTTTGCAATTTGAATGAGGAAAACTAAGGATTAAATATTCAAAAGTGTTGTAGCTATTGATTGGTCTGGGACTAGTCAATAAATCGGACTGACAGATGGTTGCTACTCCTCCTCCTCGCCCAGTATTTTGAGGAATGTGAAAATTTAAATAGACCAGGAAGCAGGGTCGTAGTTTAACACTCCTCTCTGCAGCTTCTGTACTGCTACCCACCCATTACCCTATTAAGACAGTGTCTCGCCCACGGCCAAAATTGAATAGATAAAAAAATAATCTAAAAGGAGGAAATCAGGAAAATCTAATAAAAATAAACACAACTCAGACCAAAAAGAAAAATAAAACAATTAAATGTGGCTTACTGAACATAAGATCTCTCTCTTCAAAGACGTTGCTAGTTAGTGACCTGATTTGTGACAATCAGATTGATTTACTTTGCCTCACAGAAACCTGGCTGCAGCAAGAGGATTATGTTACTATAAATGAGTCAACTCCTACTAATTATTTAAATTTTCACATTCCTCGAATTACTGGGCGAGGAGGAGGAGTAGCAACCATCTTTCAGTCAGATTTATTGATTAGCCCCAGACCAATCAATAGCTACAACTTTTTTGAATATTTAATCCTTAGTTTTCCTCATCCAAATTGCAAAGCACTAAAACCTCTTCTGTTTGTTGTTTTGTACCATCCACCAGGCCCTTACCCTCAATTTTTAGATCAGTTTTCAGACCTTTTATCTGATTTAGTGTTAAATACAGATAAAGTTATTATAGTGGGGGATTTTAACATTCATGTAGACGCTGAAAGTGATAGCCTAAATATAGCATTTATTGCTATCTTAGACTCAATTGGCTTTGATCAAAACATTAACAAACCTACCCACCCTTGTCTTCATTCTCTGGACCTTGTGCTGACATATGGCATTGAGTGTAAAGACATAACAATATTCTCTCATAACCCTGTCCTGTCTGACCATTTCTTAATAACCTTTGAGTTTAATTTAACCGAGTACTCCACACCTGAAAGAAAATTTCATTATAGTAGATCATTATAAGGCATTGCTGTAACAACCTTTAAAGAATCTGTTCCACTTTTAATTTCCTCATTATCACTGAAAAGCACAGTGGAGGGCAATCATTCTGTTTCTGCCCCTTCACAAATTGATTCTTTTGTTCATAGTGGTTCTTCATCATTGCGTGATGCATTAGACAATGCAGCCCCCTTGAAAAAGAAGGTTATCATTAATAGGAGGCTAGCTCCTTGGTTTAATTCAGAGCTGCGTACTTTAAAGCACAATGTTAGAAAATTGGAGAGAAAATGGCGCTCTACACACCTAGAGGATTCCTACTTTATCTGGAAAAATAGCCAACTGTTGTACAAAAAGACACTTCGCCAAGCTAGAACAGCTTATTTCTCATCATTAATAGAAGAGAACAAGAATAATCCTAGGTTTCTCTTTAGTACAGTTGCTAAACTTACACAGAGTCATAGCTCTGTTGAGCCATTCATTCCCTTAGCTCTTAGCAGCCATGACTTGGGATTCTTCTTAAATAAAATTGATTCTATTAAAAAGAAAATCTTTGACATACTCCTGAAGATGATTACTTCATTCTCAGCAAGTGAGACAACATTGGAAATAACTGCAGAACCTGATTTGTGTTTGGACTGCTTTGATCCTGTGAAGCTTCCTGAGTTATCAGAAATATTAGCTTCATCTAAACCTTCAACTTGTATGTTAGACCCAATCCCAACCAAATTATTTAAGGAATGTTCCCTCTGATTACCAGCCCCATTTTAGATATGATTAATCTATCTTTAGTAAATGGATATGTACCACACGCTTTTAAGTTAGCTGTAATTAAACCTTTACTTAAGAAACCTTCGCTTGATCGAGATGACTTGAAAAATTACAGACCTATATCCAATCTTCCATTCTTATCTAAAATTCTTGAGAAAATTGTTGCTAATCAAATGTGTGAGCATTTATACAGCAATGACCTGTTTGAAGAGTTTCAGTCAGGTTTCAGAGCTCATCATAGCACTGAAACTGCTCTGCTGAAAGTCACTAATGATATTCTTATGGCCTCAGATAATGAACTTGTGTCTGTTCTGGTTCTGTTAGATCTCAGTGCTGCATTTGATACAGTCGATCACACAATTCTCTTAGAAAGGCTGGAATATGCTGTAGCGATCAGGGGAACAGCGCTAGGCTGGTTTAAATCTTATCTGTCTGACAGATTCCAGTTTGTTCATGTAAGTGATAAATCATCTTTAAACTCCAGGGTTAATTGTGGAGTACCACAGGGTTCAGTACTTGGGCCAATTCTCTTTACTATATATATGCTTCCAATGGGTCAAATTATTAGGCAGCATGGGATAGATTTTCACTGTTACGCTGATGATACTCAGCTTTACTTATCCATAAATCCTGATGAGCCCAACCAGTTAAATAGACTACAAGCATGTTTTGAAGATATAAAAACTTGGATGACGTTAAATGTTTTGCTTCTAAATTCAGACAAGACAGAAGTTGTCGTCTTTGGACTGGAGTCTTTAAAAAAGAAACTGCTTAGTCAATCACTTAACCTGGATGGCATTAAATTGACCTCTGATAATAAAGTAAAAAACCTTGGTGTTACTTTTGACCAGGACATGTCATCTAAATCCCATATTAAACAGGTTTCTAGGATTTCCTTCTTTCATCTCCGGAACATTGCCAAAATTAGAAATATCCTATCTAGGAGTGACGCTGGAAAACTTGTCCATGCATTTGTTACTTCAAGGCTGGACTATTGTAATTCGTTACTATCAGGATGTCCACAAAATGCAGTTAAAAGCCTTCAGCTGATTCAAAATGCTGCAGCAAGAATTCTGATGAAAATTAAAAAGAGAGATCATATTTCTCCTATTTTAGCTTCCCTTCATTGGCTCCCTGTTAAGTCCAGAATAGAATTTAAAATTCTCCTCCTCACATATAAAGCCCTTAATGATCTAGCTCCATCATACATCAGAGATCTGATTGTTCCATATGTTCCTAACAGGGCACTTCGTTCTCAGACTGCAGGTTTACTGGTGGTTCCTAGAGTCTCTAGAAGTAGAATGGGAGGCAGATCCTTTAGTTATCAGGCTCCTCTCCTGTAGAACCAGCTCCCAGCTTTAGTCTGTGAGGCAGACACCCTGTCTACTTTTAAGGCTAGGCTTAAAACTTTCCTTTTTGATAAAGCTTATAGTTAGAGTGGCTTAGTTTATCCTGAGCTATCTTCCTTATTTTTTACCTCCGTCTTCTTCCATCCCTGTTGATTGGAGTAAGGGGGAGTCAGGTTTAGCCTAAACCGGCTCAGTTATGGTTGAGGTGCAAACACACCCTCCATTTCTGCTACCTGTATGACCCCTTCTCTTTTCCAATGGTTACAATCAGTCTGACAGAGGGAGGTCTCCCAATCATTGTGGTTTTTAGTATAACAATGACCATCAGTGGGACCCTTTGTGAGGTGCCTTGAGACAACATTGTTGTAAATAAGCGCCGCTTAACTAAATAATCTGAACTGAAACTATCTGTGTAGTTATGCTGCTATAGGCTTAGGCTGCTGGAGGACATAACGACCACTTTCACCCTTTTTGCTTCATTCTCACACTACTCTCCAATTTTGCATTGTTTGCTGTTATTTCAGCTTTTAACCTTGTTCTCTCTTTTCTCTTCCTAGAAGCTACACCTGGCCTGGCTCTGTGTCTACCTGTGACACCTTTCTGGAGAGGAGAATCGTCCGAGCTTCTGCTGGCAACAATGCTCACCCTCTACCGATGATCCACATAGCCCTGTCTTTTAGTGTTTAACCCTTTCTCTCTCCTAGACATGGAAATTGACTGAGCTTTTACTGTAGCTAATTATATGTGCTCTCTTTCAGACTCTAACCTTGAAAACTGGCTCAGAGTTTATCTGTTCTTTCTTTCTAGGTGAAACGACTAAAGGAGCTACATCCATTAACATTTACTTTTCCTTCCCATAGAAAGTACTTCTGGAACAGTTCTTCTGTGTTGTTTTTGTGTCTCTGCTCTGTTCTCTCAAACCCCCAATCGGTCGTGGCATATGGCCGCTCACACCTGAGCCTGGTTCTGCTGGAGGTTTCTTCCTGTTAAAAGGGAGTTTTTCCTCTCCGCTGTCGCTACATGCATGCTCAGTATGAGGGATTGCTGCAAAGTCAACGCCAGTGACTGTCCACTGTCTCTACATGCTCATCCGGGAGGAGGGAATGCTGCAAGTCACTGACTGGATGCAATCTGCTGGGTTTCCTTAGATAGAAAAACTTTTTATCCAATTTGAATAAAAAGCTAACTCCGACTGCACTGTGCAATTGTTAGGATTAATTGGAATGTATGTACCTGACTGTTGTGAAGTGCCTTGAGACAACATGTGTTGTGAATTGGCGCTATATAAATAAAACTGAATTGAATTGAATTGGGATGGGAAAGGATTTTTTTTTTTATGCTGGCCAGACATTTTTCTGTGGGAGCAGGATGGGACAGGAGAAAAAATCCACTCCCGTGTCACCCTCTAGTCCTTGTCAGTAAAGACCTCTACAGCTGTCTAAATCTCTGTAAGAATTCCAAATTAATACACCATTCTATTTTAATGCACAAATTTATGAACTAATTAGTTCTGACTGTTTTCTTTTTGTTAATTACTTTGCCTGTTACCAACATCTGGTGTGATTTTCATGTTAATAGACCCAAATGTATTCAGTGAGAAAAACATTTATGTGTTAATACCTAATTTGCCCTGCTAGGTGTATAAAAATATGTTTTTTTCTCAGTTTTCTTCTAAAATCAAACTTTTTCATGATTTTCTAAGTGGTAGAATCTGATAGCTTTTTAATCCCAAAAAATATTACTTTTATATTAAAGAAGAGAACAGGAAGTTAATAAATCTAAAATGACTGTAAAAGTTCTCTTTTCTTAGTTCTTAGTGAAACTCCCATCAAAACTGACCTAAATTTATTAGGTCATTCGTAGAACTTGGAGAAACAAAAGTGTGATGTGCACCTATTAACGCCTGAATGGACATTGTGATGTTACTTGATTTGCTGCAAAAAGTAAGATCATTATACTTTAGTATAGTGTAATGCACTTTTCCATCTAAATATGATGTTCATCAAAAGACATTCAGTTTTCATATTAATACTTTAGATGGCTCGAAGTGTATCATTCTTCACATATTTGAACACTTTCTAACTTTAAAAATGAACAAAAAATATACAACTGAGTTTATTTTATGTTATGCTGGTTAGATTCTCAATCCTACATGCTTTAGTAGAAGGCAACTTCTCTTGTTTCTTGATTACGTTTCACCTTACTGTCAGGTTTAATCAACCTAGAATACTTATAACATCACAAAAAGAAGAGAAAGACAAATAATTAGTTTCTTACTGCTGCGAGGAGAACGGACAGAGATGTGCTTCAGTTACAAATCTCATACCGCTCTGAAAACACATCTGTCCGATCCTCTCTTTTTATTATCTTTAGGGTGGTCCCTAGCTACATGAACATTGCTGCTCTGAAGGGTGGGATAAACAGCTGCAACGTAAACAGGTCATATACACCATTATCTTGTAACAGCACACTTCCACAGTCTCCACCATCTTAAGATTTGTGTGTCCTTTGTTCAGCACAATCAACCACCATCTTTATGACATCCTCAACTGGGACTGCTTCCTTCCCCGCTTCACCTTTGATCCTTGTCTGCAAACAACTAATTACATCCTTACTCACACATACATGAACGATTATAAAGATCAAATAGTAAAGTTAATAAAAAAGAAAAAATATAAGATAAATCTATATACAATTATTCCAACACTTACATCCAAATGTCTTCCTAAGTTCTGAACCTTGTTGAAAGGAACAGGCTTATACATTTTTGTCAGAAATCACACTAATAGCGCCATTAAGGTCACTAATTGGGCAATTAGGACACGTGAGTCACTGGCCCTACTCTCTATTCTTGTGCATTTTAAAACATAACACACAGAGTGTGGTTTGTGCCAAGGAGTAAACACCAAATACAAGCTCAGCGGTGGGGTGTTAGCAGTCCACTGTTGCAAATAAAATTTAGACCTCTGCATTAGAGAAACTAATGGTATGAACGGTTGCAGGCACTGCAGCCTCTTGGTAACAGAAAAGCATATTTTTGACTTCATGTTCTACTGTAGAGGGCTTTATTCAGCTTTTAATAAAAAAAATGACCGTCAGTGATATACTGACCATGATGGACATCTTGTTTTGAAAGAGGGGCTTCAGATAACGCTGGCATGCTTTTTGTTTGGTGACAGAGGCTGGGCAGAAGAGCCGTTAATAGAGAAATGGTTAGAGCTGATCTCAAGGCAACAACTTGCACAAGTGTGAATAAAAACTGCCATGTTTTTGACTGTTTCCATTACAATGTTTCTTAGCACTGGTCCTCAGGGTCCATTGTCGTTCATATTGTAGGTGTGTCCCTTCTGCCCACATTGGACTTAAATGAATAGGTAAATAACAGTCTTTTGCAGCACTTGATGGCATGCAGGAGGTAAGGCTATCATTTGAATCAAGTGTGCTGGAGCAGAGACCTAAAACATGAAGGACTGTGGTTTCTAAGGACAAGAGTTGAGAACCACTGGTGTTGATGACTATGGATCTGCAGTGAGATTTTCATCCTGATGCTGTGCCAAATATCTGAGTTAAAAGCAGTAATGGAAATAGTGGAGAGTACCATCAACAATCATCTAGTGTAAGGTTGGTTGCCCTGGAGACCGACACAAGCTTGTGAAAAGGATTTCGCATCAGTACTCAAATGAAGTTTTGCACAACCTGTGGTTTCAGTTTCTGTGAAAGCCCCGTTATTTTTTGGGATTTTTTGCAGTTTTCATTTGCATTCAAATACTTCATTAGCTTGAAAAGTTTACTTTACTGCAAAAAAATCCCAAAATGGTGACTGGGGCAACATCTGTGGCACACAAGGGCGGCGATTCCAATCTTTAATACTGGGGACCAGAGAGTGTTCCTACTCGTGGAATAACACTTCTCAGCCTCCCTAAGGAAGGCCTACTTTGAGTTATCAAAATAATGTTTAACTGCAGCTTCAGGAGGAACAGTGTAACATGTGCTCTGTTTGTGGACCAGATCTCCCAAGGGGTTCATGGGAGTTTGGTTGTTTCGTCCACATTTGTTTTGAGGATCTAGAAGAGTCTGATGAAGGAGTATAGGGTGTTGGAGATGTTTTTAAGGGGTGTCCTGTCCTTGTATAACAAAAACAAGAGCGTTGTCCACATTCTTGGCATAACATGGAGCTTGTTCCCAAAGTGTGTTAGATGTCAGGGCTACCCCTTGTCACAAATCCGTTTTGCAGTGTTCATTGACATGAAGCCAAGCGGTAGTCATTGAGAGGAGGGTGTTTGGTTTGGGAAACTCTGGATCTCCTCTATGTTTGTTACAGATGATGTGGTTCTGTTGGCATCTTCAAACCATGATCTTCAGTGTACCCTGGAGTGGATCGCAGTTGAGTGTGTGTGAAGCAGTCGGGATAAGGTCAGCTCCAATGAGTTCGACACCATGGTTCTCAACCAGAAAAAGGTAGATTGCACCCTCCAGGTCTAGTGTCAGTGTTTGTCTCAAGCAGAGGAGTTCCATGGTCTTGGTGTGTCTTGTTCACTACTGAGGGTAGAATGCAGTAAGAGATGGACAGGTAAATTGGGGCCTCAGCTGCAGAAATGTGGGTGTGACTCTGGTCTTTCATGTGAAGAAATAGTTGGTAAAGAAGTCATTTGTGTCTACGAAGAACATAAAGTAGCATTATAATCAACTCAATGAACTTTTAGCCCTGTGATCAAGAAAGTCCTGAGATCTTAACCCCACTGAGAGCCTGTAACCAGATTTCTAGGTGCAGTAATGTTTAGAGGCTCATATCCAGTCAGCATATATACTTTTTTGGCTTTAAGTGATTGTTCTTTTTCCAGGGTGGAATGATTAGATATTTATGTTTTCCAACCACAAAGGTCTGGTTAAATGTCCCTGATCAGATTTAACCTCTACCCTGTGCTTTTTGTGGTCACCAGCAAGCCTGTTTGTGTATCCCAACATCTGCTTTTCATATTCTCAAAAAAGCCAGGCCTAAAACTATCCAATGACAAACATTTTTTTCGAGTCACTTTTATTGCCTTTTTTGAGTTTTGAGTTAACTCTATGAGTTACAATGTCAGTAGAGCATTCTTGCAAAATGACATCTCAGATTATAAGACATGTAACTTTCCTTTACAGACAGGCAAATAAATTTACCAGAAAAAAAATGTAAGACACTGCATCTGAATAACAAAAAATGTACAAAGCTGGCAGCCTATTTGTGGAAAAATAATAAGGAAACAGAGATCCAATGTTGGACTGTGCAATAATCCTTCATGCATGTATATATTAATAAATCCCAGTTCCATGAGTAAAAGACAAGTGCATGCACTAAAGTTTAATTAACATTAGTCGGCATAACACTGTGAAATTGCACCATAAACTGTATAATGCTCTGGACCAAAGTGGTTGTTAAGTGAAAAAAGAACATGCTTGGAAAGAAGAAAAACATTACTACCATTACAGACAAAAAATGAACAGAAAGAATTCATGAAGCTGCTTAATGGTATTACAACCTGCTAGAGAACAATGCAAGTAAAAAGTAAAAGTGTTCGGGAAATGATGCATAAAGCCAGCACAGAGAGAGGAAGGGTCTGAGAAGAAGACTGTAGGCGTGATTTCTGAAATGGCTGCCTCATTAGGGATGTGTCGCTTCTTGGCAGTGATCCAAATTAGGACAGCGGCATTACACTCAAAGCTCAATACAGCTGCTGAGCTGACTGGTAGACAAGAACAGATCTCACTGAACTGCAAGTTAACTTCCCCAAACTAATTTATCAACTTTCTTCCTGTCACATTTTGCAGTATTTAGAGTAAAAATGTGGAATTAGACAGTGGATTTATGGGTATCTGGTTAGACATCTACGTAGTTAAGACACTTTGACACAATTTTGAGCTATATATGTTAATTTTCTTGTACTTTTACTGTTTTTATTTTTTTGTTGTACACTATAATATGAAAAATAGGAGTTCATGTTGGAGCACAATAATGAAGAGTTGATGTGTGCTACTCCTAATAAGGCTGAATTCACAATTATAAGTACACCAACAAAATATAAGGTCTTATATGAAATTCACCTTCTATAGCATTAAACTGTAAATGGACTGAATTTATATAACTCTTATCTGGTCATACTGACCACTTAAAGCATTTTACACTAGAGCCACAGTCACGCAGTCACACAACCTCGCACACATTCATTTACAGACACGCAGATTGGTAGGGAACTTGGGGTTGAGTGCCTTGCCCAGGGGCACATAAACATGTGGCAAGAAAAAGACAGATCCGTGTCTAAAACTTGCAGAACGACTACTCCATCCACTGAGCCAGTCGCAGCAGTGGCATAAACTTGTTGTGATTATTAATCGGAGAATATTATTTAATATTTAATATTAATATTTGTATATTTTATCAAATAATATTTCGGTCTGTTAAGGGTTGTCCTGTGAATACCAGCCCAGTAAGGCGATGGTATTAGGACAAAATAGAAAGGTATGAGACGAGCTCTTACATTATTGAACAGCATAAACTCTGCACACACATGGAATGATTTCACACAATTTCTTAAAATAGAAGAATTTATTAACAAAAATAAGTCAACTCAAAGTCAAACATGTTTCAATTAACAAACTCTTCACTGTGTTAAAAAAAATCCAACTAAACTACCAAGCAGAATTAAAGAATAGGGAAGACTAATGGACTATGTACAATATAAACAAGTTGATTAAAGATGATTGAGAACCATGACCAAAAGAGTGATGCAACATTACCATGCAATGTTTATGTTTGAGAACCAAGGATTATTTTGAAGAATCTGGAAGTGAAGTTAAGTTAGTCTTGGAACCAACTTAGGCAATAGTCAGCAAACGTTTAGACAACCATTCACAATGCAAGATCAGATAAAATATTATTTTAATAAAATAATGTTTTAAATAATGAGCTGCTGAATAAAACCAACCTTCTTCTGGATGACTAATTCTCAACAGTGTCTCATTAGCTGCCTTTACTTATTGAAATAATATTTGAAGAAATATTATTAAGGGAATATTTTGGAAAGAGACAAATCTTTCTGGAGAAATGGGGCTCAATGGTGTTTACTTAGTTATCAAGTTTAGTAAAGTAATGTTTAGGGACTATTATTCACTAGCTTGAAAACTAACAACCTTCCTGTTAAATATTCTGTAGCAGCAAGCAATGTTCATACCGGTTAGCGTTGAGCTAACAAAAGAAGCTGATAGCTTAGCACCAGAAACATACACATACCTTTAAAATACCTCGGTTAATATAAGGGTTAAAATGCATAAGCGCGGACGGCGCGTTATGAGCAGTCTTCTGTGTTTTAAAATCACCCTTTAAGTAAAGTTTGACTTAACTTCAAAAACACAAACACAGAACACAAACAGGGCACGTGTGCTGCAGATAGCCTGCTAGCACTAAGATAGCCGAGTTTCACACAAACAAAACCAAACTTCATAAGATGAAAAACGTTTAGATCATTTCAATCTAAATCTTTCTATTATTTTTCTGCCCAAACCTAACCTCTGACTATGCTGAGGTAATGTTGTCCAAGGGGCGAAGTTTGAAGAAACGTCCACAGTCAACAAGTCGTTAGCTTTGAGCTAACTTGACCTCCGGAGCGGTGGCTTGAAAGACAGCTCGTTCTGTCCTTCAACCAGCTGTTCATTACCGTAACCACGGTGATGCGGGTCGTTGTCCTTCCTTCAGACTTGACTTGTAGAAACAGCTTCTCTACTCGGGATTTCTCTGCGACACAGTTTCGGCAGGCCTCGGAGAGAAAGTAAGCAATGCTTATACCTTAATTTCCCCTCTTTATGAATACAATCACCGGGTACACAAACAGTGCTTCACTCATACTTAACTTGTGCAAATGATCGCGTGATCTTATGACACTCTTGGATCCAGTTTTGAAGAGTTTATGTCTTTTTGCCAGCAAAAGACATTATGGCGCTGTGCCTCTCCTGGCCGGTCCCACTAGAGGCCGTGTGGAAAGAGGGCGGATGTAGCAACAGCTGTGCTTTCATTTGGGTTGTGGCGCCACAGGAGGTCCGCAGTTATCCTGTTTCCTGGCTGTGCCGGAAGAAGTTTAATGCACTTTATTTTGAAAAGTTCCAGAAGAGTTCGTACTGGAGTTTAATGTTGAAATCCATGGCTGGGAACATTTTAAACCTTTAATGTAAATTCAATGCAAAAAAGTCTTATGTAAAGACAAATTCTTTCAAAAAACACTGGAGCTAGAGTTGTTGACACCCATAAAAATACATATCAAACAAATGTAACATTTAGTTTTTTTCCCCCAGATACTTTTACTTTACTCATTAGTATTGTACATAATTCTTACACACAGTGGCCAATTCTTTTATTCAGTCTTCAAAATGGGAAGGGCAAGAGAACATTCCTTTTCCAATCAGAACTCTTCAGAAATCATGAAATTGCTATTCACCTAAACCTACCCTTTTCTACTGTAAGAACAATGATTAAAAAAACTCTGAACTATGACTAACAATGTTGGATGATGACCCTGTTTCTACCTCAACAGTGGTTGGTGCAACGACGTGACAGTGATTCAGCAGCATTGTTCTCCAGACCTGGAAGCATTCATCATAAACTGTAAGCCTTTCTATTCCCCCCGTGAGTTTGCTTCGTTCATCCTGGTCAGTGTTTACATCCCGCCGCAAGCTAACGTGCAGGTCGCACAGCGCATGCTCGCCGACCAGATACTGAGTGTGGAGCGGACCAACCCGGACTCCTTAGTAATCGTCGTTGGCGACTTTAACAAAGTTAATCTCACCCACGAACTTCCCAAATATAGACAGTTTATAAAATGTCCGACCAGAGAGGACCACATTCTGGATTACTGTTACACCACCATCAGAGACGCTTATCACGCCGTCCCACGTGCTGCACTGGGCCAATCCGACCACATCATGGTCCACCTGATTCCTGCATACAGGCAGAAACTAAAGCTCTGCAAACCTGTTGTGAGGACGACAAGGAAGTGGAGCAGTGAGGCTGTGGAGAATCTCCAGGCGTGTTTAGGCTTTACAGACTGGGATGTGTTCAGGACTACTACCAACAGTCTGGACGAGTACACAGAGGCTGTGACTTCCTACATCAGCTTCTGTGAGGACAGCTGTGTACCATCATGCACCAGGGTGAGTTACAACAATGATAAACCCTGGTTCACAGCCAAACTCAGAAAGTTAAGACTGGATAAGGAAGAGGCCTTCAGGAGTGGGGACAAAGACATATACAGAGAGGCTAAGTACAAGTTTGGCAAGGCAGTGAAAGAGGCCAAACGACTGTACTCTGAGAAGCTCCAAAACCAGTTCTCAGCCAACGACTCTGCGTCTGTCTGGAAAGGGCTCAAGCAAATCACCAACTACAAGCCGAAAGCCCCCCACTCCATCAACGACCGACGCCTCGCCAACGACCTGAACGAGTTCTACTGCCGCTTTGAAAGACAAAGGGACAGTCCTGCAACCATCCCCCACGGCACCCCCCAACAGCTGCAGCCACAATCCACCACCCCCACCTCCCCAACCTCAAGAGGGGCCTTGGCACCTCCAACCCCCACCCTGAAGTTCCCCCCCACCAGCCCCCTACCCACGCCGGGGACGGCTCTTTCCATCCAGGAGAGGGACGTCAACAAACACTTCAGGAGACAGAACCCCCGGAAAGCTGCTGGACCGGATTCTGTCTCACCAGCCAGCCTGAAGCACTGCGCTGATCAGCTGTCTCCAGTCTTCACAGACATTTTAACACCTCACTGGAGACATGTCATGTGCCAGCCTGCTTCAAGTCCTCCACCATCGTCCCTGTTCCCAAGAAGCCAAGGACCACAGGGCTTAATGACTTCAGACCCGTCGCCCTGACCTCTGTAGTGATGAAGTCCTTTGAGCGCCTTGTGCTCTCACACCAAAAAGACATCACCGACCCCCTCCTGGACCCCCTGCAGTTTGCCTACAGAACCAACAGGTCTGTAGATGATGCAGTCAACTTAGCCCTTCACTTCATCCTCCGGCACCTGGACTCCACAGGAACTTACGCCAGGATCCTGTTTGTGGATTTCAGCTCTGCCTTCAACACCATCGTCCCAGCTCCGCTACAGGAGAAGCTCTCCTAGCTGAGTGTGCCCGACTCCACCTGCAGGGGGATCACTGACTTCCTGTCTGACAGGAAGCAGCGCGTGAGGCTGGGGAAGCACGTCTCTGACTCCCTGACCATCAGCACCGGTTCCCCCCAAGGCTGTGTTCTCTCTCCTCTGCTCTTCTCCCTGTACACCAACGGCTGCACCTCCAGTCACCAGTCTGTCAAGCTTCTGAAGTTTGCGGACGACACCACCCTGATCGGACTCATCTCTGATGGTGACGAGTCTGCGTACAGATGGGAGGTGGACCATCTGTTGGACTGGTGCAGCCAGAACAACCTTGAGCTCAACGCTCTAAAGACAGTGGAGATGGTTGTGGACTTCAGGCAGAACCCAGCCCCACCTGCCCCCATCACCCTCTGTGACTCCACAATTGACACTGTGGAATCTTTCCGCTTCCTGGGAACCATCATCTCCCAGGATCTCAAGTGGGAGCCAAACATCAGCTCCCTCATCAAGAAAGCCCAGCAGAGGATGTTCTTCCTGCAGCAGCTGAAGAAATTCAACCTGCCAAAGACTATGATGGCGCACTTCTACACAGCCATCATTGAGTCCATCCTCACCTCCTCCATCACCATCTGGTACGCCGCTGCTACAGCCAAGGATAAGGGCAGGCTGCAGCGTGTCATTCGGTCTGCTGAGAAGGTGATTTGCTGCAGTCTACTGTTGCTCCAGGAACTGTACACCTCCAGGACCCTGAAGCGGGCAGGGAAGATTCTGGGTGATCCCTCCCACGCCGGTCACAGACTCTTTGAAACTCTCCCCTCTGGCAGGAGGCTGCGGTCCATCCGGACCAAAACCTCATGCCACAAGAACAGTTTTTTCCCATCTGCCACCAGCCTGGTTAACAAAGCCCGGAAACCACCCTGACATTCTCCATTCCCCCCCCCTTTTTTTTGCTGACAGGACACTTGTAACCTGTAACTCTATGCGTTACATTAACGCTCAGCTTGGACTCCTGTTTTACTTGCACTGCCATACTTGCACAATGATCACCTGCACTGTTGTATTGCTCTCGCATCCTATACTGCTCTGCTCTACATTTACTCTCACTCACTTAAAACTGTGCACATATATTTATATTATATTGTAGATATGTTTATACTGTTTAAATTGTATTGTATTGCACCGACTACGCCAAAACAAATTCCTTGTATGTCCAAAAAGGTACTTGGCAATAAAGATTTTATGATTCTGATTCTGATTCTAATTGTTTTGCCACCATACACGGATAATATGATGATAAAAGAGAGGAAAAAATGTCCAAAGCTTACTCTAAAGGCTCCCACATAGTAAATTTTTACAACTGCATATGTGGTGTCACACAATAAACTGCTCTGTGGGCAAAAAGTTTTAACACCGAACTGATCATATGTCACACACTGCTCCGAGCAACCCGTCTCGATGCACATTCAAACTGCCACTATCTGCGCCACACTCACAGGTGTATCCCCATTCTTCATCCTTGGTCTGGTTTAATGGCCTTATACAACACCTAAATTACTTTTGTTTTTCCAAATTTACGAGGCAAATTAGCTCTTCCTCCTTGTCTGATGACACCATGGCAGAAAGAGTGGGAAATGTAGGAATTTGTCACCAGAAATGTAGGAAAACGATACACTCAACTATGAAACCTCAAACAAATGCTTACGGAATGTACGGAGTCTGCGCAGCTCACAGTAAGGCTGACTATGTGGGAGTCTAAAGAAAACTGTAGAAAAATTGTTCCGGTGAAACCAATTTTTAAGTTTGCAGAAACAAAGATTTCAGAAATGTCAGGTGTGAAACACAGGATAAGTAATAATCCAAAACATATGAAAAAATCAATACAGAAGTTATTTTAAAGGTACAAAATCAGTAATCTCCAACAGCTATCTCAGTTTCCAGACTTAAATCCTTAAAAAAACCCTTCAGGGTTAGATGAAGAAAAGTGAGCATAAGAAAAAACAGGAATCTGTACTATCTGGAGCATGGGAGGTCTACTCAGTCCTTAGGAGCTAGTGTCCTGCATGCTTTAGACATGTCCCTGCTCTGCAACAGCAGATTCTGTCATCTAGTTTTGCAGAGGCCTAGTATTTTTCAACTATTTTTGTTATTCGGTTTTGTTAAACCAGGCAAACATATGAAACATGCAGGGCACTGGCCATTAAAGTGTAACTTTAGACACAAGCAGAATGGACAAATATCTCTCTTTAATATTGAACTATCAGGTCAAATAAGTTGTCTAGATGGCCTAATTACAGATACCTTACTCTTAACTTAATTCACATTAAAGACATCCCCATTCTGTCATAGCCTTCATCCCACAAATAAGTGCAATTATTGCTGTTGAGTCAAACTACACAGTAGATTTGACATTTTGCTGATTGTTTGTGTGCAGATTTCAGGAAAGCACTCTTCAGCTACAATCTCAGACATTGCAAGTCGGAATCAAGTTCATATTTGTATTATTTAAACAGACTATTTCATAGAAAACAATGGAAATTCCCAGAGAACAAGTTTGGAGGCTGTGAGGATAGTAAGAATGAGATTTGTAGGTAATAGCTGTGACTGAACATTCCTCAAAGTCACCTTTGCCTTGTTTTTCAGAGCCTGAAGATAACTGAAGCAGTGTCACTCTCTCTTTCACATGGAGACTGCCTAAAGTACTTGACTATAATTGCCAATAAATGGCACCTAGTGAAATGGACTAAATTCCTCCTTCTTTTAGTCTGGCTTTATTTCTCCATCTGGAGAACTCATCCACTCTCAGCTCAGGAGCTTTCCTCCTTTAGCTCATGGATTACATACTGCTGCATCTCTGAATTCGAAGAAAAAGAACCAATCAGTGTATGTGTCATGTGAGTGTGTAAATGGCACTCATTATCTCTGTGGTTGTTGATAGTCACCATCAGAGCTCCAGGGAAGATTTTACTGAAATAAAACCAGTAATTTGAATAAACAACAACAAAATTAACAGGAAAGCACTCTACTATCTCCTGCTGCAAATTACAGTTTCTACAGAGTCCTATCTTTGTTCTGTAAAAAACAAGGCTTATTAAAATGTCATAATTAGTAGAACTTTTCTTTTTTTTGTTGCATTTAAATGTGAAATGTTTTGATAATGTTTTTATTACTGGCCCTAGATATTCATTTTACTAATTTAGCTTCGGATTAACATGAGTGAAGTGTGTTGTTAAAAATTATTCTGAACCTGAATAGCATAAACAATTTTCTTGTGGGATCTTCCTGTCCTCTCTGTTTTGGACAAAAATCATATTTAACAATGAAAGAGATCGATGACAATGAAACCTCAAACATCTGCGTACAGAACATATGGAGTCTGCGCAGCTCACAGTATGCCTGACTATGTGGGAGCCTTAAGAAAACTGTACAAAAATGTTTCCAGTGAAACCAATATTTAAGTTGTTAGAAACAACAATTTCAGAAATGTCAGGTGTGAAACAAAGGATAAGTAATGATCCAAAATGTATGAACAAATGAATACAGAAGTTATTTAAAAGGCACAAAATCAGTAATCTCCAACAGCTGTTTCCAGACTTAAATCCTTAAAAAAAACCTTCAGGGTTAGATGAAGAAAAGAGAGCATAATAAAAAACAGGAATCTGTACCATCTGGAGCATGGGAGTTCTACACAGTCCTTAGGGTCTAGTGTCCTGCATGCTTTAGACATGTCCCTGCTCTGCCACAGCAGATTCAAATTGCTGAATTAGCTTCCCCCACATGGGGGTTCCCAAACCGCCCAAAGCGTGTGAAGTGTTGGGACTCACAGCCATGAGTTACAGCAGGAAATGCGGTACAGACTTTTCTGGATCTTTCAAAATAAATTGCATTAACCTACTTCCGGCACAACTTAGGAATTGGGGGTAACAACAAACTTCCCATGATTCCACTGTCCACATAAAACCCCATTTCCCCCACAAGTCTTTCTCTACCATCCGGACTCTGTGTGAGGCTGGCCGGTGAGACAGCGCGCTAATGTCTCTTTGCTGGCAAACAGACATAAACTCTTCAAACTGGATCCAAGGGTGTCATAAGATCACGCGATCATATGCACAAGTTAAGTACTGATGAATTACTGTTGAAAGAATCTGGTATTCATTCATAAAAGGGAAATTAAGGTATAAGCATTGCTTTACTTTCTCTCTTAGGCCTGCAGAAGCAAACTGTGCTCCAGAGTTCCCTGCAGAGACATGGTCTCTACAAGCCAAGTCTGAAAGAAGGACAACGGCCCCGTATCACCGTGGTTACGCTAATGTGCAGCTGGTTGGCGGACAGAACAAGCCGTCTTTCATCCACAGCTACGGAGGTTAGCTGGAAGCTAAACCTTTGTTCACGGAGCTTTCTTCAAACGTCGTCGTCGCCCGGACCACTCCTCCTCAACACAATTCAAACGAGGTTAGAGTTTGGGCAGAGAGATATTTAGGATGAAATGATCTAAACGTTTTTCATTTTATGAAGTTTGGTTTTGTTTGTGTGAAACTCAGCTGTCTTGGTGCTAGCAGACGATCTGCAGCACACGTGTTCAGTTTTGTGTTCTGTGTTTGTGTGTTTTTAAAGTTAAGACAAACTTTTCTTGAAGGGTGATTTTAAACAGAAGAGTGATTATAACGCGCCATCCGCGCTTATGCATTTTAACCCTTTTATTGACGGTATTTTTAAAGGTGTGTGTTTGATTCTGCTGTGAAGCTATCAGCTTCCTTTGTTAGCTTCAACTGCTAACAGCTTAGGACACGTGCTTGCCTGTTAAAAAATATTTACTCAGAAAGGTTTTTCGATTCTATGGGGTAAGAATGCTGTCAAAAACAATGTGTATGTAAAGACGGAAATGTGTGCATATTAGTCAATAGTTGTGCATAAGTAAAATCCAAAAGAGGTATTGTATATTTTCTCTGTAAGAATACAAAATAAAATGTTACAGTTTCAAGAAATTACAAACACAAAGTTCAAGTTTACAGTTGTGGTTTATTCTTTATGAATACAATATGTATAACAGTTTGTGAATGCGATTTCAATACTTTGAGAATACAAATTTACATCAGCGACTTGGTGTCACGTGATCTCAGGCTGGTTAGTGGAGCACAGAGTTAGTCGATTCGCGTTGCGCATGCGCTGTCACACTCCTCACCACCAGTAAACGTAGTGCCGGAATGGGAGGTAATTCAGTCTAAAAGGAATATTTGGAACAGAGGGGTGATAGGAGGTAAATCAAGAGTATTATAAATAAAGCATTGTTCTTATTTTTATGAAATAAAAAACTAAAACATAGAATATAGTGGGTGGTGTTATACAATGATGTACAGTAGATGGCAGTATGCACCTCTGAATTTGTTGCAAACTGCCAGCAGAAGAAGAGAAGAAGAAGCAGCAGCACTAGCGTCAAAAGAACGGACCAAGAAACTACAGAACAAAGCCAGGTAATGTTAAAAAGTTTATATATGTCTTAATGTCGTTAGTATATGCTCTTGGTCCGTCATCTTGGCGCTAGTGCTACTGCTTCTTCTTCTTCTCTTCTTCTGCTGCCGGTTCGCAACAAATTCGGAGGTGCATACTGCCATCTACTGTACATCATTGTATAACACCACCCACTATATTCTATGTTTTAGTTTTGTATTTCATAAAAATAAGAACAATGCTTTATTTATAATACTCTTGATTTCCCCCCTATCTCCCCTCTGTTCCTAATATTCCTTTTAGACTGAATTACCTCCCATTCCGGCATTACGTTTACTGGCGGTGAGGAGTGTGACAGCGCATGCACAACGCGAATCGACTCTGTGCTCCATTAACCAGCCTGAGATCACGTGACACCAAGTCGCTGATGTAAATTCGTATTCTCAAAGAATAGAAATGGTATTCACAAACTGTTATTGCATATTGTATTCATAAAGAATAAACCACAACTGTAAACTTGAACTTTCTGTTTGTAATTTCTTGAAGCTGTAACATTTTATTTTGTATTCTTACAGAGAAAATATATAATACCTCTTTTGGATTTTACTTATGCACAACTACTGAGTAATATGCACACATTTCCGTCTTTACATACACATTGTTTTTGACAGCGTTCTTACCCCATAGTTTTCAAGCTAGTGAATAATAGCTCCCTAAACATTATTTTACTAAATCTGATAACTAAGTAAACACCGTTAAGCCCCATTCCTCCAGAAAGATTTGGCTCTTTTCCAAACTTATTCCCTTAATAATATTTCTTTAAATATTATTTTAATAAATAAAGGCAGCTAATGAGACACCGTTGAGAATTAGTCATCCAGAAGGTTGGTTTTATTCACCAGATCATTCTTAAAACATTATTTTATTAAAATAATATTTTATCTGATCTTGCATTGTGAATGGTTGTCTAAAGGTATGCTGATTATTGCCTAAGTTGGTTCCAAGACTATCTTAATTTCACTTTTAGATTCTTCAAGATAATCATTGGTTCTCAAACATAAACATTGCATAGTAATGTTGCGTCACTCTTTTGGTCATGATTTACAATCATCTTTAATCAACTTGTTTATATTGTAAATAGCCTATTAGTCTTCGTTATTCTTTAATTTTGCTTGGTAGTTTAGTTGGATTGTTTTAGCATAGTAAAGAGTTTGTTGATTGATATTAAATAATATTCTCAGATTCATAATCACAACAGCAGCAATGACCAAGAGTGCGGCTCCACTCACCAAAAAAAGAGCAGACAAGCCGGTCCAGTACAACAGAATACACCACATGACCAACATGCCCAACTACCCCCGAACCCACGGGGCAGAGCCAACAGAGCGCCCGTCCCCGATGCCCGGCACCGGACTGCAGTCACAACCAGGCAAGTGGGGCAACAAAACACATCCCACACCAACACCGAGGCTGCCTATAAGCCAACCCAAACCAAAATGGCAGGCCTACCCAAATGCAACCACCAGGTCCAGCCAGACAGTCAAGCAGACCCGCGATGCACCATCCCGCCAACCACCATGCCCAAGGGAAAGATGGCGACCCAGCAAGCCAAAGTTCACCACAGAAAGGCCACAGCATACGCAGCAAAGAGGCCGCACTCCCCCACAAGACGCAGAACCACCAACATCCAGGCCAGCTGATCAGGTGTGACTGATCAATTAAATTTCTATTCATTTCATTTTATTTATATAGTGCCAATTTACAACTAATTTTCTGTAAATGGCACTTTACAAAAATCACTGTTGATGTGAGAGTCAACAACTGTACAATTTTCTGAGGTAGTTGTGATCCATCCATCCATCCATCCATCCATCCATCCATCCATCCATCCATCCATCCATCCATCCATCCATCCATCCATCCATCCATCCATCCATCCATCCATCCATCCATCCATCCATCCATCCAACCAACCAACCAACCAACCAACCAACCAACCAACCATCCAACCATCCATCCAAACTTTTTTAAAAAGAGTTTGGATGGGAATTTAAAAATAAAAATAAAAACGTATTTCTTATTTCAATGATTAAAAAGCATCATTCAAAATAAAATAAAACATGCAGTACATGAACTTTGAGTCTAAATCCCAGATCTCCTTTGGGAGATACTCATCAACAGATGAAACGATCCAGCATTTTGATTTGTGTACATGAAGGCTCTTTGCAAATGGAAAACACGTCAGACTGCAATAATCCGAGAATTATCCTTTAAGTCCAGTCTTTCACTTCAGTGCTTTTAATGTGAACTACTGGCTCTGATGCAACTGCAGCTGTAAACATCGAAGCTTATAATAATGAGGGAAAAAATGTAACAGTGGATTACACGCATGCATCGTTTTACTTTTAATCCCTGTGTGAGTGGAGGTAATTTGAATCCCAAGCAGGAACTGCTGATTCTGCCACCAAGTGTAACAACTGCTATTGAGAGGTAATTAAAGAATGCAAATGCACAAAGTTGCCCCTGCTGGATAATGCAGACGAGTTGCACAGTAAACTGCAACACATTCATTTTTTTCCTCTTGAAATAAAGTTGACATGAAAATAAAAGACAAAAACAAAAACTTTCAAGTAAAAAGACAGTGAAAAAGTTAAACAATTATCCTTGAAATACTTAAATGTATTTTATTGGGATTGTATGTGAAAGACCAACACATAATTTGAGAAGAGGACAACTGGTACAAAGCTGTTCATTTTTTTTTTTTTTGCAAACAAAATCTGAAATGTTTGGAAAACAACAGCATTCATTGATTCCTTTACTCTGACACGCATAATTACAATCAATTGCAATCAATTTCCAATTATTGGCTGTTTAATTATTAATTAATTTACTACTTAGTAATAAGAGTATAGCTGCTTTAATTAATCTGAATAACAGTTATAAGGTGATTCTGGAGAAGCTGCAGAAATCCAAAGCTCAGGTGGGAGAGTCTGTTTACAGGGCAACTGTAAATCATGCCCTCTTCAAATCTGTTTTCTATGTAAAAGAGGCAAAGAAGAAAGCCATTGCTGAGCAAGAGCCATAAGAAGTCCCATTTGAAGTATACCACAATGACATAGGAGACACATCAAATACATTGAGGAAGGTGCTGTGAACCAGATGAGTCTGAATGCGAGTGAGCAAGGAGCATGGAATGAGGCAGCTTTACTTATTTACACAAAATTAATACACAGGGAAACAAGGGAAAAAAGAAACTATGATGTATAAATATGTATTTTAAAGAAAGTAAATAACTAACAATAGTTCAGTGTATGGAGTCAGTAAAATGAGTGATGTCAATGTTAATCAGTGTCAATATTGAATGTAAATATTGAGTGTTAAAAAAAGCAAGCAAACCAAATCTAATCCTGGAAGGCAACTATGGCATTAAGGGGGAGAGATATGCACATTCCCCCTTGTTGCACAGCACACAGGCCTTTATATAAGGGAGAAGGACCAACTCACGTGTTTCCAATTAGTTTGCCTGCTGCACTCAACCCACTGCATCTGTTTCTGCAACAGGTCAAACAAGGGCTTTCACAAGCTAAATAAAGGGCAATACAGCTAGAAATGCTTTTGGAGGCTGGAAAACACTTCAGACGGGTGGAGGTACATCTTCATGTTGGAGCTAAAACTGATTCTCTCTCTTCAGCCTGACTGAGCTTGAGGTATTTGGCTTCCTTGTAAAACTTTTGGGGAGAATTTTAAGTTTGTAGATGTTCAAAGCTGGTAGAGAAATGCTTCAGAAGACTTGCAGCCATGATTGCAGCTACATAAAGGTGATTCACTCGGGCTTTGGTAAGGCTTTTGTAAGGTACTGTTGATAGATGCGGACATCTCATAAACTGTAATGACTGCTTTTCCTTTTAGATTTGCATGTATTTAAAGATACTTTAAAGCTCAATGCAATATGATTTTTTAATACAATACATTTACCTCTATGCCTTATTTTGCAATGAAATGTATTTCACTGGAATTGATTTATGTCTGCATAAAACTTTGTTACAAATAAAGAAATATATGCACATTTCTACTTAGTATGATTTATATTTTCCTTACAAATATATCCATTATTCAGGGGAGTATAAATTGGGGCAGAGAAGAAAGCTTCCTCTTTCTTGAAAGGAGCAACACAATATTTCCACACTGCTCTTAACTAACTGGGTGCATTCCCTCAGGTTTTAAAGTAAGACTTTGGTGTAATAAGAAAAGGTGCGGCAGAGATACCCGCTCCGCAAAAGTTGGAATGAGAAACTTTCTTCCCACAGAGAAATACTGGATATCATAAATTAGAGTACAATGAAACTGCTGCACGCACCTTATGATGAAGAGAGTTGCCTGTGGGATGAGAGAGCCGGAGCAAACCTTTTTTTCCCCCCACTCCTCTGACAGAAAGCCACACTAACAAGCTGACTTGTTTACCAACCCGAAGGAAGGCCTTTCTCAGAGTGCAGAGAGGACAATTTAGTCCCAGAGCTTGGCCTATGAATGCACAGTTGACTGCGAGGCGTCTAATGTAGCATATCAAATACAGGTAGAGCCTAGGGGGACAGGAGCCACTTTAGGCACCTGTCCAAAATGCCTGGCACAAATTCAGACATTTTAGAGTGCTCTTTATATGCTGGGGAGAAGAAAAATAGTGCCAAGAAACCACTTGCATTGGAGATGAAAACGCCAACACACTCCTGGGAAGTTCAACCTATATTTGATATCAAGCTGTTTTAAAAAAGAGGTTGTGGGTCTATGAGAAGATGTTCTACTGGTTACATTGTGTGTTTTCCATTCAGGTTGCTCCACTCCTATGAATGTTCAAAATTAAAGTGTGGGATGGATGGTTATGCAAAGAAAGGATGTCATAAACAAAGAAACAAAAACAAATCTGTTTCATTTATCAGAAACTGGATCAGAAGCAGCAGTTTTAAGAGAGGAAGCAGCTCATTAATCATTTTCACCAAGTTTCAAACAACAGCGTACAACTTCTCTGGAGCATGACAGAAGGAATAATTCATTAAATATATGTCACTCTCCATACTGAAGATTTCAACGGCAATGCCTGATCCACACAAACATGTAGCTTTTGTATGTCAATTAGGAGCTGTTATCAACAGTTCCTGTCAGTTTACTCTCTCATACTGCCATTTACAGTTTTGAGACATTTAGTTATTGAATTTAACTAATCTTTTTTTCATGTCACAAACATCCTCAACAAATAAGTCCTGCTGGATATTTTATTAGAACTGGTATGTTTAATTTACAATTGTTGATTCCCTGGCTTTGACCCAGCTTTTAAGCAAAAGTCCACAAAGTTTCAACACAGTGAAACTTGAGGCTTTTTGAAGTCCATTGCAGAAGCTTAATGTCAAGCTGGTGTTACACTTTTTACTATTTTGCCATATTCTCTGGCGAATTGAAAAAGGTGTTTTATGGAGCTGTAAATGTGAGAATTACAGTGTTCTGCTGTGTCATGACAAAGCATGTTACTTTTGTTGTGGCTTTAGTGTCCTATTTTATTTATAAAGGTCAACTGACTGTCTGGGAATTAGATTTTGGTTTTCAATTATGTGACCCCAAGGTGTTTGATAAACCTTTGCCCCATTCGGCATATTGAGGTGAGTAAAGCTTCTTCTTCTAGTGTGAGATTAAAGGGCTGATATCACCATTGTGCACCTCTTTTCAATCTGTTGTGTATTTTTGATCTTGGAATGAGATTTTGACACTAGTTATTACACTTGTTTAAAAAAAAGACAACAATATGAGAGGGAAATAGAAGTAGCCTAAGTTCACCAATGGGGTTACACAAAGGAGCATAATGGCTTTCTGTTAGAACGATAGCAATGAGGCAAAATTCATCCTTACAGTGTCCTGTAAGAATTTTTTTTTAGACAGATCTGGAGCAATAAGGAGGATGTTGATGCTGATATCTAAGCACAAGAGGGGAATAAGCAGTGCATGTGTTAACCAAAAAAACAGGAAGATTGAGCTGGAAGAGTAGCCGTCCAACTGGGTGACCCAGATTGGTATGCTATGGCATTTGTATTGATTTTGTTTAATATGTAAGATGAGATGAGCATTTTGCTCATCTCAGGGTTGCAGAGGTGACGTCTGTATTTTAAGGCTTTATTATTTTTTTTATTGATAATTTCTATTGAGGCATGATAATGTAAGTAAACAGCATGGGGTATCTCAGAGGAACAATGGTATTTACTGTAAATCTAAGAATGGAATGGGATGAAAATAATTATTGTCCTTCATTGTTTATTGTAATAGAACTGAATGAAGAGATTGTAAACAAATTTACTGGATAACATAGCTGTTGGGCATGGCAGTTAGGGGCACAACACTGCTTTCTCCTGTTAATGTGGCTCCATCTCAAGTCGTTCCTTCGTCCTTTCCTACTAAGTGTTCGTTTCGAGGATAATGAAATTAATTGCTTGTATGCTTGAAGCATGTTTGTCTGCTAACATGGAGTAGCGCATCTCTGAGCTAAAACTGAAATCAACACTGGAAGCTTAGAGGTGCTGCTTTGGTATCAGTAGACAGATACTGTTTGGATTGTGTATATTTGTGCTATTTTTTAACATTCCTAAAAACAACATTGTAGCACATTTTCTACAAAACAAACAAGCAAGCCAACAAAAAACACTACTTTGTGGTTGCTAATTAAAAAAATCATAACCCCACCAGGTATTTTGAGGTATATCTGTTGCAGTTTTGTAAATCTATAGAATGACATTTTTACTAATTTTTCTTTGCAAAATAGCTCAACCTCCAACAAATTGGATGGGGAACTTCTGTGATCACATATTTTCAAGTCTTGCCACAGATTATGAATTGGATGTAGGTCTGTACTTTGACTGGCCCCCCTCTGATCTCAGAAAAAAAGGCTTGAAATGTTTTACTTTGTATGTAATAATTTTATATAATATATGAGTTTCACTTTCCGAAATGAATGACTAAAAATATTTTTTCGATGTTCTAATATTTTTAGATATACCTGTATGTTTAGAGTGATTGTTCTGTTGGATGATAAACCTCCACTCCAGTCTCTAGTTTTTTGGAGGTTGTCTTCCAATGTTTTCATGTTATTTCCCATCAACTTTGACCAGATTCTCCATCTATGATTTGGGGTTGTTTGGTTTTTGGTTTCTGTTTTTTTTTTTTATATTTCTCTCACAGTTTTTGAATCATGCTTCTGTTTATTATTTTTCTGGTCATGTTTTAGTCTTGTTCATGTTTTGTCAAGTTTGGTTTTTGGTTCTGGTCATGCTTTAGTTTTTGTTTGTATTCATGACTCTCTGTTCTTGCTCCAGCCACGATCTGTTCTGTCTGTCAATTATTGTCATTCGGTTCATCTGCTCTAAGCTAATCTGTTTCCTTGCTCCACCTGGTTTTCTCTCCCTATATACACACCTGTTCAGTTAGTCATCACGGAGTCATTTCCTAATCATGCCTTGTTTGTTCGGATCATGTCTTGCCTATCTTGCCTGCCCATTTGTTATTTTGTTCCTGCCTCTTACTGAGAGTGAATTTTTGTTAATTAAATCTTTTTTGCACTTACCGACATGCTGCCTTCTAGTCTGCATTCTGGGGTCCTCTATCTCGCAAGTCCTAACAATCTGTGCTGAAATAAAACAAAGACTTCCCCATTGTATGATGAAAAATGTATTTCCATTATAATGTTTTGGTAGGGGTATTAGATTTCTGCCACACAAAGAGATTTGCGCATAGAGCAAAAGGTTACATTTTGGTCTCATCTGACCAGAGTACCTTCTTTCAAAGGTTTGCTGTGTCCCCTACATAGCAAGTGGCAAACTGGAGATTTTATGGCTTTAAACAATTTAACAATCTTGTCTCTCTTGGTTGTCCTTGGGGACTTCTGAACAGCTGACAGGTACCAGGTTACCATAAGGACTAAGGATTCTGTGGTTGAGGAAGCAAAAACTCAGGCATGGAAAGGATTTGTAGAGGCTATGGTGAGACACCCCAGGAGCACTTTGAGGATCTCTTCAAACCAGTCACCGTGTCCTTTGTGGAGGAAGCAGAACCGGCTCCACAAAGGAGGGGGTAAGTCTCTTCCTCAAGCAGAGAAGTTTAAGAATGTTGATATCTTGTTCATGAATGTTGGAATGGGAGATGGGCAGACAGATTGGGACTTTATCTGCAGCAATGCGCTCGCTGCTCTGGTCTGTTGTGATGAAGAAAGGGCTGAGCTAAAAAGCAAATCTCTTGATTTTCCAGTCCGTCTATTTTCTGATCCTTGACTATGAGATATAGATCATGACCGAAGGAACGAGATCCCGGAAACAAGCGGCCTGAAATTAACTTCCTCCAGGAAGTCGGAACTCAGCCTTAGAGATAGGGTGAGGGCTTTCAACATTTGGGGTGAGGGCTTTCAACATTTGGTGGGAGCTCAAGGTAGAGCTGCTGCTTGTCTGCATTGAAAGGAGTTGAGGTGGCTTGGGTATCTGATCAGGATGCCTCCTGTGTGCCTCCCTCTGGAAATTTTCCAGGCAAGTCCCACTGGGAGGAGACTCCGGGGGAAGACCCAGAACTTGCTCAAGGGACTACATATTCCGCCTAGCCTGGGAACATCTTGGGATCCTCCAGAATGACCTTTAGGATGTTGCTGGGGAGAGGGAGATGACCGGGCTTCCCTCCTGGACCTATTGCCCCACAACCCGATCTCAGATGGATGGATGGACTATTTTCCAATTAGTGGAGTTTTGAGAACTGGTGGTTGCAGTGGATTTTAATTCAAGTGTATTAAAGAAAACGGCACTGATTATAAATGCAACATATAAAATTCCAATAATATACATTGAAACTTGTGGTTGCATTCAGACAAAATTTGAAAACAACATCAGCAATATGGATGCTTTTGCAAGGGTGTTGCAAACTAAACCTCTAAATGAACTCAATTCATTTAGAGAAAAAACACTAAATAACGTTTATCTATTCCCATTTTTAGTATTTTATGGACTTTTGTGGAGCGAGCAAGCCTTAAATGGCCTCAAAATTTGTAGAAGTGCCTGAATTTTATGTGCCAACAGGAGTCAGTTTTTTTAAATTATGATCTTTCAAAATGTGTTATTAGGTTATTATTTCATCTCCTGAGCCCATCTAATCTTTTCTTTGTACTAAAGCAAATCAAATTATTGAAGAGCTCTCAAAAGTTATTGAGAATCATTGTTAATTAAGGGGATTTTCTTGCTGTTAATCTCTCTTAAAATATATTAATGTTAGGTAACATCTGCACTGTGCAATATTTCTCTAAAGCTGAAAATCTAAATGTTTAAAAAGTCACATTAATCTGTGAAAATTGAGTGACATTCCTACAGTTTTAATGTGCAGTGAAAGCAGGAACACTTAAAGGAAAAAGGGAAAGCAACAGATAAATGCCATATTTGTTTTGTTCGTAAATTGAAGAAAGCATACACATAGCAGGGTTGGATTGTGTCAGAGTGCTTTATGTGGTGAAGTCTAACCCATTCATAACATCCAGCAAAGTGGAGAGCACTCTGCAGGAGGGCAACATATTATTATCCAGGGCTGCAAGAGAGAACAGAATCACAGAGCCAAAACAGGGGGATTTATTACAAGGTGTAAGCTAAAAGGACTTTTGTAAAATCACGATCAAAAGACAGAGCAGCTCCAGAATGGCATTCTTTTGATAGATGAAGCTAAACTCACAGTTTCTGATGAAAAATGGGTTTGGAAAGGATCACAATTTGTCTCTTGATAAATCCTCTGTAAATAGCATAAAAGCAGTGAGACAGCATTGCTTCCAAAGACACTGGGTGTTTATTGGTAACAGAGGACTGAACACTCTGGGTGATGCTGAATCATCTTCTCAAATTCATCCAAATGCAGCAATTGGAAGGTAAAAACTGTTAAGGTAAATCTGGTGTTTTTTCCTGGGTACAGAAATGTTTCAGTTGTAGTATTTCACCAAGTCAGTTGCTTAATCTCAAAGTGACTGACAACTAAAGCTATTAAAGCTACAAGCTACAAAACAGCTACTGTATATAAGAATGTATTCTTCAGGCCAAATTTTATTTGTATAAATACCCAAATCATCATTTTTCTTTATTTGTTATAGAAAAATACTCTTCTGCAATGCTGCAATGACAAAGTATAGTTTGTTAAAAAGTAATGTCCTCATATTCATTCATCTATTAGGAGAAAAACATTCAGCCCTGAAAAGATGCTACACTGTAGAGCCTTTGATTCATCAGTTTTTCTCTCATGCTTGATTTAAAATTCAGAACATCTCCAGCTGTTTGATCACTGAATCTTGTAAGCTCTTATTTTAGCTTTACCTTCCGAATGTTTAGCATTTCTATATTTTACACACTTACACACTTTGACAGAACTATGTATATGTATGTGTTACTGCAGCTCACTTTTGTAGGCACAGGAACACTGAGTTATTGTAAATATCTCCACCCAAGACTTAGATTTTTTAAAATCTGGGCAAGGTAAAATAAGCACAGTATATATACCAGTATTTTCAGGTAGTGCTAAAGCAACCACAAGCCATATGCAAAAACAGAGCCATAGTAAATTTGCTCAAGGTTTTTTATTAAATTCTTCAGTGTGAGATATGCTACTAGAATAAAAGATAAATTAATTTCCAGTCTTTTTACACATTTCCCAGATGTGCAAAAAATCTTTTCTGCATCCATAACTAGGTCTTTTACTAGATTTTAAAATAAAAGTTCAAATTATTATAAATTAGGAAATTTATGGATGCAGTGATTTTCAAATCTATTCATTCTCGTTGAACATTTTCACATTTTGTGAAGTTACAACCAAAAACTTGAATGTATCTGATATTAATTTATTATGTGACAGACCAATGCAATGTAGAATATAATTGTAAGTGGTAGGTGAAAGATACAAAAACGTGAGAAAGTATTGAACTTTGCTAGAACCACCTATTCTCCAAACACAGAACAAAAGCTTCTTCAAACACTGCCTAGGTAATTATTTATTTTCTAAGATTAAATCCTTTTGCAAGCAGAGCTTATGTTATACTCTTCCAAAGTTGTGGCTTGGACTTCTTTCCACGTTATACTTTCAACAGATCAACGTTTCCATGGTTCCAGGACAAAACATGAGAAACAGCAAAGATTCGTGCATTTCTGAGGGCAGGCTCTCATAAAGCAAAAATATTCAGCCACAGCCACATAAAGTGCAGCACCACAATTTAGGTTCTTGATTTATGTAATTTTGGAGCAAAAAGAGTTTCCTGATGTGAAAAGGCACTGCCTTAAATCAGGTACAAGACCTGTTGTACTAATAATAACAGTGTGTCACTGTTTGATGCCAAAGAAGTGGGGGTCTTCGAGAAAATCTTTCCTATTGAGGCTTGGCCAGAAACATTTCAGAATCACTGGATTAGGGTAATATGCAGTGTTATTTGCATGACATTTGTTTGTTAAAGTCTAAATGCATCTCAATTAAATATAACAAAAAAACATACACATTAATAACATATATTACAAAAAAGCACTGCGAGTGCATCGTCTTCCGCTTATCCGGGACTGGGTTGTGGGGGCAGCAGATTCAGCAGAGACACCCAGACGACCCTCTCCTCAGACACCTCCTCCAGCTCTTCCGGGTGGAGCCCAAGGCGTTCCCAGGCCAGCCGAGAGACATAGTCCCTCCAGCGTGTACTGGGCCGTCCCCTGGGCCTCCTCCCGGTGGGATGTGCCTGGAACACCTCCCGAGGAAGGCGTCCAGGAGGCATCTGGTATAGATGCCCGAGCCACCTCAACTGGCTCCTCTCGATGTGGAGGAGCAGCATTTCTACTCCGAGCCCCTCCCGGATGGCCGAGCTCCTCACCCTATTTCTAAGGGAGTGCCCGGCCACCCTACGGAGGAAGCTCGTTTCAGCCGCTTGTATCCGAGATCTCATTCTTTCGGTCATGACCCAAAGTTCATGGCCATAGGTGAGGGTAGGAACGTAGACCGACCGGTAAATCGAGAGCTTCGCTTTTCGGCTCAGCTCTCTCTTCTCCACAACGGACCGGCACAGTGTCCCCATTACTGCGGCAGCCACACCGATCCGTCTGTCGATCTCCAGCTCCATTCTTCCCTCACTCGTGAACAAACTCGTGAACAAGACTTAAACTCCTCCACTTGAGGCAGAAACTCCCCTCCAACCTGAAGAGGACAAAAAAGTAAGCAATTAAAAAAGTACATGTGAAGAGCAATAACAACTCCTACAAGTTTTGAGTTACATTAGAGATTAAGGCAGAAGCAACACCAACCAAAGCTGACTCAAGCTCAGCGGAACAGACTATAACAAACTGAACAGCTTTTCCATCTAACATCCATTTCACAGCAGCATCTCCAATCAGCAAGCCTTCACTTTCAAGAAATAGTCTAATGGTCACCTGGAGCGGGACTAAAAGCCTGCTTCTTTACATCTAAGAAAATGTCGCAAAGGCTTTGATGCACATGTGAGTTAGTTGTGATGAAAGTCAAAGTTGCAGAAAAAAGAACTACCTCTGATGGCTCTTAAGAGCTCTTTCCAGAAAAGACACGATGTTAGATCACAGCTCCATGGTGCTGATGTTCTGGGATTTCCACAGTTTTTTTTTTAAGACCTGAATATAAACCACGTGGGGCCTGTGGTCTAATTGGTATGCAGGTGATGCACGAGCTCAGCATTTCAGAGAAAAGGTTTGGCTGGCGACTGTGTGAAGCGCTGATGCAGTGGAAAGAACATTGCTCAATCATTCCCCAGCAGGTGCAGTGAGACAACGATGGGGAGCCTGAGCAGACTGTGAGGGAAATCAAAGAATGAAGCAAATCGAAGAAAGTATGCTGGAGTCAAACAGGCAAGAAAGCCAGGGAATGAAGGATTCTGACTTTTCTACTGTATGCTGCATAACTTTGAAAAGGCAGTTGGCCTCATACAAGCTGATCTACATTTCAACACAATGAGTCAAATTAATGTTACTGCTTAAAGTACCCTCTTCATATTCCTAAAATAAGAGAGTAAAAGTATGGACATTTTTTCCTGGAGCCATCTACAAACCAAAATGTTAGTTACTTGTTAATTATAGCCTATTTCTGTAGGACTACCGATCTCTTGGCTGCACAAAATCAAAGTCTATTTTATTTTGCTAAAACTTTGACTTACTATCATTTCCAAATTGTTGATTAAATCTTTTCAACTGCCCCACGTAAGGCAATTTAATGCTGTTAAACAAATATAAAACTTTTACCACATCACTCTATAGCACCATTCACAATTACTGACGCCCTAAAGATAATACAACAAAATACAATAAGTGTTTTTTATTATTGGAGTAGTACAATATGACAATGAAGATTTAAAAAAAAAAAAAAATTATTTATTAACAGTTTACATAACTAAATCCATTTATAGAAATAGGTTGTGCAACTGTAAGAAACTTTACAATCATTATCATATATTAACATAATCATTAACAAATAAAAATGTGCTTTTCTACAATTGCTACAAATATAAATGGACATATCCTATTGTTGCATGTTGCATCAGTACTAACAGGCCTCCATTGTTTGTTCTAAGCCCTTTGTACTGATTGTGTTCTCTAAACAATAACTGTCTAGAAACAGCTTTTGTGCCTATTATGATCCTTTTACTAAACGGTAGCTTCTGGCAAAATACTAAATTAAAAAGTCTGAATGCCCAATTATTTGCCCGAGCCACCTCATCAAGAAAGCCCAGCAGAGGATGTTCTTCCTGCGGCAGCTGAAGAAATTCAACCTGCCAAAGACTATGATGGTGCACTTCTACACAGCCATCATTGAGTCCATCCTCACCTCCTCCATCACCATCTGGTACGCCGCTGCTACAGCCAAGGATAAGGGCAGGCTGCAGCGTGTCATTCGGTCTGCTGAGAAGGTGATTGGCTGCAGTCTACTGTTGCTCCAGGAACTGTACACCTCCAGGACCCTGAAGCGGGCAGGGAAGATTCTGGCTGATCCCTCCCACCCCGGTCACAGACTCTTTGAGACTCTCCCCTCTGGCAGGAGGCTGCGGTCCATCCGGACCAAAACCTCACGCCACAAGAACAGTTTTTTCCCATCTGCCACCAGCCTTGTTAACAAAGCCCGGAAACCACTGCCGACAGGACACTTGTAACCTGTAACTATGCGTTACATTAACGCTCAGCTTGGACTCCTGCTTTACTTGCACTGCCATACTTGCACAATGATCACCTGCACTGTTGTATTGCTCTTGCATCTTATACTGCTCTATACTTACTCTCACTCACTTAAAACTGCGCACATATATTTATATTATATTGTAGATATGTTTATACTGTTTAATTTGTATTGTATTGCACCGACTACGCCAAAACAAATTCCTTGTATGTCCAAAAACGTACTTGGCAATAAAGCTTTTCTGATTCTGATTCTGATTCTCATCTGACTCCTCTCAATGTGGAGGAGCAGCGGCTCTACTCCGAGCCCCTCCCGGATGGCCGAGCTCCTCACCCTATCTCTAAGGGAGTGCCTGGCCACCCTACGGAGGAAGATCATTTCAGCCGCTTGTATCCGGGATCTCGTTCTTTCGGTCATGACCCAAAGTTCATGGCCGTAGGTGAGGGTAGGAACGTAGACCGACCGGTAAATCGAGAGCTTCGCTTTTTGGCTCAGCTCTCTCTTCACCACAACGGACCGGCACAGCGCCCCCATTACTGTGGCAGCCGCACCAATCCGTCTGTCGATCTCCCGCTCCATTCTTCCCTCACTCGTGAACAAGACCCAGAAATACTTAAACTCCTCCACTTGAGGCAGGAACTCCCCTCCAACCTGAAGAGGACAAGCCACCCTTTTCCGGTCGAGAACCATGCCCTCGGACTTGGAGGAGCTGATTTTCATCCCTGCCGCTTCACACTCGGTTATGAACCACCCTAGTGCGTGCAGTAGGTCTTGGCTAGAGTGGGCCAGCAGGACCACGTCATCTGCAAAAAGAAGAGAAGAAATCCTCTGGTCCCCAAACCAGACCCCCTCCGGCCCTTGGCTGCATCTAGAAATCTTGTCCATAAAAGTTATGAACAGGACCGGTGACAAAGGGCAGCCCTGCCGGAGTCCAACATGCACCGGGAACAGGTCCAACTTAGTGCTGGCAATGCGAACCAAACTCCTGCTCCGCTTGTACAGAGACCGGATGGCCCCTAGTAAAGGGCCCCCGATTCCATACTCCTGGAGTACCCCCCAGAGGGCATCACGAGGGACACAGTTGAATGCTTTCTCCAGATCCACAAAACACATGTGGACCAGTTGAGCAAACTCCCATGAACCCTCGAGTACCCTATAGACGGTATAGAGCTGGTCCAGTGTTCCACGGCCGGGACGAAAATCACATTGCTCCTCCTGAAGCCAGGGTTCGACTATTGGCCGGACTCTCCTCTCCAATACCCTGGCATAGGCCTTACCAGGGAGGCTGAGGAGTGTGATCCCCCTGTAGTTGGAACACACCCTCCGGTCACCCTTCTTATGTAGGGGGACCACCACCCCAGTCTGCCAATCCAGAGGCACTGTCCCCGTCCGCCACGCAATGTTGAAGAGGCGTGTCAACCATGACAGCCCTACAACATCCAAAGACTTGAGGTACTCAGGACGGATCTCATCCAACCCCGAAGCCCTGCCACCGCGGAGCTTTTTAACCACCTCGGTGACTTCAGCCTGGGTGATGAAAGAGTCCAACCCCGAGTCCCCAGCCTCTGTTTCCACCAGGGAATGCGTGATGGCAGGATTAAGGAGATCCTCGAAGTACTCCTTCCACCGCCCGATAATGTCCCCAGTCAAGGTCAGCAGCTCCCCGCCCCCACTGTAAACAGTGTTGGTGAAGCACTGCTTCCCCCTCCTGAGGTGCCGGACGGTTTGCCAGAATCGTTTCAGGGCCAACCGGTAGTCCTTCTCCATGGCCTCATCGAACTCCTCCCAGGTCCGAGTTTTTGCCTCTGCCACCGCCCGGGCTGCGGCATGCTTGGCCCCACGGTACCCGTCAGCCGCCTCAGGAGTCCCACAAGCCAACCACAGCCGATAGGACTACTTCTTCAGCTTGACGGCGTCCCTTACTGCCGGTTTCCACCACCGGGTTCAGGGATTGCCGCTGCGACAGGCACCGCAGACCTTACGGCCGCTTCTACAGGCAGCAGCATCGGCAATAGATGCGGAGAACATGGTCCACTTGGACTCTATGTCTCCAACATCCCTCGGAATCTGGTCAAAGCTCTCCTGGAGGTGAGAGTTGAATACATCCCTGGCCAAGGTGTCCGCCAGACGTTCCTAGCACACCCTCACTATGCGCTTGGGCCTGCCAAGTCTGTCCGGCTTTCTCCTCCCGCAGCGGATCCAACTCACCACCAGGTGGTGATCAGTGGACAGCTCAGCCCCTCTCTTCACCAGAGTGTCCTCTTCACCCTCCAGTGACGACTCCTATTTCAGTACCAGATTGTGGTGGATGCTTCTACCACCACCACAAAGTGTTAGTATTGTTTCATTGTTTTACATTTATTAGTTTCAGATGACACTATACATAAGTTTAAGTTATTTTATTTAGACAGATATTTTCTAATGGGTGCACACTTTAAGATTTGTCTGAATGGTTTACTTATACTTGATTTTTTTATCTTTGAGGTTCTGCAAATGCAGACCAGCTGGAGATGGAAGCCAGGAAGATACCATTATTCCAAAAGACTGAGGGGGGGACTTAACTTCTTAACTTGTTAAAGTTGTTAGTTATTTTGTCACTGTAGTATTCACTTATTTGTGTTAAGTTAAAGATTAATTTGTGTCATTTCTGTTTGTTAATTAGTTTGTATGTATTTTTCTCATTTGTTGTTATGTTGTGCCTTCCCCATTTGAGTCTAGGTTATTCCACCCCTATTTAAGTAGTCTTTGTTTTTTGGTCTGGAGGTCAGTTTTGTTTGAGTTTTGTTGCTGTTCAATTGACCTCAGCTGGGTTGGGCCCAAACTCATGTCATTTATTATCTGAGTTATTTTTGTATTGAAGTTTACCTTTTGTTAACTATTTTTGACAGTATTAAATTGAAGTTTTTCAAATTTTTGAACACCTTGCTTAAGTCTGGTCCACCACAGTTTGTGTCAGGAGTGGGATCAGTCAGTTAAGGACATTGGTGTATTTTATTTTTTCCTGGTTTTGACCATTTTTGCAATAACTACCTCTGGTTTTTTATTTTTTTTTTTTTTCTCTCTTGCCTTTTTTTCTCTGAGAGGAAGAAATGCCTGGAAGAGGACGAACAAGAGGACCCAGCTCTGATCCAGATGAAAGAGATGCTGTTGAGGAAGGTGGAGCTGTTGGTGGAGTGTTTGACATGGAAGAGAAGGGGAGTGAACCAACACTTTCAGATTTGGCTAGTCTTCTCAGAGCCCATCTAGGACAACAGAAGGCCAAGGAGGACTACTGGACCAGAGAAGCTGCTAAGCAAGAACAGAAATTTGAGGAACTGGAAAAACTGTTCAGCTGGTTTAAAAGTGAGATTCAATCTCAGACCACTTCCCCAGTGCGGCCTACACAACCACCTGATCCTGGACTAGCAGCTTCCCTGCAACACAGTCTATCAGGTGACCTTCTCTATGCACATTCTCCGGCACCTAAATTACAAAAACGTAGTGAAGAGGATGACATTGAACACTTTCTCATTACTTTTGAAAGAATGGCTTCTGCCTGCAGGTGGCCGAGAACTGACTGGGCTTTTCACTTAATACCTCTGCTAACAGGCAAGGCTAGAAGTGCCTTTGTGCATATGGATGTTGATTTGTCTATGATCTATGACCAAGTTAAACTAGCTATTTTGCAGAAGTATGAGATTAACAGTGAAACCTACAGGCAAAGATTTCGCTCGCTTCAGGTAGAGCCTGAAGAAACTCCAAAAGAGCTCTACATAAGGCTGAAGGAGCTTTATAGTAAATGGGTGCAACCTAATGGTAAAACACTGGAACAAATCAATGAAATAATTATTCTTGAACAGTATTTAAGAATGTTGTCATCAGAGCTACAGGTGTGGATAAAGGAACATAATCCAAAGACTGCAAAGAAGGCTGCTGAACTGGCTGACGTGTTTGTGGCTGCTAGGAGGAGGAACCTGTCTTGGGCTTTCCAAAGCTGGAAAAAGGATGGCTGCAAGCAATCATCAGCCCAACAGGTTTCAGCTGTGGGTAAGCCCCCTGTGAAAAGATTTGACACCAAATTTCAGGGGAAGAAGCCTGTCTGTTACTTATGTGGACAGGAGGGTCACACCAAACCAATGTGCCCTCAAAATGCTGTTAAATTGTCCCAGATGTGTTTTGTGTCAAGGGAAGAGACTCAAAATGCTGGATCAACGCAGCCATTAATGGAGACGTATGTGAAGCTCAATGGTCAGACACTGAAAGCACTGATTGATACAGGGAGTACACAGACCTTGGTCCAGCAAAGGTATGTTCCACCTCAGTCTGTTTGCACCAGTGAGACCGTCCCAATCTACTGTATCCATGGTAATGAAAGGAAGTATCCAACAGCAGATGTTAATGTGACCATAAAGGGACAAACTTACCTGCTTAATGTTGGGGTAGTAGATAACTTGCCATTTCCAGTAATCCTCGGCAGTGACCTACCAGTGCTTATTGACCTGTTACACCCTCCTTAGTGTAATGTCGCTCTAACTCGGGCTAAAGCAAAGCAGCCTGAGGAAATGGTTTCAGATCTTAGTACCTTGCCATTTCACAATGTGAAATTTTCCACAGAAACAATAAAAGTCAGGAAGTCCAAAGGCCTGCGGAGGAAGGACAGGTTTCAAGGGACGGTGGTAGTTCCTCCTGACACCCCACAGCCCGAGTTACTCCAAGAGTTTAAAATTCCTGGTAATATATTGGAGCTGCAGCAACAGGATTCCAATCTTGTGAAGTATTTTAAAGAGGCAAAAGTCAAACAAAAATAATTTTGTCATTCGGAATGACATTCTCTACAGACAAAATGGACCAATTAAACAGCTTGTGGTTCCTAGAGCAGTGAGAGAAACTGTTTTGAAGTGGGCCATTTTATTCCCTGGGCTGGCCACCTGGGGAAGCATAAGACCTTAGCCCGTATAAAGCGCTGTTTCTATTGGCCTGGCTTGCGTAGAGATGTTGTGCAGTTTTGTAGGAGCTGTCCAGAATGTCAAGTTACATCAGCCAGGCTGCCCAATAAAGCTCCTCTCCAACCTCTTCCAGTTCTGGGTACTCCATTTCAACGCCTGGGCATGGACATAGTGGGACCAGTGGAAAGGAGTAAAGCTGGAAATCGGTTTATGCTGGTGATTGTGGATTACACAACTAAATATCCAGAAGTGTTCCCCCTGAAAGTTGTGAAAGCAAAGAATGTTGCATTCTGTTTGGTGCAATTTTTTTCCAGAGTTGGCATTCCTCAGGAAATACTCACTGACCAGGGCACCAATTTTATGTCAAAATTGCTTAAAGATGTGTATCAGTTACTAGGGATTAAAGGACTGAGAACCACACCTTATCATCCACAAACTGATGGACTCACTGAAAGGTTTAATCAAACCCTTAAACAAATGCTAAGGAAATTTGTGAATGAAACTGGCTCTGACTGGGACAAATGGCTTCCATATATTCTGTTTGCATACTGAGAAGTTCCTCAGGCTTCTACTGGGTTTTCCCCATTTGAATTAGTATTTGGTTATGAAGTGAGGGGACCCTTGACAGTTCTAAAGGAACTGTGGGAGGGGAAACAAACTAACAAAGATTCTCTAAATGTTGTATCTTATGTGCTCCAGATGAGGGAGAAGCTGGAGAAGATAACATTGGCCCAGGAGCACATGAAGACCTCTCAGCGTAAACAGAAGACCTGGTATGACACTGCAGCACGGGAGAGGGGGTTGAAACTGGGTCAAAAAGTGCTTGTTATGCTGCCTTCAGAGGATAGCAAGTTGCTTGCCAAGTGGCAAGGGCCTTATGAGGTAATGGGGAAATTGGGACCAACAACATATAAAGTCTCTGTTCCAGGTCAAAGCCGCTCCACTCGGATTCTCCATGTGAACCTGCTTAAAGAGTGGGTGTCCCGGGACCCAGAGAAATCTGCCTCTTTTTACATCCAGAGTACAGGGGATGAGGAACTTGAGGAGCAATATTTTCCTGTTCCATCACCCTCTCAGCCCAGTTTGGATCATCTGTCCAGGGAACAGCAGTTGGAGGTGAGGGCTGTCTGTCCATTAAATGTGTTCCAGAAGAATCCAGGTTATACTGATGTGATAATGCATGATGTTGCCTTAAAAGAAGACGCAGTTCCAAAACGAATGAGCTATCGCATCCCTGAAAGACTTCTGGAACCACTCAAAAAGGAAATTGAGATAATGCTTTCTCTTGGAATTGTTGAGGCGTCACAGAGCGAGTGGTGCAATCCAATTGTCCTCGTCCCTAAAAAGGATGGAACAATTAGGTTTTGCATTGACTTCCGTTACCTCAATTCAGTATCAAAGTTTGATTTCTATCCAACTCCTCGTATCGATGATTTGATTGAGAAACTTGGTAAAGCAAAATACCTCACCACAATCGACCTTTCCAAAGGCTATTGGTAAGTACCACTCTCCTCTAGGTCTAGAGAGATGACAGCTTTTAGAAGACCATGGGGCCTTTATCACTTTAGAGTGATGCCGTTTGGACTTCATGGGGCTCCTGCCACATTCCAGCGCCTAATGGATAAGGTACTTGATGGGCTCTCACATTTTGCCTCTGCATATCTGGATGACATCATTGTTTACAGTAACTGTTGGGATGAACACTTGCAACACCTAAAAGTGGTCTTTGAGTGTCTTCAGAAAGCAGGATTAACAGTGAATCCAGCAAAGTGTGCCATTGCAAAGAGGGAGACGGAGTACCTGGGTTTTGTTATTGGAGGAGGACTGGTGAAGCCACAAATTCAAAAAATTGAAGCCATCCAGTCTTACCCCCTTCCACAGACAAGGAAACAACTTAAATCCTTCTTGGATATGTCTGGTTGGTACCACAGATTTATTCCCAATTACTCTGCCAGAGCTTCTCTTCTTACAGACATGACCAGTCTTTGCGGCCCAAACGTTCTACGGTGGTCTGATGAAGCTAAGTCGGCATTTAAAGACATTCAGCAGGCCCTAAGCCGAGATCTTGTGCTCCATTGGCCTGATTTCCAGCAGGAGTTTGTTTTACAAACTGATGCTTCAGATAAAGGTCTTGGTGCTGTGTTGTTGCAGGGCCCCCCAAATGACTGCCATCCAATCGCCTTCATCAGCCGAAAGCTTTTTCCCAGAGAAACCCGTTATTCCACTATTGAGAAGGAATGCCTGGCTATAAAATGGGCTCTGGATTCACTTCGATATTATCTTCTGGGAAGACATTTTGTAATGGAAACTGATCACAAAGCCTTAAAATGGCTGGAGAGGATGAAGGACACCAATAGTTGAATAACTCGCTGGTACCTGGCAATGCAACCCTACAAGTTTGAGGTGCATTACATCCCTGGCAAGCAGACTATTACTGCTGACTACTTGTCCCGCTGTGTCGGTGAGCCTTCAGAGGAGGGGGAGTGTGTGGTGGATGCTTCTACCACCACCACAAAGTGTTAGTATTGTTTCATTGTTTTACATTTATTAGTTTCAGATGACACTATACATCAGTTTAAGTTATTTTATTTAGACAGATATTTTCTAATGGGTGCACACTTTAAGATTTGTCTGAATGGTTTACTTATACTTGTTTTTTTTATCTTTGAGGTTCTGCAAATGCAGACCAGCTGGAGGTGGAAGCCAGGAAGATACCATTATTCCAAAAGACTGAGGGGGGGACTTAACTTCTTAACTTGTTAAAGTTGTTAGTTATTTTGTCACTGTAGTATTCACTTATTTGTGTTAAGTTAAAGATTAATTTGTGTCATTTCTGTTTGTTAATTAGTTTGTATGTATTTTTCTCATTTGTTGTTATGTTGTGCCTTCCCCATTTGAGTCTAGGTTATTCCACCCCTATTTAAGTAGTCTTTGTTTTTTGGTCTGGAGGTCAGTTTTGTTTGAGTTTTGTTGCTGTTCAATTGACCTCAGCTGGGTTGGGCCCAAACTCATGTCATTTATTATCTGAGTTATTTTTGTATTGAAGTTTACCTTTTGTTAACTATTTTTGACAGTATTAAATTGAAGTTTTTCAAATTTTTGAACACCTTTTGTCCTTGCTTAAGTCTGGTCCACCACACAGATCCATTTACCATTTAAAAAAAAAACTGCATGTGGGTCAAAAGTGTTAATAAAACAATGACACAACCTTTCTGGGTAACGGATCTGTAGCTAACTCATAAAGTGGGCAAGCATGTGTTCTTAGCCATTAGCAGTTGGAGCTAACAAAAGAACGTTATAGGTGGTTACCAGAATCAAACACATGCCTTTCAAATACCCCTAATAAAAGGGTTAAAATGCATAAGCATCGACAGCACATTATGGCCGATCTTCTGTGTTTAAAAACCACCCTTTAAATAAAGTTTGTCTTAACTTTAAAAACACAACACAGAACACATCATTAGCTGAGTTTCTCAACACAAATACCAAATGTCATGAAAGAACATTATTTAGATTTTTCACCTCTAAACTAATCCCAAACACTACCTCTTACGTGAACCGTGCAGAAGATAAGTTGTCCTGGGTGTTGAGGAAACATCCACGTGTGGGTAAACAAAGGGTTGGCTTGCAGCTAACCTCTGTAGCTGTGGGGTGGAGCTTTTAGCTGGCCTGGCTGAACCGTACGACAAAGGCACATTTGGCTCCTTGAGTGGCCGCGATGAGGTGGGGTAGCTGTCGGTACCTGGACGTGCACGCAGGAAGGCGTGTGATGTAGTCCATGCGGAAATCCGCTTCGGTGAGGGCTGCTTCTGGAGGCCTCAGAAGGAAAGTCAAGTCACGCTTGTCTCATTACACCCTTTATATGAATAAATGCCGGATACTCGAACACCAAATCATTTGTTTAAAATGGGGTGGTCACAAACACATTTGCATTTAGGCGTTTACTTTAACTGCCTTTCATTAGCGAAAATGTCTTTGATGCATCGGTATCTACTAATCTCCAAAAGTCATGGAAAACTGTTTAACTACTCTGGAGATTCCCCAGGGATTGTTACAAATATTGTCAATATTTAATCAGGACTCTGAGTCTGCTAAGACTTTCTTTTTGCTGTTTTAAATACAGAGCCCCCACTCTGGGGGGCCTGAAGAGCTGCAGGTGGTCTATACAAACACCAAAACACCTAGTGTTAGTTGCAAAATAATTCCAGCATCAAACGTCAGGAAAAAACTGACCACAGCTTCAGATTTTTGTTTTTGACAATCCACAGACCTTTTTTTGTCTCAGCAGTTTCTGACAGCGTTAAAAAAAACAATACTCAACAGCACTGTAACAAGCACATATTATGGCCAAGAGTCAAACCCACACAGACCTGTTATAAAACCTGTCCACATCTGGTGGAGAAAGTTATTAAATTATATTGCTGCTGCTTCACAAGTGTGGCTACAAAGGAAATCAATACACTGCCTTTTAAGATGGAGGAAGTTCTCACTCAATAAGCTGCTTATTTTGACTCATGCTAAGTGAGTTCACAGTTCTTATGCTCAGATTGTTCTGCTCAGATTTATTAATTTATAGGAACAACTGAACCTAAACAACGATATGCTGAAAGACAAAATTCATAGAAAACTCCGCTAGCTGCACTGAAGTTTTTATGAATTAGGTCATAGAAGGGGTAAAATGATCCAGATGTTGAAGTAATCATTTCAATAGCCTAATAGGTGTTGAAAAGGAAAGCACTGCTTCTAGCTCTAACATCAACAAGTCATCTTGACACTAAAAGCACTAATCTGAACGAAAAGGATGCATGCCTTTCATTTAAACTGACACACTGTAATTTCTCAAGGGCTCAAAATTTTGTTTCACAAACACTGCATGTGATTGGGGTGAACTTTTCAGTTCTAATAGCTGTTTGAGATCTGTGGATGTCTTTGACTTGATATTGAGGTCCACTTAATCTAAACTTTGACTGAATTAAAGCAAGTTTTAGAAAAAAAAAAATGAAGGGATTTGTGGCAGATTTTTCTCTCAAGAAACACCAAAGTCAACTTTGGCTTTAAACACTCAAATGATAAATCTGCAAAAATACAATTAACAAAATCATTATATTGAATGCACATTTGTGAAAACAGTGATGTTGCTTACTCTTTGTGGACATTCAAAAAAATAGGAACATAAAAATATGCAGCTGCGTGGCTCAAATCCAAGCAGGAGCCTTTGTACATAGAGTTTGCATGTTCAATTTAATTCAATTCAGTTTTATTTATATAGCGCCAATTCACAACACATGTCTCAAGGCACTTCACAACAGTCAGGTACATACAGGGGTTGGACAATGAAACTGAAACACCTGGTTTTAGACCACAATAATTTATTAGTATGGTGGAGGGCCTCCTTTTGCGACCAATACAGCATCAATTTGTCTTGGGAATGACATATGCGAGTCCTGCACAGTGGTCAGAGGGATTTTAAGCCATTCTTGCAGGACAGTGGCCAGGTCACTACGTGATACTGGTGGAGGAAAACGTTTCCTGACTCGCTCCTCCAAAACACCCCAAAGTGGCTCAATAATATTTAGATCTGGTGACTGTGCAGGCCATGGGAGATGTTCAACTTCACATTCATGTTCATCAAACCAATCTTTCACCAGTCTTGCTGTGTGTATTGGTGCATTGTCATCCTGATACACAGCACCGCCTTCAGGATACAATGTTTGAACCATTGGATGCACATGGTCCTCAAGAATGGTTCGGTAGTCCTTGGCATTGACGCGCTCATCTAGCACAAGTATTGGGCCAAGGGAATGCCATGATATGGCAGCCCAAACCATCACTGATCCACCCCCATGCTTCACTCTGGGCATGCAACAGTCTGGGTGGTACGCTTCTTTGGGGCTTCTCCACACTGTAACTCTCCCGGATGTGGGGAAAACAGTAAAGGTGGACTCATCAGAGAACAATACATGTTTCATATTGTCCACAGCCCAAGATTTGCACTCCTCGCACCATTGAAACCGACGTTTGGCATTGGCATGAGTGACCAAAGGTTTGGCTATAGCAGCTCGGCCGTGTATATTGACCCTGTGGAGCTCCTGATGGACAGTTCTGGTGGAAACAGGAGAGTTGAGGTGCACATTTAATTCTGCCGTGATTTGGGCAGCCATGGTTTTATGTTTTTTGGATACAATCCGGGTTAGCACCCGAACATCCCTTTCAGACAGCTTCCTCTTGTGTCCACAGTTAATCCTGTTGGATGTGGTTTGTCCTTCTTGGTGGTTTGCTGACATTACCCTGGATACCGTGGCTCTTGATACATCACAAAGACTTGCTGTCTTGGTCACAGATGTGCCAGCAAGACGTACACCAACAATTTGTCCTCTTTTGAACTCTGGTATGTCACCCATAATGTTGTGTGCATTTCAATATTTTGAGCAAAACTGTGCTCTTACCCTGCTAATTGAACCTTCACACTCTGCTCTTACTGGTGCAATGTGCAATCAATGAATACTGGCTACCAAGCTGGTCCAATTTAGCCATGAAACCTCCCACACTAAAATGACAGGTGTTTCAGTTTCATTGTCCAACCCCTGTATGTACGGTATCTTTTATTGTTGTTTCATTTTGTCTCAGGGTTACCAAAGCTGATGACTGAAAGAATGTAATGATTATATGAATGTATTGTCCTGTATTTTCTCATTGAACAACGTAGAGAGGTATGAGTTAGTCAGAGTTTAGCCATGCCCAGGCTAACCTCTACTCTGCCCAATCATAGGCTTTTGAGGAACACAGAGACAGTTTGTTTTGTTTTACTTCACCACAGATCACTGATCATTCAGCTAAGGACAGAATGGTCCCAGTAGCTTCAAAGACTGCAATTCATCTCACCCTTTGAACCTAGGTGGGAATGTTGGACCACATGTTGTGCTGAATATTGGACCATTTGCACGTTGCTGGACGCTACCAGGCCGTTTGGCGTCATCGTCCATTTTGTATCCCAGGATAGCCTGCTACAACGAATCCCAGCGGCCACCGCGGCTGACACGACGGGGCGTCCCAAGTCTGACGTCACGGGAAAGCATAAATGAAGGTGGCCCCTTTAAAGCTTTGCTTTTCACGCTGGAAACTGGACGAGCAACTGAAGCGCATCATTCTGGAGACGAGGTCCCACGTGGATTTCATTTATTCTCCTTTGTTGGCCAATGAAAAATTCATGAAAGAGGTTCCTGGAATAAGAAGGCCAGAAATTTCACTTTGCCAATCGAAGACGTGAGTTTAACATGTAACCAAAAAACCACGGAGTTTCAAGGAGACGTAACTTTCCCTCCTTGTTTTGTACTAGTTGACTGCTGTCAGTCAGAGCCTACTTTTCCTTTTCACCAAGGAGGCCAAAAGACGGAGATTGACCACTTTCTTGGAGTTTAACTGCGGACGCGCGGGAGCTCTTCAACCTCTTTTTCTCTCTCACTCGCTGCCCCAGAAGGAAGAATTCAACAAGTAAAATCCACCTTTTATTTTTAATTCTTTATTAGGAATAGCTTGGGCAGGGTAGAGGAGATTTAGTGCGATGTAGAATCGCCACTTAGATTCTAATGTGTTCTGAATTGTATGTGCATGCCATTGTTCTTTTGAAACGAGATTACTGTTGTTTTCTGAGGCCGCCGAGTCTCGCAAGATTGTGCTTTTACTGTGCGAACACCTGAGAGCAGTTGACCTGTGAAAATGGACTGCTATAATAACCTCATGGTGAAAATCAACCATTTTATTTGTCTTCAACTTTCCTGCTTACTGGCTTGCCGCCAAAAGTTTTATTATCCTTTGCCCTCGGGGTTTACAACCTTGCTGGGGGGAAGGTTTATGACTGACTGCATCTCACTGAGCTACACTTTCTGGCGGGCTGCACTCCCAAAGCTTCGTTCAACACCATATTCCATTGTCATATTATCACTTTTGCCATAACTGCTGGTTGATTCCATGCACACCCACTGCTGTTTTGCTTTATTTTGTTTAGTTAGATATTTTACCCTTTTGTGTAGAACTTTGGATGTTTGAGTAGGTGGAGATTATTGGATCGAAGAGTTGATTGTATCAGGCCGATTGGTTTAATAAATTTTCACGTAGATAAAGAGAAGGTGTTTTGTTTATTTTGTGCAAGAGTGATTTGTCAGTCAAAATAAGGTTAAAGTTCCACACGTTTCGTCAGAAACAGTTGATTAAACAGTGACATCTCTGGTAATAGTTATCAATTATTACTGGGCATTTAACGTTTGTAATTATCAAAGGCATTGAGCCCCAATTACAACACCAGAAGACATCTCTGGTTTCGATTAATAATGAGAATTTTTGGTTAAGAAATTAATTTTCTCAAATTATGATTTTTAATTATAATTATTGATGAATATTAATTAATCAATGATCATAATCCCAACATGAGAATGTAGCGAAGAGGGTGAAAGTGGTAATTATGTCCTCCAGTAGCCTAAGCCTACAGCAACATAACTACACAGAAATTTTCAGTTCAGATTATTTAGTTATTTACAACAATGTTGTCTCAAGGCACCCCACAAAGGGTCCCACTCATGGTCATTATTATACTAAAAACCACAAGGATTGGGATACCTCCCTCTGTCAGATTGATTATAACCATTGGAAAAGAGAGGGGGTAATACAGGTAGCAGAAATGGAGGGTGTGTTTGCACCTCAACCATAACTGAGCCGGTTTAGGCTAAACCTGACTCCCCCTTACTCCAACCAACAGGGAGGTAGGAAGGCTCCCTCCCTGATAACCTAAGCCACTCTAACTATAAGGTTTATCAAAAAGGAAAGTTTTAAGCCTAGCCTTAAAAGTAGACAGGGTGTCTGCCTCACGGACTAAAACTGGGAGCTAGTTCCACAGGAGACGAGCCTGATAATTAAAGGATCTGCCTCCCATTCTACTTCTAGAGACTCTAGGAACCACCAGTAAACCTGCAGTCTGAGAACGAAGTGCCCTGTTAGGAACATATGGAACAATCAGATCTCTGATGTATGATGGAGCTAGATCATTAAGGGCTTTATATGTGAGGAGGAGAATTTTAAATTCTATTCTGGATTTAACAGGGAGCAAATGAAGGGAAGCTAAAATAGAAGAAATAAGATCTCTCTTTTTAATTTTCATCAGAACTCTTGCTGCAGCATTTTGAATCAGCTGAAGGCTTTTAACTGCATTTTGTGGACATCCTGATAGTAAAGAATTACAATAGTCCAGCCTTGAAGTAACAAATGCATGGACTAGTTTTTCAGCATCACTCCTAGATAGGATATTTCTAATTTTGGCAATGTTCCGGAAGTGAAAGAAGGAAATCCTAGAAACCTGTTTAATATAGGATTTAAATGACATGTCCTGGTCAAAAGTAACACCAAGGTTTTTTACTTCATTACCGGAGGTCAATTTAATGCCATCCAGGTTAAGTGATTGACTAAGCAGTTTCTTTTTTAAAGACTCCGGTCCAAAGACGACAACTTCTGTCTTGTCTGAATTCAGAAGCAAAACATTTAAAGTCATCCAAGTTTTTTTATCTTCAAGACATGCTTGTAGTCTATCTAACTGGTTGGGTTCATCAGGATTTATGGATAAGTAAAGCTGAGTATCATCAGCATAACAGTGAAAATTTATCCTATGCTGCCAGATAATTTGACCTATTGGAAGCATATATATAGTAAAGAGAATTGGCCAGGTACTGAATCCTGTGGTACTCCACAATTAACCCTGGAGTTTAAAGATGATTTATCATTTACATGAACAAACTGGAATCTGTCAAATAAGATTTAAACCAGCCTAGTGCTGTTCCCCTGATCCCTACAGCATATTCCAGCCTTTTTAAGAGAATATTATGGTCGACTGTATCAAATGCAGCACTGAGATCTAACAGAACCAGTACAGACACAAGTCCATTATCTGAGGCCATAAGAATATCATTAGTGACTTTCAGCAGAGCTGTTTCAGTGCTATGATGAGCTCTGAAACCTGACTGAAACTCTTCAAACAGGTCATTGCTGTGTAAATGCTCACACATTTGATTAACAACTATTTTCTCAAGAATTTTAGATAAGAATGGAAGATTGGATATTGGTCTGTAATTTTTCAAGTCATCTCGATCAAGCGAAGGTTTCTTAAGTAAAGGTTTAATTACAGCTAACTTAAAAGCCTGTGGTACATATCCATTTACTAAAGATACATTAATCCTATCTAAAATGGGGCTGGTAATCAGAGGGAATACTTCATTAAATAATTTGGTTGGGATTGGGTCTAACATACAAGTTGAAGGTCTAGATGAAGCTAATATTTCTGATAACTCAGGAAGCTTCACAGGATCAAAACAGTCCAAACACAAATCAGGTTCTGCAGTTATTTCCAATGTTGTCTCACTTGCTGAGAATGAAGTAATCATCTTCGGGAGTATGTCAAAGATTTTCTTTTTAATAGAATTAATTTCATTTAAGAAGAATCCCATAAAGTCACGACTGCTAAGAGCTAAGGGAATGGATGGCTCAATAGAGCCATGTTCTTTCCTTGCATGCCTGTGATTTCTCCAGGTACTCCTGGTTCCTCCAAAGATTCAGTCCAAAAATCTCCAAAATGGGAGCCTTTCAGCTCTACTAAAATTTTTAGCTTCACACATGAACAAACGCTATCAGTAGAAAACGTTTGTAGTCAGACGAGACAAACTGACAAATTTAAGAACACTATACCAACTGTCATGCACAGCCAGTAGGTAGCATCATGCTGTCAGTAGGTAGCATCATGCTGTAGGGTTGATTTCCTACCAGAAAAGCATTGCACAAAGTGGATGGAATAATATAAAGGACTTCTAAAACTTCAGCTTCACCTCAAATCAATAAACTTGTTCAAACCTGGACACTGGATGTTTAAATATGACAATGGTCCCAAATACACATTCAAACTGATTTTAGAAAGCAACCTAATATTAAACCTTTGTAATGGCCCAAACCTTATTTGTATTGAACAAGTGTGGGCTGTTTAAAAAGCTGGTCTGTGTGAGCAAACCAAATAAACTTGACCAATCCTGCCAAGAAAAGTGATCAAGCATCCTGCCAGAATTGTCCCCTGTATGTTTTTATTTGAGTCTGTTTGTATACTTTTGACCATGTGTGGGTTGGTGAAAATCCTTGGCTGAAGACAGCAGAAGATATTTAGGTCCAGCTGAGGGTTATAACCATACTCATTGTTGAAATAGCTTTTTCTCCTCACTGTAATCTGAAAATACCAGTGTAGAGAAATTGTTAGCTGGTTGAGAAGACATATTTGTCCATGCCTGTTGGAGATTTCTCCACAGATTTCTGAGCAGTAATTACTTTGACAATTTCTCACATGTTTATTATTACTATTATTATTAAGTTTTGTAAACAGTGGCTTTTGATATCTTTCAGCTACAAGCATAATATGGAATTATGTGTTTGGCATCACACAATAATTTTTATCACAAGTGTTTTAATAGGGTAATTTCAGTGTATAGTTAACTGTTTTGATAATTAATATAATCTCCTTTTAATTTTGCTTGGAATTCATTGAATATCTAATTTAAAATCCCAAAAGCATAAAATCTCCACTGCCTGCCACATCATTAAATAGAAAACATATTTAAAAGCCTATTTTATGCTTATTTACAGCAGAGCAGAAATTCCTTAATTCAATTATACTTGATGGTGTCATTAAAACCCAATTAATATTTGATTGGAGACTTTGTTTGCATTTTATTTTCCAAGTGGGTAGTGATGACTTTGTGTGCACAACTTTAAAGCTGCATTAATTGATTTTTTATCCCTTTCTTAAATGTATTTGGGAGCAACACATACATTTTATCACTTTAGACATGTAAGCAAACAAATTGCATTTCCAGCCACTTGACTAGAATCTTGCAAGTCAGTGACTTTTTCCATGAGCTAATCATGAGGGACAGCACAACTAAGGCTTACGTTTTATTTAGTCACTTTCTCTTTTCTTGTACAATTTATTTTATCTGTTCCCATGTCTGTTCTTACTAGTTGGTAAACCTTTCCTTACAGTTTTTTTTTTTTGACATATCATTAAAAGTTTCATGAATTTTACTGCTTTTGCTCTGCAGCTCAATACTCAGGCATAGCCTGTCAAATAAACTGTCTGCTGATCCCATCATCAACTGGTGATTATCACTTTCAGTGTTAGAAAATAGGTGTTTTGTCTTTTTAAAGTGAGGTTACACACCAGTAATGCTGATCATGTAACAGCAATCCTGGCTCTTAGTTTATCACTTCATTCCCAAATGTTTGAGTAAGGTGTTACTGTTTTATCCTTTCTTTTACTTCCATTTTGTGGATGTAGATAACATTAATATTGATTATGGTAATATTGCAATATATTGTGCAGGCCTCCTGTGAAGCATGGTGGCTCACCCATCATGCTATGGGGATGTTTGCCATATTGTGGCCTATTTAAAGCATACCAGAGATTGTGAATCAGTTTAAACACAACAAAATACTGGAAGACATCATGGTTTCATTAAGATTAGGAAAAAATGCCTTTTAAATGCTTGTTTCAACAAGACAACTCCAAGCACACTGGTAATTGACCAGCATATTGATTCCAGATCAACAAGATTATCATTAGGGAGAGGTCAGCCAAATCCTTTTAACCTTAATCTATAAGTTTACATTATAAGCACTATTATGTGAAATAACTGTGAGTCATCCTGAGATAATAACAATAAAATCAAGTTGATGAATTTTTCAAAACCCAAAAAGCATGGTCTGGATACGAATCACTACTATTGTGTTTCAAAATAGATCTGAATGTAGTTAATGTGTACTGTTAACTGTGTAACATTTTGTGGAGTACAGCTACAACACTTATAACTGGCTGTGTAAAGTAGCATGTTTAGTAATAGGTATGTTTTATTTAAGAGCCATATTTTTTCCAGCCTTTATCAGTACATACTAGGAGCCCTTACCATTATGTAAGGCAGATGGCTCTATCCCTATCCCTTTAAAAAGTGCAAGGTTAAGAAAGTGCAAAGAAAAGACTTGCTGAAGAAATGAGCGGCCAGTTTTTCTAGCCCAGCTATGATTGAAGCATATCTGTTTGGTTGTGTGTTTCTTATTTTGTGTTATGCAGATGAAGCAGTCATACATGTCATACATGATCTTGGAGGGATTTTGTGTGTGTTTATTGTGTGGAGTATGAGTTGTCTCTAGAACTGAGGAAATTTGCTGATGAGAGTGACTGCAGGCTTCTGATAGCACATGAGTTGTCAATAGTCAAATCTGGGCTGCTGGAGATTAAGAAGCTGTTTGCCAGCTAGTCTTTGCTTGATGGTCAACCTTTCTGGTAGACCCAAGCCTTTGGTTTATAGTGAACCTTGTGGCAGAAGAACAAGAACAAGGACCTCTCGAAGAGTTGGACCAAACAAACAGGTCTGTCTCCCACTGCCACTACCTGCCTGTCCACTCTCAGACACTGTGCAAGCTACCTCTAAAGACCACTTGGCTCCCACACCTTCAAACACACTGATCAATTGCTACCAGGATCATTAGCCACCCTTTCAGCCTTTGTCTTCCCCTGAACCTGGATAGCCACCTGTCTGATCACCATACTGGCAGAGATCTCTATCACCATCAGTAACTCTCTTCTCCCTTTCCCAGATGCAGATTAACCTGATTGCCTAAAGTTATCCATTATCGTTGTTGTAAATAAATATGTAAACTGCTTCCTGAGTCCTTTGCTCTTCTCCAAACAGGTTCAAAATATACATACCAGTGTAAATGTACTCCCACAAGCATTTGGATAAATGACCCCTCTAAGTTTCCAGTGAAAGCTTTTAGTAGCAATCAGCAAACATTTTGGCTACTGGAATTCCGAGCAATGCTCAGAAAACTCCTGCTGATAATGAGCCGTTTCGCCTACTCCCTTATGCAGGGACTGGAACATACAAGCTAATTTCTATATTATCACCACCAGCTGGCCTGGCATGATTATTGCCGCAATTGTAAGTATTTCTGGCTCTCACCTGGACTGGAATATCAATTTACCAGCCACAGCAGTACACATGCAGCATTTTGCCCGTAACCAATCCCAATGATTTCTCAGCCATGTGTAGTCAAGTGAACTCTAATCTGCCATATCTGACAGCTGACAGCAGTGACTAAGTGTCCAAACACTTGGTATCGACTGTTTCCTGGGGGCAGTTGCTGCTGATGAACTGGAAAAGGTAACAATGTTGTCCTCTAGGGAGAGACACTCCGGCCTCCCCGCTCACATTCACCAGAGTGGCCAGTGAATCAGGCTGAGGCGACACGTCACTTGTCATTTTCCCCCTCTTGATCTTAACAGAGCACGCAATCAGCATCCAAATGAAATCCCTGTGGGGAATTCCACTGATTATGGGTTTTCTGTGTGTGATTGTGTGAGTTTCAAAGTTTCTATATTTATTTATCCCCCCCAGCCAGACTTCTTAGTCAGATATGTGTTTGCAGCCTTTCCAGTTGAGAGGACATTGCTTTCCCAGGCCAGAACAAACCAAATTAGTGGGGGATTATCCTGGTTTAACAGACTTTTTAATGTTTTATTTAGAAGAATTTGTCTCCTTTGGATATCTGTCTCATGAGACTGATACATCACTCACAAAATCTTTGACTGAAAGTTGCTTAAAATGGATCACAGGGCATTAAACATCTCCAACATTTTTTTCTTCCAAAGGGGCCTAACCTATAAAAACCCTTTCTCTGGTAAAGGAGCTTGCTTCTCCCCACTATTCCTACAGAGCTGTTCAAGAGGAGGGATTACTGCAAAGTCAGTGACCCGATGCGGTTTGCTGGTTATCCTTATATAGATTATGAAGCAGGACAAGTGATTCAAAGCATATCCACTTCTGTATTGCTCAAAAAACTAAAATGAGGGTTTTGGATTGGCCTTTAAGTCCAGACTTAAATCTGATTAAGATGCTCTTATATGAACAGGCTGTATTTGCTCAAAACCCCTCAAATGTGACTGAATAGAAACAATTTGTCATGATCTGAGGGTCTTTGAGTTTGTTTTGGGTTTCTCCTCTGATCATAATTGTTTTCCAGATGGTGCTTTAGTTCATTTGATTGTGGTTCTTATTCTTCTTGTATTTCGGTCTATGCTCATTCATGTTTTTGTTACCACTCCATTATACTGACTTCATGCCAAGGTTGTCTATGCCTGTTTGTATGTTTTTGTTTGTTTTTTTCATTAAATTGCCTCTACTTGCCTTTTTCTGCTGCTCCTGCCAGTCTGTGCTAGGGTCCTACTCTAAGAACCACTATCCTTACACAATTCTGTGAAAAAGAATGGACTAACATTCCTCCTCAGCAATGTAACAGACTCATTTCCAGTTATCACAAATGCTTAATGGAAGCAAGAGGGGCACAAGCAGTCATGGCACTGTATGTTAAATCAGTATGATGGTAGTAACAGTTCCTTTGAATGTCCTTCAGAAAAGAGAGAATCAGGATCTACTAGATGTAATGAAAGTGGGGCTGAATAGCTGAAGTGCTGAATAAGCTAAAGACAGTTTGTCTTGTTTTTGTGTTCCTTAGTTGTACTGACAGACTTGTAACTTGGTTTGTGTTTTAATAAGTTCACTGATGACTTTAACTTCATTTTTGTTTAGTTCAATGAACAACATTTTTGTTGCATTTGTAGAAATATTTGTCAAAACAAACAAATCGACCAGGAAAAGTTGGAAAATACTGAAGAGTCAAGATGAAGAGCTGGTAAAACACGTGAACTCACTAGTTTAACTGTATTTATGTAATTCAGTAGTTGTCACTGAATGTATTGTACTAATAACTTTACTTGCACATATTTCAAAGTCTAAATACATGTCGTCCACGTGAGTGGATTTAAAATGATATATTTCATAGCAAAGAATATTTAAAAACACAAGAAAAAATGTCCTTAGTGAAGTTATCTAGTTCATGTGTTAAAAGGTTAATTGAAAATATTTCTAAAATGAATAATTTTGGAGGTAATAAGAGCTTATTTGTGCAAAGGAATTTATTACCATAACTTAATTATTTCTGGTATAAAAATCCTTTAAGCAGGAAAGTGAAAATGTGCCATGATGATGCTGATTGCAGTGTGATAGAGAACTAATAGGTTTTCCCCACCCTGCATTGCATTATAATGATTAGCCACAGTTTTGTTGCAGAGTTCAGGGAAAACAACGTGGTAGGAAAGCAGGGCTAATCTATCTGTGAGAGAAAACCTCAAGCTTCCTCTGCATAAGATGCATGAGATGACATTACTCGAGTCATCTGCAGCCAGTTCAGGGCGGATGACATTTCTGCTTGGCATGCGTCAGGATATGTTTTTTTCATGAGGCAAAACAGATTGAAGTGTCTCATCCTCCATCCTTGCCAGCTCAAATATACGTAAAGTTCCACATAGGCATGACACTAAATTGCATCACTTTTACAAGGCCTTGCAGTTTGCTTGTTAATGCAGAAAAAAAGAGTTGCTGCTGTCTCGGGTAAATATGGACGCCACATTCCCTTGTCATCGTGTTCAATTTTCTTGATGAATAGATCAAATATGACCACCTAGTTCACAGCAGCACATAATAAATCAGCCCACATCTTTATCTGCCCATCACCGGGGGTTCCTCCATCTTAAAGTTGGCGTTCACGTTCCATTATGGGAGTTTGCGTTCACTAAGCCACCCCTGGAACATGCTGAAATGTAGCGCGTCGAGGACTTTATCGACAGGCATGCTCATAAGTCAGGCCGTCCGAGCCGTCATCTGGTATCGTTTCATCCTGCCTCTTCCACGGAGCCCCGCCAGTGACCTACAGATAAATCGCGTGTGGGGCCTTGCAACTGTCTCCAAGGACAAAATTAGATCAGTGTGCACCTGTCAGCATCATGAAATATGAAACAGACCAGTTCTTACTCACGGCGAGCCAAGCGGAGGCCTCACCTTAAGCTGAAACCTGGAGGACAACTCTGCCAAAGAAACAGCAGTTCTACTTGCTTCTGGAGCTTTTACAACAGAGTGCCTTGGATATTTTTTTAATTAGGCTTCAGTCACCACTGTGCATACAATAACAGCAGCTGGACAGCGAATGCTATAACTGACTTGTCCATTAGCTCTCAGCAGGAGACAGCCTCAGCTGTTTATAAATAGCAGCACGAAACTGTGTGCCTATTTGAGATGTACATAGCTGCCGGCAGTTTCAACTAAAAGGGAGTGGTGTTTATTTACCTTAAACTGCTCCACACTGAGGCCTCCACATGGATTCCCAAACAGAATGATTTGTGGAGGTGGTGTGTGCTCCAAGATTGGCAAACAGTGTGGTGAGTTTTAGTCATTTTGGTGGCTGTCTTCTCCCATGACTCGCTCTCTGCAGAGGACTACAGCTCTCAGAGACAATACATTTATGCATCCATTCATACATCCGACAGTGTACTACTACTGTGAACTGGAAACTTTAGCAGAACTTTAAACGTTCTTTGCATTTCTGGATGTTCAGAAAAACCTCAACTGATTGTTGAGATTTGCACAGAGGCAAATCACAAGAAAGGATTTTGAAGAGTTATTAAAATCATCAATGATATTAGGATTTTAATGTGACATCTTTAACGTTTTTAAAAAACATAAAGTTTAGAATGACAAAGGATTTTCAAGAATCTGGAAATAATGTTTCAAGATTCTGGTACTTAAGACAATTAACATACATCTATTTACTCTAATTATACAAAAAGGGTTTCCTCTTGTTTATATATTGCCACACAGTTTTAAATTATTTGAAATGTATTGGCATCTAATGGCCAATACAGATTTATGTTTCCCTTTCTAAGAACTACACCACATCAAAACTTCCACAGTTAAATTGAACAAACATTGACCATAACACACAAACAATGTCTATTTAGTTACAGCGTATGTCCACAAGATTACATAAATTAATCATCAGCATGCATATTATCATAGTTTTAACTTTTATATTTATTTTTTATGGGTGAACAGATAATACAATTTCAGTAATTTTGTAAAGCAAGAATTAGGTGCACACTTTTAAGTGTATAATGAATTTTCCCTATTCCACACAGGCTTAAATTGAGACAAACTGGTACAAATAGACATCCTGAACCCCTATTAATATGTGGACAAATGTCCCTAAAGCTGAAGACACTCTGGCGAATTATACCCACAACTCCCATTAGGGCAAAGTCTGCACCAGTCAGTAGGGCTGATGCAAGGCTGGTACACAGAAATGTTTCAGCGTGAGAGGGGAACAGATCTGACCCCATGTTAGCTGTATTCATGTCTAAATTTTGAGCTGATCTGGATGAAACTGGGCAGTGTAAACTATTTATTCTCTTGTTGTCTTAAATTGAACCAGCGGTGGCTCATATTTTCCTGACTGGGCTGTTGGGTAGCTGCAGCAAACTCATGGGTCCTTCAAACCTCTTATGAGCAAGCATAATGTCATGTATGCACTCTGTGGATAATATCACACTAAGTACAACCTTGTCACAATACAAGACAGTTCCAAAATTCTGTCTTTGACAAGTGAATAAAAGACTGAGGACCTTGGAGTAAAACAGCAACTGTAGGAATGATAAAACCATGACTGTGGCTCAGTAGGAAGAGTAGTCGTCTTGCAATCAGTGCAAGTTGTGGTTGTGGGTTTGATTCCAGCTTCCTCCTGCCATATGTCAATGTGCCCCTGGGCAAGGCACTTAACCTCAAGTTGCCTACCGATCTGCGTATCGGTGTATGACTGTGTGAGCATTAGTGAGTGCAATTGGGTGAATGTGGCTCTAGTGTAAAGCGCTTTGAGTGGTCTGTATGACTGGAAAAGCGCTATAGAAGTTCAGTCCATTACCATTTACAAAGCCTTTTCCAGCTTCATGCTTGCACATATCCAACACTATGTCAGACAGAAGTGCAGTAATTAATTTTTTCTGGAGTGTTTCTAAATTTGGGCTGCACGGTGGCGCAGTTGGTAGCACTGTTGCCTTGCAGCAAGAAGGTCCTGGGTTTGATTCCCAACCAGGGATCTTTCTGCATGGAGTTTGCATGTTCTCCCTGTGCATGCGTGGGCTCTCACTGGGTACTCCGGCTTCCTGCCACAGTCCAAAGACATGCCTGTTAGGTTAATTGGTCACTCTAAATTGCCCTTAGGTGTATAAATGAGTGTGTGCATAGTTGTTTGTGTGTTGCTCTGTGATGGACTGGCGACTTGTCCAGGGTGTACCCTGCCTCTTGCCCATAGACTGCTGGAGATAGGCACCAGCTCCCCCACGACCCACTATGGAATAAGCAGTGGTAGAAAATGACTGACTGTTTCTAAATTTTTAAAACATATTTTGTCCACAAATACACATAACCCCTCAAATAAAAACTTTTTAGTTTATCTTTTTTAGTTTGTGTTTTTTAATCTCACCTAAATCATTTCAGATTTTTGCTGTCGATTAAATCCAAATGCTTAGATACAATATTAAAGAGAAGAACAAATATCTTTAGTTTTCCATTCTTCTGCATCAGTCTATATCATACTTGACCCTGAAATAACTAATATTATAGAGAAACACATTTTCTGCAATTTGTTAGACTCAAAATCCAACCTGTTACAAAAGTCTTGTCCATTATTTTTTATGGCCCCACAGATGAGTCAGAATGTCTCCCTCTGGTGGTTTTAGCGGGTATTGGAATTTTGGCGATTCTCGTATTCAACTCTCCTTTCGACTGCATGACGCGTTCAGTTGGCTTCAGTTGGTTTGACAGTTCATGTAGTTTGTGATTACTGCCAGTGGTACTGGTCCATTGCTCAAAATACATCAAAGAATGAAGATGGAGGACTATAGAAACTTAACTTCCCTTCATATGAACAGCTGGATGGATGAAAAATGGACACGAAGAGACGTTCCAACAGGCCAGGGATCCCAAATATATCACATCGAAGTTGTTAAGCTTTGGGAATGGCTTGAACCTTAACCATATTTAAAATGTGTGAATTATGCTCAAAAGTCAGTTCCATAACAAGAAGCCAAGTCACTTAAATTAAGTACATTTCTGATTATAGGAGTTGTTGAATATTCAGCAAGAACTACACCTGTAGCTTGTTGACGTCTAAAAAAAGTGTGTGATTTCTCTGTAGCTTCATAAGAGACATTTAGTAAAATATTTATTAAGATGTACAGAGCCTTGCGAAAATCTTTGGCCCCCTTGAACATTTCAACCTCTTGCCACATTTCAGGCTTCAAACATAAAGATATAAAATTCAAATTTTTTGTGAAGAATCAACAACAATTGGAACACAATCGTGGAGTGGAATGAAATTTATTGGAGGTGTCAAACTTTTAAAAAACTGATAAGTGGGGCGTGCAATATTATTCGGCCCCTTTACTTTCAGACCAGCAAACTCACTCCAGAAGTTCAGTGAGGATCTCTGAATGATCCAATGTTGTCCCAAATGACTGATGATGATAAATAGAATCCACCTGTGTGTAATCAAGTCTCCGTATAAATGCACCTGCTCTGTGATAGTCTCACGGTTCTGTTCAAAGCACAGAGAGCATCATGAAGACCAAGGAACACACCACACAGGTCCGAGATACTGTTGTGGAGAAGTTTAAAGCCGGATTTGGATACAAAAAGATTTCCCAAGCTTTAAACATCCCAAGGAGCACTGTGCAAGCAATCATATTGAAACGGAAGGAATATCAGACCACTGCAAATCTACCAAGACCCAGCCGTCCCTCTAAACTCTCATCTCGAATAAGGAGAAGACTGATCAGAGATGCAGCCAAGAGGCCCATGATCACTCTGGATGAACTGCAGAGATCTTCAGCTGAGGTGGGAGAGTCTGTCCATAGGACAACAATCAGTCGTACACTGCACCAATCTGGCGTTTATGGAAGAGTGGCAAGAAGAAAGCCATTTCTCAAAGATATCCATAAAAAGTCTCATTTAAAGTTTGCCACAAGCCACCTGGGAGACACACCAAACATGTGGAAGAAGGTGCTCTGGTCAGATGAAACCAAAATCAAACTGTTTGGCCACAATGCAAAACGATATGTTTGGTGTAAAAGCAACACAGCTCATCACCCTGAACACACCATCCCCACTGTCAAACATGGTGGTGGCACCATCATGGTTTGGGCCTGCTTTTTGTCAGGAGGACAGGGAAGATGGTCACTATTGATGGGAAGATGGATGGGGCCAAATACAGGACCATTCTGGAAGAAAACCTGTTGGAGTCTGCAAGAGACCTGAGACTGGGACGGAGATTTATCTTCCAACAAGACAATGTTCCAAAACATAAAGCCAAATCTACAATGGAATGGTTCACAAATAAACATATCCAGGTGTTGGAATGGCCAAGTCAAAGTCCAGACCTGAATCCAATCAAGAATCTGTGGAAAGAGCTGAAGACTGCTGTTCATGAATGCTCTCCATCCAACCTCACTGAGCTTGAGCTGTTTTGCAAGGAAGAATGGGCAAGAATTTCAGTGCCTCGATGTGCAAAACTGATAGAGACATACGCCAAGCAACTTGTAGCTGTAATTGCAGCAAAGGGTGGCGCTACAAAATATTAACGCAAGGGGGCTGAATAATATTGCAGGCCCCACTTTTCAGTTTTTTATTTGTTAAACAAGTTTGACACATCCAATAAATTTCATTCCACTTCCCGATTGTGTCCGACTTGTTGTTGATTCTTCACAAAAAATTTGAATTTCATATCTTTATGTTTGAAGCCTGAAATGTGGCAAGAGGTTGAAAAGTTCAAGGGGGCCAAATACCTTCGCAAGGCACTGTATGTAAATATTTAAGTATGTAATGTGTGTAATTTAACCTATGTGGCTTCAGAAAATACCACAATACATTCTATAATTATTATTATGTAATCATGAAAGTTTGGATTTTTAAGGTCTTGAAACATTGAGGGCTTTAGTCCAGACCCCTTCTTCCTCCTCTTCCGTCTTACATATATACCTTGTATTTATGCATTTTCTTCACTATGTTTATCTCTTGCATGTAGCACATCACTGAAAAAATATAGTCCACCCCCACCTGCTGAGTAGGACCCACCCTGGTCACTCTGGGTATAAATTATATTGAGACTAGGCAATGGCTCCCAAATAATGTTTTTTTCTACAGTTGTTTTAGAACCCGTGAGGCCCAGAGTTGGAAGGGCTGGCCTATACTCATACACTGTGGGGTTACAATACGGAACCGATGTTCTGTTTAGTAAAGGCTTTGCCCTTTAAGGCTATCGCTAGTGGATTAAAGGAAAAGTGGGATGTAGGCTATGCCTCACTGGGTCCATCCGGACCACAAACATAAAGCATATGCTCACACAGAACAACCTTAAACTCAGCCTTGGCACTCAGAGGCACTAAACAACAGAGGAGAAATGATCTCTGGTCAGGACAGAGGCTGAGATGACAGACCTGCTGCTGTGAACAGTGACAATGAAGGTTACAAACTGTAATGGTCTAACTATGAATAGAGCAGGCCAACAACTCCTAAGAAGGATCACAGAAATCACACGAAACTGCTCCAGGTCTGAGAGATCAGGTTGGGATGGATTACTTTATTATGACGATGCATCTGCGTTGCATTATCCATTCATTGTGGAAAGAAAAAACGTTTAAGAGTATCATGAAACACCACCTGCTGGACAACACTTAAAACTGTGAATGAACTAATATCAGCTTTAACAACATTAATACTGAATCTAATGTTTTCACCAGTTTCAAGTCCTTCCATTTAGAAGATTTAAAAGTGTTACCTACAAACACTTAAAAACATTGAGATATATCATAATGTTTGAATTTGTTTTTGTGTGGTTTTAATTTTACTCATATCTTTGAGTATTTATGCAGTTCCCAACAGTAGTTAATAGTTCTGTTAAAAATCAAAGAATTCTTTCCTTACAGAAGAGCTTTTTCTCCCCCTAAAATGTGTTTAGGACCAGAAATTAATGTTCCTGATCAAAAGCCTTTCAGTAATCGAAACATCTTAACAAGAGACCATGACAGTTGAAGCAAATGGTAGAGTATCTTCTCCCCTATAGCGCTCTGAATTACAGCATCACTGCTGGAGGTGTGATGCTGTTGATGCCGTCCAGACAATCTGTGAAAAGCTGGTGGGCTAAGCTTTTCCTCCCTTCATTGAACAATCCACAGTCCTGCAGTCAGTCTCAATACTTGTGACAGGGAATTACCCATGCTGACAGCTGAACTAGTTTTCCAGCCATTAGAATAGGTTGGATCTTACACAGATCTCAAAATCACTAAGTGCTGCAAGCAAAACAGACCGAAATTTTTGGTGAAGCTCAAAAACACTTTGCTGTAAAATATTTAGCCACATTTTGTGACTGACCTTAGAAGTTATGTCTTTTGATTCTGACTTAATAATTAATGGTTGTAATTATGATCAGTGGTGGTTCTTGCATGTATAGAATCATGGAAGAGCCCCTCCTGTCACCCCCAGCATTTAAAAAGATCATCTAAAGCAGGAAATCATTTAAATTCTGCGTGCAACAAAAGGCATTGCAATGCTGCACATAGCACATAAAATAGTTTCCACATCAGCAGCAAGCAGGAGAGCAACGCCATTGACTGCTCATGGATAAAAGCACCAGAAAACCTATACCAGGTGTAATTGACTTTTTTTTTTTTACCTGGTGGTTGTGTACTTCCCCCTGTCTAATAGTGACCTGGACAACTGCCCATGTGGCCTATATCAAACTCTGCCACTGATTATAAGCAATGACAAACCAAAAGCTTAAGACCCTGAGAAAAACTTGATTCTTGTGCAAACCAGTACACTGCCTTGCAAAAGTATTGAAAGTACTTTATTACATTTTATTACATCAAAACCACAAATTTGTATTAATTTTACTGGGATTTTATGTTTTAGATCCTCACAAAAAAAGTGTATAGTTATAAAGTGGAAGGAAAGGGATGCACGTTTCTCTTTTTAATTTTCTTTTTACCTAATAACAGTCTGAAAAGTGTGGCATGCATTTCTATTCACCCCTAGTGCATGACAGACGCCTTGTGGACATTTTGAATTATTTCTTGAGCCAAACATTATTACACTGGTGCACACTCTAGAGTTTGAATATGCATGCTCTATAGCAGGGGTCCCCAATTAAAATAACAGGAGGTGCACTTCCTCCCTCATCCAAACATTTTGGGGTTTGATCATTTTAAATGAAGAGACAAAAATATTTTCTTTCATCTTTATTTAACATTTAATTAATACTAGAGGTTTTTTTTTTAACTACTGATCAATTATTCATATGCACAGGGGCATTTTTAGGGTCTTTTAATTTTTATAAGACAGCAGCCAAGTTTCTAAGTGATTTAAAGTTAAATGACATAGGACATGTTGTACCAGTTCACTGTCTAGGCCGGGTTTTAATTGAATGTAAATTATTGTGAATCAAACAAAGGAGGTTTACAAGAATTTTACTTAGTTTTTACAGGGGTTGGACAATGAAACTGAAACACCTCGTTTTAGACCACAATAATTTATTAGTATGGTGTAGGGCCTCCTTTTGCGGCCAATACAGCATCAATTCGTCTTGGGAATGACATATACAAGTCCTGCACAGTGGTCAGAGGGATTTTAAGCAGGATAGTGGCCAGGTCACTACGTGAAACTGGTGGAGGAAAACGTTTCCTGACTCGCTCCTCCAAAACACCCTAAAGTGGCTCAATAATATTTAGATCTGGTGACTGTGCAGGCCATGGGAGATGTTCAACTTCACTTTCATGTTCATCAAACCAATCTTTCACCAGTCTTGCTGTGTGTATTGGTGCATTGTCATCCTGATACACAGCACCGCCTTCAGGATACAATGTTTGAACCAGTGGATGCACATGGTCCTCAAGAATGGTTTGGTAGTCCTTGGCAGTGACGCGCCCATCTAGCACAAGTATTGGTCCAAGGGAATGCCATGATATGGCAGCCCAAACCATCACTGATCCACACCCATGCTTCACTCTGGGCATGCAACAGTCTGGGTGGTACGCTTCTTTGGGGCTTCTCCACACCGTAACTCTCCCGGATGTGGGGAAAACAGTAAAGATGGACTCATTAGAGAACAATACATGTTTCACATTGTCCACAGCCCAAGATTTGCGCTCCTTCCACCATTGAAACCGACGTTTGGCATTGGCATGATTGACCAAAGGTTTGGCTATAGCAGCTCGGCCGTGTATATTGACCCTGTGGAGCTCCCGACGGACAGTTCTGGTGGAAACAGGAGAGTTGAGGTGCGCATTTAATTCTGCCGTGATTTGGGCAGCCGTGGTTTTATGTTTTTTTGGATACAATCCAGGTTAGCACCCGAACATCCCTTTCAGACAGCTTCCTCTTGCGTCCACAGTTAATCCTGTTGGATGTGGTTCGTCCTTCTTGGTGGTATGCTGACATTACCCTGGATACCGTGGTTCTTGATACATCACAAAGACTTGCTGTCTTGGTCACAGATGCGCCAGCAAGACGTGCACCAACAATTTGTCCTCTTTTGAACTCTGGTATGTCACCCATAATGTTGTGTGCATTTCAATATTTTGAGCAAAACTGTGCTCTTACCCTGCTAATTGAACCTTCATACTCTGCTCTTACTGGTGCAATGTGCAATCAATGAAGACTGGCTACCAGGCTTGTCCAATTTAGCCATGAAACCTCCCACACTAAAATGACAGGTGTTTCAGTTTCATTGTCCAACCCCTGTATTTTTTGTTAGAAGCTGAATGAAGGAGAAACAGAGTTTAGGATTGATTAAAAACATTTTGCTGAAGCAGATAATGACACATTTTGTTGTATTTAGAAAAAAACCTAATCTACATTTTTGCTGATAAAATGTGTTCTTAAATTCAGAGATATTTACTATGGGCCAAATAAATGTGCTTCTTTTCTCATCTATGTAAATGACCTTTTCAAACACTCTCTTTCAAATGTCTCACTCCTGAGGCTACATGGTCTTAATTTCTTACATTTCAACAAAGGAAACTGGTATAATGTTGATTTGTTTAAAACTTAGTCAAGGAGGAAGATCCTAAAAACACATTTATTTAATTTAATTATGGTGAAAACTTTCCAAACATTTCATTAAAATTGCTCCTTCTTTCATGAACCTGTTTTGTTTTACAGCCACCTTTCAGCCCTTCCTTCCACTTATGAAGAAATTTGGCCTGCCAAAAATAATAAATGAAACATTTACAGCAATGTCTGTTGTTCTTCACTGAGCATGTGAGCCACGAGTTAAGTTCTAACGATTAAGCACTTTCTGAGACAAAATGGGTGTTAAGTTGTGGTGTTTTAGACATAACATAGAGCCTCATCCTGGTCTTTTTTTGGAGTGTCATCTTTTGTTCTGTTATTGGTATTAATATTACAGTTATTAATAACTGTATACATATGGTATAAATATATTGCCTTGAGTAATAATGTATCCTTGTTTAATTAGTTTATATAATATCACGTGTTATTCAGAAAAAAAGTTAACTAGTTAATGTTACACCTGTGATTAATTTCTATGATTGTTATTTCTCATACTGCACATTTAAACAACCCAGAGCTGTATGTTTATAATCAGCACAGAAGATATGAAAAATGCCGGAGGCTTACTTTTACACTTTCTACTATGTCTAAGTGGCACCAGTAGATATTTTCCCTGTGTATTCAGCAACAGTTTATTCTTTCTACATGTAGAACTGGACTATAGGACTGGCTGCAACAATGAGATGCAGTGTTATGATCTGAAGAACCTTTTTAATGTGTTTAGTAACTTTTATTTTTACTGAACTAAAGGACCAAATATTTTTCACATTGTGATTAATCCAGCCAGAAGCTAATAGAGAATTTTCCTACTGTTTCTATCATGGCCAGGCCAGTTAACTTTACCTGTAGCTCAGGTGAAAGTCCCTCTACTCTGTTCCTCATCATGACCCTGATCATGCTCATTGGAAGTAAACCTCCGCATCATGTCTTGCTGGGTGAACAAGTGATTAGTTTTAACTTACGATCAGGCCATTCTGAGTCAGCATTCAGGTTTTATCGCTAACTTAAGCCTGAGTTATGCTGCTCTGCTTCCACCTTTTCCTTTGCACACCAGACTCAGCTGCACAGTGTGCCAGTCTGCCAGTGACTGTGCGTGTATTTGCCTAGTCGTGGTGCGCCTGTGTGCGCAAATAATTTTTTTTTTTGTTTTTTTTCTTTTAACTCAGTGCTAGCTTAGGGGAAGCTGGCAGTGATTATATAGAGCACAATAGAAACAAATCAGATTGTTTTTTAGATTAAAATGTGAAATCCAATGCCATTTTGTGGCTTAGTGCATCTTTTTAATACTTCTAAATTTGGCCAAGTTCTAACAACACGCCTGCATATGCACATAAAATCATAAGCTGAACAGAAAAGAGCTATTCAATTTAAGTACCACTATTAAAAACACTATGAATGGCACAGTCGAGCTGGGTCTCTGCAACTTGGTATAATTCTGCTCTCCTTGTGCTTGTGGCAGGCATGCTTAACCTTTTCCTTAAGCTGTTGTCCTTCTTTTCCATCTTAGTGTTTCTGCCACAGCTTCCATGCACTCTTTGATCATTTCCCAGTCAGTGTAAGGCTTTTTGTGTTTTCCCAAAATCCACTGTACTGGCAAGTGAACACTCAAATGGAGTGTGGACCAGAATGTCGCTGACCTACGGCAGTCTGTCGCGCCTGTTCAAAAGTCAGATGCAGCAGCCATTAGGAGTAAAATGTCTATATCTAAATAAATGAGAAAATGCTTTGTGGTCAGGGTAGCAGCAGCAGCCCTGACTGAAGCAGCTCATTGCCTGACTTGTATCATGTGCAACCCGGGGCCAGACTAACGGGGCTATACCATATTAACGCGAGATGTGGCACAAGTGAAGTTAGACAGTGTTGGACAACATGTTGTAATATATAAATATTTAAAATCAGGTTGGGTCCGGATTTGTCGGCCCGTGTGCACCCTGGTCCCCGAATCTGTGACCTCTGCTCTAGAGTTTGAATATGCTTTAGATGAAAGCATATTCTGTGTAAGAACAGCCCTGTCAAAGTCCAGGGCTAAATCCACTTGAAGAAACAAACAAACCAAAGAACTTGCATCTTTTTTCCTTTTACTTTATTATTGACTTGTGATTGGTCAATCACAGAAAATTAATGCAACAACATTTGGGGTGTTTCTGCGTCAAAATGTGAAATAGTTAAGGAGTTAGAATTCTTTTGCCATGCAATAGATATAAAAGTTGTTTAATTTTCTTTATTATACATTCCTATAAAATGAAGTGCAAAAGTTCACCATTTAATTGTGTTTAGATGGAGGGTCACACTTCTGGTGTATACTTGACAAAATCTGATTAAATGTGCCTGCTGCACTGTTAAATAAAAGTAGCTGATCACTTCAAATCTTGCTACGCCATTTTAACTGATCTTAATACACATGCATCAAATTAGTAATTTGTTTTCACAGTTTTACGTAAATTTGTTAGTAAAACACAGACATGAGAGACTAGTATTATCAATGGCATTAATGGCATTTTTTTACTTACAACATTAGATCAAAGTTAGGTTAAATTGAATATCTGGTGAAATCATAATCTGGGAGTTTAAGTTGTAGGTGTCATCTCTGGGTTGAAATCCAATTAAGTTTCCTGTGTGCTGAGAGGTCCAGGGTTTTCCTCAGAACTGCCCCTCATGTTTGTCTTAAATCATCAGTATGATGAGAAGGGTCTGTAATTGCAGCTACCTGTAAAAGGTGAGCGACCTTGCTGTGCCCCCTTAAGATTTGATGGCTGCTGTTGTAAGCTAGGAGCACATCAGGCCAAAGTAAATCATGCTATCTATGCTCTCCACATAGTTGAGGTTAGATCACAGCACACTGAATAAAATATTCAGTTGTGTCTCTCTGCCACCATAAACCTTAAATGTTTGTGTATATATATCACTAATTAGATGTAGATTCATGTCAGTGTCCAGCGCCTTCACATTTTTGCTGCCATCTACCACAGGAAATCAACATGAACCTTCAAATTGTCCCTGTGTCAAGGAATCCCTTTTAAGCTGATCCAAGAAAAAAAGCAACAACCACAGATATGAATAGTTTAAAAATAGAACAATATTATATTCCCCGCTGCTTCTTTACTTGTTTGAGGAGCCATGTGTTCATGCTCCCTGTTGTGTTCCTGGAATGACTTCAAAGATTGCATCACTCATCCATCCACTGCTCAAATCTCCAAAAATTAATATTCAAACTGTGTGGTAGAAAGATGTTGCCCAGCAGCTCTAAACAGGACAGCATCAAGATAAATAATGCAACTTTCTTTTAGATTACTTGTGCCATCTGTTTGAAGATTTTGGATCAAGAGTTTGGAACAAGAGTTACTTACCTTGTTCATCTGCCTTCTCTGAGTTTGAGGTGAATATAAAAAGAGGTGACCCTTTATGACACCTCATCTAGGTCTTTTTTTTTTTACAGTTTCATCAACTTTTGAAATGACCCATTTAAAAAAAAAAAAAAAGACTTATTTTTAAAGAACCTTTATCCCAAAGCTTTGAACATATAGGGACAGACATTTTAGTTCGTTCTGTTTTGCGAAATAGCTGAAACCCAGTCAGACAGAGATCATATGTCAACATAAATTTTCATAGAGTTTCATGTCATAGATTCAGAATTTGATCTAGGCCCTACATTTATTTCTTAGCATCATTTCAGCTTTGGTTTTATAGTTAAGGTCGTTGTCCTGCTGGAAGGTACACCTCTGCCCCAGTCTCAAGTGTTTATCATCTGCCAACAGGTTTTCTTCTAGGATTGTCCAGTATTTGGCTCCATCCATATTCCAATCAACTCTAATCAGCGTTCCTGTCCCTGTTTAAGAAAGTTCCCCCACAGCATGATTGAGGTTTAAGGAGCATTTTATTGTGAAGAAAAAAGCCTTGGGTTAGACAAGCCAGATTGTATGAGGTTTGAATAGTAGGTAGACAAGCTGAGTTCAGAGCATCTTTGTATTGAAGGAGGCAGTCGGTGTAGGGTTGGTGATGGACAGTTAAACCAGTTTTCTTGTAAAGTCTTTTCAGCTGACGCTTATGGGATTTCATTTGATGGAGTTCGGGTGTGCTCAGGGAGGAGAGAAAGTAACTGTTTTGGTTTTCATGAAAAAGACCTTGCAATCTGGAGTTGTTTAGAATTGGCTTCAAAAGTCTTCCCTAACTTGTGAAAATCTACATTTCTCCTTCTTCGATCTTCTCTTTTTGTATGGCAAACACTGGCACTCAGTTATGATTGTCAGCGAGGGGTTAATAGGCTTTTTAAGTTAGAAGACACTGTAGAACCTTCAGCACAACTTGTTAAAAGATATAGATGAAGTTCTGTATCTATATCTTTGAGATTGTATGAAAAGAAATGTGCACCCAAGTCCCTTTTTTTAAAAGTGATTAAAACATGTTTCACACTGGAAGAAGATTGCTTCAAAGAAGTCAAAATATGCAGTCATGATGGATGTGTGCAAACTGACACATCTGGGTTTTTTTCCACAAATCAAGAAAAATAATAAATTAAACAACCAAACAGGTTAAAAACCCTGGGGCTCTGTACAACTCAGCCATCTGTTTTGATCAGTTAGTTTGAGGAGCTGTGAGTGACAACAAACATTTCAATCTGAAAAGACTCACAAGGAAAAGGGATGGCAATTAGAAAAGTTTTAATAATGTGTGATTACATGGGTATTTCTTTGGAGCTCGGACCTGGGAGGAAGACATGAATGCTGAGAATGACATTAGCTTAAGATGAACATTTATAAGGTTTAGATTTAGAGATGTCTTCCCCCTGATCCGACACTGGTGGTAAATTGGCAGCCAGGGAGCGAGGAAACCGGGAGGAGATGGTAAGGAAGATGGTGGAGGTAGGGTGGAGGAGGGATGAGCTCAGCTGACAAGTGAGGATGAACATGCCTGAAGGTCCTTTAAAAGCGATGTGTCAGAAGGTGATTGGATGGAGAGTCAGGCAGACAGGATGCTGATTGGAAGGGAGACACACAGAAGAGTCATTGGAAGGTTCAGGTGGTGAAGGTCAGTCTTTCATTCTGAATTTTCGTCAAAACTCCATAACACCAGACACATCTGAAACATGCAGCTCTGGAGATTGCATGAGAGCATTGAGAGACTATAAGCTTTAACCAGTGGCGGCCTAAACTCTTAGATGCTGAAATACACAGAAAGTGAAGCAGGTAAAAGAAAGAGTAAGTCTAAGCCTCCTCTAGTCCTGCTTCAGAATGATTAAGTCTAAGCATTCTGACTTAAGCATTCTGAAGCAGGACAAGAGGATGGATAAAGAGGTCAACTGAGCAAGCTCGGACTTTAAATCGTGTAAAAGAGAAAAGTGTGTAAAAAAGTGTAACAGTAAGGCACGTACCAACCTCCTGGACCCACACTGACTGGTGATTGTACAAGATAAGAGCCTGTTAGCTGAAGAAACCATTGGGAAGAAAGTGCTGTAAAGCTACAACAGAAACATTGCATATTGTATCTAAACATGTGGCAGACTCCTAATGACACCTTTTGTTAAAGAACCAATCACTACTTTTGTGGAAGTTTAATGAGTTGGTATGAGTTTGTATTGTGTCGACAAGAAAGAAACAGTTTGCATAGTCATTTCCTGTTGTTTACAGTCTTAATATCCAAACATTGTTTGCATATATGTTAATACAACATTGCCAGAATCAACTTGAAATTTCCCTGTCTGCATTTTGCATAAATGCACAAATTGCTGTTTAATCAGGCGAATAGACAACAAAACTTCTCATTACTTTTTCTTTTTTTTTCTTGCGTTTATTCACAAAAGCGAAGCTGAAAATTAGGCCTGCGTAGCCTCCTTTCATTCAACAAGGATGGCAAAAAAGGAAAAAAAAAACTTGTCATTACCTTTCCATCTTCTTCTTCTGTGTTCTCTGGATTCGTTTTGTTGCTTATGCATAAACCGTAAACAAAAGGAGTATTTCAAGGTGGTGTCAGTTTTTCTGTGACATTAGTTAGCACCATTATAAAACACGCTGAGCGGGAGCAGTTGCAGCTATGAATAATTGATTGCCACTGAAAGATGCAGGCATTGTTATGCATTATTCAAATTGGCACTTATTAATCTCTCAGCTTTTGCAGAATATAACACAGAAAAGGCTGCTTGTGATTCTTTTTTGTTGTTCAGTAGTTTTGGACCGAAGATCCTTTAATTTACCGCTGATCTGGAATTAGGGAAGAAAAATCTTCAACAAACAAGAGAAGTCCAGTTGCTTTCTACTTAAGCACTTAGGACAAGCTTTTGAAGTTGTACAGTTTTTATTTTTATAAATATTTCATTTATAAAACCTGAGCTTTATTCTTTTATTTTTTGCCGTAGTTTCTGTTTTTCTGTCCTCAGGTTATTTGTAGTTATTTTTAAGTAGAGATCACAGATGGCATGAACAGAACGCCATCCATACAACCTGAAAACACCTTGACATGAAATGCATAAGGTCTACAAATGTGACTCTTATTGCAAGCTTATTAATAATGCAGAAACAAAATATCTGATTTAAACTGACTCGTATTGGTTTTTGGCGGCTAAAGGAAAGTGCTGGAACAACCTGACTGTTCTGATATGAAAATCCCTCAGGCACACCTTGAAATCTTACCCTCTCTTCAACTTCATTTAAAGCTGGAAATTTATTAAGGTAAAGGTCTCATTTCAGCACAGCTGAGCTCTTTGCTTGAATCTAAATAAACCAGCTGATGGAGAGGAAAAAAAATAGGAAGTTAGATAAATTTCAGAAGTGATGGAATGATGTGAGCACAGAACAGAGCTACAGAGCAGAACAGAATGAATGATTGCTGCCCTGGTTATAAAATACTTTCATTCTGGGAGAAAGATTGAGAAGAATGATTGGGGAGAAAGAGACTGGTAATAAGGCTCTTTGACTCCATGAACCTTTGCTTATTTTGCATTCATCAAACCCAAGATTTTTTGTTAAAGGAAATTAAAGATTAAGTTGTGCTGGAGTCACATGGAGCACCTGGAGCCGGCTCTTATACAGGTAAAATGAAAGTTTTTAACTGAAAAAATGTCAAACATGGGCTTATGTCTGAGTCTGGGAGAATACTGGTCTGCTGCTTCCTCTGAACACCACTAGGTGCCGCCGGTACTGCAGGGCCAGGAGCATGACAGGTGTTACTCATCCCATCATCAGCTGGAGACCTTTAAGAGAGCGGATTGCCAGCACTTCTACACCTGAGTGTTTTGCCTACTTGGTACTTCAATCTGGCCAGAGTCTTACTGACTAAACCTTGATCCTTATATTTTGTGATAAGCCCTTGTTAAACTTCTTGTCTCGTACTGGAACCAAGCCACGGACCTTCAAGAGGATTCCAGAACGAACTCTTTGACATAACCATTTCCAGACTCAGAATTAGTCAGCACACCGCTCTCGCACTTACCGCACTAAGTGAAACCCTGTCCACCCTCCAGCAGTGAGCTACAGAATCGGCAAAAACCAGAGCCATCCAACTACCTCCCAGACTTGCCTTTCTCTCTCCCTGGCGGTTTGAAACAGTCTTGAAGTAAGCAAGCAGCAGACCGGAGGTCTCCTCTGAATTAATTGTTGCTAACCTTTGTCGTCTCTTACAGTGCCTGTTCCTGGTGCGAGCCCGCTCGGTTACTTCCGCCTTCTTTAATAAAACTCACCTAAACGGCCCTCTATTTTTGAGTGTTCTGTCTGTGGGTCAAATCGGCCATTAAAACCATGACAGCTTAAAGCTGAATCCTAACAATACAATCAGAACTTCAATGTGTTTGCTCAAGTGCACTCTGTTTTCTTTACTTCTTGAGTTGCTATATCATATTTGGCTAAGTATTTCTTGTTAATTTGGTGTTTAGTTACAGTTTATCTGATCCTCTTGTTCTCCTGGTGTTTCACCATTTCTCCAACAGTTTAGGCTTCCCTACTGCTGTTCCACATTTAATTTCTCAAGGACTTTGGGTCAAGTACTTATCACAATCACGTCAGAATCAATCACATTTCTTCCACCATCACTCTCAGTACTGGCATTCCCCAAGGCTGAATCTTCAATCCAGTTTTCCATTTGGTCTTCACACACAACTCCATCGCCTCTTGAAACTCTCTCATAACACCCTTAATGAATTAGCAGGTGACATAACTATTGCAAGACTTAAAAAATGATGAAACTGCGTACATACAGGAGCTGCAGACACTGACCAACTTATGCAAAACTAATGGCCTTCTTCTGAACATTAAGAAAACAAAAGAAATCATAATTTAGGAAAAACAAAAAATAGCATTAAAAGTTCTAAGCTGTTTGGAGTTCATATTGCTGAGGACCAAAACTGGAACCTCAAGATCTCCTGCATTACCAAGTGAAACCCAGCACAGAATGTTCTTTTTGAGGACCCTTGTGCTGCACAATAGAGAGCACACTAATTTAATCCCATTGTGAATGTTATGTTGGCTGGACTGCCACAGAAAACGTATCTGCAAAAGGATGTGAGGACAGCTGAGAGGATTGTCAGCTGCCCTCTTGTGGATCTGACATCCACCCGAGCCTCATCCTCACACTGGTCACAGTTCTCCTGCAGGACCCCTCGTGTAGGGAACTCCCTCTACCACACTCCCCTCAGACAGATTCAAACCCCCAACATGTGCACAAGCAGAATATATAAAAGTTTTTCCCTCCAGCAGTGAAAATACTGCAAACATAGGACACCTTGGATTCAGTGCAAATAAGTTATTTTTAATTTAATTCTCAGTTGATTTAGTTCTCAGTTTATTTACCTCTGTGTGTAAATTGCATACAAACAGCTATTTATATTTTCATGAGCTCCAACTGGTTTAGTCTAACAGAGTTAACTGTGTACCTGTCGACACAGTGCAATTTACAGCCACTAAATGTACAAGTTGGAATAATAAAGAATAGAAATACTAAATAAAGCTGATTCTATCTATCTATCTATCTATCTATCTATCTATCTATCTATCTATCTATCTATGCAACTTTAATGCAGAGGTGTATTTCAGTTTAAGGAGTAAATCTATAGAGTAATTTGAATAATAATTTAAGAAATATAAATCTCAGACAATGTTAAATAAAAAATGTTCATGTGCATCTGTATTTATTCTATGGTACTGTAGTATGGGAGGGCCATATAAAGATGATATAAGATAAAGTATTATAGTTTTTTCTACATAGTCTCTTTTTACTTTTTTACATGAATTTTGGATTTCTTGTTTCAGATTGACCAACATTTGAATGTGGTTAGTTAATAATTGATATAGGGTGTTTTAATTACTAAAGTACTGAACTGAAAAAGTGTAAAAACGTTTAAAGTTTTTAAAATATTAGAAGGTAAAACAGGGTTAGATCAAGTTTCCCAATTTGAATACTTTCCTCTTAAAGTTCTGCAGCTGACAGATGCCAAGATAAAATGATTCTGTAAGATTCTGTTCATGTTTTGCTTTTCTTTTTTGCTTAAAAGCACTGAAGGGCCAGGTTGAAAAAGTTGACATATTAGTATTTATACTAGTGCAGGAGCAGAGAAAATCCCAGAAGATACAAAATGTCCAACTTCAACATGACTTGTTGACATGAGTGTAGTCGCTCTGTTCATGCATCTCTTTTCAAATCAGTCTGATAATTTGCCACTTATCAAAAAAGAGCTGTTGATGAGCATGATTGCTAGTTCAGTGGAGTTCAGCTTAGCAGAATGCTATAGAAAACCTTCAGACTGAGGAATAAAAAGGACATCTCACAAATTGTCAGCAATGCTTATGAGTCACATTCTACTGAAGCAAAATCTCTAAGGAACATTTCTAGCATCTCAAAAAAAATTATGACGTGAGTGCCGATTAATGCTGGTGACAAGGACTGAGAATTTCACCAGATACAAATAAATGCATCTGCATCCCATTAGTGGCAATATGAAGTATATTGTTACAGCTAAAAATTTACCTCAGTTTAAAATTATCTTTTTTTTAAATCATTTTTCAATAAAATTACTCATGCATTACATACATTAAAAATATGCTCACATTTGCTTACTTTTCACTTAATCTTTTGATTAACACACATTTAACCTAATTTAATGCAGCCATTTTGCAAGCGTGGTAAAATTCACAGCTTATATCCTCACCTGCGACTTAAGTCCCTGTTATGTGTATAGTGTGCAAGTTTTGTCACACATTTCACTCATTTGCAGCAGATGCTACTGCTCAGCATTTCGAAGCTGCTTTTCATAGACTGCTGCGTTGAGTAAATCCTCAGCTCGTATTGTGCTGCAGGTAGGTGGGGAGTCGTAATCCTCAAATCAATCCACTAGGGGGGATAGAGCAAAAGGGGGGAATAAGGGAAATGATGCAAAGAGGAGTACAAAAATTCAAAAGGATTAACATTTATTAAAGTCTTCACACCGGCTGCATTTTAAACTGATTCTTCCCAAAAGCTGCTCTTGCCCCCGGCTTTAATAGAGGGATCTGTTTTCAATATTCAGCCCCGTAGTTTTGGATTAGCTGCAAAGAACAACACCTCTGCTCCTCCCCAATTACAGTCTCATTACACACAGCTTCTGCGACCTCAGCTGATGAACACGATTAATCAGCTGCACTCGGGTTGCCTCTGCCAGGTGCTTTGGCTGGTACCGTAATAATGCTGACCTTCCTACGCTGACAGATGCTAAGCATTCTGTGGCAGCCTCAAGTTTACAGGCGCTGCCTGAACACAGCCGCTCTTTGAATTAACTTAAGGCCAGTTAAACTGCTTTAATCAGTTCCAGCTGAAAACCCATCTCATGACCTAAAAATTGTTAATTACATCCCACACAATCTTTTCTGAAGTCAAAACTTTTTCACATTTATTTTATATTTGATCTGCAAAGACTATTTGAAGAGATGCAACAGGTGCTGAACATCTTTTGAAATCAAGACTATTGATGCTCCGATTGCTATGTCCTAAATGTTATATAAAATAAAGCGGATCTAATTTGAATGAAACGATTAAACTGAGTATGCCTTAAATGTTCTGTGACTGCCACTTCACGATTGTGTCCCACTTGTTGTTGATTCTTCACAAAAAATTAGAATGTTATATCTTTATGTTTGAGGCCTGAAATGTGGCAAGAGATTGACCAGTTCAAGGGGGCCGAGTACTTTCGCAAGTCACTGTATCTGTTACTGCTTGTTTGCTCCTCAAAATATAACAAATACCACATTGTTAATTTATTTATTAATGTATTATGAATCTACTACACATAAAATCATAGTTTAACTGAAAATACTAACTAGAACTAAAATATGTCATTCCAGTTAAATTCTTCTTTTGTCAGTGAGCAAGTTGGAGTGATGTGGAGCCTGCAGGCAATTCCCACTGCAGTCTCCCTCATAATGCAAGAAACAAGACAGAAAATGGTATTCAGGTGAACAGGATTTTGTGTGCAGCTGTAAGGGCTTCTATAATATTGGGATTGTTATTATTCATTGTGATTTTAATTTAATGTCATATTGCATGAACAAGCTGTAAGACTTTTTTGTGCTCATGTAACGGTGTCCGATCTCAGGTTGTGACACACTGCAAACAGTAAAGGAAAAGTTTAATATTATTTGGTTGTAATACAGAGTTATTATCTGTATAAGCAAGTCTGCATCAATAAAGGCAATGTTATGTTTATTCAAAAAATTCAAGATGAGGTGTTCTATGTGTGCTATGAGTTTGATGGCACTACAACATGCTATAGTGAAGTTATTGACCATTTTATGCATATTTTACTGAATATTTGGCTATTTAGGCTATAGTCTTTGGGAAATTCAAATTTATTTTAAGTATTAATTTCCAATCCAAGAAATGTAGTATGAAAAACGTGACATCACATACACATACAATGATTTTAATGACAATACACCTCTCCTTGGTGACTTTATTGAATATTTATCCATCATATTTTTCTGGTGTTGCAATTTGCTGACGGTCCCTAAGCATTTGAGGAGCAGCGAGCTCTGCATAGAGGCCAATGCAAGTCTCCCAGCGCGGTGTTAGGCTCGTTTTGAGGAAAATACGATTGTAGCTCACTGTCTCTCTTGTTGTGGTTGCAGAGAGGTGTTGGTTTTCTAGAGGCAATGTTCCGCTGATGAGATCCATCTCAGCTTGGAGCTGATTGAAATCCTCCATGACCTGTGCAAAACGAAAATGGAGGTAGTCATTGGGTTCATTTTGATCAATATCATTTGCCAATGACCTTAAATCATAGGCAATGGCTGTAAGAGAACCCTCCATCGTGCCTACCAAAAGAACTTCGGTACTGGAGTCTAGGCAGTAGCTGCAGGATCAGGATCATACACACAACTCTAACCAATGGTGCTGAAGACAAATCTTAGAACCACCCATCTCATTAACATACGGAGACAGAAAAGCAGAAGTAAATAAATGTGGAAATGTAGAAATACAGAAATAATTGTAGGAAGAAATAAATAAAAGTAGAAATAAATGAATGTATGAATAAATAAATGTATAAATGAAAAAATTTATAAATGAATAAATAAATGCATAAATGTATAAATACACAAAAAGGAAAAATAAATGAAAAAATAGATAAATAAATAGACAAATGCAAGTAAAATAAATATAGAATTAGTCTTTTTCATGACCAAAACATAATTTGTTTATTTATTTATGCATTTATACATTTATATGTGTATTTATTTCTTCTTATATTTATTTATTTATATATTTATATGTGTATTTATTTATGTATATGTCTATTTATTTATGTACATATTTATTTTTCATTTTGTCATTTTTTGTCCCTCATATGTATCAATGGCCTACACACAAAGGAAAACACAGCTGTTATTACAAGCAGAGTAAGAGATTTTAGTGATTTTTAATTAATCAAAAACCTACTTTTCTGTAACCCACATTGAGGTAAGCCTAAATTCAAAATGGTTAAAACAATAAAATAGCCCCTTACTGTCAAGAAATATTTGCAAATATAAGTGCATGGGCCAAGACATTTTGAAGACGTTTTAAGTCTTCTTGCCTTGGTCTTGATACACACTGGTCAGTGATAATGGCCTGTAAAAATAAAAGCTATTCATTCAAGGTGCCTTACATGATAAAACACTAGAAAAGAATACACATAAAAAAGTACATTGCAGCAGCATAATAAATAAAAGTAAATACATTTTGAACTGAAGACTTTAAATTAATGATGTTTTAGTTAACAGTTTAAAACGAACAGTCATAGTCAACTCTAAAAGAATGGGATTTTTACCTTGATTTAAACTCAGGGTTTCAGCATTATTGCAGTTGTCTGGAAGTTTGTTCTAGATTATTGCAGTAAAAGAACTGAATGGTGCTTTTCCATGTTTGGTTCTGATTTTGGGGATGCAGAGTAGACTTGGACCAGAAGACCTGAGTGGTGTGGAAGGTTGATACAACAGCAATAGATCTTCAATGTATTTTGGTGCTAAGCCATCAGTGATTTATACACTAACATAAGTATTTAAAAGTCTATTCTCTGAGATACAGGGAGCCAGTATAAGGACTTTAGAACTATGAAGATGTGCTCTACTTTATTAGTTTTAGTGATGTGGACAGCAGGATTGCGGACCAGCAGCAGCTGTCTGATTGACCATGTAAGGTAGACCTGTGAAGATACTGTTGGAGTAATCACTTTGACTAAAGATAAACACATAGATGGGTTTCACAAGATCCAGATGCGACATTAGTTCTTTAACCCTGAAACTGCTCATCAGGTGATAGAAGGCTGACTTAGTATTTGTATTTATGTGTCTCTGTAGGTTCCAGTCTAAACCCATCACTGCAGATTTCGGGCCTGATCTGTAGTTTCTTGTTATAATAACTGAAGCTGTGTGCTGACTCTTAATCACTCCTCCTTTTGTTTCTATTTAACTGAAGAAAGTTTCATTTGTTCAATGAAAGGGTTTATAGTCACCTAGTGACATTGGAATGTAAAGTTGTGTCATCTGCATAGTTATGGTAACTCTTTCTGTTTATGGTAACATATCTTTCAGGTAGGGGGGCGCATGCAAATTTTAATTAAGAGGTCCCCTCAAGATTAAACCTTGAGGAATCCTACATGCAATTTTGTCAACTCTGATGTAAAGAAACCTATTGACATACAAATGACAAATGCCCATGTCCTTCAAGTAACACTCAAACCAGTGAAGTGTGTACCAGAAACACCGACTCAGTTCTCTAGTCACTCCAGTAATATACCATAATTAACAGTGTCAAATGCTGCACTAAGGTCCAATAATACCAGCTCTGTAATAATACCAGAAAATGTCCTGCTTCAGCTCTGTGTCTTGTCTTCTTTTTGGAGCCTCTTTTTGCATATCTTCCAAATTCTGAGTTATGGATTTGGTCAGCTGGTCTCTCAATGCAATTGATCAAATTTTCTCAAGGAGAAGACAGGGTGAAGGAGAGCCCAACTTCTCCAGACGGGACGTTTTTCTCCGGAAACACGATGGACTCCTGGCAGAAGTGGAGGATTGTGTGTTTGTCGATAATGTCAGTCGAGGATGTGGAAGATATGTATATAATTGGATGTTTGATATCAGGATTACTGCTTTTAGGAGTCAGTGGTTACCTGGCATATCGAGAAATTCGGAGAATGTCAGCAGCAGTTCTGGCAATTGTGAGGCTGCCTGGCATGGGTTCTTCAGGGCGATCAGGACTCAGACCGAGATGTTACGTGAGCTGAATCGCAGACTGGATGTGATCCTTACACAGGATCGCAGGTAGGACTGGACTCAGGGGTGAAATGGGATAAATCTTGGAGAAAGTTGTTCGCTCGGATCTGGTGAAAGACCAGGAATTTGGCTGTTTGGATTCGCCTTTGAGAAGCACCAGCGAGACTCTCAAGGCTGACAGAAAATTAAGAGTCAGCCTAACCCAAATAATTAGTGTTTTTCTGAATCTGGCTCCCCTGCACGGCCTTGATGGCTGGCTATCTTCAACTTCTCCTGGAAGTTATGTAAACATGACGCTCTGCTCCCTCTGCCCCCTCCCTTCCCTGAGGACATCTGTGGACCTGCTCAGAACTTTGTGGCTGGTTGATGAACATTCCAACGTATCATCAAGGACAATGGCCTCTGTGACAGTGCTTCATGGACTTACTTGCACACACTCACTTGCACACACACACATGCTCAAGATAAACATATGCACCCCCTCACACCACCTTCACCGTTCCCGGCATGATGTTGTTTCATAAACTTGTTGCTTCTTTATGCTGAGGTTTTTTGCAATCTCAAACTGTATCCTGCTAAGGATAAAGTGTGAAATATGATTTTTTCCCTCTACTTACCTAATGTGGCCTCTTTTCTCATCTAGCAAGGGCAGCGCCTGTGAGTGGGTAGCAAAGCCTCGGTGACCCGTCTCCCCCTTGTCTTGTGTCATGATGTCTATTTGGATGGGTTGTACTGGAATTCTAATTTCCCCTCAGGGATCAATAAAGTATCTTTGAATTGAATTGAATTGAGTATGTTTTTTTCACAGTCTGCATTTATACAGATGTCATTGAACACCTTTACAAGGGCAGTCTGGGTCATATGGTGAGCACAGAAACCTGAGTAGAAGTTGCCAAAGTGGTTGGTCATTGTTAAAAACTTATTTAACAGTTTAAACATCTTTTTCAATAACCTTACAGATTAATACGAGATTTGAGATTATCCTGTAATTTGGTATATGGCAACGTGTCCAGATTATTCTGTTTTAATAGTGGTTTGAAAATTGCTGTTTTTAGGGCCTTGGGGGGCAAAAAACTGACAAAAGGGATAAGTTTATTATTTGATTAAAATTGGATGATATGACAAGCAAAACCTTCTAAAAGAAAACTGTGTGTAAAATATTGAAAAAGCAAGAGGAGGAACTTAGTTGAAGTATATCTTCTAAGCTTATGTAGTTGATTTGGTAGAATTGTGTTATTATGGTTAAATTTGTTTTGATTAGACACAACATAGTACTGTTGCCTTGCTGCAAGAAGGTCCTGGGTTCGACTCCCAGCCGGGGGTCTTTCTGTATGAAGTTTGCATGTTCTCCCTGTGCATGCGCGGGTTCTCTCCGGGTACTCTATGGCTTCCTCCCACAGCCCAAAGACATGCCTGTTAGGTAAATTGGTATCTCTAAATTGCCCTTCAGTGTGTGAATGAGCGTGTACTTGTTTGTTTGAGTGTTGCCCTGAAATGGATTGGTGACTTGTCCAGGGTGTACCCTGCCACCCGCCCACATACAGGTCCTTCTCAAAATATTAGCATATTGTGATAAAGTTCATTATTTTCCATAATGTAATGATGAAAATTTAACATTCATATATTTTAGATTCATTGCACACTAACTGAAATATTTCAGGTCTTTTATTGTCTTAATACGTATGATTTTGGCATACAGCTCATGAAAACCCAAAATTCCTATCTCACAAAATTAGCATATCATTAAAAGGGTCTCTAAACGAGCTATGAACCTAATCATCTGAATCAACGAGTTAACTCTAAACACCTGCAAAAGATTCCTGAGGCCTTTAAAACTCCCAGCCTGGTTCATCACTCAAAACCCCAATCATGGGTAAGACTGCCGACCTGACTGCTGTCCAGAAGGCCACTATTGACACCCTCAAGCAAGAGGGTAAGACACAGAAAGAAATTTCTGAACAAATAGGCTGTTCCCAGAGTGCTGTATCAAGGCACCTTAGTGGGAAGTCTGTGGGAAGGAAAAAGTGTGGCAGAAAACGCTACACAACGAGAAGAGGTGACCGGACCCTGAGGAAGATTGTGGAGAAGGGCCAATTCCAGACCTTGGGGGACCTGCGGAAGCAGTGGACTGAGTCTGGAGTAGAAACATCCAGAGCCACCGTGCACAGATGTGTGCAGGAAATGGGCTACAGGTGCCGCATTCCCCAGGTCAAGCCACTTTTGAACCAGAAACAGCGGCAGAAGCGCCTGACCTGGGCTACAGAGAAGCAGCACTGGACTGTTGCTCAGTGGTCCAAAGTACTTTTTTCGGATGAAAGCAAATTCTGCATGTCATTCGGAAATCAAGGTGCCAGAGTCTGGAGGAAGACTGGGGAGAAGGAAATGCCAAAATGCCAGAAGTCCAGTGTCAAGTACCCACAGTCAGTGATGGTCTGGGGTGCCGTGTCAGCTGCTGGTGTTGGTCCACTGTGTTTTATCAAGGGCAGGGTCAATGCAGCTAGCTATCAGGAGATTTTGGAGCACTTCATGCTTCCATCTGCTGAAAAGCTTTATGGAGATGAAGATTTCATTTTTCAGCACAACCTGGCACTTGCTCACAGTGCCAAAACCACTGGTAAAGGGTTTACTGACCATAGTATCACTGTGCTCAATTGGCCTGCCAACTCTCCTGACCTGAACCCCATAGAGAATCTGTGGGATATTGTGAAGAGAACGTTGAGAGACTCAAGACCCAACACTCTGGATGAGCTAAAGGCCGCTATCGAAGCATCCTGGGCCTCCATAAGACCTCAGCAGTGCCACAGGCTGATTGCCTCCATGCCACGCCGCATTGAAGCAGTCATTTCTGTAAAAGGATTCCCGACCAAGTATTGAGTGCATAACTGTACATGATTATTTGAAGGTTGACGTTTTTTGTATTAAAAACACTTTTCTTTTATTGGTCGGATGAAATATGCTAACTTTGTGAGATAGGAATTTTGGGTTTTCATGAGCTGTATGTCAAAATCATCTGTATTAAGACAATAAAAGACCTGAAATATTTCAGTTAGTGTGCAATGAATCTAAAATATATGAATGTTAAATTTTCATCATGACATTATGGAAAATAATGAACTTTATCACAATATGCTAATATTTTGAGAAGGACCTGTAGGCACCAGATTCCCCGCGACCCACTATGGAAGAAGCGGTATTGAAAATGACTGACTGACTAGACACAACATTCTGGACTTGATATTAATGTACAGAATAATCTTCGGAACTTCAGAATTTTCTCAGTAAAAACAATTGCTGAATCATTGCAGGCCCTGATAAAGAGGAATCCAGATGCTACAAACACAAGAGAGTTTGTTTACCTGTCAAGACAGGCAAACACAGCACAAGCATTTTTAATGTTTTTATTGATGATTGAAAAAAAGAAAGAATTCCTAGCATTTTTCAGTTGTAAGTCATTGTGAACCTGGAGTCCAGTCTTTTGCCACCTCTGTTCTGCTTTTTGACACTTAATGAGAGCAATGGAATGAATAATGTTAGAAATTTTAGAATGGAAAAAATATACTAGCTCATTTACTGAGCTAAAGGACAAAGTGAAGATGGAAAAGTAAATTATGTTCATGTCCTTAAAAAAGCGTTTTTTTACAATATCTCCTTGGCTAATTGAGTTGATGAAAATCATGCTTTGAAACATATTAGAAAATTGGTCAGATAGTACAACATTAGTTAGAAAGACCTTGATAATGTTTAGACCCTTACCAATATTTTCTGGTAAAAAGCCTGGTAGTCTTACTGCCTGGACAGTGTACATATCAGTTTGTTTCTGGAACATCCTGAACACAAACCGACTTGCCATCCTTGATATTGCAGAAGAGACCGTATATGTAAAGGAGGTGGAGAGGGGGGCTTGGCAAATTTTGGTAGATGTTGGTTTAGTGCCATGGGCTGGACAACATGTCATGGTGTGTGTTGAGGTAGGATCCAAATGCACAGCATAGTGGAGTAGATGGAAAAAAGGTTAAATAATAAACACACTTACAAGATGACCAGTTACAGGAAGTGTGAGACATGGTCAAAAGAACAATAGGAGCATGGGATCAAAGTACATAGAGCCAGCAAACAGAGTAGTAACCTGGAGGAACCAGTGCAGAGTAATGACAACTAGAGAGTATAAATGGAAGAGTATAAAAGGAAGAGTGGAGAATGAACCTAGGGAGCCAATCAGAAGGGAATGAGAAGCAACTGGTGGAAGAGGGACTGGAGGGAACTGAGAGAGAGTGATAATTAACACTGATGAGCAGGGAGTGTAGGGAGGTAACAGAAAAGATCTAAGTGAACAGAAATAAGCAACCATTAAACTAACTAAAGAACTGTCAAGGCTGATGTGGTGGAGGACCCCAGAATGCAGATGGACAGGCATCGTAACTGTAAGTAAAACGGTTTATTATTAAGCAAAGCAATTTACTCCAAGATGGAGGCAGGAACAAAACATGAACTGAAGTAGGGTATGAACAGAAGTGGTGATGTTTCCACGATGAGTAAAGAGAATGATAGTGTATATATGGAGCGTAGTACAGGTGAAACAAGAAGACTGATTACATGATGCAGGTGGACCGAACGCAGCTGATTGTAGGCTGACAAATGCAGGGCAAAACAGAAATCCAATAATACAAATGAGTCAGGAAAACATAACGTAAAGAATATGAACTAGAAAACAATAATAAGAAAGCACAGCCAGGGAGATAATAAACAGAAACAAGATCCAAAATGTAAACTGGAAAAAAGAATAACTAAAACCCAAACAAAAACCCCAACACCCTCAAATTATGACAAGAACATAGACAAGGAGGAAATAATCTACAAGGAAATACACGCAAAAACATCTAACTCAGGAACCCCAGAATGGAATTGAAACACAAGAATAAAATCTAATAAAGATAAATGAACTAAAATAACAGCAATATATGACATGACATTGCAGAGAAAACAGACAGAACTCAAACTCAAAAACCTAACACAGGCATATCATGTCACAATCATAGGGAATATATATGAGAAAATGTGGGATTTGGGTGTGGTGTGACCTGGGTTCCGAATGGACAAGGTTTTCCATGTTCGCAGTGAAATGTAGGAGAGGGAAGTCTGTGCTGAGTGGAAAGAGTGGAGAGGTGGGTGGGGTAAGAGCTACTATCACGCAACCTTTAAATGCTTCTTTTCTCCCACACACCTGGTAAAAATCAATTTTTTAGATTCTGGTGTGTTGAAGAAGGGAAGCATCTAAAAGTTGCAGGACAGTAGTTCTTGGGCACTGAACTTGGGCATTCCTGACCTAACTACAGGAGCAACCCACCCATCAATTCCAGCAGATGGGAGTAATTTGCACCCATTATTGCTTCTGATTGTGGTTGTCCTCTCTTCTCACACAGGTAAACCAAAGAGATAAAAATAAAATATTTTACTTTTCTATTATTTGAGGGCTGCAGGTCCTAACCTGACAAGACACTTCTTAAACCCCTAAAATGATCTCACAGAAGGAATGATGTTCCTAAAGTGGTTGCAAATTAACAAGTGATGATGCAGATTGCAAAAGGCAGTAGAATGATTAATTCCTTTGATTGTAGTTCAAAATGTCTCAGATTACAAATTTATTGCCTTATGTAATTATGTGGGAATAAAAAAAGAAAAACTTAGGCACAGATGCATACCGTTTAATTTTTGCCCATGATAAATTAAAAGATAAGCGTTTGATTTCTGAGTGTTCACTTACCGTCTGTATCTGGTACCAGTCCAATCAAAAATGTGAGGCACACTTTACTGGTAGAAATCTGAGTTTTTTGTAAATACTGCTGCGGCACAGGTTCCTCGTCTCTTTTTCTACTCGTTTTGCCAAAACTATCGGCAGCTGTATGTAGACAGTTGTTTTCTTATGCATTGCACATCCAGCTCTGGTGTTTGAGAATGCTAACCAATTGGCTCTGGTTATACTTTACATACATATATCTGGATATGGGTGGGCTTTTCTAGAAATGCATGCATAAAGCATCATTTAAGTCTGGATAAACGCTTTTTTCTGGGTAGAGCTATTTTAGGAGTAGTTCAGCTTACCCTTCTAATTTCAGAATTAGAAGCATGTGCAAACTCAGATTTGCCACTATTTAGCAACTGAGAATAGCTTGTACCTACCTCCCAAAATCCCCTTTATGCAGGATTTAAGTGTTAGTATTTACAGAGCCTATGTCCAACTACATCAATAGAAACATCTTAAGCAGGCAGCTTGTGATGTGGAAGGTAAGGTGTCAGCTTCAACCCTTACACACAGCTTTGAACATACAATGGACAAGGAGCCGGGAAATCAGCAACTCAGGACACGAGGGGGCCTCCACCTGCATCGCTGTCAGCTTCCTACCTGGTAGATCCCACTCTGATGGGGTTGAATGAACCAGAGTCCCCTGGTGGAGGACCTTCTGTGCCAATCATCCAGCAAGACAGACAACCTGTAACACTGTCAGTTCTTTGATGTGGAGGAAAGGCTGGTGACCTTCACGCCTGGCGGGGAACAGCTTACAGCCAGAAAAATCATCAAAGCAATAAAGCCCGATTGCCAGTGTGGACAACTACGTGAGAGAGCGGCGAGTGTCTGCCCCCTACCCCCGATCTCCACTAAAAATCTAATTGTCAAAAAATCCATGTCTGGCCTGTCTGTGAACCAGAGGCCCATCCTGCAGTAGAACGAGATGTCAACATTTGTTTTGCATTGTGTGTGAGTGAAATGCATTTTTAATGATGGAATTCAAACAATCAATCTAAGAGCCGGCAACAAAAATAAACATGGAACCTCAGCTTTCGGATTTCTTTCTTCTGTTGTAAGTGAAAATATATTCGAGTCCCTGCTGCTGTGTTCTGATTGAACATGTTGGTTTTCTTTAGAAAGATGGAGAGAAAAAGAAAAGCACACTTTCTGCAAGCTGATTGTTTTAGAGCCACATAAATCACCTTTTGTCTCCTTTCTTCACAGTTAAAGCATCTGAGTTTTAACAAAGGATTGAGAAACTAAAGTGATTAATTGTAGCTTTTAGATCAATTAACAATGTCTTATCAGCATGTGTAAAATATCCAGGCCCTCTTCAGGTTTAAGGCTTGATTCATGAAATTTAACCAGCAGCAGAACAGAGGATGTGGTCTGTGCTGATAACAGAGATCTACCTTGTGCAATTAGCTAAAATTAGGCTAAAGGTTTAGTTTGCAAGACATTGTTTTATCACCACAATAAATTCATGATTTAAAGAATCTGAAACCATTAAACCTAACAGTAATAAAAAAAGAAATAGAATAACATGCATTTTATGATTTCTAGCTGTTCGCCAATATCTCCGAATCTGAACCGTAATGTGCACTATGTTGGTTGACATGATCTGTGTTCATTTAGTCTTCTCTTTCTGGGCCCTGTGATTGTTGTGCATCAAAAGGTCTTTTTGCATCTTCTGATGCTTTTTCTGCAATAAATGCTATGAATCAGAAAAAGGCGGACCCAAGATTCAGCTAAACACAGTACTGAAAGTTTAAAAGGTTTATTCAGCCACAGGAAAACGTCACACAGGTAACACTCCTCACAGCTTCCAGGAATCACTGAGGCAGAAAGAGGGATTAGTGACTTGTAGTCTCTTCAGATTTTGCAGGGCTCAGAAAAGTCGGGGCTCCACGAAGGGCTTGACCTGAGAAACGTGGAACCTCATGGAGTTGGGTAATCTCAGTCGTACAGCGACAGGGTTGATGATCTTGGAGATTGGGAAAGGTCAAACAAATTGGGGTGCCAATTTCCGGGATTCTACCCTTCATGGGAGGTTCTTGGCGGAGAGCCAAACTCTCTGCCCCACCTGGTACTTAGGGGCAGGGATCCGTCTCCGGTTGGCTGTTCTTGACTGAACCAGTGACATTCTGATCATCGACCTCCTGGCCTTTCTTCATATTCTTTGGCACCTTAGGGCGGCCGCTTGGGCGGATGGAACATTAGCTTTTCTCTCCTGAACTGAAAACATGGGTCGCTGGAAACCAAACACAACGTGAAAAGGAGACAAACCAGTGGCACTTGATTGCATAGAGTTCATGGCGTATTCAACCCAGGGCAAATTTTGTGACCACTTGGTCAGATCAGACTCACATAATATACGAAGTTTGGTTTCAGCTTCTTGGTTGGCTCTCTCGGTTTGGCAATCAGACTGAGGATGAAACCCTGAGGAAAGACTAACAGAAATTCCCAACAACAAACAAAACTCCTTCCAGAAATGTGACACAAATTAGGGTCCTCTATCGGAAACAATGTCATTTGGAATTCCATGGAGCCTGAAAACTTCTCGGGTCAATATCTCACCCATCTCCTTAGCAGATGGAAGCTTCTCCGAGGGCACCAGATGAACCATTTTTGAAAATCTGTCAATTATGGTTAGTAGTACAGTGACCATTAGAAACCGGTAGACCTGTCACAAAATCCATCGCAATGTGACCATGGGCGAGGGGGAATTGTCAAAGGTTGCAACAACCCTGCAGGGGGGCGACAAGAAGGCTTGGCTCGACAACATTGAGTGCATTCAGAAACAAAGTCTTTGACATCCTTGACCAGCGATTGCCACCAAAACTGAGACTGAACTGTCTGAATCATTCTGCTGATTCAAGGATGACAAACGAGGCGAGAGCAATGACAAGACTCCAATACCTTTGGCACAAGGCGTTCAGGAACAAAACAGCGATCCGGTGGACATGATGGTGGGATAGACAGATCCCTAACAGCCTCCTGGACCTCCCTTTCCACCTCAACTCGGGACACAGACAACCTGACGGTTTCAGGAAGGATAAACTCCTCTTCACCTGCAGACTGAGATTCTTCAGGCTCTTGAATCTGGGATAGGGCGTCAGGTTTGCCATTTTTACTCACTGGCCTGTAAGATAGGGAGAAATTAAAACGACCAAAAAACAGAGCCCACCTTGCCTGCCTGGGGTTCAGCCGTTTTGCTGATTTCAGGTACTCCAAGTTCTTATGGTCAGTCCACACCATAAACGGCTCCTTAGTCCCCTCCAGCCAAGGTCTCCACTTTGTCAATGCCAACTTGACGGCCAGTAACTCTGTTTCCCACGTCGTAATTCCGCTCAGCCTGAGACAGAGTCCTTGAGAAAAAGGCACATGGGTGAACACGATCATCCTCACCTCGTTTGGCTTAATACGGCTCCGACCCCAGTGCTTGAGGCATCCACCTCCACGATAAACTGTCTCTCTGGGTCAGGAGACTGTAACACTGGAGCTGACGTGAAGAGCTCCTTCAACTTATTGAAGGCCTTCTCTGCATCCTTATTCCAAAAACATTTTGTCTTGGAAGAGGTAAGAGCATTCAGGGGAGTAGCAACCAGACTGTAATTTCTAATAAACCTTCTATAGAAGTTTGCGAAGCCCAGAAATCTTTGAAGTTGCTTGCGATCAGTTGGAAGAGACCATTCCAAAATGGCCTTACTTTGGAGGGATCGACAAGCACTTGATCTGGGGAAATGATGAAGCCTAAAAAGGAAGTGGTAGTGATGTGAAACTCACATTTTTCTGCCTTGACGAACAACTGGTTTTGGAGAAGACACAGGAGACCAGACAATTAATAGGTTCTGCCTTTAGGGGGTGATGTGCCAGGAAGCAAATCAATAGCACAATCATAAGGTCTATGGGGTGGCAGATCTGTGGCCTTGATTTTATTAAATACTTCCTTTAAATCATGGTATTCTTGGATAAATCCAGATAGGTCTCCTCAACCTCATTCTCCACACTGACCTCCGTAGCAGTAGACAAAAGATAGTCAGCGGAACATGACTCAGACCAACCCAGAACTTCTTTTTTCTTCCAGTCAATGTGAGGGTTGTGTTTCTGCAACCAGGAGGCCCCTAGGACTACAGGAAGTTCAGGTGAATTAATGATCATGAAAGTTACTTTTTCTTGATGATTACCTCCAACTGTTAAGGTAATCTCCTCCGTCCTGAGGTGTGAATTGTTCATGCTGTGACCATCCAAAGCTAGCACGTTTCTTGTGTCAGCTGACGGAATAAGTTTTATGCCGTTCTTATTTGCGAATGTTTCATCCATGAATTCAGTGTCTGCTCCTGAATCAATAAACACAGCCCCCTGGAGAGACATGGAAGAGGTTTGAAAACGAGCAGGAAACAAGAAGGAGGAGGCAGTTAGTTGACCTCGGCTCAGTAGAGACCTCCCTTCCTCTGCTGAGCCTGTCCTTTTAATGGACACCTGAGTGCTAAATGTCCCTTCTCTCCACAATAGAAACAGAGCTTGAATCTTCTCCGACAATCTTTCTCCTCAGGGGTAATCTTGGTTCTGCCCAATTTCATGGGCTCACAATTATCATTTTCCTCAGTGAGAGGTGACTGACTCCTTCTCTCATGCCTGTTTGCAGAAACCTGAGTTAATGATGAGCGACCCTTCTCATGTCGCTTCTCCCTCCTTCTCTCTGCCAGCCGAATATCAATGCGAGCAGCCAAGTTGTTTCAGGGAAGAAGGGTAGTCACGGGTCGCTAGCTCATCCTTGATGTCTGCGTTTAGTTCTTTCATGAATGCATCCATCTTTGCTGCCTCATTCCAACGGCTCTCTGTGGCCAACAAATGAAAGTCAATTATATAGGACGAGACAGGCTGATCACCCTGTTTGAGGGACAGTAATCCTCTTGCGGCCTCACGACTTGGAATAATAGGGTCAAAAACTCGAATGAGTTCCTTAGAAAAAGTTTCATAGAAGTTACAAGATGTAGACCTGTTTTGCCATTCAGCAGTTCTCCACTGTTTTGCCTTTCCTGCCAGCAGAGATATAACAAAAGCCACCTTGGAACGTTCAGTGGGAAAGGATGACGGCTGAAGCTCAAAATGAATTTCACACTGAGTTAGGAAAGCTCGACACTGGTCTGGGTCTCCCCTGAACATCTCAGGTGGAGAGAGGCGTGGCTCCCTTACCTCTGCTGTGGTCCGTGTCACTTGGGCGTGGTTTCTTTGTGACGGTGGTGGCTCGGGGACAAGGTTGATAGAACGTAATGTGGAAATTATTTCCTCCAATCCGGAATCCAACCAGGAAAGGGTCTCATCAACATGGGTGCGCCACTGTTGTGCTGGCGATGGATCAATTTTTGGCCAGATTTTTCTGCTACGAATCAGAAAAAGGTGGACCCAAGATTCAGCCAGACACAGTACTGAAAATTTAAAAGGTTTATTCAGCCACAGGAAAACGTCACTCAGGTAAAACTCCACACAGCTTCCGGGAATCACTGGGGCAGAAAGAGGGATTAGTGACTTGTAGTTTCTCCAGATATTGCAGGGATCAGAAAAGTCACTAACCTGCTTTTGTCTTGAGTGGAACTTGAAACCCAGAGGGGAAACCTCAGTGGGTGGCAGGCAGTGATCTCCACGGCGCAGGTAAGATGTGACTCCAGCCTGTATAATCCAAGGGCAAGGCTGGCTCAATAATCCGAGGACAGAAACAGGATCAATGATTGGAACAAGAGGCGTCAGGCAAGGGGCAGGCAGAGGCATAAACCAGATGCAGGAAACAAGGTCGACAACCAAAATCCAAATAGTCCGACAGGGAGCAGGCAGAAGCATAAATCCAAAAAGCCAGGCAAGGTCAAGAACAATGATCAGACAGGAAGGAATGCTGGATATCTACACAATGGCTTTCAAAAATCTGGCACCGTCTGCTTGTCAGAGTCAGTATATGTCAGGGAAGACACAGGTGTATGGCATGCCATAGATTGCACTGCACTGCAGCAGCCACCAAGTGCATCTAATCTGCTGATTGCAGCCAGGGAGACAGGGTAGAGCAGACATGCCAGAATCATAACAGTAAGTTTATTAAGCAGAAAGCTGCAAAATGCTGGTCGGCACTTATAAGAAAGATTACATTGCTGTACGAAGGGTATACGTTTTCGACATGCCATTTTGTAATAAAATTTAAATAAAAACCGAATTATATATTTTTTTCACAATTGTTACTCCTTTTAGATAATCTTTTGAGAAATGCCTGTCTTATTTCTCATTTAAAACAAGCTGCCACGTGGAATGAAAATAACTTTAAATCTAAAGCTGCCAGGGGTATGAATATTTTTAGGCCTAGTATATTTATGTATATTTATGCACTTCATCACTGCCATCTTTTTCTGCTCTCTGCCATTCTGTTTCTTTGTTACATGAATGTTATAAGCACAATGTCAACAACTATATACTAAGTGAAAAAAAATCAGATGTTCAATCTTTGTCAGTCAATTCTGAACTCTCAGATGCTTGTATCCTGGATTTCATTCTTTTTGTTATGATCCATAACAAGTGATCTTAATGAAAGGTCTGGACATACATTGACCAATAAATTTAGATCTTTACCATCTGGCTCAACTCCTTGTAGATCATATAGACTGCAGTAGGGATCCTGCACACAAAGCCTCACTGGGTCTTCTCTATATCTAATCCATTTTTGCCATTACTCAAAGAAAACAGCCAGTTTATCTCTGTTTATGACAGAGATGGACTCCTGATTGAATCAAGGATCCATCTCTGCTAGTACTGAAATAACCCCAGCGAAAAAAATTACTTATCAAACTTCCTAGACAGTGGCAAATCATTTGTTTGGATTTGTTAGATTCGAGCACAGCCTTTGAAAATATTTGCTTTTCTATGTTTTAACTTGTTATTAACTCTAGATATGCAATATGTTTTTGTTGTGACTATGAATCTGAAAATATTATTCAATATTTAATATTAATAATTTAATATTTTATCAAATAATATTTCGGTCTGTTAAGGGTTGTCCTGTGAATACCAGCCCATTAAGGTGGTGGTATTAGGACAAAATAGAAAAGGGTGAGACAAGCTCTGACATTATTGAACAGTAAAACTCTGCACACACGGAATTAATTCACACAATTTCTTAAAATACAAGAATTTATTAACAAAAATAAGTCAACTCAAAGTCAAACATATTTCACTCAACAAACTCTTTACTATGCTTAAACAATCCAACTAACTACCAAGCAGAATTAAAGAATAACGAAGACTAATGGGCTATGTACAATATAAACAAGTTGATTAAAGATGATTGAAACCATGACCAAAAGAGTGATGCAACATTACCATGCAATGTTTATGTTTGAGAACCAAGGATTATCTTGAAGAATCTGGAAGTGACGTTAAGTTAGTCTTGGAGCCAACTTAGGCAATAATCAGCAAACGTTTAGACAACCACTCACAATGCAAGATCAGATAAAATATCATTTTAATAAAATTATGTTTTAAAGAATGATCTGCTGAATAAAACCAACCTTCTGGATGACTAATTCTCAAAGGTGTTTCATTAGCTGCCTTTGTTTATTAAAATAATATTTAAAGAAATATTATTAAGGGAGTATTTTGGAAAAGAGCCAAATCTTTCTGGAAAAATGGGGCTTAATGGTGTTTACTTAGTTATCAAATTTAATAAAATAATGTTAGGGAAATATTATTTACTGGATTGAAAACTAACAACCTTTCTGGGTAAATATTCTTTAGCAGCAAGCATGTGTTCTTAGCTGTTAGGAGTGAAAACTAACGAAATAAGCTTATAATTCAATTCAATTCAGTTTATTTATATAGCGCCAATTCACAACACATGTTGTCTCAAGGCACTTCACAACAGTCAGGTACATACATTCCAATTAATCCTAACCATTGAACAGTGCAGTCGGAGTTAGCTTTTTATTCAAATTGGATACAAAGTTTTTCTATCTAAGGAAACCCAGCAGATTGCATCCAGTCAGTGACTTGCAGCATTCCCTCCTCCTGAGCATGCAGAGACAGTGGACAGTCAATGGCGTTGACTTTGCAGCAATCCCTCATACTACGCATGCATGTAGTGACAGTGGAGAAGAAAAACTCCCTTTTAACAGGAAGAAACCTCCAGCAGAACCAGGCTCAGTGTGAGCGGCCATCTGCCACGACCGACTGGGGGTTTGAGAGAACAGAGCAGAGACACAAAAAGAACACAGAAGTACTTTCTATGGGAAGGAAAAGCAAATGTTAATAGATGTAGCTCCTTTAGTCATTTCACCTAGAAAGAAAGAACAGATAAACTCTGAGCCAGTTTTCAAGGTTAGAGTCTGAAAGAGAGCTGTTGGGCCGACCAAGCTGCACGTTACCACGGTGATGCGGTCTCTGTTGTCCTTCTTTCAGACCGGGAAACTGCTCCACTCGGCTTCGTAGAGACAGTGTCTCTGCAGGGATTTCTCTGGAACACCGTTTGCTTCTGCAGGCCTCAAGAGAGAAAGTCAAGCCAGGCTTGTACCTTAATTCCGGTTCATGAATGAATCTACTGGATACACAGACAGTGATTAATTTGTACTTATCTTCGTGCATATGATCGATGATCATATGACACTCTCAGATCCAGTAGAAGAGTTATGTCTGTTCGCCAGCAAAGAGACATTAGCGCGCTGTGTCTCCCCTGTCCGGTCCCTCTGGAGGCCGTGTGGAAGAGATCGGACCATTGGGAAGGTGGGGGTTTTATATGGCCAGTGGCATCATGGGAAGTCCACTGTTACCCCCCTCCCCTTTTCCAAATGTGCTGGAAGTAGGTGAAATGAAATTTATTTTGAAAGTTCCAGAAAACTTTACCGCAACTGTACCGCATCTTTCATGTTGTTTCCATTGCTGTGGGTCCCAACATTTTTATATCCTTTTACATGTTTTCCTTCATTGTTTGGGGGGTTAATTAAATAGCATTTCTGACAACTCTGTTGTATTAAATGTGCCTTAGAATTAAAGTTGACTTGATGTGAGTTTTGTATGATTTAGTGCCTTTAAATTCATGTCTAAAAATCATGACTAAAGCGGTGCTAAAATGCTCAAAGTTATACCACCCTTTCCATAATGGGGCTGTTTTAGTAAAGATGCTAAAATGATGCACAATCTGCAGTTTTGTTCAATACTGAAACTTCAAGACTTAATTGAATAGCTTAAGTAAAATAGAATAACGCTTAAAAATGTAGCATGTATACTACATGTTATTAGCCTAAAATCTTCCATCAGTCAGTGGAGGTAATAAAGACTCTTAGCTGACATCTTTAAGAACCAACAAAAGAAGTCCAGCTCCCTTCTTTTCAAGACTTTACCTCGGTAATTCAGTATGTCCCTGACGTATTTCCCCCTTCTTCCATGAACCATTTCGTTTAGATGTTCAACCTTCACTGTCACCTCAGGTTTTAGAGAATGTGTCAGCATTTGATGCCCTGAGATGAGAACAGACTGTTCTGTCCTTTTGTCCAGCACACAAAGCCATAAGTGTTAGAAGACTTATAAAGAGATGGAATAATAACAGAAAATCTCATGCAGAGCACTTTGGTAAAATTTTGTAGGGATATTATCAACTGGGAATTACTTTTTAACCATTTTTCCTGTGCTTGTATCGCTTAAATAGTGCTAAATTCATGGGAATAAGCAAAAACTAAGACTTAATCTGAATAAATTTAAGATGAGAAGACAAACTTCAGAATCCAATCTGGTATCAATGTTTTCTAAATAACAGGAATACTCATGAACTTCTTTTAGAGGACTACTTCTTGTCAATATGTAAGCAAGAACAAACCTACCTTCAAATCTAATCAAGTCAATTACTTTACACATGAAACAATTGTCTCATTGTTTAAAAATCTTATTTAAAACTTTTTAGATGATAAAACCTTTCTACCTGCTAGCAAAAATTGGTAACAGCAATGTAGTTTAAAATATAAAACATTGTTAAATTGGCCTTTAGAGCCTGTTCCGTAACACCACCATGACTTTTTACATTGCCTATTTTAAACAGCACAACACCACTGAAACACATCTGCACACCAAAATCAGCAAGGAGCTACCAGATTCTTCTGGAGAAGGTTCTGAATATACCACATTTCTAAAACAAATTGAGTCCACTTGACATTTCTGTCAAAATGAAGGCCTGGCTCAATACATGAAAAAATGTTTTGGTGTGAAGGACTCATACAATTTACCTTTGAACTATTTCAAATAAATTCAACACAGTGTCCTAGAGTCCACAGGTATGAATGAGTTGACAGTGTGTCTGGACCTCTGCAACTATTTTATTCATAAAGTCTCTCATTTGTCAGGGTCTGTCCTTCTTTGTCAGAGGTGTACTGTGTGTGCATGCGTTTAAGTGTGAGCATGGTTGCACACTTTTTTTTTACAATGAAGATCATGAAAAAAGGCTTAAGGATACAGTGTATGAGAAGCCTGTTAAGGAGAGAGGAAACCAGATTGTGTGGGATACCACAACAGACGATTTTGCTTGTAGGATGACATTTGTTTGGATTCTGGATTTGTCTTTGTATTCCTTAACTTTTCTCCTCATCTCAAATCATACATCCTTTTATCTTTTGACTTTGTACCACCTTTGTCTGAATGCGGATTTGGGCCATTTGAAATTCACGTTTAAAAAAAAATGAAATAATTTCATAAAAATGCCAAAATCTGGCCATACTGCTGGACACGTGCAAATAACTTGTTTTAATATTATTTAAAGTCTGCCTTTCTTTTTCCTGTTTTAAATAGTATGTTCTCTTTAATTTCCATTATGAATAATGGTGAAGAGACATTGACATCTCACATGCTGTAAATGTACATCATGGGAACAGGAAGTAATTAATTACTAATTTAATTTCTAGACCCTTAAACAAAAAAGATAGTGGCACATTTCTTAGAATTGTTTTGGGAATTTTTTGTCCCACACTGAATAAATGTACCCAAATTTAAAGTTGGGTACATTTAAATTTTTCCAAAATCAAAACCTTTTTTTAATGATTGAGTAAATAGAAAATTAATAGAGATAATTCCATGGACAAAAGGATAAATAACTAAAGTGAGAGGAAACTAGACAATTGACATTAGTTTCTTTATATTAATACTTCTTTTTAAAAGTCAATGCATTTCTAAAAACAAATATATGGGAAGTGGGTTTTATAGGCATATTTTCTGTTTTCCATTTTTGGCATCAATCAGGACTGAACTCTAAGGTGTTTCCTCACTACCAGGCAGTAACTCAGAGATAAAATTTCTATCGTGGTATTAAGAAAAATCAGATCTTGTGTTTTCTGTTTTACCTTAATTTTGTGTTGTCTTTGAAGATGGCTACAAAGTCTTCAAAATTATTGGTGCCATGCTGCTGAGTATAAAATGTGCTCTCAGGTGTGCTTTGTATAAATTGAAGCTGTAATTTTATGTTCCCAGAAATATGACAGCTGTAGTCCACCCCCCCTCGCCCCTTTTCAGTAAATTATGCAAATTAGTTCATTTTTTCATGTAGTGTACCATTTGTTGCTGTGTTTATTGTCCACTCTTCAAAACACTTTCCAGAGAAAAGAGCAAAGATAAATTTGGTCCATACTGGGGACTGCAGAAGCTTTCAATGGTTTTGTTTTAAGCAGCAAGAAACAAACACCCCAAAAAGATAAATCCATGAATGTTTTATTTATTTTTATGAGTTGTTGTTTGCTGAGCTTGAAGTCTCAACACAGACTATGAGACAGCACATGTGGCTCAATGGGTGTCGGCCTGTGTAAAAAAAGAAAATTTCCCACAGCAGATGCTGTTTTTGGAAGAGACAGGATTTGTTTTTTTTTCTCCCTTCCATCTAAAAAAAGCAGCTGTGACATCTTAAGCTTATAAAAAAAAAACATTATGCTACAATTTGTATTCTGTCAAACAGGCGTGCACCAGACAAAAACAGGAACACCATCAGTCATGTCTGCGTGTTGTGCTTTTTCTGGGTTTTGAAGCAAATATTGTGCAAGAATTTTACACATAATAGGTGCAGATTAGTTACTGTGCATTAATTTTCATGGCGAGTTATGAATGATAATTGCTTGACGTATCAGGCACAGAAAGGCATGCAAAGGAGCGGAGATCATTAGAGGCACGTTACACAATTATGGCTTTCTGATTGTCCATGGCAATGAAACGGACACAGATTTTGGATGCGCTACCCTGCTGCCTATTTTTAAACAGAATCAGGATCCAAATGACTACTTTCAAATAGATAGTATTCATATAAAAATGTTTCAGGACAAAAAAACTGCCATAATGAACAAAATAAGGTAAAATTCTTCAGTTTTTCCCAGAAAAAAATGAGACAACTCTACAGCAGCTTGACTTATAAAGCTTTGGATGTTGTGTTCTTTCATTTTCTGTTCAGGTGTTTTGTCTGGTAATCTTAAAAAAGAAACATGCACAACTACAACTGGCTGCCTGAATGGGAACTAAGGGATATAATAAACAAGAATTTATTAATCGGGCATTTTTATAGCACACTAGATAGACAATGCTGAACAGAAATGTGGACAAAATGTACCAATTAACAAAGGTGAAGTTGGTTTGAAGGACTAAGGACATGCAAATGTGTTAAAGATGAAGAGGAAACAATAATGTGTAAAACCACAATAACAAATAGGTAGTAAGAGGATAAAACAGTAAAAACTAAACGTATATGTACATTTAATTAAAATAATTGCTATAAAGGATCATTAATCACTAACAAAAATCTCTCTCTATATATATGAATAAACCTTTTTAAAAACCGATTTAAAGTCTAACTTAAAGTTTATTGAAACCACAGATACAAATAGGATACGGTTTAAAATAAGGAAATAAATTTTCTTAAGTTGTGCAATAATACGCTTAAGTTATTTAATATTAAGTTATTTTGGACCCGCTTAGGTCCCAACAGTGTGATGCGGTACCCAGTCTTTGGACCTACCCAATCAGTCCCTCAGCCATGTGAAAAGAGTCACTGTATTCCTGTTGGCAGGCAGAGAGTTCAACAATTCATTTTTGGGTCAGAGGTTTGTGCCTCTGACCCACAAATGTGCAAAGACAAGAACAAATAAATGTATATACAGTTTAGGCTAAATAAATAAAAGAAATAAATAAATAAAATAATCTTCACACCATCTAAAATTGCTCCTTCATATTTTAAGTTCAAAATAATTAGAAAGAAAAGGTTAAAACTGAAAAGAAGATGTTAAAAATTATTTACCATCTTCATACCTTTTGGTTTGATAACTTTTAGAGGATCGATAAGGGACTGTGTAGGCTCGCCATGTCTGTTTGTTATGAACACCATTACTTCAGTGAAAACGCACCTTCATATCATCTCAAACCCTTTCTTTGTGACCAGTTCCTTGGAGTAGGTCCACCCCTTACCACAAACCTTATGTGATGGTTTAAGGGTAAGGTGTTTGTCTTTTATCCGCTGACTTGGGCTTTTGTTGGTGCCAGTTTCCACTCCCCTGGTTCTGTTTCATCATTGGGGAACCGAATTTGCACCTTTTGTTATGCCTGTTCTCAGTTTGAGTGTTCAACACTCGAACCCTGCATCCTCCTTCGCTGTCTGAAGGGACATATGTTTCCCACACAAGCTGAGCATACCTATGAACTGCCTGCATAAAGAGGGTCCCTGTCCTGAAAAGCATGGTTACATCTAACTGCACACTCCTATGGAGGTTAAAAAGGAACAAGGACTTGAAGGTTTTGTCTTCTTCAAGACCTGGAACCTAACATCCATTAAAATAAGCAACCCTCAAGCAGTGACAATATTCTCTGCGAGGTTTATGTTCTTTTCCTAGAACTGCAAAAGCATCAAGTGTGGCCATGGCTTCATCTCTGTTTACAGAGTGCTCTTCTCTTAGAGCCTAACAAAGAGCTGAATAACTGTCAATAATCTATGGGGGGAAACGTTTTTTGAACACATGAACACTCTTAGCAGTAGTTTCCCACATAAGCTTCATTTTCTCACAAGAAGAAGAAAATTGCAAGTAAAAAAGAAAATGTGCAATCTCCTTCTGATAATGAAAAATGTTTAACTCATGATTATCAGGGTCAAAAACATCTATGTCCTGAGTAACGGACTCAGAGCTCTTGAATTTGTGTTCACCCTTAGGGGGTGACATAGTGTCTGAAGGAAGAGTGGTGCGAGTCTGGTCGGGAGGCTGCTCTATTCCCCCATTTGGACCACTTGCCCATGCTCAGTCTGGCTCCTGATTCTCTTTGTGAATGTCAATTGCAATGGGGTGGAGCAAGGCACTCCTGAAAACAGTCTGATTTCCAACACTTCTCTTATGGTCTGGAGAAGTACACTGGTTAAATTCCAAATTTGGAGTCTGTGTCCTAAATTTTAGAGAAATTTGCTCTGCTCTACGTTCTGTGTTAGAAACTGCATAAATGTTCTGTGACTGTCTCCTGGTGTGACTGAGGCTGCTGCTGAGAGTGATTATGTAAAAATTCTACATGAGAGACGGGGGCTTTATACCCCTTTTAAAGTGCAGCCTTCCTGATCTCACCTGCCTTCAGATCCTGTAACTTTGCTTCAACTGTCTCCATCCTCATCTCAGCCTTTTAGAGCTCAAGGTTTGCATTCTCTAATTTGAGGGGTCATCTGATGGTCAGACTGCAACTGAGAATATTGTTTTGCTTCCAGTTGTGATTTCTGCTGATACAAGGTAAGCTGACAAATAACCAATTGAATGTGTCCGCCTTTAGCCAGATTTTCAATTAAGTCAAGTAAATCTTGAATCTTTTAATCACAAGTAGCAAGGTTAAAACTATTTAAATTAGTTAACTCATCTGGAGACAAGCAGACGAGACCAGCAACAACCTATTGCTTCTCAATGTCTGTTGAGTATACAAATGATTCCATCATTTAAGCAACAACAATGCAAATCCAACAAATGTATGTCCAGCTATATATTAATATTTGATTATGCATATATTGCAAACCTTTGTGTGTGTGTATAAAAAAAGAGGCACATAGGTTGACAGTTCAACTTCCAACCTTCCTCAGGGTAATATTAGATTTAACTAGGACTTAAATCTGACAATAAATCATGTTCTACACAAAATAATCACTGTGCCTGATTAGATATCTACGCATCACAATCTTAGCTTAGATAGTAAGGTTAACTATAAAGTTAAATCAGGATTCAAATTGTGGTCTTACACAAAACACATAATCTGGATACTGATGTGCAGCAAATGTTTGGATTGGACTGTGAGATTAACTGTAAAATCAAGTTAAATAAAGTCTCTAACTATTACTTACACAAAAAACAGATTAGGTCAGGGGGAATCTGAATATATGCTTACATAACTGACTTTATCATTACAAGCAAAGGAGATACTATTGGAGTTGGCCAAAGTTTAAATTTATGAACTCCAGCAATGTCATGAGTCATATTATTCTCCTATATAAGCAGCAACATCCGATGTCAGAACTCTGATGTGGTGAGTCCTATTATTTTATTTAACACCCCAGTAGGGGGTCTTAAGAAGAATTCAAATATTATTTTTTTCTACTTTCATTACTGTAGGTTCCCTTAGTTAAACATAAAGTGTGTGATATCCACAGAAATAATTATTTAGACAGAGTTTACAATTTCTGAGAGAAAAATCAATTAGATATGTGCATGTTATTTCAAACACAAATTTCACAAAAAACCCTTGAGGCTTAAGAGGTTAATGAGCAGCGACAGCTGATGCTAAAGCCACCACACGGTGCATTAATGATTTGCACTGTTGTGTTATTTACACTTCACTTTATAAGTGTGAATTTATTTACTGAATATTACAGCCTTACAGTAAAATATGCATGTTAATGGAATTCTCCACATAAAACTAGTAATACTCACTAAACTACGAGCAAAGGAAAAATAATAACACAAATAATAATAATAGTAAAATGGATGATTAATCAGTTGATGAGTAATGGACAACAGGAACATGTAGAATAACCAAAGCTTTGGATCAAATGAGAATGTGAGAAACCATGATGAATATCAGTACCAGAAACACTTCAGCATAAAATGATTGTCAGTCAATTCAGAAATGTATGGATAAATGGGTTCTGTATCAAATGAGAATATAAGAAGCACCACTGGGAATTAATGGATACAAACGTGAGTGGGTCTTTCCCCAGTAGCGTCCAGCTAGCAAGTAACCCACAGGCAGGCTAACCTAGGAGGCCAAATAGCTAGGTGTTAGGTTGGTTAACTAGCTGGTTGCCTCGTGGTTTGGACAATGGAATGAAACTGCACATTGGAAACAAGAAACATGAAATAGAAACAGCACACAGCAAAATAAACAGTCCACAAAGCACGAGACTGTCGTATTATCCCAAAAAAATTTCAAGAAAAGAAAGCGTAACTCAATGGCTGTCTTAAAACCCGACCAATAGAACCCAGGTTAACTTTGAATACATAGTGAAAATACCATCATGAAGCCGAAGCTAAAGAGGAGTGCCAGGAGTCTTGTCTCTGCCCAGACATACATACTTGAATAATGTCTTTTTGTGAGTGTTTCCATCCTCTAGGTCGAGAGATAAGAACCTGCATTACAAACTGCTAAAAACCAGACTTTTTTGGCCATAAGACGATCTTCTGAATGTGCATTCAGCTGGATCTTAAAGCTATCAGGAAGGCAATTGTAGGCTTCCAGAAGTCTGGTTCATCCTTGGGTACAATATTTAGATACCTGAAGGTATCACATTAATCTGTTTAAACCATTATTTACAACCATATATATTATAAGAATGTCCAGCCCTCATACTGCTCATGAAGGAGACAGGTTCTGTGTCCCAAATATGAGCACGACATAGTGTGTAATGTGTGAAGATGGGAGTAGATTTTGATTATCCACAGTGAACAAAATTATGTACAAACAAGGGTTAAAATGTCATTCAGAGAGGAGGAAGCCATCACTTCAATATCAACAGCCAGATTACAGATTGCAAATGCACTCAGGGACAAGATCCTTTGGAGATATGTCATGGAGTCAGTTGAAACAGACATTTTTGGGTTAATAATGAACATCATTACATTGGAGGAAAAAGGAAGCCTGGAAATTGTATTTCAACTAGGAAGTACAGAGGTGGCAGCATCACATTGTGTGATTGCTTTCCTTGCAGGACAGACTTGCGCAATTTCCAAAAAGATGACATCATGAAGAGATAATATTATGTGCATTATGTAGAATAATTCAAGCAGCATTTCAAGAAATGAGCCAAGACGTTAAAGATGGGACATAGATGGGTCTTTCAAATGGACATGGACCTTAAGCTTGGTTAAAGGGCAACAAAATCAATGTTTTGGAGTGGCCATCAAAAAGAACTGATTTAGCCCCTAGAAAGTCTGTAGACAGAGCTAAAAAGGTTTGTGTCAGCAAGGGTGCCTTTAAATGTTACACAAGTTCTGTCAGAAGAAATTGGCCAAATTCCAGCTAACTATTGTGAGAAGCTTGTGGAAGGATACCAAAAATGTCAGACCCAAATCAAACAGTTTGAAGGCTATCCCACCCAATGTGAAGGAAATGTATACCTTATAATTTTAAGAAACTTTAAATTCTTAAATTCTAATTTCTTTATCATCTTCTCTAAGATATTCTCATGCTCCATTTTTTGGAATATAACAAAAATAAGTTATTTTGTTAATCCTAACCACTGCTCTAGAAAATGAAATGTATTCTTGTTAACATTTATCGGAAACCCAAACTAGAGAAGAACCCAATGCACCACCAATATTTTTAATTGGTCTAAATGATTCAATTTTGGAGTTCTCTGATGCTCATTGCTAAACTTATTAAGAAACTTCTCTACCATTAGTGACTTGAAGACAGTATGAGTATTTGTATTTAATATTTTTGGCACAGCCCTTTTGGTTTGGTATGGATTTATACTGAAGTAATCCAGTGCCGTTTTACGTAAACAGTAAACATGCAGAATTCTACGCCCTGCAGTGCAACTTTAAAAAGGACCACCAAAACAGAAGAAAATATGAGTACAGGTCCTTCTCAAAATATTAGCATATTGTGATAAAGTTCATTATTTTCCATAATGTAATGATGAAAATTTAATATTCATATATTTTAGATTCATTGCACACTAACTGAAATATTTCAGGTCTTTTATTGTCTTAATACGGATGATTTTGGCATACAGCTCATGAAAACCCAAAATACCTATCTCACAAAATTAGCATATTTAATCCGACCAATAAAAGAAAAGTGTTTTTAATACAAAAAATGTCAACCTTCAAATAATCATGTACAGTTATGCACTCAATACTTGGTCGGGAATCCTTTTGCAGAAATGACTGCTTCAATGCGGCGTGGCATGGAGGCAATCAGCCTGTGGCACTGCTCAGGTCTTATGGAGGCCCAGGATGCTTCGATAGCGGCCTTTAGCGCATCCAGAGTGTTGGGTCTTGAGTCTCTCAACGTTCTCTTCACAATATCCCACAGATTCTCTATGGGGTTCAGGTCAGGAGAGTTGGCAGGCCAATTGAGCACAGTGATACTATGGTCAGTAAACCCTTTACCAGTGGTTTTGGCACTGTGAGCAGGTGCCAGGTTGTGCTGAAAAATGAAATCTTCATCTCCATAAAGCTTTTCAGCAGATGGAAGCAAGAAGTGCTCCAAAATCTCCTGATAGCTAGCTGCATTGACCCTGCCCTTGATAAAACACAGTGGACCAACACCAGCAGCTGACACGGCACCCCAGACCATCACTGACTGTGGGTACTTGACACTGGACTTCTGGCATTTTGGCATTTCCTTCTCCCCAGTCTTCCTCCAGACTCTGGCACCTTGATTTCCGAATGACATGCATAATTTGCTTTCATCCGAAAAAAGTACTTTGGACCACTGAGCAACAGTCCAGTGCTGCTTCTCTGTAGCCCAGGTCAGGCGCTTCTGCCGCTGTTTCTGGTTCAAAAGTGGCTTGACCTGGGGAATGCGGCACCTGTAGCCCATTTCCTGCACACGCCTTTGCACGGTGGCTCTGGATGTTTCTACTCCAGACTCAGTCCACTGCTTCCGCAGGTCCCCCAAGGTCTGGAATCGGCCCTTCTTCCTCACGGTCCGGTCACCTCTTCTCGTTGTGCAGCGTTTTCTGCCACACTTTTTTCTTCCCACAGACTTCCCACTGAGGTGCCTTGATACAGCACTCTGGGAACAGCCTATTTGTTCAGAAATTTCTTTTTGTGTCTTACCCTCTTGCTTGAGGGTGTCAATAGTGGCCTTCTGGACAGCAGTCAGGTCGGCAGTCTTACCCATGATTGGGGTTTTGAGTGATGAACCAGGCCGGGAGTTTTAAAGGCCTCAGGAATCTTTTGCAGGTGTTTAGAGTTAACTCATTGATTCAGATGATTAGGTTCATAGCTCGTTTGGAGACCCTTTTAATGATATGCTAATTTTGTGAGATAGGAATTTTGGGTTTTCATGAGCTGTATGCCAAAATCATCCGTATTAAGACAATAAAAGACCTGAAATATTTCAGTTAGTGTGCAATGAATCTAAAATATATGAATGTTAAATTTTCGTCATGACATTATGGAAAATAATGAACTTTATCACAATATGCTAATATTTTGAGAAGGACCTGTATATCCAAGAATTACTAAAGTCTAGTATTTTGGGAACATTGTTTTCTTTTTCACCTACATTGAAAATGGAGGCAATAAAATGGACCAAAACAAAGCTTTATGTCTGCATTCAGTCTTCATAGCAGCAGACGTGTGACTACACATCAGAACAATGTAGAGCAATGTCCTTCAGGTTGCTTTCAAGACTCTACAAAGGTCTCTGCAAATCAAAAGGAACATTGTGCCATGTGAAACAAAAATGGGAAAAAGAGGGCAATTTAACAGTATCTGAACTGGAATGGACAGCAATCTGTGAGGTACAGTGGAAAACACCCTACTCTATGATATGGAGGGAATTCTGCTGGAAGAACATGGTCAGGATTTTCAAAACTCCAATCCAAGGAAAACATTTTACTAAATCAGCAACCTGTTGGAGGCAATGCGGAGGGCAAGAAGCAAACCATTACCACATACAGGGGTTGGACAATGAAACTGAAAAACCTCGTTTTGGACCACAATAATTTATTAGTATGGTGTAGGGCCTCCTTTTGCGGCCAATACAGCGTCAATTCGTCTTGGGAATGACATATACAAGTCCTGCACAGTGGTCAGAGGGATTTTAAGCAGGATAGTGGCCAGGTCACTATGTGAAACTGGTGGAGGACAACGTTTCCTGACTTGCTCCTCCAAAACACCCTAAAGTGGCTCAATAATATTTAGATCTGGTGACTGTGCAGGCCATGGGATATGTTCAACTTCACTTTCATGTTCATCAAACCAATCTTTCACCAGTCTTGCTATTTGTATTGGTGCATTGTCATCCTGATACACGGCACCGCCTTCAGGATACAATGCTTGAACCATTGGATGCACATGGTCCTCAAGAATGGTTCGGTAGTCATTGGCAGTGACGCGCCCATCTAGCACAAGTATTGGGCCAAGGGAATGCCATGATATGGCAGCCCAAACCATCACTGATCCACCCCCATGCTTCACTCTGGGCATGCAACAGTCTGGATGGTACGCTTCTTTGAGGCTTCTCCACACCGTAACTCTCCCGGATGTGGGGAAAACAGTAAAGGTGGACTCATCAGAGAACAATACATGTTTCACATTGTCCCCAGCCCAAGATTTGCGCTCCTTGCACCATTGAAACCGACGTTTGGCATTGGCATGAGTGACCAAAGGTTTGGCTATAGCAGCCCGGCCGTGTATATTGACCCTGTGGAGCTCCCGACGGACAGTTCTGATGGAAACAGGAGAGTTGAGGTGCACATTTAATTCTGCCGTGATTTGGGCAGCCGTGGTTTTATGTTTTTTGGATACAATCCGGGTTAGCACCCGAACATCCCTTTCAGACAGCTTCCTCTTGCGTCCACAGTTAATCCTGTATAGAACAGGTTATGGTTGGTTTGTAAATATATATAAATAAAACTTTTTTTCAAGTGGTCTTAGCATGAAAATAACTGTAAAAACAGAATGCATAACCATTTGGAAAGTATAATGCTTTTCATTTTCAGACATTCTTGATAAATGACTAGAAGTCCTTTTCAGAATTAGGTATTTTAATTAATACAATTGACAATTAATTCTAATTTTCAGCTTTGAACAGAAGAGTTTTTGGAGTGATCAGTCACTAGTTAGGCTAATTAAAAATCAATTCTGCTGAGATTTTCTGGTAAAACTAAGGTGTAACAGTGCAATTCAGTGAGAAGGAGCGAAAAAGAGACTCATGCATTCCAGTCCCTTTAGGGTTTTTTTTTATTTTCTCAGAGCATCAATTGATTTAGAGGTGGTGCTTTCTTAAGCTTTGTCAAAATTATAGCTTTTATACCAAATACCACTTATTCTTAAAATCAAACACAGAAACAGCAATTAGGATACAGATTCAGACATAACAGGATCAGGATGAAAACTCAGCGACTTGGTGAGACTGGCTGCAAGTCACCTACAAAAACAGGTCTGTTCTGGGGAACTCGAACAAGCCAGCTGAGGACATTATGAGGGTATAACCCAGAACAACATGAGAACACTCAGAATAGATCAGATTGACAACAAAAAAAATTTTAGAGCCACAAACCCCTGACAATTTTCTAATCATATAGGGCTAGGGTCCGATATTTTTTCTGAGTCATCAAAATGTTTCATTCACTGCATTTATCTGAAGATCTTTGGAGTAGGGTATGTTTGTAGACCAAAAGCAGAAATCAAGTTGATAATCTGGGTTAAAGGTTATTATGAAAGCACAGGTGCATGTTCAAAAGGTTGGGTCTAATCGCTGCCTAACAGAGTTTGCTCCAAAAGGAAGAAATAATTTCTGTACTTATGGTGTGAAATTAGTTTTTTTTTCCTGCTGTAGAAATAGGTATAAAACAAGATTCCTGAGCACTTGAAAATTTGCTCTTTTCAGCAGGTGAATTACAGCCAGAATGTAAAATCAGCACAATTACAGCCCGATGGTGGTTGAAATACAAAGTGATTTGTGAGCATTTGGTGTAGTTTATACCGAGAGGAAATGATTCAATGAGGCAAGTTGGTTCAGAAGAAATTTATAGGCAGGTTTTGTTTTCTTTGATGTGGTACCAACAAAAGACAGAACAGAAAAAAGGTTTTAAAATACTAAACAAATGCAATGCTAAATAAAGATGGACAATTTTCTTTTTGAGGAACTTGACGTGTAACTGAACACCAATTTTAAACATTTAACGCATTTGCTTTAACAAATATTTTGTTTGGCACAATGTGGTTTTTTTCTAACACAATGCAACAACAAAATTTCCTATTAACTAGTTTCTACTAATACTACTGGTCAGAGCACTTCTCGGCCAACATTTACAGATTTGGCCATTATAGGTGGAAAATGTGTTAACAAATTTACCCCTTATATGGGATTGTCTGTAGCTTAGATAATATCCCGATTATGCCAATATATGTTTGATGTAAAAATTGGGATTCATATGTCCAAGATTAATCATAAATCTCCCACCTTCTCCCAACTCTAGAGACCTCTGGAAAAAACGGGAACAGGAGTGTGTGGTAAAACTACATAAAATGATTCTTTGATAGATTTATTCATAGATTTCTTTGTTGTAACAATGTTTCTTGCCAGTTCATCTTATACCATTAGAAGCCTGATTATATTACTGTTCTTTTTATATGTTAAGCATACAGATTAAAACATAATAATAGTAAAATTTAAATACAGTAGATTCCTAGAAATAATGTATCTGTCATAGTCTTTGTTATAGATCTGACCAACATGCAGAATAACACTCAGGAGAAAAAGCAGTTTGTTTAAAAGATTTATTTTCACAAGAGTGAAATGGGTTTGGGATCTAGGACCGGTAATTCTCCAACTGTACAAAAGATGGGAAAAGGGTGAGACCAGAGGAAATCAACGGTTTAGTAATCTTGGTTAGACTTAGGCTTACTGGGGAAGGAAGACGAACCGCCAGAGGAATGAGAGATGCGGGGTCTGAGAGCACAACGCAGGAGAAGTTCTGTGAGGGTAGATCCTTAGGAGCTCTGATCATGGAGAGTGGATTGATGGTGTGGAGCCCAGGTTGGAGGCACCTGCGTGAGAGTTTGTTGGAGGTGGACAGGGTTCGCTTATGATTTGATCTGGGTGGTCGAAGAAGCCAGGAGACCAGCTTGAACTCAACCAGGTCTGGAACAATCTGAGGATGAGGACACACTAAAATTACTCAGCGCAAAAGAAGAAACAAGAAAGAAAAACTAGAGCTAGAGTTTGGCGAGAGTTTGTTACCAATGGTGGCTAATACTCAGTGCTGGCAGCTTCCAGTCTAAATACACCTTCAGGTAATCAGTGAAATGCGAAGTACCTGTCCCCTCTGCCTCTGTGAGCTCCAACACTATCTAGTGACCAAGCAGAGTAAATAGGCACAAACACAGCACACTCACAGACCCCAACAGTATCTTAATTTATTCAAATTACTTTTGAGGATGCATACATAATGGGTTTACAATCAATATATGGCATTAACTGGATTTTTGGCTGTTTGTGAAGTATTTGTAAACTATTTCTAACTAAATCAATAATCAACAACTGGAATGTGAGGTATGTGTGAGACTTTAAGCTCAATGCTAATATTGACAAAGCCAAAGGGGACGTTCTGTCATTATTGTCCTGTGTTGGGTGTTTGTATTTTAAGTTTTTTTCTGTTTCTCTGCACATCCCTGTTCAGTTCCTGTTATTGTAGTAATTCTTATTGTAGAATTGCCCTAATTATCTTATTAGCCCTTCTAGTTCATTGGTCATTTCCTACACCACCTCTGTAAGTATAATCTCTGGTTTTTATTGCTCTCCACTGAATCTTCCTGTTTGCTTACCTGCCTCATTTCCATTGTCGTTCTTCATGTATCATCTGGTTATCTGCCTGTTTTTTAATCTTTGTTCCTGAGTTGTTGTTTTTTTCTTTTTAAAGTAATCTTATGTTTGCCTCTGCATTTGGGTCCTCATTCAACCCCATTATATTCTGCTGTCTGTTTTCATCTTTTATATCTAAACAAAGTGCTCAGCTTCTTCAATGAGTTTGTTCTAGAATTTTGAATGTTTGTAGAATTTTTGTCATTGAAATAGGAAAAGACGTCTGGATAAAATAATTTTTTCTATGTACACATTTATATATATCTGCATAATAATAAAAGCACAATTCATCAAAACAAAAACTTTGATGTAGGCCTAAACTTTAATGTTTTTTTTTGTTTTGGAAATGATAAGTTATAGTAAAAAATTGAGGCCTTGCGTTTGACAAATTGAAAAATACCCTACAGAGATGAATCCTACATGAAAAGTGTGACTCGACTTTCTTCCAAATGATTTCCTCCCTCATGCCACCCTGCGACACCCTCATTTGAACAGAGTTATTGCTCTCATCAAGGATTACAGTGCCTTCCCCTGTTTGTGTGCCCAACATCTGACCGCAGGTTAACAAATAATAATAAATAATAACACAGTAATGATTTTGCTTGAAGTGTTTAGCATGACAGGTACTCTGTCATAGAGGAAAACTGCAGCCAAGGGCAGCAGAGACCAAGAAAAAAGAAAGGCATTATTCTCCCTTATCTTCAGGTTCATCAAGGGCTCTTGAGGCAATTGGATTATTCTACAGCGCTTATTCACAATTGATTGGTATGGTGCTGAGTGGGAACAGCCTTGCAGATGAGTGTATATAACTGAGTAGTGTTTTTAAGGATCACCGTGAATGAACCAGAGCAATTTCTTTTTCAAGTTTCCCCCTGAGGAGCTTTGCAATGTGTTGAATGCATCAGAAAAGCTGTGTGTGGGCCTGACAAAAGCCAGCACGCCCATTTTCTGACAATGTTTCACCCTTTCTGTGACTCATTCCATTAACCTGCCACTGCCGACATGTGGAGATATCCTGAAACGTTTGACAATTTCAAGGAAATCAAAGGTTTTGCTCAGAAACTTGAAAAGCGCAGCCCCGCATCTAGATCTTAATCACATTCCATGACAGCACTGTTCAGGGGAAAGGATGCTGAAATATGAAGCAAAATCAATTCAAATGGTAATTATAGGTAATTCCAAATAAATTCAGATGTTTGCAGGTATTTTTACAACTTTATTGTTTATTGATTTGTTAAAGGCTAGCTCTATAGCACCAGCCTTGTTTAAGCAATAAAACAACTTTAAAAGGGACATACCGTGCTTCTAAATTCTTCCGTTTCACCCTTAAATCATTCAGTTGTGGTTTATATAAAGGAACTGCAGGGCTTTGGTCTGAACTCCGTGTTATTGTAGCTCCACAGGCACCTCTTTTACCCCTGTTCTGAGGTGCGTCTGAGAGCAACTTATTTTGGTGCAGTCTCTTTAAATGCTATTGAGCCACCCCACTCCCTTTAAGGTCAAAGGGCACTGCACTTTAACCTATTTAGCCATTTTTGTAGTTTGATAATGGATATAATTATCTAGCGCCGTAGAAATAAGACATAAAATGACAAAAACAATGCAAAACTGTTTATGTAATAACACTATTCTAAACACGCAGTACGGTTTTGTCCTCAAGGAGCTAAAAGCAGCACACAGCACTAACATACGCAGAAGGCACAATGCTACTGCTATCATAAAGAATGGCCAAGATGTCATATCAACACACAATAAATTCATGTCTAAAAGAAAGTTTGTTGTCATTTTAGTGTTTTTTTGCAGCTTTGCTGTGTCCGTCGTTTCCATAGACAGAAGGAACTGAAACCTTAATCAGATGAAGTCTTTCAGCAAATCCTTCTTGATACTGGCAGAGGTTGCTGAAGGCACTCGTCCTTGAAGTGGCAAGGCAAGTTTATTTATATAGCACATTCTAGTAGCAAGACAATTCAAAGTGCTGTACATGAAAAAAAAGAGAATGAGGCATAATAGGAAAAGTACATTACAGTGGCAGAAAGGTAATTAAAAAAATTTAAGCACACAAATAATTAAGGAGAATAAAAATGAATAATTAAAATGTTAAGGTGATAATAAAAAATATAAAAAAGGAAATAAAAATGATAAAATGATTGATAAGAAAATGAAAGGAAAGTTGGACTGAAAACTTAACTAATAATGTTTAGATAACACAGTCAAAGGCCACTCTAAACAAATAAGTTTTTAATCTTGATTGAAAGCAATTTAGGGTTTCTGTGCTTTTACAGTTTTCTGGAAGTTTATTCCAGATTAGTGGAGCATAAGAAAGTAAAGGCTGCTTCTCCATGTTTGGTTCTGGTTCTGGATATGCAGAGTAGATTTGAGAGGTCTGGGTGGTTGATACACGGTCAACAAGTTTGTAATGCATTTAGTGATTTATAGACTAACAGAAGTATTTTAAATTTTATTCTTTGAGATATTGGGAGTTGGTGTAAATATTTCAGAACTGGGGTGATGTGCTCCACTTTCTTAGTTTTAGTGAGGACGCGGGCAGCAGCATTCTGCATCAAATACAGCTGTCTGATCGAATTTCTAGGCGGACCTGTGAAGACACCGGCAGTAATCAATTCTACTGAAGATGAACACATTAATTAGTATTTCAAGGTCCTGAAAAGGACCAGTGATGTGGGAACATTTCCATGAAAAATTAATTTAACCAGGCAGTTTGAAGACGTTCTTATGCTGGAGAATGGTGTAATGAATTGTGTGGGTTAATACACCCAACAACCGAACCAAACTTATCCTCTTGCAGTCTAAGCATGCTTTGAGCGTGGACTACAAAATCGCAGCGAGAAATAGAAATGGCGGATACGAGAAGTTGATCAGCCAGAAGGCCGGAAGTCCACATTTTTTAGCTGTTCCCCAGCAAATACTGTGACATAACAGTGAGAAAAATGTAACAGATGATAGAGAAAACTGAACAGACTGAAAAATATGACCCAAACAGAATATAAAGATATCTCCGCAACACCTGGTGAGACTAAATTCAACTTTCTGCACTCCTACAGACTCCAAGTACACAACACAATGTATTGAAAGGCTAAAAAAGTAGATTTTGCATGAAATGTCCTCTTTAATGGAAAATATGCTTTTAGAGTTGGAAAAATAACTTCCCTACCACCATGTTTGACTGTAGGTATGATGCTCTTTTTCTGAAATGTTGTGTGGGTTTTACACCAAATGTGCACACAGATATGGAATTATGCACAACTTCCATATCCAGAAAATATTGACAACGAAGTTTAACTGATTTTCAAGTATTATAACAGGGGTATTATTTACATGGGCAAGTTAGAGACTGCTATGTTTAGTTTTTGATCATCTCCATGCCAAACTCAACACAGTGGATCTGCTTTGAGATCCCTGGAGCCTGCACTGGCTGTCTGAATTGAACCCAATGCAGTAATGGGAGTATTGACTATTTTTAGCACCCATTAGTCAGTATATCATTTGGTTACCATGGAGACTAAATTTGGACTGGTGGATGGACATAACCATTGACCAAGGAGTAAAACAGACTTCTTAGGCAACTCCCACGGCATCTTTGGAATCATGAAAGATTGGTAAGAAGAAGCCGTTGTTGAAAGAAAGCTATAAGATGTCCTGTTAGCAGTTTGCCACAAGCCATGTAGAGGACACGGCAAATGTGAAAGAAGAGGTAAAAATGTAATGTAACTTTTTTGCCTACAAATTAATGCTTATGTGTGGTGTCATACCAAAACTATATGATTTAACAAGAAGACACTGCCCCAAAGGTCAAGCATGGTGGCAGCATGATCCTGACATGTGAATGTTTTTCTTCAGTAGGAACTGGGAGGCTAGTTAGAGCTGATGAGAAGATATATGAAGCTAAATGCAGGGCAATAGATTGATTGACTGACTTGATTGGAGGAAGACAATCAAAGTCCAAGCATAAATCCAAATAACACAAGACTTTAAAATTGACGTTCACAGACAGTCTCCATCCAATCTGACTGCTTGAACAATTTTGCAAAAACAAAAACAAAATATTTTACAAAACATCAGAGTACGAGGGCTGAAATGGAGCGGCACATGGTGTAGCGGTAGTGGGGGCTCCCCTACCGCTACACTATTAGCCGTTTGATTCCTGACTTTGGGACATTTCCTGCATGTCCTCCTCTCTCTCCATCAAATGTCAAAAGGCTCAAAGGACATGAGTATTTTTGCAAGCCACTGCGACTACTGTAAAAAAAATTGTCCTATTCATGTCACTACTTTGTAAAAATACTTTGACAAGCTTTGCTGATTTTTCTTTTTCTGTGTCTCCATAAAATCACGCTCAGCATCAGGTCAGACAGGATTGTTGGTATCATAATAGATCATTATTCGCACTTTAGCTGATCTGCCGTCTAATATTCGCAATCTGGCATATATGATCTTTGTACCATCAGAAGGAATATTGTTAAGGGAAATAAATGCTTTAAAGTGCCAGCTGATGTTTTATTCTTCCACTGATTCTAGAGATGGAGGAAGACAATCAGGAAACCGAGCGTGGAGTCATAGCATGTGCTGGTTGGTTTATAGGAATCAGTTCAGGTAACATTTTAACAGATTCTGCTTGCACTGAGTCAGCATTTTAGGCTTAAATACATCTAAACTCACACAAACAAAGTGAACAAACTAAACAAAGTGATTGTGTGTTGATGTCACAATCACATGTTTAGTAACTGAAAAGGGAAAAATGTTCTTGGATTTTCAAACTGGAACTTTTTAATTGGTGCTGGATTCCCAGTTTGTTCACTTTAAAATTTAGTTTATTTATGAACTTTTGCTGTGCATGTAAAATATTAGTATTTTTATTTTTTGTGGTAAAGAAATTTACCAACAAATAACCAAACATTGAATTTTGACAGTCTAATGTTGTCACAGATAATCAAGATTAAAGAGAGTAAGGCTTAATTCAATCATTCCAGTCATGGATTTAGTCACATTTCCCCTTCTATCTATAAGGAATCCACATGAGAAGATCAACAGCAAGAAATTGGGAACTTATGTTTTTCAGTGCTCTGTTAGACATCAACAGCCCTAACAGAAAATAAAACTTTTGTTAGACTGTTCCCTAGGTTTAGAGCAAATTAAGAGAATTGTTGAACAAACATTAGAAAAAGGGGAGAAACTATCTGCTGCTTTCATGTTGTCAGGCCACACACACATCACTTGAGGGGCTCCTGTCTTTGTGGAGGCCTATTATTGATCAAACATAGGCCTGTCCTGCTTTAAATGTAGCCTCATGGAACTTGAGAGAAACATAATTTGTGGGTGGATGAATATCAAAAAGATTGTCAATCCATGTAGTTGTATTTTTGTGAACTCAGACTGAGGGGTGGGAGGATAGCAAATCCTTTCCATACTTATCAAGATCTGGAAAATACTTAAATTTCATACTTTTCCAGTTTGTGTAAGAACACTAATCTAAGTGTAGCCAGTATTTAACATCTATAAATGAATAGTGGCTGTTTTGAATTTATTTAAGTGAAAATTTTGTGATAAGATGCTGTACTTAAATAAAAACAAGATTTTTTAAAACTAGAGCATCAAGCTTAAAGTGCATTGAGAAATTGCACATATTAGTTTTTCATTTATAATTTCAGACTTTATTTGCTTCCTGATAAATAAAATTGAAAATATATGTGAATAAAAGCAGCTTTATTGACAAATCAGCCACATTAAAATAGAGTTTATCTAAGAGAGGCTGAAACAGATGTAAATAAGCTGGCAGAGAAAAACTGCTGTATTTATTTGGTCAATAGATACTGCTGATCACAAATATAATTTGTAGTTTCTGCAAATAGTCCACCTAATGGTAACATTCATATAAATAGTAAGGTGTTTAAGTGTTTTGTTGAGGGGAACCGACACAACCCAAACTCAGTCGCAGTCAAACAAACATGTTTGAATTTTTTGAGGTGGATCTAGAAGCAGTAGGGTAGTGTGAATTGATCATCGACAAAATAGCTCAAGCAAAAATAGCTCAAGTCTTGCCACATATTCTCAATTGGATTTTGGTCTAGACTTTGACTAGGCCACTTTGAGACTTCATATACTTAGATCTATACAATTGTATTTTAGCTTTGGCCGTATGTTTAGTGTCATTGATCTGCAGGAAGGTGAACTCCTGCCCCAGTTTCAAGTATTTTGGAGCCTCTAGCAGGTTTTTTCCATGACTTCCATGCTTTTTCTATTAAGTTTAACAAACTTCCCTGTCCCTGCTGAAGAAAAGCATTCCACAGCATAATGCTGCCACCACCATGTTTTACCTGTAGGGGGGTGTTGTGTTTGTGGAAAACTGCAAATGTGATTTCTTGTGGCTTGTTTAACAATGGCATTCTTTCATAAAGATCAAAATACTGCAGTGCACATAGTTGTCCTATCAACATACTGTCCAATTTAGCTGTGGGTCTCTGTAACTCTTCCAGAGTTACCATGGGCCTTTTTGCAGTTTGTTTGATTAATGCTATTTTGCTTAACCTATCAGTTTAGGTGGATGGCCAGGTTGTTGTAGGCTTGCGGTTGTGATGGATTGATGCTCTGTGAGATGTTCAAAGTTTGGAATATTGACCTAAATCATAACCCAGCTTTAGCTCTATCTTGTCTGTTGTGTTCCTTGGTCTTCATGATGCTAATTGTTCACTAATTCTCTCTAATAAACCTCTAAGATGTTAGATTACACTCACTAAAAATGTATTTAGGCATATCAGAGTAAAACGGGCTGAATACATTAATGCCACACTTTTCAGTTTTTTTATTTGTTAAATGAATGAATAAAAAACGTCTCATTTTACTGCAACTTAATCACTATGTGCCACCTTGTGTTGGTCTATACCATAAAATCCCAGTAAATTACAATAAAGTGAAATGTGAAAAAATGTGAAAACGTTCTAGAGCTATGGGAAAATGTTGCCACATTCTCAAAACCACTTTCTTACATCACATATGTTGCTGTAGTGCCTTTCACAGCTGCTTGGGTGCCAAAATGATGACTAAACTCTTTAGATGAGAGCTACACTCCCACATGGAAGGAAATCTACTGTATAACTGGCTTCTATTTTAAACAATGTGATCACCCTACCACTCCAGCACTCAGGTTCTTTTCAGGCTCTGATTTAGTGGGAAAAATCATTCTTTGAGTTTAAAATGTATCCCACGCCTACTGCAGAAACTAATTAAAACGCATGCTATCAAAATAAAACAGCAGAATAAATATTTCTATCTGATTCTATGTGTTGTAAAGAGGTCAGGAAATGTTGATGGGTCAGCGATAGAAGTTTAAGTCTTCTCTATTGTGCTGCAGTATAAGAAGATTAAATCCGTCAATCCCTGTCCAAATGTACTTATTCTGTCATTTCAGCTACGGATTATCCTGATCTGCTTGAGGGAAATAGGATTTAAGAAACTGCACACTTTGAGTTGCTGCAACATGCAAAATTTCAACTTCTCATGCAGTGTTGTAATGAATTCTGTGGTCATGAAACTTTCTTCAGGCTAGATGAAGATGGCTCGCTTTATGGGTTCATAGATTATATCAAATGCGGCACCCTATTTATTCTACACATTTTAAGGTTAAAAATACAGTTTTAAAGTATAAAATTGCCCCACATGCTCTGTTATCTTTCTCCCTTTTGCACTAAAGAGTCAAAGAAATGCATGAATAATAAGAGGAGCCCAGGGGTTACATCTGTATTCATTTCCCTCTCACCCTGTGGATCTGCTGCTCCCTAAACATCTGCTTTGTACATCTCCCAGTGGCCCAAGCTATGTCTCCAACTAATTACAACATCTTGAGGAAGTGCAGCCCGTGATGACAAAAGCAGGTGTGCAGCTGGAGGGCCACACTAACCAGGATTTCACACCACCGCTGAATTCAGTTACTTTGCAATTGGGTGACCAAAAAAAGGCCCAGAGGTTTGGGCAATATGGATGTGTGTGTATATATATATATATATATATACATCCATATTGCCCAAACCTCTGGGCCTTTTTTATATATTGTAAAAATTGATATTTAACATATCAATGTTTTTTTCAGTTTAAATATTTCTAATGGGGCGACAGAAATGAGATTGACAGCAGATGTTGTGTTGTTAACAACCCCCATAAGTATCACAAATCAAGAAATTAAAGCAAATTATTTCACAAATGAAGGTATGGGTAATGGCATGGAATGATGCAGGGAATAAGTATTAAACACACGAGGAAAATGTTGTGTAAAAATGCCTAGAAAACCAAGAATTCACCTAAAATCCGTGAATATTTAAAAGTATTCTCGCTACTATGCACCAATCAAAATCACCTGGTTTGATATAAAGTGGAGACCTTTAAATAGGTTTCACATTACCACAGTATTTAAAGAAATGGTGTGATTCATAAAAGAAAAGAAAACTTTGCACAAGAGTCTTGTTGCTGAACTTACTAATAGCAAAAGTTGCAACTGCATTTCTAAACATCTGGATGAACCAATTAATGCCACTGTAAAAATATTCTGAAGTGTAAAGAACATAATTTCAAGATTTCTGACCTTCAGCCAAGAAGCACTTGCAGAGAGCTGTAGAAAGACCTGAAAACAACAGGTACAGTTTGTTCCTATGAAAAAATGAAGTAGTGCACCAAACTGCAGTAATACTATGAACATTCACTGTATAATACTCCACTGCTTTAGAAATAGCATGTTAAAGCTTGTCAAAAGTTTGCAGCAGAGGCCAGTAAAATACTGGTAGAATACAGTCTGGTTTAATGAGGTCAAAGTTGAACTTTCTGCCTAGCATTGCAAACAACCATGTTTGGAATGAAGAGTGGTTTTGCACATCACCCCAAGAACACCATGTCAAACACAAAGTTTGCAGTTGGGAACATCATAACATGTGCTTTCTTGCAGATGGTACTTGCAGACTTTATTTACCTGGAAGAAGGGTGAATGGAGAAATCTACTGTGACATTCTTGATAACAATCCAAAGAAAGAAGGCAAAACTGTGGTCTTTATGCCTACATTTGTAGGCATAAAGACTTTGTAGGTTCAAGTAAATATAACAAACAGGCTTTGCTTATCCCTAGTTGTTCTGGATCTTATCCAGAAATCAGATTTGGATGTTTAAACATAAAATATGTGAACCTCTGGTGTAGAATCTCGTAGCCATGCACCCAAGAACTCAATCACCTGAGGTCTGCCATGCAAGAAGAATGGAGTACCTGACTACCATACCTTAGCAGATAACTTAACTTGTCAACAGTATGAGACATCGTTGTACAGCTCTGATACTCTAGTACACATCACAGTTTATTGAGACATTGCTGTTTTGGTTGTGGTATACGCACCACTACTATTGATTCAGTGCTTAACTGAAGAACAAACTTTTGCCTCCTTCTACTAAATTGCTCTACCTTCACGACATATTATTACTTATCATCTAAAACACATCCTGAAATTTATCAAGGTAATGTTGGCACATTAAATACATTTTAATTCCAGTGACTGAATGGGGGGACGGGTCACCGAGGCTTTGCTGCCCACTCACAGGCGATGCCCTTGCTAGATGAGAAAAGAGGCCACATTAGGTAAGTAGAGGGAAAAAAATCATATTTCACACTTTATCCTTAGCAGGATACAGTTTGGGAGCAGAGCGTCATGTTTACGTAACTTCCAGGAGAGGTTGAAGATAGCCAACCATCAAGGCCGTGCAGGGGACCCAGATTCAGAAAAACAATAATTATTTGGGTTAGGCTGAATCTTAATTTTCCGTCAGCCTTGAGAGTCTCGCTGGTGCTTCTCAAAGGCGAATTCAAACAGCCAAATTCCTGGTCTTTCGCCAGATCCGAGCGAAAAACTTTCACCAAGATTTATCCCATTTCACCCCTGAGTCCAGGAACCGCAACCTGCCTGCGATCCTGTGTAAGGATCACATCCAGTCTGCGATTCAGCTCACGTAACATCTCAGTCTGAGTGCTGATCGCCCTGAAGATCCCATCACACATGCCAGGCAGCCTCACAATTGCCAGAACAGCTACTGACATTCTCCAAATTTCTCAATATGCCAGGTAACCGCTGACTCCAAAAAGCAGAAATCCTGATATCAAACATCCAATTATATACATATCTTCCACGTCCTCAACTGACATTATCGACAAACACACAATCCTCCACTTCTGCCAGGAGTCCATTGTGTATCCAGAGAAAAACGTCCAGTCCGGGCAAGTTGGGCTCTCCTTCACCCTGTCTTCTCCTCGAGAAAATTTGATCAATTGCATTGAGAGACCAGCTGACCAAATCCATAACTAAGAATTTGGAAGATATGCAAAAAGAGGCTCCAACAAGAAGACAAGACACAGAGCTGAAGCAGGGCAGATTTGGGAGGGGTGCGGGAGACAGAGAAAAAGCGTCCTCCTCCACCGAGAGCAGAAAGATAAAATGGAAAATGATGTAAAATCTAAAGACCTGTGGACATATGAGTACAATCTGAGGTTTCATGGAAACGATTCAAAAAATCTCAGAGCCCTGATGTCTATGTAGGACAAAATAATAGTATTTTTTTAGTAGGACCAATGAGCTTCAGGCTAAAAACAAACAGAATCAGTTCTGTGTATAAAGGTCATACATAACAATTATTTGTGACATTGAGATTACTTTTAAATATGCAAAGTACAATTTGTTATTGTTTCATCTGAAACTTGCTTTCCAGCCACAGGTCTTGGGCAGCTTGCAGTGAACATTAAGACAACCATTGCATTAGAGGAAGAATTAAATGTGAGCCTATATGTCTAACAGTCAAAGCTTGGCCAGAAATCGGGTCGTCAACAAGACGATGACCTTAAACACAGCACAAAACCACCACAGCAAAGGCTGACAAAGAAGAGAATCAAGGTTCCGCAATCTCAACCCGATTGAAATGCTGTTGTGGGACTTTAACAACTGTGCAGAGAAAAAGTTCTGCAAACTTTACAGGTCTCCACAATGTTCATAAAGACTGATAAAGTCAGATAGAAGGTGATTACTGAGTTATTATTGCTAAAGATTGTTCAACAAACTGCTGAACTATTTGGTGTACTTTTTTTTTTTTTGCACACACCTATTATTCTTTTAAGCTTATCTCTGTTTAATAAATAATGACAGTAGGTAATGTGCTGTGTGTTTTTCCACACACAAGTTACATCTCAATAATTTCAGATCTTAGTAACGTCCAGGCATAGCTGCTGAGCATGCCAAAAAAAGTGTGTAAACAGAACAGAGAAGAAAGAAGCTGCTAATTATTAGATGCCCATGAGTTAATCAGGAGAACCAGCATCAGATCTAATCCATGCTGCAAATTCATGAAAGCTGTGCATGAACCTGCCACTGTTTTCAGAAAAACTCAATCTTTTAATGCTATGATTTCAAAACAATAGGTGTAATAAAGGCTATTTTAACTTCCTGTGTTTTTGCTTTGAGCACTTTACTCAATAACAGAACTATTTAGATTTTTCTGATAAATCACTCATTATCTAAAACTCACCCAATATGACACCCAATAAAATGCATACCAGTCACCAAAAGGTTATTTTAGGAATTTTTACTGTGTCTCCGTGCCATTCCGTCTTTTTTTTAAACAAAAATCTAAAAATGTGTATTCAGTCCCCTGAGTCAATACTTTGTAGATTCTACAATCGCAGTTGCATGTCTTTTGGGGTTTGTCTCTGCCAGCTTTACAGATTTTGCCCCATTTCCTTTGATACCTTAAGCAGCTTCTGACAAACAGTGCTCCTCATGGCTTTGTACATCTTCCATAAAGCTGCTGATGCTGATGCCAGATGCTGTTTGTTTACTGATGTTCAAGTAAAATTCAGAGGCATTTGCAAAACCGCTGTGTTCATATGGAGATTAGGTAAATTAAGGGACCCCTGGAGGTAGTTAGTTGAACTGGATTATATTTAGGGGCATCAGAGTAAAGGGACTGAATACAAATGGATACCATAATTTCTTTCCGGATCATTTGAAAACCAAGTGTTGTCTTGTTTCTACAATTATGTTCTACTTTTTGTTGCTTCATCCCATAAAATTGCATTAAATAAACAGAAGTTTGTGCTCGTGATGTTACAAACAGTGATACACTTTAAGTAGCAGGAATACTTTTGCAAGACACTACAAACAATGCAAAAAGCTTTGACTCTGCATGCTTGAAGAAAATTCCTTGTATATTTGTTTAAATATAAAAGTGATTTGGCCAGTAAATGTTATCCTTTTTACTCCAAGAAATCATAAATTCATAATTACAAGTCAAAACTCAGCAAGAGCAAAACAAAACAAGAACTCTGCAACTATTTTCTTTGCCTTACATCTCCTCAGGATTTTAAGTTTCTGGTCAAGCCAGTTAGTCTATAAAACGTTTTTTCCAAACATGTCAGTAAATTAAAATCAAAGTTTGAAGTCATTAATGAGTCAATTTTATCATAATGGAAATGAAGTTTGTCAGCTGCTGAACATGACAGTGTCTGGATGGCTTGTAGCTTTGTGGGAAAGGATAATTTGATGCCAACTGGAGTGATGTTCATAGCAACGAGTTCTGTGAAGAGGTCAGGTCAGACATTCAGCAGGGACAGTGATGATCGTTTGTGTCTCCCACATCGACACCAATGATAATGGGAAGGCCCTTGAGACACATGAATACCCAGATACCCAGTGTGGACAACACTGCTACAGATGGATGAGGAGAGACAAGAACTATGTTTTACAGGAGGTATAAAAAAAAAAAAAACATGACAAAAGCAAGTGGTTACCAACAGCGCATGGCCCAATGATTGGTAAACATCCTCTGTTAATACTGTGATCAACTGTCTTTCACCAGTAGAACAACATGGAGCAGAAAGAGGACTCCTGTTTGAGGAGAAAATGGCCCACAGCATCACAGATCTTCTTCCTTAACATTAATACTAGACATGATGTGCTTTCCCACTAAATTTGTCCTTTGTTCCTATAGTTTATTTATGAGTGTATTTTCTGCTGAAAAGCTCAGTCTCATCTAATCAGACTACTCATTTCCAGTTAGGGTCCCCATACAGCTAAAATCACACTTTTACATTTATGACGATATGAAGTTGTGAACTACCCGTCCAATGACTCAAAGGAGTAACCGTCTTGGGGTGGGGTAGTGTGACACAAAATGGCTGAGAACATAATTCGTCCCAAAGACTTTAGATATTATTTTAGGTTGACATTCTTGCTTGCTTGATTTCCATACAATGTTTCCTCATTTACTATAACATCTTTGCTAAATCAACACCCAAACAAGTCTTGCTGAGTTTTTATTTCAATTATTCAAAACAGAAAACATATGCTCGTCGTACTTGTCATCTTCCGCTTTATCCGGGACCGGGTCGCAGGGGTAGCAGACTCAGCAGAGACACCTAGATGTCCCTCTCCCTTGACACCTCCTCCAGCTCCCAAGGCGTTCCCAGGCCAGCCGAGAGACATAGTCCCCCCAGCGTGTCCTGGGCCATCCCCTGGGCCTCTTCCCAGTGGGACGTGCCTGGAACACCTCCCGAGGAAGGCGTCCAGGAGGCATCCGATACATATGCCCAAGGCACCTCAGCTGGCTCCGCTCGATGTGGAGGAGCAACGGCTCTATTCCGAGCTCCTCCCGGAAGGCCGAGTTCCTCACCCTATCTCTAAGGGAGTGCCCGGCCACCCTACGGAGGAAGCTCATTTCAGCCACTTGTATCCAAGATCTCGTTTCTTTTGGTCATGACCCAAAGTTCATGATCTTAGGTGAGAACATAGACCGACCGGTAAATCGAGAGCTTCGCTTGTGGTGTGGTGGTGGTGAAGAAAGCATATGCATTTAATCTAATGTTTATGAAACTTACCTGTGATCCAGGAACAAAAGGAGGAACTGCTGCCTCACTTCCTGTTTTTATAGTTTCCTGTGTGATGCTCATGTAACAGGAAGAGACCAGGTGAGAGGGGAAGAAAAACTGTCGTACATTGTTATGTCAATTTAAGGCCTTCTTGCTTGCCTTTGTTTGGTATATGATATTGTTGAATCTGATGCAGTGAACATAACCCTTTGTTTCTTTATTGTTCATCAGCTACTCAATAGCAATGTATGTTTGCTCCACAGCAAGACGTAAAAAACAGAAGTTTTAATACTGAACAAAATTGTGTCAGGCCATGGCAGAAACAAGTCTACCTGGGGTAATTTTAACTTATTTACAGATCCCGAATGAGTGGAGTTGAAGCCTTCCAACAAACTTGTGGAAACTTGTGGAAATCGAAAAATAATTGAAGAAGATATAACCATTTGAATGTTGACACTCTCCAGTACTTTAAGGAGAAAACAGGCTTCAACGTTCAACAGCACACCAAAGTTAACATCCACACAAGAAAAACTAAGTAAAAAACTTGACATTTACAAAACTGAGAAATGTCAATTGTTTGAGTTGTTTTATTTATTTTTATTTCTGCATGTTATTTGTGTCTGCAAATTGCATCACGACTATAACTTGGTCTAAAATTAACATGTTGATATGTTGTTATTCCTGCTCTTTTAAATGCTCTTTTTGTTTTTTAGAGGAACTTTATAGAGAAATCCAACCAGTCTTCAGGTTGCAGCAATCGATCACTCAAACGGTGGGACAATAAGGCAGCAGTTTGGGGGTTGATGATGTTTGTGTCTGATCAGAATGCAGGTGTAAATAGAGCTATGGGCCAATAGTTTACACCTTTTGAATATGTGTTTCTGAACAGGGGAAACAAAGGAAACATTTCCCTCAGCTTGTAATATTTGACTGGTCAGGTTAAGTGAACTTGTCAGCTTTGCTTAAAATACATGATTTATTTTCAATATGATGCATCATAATAGATTGAAAGGTACTCCTGCAGACTTCGATGCCTCCGATGAAATAAGTTGTCGTGGCATGTTTTTTTTTTCCGTTGGTGTCTTCTTGGTGGACGTTGTCATCGCTAATGTTTCTACTGTGCGCTGGTTTGCTGCAATCTGTCTGATGATTCTCATGTCCTGCCACTCCCTTTCTGCTGTTAAAGAATCCATCTGTATGTTGTACATGGGCTCTGGAGAAAGTTTGCGGGAACAGGACTGTGTCCCAAGTGAAGAATTCTCCTTTCTTCTCCTGTAGCATTTACAGTCAAAGTTACAGATCTTCTCCATTTCGCTGTCTCTGTCTTCTTCAAATATTGTGATGGCAATAGCTTCTGATATCTTACATTCTTGTTCCTATGCCGCCAGTCTAAAGCTTTGTTCGTCATCCTCGTCTTAGGTTAACGTCAGCTGGAAACTAGGAATGTTCTCCAAAGTTAGGTAGTCGCTACAATCAATTTCTTCCGCTTCATCTCCTTCTGATTCAGAATCTGAAGACAGTCTGGTATTGTCATCGGTCCTGGTGAACATGTACTTCTACAGCGAAGCCACTGTTCAGTTCTTGGGCGATGCGTTCAGCTTGAAGAAACACGTTTTTTTTAAATAGCAGCTGCTTTAAGTAGCCATGTGCTTACTTCAATCACGCAGCTTATTGGCCAACAAGCATTACAAAAGCCAGCGTGTAGCCAAACAAAGCCTCTTTATAAATGAGCTGTGGGTTTTCCCTTCTCGATATGCAGATGTGGGCCAGCTGGGTTGTATGCTGAAAACAGGCCAAGTTTAAACACAACATTTACCATTTTAAAACCTCCGAAACTGTCATTTAGAGCACTGAGTGGTTACTTCATAACTTCAACTTGCATATTTTGCATCTGAGTGCCAAGAAAAACCCAACAGATTTACTTTCACAGGTGGAACATTAAAGCTAATGCTTTAAAGCTCTGGTTGATATTTATAAAAAAGAAACTTTATTAGAAACTGCTTTCAGATTATTTAAATTGTTCCGGACACGAAAACAGAAATGATAAGGAGAAAAAAAGAAGCACGAAAGAGAGAAAGGTGGGGCAAAAAGGAAAACGGGAGAGACAGAGAAAAGAATGGAGGAAAGAAAGTAGGCTGAAGAGAAAACAAGATAACATTCTGCTTGCTTCTACACCTGCAGAAACGTTTGTATTACCAGCTTTTTTACCGGATACGGCTCAATATAGAACATTTGTATATCTGTTAACACCTGAATTTAAACACCTGTGGGTCTGAGTGTGAGCGCGCTTGTGTATACAAGGTTTCTCCTTAAAACTATGTAATAGTGAGTGTGAGGAGCCACAGACCCATCCCCCTGGACCTGTGACAGATACGGAGGAGATTCAAGCCACAGACATCCAAAGGCCCCCCAGAGCACAGGAACCCCAGGAGAACCATCGCCGGGACTACCGCAACCCCCCAAGAGAAGAGCAGGGGAGAGTTCCAGGGGAACCACCCAGCAGCCACAGTGCAAAGCCCCAGGGAGCTGCAGCGACAAGCCCACAGGCCCCGACAGCAGTCGTCTACACCTGAGCAGATTCAGCCATGGACCCAGAGACCCAAGACACCAGGGCATATCACTCCCCAAGCAGAGGCATGACAGAGCCCAGGGGTCCAGGCCCCGGCAAGCAGCTACTGCGAGTGAGCCAGCACACACCAAAGCACCTAGCCCTGGATACCAAGAACCACAAGTACACCGGCGGGTAGAGACACCAAGCCACCGGCAGGTAGTGTGGTGGGGAGGAAATAAGTCACATTTGATTGGGGGCCTAAACTGATCCAGGAGAGGGATCAGCTAAAACTAAAACTCGTTAGACACAACCTGACACAAAAAACAGGCACACACAGTCACAATCACTCATTCCCACCCTCATGCATACACATAAAAACACTCACACCCACGCTCCCAACGTAAAGATGCTGTGAAGGCGTGGTAAGGTAAATTTGTCACTTCCTGTTTTCACTGTTGCACTCGGTGGATTGTTGGGTGTGTGAAGGCTCTCTCGTTTGATTTGATTTCTCTCGACTGTGATATCTCTTACTTGTTATAATACATAAGCACGTTAAAACATATACTTTCTGTTGCTGCATTTAATGTTTGGGGACTCTCTATGTCTTACACGGTTTTTCTAGTAGTGGTAAGGGGTCGCTAGCTTAGCGTTAGCTTTAACTCCACCATGGCTACCCATTCTGCTGTTTCTCTTTCTGAGTCTCCTCCTCTCTCCTGCTCTCTGTGTCAGATGTTCAGTTGCTTCTCTGCCTCCTTTAGTGATAATCATATGTGTTATAAATGTAGAATTTTTGTAGCTTTGGAGGCGATGGTGTCGGAATTGGAGGCCCGGCTCCACACTGTTGAGAAACCAGCAGATAGCTGAGGCCCCTTAGCCAGCGCAGAACCGTCGAGGGTAGCTCCCCATAGCAGTCCTTCAGCAGAGCCTGCGCAGCCGGGGTCTCAGGTCGGCAGGGTGACAGTACGTAGAAAGCATAGTCCTAGATCCCAGCCCACAGGTCACCACTAACCCGTCTGTGTTTCTAACAGATTTTCCCCGCTCAGCGACACACCTGCTGACAAGCCAACTCTGGTAATTGGCAGCTCCACAGTCAGAAACGTGGCACTAGAGACACCAGTGACCATAGTCAAATGTCTGCCAGGGGCCAGAACGGGCGACATCAAATCCTACCTGAAACTGCTGGCTTAGGATAAGCGTGAATAGAGTAAGATTGTTACTCACACTGGCGGTAATGACACCCGGTTACGTCAATCGGAGGTCACCAAAGTTAGTGTTGCTTCGGTGTGTAAGTTTGCCAAAACAATGTTGGACTCCGTAATTTTCTCTGGTCCCCTCCCTGATCTGACCAGTGACGACATGTTTAACCTCATGCTGTCATTCAACCGCTGGCTGTCTAGATGGTGTCCAGGAAACGATGTGGGTTACATTGATAATTCCCGAACATTTTGGGGAAAACCTGGTCTGACCCGGAGAGACGGCATCCATCCCACTTTGGATGGAGCAGCTCTTCTTTCTAGGAATCTGGCCGAATGTATTAGTTCTCCGAAACTCAACAACCCAGGGTTCAGAGTTCAGACCAGGAAGCAGGGATAGTAGTTTAACACTCCTCTCTGCAGCTTCTGTACTGCTACCCACCCATTACCCTATTAAGACAGTATCTCGCCCACGGCCAAAACTGAATAGATTAAAAAATAATGTAAAAGGAGGAAATCATGAAAATCTCATAAAAATAAACACAACTCAGACTGAAAAGAAAAATAAAACAATTAAATGTGGCTTACTGAACATAAGATCTCCCTCTTCAAAGACTTTGCTAGTCAGTGACCTGATTTGTGACAATCAGATGGATTTATTTTGCCTCACAGAAACCTGGCTGCAGCAAGAGGATTATTTTACTATAAATGAGTCAACTCCTACTAATTATTAAAATTTTCATATTCCTCGAAATACTGGGTGAGGAGGAGGAGTAGCAACCATCTTTCAGTCTGATTTATTGCTAATTCCAGACCAATCAATAGCTACAACTCATTTGAATATTTAATCCTTAGTTTTCCTCATCCAAATTGCAAAGCACTAAAACCACTTCTGTTTGTTGTTTTGTACCGTCCACCAGGCCCTTACTCTCAATTTTTAGATCAGTTAACAGACCTTTTATCTGATTAAGTGTTAAATACAGATCCTTCTCAAAACATTAGCATATTGTGATTAAGTTTATTATTTTCCATAATGTCATGATGAAAATTTAACATTCATATATTTTAGATTCATTGCACACTAACTGAAATATTTCAGGTCTTTTATTGTCTTAATACGGATGATTTTGGCATACAGCTCATGAAAACCCAAAATTCCTATCTCACAAAATTAGCATATTTCATCCGACCAATAAAAGAAAAGTGTTTTTAATACAAAAAACGTCAACCTTCAAATAATCATGTACAGTTATGCACTCAATACTTGGTCGGGAATCCTTTTGCAGAAATGACTGCTTCAATACGGCGTGGCATGGAGGCAATCAGCCTGTGGCACTGCTGAGGTCTTATGGAGGCCCAGGATGCATCGATAGCGGCCTTTAGCTCATCCAGAGTGTTGGGTCTTGAGTCTCTCAACGTTCTCTTCACAATATGCCACAGATGCTCTATGGGGTTCAGGTCAGGAGAGTTGGCAGGCCAATTGAGCACAGTGATACCATGTAAACCATTTACCAGTGGTTTTGGCACTGTGAGCAGGTGCCAGGTCGTGCTGAAAAATGAAATCTTCATCTCTATAAAGCTTTTCAGCAGATGGAAGCATGAAGTGCTCCAAAATCTCCTGATAGCTAGCTGCATTGACCCTGCCCTTGATAAAACACAGTGGACCAACACCAGCAGCTGACACGGCACCCCAGACCATCACTGACTGTGGGTACTTGACACTGGACTTCTGGCATTTTGGCATTTCCTTCTCCCCAGTCTTCCTCCAGACTCTGGCACCTTGATTTCCGAATGACATGCAGAATTTGCTTTCATCTGAAAAAAGTACTTTGGACCACTGAGCAACAGTCCAGTGCTGCTTCTCTGTAGCCCAGGTCAGGTGCTTCTGCCGCTGTTTCTGGTTCAAAAGTGGCTGGGGAATGCGGCACCTGTAGCCCATTTCCTGCACACGCCTGTACACGGTGGCTCTGGATGTTTCTACTCCAGACTCAGTCCACTGCTTCCGCAGGTCCCCCAAGGTTTGGAATCAGCCCTTCTTCACAATCTTCCTCAGGGTCCGGTCACCTCTTCTCGTTGTGCAGCGTTTTCTGCCACACTTTTTCCTTCCCACAGACTTCCCACTGAGGTGCCTTGATACAGCACTCTGGGAACAGCCTATTTGTTCAGAGGTTTCTTTCTGTGTCTTACCCTCTTGCTTGAGGGTGTCAATAGTGGCCTTCTGGACAGCAGTCAGGTCGGCAGTCTTACCCATGATTGGGGTTTTGAGTGATGAACCAGGCTGGGAGTTTTAAAGGCCTCAGGAATCTTTTGCAGGTGTTTAGAGTTAACTCGTTGATTCAGATGATTAGGTTCATAGCTCGTTTAGAGACCCTTTTAATGATATGCTAATTTTGTGAGATAGGAATTTTGGGTTTTCATGAGCAGTATGCCAAAATCATCCATATTAAGACAATAAAAGACCTGAAATATTTCAGTTAGTGTGCAATGAATCTAAAATATATGAATGTTAAATTTTCATCATTACATTATGGAAAATAATGAACTTTATCACAATATGCTAATTTTTTGAGAAGGACCTGTACAGATAAGGTTATTATAGTGGGATATTTTAACATTCATGTTGACACTGAAAGTGATATTCTAAGTATAGCCTTTAATGCTATCTTAGATTCAATTGGCATTGCTCAAAACATTAACAAATCTACCCACCTTTGTCTTCATTCTCTGGACCTTGTGCTGACATCTGGTATTGAGTGTAAAGACATAACAATATTTTCTCACAACCCTGTTCTGTCTGAGCATTTTTTAATAACCTTTGAGTTTAATTTAACCGAGTACTCCAAGGCTGAAAGAAAATTTAATTGTAGTATATCACTATCAGAAAATGCTGTAACAACCTTTAAAGAATATGTTCCACTTTTAATTTCCTCATTATCACAGAAAAACACAGTGGAGGGCAATAATTTTGTTTCTTCCCCTTCACAAATTGATTCTTTTGATAGTGTTACTACATCATTGCGTGGTGCATTAGACAGTGCAGCCCCCTTGAAAAAGAAGGTAATTATTCGTAGGAGGCTGGGTCCCTGGTTTAATTCAGAGCTCCGTACTTTAAAGCACAATATTAGAAAATAGGAGAGAAAATGACGCTCTACACACCTAGAGGATTCCTACTTAATCTGGAAAAATAGCCTACTGTTGTATAAAAAGACACTTCGCCAAGCTAGAACAGCTTATTTCTCATCATTAATAGAAGAGCACAAGAATAATCCTAGGTTTCTCTTTAGTACAGTTGCTAAACTTACACAGAGTCATGGCTCTGTTGAGCCATCCATTCCCTTAGCTCTTAGCAGCCATGACTTTATGCGATTCTTCTTAAATAAAATTAATTCTATTAAAAAGAAAATCTTTGACATACTCCCGGAGATGATTACTTCATCCTAAGCAAGTGAGACAACATTGGAAATAACTGCAGAACCGGATTTGTGTTTGGACTGTTTTGATCCTGTGGAGCTTCCTGAGTTATCAGAAATATTAGCTTCTTCTAAACCTTCAACTTGTATGTTAGACCCAATCCCGAATAAATTATTTAAGGAAGTGTTCCCTCTGATTACCAGCCCAATTTTAGATATAATTAATCTATCCTTAGTAAATTGATATGTACCACAAGCTTTTAAGGTATCTGTAATTAAACCTTTACTTAAGAAACCTTTGCTTGATCCAGATGACTTAAAAAATTACAGACCTATATCCAGTCTTCCATTCTTATCTAAAATTCTTGAGAAAATAGTTGCTAATCAAATGTGTGAGCATTTACACAGCAATGACCTGTTTGAAGAGTTTCAGTCAGGCTTCAGAGCTCATCATAGTGCTGAAACAGCTCTCCTGAGAGTCACTAATGATGACTGGTTCTGTTAAATCTCAGTGCTGCATCTGATACAGTCGATCACAATATTCTCTTAGAAAGGCTGGAATATTCTGTAGGGATCAGGGGAACTGCGCTAGGTTGGTTTGTTCATGTAAATGATAAATCATCTTCAAACTCCAGGGTTAATTGTGGAGTACCACAGGGTTCAGTACTTGGGCCAATTCTCTTTACTACATATATGCTTCCAATAGGTCAAATTATCAGGCAGCATAGGATAGATTTTCACTGTTATGCTGATGATACTTAGCTTTACTTATCCATAAATCCGGATGAACCCAACCAGTTAGATAGACTACAAGCATGTCTTGAAGACATAAAAACTTGGATGACTTTAAATGTTCTGCTTCTAAATTCAGACAAGACAGAAGTTGTCGTCTTTGGACCGGAGTCTTTAAAAAAGAAACTGCTTAGTCAATCACTTAACCTGGATGGCATTAAATTGACCAGTCCACTCAGGAAACTGAATCCAACAATGGATAACAGAGGGCTCTTACGTGTCAGTGGACGACTTAGCCAGTCAAGTCTGGAGCAGAGGGAGAGAAATCCTATTATCTTGCATGGCAATCACCCACCACATAACAACACTCCTTGTACGGCACCATCATGAAAAGATTAGCCATCAAGGCAGGCATTTTACAGAGGGTGTGATCAGAGAAAATGGCCTTTGGATAGTAGGAGCAAAAAGGTGCATTGGTAAAGTTATCAGCAATTGTGTGACCTGCAAAAAGCTCAGAGGAAAGGTTGGAGAACAGCTTATGTGTGACCTACCTGTGGACAGATTGAAAGTAGAAACTCCTTTCTCAAATGTGGGCATAGACATGTTTGGACCATGGGAGGTTTCTACAAGATGTACACGTGGAGGCCAAGCCAATAGCAAGCGTTGGGCAATCTTGTTCACCTATCTGTGCATAAGAGCAGTCCACATCGAAGTTGTCGAGGATATGAGCTCTTCTAGTTTCATCAACGCACTAAGGCGTTTTTTGCTCTCCGTGGCCCAGAAAAGCAACTTCGTTCAGACTGTGGCACTAATTGTATTGGTGCCTTTAAAGAAATGAGGTCAAACATTGCACAGGAGGAAAAGATACAAGGCTTCCTGCAGGACCAAGGATGTGACTGGGTCTTCAACCCACCCCATTCATCTCACATGGGTGGGGCATGGGAACACATGATAGGAATGGAAAGACATATCCTTGACTGTATGCTACTGCAAGCCAGTTGCATTCGACTCACTCATGAAATTCTGACCACATTTCTAGCAGAAGTCACAGCTATTCTAAATGCTCGTCCTCTAACTCCAGTCTCCTCGGATCCGGAGTATCCTCACATTCTATCACCCACCATGCTTCTCACACAGAAGAGCTGCTTTCCTCCACCTTTCTCCACCAGCATTGACCCAAGAGAAATGTTAAAGAGCCAGTGGAAACGTGTACAGTTTCTGGCTGATGATTTCTAGAATAGATGGTGAAAGGAGTACCTTTGCACTCTGCAGTCTCTGCCAAAATGGCAGCATAAACAACCTGATATTAAAGAAGGGGATGTGATCCTCCTTAAAGAAAAACAAGCCAGGAGGAATGAATGGCCAATGGGTGTGGTTGCCAAACCTGTTCCCAGTCAAGATGGACTTGTAAGGAAGGTTGAGGTCAAGGTTGTCCAGCATGGTAAAACTAAAACTTATTACAGACCAATTTCAGAAATAGTTTTTCTTTTGCATCCTTAAGTTAGAGAACATTGTTTGTGGTATCTTGAGTGATACCAAACGGGGAGTGTTTCGGGCTTTCAACCCTAAGTAGCTGCTGTTCCTTTAAGACTTTCAGTAGATGGCAAGGAACAAGGAAGTGATGACACTAGAAGTGTGAGAAGCCAGGAAAACTGGCAAGAAGGATGGAGTTTTCCACGAGTTTACCATCGCTTGCAATCCTGTGGTTTTAGACCTCATAAAGGCATTCCCTGTAAGTAATATGTTTCATAAGAAGTATATCTTTGTTATTTCTGCATTTTGAGGTATTTGTGTTTGTAATAATAATATATTAGGCAGCACATTACGGGATTCAAGCAGGTGATGTGTGAGTTATTCAGTTAAATGTACCTAAATTATCAATCGTACTAATTTGAATTGTATGTGAAGATTATATTTGTGTTGCAAATGTATTATTGGATGGAAGATCACATTTTTACTCTATGTAAAAATGCTGGCAGCGTATGTTAAAAATCTTTGTTCAGACATGCCTATATTTGATGTACTGAACCCACTGTGTATTTACAGTTCTGTGTATCTGTATTTCAGTTTCACACCGTTCACATTATAAAGACTCTCAAGTTCGACTGGGTATCCTGGACTTATTTTGTGTAGGTGTTTAGCTTGCTGGATAGCCAAAAGAGAGATTTCTGCAAGGCCAGTACACAGACACCCTGTCTACTTTTAAGGCTAGGCTTAAAACTTTCCTTTTTGATAAAGCTTATAGTTAGAGTGGCTTAGGTTATCCTGAGCTATCTCTGTAGTTATGCTGCTATAGGCTTAGGCTGCTGGAGGACATAATGACCACTTTCACCCTCTTCGCTACATTCTCACACTACTCTCTAATTCTGCATTATTTGCTGTTAATTCAGCTTTTAACTTTATGTTCTCTCTCTTTTCTCTTCCTAGAAGCTACACCTGGCCTGACTGTGTCTACCTGTGACACCTTTCTGGAGAGGGGCATCGTCCAAGCTTCTGCTGGCAACAACTTAATGCTCATCCTCTACCGATGATCCACATGGCCTGGCCCTGTCTTTCAGTGTTTAACCCTTTCTCTCTCCTAGACATGGACATTGCCTGAGTTCTACTGTGACTAACTCTATGTGCTTTCTTTCAGACTCTAACCTTGAAAACGGGCTCAGAGTTTAACTGTTCGTTCTTTCTAGATGAAACGACTAAAGGAGCTACATCCATTAACATTTTCCTTCCCATAGAAAGTACTCCTGGATCAGTGCTTCTATGTTATTTTTGTGTCTCTGCTCTGTTCTCTCAAACCCCCAGTCGGTCGTGGCAGATGGCCGCTCACACTGAGCCTGGTTCTGCTGGAGGTTTCTTCCTGTTAAAAGGGAGTTTTTCCTCTCCACTGTCAGTATGAGGGATTGCTGCAAAGTCAACGCCAGTGACTGTCCACTGTCTCTAAATGCTCATCCAGGAGGAGTTAATGCTGCAAGTCACTGACTCGATCCAAACTGCTGGGTTTCCTTTGATAGAAAAACTTTTCGTCAAATTTGAATAAATAACTGAATCTGACTGCACTGTTCAATGATTAGGTTTAATTGGAATGTATATACCTGACTTTTGTGAAGTGCCTTGAGGCAACATGTGTTGTGAATTGGTGCTATGTAAATAAACTGAATTGAATTCAAAGACAAACAACAACGGATGTCATACACTCACTCACACTATACTCTATACTCCCAGGTCCAGGTGCCGATACCTCCTGGGTCCGGGGGCTGGTTGTCCCTATGGGGTATCGGCAACTGGGTCCGGGGGCTGGTTGTACCTATGGGGTATTGGTCAAGGTGCCGATACTCCATAGGGACAACCAGCCCCCCGGACCCAGGAGGTGGTCCCTCCATGGGTAGAGAAAGGCAGAATCATTCTTTTCTCAGAAATGGATGGTTTTTCCTCTTTTTCTCTGCGCTCTGCCAACTTGTTTCTACTTTTCTCATGGCACATCACAATTTTCAATCCAAAAACCAAACATAACATAAGTTTACAACATTGTATCTTTTCTAACCTTTAAGTGATTTTGATGTATATATGCCTCTAGGTTTATAAGTAAGTTTATAAGTACAAACTGAAACTTTTTTATAACCTTTCCAAACAGTTTCATACGCTATGCATTTCAGTTTGAAAATAGCTTTCTTTTAACCTCCTTTGCAAAAATAATTCTCCTAAAATAAGTTTTCCACTCGTGTTTGGAGCCCCAGAGACATATATTTCCTCTCTCACTCATGACAAACAACAGAAGTGTTTGTTCTGTTTTTGTAAACACTGCAGAGCCTGTCTGAATCATGCGTTGTAGTAATAAGTTGTTGGTGAGGCACGGCGGTGTCTGAGAGCGGACAGGTTCCCTATCTGTATTGTCATCCACGAAAGCATCATGTGAAGCATTGTGTGGAAAATTGCCTGCACTGCTGCTGAGTGGAGAGTCTATTGTCATGGCACATGCTTCTACTCAAGATGGAAAATGAGTTTCAGTCTTGTTGAGCAAAATATTGAAAGACTTACACAGCAGTTTGGATGCAGACAAAGTCTATCTTTCTACTTCTTCAGAGATGGACAAGAAACCACAGCTTTCAGGTCTGATGTTATTTCAGGTTCTGAAAGCTTTTCGCCTTTATTTTGCTTCAGAATACCAAATGTATTGAAAATAACATGAATGCTATACACGCTTTTGGTATTCGGTCAATTTTCATGTCTCCTAATGACTTAGAATTAGTTTGATTGAGCTTTCCAAAACTCATCTGTCACTTTCGGTTTCACTCTAAACAGAAACAATTATGTAAATTTGCACAGTAATACCCATAAAGGCTCTGTTGTGTCCTTGCTTGACTGGTTGGGGAAACCAGGTTTTCTTCATGCACTGAAAAATGCAAACATCAACAACTTGTTATGCTGGTGGTAATTTCATGGAAGATAATTTGATTATCAACAATCATATAGAGTGGCAATTAAACCCTTATTAAAATAAGTTGAAAATGTACTTTTTAGCCCATTTACATTGTTTTAATTTAGTCCAAACAAGGACGATAAAAATCAGGCTTCTTTAGCCCATTTGATTAACCCTAACTTATGTTTAACCTCATTCAGACATAGTTTAGGCAAAAAGCAATGTTGTCTTTTCTACTATATGTAGCTCCAATGATGTTTAGCTTGGAGGGTAGGATTTTGTCATGCTCTGTAGTTAGTCCCATTAAGTATAACAGAGTTGTTTTCTAACTTTGCAGTTTGGAGACCAAAATAATGACAACCATCTTTTTTGCATTAAGGTGGAGAAATTTGTGCCCTGTCCACTTATTACTATTATAGACACACATACTCGGTGACTGCAAGGTTGTGTGGATTTACCTTGTAAAAGAAAGTGAAAGCAGCATGTCATCAGCAAATAACTTTCCATTTTTGCTTCATTTTTTACCATATGCTTACTGATAACTCTGAATAATTTCTCCAAAGGCAACATCAATTCTCTGTTTTTTTTAGTGTGATCTGAAATTGTTACTGCATAATGTTGAAAGTTTCATAAAAATAAGTTTTCTCCTTGCGCTAGAATGGATGAATAGAGATGTTTGCTAACTTGTATTAAATAAGCCTTTAACAATCAGATTAACTTGTTTTAGCCGCTAAACTAGAAATTTTGAATCAAACCTATGAAGCCTTTTGAGTAATGACTCATTTTGTGTTTACCTGGTGGAACACAGTACGTCTCTGGGAGAGCAGTAAACACACACCAGATGCCACAAAGAGCTGTTTTGCACTGGAATTAGTTTCTACTTTCTTTAAATGCCGCATTGATGGCTGTTGGGAAAATATTATATTCCACTGGAGAAATATAATGGCTGCAAACGGAGACAAATGTGCACCGTTAACTCTCTATGTTGGCTTATTGATTTGCATGCAAACAAGGGTCTTTCTTTTTTTTCCCTGGATTTTCATTTTGAGGCAGTGGAAAACAGCTGGGGTTCTTCCTACAGTATTCACTGGCTAGATGTTTCCCTGGCCTCTGGCATTTTAACCTCACAGGTTTTCAGTATGTGGTCTGAAAGGTTAGAGAAAGACTTGTCACAATGTGCTTTCAGGGTATCTCTTAGGACACAGTGGTTCCCTGAGAATGGAATATCTTGTCCCAGCAGGAAATACTGATAGCCTGTCTGACACAGCTGACCTCATCACCACCGTAATGTAATGAAAGTCACAAATGATCAGCTCCTGGATTTTGGGGGAGAATGGCTGAAATGGAAAGCAGATTTTTTTCCATTGTGGTAAGTAGCCCACATTTATATTGCTCTGTGCCAGGTGGCCATGTTAAACCTGCTCCCTGATTCAGAGTAGGGAACTCTCTCTTTGCTGATTCTGTGGCAAAATGCTGATAATGAAAGTATATGGTTGAGAGATGATAATACACTTGCTTCTGCATCTGCATTATTATGATCCGTTCCTTGTGGAGATGAGTGTGGTAACCAGAGAACAAAAAAAATAAATAAATAAATGGAGTTAAGCTCAGTAGTTTATATCCACTCATCATGGACATGGATATCACATAATTCAGATGGGCAGAAGAAGTGTGAAGTTATTGTGGAATTTCTCTAATCCACAAAGGATCAAAATTATGCATGCAGGCTCTAATATGCAGGTGCCTCTTGATAAATTTGACTCTCACTGAAAAGGTGTTTAATATTAAAAATGTGATTCTGACAAACCATATAAATTGATGGTACATGGGTCCTTTTCCATGAATCACTGTATCAGTCCAGAGCAGCATGGAGGCAATCAGCCTGTGGCTCTGCTGAAGGGCTATTGAAGTCCTGGTTTCTTTAATAGAGGCCTTTAGCTCATTTGGTTTGTTGGCTATGGTGTCTTTCATCCTTGTTTTAAAGCACAGGGATGTAATCATGATTAACCAGGTATCAGAACGTTTGGGAGTGTGGGCCGGTACCAAGTGCTGTGGGTTAACAAATTCAGCATAACCATGAGGCTTGGATGAGCAGACTTTGTACTTGATAAAACACAGCTGACCAGTGAGTGTGAAAACTTTCCACTTGACCTCAAGCAACTAGGCTTCTAGTGCATCTCCACTCTTCCTACAGACTCTAGAACCTTGATTTCAAAATTAAATGCAAAATCATACTTATATCTGCAAAGAGGACTTTGGACCACTAAGCAACGGTCCAGTCCTGTTTTTTCTTCAGCCCAGGTAAGCCCAGGTAAGGCACTTCTGGCATCTCTGGTTCTGAAGTGGCTTAACACAAGGAATGTGATAACTGTAGCCCATGTCCTGGATTTGACTGTGTGTGGTACCTCTTGAAACACTAAGTCCAGCTGCATTACACACCTTGTGAATCTCCACCAGACTCTTGAAAGGACTTTGCTTCACTATCATCTAAAGGCTGTGGTTGTCACTGGTGGTTTTGCATCTTTTTCTACCACACTTAACTCAACTGAATCTTCAGTAAATAGCATTCTTCCCCTAAGTTGTTAGACGGTGACATGGCATTTATTGTTCTAATGTAATACAATAAATTATTTTTGCTTCATGTTCTAATTTATTGCGATGTAATTTATCTATACACCCCACTTATATTTGGATAATTGTTCCTCTAGCCATCAACAGGCTTCTGGAAAAATCCTGGTTAGACACAGTTAAGCTCAATATTATTCATACCCCTGGCAAATCTAGGTTTAAAGTAATATTTTAGTTTTATCAACATGTTTCTTCTGACTGAAAGTAACAATAATGTTTTGGAGGATCCAAGACAGAGTCCAAACTTAAATCTGATAGAGAATCTGTTGAGGGAGGTAAAGATTAAATTGATAGTAAGGAGGCCTTCCAGTCTAATATACTTGATGCTCATCAGCGAACATAAACATATTAGTTGAGAGACCCCTGTCTCAATGTCCTATCTGAAAACCTCTTCTTGGCTGAATAAAATCTCTAAATCTGTTCAATTAGGCTGAGGTCAGGGGTTTGGGAGGGCCAGGGTCCAGACACTTAATTTCCTTATCTATTCCATGTTCAATGTGTCTTTCTAATTGTCCTGTTGTCTAGTTTGAATTATTGGGTTAAAAACATTATCAATTGATGAAATAAATAAATATGGTTAGGATGTTCAGGAACAGTTCCAGAACCACCATGTCTCAAGCTCCTTACGAATTAGAAACTGTGGGAAGGACATTTACTATTACCAAAAACTGAGAAGGTCCCAACCAAGAAAGAAGCTGCTGCTCAAAACCAACACCTCAAAGCTTGACAAAACATTTTCAACCAACAAAGAAGCCAAAGGCCTTTCATTTCCTTGGATTTCTGGCAAGACAAGATAAAAATGTAACTATCTGGCCACAATTACAAGAAGTATGTCTGGAAGAGTCAAAGTGAAGTTATCAAACCTAAGAACTCTATACCAAGCAAGGTGGTGGTAGAATCATGCCGTGGGGCTCTTTTGCTACCAACGATACTCCATTTCCTGTATTAAAAAAAATCTTTAATAAATGTCTTTTGCTGGAGCAAGATAAGAACTGGTTCCAGCACCCCCTTTGAACCAGCACTTGAACCAGTTTCATGAAAAAATAAATGTTGAACTTTTCTGTCTTTGTTCAGATTTCAGCTGAAATACATCATAGCTGCTTTTAGAACCCTTCACTCATATTTTAAATCTCTTTGAACTGGGCCTTTTTACTGCACACTAATGACTCAGATTTTAGTATTCTGACTGTCACCATCCTCCTTGAAAAATAAGGGTGAATATTGATGCAGTTTTGGATCTAATAAGACTTTAATGTGCTATAGTTTTATCCAGTTTTTTTTACCAGTATAGTATGCAGCCCAGCCAGGCTAATTGGTCTTCAGCTTTTTCTTCTGAATTTGTTTCAGTTTTACTTTCAATATGTTACTAACTTTTAGACAAGAGTAATATCTTAGAGAATATGGCTTTAAACCAAAAGGTTGAGTTTCCTTTGCGTTTTAAACTGCTGTTTTCATAGTATTTGTACCATCCTTAGGTGTTTTAATTCCTGTTGGCAGAATCAACCAAACAAAGTGGAGTAATGACTGCAAGGTCCTGAAGTACCCACACTCTCCTACAAACAGAATCCATATAAATGTTTGCCCTTGAGCACTGAAGAGCCCTTCGCCTGCACTGGTGCCTGCCAACTGCCAGAGCTGTACAAGGTCGGGTCAGCCAAGGCTGGCCTTCCTTCATCCCTGCGGGAGGTCCTATGCTCATGAAAATGTAAATGTAGGTCCCATATAGCGATTATGATTCGATGTCATTTGTCAAACCACAGCGGGATCAGAATAAACAGACAGCCAAGCAACCGGAGGAAGCGTCTTCTTTTTATTTCTTTAATTAAGGTGTCAGAGAAAAGCAATCAAGATGACTGAAGGGTAGCTGGGGCTTCGTTAATATGATCAAGGTTGAATCTGTGCAGATGAAATGGAGATGGAAGCAACTACCAAAAAATATATCTTCTGTGTGATTGTGTGTCATCTTTGATTTAAAAATCTGTACTGTGTAATTTCTACAGTTCTGTGCGTTTTTGATTATTCCTCATTTCTTTATGTTGTGCTTCCAAGCAGTCTGGATTTTATGGTAATCTTTTAAATAGTCTTGACCAACACTTCTGGGTTTCTGAAGGATTGTAAATTTTCTCTGGACTTTGTCTGCTTTTTCACAAATGTTTAGTCCAACACCAGACCATTTTCAGATTAATGCTTTGAATGTAAAGACACTTTGTGTCTCTTTCTTAAAGAAAATAGTTATTTTTCATTTACTGTTGGTTTTCGGGTCTGAAACCACTTCTTTTCCATCTTTCTCACTTCTTTTGAACACACACTACTCAATCTACCATCATGGTCAAGAACAAGAACTGATAACCAAAAACAAAACACAGAAGCAAAATGTGAAGAGATATGTTGGATTAAATGTTTTGCACAGTAAGATACATGAATAAAGATCTTCAAAAATCAATCAAATGTTTCCTGAAATTTCTGGCAGGCTTTTTTGCACATTTCGACTGGTATTTTTGAAGATTTCTTCTTTTGCAAGAAGCTCCATTGCTTATCAGACTGAAGTCAGGACTCAGGAATCCAAAACACGAATATTGCTTCCACTCAGAAGAAGAATATTAATAAAATTAAAAATTACTTTAGACCTAAAACCTCAAGTGGAAATAATTTTAGGGTTCAAATATGCTTCTGTGGGGACCTGTGATTGATAATGTTTGAGTGAGGAGTTAGTTTAGTTGTAGGTTTGAAGGTAAAGCGGAAACAAATTGAAGAATGAAATGCACTCTGTCACTTCCAACTTTGCTCTCCTATAACTGTACAAGTGTGGCCAAAATAACACATATGTTGTCTTTCAATTTACATGACTGACAATTCTGACTGGGGACAAAAACAGAATCTCTTTTTTTTTATTAGAGGAACACCAGACTGTTAGTGTACAGTCTTAATTTGCCTTTTTTGACTCAAATGTTTGGTCCGATTCAGCTTTACTTAAAGAAAATATGCTTTATTGCCTTATTGAGAATATGGTTTGTGAATTATGATTAATGAACATCAACTACTTAATGCTGTGGGTGTAAATTTGAGTTCAGAGTACTTACAGTGACCTGCAAAAGTATTCATACCACTTGAACTTTTCCACATATTATCACATTACATCCACAGACATAACTATATAATATTGGAATTTTAGTAGTATACAATTGTGAAATGGAACAGAAGTTATACATGATTTCGTTTTTGTTTTTTACAAAGAAAAGAACTGAAAAGGGAATTAGGCAAAAGTATTCAGCCTCCCTGAGTCAATAGTTGTTGGAACCATCTTTTGCTGCAATTACAGCTGCAAGTCTTATAGTGTATGTCTCTACCAGCTTTGCATATCTAGGGACTGCAATTTTTACTCATTCTTTTTTGCAAAACAGCTCAAACTCAGTCAGATTAGATGGAGACCGTTTGTGAACAGCAGTTTTCAGATCTTGCCACATATTCTCGATTGGGTTTAGGTCTGGACTTTGACTGGGTCATTCTAAACACATGAATATGTTTTGTTTTAAACCATTCCATTGTAGCCCTGGCTTTATGTTTAGGGTCGTTGTCCTGCTGGAAGGTGAACCTCCGCCCCAGTCTCAAGTCTTTTGCAGACTCCAACAGGTTTTCTTCCAAGATTGCCCTGTATTTGGCTCCATCCATCTTCCCATTAACTCTGACCACCTTCCCTGTCCCTGCTGAAGAGAAGCACCCCCAGAGCAGGATGCTGCCACCACCATATTTGACAGTGGGGATGGTGTGTTCAGAGTGATGTACAGTGTTATTTCTTCACTACATATAACGTTTTGCATTTTGGTCCAAAAATGTTATATTTTGGTCTCGTCTGACCAAAGCACATTCTTCAACATGTTTTCTGTGTCCCCAACAAGACATGGTTTCTTTTAACAATGGCTTTCTTCTTGCCACTCTTCCATAAAGACCACATTTGTGAGATGGTCAAAGCTTGGGAAATGTTATTATAACCAAAGCCTGCTTTAAACTTCTCTACAACTTTATTCTTGACCTGTCTGGTATGTTCCATGGACTTCATGATGCTGTTTGCTCCCCAATATTCTCCTAACCAACCTGTGAGGCCATCACAGAGCAGCTGTATTTGTACTGAGAATAGATTACACACAGGTGGACTCAGTTAAGTCATTAACAATCATTAGGCAACTTCTGAAGGCAATTGGTTGCACTTTTGCACACCGCGCTTTTCAGTTTTTATTATTTGTAAAAAATGTTTGAAATCAAGTATAATTTTCGTTCTACTTCACAACTGTATCCCACTTTGTGTTGGTCTTTCAAAGTTCCAATAAAATATACTTATGTTTGATGTTGTAATGTGACAATATGTGGAAATGTGCAAGGGGTATGAATACTTTTACAAGGTGTATGTGGTAAACTAGGATCTTTAATTAATTCAGTTTAACCCTATGTGAACTTAACCTGTTCTTGCTAAAAGTGTAGTGTATGTGAACAGCAAAGAACTGACCTATCACCGACAATAACTGCTTTTCTCCTTTCTACCTCAAAAAAGGAAATATTTTGGAAAAGAGCCAAATCTTTCTGGGGCTTAATGGTGTTTACTTGGTTATCAAATTTAGTAAAATAATGTTTAGGGAACGATGATTTACTGGATTCACTAGAAACTAACAACCTTTCTGGGTAAATATTCTTTAGCAGGCAAGCACGTGTTCTTAGCTGTTAGCAGTTAAAGCTAACAAAATAAACAGATAGCTTAGCACCAGAATCAAACACACACCTTTAAAATACCCTTAACAAAAGGGTTAAAATGCATAAGCGCGGATGACGTGTTATGATCAATCTTCAGTGTTTAAAATCACCCTTTAAATATAGTTTGTCTGAACTTTAAAAACACACAAACACAGAACACAAAACTGAGCATGTGGTGAGCAGATAGCCTGCTAGCAAGATAGCTGAGTTCAACACAAACAAAACCAAACTTCATAAAATGAAAAACGTTTAGATCATTTCATCCTAAATCACTTCTCTCTGCCCAAACCCTAACCTCGTAGGAACCGTGCTGAGGAGGTGTTGTCTGGGCGATGACGAATTTTGAAGAAACAATCCATTTTGATTGAAGTTTAGCTTCAGCTCGCTTTCTGTTGACCAAACTGCACATTAACTGTTACAGAGATTAATTGTAACAGTTAATTTCTGTAAATCTCAAAGAGACAAGTCAAGCCACGCTTGTACCTTAATTACCCCGTTCATGAATGAATCTACCGGATACACGAACAGTGATTCATTTGTACTTAACTTAGTGCATATGATCGATGATCGCATGAAACTCTCGGATCCAGTTGAAGAGTTATGCATGTTTGCCAGCAAAGAGACATTAGCGCAATCTGTCTCTCTGTCCAGGCCCCTGGGTGACCTGCATAGAAGAGATCAGTTCCTTGGGAAGGTGGGGGTTTTATACGGCCAGTGGCATCATGGGAAGTCCGCTGCTATCCCCAATTCCAAAGTTGTGCCGGAAGTCAATTAATGCAATTTATTTTGAAAGTTCCACAAAAGTTTGTACTAGCCTTTCATGTTGTAACCATGGCTACAACCCCTCCCAACAACGTTGTCAGGGGTTTGTGAAGTGGAAAAAAAACAACATTTTTTTTATCTGTGATAGGCTGATAATCTGTCCAGGATGTACCCAATGACCAATGGAGATAAGATAGGCTCAGGTCCCCCATGACCCTGCAAAGATAAATTGGCATACGCAATAGATGGATGTAAACATGTTTGTGATTGTCAACTCTCAATTCCTATTAGAATCTTAGTTGAAGTGTGAGTTTTAGTGTTAAATCTAATTAAATCTTGAGAAATATACAAAATTCTCCTGCTTCTTCTATCAATGTGATAGAGATTGCTTAAAGGTAATGCTTAGCGTTTACAAGAAAGGTAACTGGACATCTTCTCTTGTTTCCGAAAGCCATTTCAGCTCTCATCCATAAGGCATCTTCAGTTCTGAACATGGGTTGGAAATATCAATATCACAAAAAATCACTCTAATATGCCTGTTAAGGTCACTAATTGGGCATTTAAGGTTACATGAGTGGGTTCTATCCTCCATTCACTTCAATGTTTCATTCGTTGTCACTTGAGGATTCAAACATGTCATCTAATGATGGCAACATCTGAGATGTTTTGGTCACATGTCCCACTGTGTAAATGCTGTAAAACTGCCTGGGGAGACGAGTAAAGGCTGGACTGTAGGTGTTAGAAAAGCTGAAACCTGAGATGAAATCTCATCTGTTTAGCGTTGGTTTTTAATGCTTAACATAGGTGGATTTTTTTAACTGCTGTCAAAAATATCTTTCTTCCCTGTCCAAAACATTGGTATCTTCAAAAGAGTATACCATGTTGATTGAAGTGAATGGAAGATTCAGGGTCAGAAGCTTCTTAGATGAGTTCAATGAAAAGACAGATTTTAAGCCTGATTGGTTTATTCATTCATTCATCTTCAATACCGCTTATTACACAATGGGTCACGGGGGAGTTGGTCCTATCTCCAGCAGTCTACGGGCAAGAAGCAGGGTACATCCTGGACAGGTCGCCAATCCATCGCTGGGCAACACAGAGACATATAGGACAAACAACCAAGCACACACTCATTCACACCTAAGGGCAATTTAGAGAAACCAATTGACCCTAACAGTCATGTTTTTGGACTGTGAGAGGAAGCTGGAATACCTGATAAGAACCCAGGCATGCATAGGGAGAACATGCAAACTCCATGCAGAAAGACCCCCGGCCGGGAGTCAAACCCAGGACCTTCATGCTGCAAGGCAACAGTGCTGCCAACTGCAACACTGTGCAGCCCCTGAGTGGTTTATGAATATTATTGTCATGTGGACAGACATAGCAACATAGCTTCATATCACCAAAAAATTTAAGTTGTGCATTTAATTAAAAACTTGCATATGCACTCAGTTCAGATAAAAGGAAAAGTATTTGTTTTAGTTTATTTTTCATGTTTGCCTTCAGAGGGCACTTTACGATATCTCTGACAGTTTATAAGGACATATAAGAGAGATTTAGGTCATTTAGGTTATTATAAAAGTGTACTGATATGAACTAAATTTCTCCAGAGCAGTCACAGTCTGAGAAATATTACACGTCCATCACTGAAATGTGTGGGTAAATAAACTATTTATGCACTGCAGTGTGGTTTGCAACTAGCATACATTTGCCTTTCATTTAGAAGCACAAGCATTGTAATGCCATGGATGAATAAGAATCAGCACCTCTTGAATCGTATCTGTATCTTGTTTGGAAAATATTAAAGCATCATAAATTATGCAAAAGCTAACTAATGAGAAGAAAAGTAAAGACTTTTACAAAATGATGTGTGATTGTCTGATTTGAGAGTCCCATTTCTCATTGTTGCTCTGTGAACAAATTAACAGTCTATCATTTAAAATAAAATATAAAAGAAATCATTACCAAAAACAAAGCTTAATACAGAAAGCAAAAGCCTTAAGCAGCAAAAGTTATCCATCATAACAACATAAAACCACAATAATTTAAACAAAACACCAAAGGAGTTTGGAAAGAATAAAAATACTAACGACAACATAAATTATATCAGATTATGGTTGAATGAGAAAGTCGTCTTTTTAAACTTGTAGGTAGCAGGTTAGAGTAGGACTCCAAGATAAAGCAGGAGCTTCCTATAGAGACCCGTTTATGGATTTAAATTCCCTAGATGTGGTTGTTTAACATGCCGGTGGTCTCAGTTTACCCTGACTGACATAGTTCAGAATGGTATTCTTCACACAGCTCATCCCACACATCAGTGCTCATCCCTCTCTGCTGATGCCAGCCTCCCCATACAAATCAGAAGATGGATGTTGTGCCAGTGAGAGGCAGACACAGCTGGAAATAAAGAAGGGAAATGCTCTTCCCGGGAGTGCATTTTGTTGGTTTACAACAGAAATATTCTGAGAACTGGTGGGAAGCCTGAATGTCCCCCATGTTAAATCTCTTCATGGCGTCCTTGGATGCGTGGGGACGAACAGGAACACAGTTATATTTTAATGCAGATTTAAATTGAGACATCTGGTAGCGATCCTAAATCTTCTATCTTGAAAATTGAGTTAATATAATTAGCTTTCTCTTCCTCTTCATCTCTGCACCTCTGTCTTTTTTGCTTTTTATGACGATTATGCAGTAAAGGCAACTTCACTTTATTTGGGATGATAAAGTTTAGGATTAATAGTGGCTGACAGTGTGGGAGCTTATCCGAATCAGAATCAGAATCAGCTTTATTGCCAAATTCGTGCATACAAACAAGTAATTTGACTCCGGTACACTTTGCTCTTTTGTTCTGTTTTTGCATTACACAATATACAAATTTACAATTTACAATGTACAATATACACTGTACAATGCAATATTCTGCATTACAGAATATACAAATTTACAATTTACAATGTACAATATACACATATCTAATAGAAAAGGTGCATTTGCAACACCTGTATGCTGTTGTTCTGTACTCTATTGAATGTTCATCAAAGAAACAGCCTGGTGGAAGAAACTGTCTTTGTGGCGGCTGGTTTTAGTAAACAGTGCTCTGTAGCGGCGGCCTGAAGGTAAAACTCTAAACAGTTTATGTGCAGGGTGTGTGGGGTCGGCAGAGATTTTAGCAGCTCTTTTCCTGACCCTAGACCTGTATAAGTCCTGGATGGAAGGAAGGTCAGCTCTGATTATTCTCTCTGCAGTCCTGATTATTCGTTGCAGTGTGGACCTGTCCTGTTTTGTGGATGAGCCAAACCACACTGAGATGGATGAAGACAGGACAGACTGAATGATGGCAGTGTAGAAGATGACCAACAGCTCCTGTGGAAGGTTGAACTTCTTGAGTTGCCTCAGGAAGTACAGTCTCTGCTGGGCCTTCTTTCGAACAGTGTCTATGTGCAAAGACCATCTCAGGTCCTCAGAGATGGTGGTTCTTAAGAACTTGAAGTGGTCCACGGCCGATACAGTGTTGTTGAGGATGGTGAGGGGGGTGTATGGGGGTGGTGTTCTCCGAAAGTCCACCACAATTTCCACAGTCTTGAGTGGGTTCAGTTCAAGGTAGTTCTGACCACACCAGTGTACCAGCCGATCCACCTGCTGTCTGTATGCAGACTCATCACTGTCCTGGATCAGTCCAATGACAGTGGTGTTGTCTGCAAACTTAAGGAGTTTCACGAACGAGTCCGATGAGTTGCAGTCATTTGTGTACAGAGAGAAGAGGAGTGGGGATAGAACACACACCTGGGGTGCACCAGTACTTATTGATCAGGATCGGGAGAAGATGCTCCCCAGTCTCACCTGCTGCTGTCTGTCTGTCAGGAAGCTGTTGATCCACTGACAGGTGGAGACTGGGACGTTGAGCTGTGTGAGCTTCTGGTGGAGGATGTCTGGTACGCAAATCTTCCAAATTCTTAGTTATGGAATTGGTCAGCTGGTCTCTCAATGCAATTGATCAAATTTTCTCGAGGAGAAGACAGGGTGAAGGAGAGCCCAACTTGTCCGGACTGGACGTTTTTCTCTGGATACACAATGGACTCCTGGCAAAAGTGGAGGATTGTGTGTCTGTCGATAATGTCAGTCGAGGATGCGGAAGATGTGTATATAATTGGATGTTTGATTTCAGGATTTCTGCTTTTTGGAGTCAGCGGTTACCTGGCATATCGAGAAATTCGGAGTGTAAGGAGCTGTTCTGGCTATTGTAAGGCGGCCTGGCACGTGTGATGGGATCTTCAGGGCGATCAGCACTCAGACTGAGATGTTACGTGAGCTGAATCGCAGACTGGATGTGATCCTTAGGATCGCAGGCAGGTTGCGGTTCCTGGACTCAAGGGTGAAATGGGATAAATCTTGGAGAAAGTTGTTTGCTCGGATCTGGCAGAAAGACCAGGAATTTGGCTGTTTGGATTCGCCTTTGAAAAGCACCAGCGAGACTCTCAAGGCTGACGGAAAATTAAGATTCAGCCTAACCCAAATAATTAGTGTTTTTCTGAATCTGGCTCCCCTGCAAGGGCTTGATGGCTGGCTATCTTCAACTTCTCCTGGAAGTTATGTAAACATGACGCTCTGCTCCCTCTGCCCCCTCCCTTCCCTGAGGACACCTGTGGACCTGCTCAGAACTTTGTGGCCGGTTGATGAACATTCCAACGAACCATCAAGGACAATGGCCTCTGTGACAGTGCTTCATGGACTTACTTGCACACAATGACTTGCACACACACACATGCTCAAGATAAACATATGCACCCCTCACACCACCTTCACCGTTCCCGGCATGATGTTGTTTTGTCAACTTGTTGCTTCTTTGTGCTGAGGTTTTTTGCAATCTCAAACTGTATCCTGCTAAGGATAAAGTATGAAAAATGATTTTTTTTTTCCCTCTACTTTCCTAATGTGTTCTCTTTTCTCATCTAGCAAGGGCAGCGCCTGTGAGTGGGCAGCAAAGCCTCGGTGACCCGTCCCCCCTTGTCTTGTGTCATGATGTATGTTTGGATGGGTTGTACTGGAATTCTAATTTCCCCTCGGGGATCAATAAAGTATCTTTGAATTGAATTGAATTGAATGGTGTTGAAGGCCGAGCTGAAGTCTACAAACAGGATCCTGGCGTACGTCCCTGGGTGGTCGAGGTGTTGCAGGATGAAGTGTAGACCTAAGTTAACAGCATCATCTGCCGACCTGTTTGCTCAGTAAGCAAATTTCAGGGGGTCCAGCAGGGGCCTGTGATGTCTTTCGGGTGCTTCAGCACCAGCCGCTCAAAGGATTTCATGACCACAGACGCCAGGGCTACAGGCCTGTAGTCATTTAATCCTACGATGGTGGGTTTCTTGGGAACCGGGATGATGGTGGATCGTTTGAGGCAGGAGGGGACCTCACATTTCTCTAGTGACTTGTTGAAGATCCTTGTGAAGATCGGAGCAAGTTGATGTGCGCAGGCTTTCAGACATGATGGGGAGACGTTATCAGGTCCTCCAGCTTTCTTTGTTTTCATGCGCTGAAAGAGCCTATTTAACTCTTCCTCGGAGATCTTTAGTGCAGGCAGAGGATCTGATGGTAGGGGGTTGGTTGCTTTATGGGAGGAATTTGTTCCTGAATGGGATGTAGAGGGGATGATTTGAGGTGTGAATGGCTTCTTGTCTTGTCTGCAGTAGAAGCCATTCAGACGGTTGGCCAGGAGATGACTCTGTTCACGATGGGTGGAGGGGGTCTTGTAGGCAGTCAGGTTTCTCAGACCAGTCCATACAGCTGAAGTGTCACCAGTAGAAAGGCTGTTCTTAAGCTTCTCACTGTAGCTTCTCTTAGCTGCTTTGATCTCTTTTGTTAGTCTGTTCCTGGCCTGCCTGTACCACACCCAATCTCCACTGCTATGAGCTTCTTCCTTTTCCCTGCGCAGATTCCTGAGGTGTGGAGTAAACCATGTCTTATTGTTCCCAAAGGTGCAGAAGGTCTTGGTCTGCACACACATGTCCTCACAGAAACTGATGTATGATGTCACCACATCAGTTAGTTGGTTTAAGTCAGTGGCTGAGGTTTCAAAAACAGTCCAGTCTGTGCATTAAAAGCAGGCCTGTAGCATCTGCTTTGATTCCTCAGTCCACTTCTTAACAGTGTGAACCATGGGTTTGGAAGCTCTTAGTCTCTGTCTGTAGGTTGGGATGAGGTGGATTAGATAATGATCCGAAAATCCCAGAGCAGCCCTGGTAGCATGATATGAGTCCTTTAAAGCTGTGTAACAATGGTCCAGTGTGTTTTTGTCTCTGGTGGGACACTTAATATGCTGTCTGTATTTGGGGAGTTCATTTGAGAGGTTTGCGCTATTAAAATCTCCCAGTATTATGATGAAAGAGTCCATGTATTTTTTCTCCAGGTCTGTAATCAGCTCAGCAAGATGTTTTTCCGCAGTAGAAGTGCAGCCATGCGGTGGAAAATATGAGCCGATTATTATAAACGAGGAAAACTCCCTCGGCAAATAAACGGCTTACAGATTATGGAAAATGACTCCACATCCGGGCTACATGTTTTTCCCAGCACTTTTACGTCTCTGCACCAACTTTCATTTATATAAAAGCAGATTCCGCCACCTCGCTTCTTCCCCGATAGCTCCGCGCTGCGATCCGCTCTGAGCAGCTTGAAGTCCGGCAACAGTAGTGCGCGGTCCGGGATGTTTTCACTCAGCCATGTCTCGGTAAAGCAGAGAACCGCTGATCCGCGGAGGTCAGTGTTTTTACCGGTGAGAAGAAGCAGCTCGTCCATCTTCCTCTGTCCTCCCAGGAACCATATTTCTCCGTTTTGTGCGTTCACAAAAAGCCAAACCTAACAGACACTGTCAGCAGATGTCTTTATTTAAAACACTGTGTGAGAATTTGTTTTCTTTTTTTTAACATTGACTAAAAGGAGTAAGACTGTGTATAACAAAATTAGAAAGATATATTACCCAACTTGTACTGTCCATAAATATATTTATTCCATTTCAGGTAGACATGAAATTATCATAATAGAACAATGACAACTACGAACTTGATTACGAGTAGAATAATCTTATGCAGTCAAATAGTCATGATGTGAAGAATGTCTTTCATTTTTGGGTTTTACGTATTAGGGCATAATAAAAATAATTTAGCATTTACCAAATTCTTAAATTATTTTAATCTACACTGAAGTATATAAAAACAGATTCCACAGGAATTCGGCCCACTCTTCACCACGTTACTTCGGTTCATTGAGTTTTGAGGGCATTCTGCACAGCACTCCGAAGGTTGCAACACAGCATTTCTACCAGGTAGAGGTCTTGACTTTGACTGGATCATTGTAACAGCTTGATTAATTTATTCCTCAGACATTCTGATTTGAGATCACGGTCATGCTGATGACCGACTTCTTATTTTTGACCTTAAAAGTACTTTACAGTTAATGGTCAACTCTGTGACTGCATAGTACCTGGGTATTGAGGCTGCAAGACCAGCCCGAATTATTTTACCTCCACCACCATGCGTGACCGATGATACAAAGTATTTCTGCTGATATTGTGTTTGGATATTTCCCAACACAGTGTTATGCATGACGGCTAAAGGACATTGTTCTGAAAGACTTAGTTTATTCAGTTCAGATCAAACTTAGCAACTCCAAGTCTTGCTGTCTTGTTAAAGTAAAAATACAGGCTGCTTGATACAGGCAAACTTTCTAAATAAGCCATACGTGTTCAGTCTTTTTATATTGAATGTGTCAACAACTTTAACATTAATCATGATCACTGAGATGAAGCCCTTGGTTTGCAATTTCTCTCAGCATTGCTTGGTCAAACCATACATTTAACTTGCTTGGACGTCCCCTCCTGGTTAAATATCACCTGCTTTGAATGTTTTCCACTTGTGGATAATCCTTCTCTAAGGTCATTGCTAATGTCTTTTCGACTTGGCATTGTGTTCCCACACCCCTGTATGCCCCAGAGCAGCAAACTGCAAAGATTCTTGCTTTTATACAGGTGGTCTTGCTGATGATAATCAGTTCATCCACACATTTAATAAGCAGCACCTGGCTTCTATGTTCTCACTTAAGTCCTATAGAAGCAGCAGAGTGGTACTTTCATTTTCCACAGCTTTTTGTTTTGGTTGATCTTATTTTGGTTTATTAAATGTATGGGTTTTTGTACACTGGAGTAGGGCTCCCATAACTAGTCAATGAAAAAAACTCTATCATTTTAGTCATTTGTTTTTAAATACGTTTACCTTTTCAAATTCTTTTTCATTTGTCCAGTTGACAGCAGTACTTGTGTTAGTTTCTTGTTGTTTGGGTCAGCCGAGTTCAGCTCCAGTCATTTATTGGCTCTGTCTGTGACATAATTTCAAACAAACATGGGGTATAAAGCATTTATTTTACCATCAAATTAGCCAAGTCTTAAAAGTTTTTCCAAGCTTACAAAGGGCACCTAAAGTATGAAAATACTTCACATTATTTAATAATACTTGGAATTCTTGGAGACTATAAGGTTTTGTTGCTAACTACAGCAACACAAACGCCATGAATGAGCAGCTAAATAGATGACACTCAGGGGCTACTAATGAGCTAACAGTAAAGACAAAGCCACAGGAAGTTGTGCTAAAGCTAATGAATGCACTCTGAGCTTAGACTGTCTGTCTGCCAAGTATTTCCCTGTAAAAGTGTTTAGTTTTTTGATGCACATTTGACTGATTAACAATCTGACTGCTTGTGTAAATGCTCAGAGATTGTGCAGGCTTCCAACATTGAACATCATGAATACTCAGATCTTTCATTGCTAAATACATAAATAAGAGTGGCTTCTAAAAGTTAGGGTAATGGTAGGGTGGGCTTCCATCCTCAAAGGCCTGGTGGTCATCACCAAGGATTAACTGTCAAAATGCCATTGGAAACACCCAAAAAGCTGATCTTCATTGATGAAGGAAAGGTTTAAATGCGGTAATAACTATTTTAAATCTATGTTTTAGTTGTTAGTTGAGGTTAGATCCAAATCATTGTAGAACCTGATGAAGACCAGATCATTTCTATTAGGTTGAGGTACTTTATAATCTAGAATTTAATAAGTATAGCAATACAGCAAAAATGGCATGACTACCTGTGGAAAGTAAGAGAAAATCAATAGATAGGACCACTTTATCACATATATTTGTTTCTTATTCCTATACGGTCAAATGCAGTGCAGGTTATCATTTGCATGTCCTCAGAGCATCTGTACCAACAAGACGACCTGTGTTGAGTATAAATAACCAGTGACAAATAAGCAGAGAGCAGAGCCTTTCTTTGTTTAAGATGGCCATTGTGTTCAGGAGACAGCACCAGTCATATCGGGAGCATTTTGAAATGCCACAATGTTTTAATATGTCTCCATAATAGGACAAAAAAATCCTGCAAGACAGCCATGATGGGTCCAGCTACAATTACAGTTTTCCTTTTCATGTAGATCAGTAGAAGGTAATTTAAAGCAATATCTGCCTGATTCTGGCAGGTAGAGAAAGGAAAACAAAAACAAATCAGAATGCTCTGAAAGCTTCATTTATCATCTGCTCACAGAGATTCATCTTAATACTGCCTTTTAGCTGCTCCATGGTCTGCTTGAATTCATGAAGGGATGTGTTCATCCACATCAGTCGTCTCATACAGCATCATCTGCTGCTATTTTCAGAAAGAAAACTAAATGTCTGCACACCATCAAAAAATTTTTGGTTTGTGAGGAGCGTCACATTTGTGTCAGAAGACATTAGTTGTCATGGTAATGGTGTGTGTGACACATCGTTTTCAGACTGACGAAGCCAGACGTTCAAATCACAGAAACCTAAGATGAGTCTGATATCCGTGGTTACACAAGTCCAGGGGCTTTAACAAAGATTATTTGAAAGATGTCAAACATAACACCAAGTGATGTCCTTAATATGTACAGAAACATACAAAATCGAAGTATACTGCGTACATCCATAAAGGAAAATACTAGTACCAATCCTTTGCAAAACTATTAGTTCTACAAACAAAAACTGCACAAAAAAGGAGGTTTAAGGCTTGATTTAGCAGTATAAATTAGCTATTTATCTCTGAGGTGACTCAGCCATTAATGACAACAGCATTTTGCTTTTCTGGAAAAAATATTTCGGTCCAGACAAAAAAGTAATTTTTAAAGACCCACTGATTCAAATTTTCAACTAGGTGGTGTTACACAAAGGACAGATCAAAGTACTTGAAATAGAAAATGATCCTTGAATGCATTGAGTCTATGATTGCCCCCGCGTAGTCAAATACTTAGTAGCAGTGAATCTTTATTACTGCAGACAGAGCATCTCCATAGTGTAGCATAGGATTATGCAATTAATTGTAGTTACTTAGTTATTGGATTATTGCTGTGACATCTGCATAGCATTAACTCAAGGTTTGCTACAGTGGTACCTTTAGTTAAATATACAGAATGTGGCAGATATGATTTATTTATCCTATGCAATCCAACTATAAAACAAATAAATCTGTTTAATGAAGAAAAATAAAAAAGGTTGCATGAATCAGTTGCACACACCCTTCAAATAATACTTTGTTGAAGGACAATCTGATTACATTTTAGGACTCAGATTTCTTTCCTAGGGGTTTATTTGCATCGTACTTTGTGACTTTGTAACATTAGGATTTTCTACCTTGCAAAAGTTCTCAAAACCTCTCAGATTATTGGATTCTTCATGTGAGTCCACAGATTTTCTCTCACATTTAGTTGTGGACTCTGGGTAGACCATACCAAAACTTTAACTTTCCTCTCAGGGAGTTCTCCCTATGTGGATCTGAGAGTATGCTTTGACTCACTTTAATGCATAGAGAAAAATTACGTTCATCTCCTGCATGATGCTGCTGCCATGAAGTTTTACTGGGGTTAAGGTTTTTTTTTTTTTTTTTTTTTGTGGTAAACATTAATGGTGGCTCTAAATTAAAGTTTGGCTTCTTTAGAGCATAAACACATCCCCCACAAGGATATGGGAGGTTTTAGCCAGGCCTGAATGTTTTCTTTGAAAGAAAGTCATTTAACCTAACTCCTTTGTCAAGACATACAGAGAATGCAGGTGATTCTTGTCAAATGTCAAACACAAATGCCTGAAGCTCCTTCTGTGTTTCTCCCTGCCTCTAGACATATTTCCTTACCAGTTTCCTGACTGATATATTGTGCAATCAAATCCTATTGATCTTGTGCTACCTCTTTGCAAACTATGGCTTTGAAATAAAAGATGCACGTATGAAAATGTTAATAAAATCCTTCTTTGACAACTAAATATTATTTCTTGACCATTAGATGTACTATTATTACAGTCAGACAACTCACATGTAAAAATGTCCGTGAGCCAATAAAGTCTAAGCTTGATTTTAGCATCTGGGCTCACATCTCCTAACTCTATGACCATGGTGCTTAACATGTCATGGAGTAATAACCACATCTTTACTCCCCTGAAAAGGTTTTCTGCATGTCAGGAAGTGAGGTCATTGATCTCGTAGTCCGAGATTGGTGCCGGGTTGGTAAAGATGCTGAAAAGAAACAAGTAGAGGCAGGCAGCAGCCGGCAGGGAGAAACAGCGCATAAATGTAAGTGGACACAATGTTAAAGTTTGCTTGATCTATTCTGCAGTGTGTGTGAAAGATAACATTTGAAGCAACAGCAGAGCTCAGGTTGACTGTCTGACCTGTCTCTCAGGCTTCGCCTCATTGTTGGTTAGTTTGTTCTCATAAAACTAAATTCTGACACCGAATCAAAAGGTTCTTCAGCAAAGAATAAGCTTAAAGTTGTGGACATTTAGGCAACCGGGTTATTGCAGCATTTTATTTTTTATATTGTTTCTGTAGGTTTGTTTTTTTTCTGCTTAAATTGAGCAAGAAGTTTTGAAATTATTTATCAAGATCTTGTATTTTTTACATTACAAAATCCTTGCATTTTGACACAGGTTTTTACACTCTTGAAAGCTGCTATATGTTGCTTTTCTAAGGTGCACCGATGCAACTGAACTTGTTTCCAACAACTCTGTGGCAGCCTGACCTAGTTGGAAATCACATCACATATGCTACAGTATTAGATGCTTTGAAAACAAAAGCTGTAACATTGCTTAATTAAAGCTGCATTCCCTTGTAAGCTATTAAAGCACAAAGCAGACTGACAATATTGTGACGGGGTTATAAGAATTCTTTTGAAAACTTTATACATATACCTGCAAAAGCAACAGTCAGGAGAGATAGCCAGATGAAGAAAATAAGTAAAATGTAAGCAGAACTGTTGTTGTGTATTTTAGCATATTGATGAAATTATAGCAGGTGATGTACAACGTAGGTTTCAGTCCAATCTTACCCAAAAACGTCTTTGTCTCAAGTGACATCAATACACCAAAAACTATCTTTTAAAAAAATATATTTTATTAAATATTACCCTACTCAGATAGTATCTATGTGGATGAAAGACTGTAAGAACAAGGTTATTCACATGATATTTATCATTTTTATGTCATAATTCTTAAATTGTGTTTCGTTCCTTGACGAAAAAAGTGTATTATTTTCTTCTACTGAAGCCGTACAACCGAACGTTTGGTAATTAGTTTGATGACTACTTTATCTTGATGTATAAAGGCTAGATTTGACCACATGTTTTTGTCAAGCCCATATCAATGAGATATTGTTATCTGAAAAAGATTTACCAATGTTTTAAGATCATGCAACAGTTGTTGTCTGGCAAAATAATTCTGGGATGACTGCCACAGTGATGAGTTGATCCACTATGATGTTCCTTATTAGGACATTTTAAGGCTGAATCCTGATTTTTATGTTGAAATAACTAAATATGTTAAGTACTTAATTTGAAGCAACAGGCTTCATCTTCACCTAGCAAGATAATTAAAGTATGACCATGACAAAACAAGTTTGTTCTCAAGAAAATGAATAAATAAGTTATTTTGAGATAATGTCAGCATCACTTGTCTGTATCAATGCCCTGAACATCCATAAATGTACTGTCCATCACAGGGATCGAGAAAAAGACAAAAGTTTGAAAATGATAAACCAAATAAAATAAAAAGCATGACACTGATTAACTACTTGTTGGTCATACAAAATCTGGTTTGTTACTGTCTTTGCATTAACATTTAATGCTTAAGTCTCCCTGATGCCTTTGTCATGAATAAATAACTTTCTCCTAACTTCAGATTAAAGCAGAATTTATTCACAAGGTGTTCCAGGAGCTCTCATCTGGTGTGCTGACACAAAACTCTCCACTGAAGGTTAAAAACTCAGACATCCCTCCATGTAAGCAGAGCTGGCAGGCTGTTTGTTTACTAGCTAAGAGTGAGATTCCCCTTTACATCCATTGAACCCAGAATAATTGTTTAAGATACAGGCAGAATAACAAGCATTGTTTTAGACACATGGGCATATTTTTAGCGCATGAACCAAAGCAAACAAAGAATTTGTATGCCGTTTAATAATTTCCTCTTGAGGAATATCTGCCTAAATTCTGCTAAAACAAAAATATCTACAGTGCAGATGAAATAAACCTCTTTTCTACTTTTATTTTGCACATTTATCTCAAAATAAACCTTCCCTGTAGATTAGGGTTTTAACAAGTAAAGCAACAACATTAACATCCAGCCAGCAGCTAGCTCCACTGGTGGGAGCAGAAATGTTTTCATCTGCATGTAATTGCTGTTAATGTCTGCTTTGTGGTGCTGCTACGATTTGTGAGACTTGTGTGCCGCTGTGGCTTCACAGCATTTCCCCCTGACACTGTTTTGGAAGTGCACACTGGGGTGGTCTGATGCTCCAGCGGCTCCAAATGTTCAGTATGCTGTCCAAACCCAGCAATAATTTGTAAAATTATTTAAATTATTTAAATTGCTGTAAAATAATAAAAAAAAATACTTCTTTAGGTCTAGAATTTTACTTTAGGGTTTTTTTAAAATGTCTCTGTATGTCTGAGTCTTCTTTAGGGAAGAAATGGTTGCTCTTGTTCACATTTGTAGAAAATTCTGATGCTACATCTAACAAAATATCAGATTTTGTTGTATTAAAAAAAGGAAATCATGAATAGCTTGGAGTAAAAATAGTAGATCATCTAAAATAGTTGATAATCTATGCTTACAATAAATGTAACCATAGATTATCTGTCCTTAATTAGGACAATGTTAAATTTCTTCTTATTGCTCTGTGGATATAAAATACATACAGTACATAGTGAAAAGATAACACAAAATCTGTTGAAATCCAAATGACATAGCCATTTATTTATCATATCCAACACTTCATAGCAGATCTGTTGTGTCATGTTTATTTCAGTTTACATGTCAAAAGTCTTCTAAACAGGAACTTTTTAAAAAATGAAAACAATTGTCTTTCTTCTTAATGTTAAGTCATACTCAGTCAAAGTCACAAGCTGTTTTTGATACTTTTTAATAGATTGTTATAATGAAACCACATACAGATGTAAAGGGTGGTCAATAAAGTTGATTTTCACAATGAGAATTGAAGAAAAATGGAATCATAAGGTTTTTGCTCAACAGCAACAATATGTAAATAATCCATAATGTAATATTGTTTGTCTTTTTAAAACTAATTTGCTTTTTGTCTCTATATGGTTTTAGGATTTCACTATCTGAAGCTTTGAATCACATACTAAATTTACCTTAATTAGCCACCCGCAGAGTTTGGCCATCATCATGTCATGTCATTTTCTACCGCTTATTCCATAGTGGGTCGCGGGGGAGCTGGTGCCTATCTCCAGCAGTCTATGGGCAAGAGGCAGGGTACACCCTGGACAGGTTGCCAGTCCATTGCAGGGCAACACACAACCATGCACACACTCATTCATACACCTAAGGGAAATTTAGAGTGACCAATTAACCTAACAGGCATGTCTTTGGACTGTGGGAGGAAGCCGGAGTACCCAGTGAGAACCCACGCATACACGGGGAGAACATGCAAACTCCATGCAGAAAGACCCCCGGCCGGGAATCGAACCCAGGACCTTCTTGCTGCAAGGCAACAGTTATACCAACGGCGCCACCGTGAGTTTGGCCATATTTTGTTAAATTGCACAAACAAGGGTCTCACCATTGATTGGATGTGCAAAAAAGTAATAGAAATGTTTTTCACATCACAACTGACATACAGTTTTTTCTGTTTTGTTGATTTCCCTGGGTAATGAACGATATTGCCTACATCAAAAACTGCACTTAGTCAGATTGATATGTTACTCATCTATTTTGAGCTCAAAGTCAAGGATTTGGGTTTCACCCAGATGGCTGTTTTAGAACCTGGCTAGATCACATGGGCAACAAAGGGTTGAACTCATAACGTTACTCGTTTACTAAATGCATCTCCAACACAGAATAAAATCACAGAAAAAACACTTGTATGTCATCAGACATACTTCAGACATACATCAGACATACTTATTTTGACAGACTAATCACTCTTGCTCAAAATAAACACAAACACTTTATCTTTATCTACGTGGATATTTATTAAATCAACAGCCCTGGTACACCTCGCTATTCTGATTCAATTATCTTCACCTATTCAGGCATGAAAAAATTCTAAACAAAAGGGGTAAAATAACTAACCAAACAAGATAAAACAACATTGAGTGTATATGAAAGTCAAACCAGCAGTTTTGAAAAAACAAGAGAAAATATGCAAAGTTTTTGAAAAAGCAAAGTTTTGGGAGCAGCTCCCACCAGGCTGCAACTGCACACTGAAGTTGCAAAATGCACATTTGTATATGTGTATATTTGTATATATGTATTTAAGAACATAAAGATATATGTATAAATATATCTTATAACACTACGGTGGCCGGGGGGTGCAAAACACTTTTACAAGTACCGAAACAAATTTACATTTCAGAAAACAAATTTACATTTCAGAAAACAATTTTACATTTCAGAAAACACTTTTATATTTCAGAAAACAAATTTACATTTCAGAAAACAAATTTACATTTCAGAAAACAAATTTACATTTCAGAAAACAAATTTACATTTCAGAAAATCAACCGGAAAGGGAATGTACCAACGCCGAAGCTGACCCGGAAGTCAGCCTCAGGGCTGCATCCTTCGAAGGCCGTATTTGTAGGCCGATTACGTTACAGCGCGGCGACGAAGGCTGTCCCAATTCATGAATCATTCCGAGCAAATGCTGCCGACAAATGTGTCCTTATTTTGCCCGATTTGAAGGATGCGTTGTGAGTATCCTTCGCGGCCCATCATTTCCCATCATTCATTGCGGGTCGAAGCGGATTGGTCAAGCAGGGGAAGCCATGGCAGACCATAGCAACAAAAGTAAATTGTGGAAAATTACACTTTCTGTGACACAAATTAACTTCTACAATGTTTTTAGTGCGGGAATATAACTATGTAGACGTGAAATATCTGCTTAATTTATCAAGACATCGCTTAATTTAAAATGTGCTCCAAATACGGCCTTCGAAGGATGCAGCCCTGAGGCTGACTTCCGAGTCAGCCTCGGCGTTGGTACATTCCCTTTCCGGTTGATTTTCTGAAATGTAAAAGTGTTTTCTGAAATGTAAATTTGTTTTCTAAAATGTAAAAGTGTTTTCGGAAATGTAAATTTGTTTTCTGAAATGTAAAAGTGTTTTCTGAAATGTAAATTTGTTTTCTGAAATGTAAAAGTGTTTTTTGAAATGTATATTTGTTTTCTGAAATGTAAATTTGTTTTCTGAAATGTAAATTTGTTTTCTGAAATGTAAATTTGTTTTCCGAAATGTAAATTTGTTTTCTGAAATGTAAATTTGTTTTCTGAAATGTAAATTTGTTTTGCATCTTGTTAAATTGTTTTCTGAAATGTAAATTTGTTTTCTGAAATGTAAAAGTGTTTTCTGAAATGTAAATTTGATTTCTGAAATGTAAATTTGTTTCGGTACTTGTAAAAGTGTTTTGCACCCCACGGCCACCGTATAACACAGTAAAAAAAAAAAGAAAAAAAAAAGAAAACCCAGAGAGCAAAGTGTACCAGAGTCAAATTCCTTGTTTGCATGTAAGAACATGGCAATAAAGCTGATTCTGATTCTGATCAGACATCAGATTTACTGGATATTATGACACACAATAACCAGTTTGAAAGTTCTTGATTGACAAATAATTGCTGGACTGTCAAACAACTAATACGATAGACAAATCATGTTATGCGATTAAAATCAAAAAGTATTTATCACACAGAAATTTTAATACAACACGGTTAATATTGCCCTATTTTGGGAACGTTTCTATTTCATGCTAGAGTTGAAACGATTTAGTTTTAAGGGACACCTTGATAAAAATCAAGTATAGGGTTTTAAAATTACAATTATAACAATCTTATGCTAATGCTGTTGTGTTATGAAAAACTGTTTTGTCCATTTAATGCATCCCAGATAGGTCCCTGTAGACAGCAGTGAAAATAAAGCAGGGATATTGTACCCACTAAAGACAACCTAATGGTAGCCATATTTTGAACTTTATAATGTTGGGACCACAGCCATGGATTTCAACATGAAAACTCCGGTACCTATCTGCAGCACACATGCTCAGTTTTGTGTTCTGTGTTTGTATGTTTTTAAAGTTAAGACAAACTTTACTTGAAGTGTGATTTTAAACACAGAAGATTGATCATAACGTGCCGTCTGTGCATATGCCTTTTAACCCTTTTATTGATGGTATTTTAAAGGTGTGTTTGATTCTGTTGCTAAGCTGTAAGCTTCTTTTGTTAGCTTTCACTGCCAACAGGTAAGGACAGGTGCTTGCATACTTAGGCCCATTTCTCCAGAAAGATTTGGTTCTTTTCCAAAATACCTCCTTAAATATATGACCATTTCCTTAATAATATTTCTTTAAATATTTTAATAAATAAAAGCAGCTAATGAGACACCATTGAGAATTAGTCATCGAGAAGGTTGGTTTTATTCAGCAGATCATTCTTTAAAACATTATTTTAATAAAATAATATTTTATCTGATCTTGCATTGTGAATGGTTGTCCAAAGGTATGATGATTATTGCCTAAGTTAGTTCCATGACTAACTTAACTTCACTTCCAGATTCTTCAAGATAATCCTTGGTTCTCAAACATAAACATTGCATGGTAATGTTGCATCACTGTTTTGGTCATGATTTTCAATCATCTTTAATCAACTTGTTTATATTGTACATAGCCCATTAGTCTTCGTTATTCTTTAATTCTGCTTGGTAGTTTAGTTGGATTGTTTTAGCATAGTAAAGAGTTTGTTAATTGAAATATGTTTGACTTTCAGTGGACTTATTTTTGTTAATAAATTCTTATATTTTAAGAAATTGTGTGAATTCATTCCATGTGTTGTGCAGAGTTTTGCTGTTCAATAATGTCAGAGCTTGGCTCACACCTTTCTATTTTGTCCTAATACCATTGCCTTACTGGGCTGGTATTCACAGGATAACCCTTAACAAACCAAAATATTATTTGATAAAATATTAATATTAAATAATATTCTCAAATTCATAGTCACAACAATAATTAAGCAAGACTTATGATGTTTTTGTCCTCACCATAGTTCTCTGCCCCTAGGAGCATAGCAACTACTGCAATGTAAATTAACTTTTTACCATGCAGTCTTCAGAATGGTCTGGTTTGTTTGTTTAACTTTTTAACAACTTTTCAAATATCTTGGAAAACTGGTATAGTAGCTAAGGGACTCTTACACTTGGCTGGACTGCCAAAATAGTAATACAAGACTTGATGCTTGAAACAGTTTGACAAGCGTCTACTTTGTTAAAACTGTCAGTAAAGCATATGAACTTAGATTGACCTTACATAGCTCCACAATAAAACCAATATAAAAAAAGGAAGCTCTTGATTTCAAAGTCCATATTTAAAGCTGAATAAGATTACGTATAGCACAGATCGCCCAGCTCATTCATTGCAATCACTATTTACTGTCATCTTTCAGGGAAAAACTCTATTTTGTTAGAACCGTCAGTAAAGCATATGGACATAGATTGACCTTACATAGCTTCACAAAAATAACCTTATGAAAAAAGGAAGCTCTGGATTTCAAAGTCAATATTTAAGGCTGAATAAAATTACTTATAGCACTCATCACCCAGCTCATTCATTGCAATCAATTTTTACTGTCATCTTTCAGGGAAAAATAAAAATTGCTGAAAAATAAAAAAAATTAAAAAAAATTATTTCACTCTAGAGGCAGCTCCAGTCCTTAAGAGCCACCATCCTGCAACTTTTAGTTCTACTCCAACATACCTTAATCAAACGACTGAAATACCTCCTCCACATGTTATGCAGTTCTGCAGAGGCCTGCTAATAAGTGATTAGTTTATTTCAGGTATCTTGAAACAGGTTTGCATCTAAAAGCTGCAAGACAGTGGCTTTCGAGGACTAGAGATGGGGAGCCTTAGCCCACAGTATGCGCTCTGCTCTTGAAAACAGAGAACTCTGCAGCACAGCCGTTAAGCAATACATACACCATAGTGGGTTTTGAAGTGCTGTGCAACGTCCACCACCTCCTATGTGTAAGCTGCCCAGCATAGATAACAATTAGGTTAAAGGAAAACTAGTTCTACTCCTCTAGTCTTGCAATAACACTCTTGACATTTTAACACATTTTAAGAAAAGTCTGATAATGTTGATAAACATGAGAGATTTGCACGTAGTAATTGTCGGGGTTCTGGTTGTGTGGGTTGTTTTTTGTTCCTGTCTGCTATTGTCTGTGTCTAACCTCTAGTAGGTGCTAATGACCGTGGTGTGAGGTGACCGTGGTGTTCTCCATCCCCGATGATTACTCCCCTGGAGCATCTCACTGCTCGAGTGTTAGCCAACCATGGTATAGCTCAAGCCAAGTATCCTTGTTGAAAACCTAAGTCCTCGCCTAACCTGTTGTTTCCTCTTTAACAGTGTTATGCTGAAGACAACCTGGTTTTTACCCAGACTGGCCTCCGACTGATTGTTCCTGTTCCTACCTTGCTTCTCGGATTACAGAAGATACTTGAGGGTTTCCAACCTGTAACCAAGCCATGATCTACCGGACATATTCATCAGCTGGCCACTTCCAAACTTCAACCATCAAGGACAACTAGAGCGAACCCAGTCCACCCTCCACCACACCCATGCCCAACAATTGACACAGACTCTGCAGAACTGGACGCTGTCCTCCTGGATCAAGTCACTAGAGGCAAACCTCACACTTACCCTCATCAACCTCAGCCGCTTCCAGTTTCCCCACGTACTCTCCTCCTGGTGGTTCACACCCCCCAATCTAGTAAGATACAGTTTCAGTCAGTATTTGCTCTTCAAAGTAAACCATTATTCACATTCTGCTTTTCTCTCACACAGTTGACGAGAGTTTCCAGCCGGTACAGACCTAACATCTACGTTCCTCTAACAAACCTGTTAAACTTTTCTGATTCTCCTGAGTGTTCTCTGCATGTGGGTCAAATCGGTGTCTAAAACGATGACAATAATTAGGTTAAATAAATTTATGATTACACCCCTATTTTATTCTTTCCTCAGATTTGCAGAGAAAATAATCAGACTTCCATATTTTTTAGAAACCACATCTAAATATGTACATTAGACATCACACAATCTGTTAAACTTTACTTCCTTGATTTTTAGAAAACAAAAGACACTTGACTTGATCTGTTAAAGGCCCTCTTCTATATGAGAACACTCATAGCCTGAGGCCAAGTATACATGTGACTCACAATGACATCTATAATTAGGGTTTTAGACTTGAGGAAGCAGGGTGTTAAAAGAAAGCCCAGCTTCATTCAAGTGATGGTTTTGATTTGCCAGTCGCACTGCAGGTGGTTCACAACGCTGAAGTTGGTATCATAGTACAGCCCTCTGAGAGCTTGTTTGACTTCTATGACCTGGCACTAGGCGAAGCAGTTTGAGAAAATAAACAAGGCCATCATATTCTCACTTAGCAGAAATATAACAATAACACACAATAAATCTATGAATTGAGTATAGTGCCAAATGTAGTAGGTTGTTCAAGGTGATGGTTTCCTTTCTTTGTTACATAGTTAGGCTTGGTGGTTCAGATTTAACTGCATGTGAACAGGAGATTTGAGATAGTGTGGCACTTTTTCAATGCTGCAGCTCACTGTGTGGAGTTTTCCACCGAAAGCAAACATGTTATTGAGGGTCTGTTTTTATTTAGGCTCAACTCAAATTTACTTTCAAAGCTGTGCCTTCTGTGCTTCTTAATGCATACAAACAAAAACAAAAAAGTCTGAATCTGTAAATGTGAAATTGTTATTGTGCTGTTAGACGGTACAAGGAATCATGCTGAGGGTTTGTTTTTCACATAATTTCTTTCACATTTAAATAGCACTACACTAACATGTTAAAAGGGTTTAAACTCAAAGCAAGCAGTTTTCTTAACCCTGCTTATGTGAAACAAAAATGCACATTTTTATAAAGTCTGGACTGCCAGCCAAACAGATTCATTCTGATACGAATATCCCAGAAAAACCTCATAGCTATTATTTTACTAAGCACATCCGCTTTTATTATACTTTTTGCAGATTTTACATTTTCTGGTCAAGTCAGAGGAAGACTAAATGCTGACTGACAGTCTGTGATTTTCAGAGATTAAAAGTGGAGACAGAAATAAAAAGGGAAGTAATGCATCACTTTGAAACGCCAAAGGCGTTCCTTTCCTGGTGTCAGTGAAACCTACTGCACTGGTCGGAGCTCTGCAGCAAGTTAAGCCTTTCAGGGAGAAGTAGATAATGAAGTCGGCCCACCAGGAGCTCCAGAGAGTAGCAGGGAAATGTGTCACTTAATGTGAGGATTTTTGTTAGCCAGAAGAACATACATGTGCATGTTACAAGGCTGATGCTTTGTGGCAGAAATTTTGCAGGCTTCGATAAAATATTTATAGAGGTTTATTGGGGTAACCTTGAGATTGCTGCCTTTTGTCTCTCTTCTTCCTTGTGAGACCACATTAACATCCCCTTTTTCATCAGGCAGGTTCATGAACTGCTGCAAATCTCATTCAGAATCCTTAAATAACTTAGACAATGCAGGGATTTAACATTAAAGACAGACAGACAGCGAGAGAGAGAGACTAGTAGTTTTTGTTCTTGTTATTTTATGTTTAGTATTAGGATTGTTAAGAGTCAAATTCTTCACAACAAAATTAACGTTTTCTTTTTACCACACAAGAGATAGACTTGATGCAATCTATATTGAAAGGTTTGAAAAGGCTTTCCCAGAGAAATAAGATATTGAATCAATCATACTTACTGGAGTTTTCTTCACAGCATTGCTAGCACATGCTACCCTGATGGCTTTGACCATTAGTTGTTTGATCTGGGAAATCCATCCACCCTCTGTTTTCCACTTATCTGGCTTGTAGGGGTAACAGATCCAGGAAGGAAACCTAGAAATCCCTCCATTAAGCAACACCCTCCAGGTTATTCTAGGAGATCGCAAGGCATTCCTGCTAGGTATCCTAGATATGAACGTGCTGTAGTCACATGCTAATGCTTAAAAACCCAGACTTATACTCATCAAGCTTTATTAACTTAAATTGTTTTAAATTGTAAATAAATTTAAGGTTTACTTACCCAAATAATTTTTGTGATCGGGCTCCAACCAGAGATCTCATTGTCCCATATGTTCCCAAAACAGCACTTTGCTCTCAGACTGAAGTTTATAGATGGTTAATGGAGGTTCTAAAAGTAGAATGAGAGGAATATATTTTAGTTATCAGGCTTCTCTTTTGTGGAACCAGCTCCCAGTTGTTTTTTTTTTTTTTTTTGTCTGTCAGGTCGACACCTAATCTACTTTTAAGACTAGGCTTAAAACTTTCCTTTTTGATAAAGCTTATAGTTACAGGGGTTGGACAATGAAACTGAAACACCTGGTTTTAGACCACAATAATTTATTAATATGGTGCAGGGCCTCCTTTTGCGACCAATACAGCATCAATTTGTCTTGGGAATGACATATGCGAGTCCTGCACAGTGGTCAGAGGGATTTTAAGCCATTCTTCTTGCAGGATAGTGGCCAGGTCACTACGTGATACTGGTGGAGGAAAACGTTTCCTGACTCGCTCCTCCAAAACACCCAAAGTGGCTCAATAATATTTAGATCTGGTGACTGTGCAGGCCATGGGAGATGTTCAACTTCACTTTCATGTTCATCAAACCAATCTTTCACCAGTCTTGCTGTGTGTATTGGTGCACTGTCATCCTGATACATGGCACCGCCTTTAGGATACAATGTTTGAACCATTGGATGCACATGATCCTCAAGAATGGTTCGGTAGTCATTGGCAGTGATGCGCCCATCTAGCACAAGTATTGGGCCAAGGGAATGCCATGATATGGCAGCCCAAACCATCACTCTGGGCATTCAACAGTCTGGGTGGTACGCTTCTTTGGAGCTTCTCCACACCGTAACTCTCCTGGATGTGGGGAAAACAGTAAAGGTGGACTCATCAGAGAACAATACATGTTTCACATTGTCCACAGCCCAAGATTTGCGCTCCTTGCACCATTGAAACCGACATTTGGCATTGGCATGAGTGACCAAAGGTTTGGCTATAGCAGCCCAGTCGTGTATATTGACCCTGTGGAGCTTCCGACGGACAGTTCTGGTGGAAACAGGAGAGTTGAGGTGCACATTTAATTCTGCCGTAATTTGGGCAGCCGTGGGTTTATGTTTTTTGGATACAATCCAGGTTAGCACCCGAACATCCCTTTCAGACAACTTCCTCTTGCATCCACAGTTAATCCTGTTGGATGTGGTTCGTCCTTTTTGGTGGTATGCTGACATTACCCAGGATACCGTGGCTCTTGATACATCACAAAGACTTGCTGTCTTGGTCACAGATGCGCCAGCAAGACGTGCACCAACAATTTGTCCTCTTTTGAACTCTGGTATGTCACCCATAATGTTGTGTGCATTTCAATATTTTGAGCAAAACTGTGCTCTTACCCTGCTAATTGAACCTTCACACTCTGCTCTTACTGGTGCAATGTGCAATCAATGAAGACTGGGTACCAGGCTGGTCCAATTTAGCCATGAAACCTCCCACACCAAAATGACAGGTGTTTCAGTTTCATTGTCCAACCCCTGTAGGTCGGCTTAGGTTATCCTGAGCTATCTCTGTATTTATGCTACTATAAGCTCAGGCTGCTGGAGGACATAATGACCACATAATGACCACTTTCCTTGACTCCTACATTATCCTACTACTCTCCAATTATGCACTATCTGCAGTTATTGCTAACATTAACGTTATATTCTCTCTCTGTTTTTTTCTTAATAGAAGGGGGCGATTTTAGTTGTGACACCTGCCTGGAGGGCATTAGCTGAGCCACTGCTGTAAATAACTTTGTGTTCTCTTTCTTAAGATGATAAACATGACCCTGTATTTTTGTTTAAACCCTATCTCCCCTGAAGGTGCTACCACTTGCACCAACTATATGTACTTGGTTTTTCATCCCGTAGAGGCTCAGAGGTTATATGTTTACCTGCTGCTGCCAATTCTTCACGTTTTTCTTTAACATTGGAAGCTCTCTGAAACTAGTGCTTCTGCGTTTTTTATGTGACTTTCTTGTGAGACTTTGAATATATCTATATGATTTGATTGAACTGACTAAATATTTCTGTATATAAATTGGATCGGATTGTTTTCTTGAGACATGTAGTTCTTAAATTCAGATCATACAGGTCTTCAAAGTTTTCAAAACCTTCTTCAATTTAACTCACTGAACTAACAGAAACGCTGTAATATATTCTTAGAAAATAATATGAGATTTTCTTGAGCATTTTTATGACTTATTTATTGCCATAAATCATGGAAATACTTAACTACAAGAAAAATAAAGTTCTAGGCAGTGGTATCACATGGTTTAAAGTGCAAGTAAATAATGGTTCATTTACTGGTACGTAATAGAAGTAGGAAGTGACCAAATGGCCACATATAGGCATAAAATGAGAATATGAACTGGCACAAGAAGAAATTAAGAAAAACCCCTTGGCAAAAGCATGGTATCACCAGTCTTTGATGATATTAATTGTTTGACTTTGCAGCAAAATATTACAAATAAAAATAACCTTGTTGATGTGAATGTGCCTTAAACCACTGAACAACCAATTTAGATAGATATTGATCCAAATTTAACTCATACCAAGATTCAAATTAGGAACACTTTGCCACCACTTAGTGGTCTGGATTAACCCCAATTTGACCTATTCTAGCTTGGCTTGCAAAATTCCTTCATTTATAATCAATTATATGTGCTATATTTAGATTAACTATCTCTACATGTGTCATTGATCAGTAGCATACGACAGCAAAAATACATTTTTGCATAGTTGCCAATATATTCAGGCAGTGGGGGACTTAAATAATAAAAATTACTTAATATTTACATTCTGGCTTTGCAAAGCATCTGAAAAACAAAAGATTCCGTTAGTAGTTTGTAGCATATCTTCGTTTAAATAAAGTAAAAGATAAAAAAAATGAATCAATTGAAAGTTGGGAAAAATACAATGGACCACCTCAAAATGTGGTTTATGTAACAGTTGCTTGTTTAGAAACATAAAACAATAATAGTCTGTCCCTGTTAGTATGGTTTCAGAATGAGCACTGCTTCATTACAAATTAGCAGCAGCAGAAGCCAATGCCGAGCTCTCCTACTGCATAAGGAATCCAGCATTAATTTATTACCAAGGCCAGATTCACTCCAACATAATGGTGAAATGGTGTGGGTACTTATTAAAATTGTGAGCTGATTTGATTAGTAAAACCAGACTCAGCTCTTAACCTTTTTCTTTCCCTCCTTTGCACTCCATCCACACATAACCAGAATTCAGAATTTAATAATGAAGCAGAGAAAAAAAAACTCACTTTCCAAACGACTGAATTTTTTTTAAATTTTGTTCAGAATGATAGAAAGAAGTTAGTAAATGATTCATATATTTGTTAAGCTAGATTTTTAATGTACAACTTTATTTGTTGAGGAAAAAAAATAAAGTCAGCTCTTGTAATCCTTCACTCATTTTTGTTTTTTGTTGAATAAGGAGCTACGTGTATGATATACAAAAATGCATGCCTCTCTGTAAACACAGAATAACATTTAAATGCTGAACAATGATGACTTTGGTCTCCTCAGATTAGGAGAGGCCACAGCTATAAGCATTCTCTACTCTGCCTTATCCAGACAGCAAAATGAACAAAGTCTTTTCTGCAGATAGAGACCCCTTTATCACTCTGTTCCTGCTGCAGTCACAGCACTCCCTGACAGCAAGCCTTTGGTGTGCTTGTGTGGGTTCCTTCCTGCCATCAGTAAGTGCTGACATTTTAAACTGGCATTTTCTTTAAAAACAAATAATGTGAGCCGTTTAGCAAGAGTTGTGATGTGTTCTTGCTGAAATTTATAAAGACTCTTTCTTTGTTCTTTTTCTCTTAATTTATTCAATTCTCATTGCACGTGTTATCTCTGTCTGGTTTAGAAATAAATAAAGTGGTCATATGGACAGGACACCGCCTTGGCAGGTGCCTTTAAAACCTTCTTGATAGATATATATGCTATATATAATTACTCTGAAAGCACAATGAAGCTGAAAACACATTTACATTTTATGCTCAAAATAGAGACATAATTGAAACAAAATAACCTCAAACTTAACTCTGGGTGTACACTCATCTAATAAAAAACATCAAAGTCTGTGGAGCAAAAATGCTGGAGACAACTTACAGCATAAATCAGAATTGTTCCAATTTACAAATAAGTATTTTATAAAGTATATTTTTTCATTGTATCTAAGAAGCATTGCCAACAATAAACAAACTGATTTTAAGTGTTTTGCTAAGGTATTCACACCCCTCAACTCTTTCTACATTTGGTCATGTTGTGGTGAATTCTTACCAGCCTTGCACATCTGGAAAGTAACATTTATGCTCATTTTAATTTGCAAAGAGTTTAAGGTCAGTCAGATTCAGCGGAGGGCTTCTTTGAACATCCATGTTAAATGCTTGCCACAAATTCTTAATTGGATTTAGGTCTGAGCCTTGACTTGGCCATTCTAACACATACATCTTTAATAAAAACTTTATCCATTGGTGCTCTGGTTGTATTTTTAGGCCCTAATCTCTTTGTGTTCCTTGCCTTCCACATTCCTGACTCTAATCTCCCTAATTTTCTCCTACAGAAACCAAATTACTCAGTTGATGTCTGAGTTCAGGTGATTCCAGTGATCTGCTTCCCGATTCTTAGTGTCTGTGTGGAGATCACTTACCAGGATCTCTCTCCCTCTCTCCGTCAGCCCTCCACTCACTAGCTCCTACCTGGAAAGAAGGAACAAAACATCACTAGACAATAAAACAATGACCTGCAAACTTCAGCTCTGTGGATGGACTCATCTGCCCCGGTAACTCCAACTGCCCCTGCACCTGTAAGCTTCACTCATTTATACCAGTCCATTTCTTTTTTAATATTTTTATTATGTGACACTAGAGGACTTTTCTTTTTTCATTTTTCCAACAGTAGGTAGACAGGAAAAAGGTCACCAGGTCCAGGACTCAAACCCAGGACAGCCGCATTGAGGACTATAGCCCCTGCACATGGTTGCGTGCTAAACCCCTACACCACCAGCGCTGCACCATGCCAGTTCATTTCTAATCATCTCCTGAAACCAAATCTATCCACTTATCTCTCCTCCTAGCATCTCCTAACATATATAATTGTTGCCTGCACCAGAGTGTGACTAAAACCATGACATGAAAATGTTTTATTCCTAGATTGCCCTGTAGTTAACCATCGACCTTCCAATCTGACCAGTGTCCCTGTCCCGTTTGAAGAAAAAGCATTCCCATAGCATGATGCTATCACCACCATGTTTATTCATGGATATGTTGTGATTAGTGTGGTATGGTTTATACATTTTTCACCACACACAGCGATTGCATGTAGGTCACGAGGTTGAATTGTAGTCTCATCTGACCAGAGCACTATCCTTCACATGTTTGCTCTGATTCTTGGTAAACTACAAACTGAACTAAAATTGGTACATTTAATTCTTTATGCAGTAGAAATTTGGACATTGAAAACATCCCATATGAGCAGCACCTACGTCATATGTAGTGGTAAGCAGTGTTGGGCTTTGCAGCTTGTGTAGCTCTTCCTTAATCCGAGTGATTGGAAACACTGTGTAAGAGCTTTTATAGAAACACCACAGTCAAGAGATCAAAGACAGTATAGATTTCATAACTTTCGTTACGAGTTGTTTCATTTTGCACTTCATGTGTTTTGAAGCATTTTATTGGTTTAATCTGGATTGTCAATTTTAGACAAATTGTGTGAGTGCCAATCTCCTTTTTAGAAACAATATGTCTCTTTTTAACAAAGAAATTAGTTGTAGTGTTTCTTCAATTTATATCTCATTTTAATATGATATGATGAAAATCATTATTTACTATAAATGAACAAAAACGTAGAAGATTAAAATGACCATACAGTCTTTTCTAAACGTTTATTGTTGACTGAAGGAATGAGCTTCAGTCTCCTGCCTTATAGGTTGCTAGCCAGATCCAGCCAAGAATGAGGCAGTCTCACAATGAATGAGCAGTTTAATGAAAAACCAAGAAGTTTTGTGTTTACATCTGTTAGGGTTATGATTATTTATCAATTAATATTTATCAATAATTATAATTGAAAATCATAATTTGACAAAATTAATTTCAGTCGGTCATTTTCTACCGCTTATTCCATAGTGGGTCGCGGGGAAGCTGGTGCCTATCTCCAGCAGTCTATGGGCGAAAGGCAGGGTACACCCTGGACAGGTCGCCAGTCCATCACAGGGCAATAGACATACAACCATGCACACACTCATTCATACACCTAAGGGCAAGTTAGAGAGACCAATTAACCTAACAGGCATGTCTTTGGACTGTGGGAGGAAGCCAGAGTACCCAGTGAGAACCCACGCATGCACGGGGAGAACATGCAAACTCCTGCAGAAAGACCCCCAGCTGGGAATTGAACCCAGGACCTTCTTGCTGCTAGGCAACAGTGCTACCAACTGCGCCACGGTGCAGCCCACAAAATTAATTTCTTAACCAAAAATCCTTATTTATGAGTCGAAGCCAGAGATGTCCTCTGGTGTTGTAATTGTAGCCTAAAGCCCTTGATAATTACAACCGTTAAATACTCAGTAATAATTGATAACTATTACTAGATGTCACTGAAGTTGAACACTGTTTAATCAACCGTTTCTTCCGAAACGTGGGGAACTTTGACCTTATTTGACTGACAAATCACTCTTGCACAAAATAAACACAAACGCCTTCTCTTTATCTACGTGAATATTTATTAAGTCAACAGTCCGGATACAATCTGCTCTCCGATTTAATTATCTTCGCCTAATCAAACATTCAAAGTTCTACACAAAAAGGGTTAAAATATGTAACTAAACAAATAAAACAAAACAGCAGTGGGTGTGCATGGAATCAAACCAGTAGTTATGGCAAACAAATGATAATGTGACGCGGAGTGGAGCTTTGGGAAGAGGCCCGCCAGAAAGTGTAGCTCAGTGGGACACGGGCGGTCATAAAACCCCCAAGCAAAGTTGTAAACTCAGCGCACCCAAATGATCATAAACCTTTTTGACAAAGAAAATAGTTGATTTTCACCATAAGGTTATTATAGCAGTCCAGTTTCACAGCGCACCTGCGCTCAGGTGTTCGCACGGTAAAAGCACAACTTGCGAGACTCGGCGGCCTCCGAAATCCAACAGCAGTCAAGTTTAAAAAAAAAGGTTGCATGCACATACAATTCAGAACCCATTAGACTATAAGTGGCAATTCTACATCGCAATAAAACCTCCTCTACCCTGCCCAAGCTATTCCTAATAAAGAAATAAAAATAAAAGGTTAATTTTAGTTGTTGTCGCCTCTGAGCAGAGGGAGAGGGGGGGGGGGGTTGAAAAATTGCATCTCCTTGAAAACTCCGTGGTTTTTTGGTAACGTGTTAAACCCACGTCTTCGATCGGTAAAGTTGAAAACTTACAAGCCTTCTTATTCCTGTAAGCTTAATTTGCTTAGTTTTCTCCCATGTGGGACTTCTTCTCCAGAGGGATGCGCTTCAGTTGCTGGTTCGGTTTTCCAGTAATGAACTGCAACACTTATGAATATAAAGGTGCTCTTTTTCCACGGACAGTGGATAGATATTTCTCTGTGTTTTATCAGTGGTAAAGTGTGTTACTCATGAAATACATAACTTCTCTCTGTGTGTTGCTCTCTCATTGGTAAAATCAAGTGCTTTATGAATACTGCAGTTTTGGACCACGAAGAAAGTGAACACAAGTGAATGATATACACTGGCATGGGAGCATGCGGTGGCACACATCGGCACAGCGGTACAGACATAAACTTGCGGCAAGAACTCTTTTGACACAAAGATGGTGAGTAAAGAAAAAGATTCAAGTAATATAGTTAACAACAAAGTTTACTTGGTGAGAAAAAAAAGGAAATGAAAAACTCATTTCAGAACAGAATTCCTACATAAATCATCGAATCGTTAACAAGAACTAAATCACTGGTGTCACCCCAGCGTGCAGGGTTCATGTGGACTGCAGATGTGGAGCAACAGGCAGAGAGACAGGTGAGGAGCCACTTCAGATAACTCATTTTTAAAACAATGAAAGTTTGTCAGACTTGTAAAACAACAAGATATTAATATGCAAAAGTAACATTAGCTTATGGCATTTGTAAGCATGTCAATAATCAATGGCAATATCAATTAATGTCGAAAGTCACTTATGAAGTTAAAAACCATTAATAGGTCTTAATGAGATTAATTACTCTTCCACTCAATTTTTTAAAGCGAGCCTCCCTTCGCTCACTTGTAAAGCAGAAGCTGCAGAGTACTGTGTTGAGGTCCAGGCTATCAATCAATGTGAATGTGTAGGAAGAGGTGGTGATTAAACCACAGCAAACTACAGTTTGTTGGAATGTCACTCTATGTTTGTGGCTCCAAGTCATCTTATAGTCCATATGTCATGATTATTTATTTTCTTCTGTCATTTCAAATATGTTCACACAAACAGAGAAGGTCCTTTCTCCTCTTCTCCTTCTTCTAAGCAGAAGACTGAGCAGCAGGGGGAAACTGTACAATGAACAGAATAATACAATTGGATCTGGGGAAAATAACCACAGTGATGCCTGAGGAGTAAAGAGTAAAAAAACAGTCACAATCTAAACACAGGAAAACACATAAAAACAGAACAAAAAGTTGACCTAAATATGCAATGCCAAATGTGACACCATATAATTATCAAATCACAAAGCAAGAATGATTTGCATTTGTTCTGATTTTATGGGGAAAAACATATTTGTATGATTAATTCTTCTGCACCATACGTTTTATTTGAGTAATATTATTTTGAATGCTAATAAGTATTTCAGTTCAATTTCTGGCCACTCTACCCACTTCTAGTCATTTCACTAACTGAAAAAACAGGCACATTTAACCAAACATGCACAGACACACACCCACACAATTTATGTTAAAGAAAAGTTTTGGTATACACATAAGCTCCCTTTTTTAATTCTTATTTTTGTCTGCTGAGCCTGCTCTGCCATTTGAAGGGCAGGTGAATCTTTTTCCTGCAAGTAGTTTGCACTGTTCAAGCAAACATAAATTACCGGCTTGGCTTTTAAAAGCTTTATGTTGTGAAGAAAGTGAGATTGTGGCCTAATCGATTGTTTTGTAATGATGTTACTTGTATTACTCTGTATTTGAGCCATCTACTTTTTTCCTCTTTCTTATTGTTTTTGATGACTACTTTTCACTTCTACTTTAAAAACATTATTTTAAAGTAACAGTACTTTTACTTGGGCACAGGTTTTGGCTACTCTACCAAACTCTCATCAAAATACAAAATCAAAGCCCAAATTTTATCACTATTAGAAAAAAAAAAAAAAGATTTGCAGTTGTAAAGTTAAAATTGCTCATTTCAGAGCATCCCTAAATAAGAATTGAACTGTCTTTGGATTATTACATTTAGCAGCACTGGTTTCAGAAACTTGTGCTTATCAATTATCATTGAAATGACCTGCAAACAAAAATGTCTATTTATTGGGGTTACTGTTGGAGAAAAATGTTGGAGCAAGTTAAAATGTGTTTGGTGATGTATGTCTTATATTCATATTATGGGTATATTAGTGGGATTAAATGTCTGACCCTTTACATGATTTAATATCTAACATTATATGGGTCTTCAGATCAGAGATTCTATGAGTAAAATATCAGACTTTTATCTGACACATTATGACCCTCTTCTTACTATTGTGTTTGACAGAGTGTGGTTATGTGAACAGATATTGGTTCTGCTCTATAAATGTTCAGGGAACCTGTTGCAACCTTCACATGTGGTTGAGACCCCTGAACAATCTGTAACCTTCCCTACAGCAAAATACAATATGAACACAACTCTTTTGGTACAATCGTTGTCTTTTGACTCCTCAGTGAATGGCTCCCTAAAATCTGCCTCCACAATAACACAATAACAAACCTCCCACAGGTAAGATACTGATGGCTCATTGCTTCTGAAAAAATATTTCTTTTACTATGAAACTAGATTTTGCAGATCATCACGTAACATAAAAAGAGGCATAAAGACTAAGGAAAGCCCTCAGAGGATGTAAGGCCATGCCAGTCCAAGTGTAGGTTTAAACATGAGATTTTTACCAAATATGATTTTGCTGTAAAAAACACTGGCTCCAACATTGCACAGCGTATTGCTGTTAATTTGAATGCATCTTATTTTAGAAGTCCAGCAGGAAACACTTGGTATAGTCTAAATCTGCTCTACAGTAGCACATTATGTCACTTTTACAGACCCACAAAACCAATATGTGAGCTGCACGTGTTGTTTTTTTCATACTATATTAGTGTTAATTAAACTATAGTACTGATGTCGTGCAGATTAAAAAATAATTGCAATGCTCAAAGACCGATGAAAAGACCACCCAAGGATCTTCCGACTCTGTAAACAATGTTATTCTTGCTGAAATCGCTCAGCAGAATTTCATCACCACATGAGAGCGAGAGATTCATCCATAATTCATAATGAGTTTCTCTCTGATGCAGCATAATCAGTTTCTTCAGACATATTCCAATGGAGCAATCAAACACTCAGACAGTTGGCAACACACGCCACACTCTCCGAAGGACACAAATCACTTAACCTGCGTCTCTGTTCTTCTGTGCACGACAGCGTGTGAATGCTGGTGGAAATATGAGCAGCAATTGTGTGATTGTGCTGACAGGCTGCATGAAAAGCTCTTCTCAGATTTATTCAAGGAGAATGAGACGATGCTGACAAGACTGAGACAGAGACTGTGTCCAGAAACAGCTGAGATTTTAGTAGTAAGTTAAACAAGAAGAAAAGCATTAAAAGACACAGTTATTATCAATCTGCCAAACAAATATCAAAAATTTTAATTGATGATCAACTGTTCTATATACATGCCGTCATTATAATACATGATCGGCCTTGATTGATGATCAGAAAGGTCAGTTACTGAAAAATCCGATTTTTTCGTTTCTTATTCTTTGAATGCAAGCTGAGGAGTACAGTTGCAAGACACAAGTCTGTTCTTCTGAAGGAAACAGCCAGGACTGGCTAAAATTTCCCCAAACCTTGTAGGACAATTTGTAATGGGTTAATTAAACCAAACTTGAATATTTGGGCAGCAGTTCTAAAACAGTATGTTTGGCACAAAATTTACACCAAGCATCAACAAAGCACACCGTGCCCAGTTAAACAAGGTGGTTGCAGAATCATGGTCAATTCTTAGTTTCAGGGTGAGTATGCAACCAGGTTGATGTAACTTTTTTTAATGTTTATTTTTCAGTTGAACTGTACAGTTGGAATGTCACATTATTAATGGGAAACATTTCAAAATGAGTTATCAAAAGACTCACTGAGACCTGGCTTTTTTAATATAGGAACGAGAGCCAATGTGCATCTATCAAGGAATATGAAGGACATGCTTTCTCTTTTATCTTTATTTCTTAGAAAAATAAATCAGCAGTTAAGACTTAAAGAAAATGGGAATGTCTTATTACCCAAGAAAAGTCTGATTGGTGCATCTCTTATGACAGCATACTACAGTATAACAAGACGGTCAGTTTTGTGGTGAGGTTTCTGAAACTAGACATCTCTTGAAATGTACTGATTTTTGAATAAATTATAATGATGTATATAGAAGACAGTAAAAGTAAGATGTCTTTCAGCCGTGACTTCACAGTCATATAACCTAACATTGACCCATCTGTCCATTCATATTTTAGGCCCATTTCAAAACTTTCTTTTCTATCACACATTCTGGAAAGAATAGTCTTTGTGTAGCTGTAGTGCTTTTTTAAATGCATAAAATATTCTTGAAATGTTTCAGTCTGGTTTTAAAGCTCTCCATAGCACTGAAATGGCACTTTTAAAAGTTTTAATAATCTTTTATTGGTTACTAATTTATGATACTCAGCTGTTCTTTTGCTTTTAGATCTGACAGCTGCCTTTGACACTATGGACCACAGTATCCTAGCCTCTCGACTGGAGCATTGTGGCATCAAAGCCACTGTACTAGAGTGGTTCAGGTCTTATTAGTCTGACATGAGTTTTCTCAGGGATCTATTCTTGGTCCAATTTTTTTTTGTTTTTACATGTTGCCTTCAGGTTGAATTTTTAGAAAGTAATATTTAATATGTAATATTTATTTTCATTCTCATGCTGACAGGACACAGATCTATCTTCAACTGAAGGGTATCTTTCTGTTTTTCAGTGTCTGACTAAAGTCAAACCCTGGATGGCCTTAAATTTCCTGAACAAGACTGAAGTAAGTATGATTGGACCACAGAGCCTCTCATTTGGAGCTTGATAGACTGGAGCCTTTTACCCATTAGTAGTTTGGTTTTTGACTTAACGTCTGAATGCACATGTATTCAGTAATCAAAAAAGACAAAAAAAAGATCAAATTCAGACTAAAGATGAGGTTGAACTGGACCTGTGGTCCATAATATGGGTCTGGTTAAAGTGCCAAACAATACACTAAAACAGTTATGTTATTGTAATTCCTATGAATAAAAAATGTACCAATCTTCAAATGTACTTAATACATTTTTATGTATTTTAGGAACCTCAAATCTTTGACAAGTACAAGTGTTACATAATTTAAAATAACGGTAGTCCAGATATATATATATATATATATATATATATATATATATATATATATATATGAACAAATAGCCCTATATAACTAAAGCCAATTTCAGCATTTTGTTATTTCATGATTCACGGAACCTATAGATTATACTACTATTCAAGCAGATGTTTGTACTCCAAGATCCAGAACAAAATCTGCAAATGTGGGTTTGAAAAAGTATAATATTTTAAATAAAAAGATTTAAGAACCCTGTGAAACAGCAAACATGTAAGCCAATCTGGTTGAATGGTACTAAAACTGAACTTTTTGGGCTATATGCAAAACGTGCAGAGCACTAACATTCTAAACACATTCAATTAAATTCCATTCAAAAAATACTTTATTAATACTGAAGTTGAAATTAAATGTTGTAGCTCATATTATGAAAGTTTCTTCAAAGAGCCGTTGTAGATGCTGATGGCTGTCGACAGGAAGGATCTCCTGTAGTGGTCTGTCTTACAGCAGATCTAAATAAGCCTCTGACTGAAGACACTCTGTTGTTGTAGGACAGTCTCATGAAGAGGATGCTCAGGGTTCTCCATAATGTTCCTCATTTTGTGAAGAATCCTTCTTTCCACAATTATCTCCAGAGGTTCCAGAGGAGTCCCCAGAACAGAGCCAGCCTTTTTTATCAGCTTGTTGAGCTTTTTTAAGTCCCTGGCGCTGATGCTGCTACCCCAGCAGATGATGGCAGAAGAGATCACACTTTCCACAACAGACTTATAGAATATATGCAGCATCTTGCTGCAAACACCAAAGGACCTAAGCTTCCTCAAGAAGTACAGTCTGCTCTGTCCCTTCTTGTAGATGGCTTCACAGTTGCATCTCCACTCCAGTCTGTAAAACCGAGGTATTTATACTCCTCCACCACCTCCACGTCTTCTCCCATGATGGAAATAATGTTTGACCTATTGTTTCTCTTAAAATCTACAATCATCTCCTTTGTTTTATTCAAGAAGAGATGATTGTTTCCACACCATGCAACAAACTGGTCCATTAGCTCCCTGTACTCAGCTTCTTGTCCATTTTTGATACATCAGACAACTGCAGAATCATCAGAGTATTTCTGCAGATGACAAGAGTCTGTCTTGTAATGGAAGTCTGAGGTGTACAGAGTGAAAAGGAATGGTGAGAGTACAGTCCCCTGTGGTGCTCCTGTGCTGTTGACTACCTGGTTAGACTCACAACTCTTCAGTCTCACAAACTGTGGTCTGTTTGTCAGGTAGTCTTTGATCCAGGAGATTCTTGAGGCCTCCACCTGAGTCTTCTGGAGTTTCTGACAAAGCAAATAAGGTTGAATTGTGTTAAATGCACTGGGGAAATCAATTTGGAGAGACCAATTACTCTAACAGTCATGTTTTTGGACTTTGGGAGGAAACCAGAGACTTGGGGGCATGCAAGCTCCATCTAAACAGAGCTCAGGCCAGGATTTGAACCCAGGAGCCCAGAGCTGCAGAGCAGCTCTGAGCAAAGCAACAATGCTAACAACAGCACCACATTGCAGCCTCTGTTAGTACCTAGCAGCATTAAATGTTTAATAAACTGTAACAAAGAAACATAAAGAAAAAAAAGTCTTTGAAAACTAATTTAATTGTTAATTGTTCATGATATAGAAAATGCTTTTTTCTACTCACTGCTGAGTAACTGAGTGTTAATCGCATCTGCTGCATGATTTACAGTTTTGCACTAAGCCTCAGTGTTTCTGTTCATTGTAACTCAGGTTTTAAACAACTGTGCTAGAATTGGTAGGTAAGACCTGATTGTGACAGGGTGTTGTTTTATTAAGGCAATTAATTAATTAAGTATATTCAACTGTAAAGTATAATTTATTTTCTTTGTCTTGTCGCGTTAAATCAAACAGTTACTTAAAATTACAAATCCTTTACCTGAAATTTTGAGTCGCACCACATCACTATAGAGGGTTGATGAGTATTGTGTGGTATGGTTTTTTCCATCTATGTGTCTAAATTTATTTAAATCGTTGCTTGTGTATCAAGATACACAGTATTGACCATTGACCAGAGATGCACAACCATAGTGTTATTACTTTTGCATAGCGCTGTGATTAAATTTCATATTCTTTATCACCCATTTGGGAACACTTTTTTTCTTAGTAGGATCTAAGTCATTTCTGTGCTCACATGAGGCCCGGGACATTTAATACATCCAACACTGAGGACAGTGTGAAACTAAGATGATGTGCTCTTTGAAGGGATTGGAAATCAATGAGAATAACTTGTAAGACAATCAGCTGGTGAAAGTTTAGATGTAGTCTCTGTTCTTTATGAAAATTACTTCATTTTCAGTGCTATTAAACTGTCATGTAATACGAACATATATTTTTATGGTTTTATACGGTCCAGGGACACAGTAATTTCGAAAGCAGTTCCCCCTGTGCCACGGCTAAACAGTTAATTATAGATTTTACATGAGCTGAATTGATTTACAGTCTGTAATTATCTCAGTCCCCTGCAGGGTTTTCATAAAAGACTAAATGATCTTTAAAATGTGTTCGTCGAAGATGGTATCATTTCTCATGCTGAAAATATTCCCGCCTTTTCCAATGGTTCTTTTATGTTATTTTTACCTTTTAAAATAGGGCTTCCGTTACTTACCGTCTCCTCTGCCATGATATACCTCTTCTGCCAGTGTACCTTCACTTGATAAGCATTTATGAGTAGTTATCCACATAAATTTCCCCTGCCTTTGAGAGAATATTTACCAGTGGGTCATATTTTGTTATCAATGGTCAGCTCAGAGTTTTTATGTTGCAGTTACTCACATACTTTGTGATTCAGCAAACTCAGTGAAATAAAAACAACAAGAACTTACAACACCCTCAGGGCCAGAAAAGAAAAAACTTCCCACAGTTATTAAAGGTTACTCTGACCATGCCACTTTCAAAGTCCCCACCGCCACCGCCTCAGTTCACACCTACTGTTTTATGAAGACATCAACAGTCCTCCAAGCGGTCATTTACCCCAGGGTGCTGGCACAACGCCTCCTCCTCCTCGTTGTTGAAAGACAGAGGACTCGCAGTCATTAGAAGATAAAGAGCTTACCTTTTCCAGAGTGACAGGAGAGCCTCTGAGGGTACAAAGCTATCCGTCATTGTTTACGTCTAAAATATTATATTTTCCAACAGATGAGGTGATGGAAAATAAAAGCAGCATGTCGTGCAGCTTATCTGCAGTCAGTATATGTACAGTCAGTATTTCATGTTTTCCTTGTATTCTACAGTTACATATGTAGAGACGTTGTTGAATCTATATGCATCACTGAAATCTAGACAAGTAGCAGGGTTATTTGTCTTAGACTTTATCCCTACATGGATGACAATATTGTCATGATACATACCTTCAAGCATAATGATATTCATTTTTGCTGATGATGGGGTTTGTAGAAAAAAGGTGGTGTTAAATATATGGTAGGAGAAAATAAGTACTGAACACATCAACATTGTTCTCAGTGAATGTTTTCTAATTAAGGCTTTTGACATGAAATTCTCACCATATTGCTCATCTGATGCAATAACTGCTTGTGGAGAATGTTCTGTGACTTTTTACTTTTTGTATATAAAGAAGAAAAATCACAAATGTGATACAAAACTATTTTTGAACAGCTGGAAATTGTGGCTTATATGTTAATGATAATATGTTGTAATTGTAATTAACTACAGATCTATTATTCAGATCAAACAGAGCAAACCAAGGGCATTTGAAAGCCTTTACTGGCCCTCTATGCAGTCTCAACTAAAAGTAATGATCTATTTAAAATCTACTATCATAATTGGAAGTCTTCAAAGCAAACTTACAAGGCATCAACATCTATGAAGTTTTAAAAAACTTTACTCAACTGCAAATGCTCACCTGGTAATATAAACATATACAGGTTGTGCAATTTAGGTTCTCTCCATTGACCACATGGACCAAGCAAGCCACCCTTGTAAAAGCAATGAGACCAAAAAGAAAAAGAAAAAACTCTTTGGGTATCTTAATGTCTAAAATGGCAGATAACTCGAATAATTCCAGATCAAGTAACCACCATGGAGGGTTGTAGTGATTATTGCAGATGGGTTTGCATTGTCTGTCATTGGTTAATGCTGATAGAAGCTGGTATGTAATTGCAGCAAAAATATTGAAGTCAATGCCAGCAGCTGCCCCAATAGTCAATATCCTCCACCACAATATGAAACATTTAGTATGTGCAGACTGTCAGTGTAAGACTTGATATCTCAGTTTTCTCCACTGAATTAGTGCCAGTTCTCAATATACTGGGAATGTCTAACTTCAGCAAGATAACAGATTTTTATACATTTAAAAAATATAAATGTAAAAAATGTCACCTCATTTCACCTCATTTATTACCTGCAATAGTTAAAGCATTTTCTGTCAGGTTCTCATAAAACACCAGCCAAACCTTTTACATTTGTGCATGGCCGATTTCTAAAATGTTCTTCTTTTTAAAAATCACAACATAGCTTAAAAAAAAGTGTTGACTTGATTTTTTCCTGGTAGCATCCTATAACTGCCTCCGCATCTGTAATTTAATGAACGGCCATGTGTTCCGTGACATGCATGTGAACTACACTGTATCAAAGCCTCATTAGCTGATATTTACAGATAAATCTGGAGCCAAAGGGTCAGAAATCTCCAGCTGATGATAGCAAACTCTGGGTTGAGTTTATGAGGTAAACTGCCTTCAAAGCTTTTTCTCTAATGTTAAATAAAGTCGGTACATTACATATTTTAAGTCCACAAGGGTTTTGTGCTATAATATTTTATAAGTTTAGAAGTCATAATGTTAACAGATCATCATATCTTTCATTCTTCTGTTTTTTTTTTATATTCCAGTATTTAACCATCACTGTGTTTCGTTTGTACAACCTTAGGAGATGCCTGTCCAGACACAAGCGCATTCATAAAATAAGTTTATGTTGAGCCTTAATACACTGTAGTTTGGGCAGAAAGAACACATAAAGCACTGTGCATGAATGCATTCAAATGACCTCAGTCACGAACGTAGCAATATTAGGTTACTTACACTCACCGGCCACTTTATTAGGTACACCTTGCTAGTACTGGGTTGGACCCCATTTTGCCTCGAGAACTGCCTTAATCCTTCGTGTCATTGATTCAACAAGGTACTGGAAACATTCCTCAGAGAGTTTGGTCCATGTTGACATGATAGCATCACACAGATGCTGCAGATTTGTCGGCTGCACATCCATGATGCGAATCTCCTGTTCCACCACATCCCAAAGGTGCTCTACTGGATTGAGATCTGGGGACTGTGGAGGTCATTTGAGTCCAGTGAACTCATTGTCGTGTTCAAGAAACCAGTCTGAGATGATTTTTGCTTTATGACATGGCACGTTGTCCTGCTGAAGGTAACTATCAGACGATGGGTACACTGTGGTCATAAAGTGATGGACATGGTCAGCAACAATACTCAGGTAGGCTGTGGCATTGACACAATGCTCAATTGGTACTAAGGGGCCCAAAGTGTGCCAAGAAAATATCCCCCACACCATTATACCACCAGCCTGAACCGTTGATTCAAGGCAGGAAGGATCCATGCTTTTATGTTGTTGACACCAAATTCTGACCCTACCCTTCGAATGTCGCAGCAGAAATCGAGACTCATCAGGCCAGGCAACGTTATTCCAATCTTCTATTGTCCAATTTTGGTGAACCTGTGTGAATTTTAGCTGCAGTTTCCTGTTCTTAGCTGACAGGAGTGGCACCCAGAGTGGTCTTTAGCTGCTAGCCCACCCGCCTCAAGGTTCGATGTGCTGTGCGTTCAGAGATGCTTTTCTGCATGCCTTGGTTGTAACGAGTGGTTATTTGAGTTACTGTTGCTTTTCTATCAGCTCGAACCAGTCTGGCCATTCTCCTCTGACCTCTGGCATCAACAAGGCATTTGTGCTCACAGAACTGCCACTCACTGGATGTTTTCTCTTTTTCGGACCATTCTCTGTAAACCCTAGAGATGGTAGTGTGTGAAAATCCCAGTAGATCAGCAGTTTTTGAAATATTTAGACCAGCCCGTCTCACACCAACAACCATGCCACGTTCAAAGTCACTTACAGGTCCTTCTCAAAAAATTAGCATATTGTGATAAAGTTCATTATTTTCTATAATGTAATGATGAAAATTTAATATTCATATATTTTAGATTCATTGCACACTAACTGAAATATTTCAGGTCTTTTATTGTCTTAATACGGATGATTTTGGCATACAGCTCATGAAAACCCAAAATTCCTATCTCACAAAATTAGCATATTTCATCCGACCAATAAAAGAAAAGTGTTTTTAATACAAAAAACGTCAACCTTCAATTAATCATGTACAGTTATGCACTCAATACTTGGTTGGGAATCCTTTTGCAGAAATGACTGCTTCAATGCAGCGTGGCATGGAGGCAATCAGCCTGTGGCACTGCTGAGGTCTTTTGGAGGCCCAGGATGCTTCGATAGCGGCCTTTAGCTCATCCAGAGTGTTGGGTCTTGAGTCTCTCAACGTTCTCTTCACAATATCCCACAGATTCTCTATGGGGTTCAGGTCAGGAGAGTTGGCAGGCCAATTGAGCACAGTGATACCATGGTCAGTAAACCATTTACCAGTGGGTTTGGCACTGTGAGCAGGTGCCAGGTCGTGCTGAAAAATGAAATCTTCATCTCCATAAAGCTTTTCAGCAGATGGAAGCATGAAGTGCTCCAAAATCTCCTGATAGCTAGCTGCATTGACCCTGCCCTTGATAAAACACAGTGGACCAACACCAGCAGCTGACACGGCACCCCAGACCATCACTGACTGTGGGTACTTGACACTGGACTTCTGGCATTTTGGCATTTCCTTCTCCCCAGTCTTCCTCCAGACTCTGGCACCTTGATTTCCGAATGACATGCAGAATTTGCTTTCATCCGAAAAAAGTACTTTGGACCACTGAGCAACAGTCCAGTGCTGCTTCTCTGTAGCCCAGGTCTGGGGAATGCGGCACCTGTAGCCCATTTCCTGCACACGCCTGTGCACGGTGGCTCTGGATGTTTCTACTCCAGACTCAGTCCACTGCTTCCGCAGGTCCCCCAAGGTCTGGAATCGGCCCTTCTCCACAATCTTCCTCAGGGTCCGGTCACCTCTTCTCGTTGTGCAGCGTTTTCTGCCACACTTTTTCCTTCCCACAGACTTCCCACTGAGGTGCCTTGATACAGCACTCAGGGAACAGCCTATTCGTTCAGAAATTTCTTTCTGTGTCTTACCCTCTTGCTTGAGGGTGTCAATAGTGGCCTTCTGGACAGCAGTCAGGTCGGCAGTCTTACCCATGATTGGGGTTTTGAGTGATGAACCAGGCTGGGAGTTTTAAAGGCCTCAGGAATCTTTTGCAGGTGTTTAGAGTTAACTCGTTGATTCAGATGATTAGGTTCATAGCTCGTTTAGAGACCCTTTTAATGATATGCTAATTTTGTGAGATAGGAATTTTGGGTTTTCATGAGCTGTATGCCAAAATCATCCGTATTAAGACAATAAAAGACCTGAAATATTTCAGTTAGTGTGCAATGAATCTAAAATATATGAATGTTAAATTTTCATCATGACATTATGGAAAATAATGAACTTTATCACAATATGCTAATTTTTTGAGAAGGACCTGTAAATCACCTTTCTTCCCCACTCTGATGCTTGGTTTAAAGTGCAGCAGATTGTCTTGACCATGTCTACATGCTTAAATGCATTGAGTTGCTGCCATGTGATTGGCTGATTAGAAATTTGCGTTAAGGAGCAGTTGGACAGGTGTACCTAATAAAGTAGCCGTTGAGTGTATATTAGTAATGGTGATCCAATCAGTCACACAATTTATGAAAAATCTATTTGAGTAATGAATGTTTTACTTTTCCTTTTGGCAACCTCCATCACACATGGTATTAAAAATCATATTTTTGTATATGCTTAAAACATACACCCAGGAAACATGTAGTGGGTATAAGTGGGTATAACCCATTATGTGTTAAACACCAGTGGAAATAAGAGGTTAATGTTAAACTGTTAGAGGGTGATTGGACTCAGCAGGACACAGCAGGCTGCAACTACCTCCAAAAGATGGCAAAACCTTATAATGAGAAATATGTTTCTTTATCATCCCTCGAACTAAATTCAAACAAATGGGCATAGAGTAATGGTACTGAACGCAATGTGGTCGGATGAATGCCATCAAAATGAACAGAACTAGTTCATCTTCGCTCTGTGTTTCAGGTTTAAACCACGAACATGTATTTTTAATTTTTATTTTATTTTTGTGACACAAACTTTCAGCCATTTGGTATTATCATTTCTAAAATGCCATTTTTCTCATTTATGCACAGTAAAGAAACTAGTAGCTGCAGTCTGAAATGGAAACATGCTTGAAATAATATTCCTGAGGATTCCTATAATAAGCTATGACAGAAAGCATTGATTTACCCAATTATCACAGTAGTTGTTACAGGTCCTCACTATCAGGGTCAAGTGAGCATCACTGTTACATATCCCTCCTCACATGTTGGCAAAGCATCATAGTAATTCCATGTCAGAATAAATGTTGCATAATTTTAAATATAACCATTTGAATTTAAAACTGTGACCCAAGGCCAAATGTTCATCTCAAAGGGTCCAACTCAGTGCCCTTTTCTCCTTCTGTAATCAAAGAGCTGACTGTTATTTCACATGTTGATTGACTGTTATTTAAGATTTTATTGGCCCCTGTCTGCAACCAGTTGGATGCAGTACCAGTAACGTTTTGGCTCAATGACCATTGGCCTGTCAATGACATGCTCAATAAAATCACAATGGAGATGCCTATTATAGCGGAGGAGCAGATGGGCCATGAGCAAAAACAGAAGCTTCAGATGGCAGATGTTCCAGCTCCTCGGTGTAACTGGTGAACCCACGCAGATGTGTTTTGATTTTATTTCACAGATGACGAAATGGGGACACAGTCCTGGGGAGAAACTGAGCGGCAGTGCCAGAGCTAGCAGTCTCTCATCCTGAGGGCCGTCTTGATGGTGATCATTAAAGAATTGTGCATTCCCCTGAGCTTTGAGCCACAAGCCAATTAGCATAATGCTACCAAGCCTCAAAACAGGTTGAAAGGTGTCCCAGAAATAACTTCATCACTGGTCCTAAACAAATATGAGTCAGCGTAAGGACATAAAGACATTAAGAAACTAATTAATATCCTACTTCAGTTCTAGGCAAGTCCCACATGAGCTACACCTGCAAATATCTACTGCACTGAGAAAAAGGATCACAGGAACACAGATTTTTTGTGTTTTGACTTTTCTGTCACATTTACATTTTTCAGATCACCCAACATACAAAATTCGGTTTTCAAATGATTTATTAAGGTGAAAACAGCTGTTCAAACCAGTCTGGTCACATATGAAAAAGTTATTAGAAACCACGTGCTTAAACCATGTTCATCAGTTTGGTTTTCGTTGTAGTTAGGTACTTGTAGATTAATTGTCATAAAATTGCACAAATCTGCATACCCTTCTATATTATTTTTCCCTTGCAGATTTTGAGCTTGTGTATTCCAATAAGGACTCATAGATGCATAAGAAATAGGAGGTTCTTTTAAATAACCAACCTCAAACAAGCACAGGGAAGCTAATGAAAGTGGTATAAATGCTAAACTAGCAAAAATTCTAAATATAAATATAGAAAAACTCCATTTAGAATGTGGAAACGTTGACTTTTAGTTTTTAGGTTTAAAAGTAAGATTGCTACATCCTGCAATAATGAACATTTCTAAAACTGGCACAACTCCCCTACTTGGAAAACTTTGTGCAAGACCAGAGTTATGTGAAGAAAGACTGTAGCTAGTTTAAGGGAATGATTGACGTAAATCAGAGAAAAATAACCAAATGTGTCACAAGCTGTAAAAAGGTTTTGGACTCTTTAAGTGTCACAAAAACTATAAATGTGCTGCCACAGATAAAATCTAGGAGGGAGCTTCAGCACACCGAAGACCTCAGCTGTTGTACTAAAGCTTCAACCAGTTGCTACAATTTTGAAACGCTGGAGTGGCGCAGCTAAAATGCTTATGTAACACAGGGGTGTTTTTGCTTGTTTGTTTTTTTAAGTGGACTTAATTGTAGTAGTTATGAGTAGTCAGTATCTTATTGACAGAACTTGACAGAGTAAAAAAAAAAAAAATACTTAGAACACTGGAATATTTCCATCTTAAAATAGTATGTGACCACTGTAAACCTACCAAGTCATGGCTGTCCACCTAAACTGGCAATGATTAGAAGCACCATATAGGCCTATAGTAACTCTGGAAGAACTGCAAAGATTCACAGATCAGGGGGGGGATATGTTCACAAGACAAGTACTAGTTTTGTACTCAATTATATTCTTTATGAAATCGTGGCAAGAAGAAAACCTTTGCTGAAAGGACACTATATAAAGTCCTGTTTACTGATCACAAGTCATGTAGGGACACAGCAATCATATGGAAGAAGGTACTATGGAGAGATCAGACCAAAACTGAGCTTTGTGGCTTTCATACAAAATGCATGTGTCAATGAAAGGTAACAATCCACATCACACGAAACGAACCATACCCACACTTAAACATGATGATGGCAGTATCATGCTGTGGGGCTGTTTTCTTCAGCAACAACAGGAAAGGTAGTCAGAGTTGATGGGAAGATTGGCGATGCTATATACAGGACAATCCTGGAATAAGACCTTTTAGATGTCAGAGATACTAAAGAATGGTTTAGATCAAAACATATCCATGTGTTAAATGGCCCAGTCACAGTTGAAAGCTACTTCACGCTGAGAATTTGGAGCAAGACTTTTCCATCTATTCTTACTGATTTTTAGCTCTTTTTCAATGAAGAATGGGCAAATTTCACCCAGATGTGTGATGTTGTCGGAAACATTGACTTTGAGGACTGAATATAAATGCACACCCCACTTTTTGTTTATTAGTTGTATTTACTTAATCTTTACTAAACCAGATGAGAACAAGTTCTCTCTTATAACTCCAAAAGACAGCAGTAGAAGCATTATTTATTTCATTTGCAAGAACCTTTGTGAACCATGCATATTTTCTTTTAACTTCACAAATATAAACCACTTTTAGTTGGTTTATCATGAAATCCCCCAAAATTAGATTGAGGTTTATGTTTCAATAGGATAACATGTCAAAACGTTTAAGCTTAATGTGTACTGTAAGTGTGATAAATATCTACTGAGTAGAAAATTCACGATCTTCTTGAGTGTTGTAATTTTGCATTAACCTTTTTCTTGGAGAGAAAACTTTAGGTAGGCACTTGCCATTTGTCATTATTGAAACAATGTCCTGTCTTTCAGACCTTGGACTGCATGCACAAGGACAGAAAGGGTCTGCTGGGACCTCAACTGTCACTTTAGAGGAGGGTCATAAGGGGAAAGGGTGACTTCTCATCTCCAAAGATGATCTGTCTGGTAATGGGTTTGGTGGCAGCTGACAGTGGTGGCAGAAGAAGGTTGTTTCTGATGTGAGGCAGATTTGGCTCAATTTGTTCAGGCTTCCCAAGAAAAGAAAAAAGTTTCGTAATGCTCCCATTTGTCCGACTGATAGTCAGTGAAAAACAATGTCAGGTGTTTCATCCAAGACTGTGGTCAGGCTGTGCTGCACATAGACCCAAACCAGAGAATCCTCCTCTTTCTGTCCTCGCTTTGTTTCACACAGATTTATACTCACTAATCAAAACAAATCAGGATAGCATCCTTCATGCTGACAGCACATAGCACTCCAGAGAGTTGAGTCATTTGGTCTGGATGGCTGGCTCTCCCTGGCTTCGGCTTGTTGCTTGTAGCAAGGGGCTCACAAATCTCATTGTATTAACACGTGCTTGGCCGAGAGATGGGATTTAGGCCTTAGAGCCGAATCCACTATTCACTCTGTGGAAAGGGATTGTACACAGCTTATAGAGGAGGACGGATGACAGACTGTGAGGGATAAATCAGTCACAGGATCCAACAAACCATACCTTAAAAAAGCACTACTGGGTTCTCTGTTTGCTATACATAAATGTATATGTATCTATATATACATATGAAGGGAATAAACACAATGAGCTATCCATTTATTCTAAGTATACATTTATTATCAATCAACTAATATATATTTACACACATTTATTGATTAGACATATTTGACAAAACTAATAATATAAACTTCTTCTACCAATAAAAATCAAAGAATCTGAAGCTCAAGTGGTCACTTGAGATTTTGATCACATTTTTATTAAACCTTCTATGAAAGTATCTCAGCTTATTTTTTCATATCGCTTCTCTTTGAGAAATGGAAGGGCAGGGCATGGATTTTGTGCTTTCCAACATCTGTTCTTATCCAGTTCCAAAACATAAGAGCCACACAGAATATTCCCAACTCATGTCCAACACATCAGCTCTGGCACTTCAGGTCTCAGGCGTAGCAAGGGTAGCAGTCACATTTTGTCCCATGTTTCTCTCTCTGCCAGACGAGTTTCAGCAGTCGTCTTCACAACTCGCCTGGGTATCTCTGGAGACGAAGACCAGGGGATAGGTGTGTGTACAACAAGCTATCTTTGGTTGAAATGACTGTTTTGGGTTGCAGCCAGGATACTCATACTCGTAAGGTAAGGTAAGGTAAGGTAAGGTTATTTATATAGCGCTTTTTAGCAACGAGACACTCAAAGCGCTGTACATACATTTACAATACAATCACAAAGCAAATAAACACAGATACAGACACAGAAAAACAAATCAAATGATAAAATCAAACAACAGAGGTAATTTAAAAAAGTTAAATAAAATAAAATAAAGAGAATAGAATGATGGACAAGAAAATGAAAGGAAAATTGGACTGAAAATGCAACTAATCATGCCTAAATGGCACAGTCAAAGGCCACTCTAAACAAATGTTTTTAATCTTGATTTAAAGCAACTTAGGGTTTCAGCGCTTTTACAATTTTCTGGCAGTTTATTCCAGATTAGTGGAGCATAAGAACTAAAAGCTGCTTCTCCATGTTTAGTTCTGGTTTTGGGTATGCAGAGTAGATTTGAGCGAGATGACCTGAGAGGTCTGGCTGGTTGATACACTGACAACAAGTCTGTAATGTATTTTGGTGCTAAGCCATTCAGTGATTTATAGACTAACAGAAGTATTTTAAAGTTGCACTCGTCGTCTTCCGCTTAATCTGGGACCGGGTTGCAGGGGCAGCAGACTCAGTAGAGACACCCAGATGTCCCTCTCCCCACACCTCTTCCAACTCCTCCGGGGGGAGCCCAAGGCGTTCCCAGGCCAGCCGAGAGACATAGTCCCTCCAGCGTGTCCTGGGCCGTCCCCTGGGACTCCTCCCGGTGGGACATGCCTGGAACACCTCCCGAGGAAGGCGTCCAGGAGGCATCCGGTATAGATGCCTGAGCCACCTCAGCTAGCTCCTCTCATTGTGGAGGAACAGCAGCTCTACTCCGAGCTCCTCCCGGATGGCCGGGCTCCTCACCCTATCGCTAAGAAAGTGCCTGGCCACCCTATACAGGAAGCTCATTTCAGCCGCTTGTATACGGGATCTCGTTCTTTCGGTCATGATCCAAAGTTCGTGGCCATAGGTGAAGATAGGAACGTAGACCCACCAGTAAATCAAGAGCGTCGCTTTTCTGCTCAGCTCTTTCTTCACCACAACTGTCCAGCACAGTGTCCCCATTACTGCGGCAGCCACACCGACCCATTTGTCGATCTCCCGCTCCATTCTCCCCTCACTCGTGAACAAGACCCTAAGATACTTGAACTCCTCCACTTGAGGCAGGAACTCCCCCTCCAACCTGAAGCCACCCTTTTCCGGTCGAGAACCATGCGCTCAGACTTGGAGGAGCTGATCTTCATCCCAGCCTCTTCATCTCAGCCGCTTCACACTCGGCTGTGAACCGCCCCAGCGCATGCTGTAATTCTTGGCTAGAAGGGGCCAGCATGACATCTGCAAAAAGAAGATACAAAATCCACTGGTCCCCAAACCTGGCACTCAGCCAAGGATTTGTGAGAAATCCTATCCATAAAAGTTATGAACAGGACCGGTGACAAAGGGCAGCCCTGCCGGAGTCCAACATGCACTGGGAACAAGTCCAACTTAGTGCCGGCAGTGCAGACCAAACTCCTGCTCCCCTTGTACAGAGGTTGGATGGCCCCTAATAAAGGGCCCCTGACTCCGTACTCCTGGAGCAACCCCCACAGGGCACCATAAGGGACACAGTCGAATGCCTTCTCCAGGTCTACAAAACACATGTAGAGCAGTTAGGCAGACTCCCATGAACCCTCGAGTACCCTGCAAAGGATACTATCAAGAGCTAATACATAATAAAATAACAGGTCAGTACAACAATGTTCTGAGCCATTACTTTAAAACCAAGGAACTTACCGAACCACCATTCTTGTATGCAATTATTCCCCTGATAAACGTACATTTGTTTTTTGTTAGCTTTTTTTAAAGATTTTGTGCAGTCGTGGCCTTCATTCATTAGTGATATGACAGGAAGAAGGGCCATGCATTTAACACCTCGGGACGGGGGGCCAAACCCTGGATAGCTGCTTTGAAGACTGTTGCCTTCATATATTAGGTGCCAGTCGGCCTCTTAAAGACAAATTTTTCTCAACGCATCTGGCAGCCTTACATTTAGGTTGATACGTGTTGCACAGTATTTGTGGGGCCACCTCTTTTGTGAGTTCAATTGCCACAAGTAATTGTTCCAACATTAAACAGAAAAGGGTTTTGCTTGATAAGATTACTGTACTAATATTTGACTCATACTTTCCAGATAAAAGAGGACACATGATCTGATTAAGTTTTAGGGCATTTTCTTTTTCTTGAAAAAGGATGCAAAACTGGTCCTTTACTATAGATTTTATTGTGCTAGATCAGTGCCCAACCCCTAAACATAATCCTGTCCTAAGTCTGATTCTTGGCTTTTCAATCGTGTCTTTTGTTCATAATTAAAATCTCCACAAATTTCCTCTTGAAGATATTCGGGTTTACTGCTGGATTCTCAAAGAGCAGCGACCGTTTATTTTCTTTGCAGAAAAAGTTTTATAAAAATGCTTTTTTTGACGCTGCCAATGTCCGACTTTTGTTTGTGTCCAGTCCTGAGGTAAGTTATAACTTCAGCACTCTCTTTATCAGAGTAACCCTGGAGCTGGCTCTGCTCTGGGTACAGTGTAAATACAGTATGTCAAACAAGAAAACAGAAATAAAACCTCAACCTTTATCAGCCCTCTGTTTGTAGTCACTGCCTGCTTTGGCAGAAAAACACACACACACAGACACCCAATAAAAACTCATTTTGAACCTTTTTTTAAATGCTTGGAAATCTTAGCAGCCATTGGTTGCACAATGGACTTTTCCTAGAATGGATGACTTCATCAAAATGAGGATTTGATGCAATTCCATGTTATTACATTATGACGTATAATTGCATTTCACTAATATTATTATTATCTTTTATACTCTTCATATGAACATTATAATAAATATGGTCATTCAACAAACCTTTCAGTTTGCACCTGAACACCGCCACATAAAAATGAACAAATCAAGATCATTAATGCAGGTGGGCATTCTACAGATTACAGCTACACACTTTTCTATTTGTACCGGTACATCTCCAAACATTTGTAAATTGTGAAAAAGTTCAAAATGTTTTTGCTACAGAAAGTGACACTCATACATTCATTACACATTTTCATTTCTTTTAATTTTGATAATTATGTCTTAGAGATAATAAACCCCCAAATTTGTCTCAGAAAATTGAAATCTGTGAAAATTCATAGTGTCATACCCTAATCAGCTAATTTACTCAAAACACCTGCAACTGTTTCCTGAAACTCTAAATGGTCTCTCAGTCTGGATCAGGCTCATGGGAATGACCGCTGACCTGCCGGGTGTCCAGACACTTTCACAAAGAGTGTAAACCACAAAGGTTCCATGCTATAGTAACTGGTTGTTCAGAGTGATGCATCCAAGCATATTTGTAGACTGAGAGTGAAGTCAGCGCATCAAGAACAACTACACAGTGACGAATCCTACACAAGGGTTATGAATGTTGCATTCCTCAAGCCACTTTCTTTACAGACATGTTGATTTCATTGCAGCAGGACTTGGCACCTGCCTACACTGCCATTATTCTCTTTTATCACAAAGGACTGTCTCCCTGCATATTTATCCACATTTTCTACATTAAAATGCAACACAAATTGCTCCAAAACTGTGGTGTGGTAACAGTCCTCGTACATTAGGACCTCTCCTACATTAGATACTTTAACTTCAAGTTATTCAAAATTTTTGTCACTGGCTTTTAAACCTGTCTAAATTGTAGCCACTACTTCAGCTGCTGAAGGACCTTACCATGGTGGAAGACTACGAAAGCCAGTCAGACACGAAACAGTTTTAAGAACAATAGATAATCCGCAAGAACAGATAAATGTGTTCTTTTACATGAGGTTGCAAGAACAAGAACATTTTCCATGGCTAGAACATTTCATATTTCACAAGGATTTAAATGCAGGACACAGGGGAAGTATCACAGGTCTCTGGTAATGGAGCATAGGCATAGTTGTCAGGGACCACAGAAGTAAATGGTTCTGCTCATAATACGTTTCCTGCAAGAAACCTATAAGAACTTCCATATCAGGGGTCCAAGAACAAAATGATGTGATTTTCTTCTTGTGCTTCTGGGAGACAGGTCACATTTCTCTGTGCTTACAGACTATGCATCTGCCTCAATCTGCTAGACTCCAGACTGCAGCTTAAACATTTGCTATATAACCTGATGTGAAACATTCAGTGAATGTGTGATTGATTTCCGTGGCTTTCTCAAGGACCCAGATGTGTGACAGAAAAATAGATCATAAAAAACAAACAAAAAATAGCTACATAATATAATTAGCATATCCTTGTGACTTTTAATTCTGAATTATAGTCAATACTGGTCCAAACAAAATCCTCCATTTCCTTTCTCATATGTTTATTAGTCAGTTTTTGAAACCCTCCTTTCCAGCTGCTTTCAGAGGCTTTTTGGCATTTGTTTGTAAGTAAACACTTCAAGGTTAGGTTTGCTATTTTCATTTACAATGGCCTTTTATCATCCCCTAAAGGCAAGAGGACACTGTATGCACCTCAGGGACACAAGGGCAGACATTAACAGCCTGAACAAGTTCAGGGTGATAAATCAACTGAATTTCTCCATCAAAAACAGTCTTACAGACCAATGAGCTCACCAGGAGCCTCATGTATTAAAGAGTGTGCAGCTTTCATACGAAACGTTTGTGGTAGGGAGAAATTCTGAAACTTCCGCTGCACAAAAAAATTCAGATGTACAAAACTGAGTGTAGACATGTCACCGCACATAGCCTTCATACATTCCACTTTAAGGTAAATTTGGTGTAGCTGTACGTGGCGGTTGGACTGCCCGGTCTCTGCCCATAAATACATATGCAAAGTAGTATAAATAACCGGAAGGCACCCACCACGTGTCCAAATAACCATGGCAACTGTGCTGTGACAGTCAAAGAACCGAACTGGTTGCTTTCGGTGGAGAAACTCTAAGAAAGACTTTTTCGTTTGTAGTGAATTTCAGCTAACTAGAAAAATGACATCAGTGACTAAAACCTGACTGAAAATAAAAATGGGTGTTGGCTTGAACCCGTTTAGTTCTACAATGTCTGCATCAAATCCAAATGATGTGGTGTAGCTGCTGCATGGAGCTCAATCATAGCTCAATGTTGATCACTGTAATTAGGTGAATATGCCTCCTATATTTCTATTAGTAATACTGATACCACACGGACTATGTGAAGTACTTTAAATCTTTACAACCATTCAGGAGGCCACATGAATAAAATTAAAAAATACCTAGAAGCCAGCTATCATGCAGGAAGCCTGATTGAGGTTCCCAATACAACTATGATATTTAGAGAAATTATAATTATTTTTATAATATGAAGGGATCATTAGTTGAGTAGGCCAACTTGCCATTGCATTTGTGAGACACATTTGCGCAGCACAAATAGGTTGCGCATATATTGAATTAAATTTCTATTCATAAAAGCATTTTCACTTACAGATGGGGCCCTTATAGAAATATGGCTACAGTCCCTAGCTCTGATTACATTCAGAAATTGGCTCCTCGCTGCAAATGAGAGCCACAGTTTAGGGGAACTTTCTATATCTGAGCAACATATGGATGAGGCCGACCCATATGGCTGGCATGACCCGGCTAGGGGATGACTGTTAAACAGCCGTCCTGTCATCAGCTTCCTCTGCAAAGCTCTGGTTGAAAGGACTGCTGCATTGTGAGAACTTGAACTGGCACCGGCAAAGCACAGTTCCTCCTGGTGTCCCGCTGTAACACTGAGGCCAGCTCTGTGCAGAGCTCCAAAATAAAAGCCCTGGGCAATCTTAACTGGCTGCTAAGCCATACATCATCATGTGCCAGCGGATCAGTACGAAAACAATCTCTGAAAACAATGCGGTCCTTCCGACTTCTACCATTAGGGATGTCCTCCAGCTGTGCCATAGTTGCCATCGTTCTATCGTTAAGCGCAACTTTATGCAGCTATTTATGGAAGTGTGATTGTCTCCAGCTTGTCCACCTTAGGAATCATGAAACATGACTTTTTAGGAATTAATCTGCTGATCCAACACAGTTTTCTTTTTCAGTGAAAATGAATGTGCCCCTTAGATAATTCACATGAATTGTATGCTCCTAAGCTCACAGACCGATCAACATTTCCATTACATGTGACAAAAACAGAGGACGTTTCCCAGTTTATATCTGACTGAGGTTGTTTGCATCATATCTTAGGTGTGTTACGTTATTCCACAAGGCAAAATGTGATTCAGTTTTATTGTTCGTGTTCGAACCATAAAAGCTCAAACTCATGAAAACACTTCAGGTTCGATGCTCCATGAATTAAATAAAACAGAATGGAGTCATATTTCAGTGTACTTAGGTGAGGTTTACTTCTCTGTAGTTTATTATTGTCGATTGAAGAAGTTTGCGTGGCTACCGCACATTTTGACAGCAGGTCAAAAATTTGAGTGGATTTCCACAGGTTTACGCAACATTATTATTTTTTTCCAAGATTATTGTTTACGCCACTAATGGCCTTTTTTATTCAGTATTTTCTGGAAGTAGGCAGTCAGAAAGACATGCCCAAATGTCATTGGGCTGGGACTAAAGCCTGTCTATATGGGTCGCACACTTAACCCCTTATGCCACCAGCACCATGCCCACATTGTTAATTTTAGCACATGCCTAGTTGTGTGTAAAACATTGCGTCGCAAGGTTTTCGTGCGTAAGTATGCTTCGTACATGAGGCCCCAGGACATTTAGTGTCTTACCAAAGGACACTTTACCAAATGGACCATATGGTTGGAACCAGTACAGTAATGGTCTCAGAAGCTAAGTAACCACTTCTTATGATGGGGAGCAAGGACAACATGAAGAGGACTGACAAACACCAGAATTACAGGTTAATTTAAAAGGCTATTCAGTGACGGAGCGAAATTTTAGATTTTACAGAATAAATGGAGAGTGGTTACTAGAAAATAAAAGAAAGATTATAAAAAAAGACCAAAACAACAGTTAAATATTTAAAAAAGTTGCTAAATTTGAGCTAAACATGTGCAGTGAATAAATTCCAAATAGATGCAAAATGAGAAGTATTTAAGAGTTTTATAGCAAACTGAGGATCTTTCCCCAAGGTAATAAAATCTGTTCTCCAAATGCATCAGTCAAATTTTAAGTGTCTGTAAGCATCAAACTATACAAAAGCTTTTCGTATCTAACAAAAAATCTGGCATCTAAAAAATTGATTAGTTAGAATTTATTTAATTAAACTGTTGTAACAATGTGCAGACATTTAATTTAGGTTGCCTTTAATTTATGTTTTATTGTACAGATCATGCTAGTGTAAGAAGTAAATAAATTCAGTTTTAAAATCTAGCTACTCAAAAAAGATTGACAAAATTCTAACATCTCACTTTAAGAAGCTATACCCATTTTACTTTCAGTGCTTTATCTTTACTGTGTAAAGATAAACCTCCAATCACAAGTCTTCATTATACAATACAAATAAACACATCAAGCCTACCATTCTCTACGGGACACCTCACATGAAGGAGGAAGGTAATTAATAGCTCAGAGAACAAGGATCTAAAGCTATACTTTAATCAAAATATTAAAGGCTAAATATTAAATATCATGCTTTTACATCCTTCCTTTTTACACCTAAATCCTTCAGTTGTGGTCTATATAAAGTGGAACTGCAAGGCTTTGGTCTGAATTCCTTGTTATTGTAGCTCCACAGGCTCCTCTTTTATCCCTGTTCTGAGGTGCGTCGGAAAACAACTTGTTTTGGTGCTCTCTTTAAATGCTGTTGAGGCACTTCACACCCCAGGTCAAAGATCGCTGCACTTTAACCCGTTCGTCCATTTTTGTAGTTTGATAACAATGATCTAGGGCTGAAGAAACAAGACAAAAAGGACAAAAACAATGCAAAACTGTATGTAATAATACTATTGAAAACATGCAGTACAGCTATGTCCTCAAGGAGCTAAAAGCAGCACATAGTACTAATATAAGGAGAAAGCATGATGCTACAGCTATCAAAACAATGGCCAGGATGTCATATCAACACACAATAAATTCATGCCTAAAATAAAGTTTGTTGTCATTTTAATGTTATTTGCAGTTTACCGTTTCGCTGCGTCCATTTTTGCCATAGACAGAAGGAACTGACCCCTTGAGATGAAGTCTTTCAGTAAATCCTTCTTGATTGTGGTGGAGGCTGCTGAAGAATTTGTCCTTGAAGTCAGGGAAATTTCCCCACTGATGTGGGAAAATTTCCATGAAAATAAAATTTAACCAGGCACTTCGAAAAGGTTCTGATGCTGGGGGACGGTGTAATGAATTGTGTCGGTTAATACACCCAACAACCAAACCAAACTTATCCTCTTTCAACGTAGGTATATATGAGCTTTGACTACAAAATAGCAGTGAGAAATAAATATGTCATATACACAAAATTGATCAGCTGGAAGTCCATGACCTCATTTAGCTGTTCCGCAGCAAATACTGTGACGTAACAGTTGAAAAAAAATTAACAGATGATAGAGAAAACTGAATGGACTGAAAAATATGACCCAAACAGAATATATATATATCTCTGCAACATCATGAGAGACAAAATTCAACTTTTCTGAAATACTGCAGACTCCAAGTAGTGGAGTTACACAACAAAATGTATTTAAAGGTTAAAAAAGTGGATTATGGATGATTTGTCCCCCTTAAAGTAGGATTATCTACCTAGGAAGATAGTGTTTGTACATTACAAACTAGTTTTCTTGATTATCATTTAAATAACTTTAATGGCCAACATTTAGTCTTTCCAAAATAACTTTTTTCAGTGTAGTTTTGAGCTCATTGTAAAATATTATATCTTTCAGCAGTTCTTTTCTTTATAGCATAACACAAGTATAGCAAGCCCATATTTGTCACAATCTGCCATCTTGTGATTTGTGTTTGTTTGCTTCTCCTCAGGGGTTTTTCTGTTCCTCCAGGTCAGTAGTTTACTTCAGTTAGTTGTTAATTCCTAGATTATTGTTTGAAGTGTTTGCTTATGTTTTCCTACAGATCTGTTTTCCCTGGGTTTTGTTATTAGTTTAGTTTCTTTTCTTTCCTCATGCGCTTGCTTTCCCTCTGCTCATTAGTTTAATTAGACACATTCCCCTCAGTCTCCCTGCAGCCTGTTCCACACCTGTGTCATGTTTCCCCTGATTACCTGTCTCCCTGTTTCATTGGTTCATACTCCACTTCCCTCAGTATATAAGCTAGCTTGATTTGATTGTTCACTGCTGGTTCCTCCTGTATGTTATCCTGTAAACTGCCCTGGCTAAATCCCTGTTTATGTTCCTAAGTTCTTCCAGTCTGGTCCCAGTTACCAGTTTTCTGTTTGCCTCCTGGATCTAGATTCTGAAGATTGTTTGCTCTCATGCTCAGCACTCTGCCTGCCTGCTTGTATGTCTGCTTTTCATTAAACTCCTAACGACTCCCTATGCGGCTTCCTCGTCATGATCTGCACGTTGGTCCTGCCTCCAAAAACCCAAATATGACAATATTAGCCAGTGACTTAGTCCTGTTATCTGCTTAGGTAGGGTATGTAATCAATTACTGTTTTTAGGTGAGATGGCCTGCTTTCTTCAATTGCCAAGTTTATTCCTAATTAGAAATATGTCCAATCAGTGGGATTTGTATTTTTTATAAGCATGGGAAATGATTGCATTCCATTATTCAACCAGTTTACCTGAACAGCAGCATGATCCATGCAGATAAAACCCAGGTTACTCTAGCAATTTCTTTAGAAACCTACAAAAATTTGTTAAAATTTACAGCCTAAAGCATATCTTTGTAAGGGGGACAATTGCTAACTGTAAAATTAATAAACTATTTCTACTTCATGCTGCTTCATATAAACCTGGTGTAATTTCACCAAACATCTAAAATAACTCTTTTTAATTAGTCTCAGAGTCTGTAGATAATATAAGTAATTAAAATGACGGACCGTAATTCAGCTCTGAAGATTAGCACAAAGTGTGAATTCAAATTTCACTAATTAAAAACCAAATAGAGCGTCAGGTGTTTTCACTGTCCACATGCTTCTGCACATCTCACACATTGTAGACTTGGATTCAGTCCTAATGTTTATCTCATACACATCTGCAAATGTTTTATTTTTAGATTATTAGCTGAAATGCTTTTTAATTAAGAGGAAGCCTTATGAAAAAGAATTCTCGTTGGATTTACTTTCTGTGAATAAGTGATGACTGGATGCCAGAAATGTCAAATGGGCCGTATCAAAGCAAACGCGCTAAAATTGATATGATAATAAAAAATGGTTGCACAAGTCAATGAGATTCAGATGATGCACATCAGTTTTCTGCACCAGCATGAAAGGTGGAGGATACCTAAAATAAATAATAAATAAATCCTGAAGACATCAAAGGAAAGGGACCTTTAAAGCTAATTAATTTGTCCTTTCTGGAAAGATTAATGCTGAGGTGGTTTCCTGCTCGGATTATTTCTGTTATGAAACCTTGTGTCTGTAAGTCAGGCTGAATCCCACGGAGCCCTAAACAATGTAATTAGCTGGCAAACATATACAAATACGTAATTAAAAAAACTAAAATAACCTCAGTTTTTATCATCCATACTTAATGCTTATTTCATCCATATACACAGTTTCTTTCCTAGTCTCCTGTAAACTGGAGCTAATCAGAGCATGCCTTTGCAGAAAGGCCTCGTTTATGCAGTCACAGGGTAACAGGTATAGGTGGTGAACAAAGCATCTATGTCATCTTTTCTGATAAAGTTAATCATCACAAAACATGATTAAATATTTTACCGCATATCCATTATGGCACTCCAATAGTAAAACAAACACTAAGTGACAATGCTCAGTGTAATTTTGTTTTATAACTGTGGAGCCATTAAATAATAGATGACAAACACAACTGAGCGTATCTAAAAGGATGTTGGCACTTACTGAAGCACCTTCATTGGTGCATTGCATTTCTTTTGTGAGCTCCTGAAAGCTTTTTAATTAAAATGGTTGTCTTCATTATTTGTTGTTGTGAAGCATTCTGAACAATAGAACTGCCAGACATTTAAGGAGTCTGTATTCTTTTGCTTTTCAAAAGTTTCTAAAGGGCATATATGATCGCATGAACAACTTTTTCTTATCAGTTGTGTTCTGGCTTGTGGCTCACAACTGCTATTTTCATTCCCATGGCTGACACCAACATATCTGCCTAAAAAGTGTGAAAAAAGCAAGCAAAAGGCAGCTGAGATTCTAAGAAAAAGTTCCTATAGAGTGATGATGTTAGCAAAGGAACACAGAACCTTGGTTTCAATGGATAAGAGGAGAATCCCAAAGTCTCCAGCTCCAATTTGAGTTTATATGGAGAATTTCTTATCCAGTTCCCCCAGTGAGGAGGAGGAGGTCAGGAGACATGTTGTCTGAAAGCAGTAGATTTGGGACCTCACAAACCCATACCCAACACAGGGATGCATATGTTGTAAGCCACATGACATAAGTGGCAATGTCATATTTTGGCTTATATGACTAAGGCAGTTATACTATGAGGCTAACAAGATTCTATTTGACAAGTCCATTCTGGTTGTAATTCACCACAGTGGCTAATCTCTGCTTGTAACAAAAGCTGTAATTCAAAGCACTAATTCTGGCAGCATTTAGACCGACATTGTAATTCATGTCCACTCAAGTTAAGTGATTATGGTGACAGTAGACAGAAACCACAACCTACCACATAACCAGGCTCAGTATGAGCAAAAGCTGCATTATTAGGCTGAGGGTTGATAAGGCATGAAGGAGACAGAAAAAAAGCCAGAAATAATGATGTAGGAGTGCCTTGTATGGTGAAAAAAAAAAAGTAAACATGAGGGCAACAATACTTTGTCAGGATTGAGATCCAGCTAACCATGAGTTTCTATGGGAAAGAAAAGCAAGGAATACAAATACAAATGTTTAAAAATTAGGAGACTCTACAATAGTATGTGGATTCATATTTTGACAAATGGATATTAAACATTACTTTTACCAACTCAGATGAATTCAAGTAATATGAAATAAATTACAACAAAGGCCTTTTCAGTAAAATGTAATATACATTATTTCTGAGAAGGAAAAAATATGATCCCCTCACATATTGACACTTAAATTAGCTAAAATTATTCACAGGCATATGACACCAAATGCACATAATTAGAAAATCATATCTCTGTCCTGTTTTAACCACAGACATTTAGTTTGTTGTACTCCTGACTGTTGAAGTGAGACTGAACACAATAGTGAGATTGAAAGGAAAACCCCATAAATGTCATCATAGGACCATGATCTTGCCTCTGTTGATATGAAAGTGCATGTCTGTACAATCAAAAAGAGGCTGCACAAGTTTAACTTTCACAGGAAAAGAAAAAGGAGGAAATATTTCCTCTCTACAAAAACCATACTGTTTCCATGTGTTGTGATTACAAATATATTTTTTAATATTACTGCTTTAATATTTTATAAAATAATATTTCAGTCTGTTAAGGGTCACCTGTGAATAGGGCAGTGGTATTAGGACAACATTGAAAGGGGTGAGCCAAGCTCTGGCATTACTGAACAGCAAAACTCTCTACACACACAGAGTAGCTGTGGGGAGGAGCTGCTTGTTCTGCCAGCCCAGCTGAACCGTATGACAAAGGCACGTTCGGCTCCTTGAATGGCTGCGATGCGGCGGGGTAGCTCTCGCTACCTGGATAGAAGGAAGGCATCCGATGTGGTCCCGGCCTCCTTTTCCAGGCCGTGGGGTGAAATCCGCTTCGAAGGTTCACCACTGTTCCAGGTTTTCTTTATGTGTGGTTAAGGGCTCTCACTGTTGTTTGCTGGAAACCCAAAGCCTTAGAAATGGCTTTGTAGCCCTATTTAGATATGTTATCCCCATGCATGTGTGTGTTGCCCAAGTAGTCTTTAAGAAGTCCAAAAGCAAGCATGCTGGACATTCCATGCTGTGCTCTGTTGTTGTGTTTTTGTCTCTTATGCCGGCTATGTGAGGGACTGGTGACCTGTCCAGGGTGTGCCTGCTTCTCAGCCATTTCAGGCTAGACACAGGGCCAAGCAGCTAAGGTTGGAACATATGCTTGTGTTTTCTTGCTTTTAACAGGCAAATTTTGACCTTTAGCCTCCCTTCATCAGTTATAGCCTAATATACAAATTAGCAGTGATGCTAGGGCAGAGGACTTAAACCACTTTATATGGACAATATGGACAGTTGGATGGTTCTTTTTTGATTTAATAGTATGAATAGAACATGATTTAAAGGGAATAGCAAAAATACAGACAAATGGTTCAACAAAGACCGTGAGACATCCACTGCATCTGCTGATCTTCACCCAGTGTTTTGACTGATCGCTGGACACTCATCATGGAACTGCCAGTAACTATATTATTGCTGATGTGAGCTCTAGCCCCGCCAACTACCTGTACATTAAATAATTTGCAAACCTATTGATGGTCTTCATGTGCAGTTTCTCAGTTAGGAGTTATGTATATTTTTTTATATGAGCATCATCAATACATTCTCACACATTGTGTGTCTTACAGTGGATTAGCTTGTACTTGGTTACCTGAGAATGAATCACCTCAACAAGTACATGTAAGTCTATAAGGTCTCCGAAGCTTTCAGTGACATGGATGTGTCTCATTCCACCCAACACACAAACACAAAAAACAAAAGATTTGGTGGAGTGGGTCGCTGAGCCAAATTATGAAGGTTATGTTGGAGCCAAAATAACAGCGGGGGACGTCCTATTTAGTTTATGCTGCAGATTTTCAGAGTGAAAATCTCCTGGGAGAGATAATTTTCCACTGCGCTTGAGTCATGCTGCCAGGCCTGGCAAGAGACAATGCGTTGCTGAGATGTGATATGTTTAATAATGGAGGCAAATCAAACTAAGACTATTTTTATTCTCACAGCTGTGAAAACACTACAGGGGAGCTCTTAAGAGGAATGCCTCTGTAATATTAACTGGGTTATTACAAAGTCAATACACTTATACAAAAAACCTACTGTTTTGACAACATTAGGAAGCCTACTCAGTAATTTAAAATAAAAAAGAGATTTACAGATGACATCCCCCTGCACCCTGCGACTCTTTTGCTTCCTGAACAAAGCTTATTTTGTCTTGAAATAACATCACTCTATTTATCCACTTTCTCTGCTTCACTTCACTTAATGAAATAATCTCTCTTCACTTTCTTCAAGCTTTTCCTCTCAGTCCTTAAATGCTTTCAATACTCAACACAATTTGCACATCTACATGTGCACATAATCAAGTAATTAATAATGATGATATATTTTTTCCTGATGTAATCTAAGTTTCTGTTGAGGTTTTAAACAACTGAATTTATAATAATGACAAATTTAAAGTTAAGTTACATTCTTAAGGTTGTCCAAATTTAACTTTAATGAACTTCAAACAAGTACTCCTTTTGACTATAACAGGAAGCCAGTGGCACTTTATATGGACAATATGGACAGTTTCCCAGGGCAGCATTAGAAGGAGGGCGCATGAGCAGTAAAAAAAACAACCTTTGGTGCCCTAAATAAATGTTGCATGTTGGATGTTTTGCATCTGCGGTCAGTGAGGATTTGTTGAGGTGCATCCTGTTTGCTGCTGAGAGAGGGAAGAGGTCACATGACTTAGCTGCACAGAATTGTTTTCCCCACTTCACGTTTGAGGTGAAATTATGGATTTGGTTGGCTTTCAGGAGGCAGGGCTGTTTTGTCAATCAATCTGTGCACACATGTAGCACAAGTAGACCTATGATGTCCTCTCTCCCTTTAGCTAGAAAGCATCTATGTGATATGTTAAGTGAGGTGCAACTAGGAAATTTGAACACACCACTTCCCTGAAGAGTGCAAAAGAGTTCAAGCTCAAGATTGCTGGTGTGCTGCAGCTGTGCTGATGGTGCTATGCTAATTATTTGAGGATGAAGTCTGTAGTCAAAGTATGGGCAGGCATTAGTCAATGTAAAGCATATCGTTGACATGTCCTCCCTACTAGTGAATGTGCCATAGCTATTTATCCACCGTCATTGCTGGCCCTGGTTACTAGCCTGCGCAGCAGGCTCCGCTGTGGGTGAGAAGCTGTGGACGGAGGGCTGTAGCACAGCAGAGAGCAAGGGTACAGACCGGTGAGCTGTGCCTTTCCATATACACTGCTCAAAAAAATAAAGGGACATTATGGGGGGCCTATTTCCTCCTCGCCACACTACCTGCCAGTGGTTGGAGTCTCTGCCCGCTGGTGTACTTGTGGTTCTCGGTGTCTGGGGCCGGGTGCTTTGGTGTGTGCTGGCTCACTCCCGGTGGCTGCTTGCTGGGGCCTGGCCCCCTGGGCTCTGTCAGGCCTCTGCTTAGGGGTTGGTGTGTCTTGGGCCTCTGGGTTCATGGCTGGATCTGCTCGGGCGTGGACAGCTGCCGGCGGGGCCTGTGGGCTCGTCCCTGGGGCTTCTGCACTGTCGCTGCTGGGTGGTTCCTCTGGGACCCTCCACTGCTCTTCTCTGGGGGGGGTTGCGGTAGTCATGGCGATGGTTCTCCTGGTTCCTGTGCTTTGGGGGGCCTTTGGATGTCTGTGGCTCAGATCTCCTCTGTGTCCGTCCAGGGACCATGGGGCAAGTCTGTGGGTCCCCACACTCTCTATTGCATATTTTTGTGGAGAAACCTTGTATACAAAAGCGCGTCCACACCCATACTCACAGGTGTTAAGCTTCTGGTGTTGACAGATACACAGATGTTCTATATTGGGCTGCACCTCTCACTAAGTACATTTTACATTCATAATTACCATGTACTATTTTGATGAAGAAAAAAAAAAAAAAAAAAACAGCTGCAGGTATAAAAGCAAGCATGGTGTAGGCTTGTATTCTCTTCATCCTTCTTTTTCTCCTCCACTCTTTCCTCCTTTTCTCCCCTTTTTCCCTTTTGCCCCATCTCTCTTTTTTTAGCTTCTTTTTTCCTTTTCATTTCAGTCTCCATGTCCGTAACAATTGAAATATTCCCAAAGAAGTTTATAATAAAGTTTATTTTATAAATATCAAGCAGAGATTTAAAGCATTAGCTCTGATGCTCCACTTGTGAAATCTGTTGTGCAATTTCTTGGCACTCGGACAACAATTCTGAGAGCTACTCTGCCGGACAGGACACGGTAAAAAAAAAAAGTGAACAACACAATATACAGGGGTTGGACAATGACAACAGTCTGGGTGGTACGCTTCTTTGGGGCTTCTCCACACCGTAACTCTCCCGGATGTGGGGAAAACAGTAAAGGTGGACTCATCAGAGAACAATACATGTTTCACATTGTCCACAGCCCAAGAATTGCGCTCCTTGCACCATTGAAACCGACGATTGGCATTGGCATGAGTGACCAAAGGTTTGGCTATAGCAGCCCGGCCGTGTATATTGACCCTGTGGAGCTCCCGATGGACAGTTCTGATGGAAACAGGAGAGTTGAGGTGCACATTTAATTCTGCCGTGATTTGGGCAGCCGTGGTTTTATGTTTTTTGGATACAATCCGTGCGTCCACAGTTAATCCTGTTGGATGTGGTTCATCCTTCTTGGTGGTATGCTGACATTACCCTGGATACCATGGCTCTTGATACATCACAAAGACTTGCTGTCTTGGTCACAGATGCGCCAGCAAGACATGCACCAACAAGTTGTCCTCTTTTGAACTCTGGTATGTCACCCATAATGTTGTGTGCATTTCAATACTTTGAGCAAAACTGTGCTCTTACCCTGCTAATTGAACCTTCACATTCTGCTCTTCCTGGTGCAATGTGCAATCAATGAAGACTGGCTACCAGGCTGGTCCAATTTAGTGATGAAACATCCCACACTAAAATGACAGGAGTTTCAATTTCATTGTCCAACCCCTGTAACTCCAAGTAAATCAAACTTCAATGAAGTCAAAGTGTCCACTTAGGAAGCCACACTGATTGACAATCAATTTCACATGCTGTTGTGCAAATAGACAACAGGGGGAATCTTTGGCGATTAGCAAGACACACTCAATAAAGCAGTGGTTCTGCAGGTGGGGACCACAGACCACTTCTCAGTACCTATGCTTTCTGGCTGATGTTTTGGTCACTTTGAATGTTGGTGGTGCTTTCACACTCGTGGTAGCATGAGACGGACAACCCACACAAGTGGCTCCGGTAGTGCAGCTCATCCAGGATGGCACATCAATTCGATCTGTGGCAAGAAGGTTTGCTGTGTCAGTCAGCGTAGTGTTCAGAGCCTGGAGGCACTACCAGGAGACAGGCCTTTACACCAGGAGATGTGACAAAGGCCCTAGGAGGGCAACAACCCAGCAGCAGGACCGCTACCTCCGCCTTTGTGCAAGGAGGAACAGGAAGAGCACTGCCAGAGCCCTGCAAAATGACCTCCAGCAGGCATCATATGTGCAGACACATGCACATAACTGTTAGAAACTGACTCCATGAGGATGTTATAAGGGCCCGACGTCCACAAATGGGGGTTGTGCTCACAGCCCAACACCGGGCAGGACGCTTGGCATTTGCCAGAGAACACCAGGATTGGCAAATTCACCACTGGCGCCCTGTGCTCTTCACAGTTGAAAGCAAGTTCACACTGAGCACATGTGACAGATGTGACAGAGTCTGGAGACACCGTGGAGAACGATCTGCTGCCTGCAACATCCTTCAGCATTACCGGTTTGGCAGTGGGTCAGTAATGGTGTGGGGTGGTATTTCTTTGAAGGGCCGCATGGCCCTCAATGTGCTCCCCAGAGGTAGCCTGACTGCCATTAGGTACCGAGATGAGATCCTCAGACCCCTTGTGAGACCATATACTGATGCGGTTGGCCCTGGGTTCCTCCTAATGCAGGACCATGCTAGACCTCATGTGGCTGGAGTGTGTCAGCAGTTCCTGCAAGATGAAGACATTGAAGCTATGGACTGGCCTGCCCATTCCCCAGACCTGAATCCGATTGAGCATATCTGGGATGTCATGTCTCGCTCCATCCACCAACGTCACGTTGCACCACAGACTGTCCAGGAGTTGGCAGATGCTTTAGTCCAGGTCTGGCAGGAGATCCCTCAGGAGACCATCCGCCGTCTAATCAAGAGCATGCCCAGGCATTGTAGGGAGGTCATACAAGCATGTGGAGGCCACACACAATACTGAGCTTCTTTTTCACTTGTTTTAAGGACATTACATCAAAGTTGGATCAGCCTGTAGTGTGTTTTTCCATGTTTCCAATTTTGTGTGTGACTCCAAATCCAGGCCTCCATTGGTTAATACATTTGATTTCCATTGATGATTTTTGTGTGATTTTGTTGTCAGCACATTCATGTTCATCAAACCAATCTTTCACCAGTCTTGCTGTGTGCCATGTATCAGGACGACTGTGCACCAATACGGTGCACAGTCGTCCTGATACATGGCACCGCCTTCAGGATACAATGTTTGAACCATTGGATGCACATGGTCCTCAAGAATGGTTCGGTAGTCCTTGGGAATGACGCGCCCATCTAGCACAAGTATTGGACCAAGGGAATGCCATGATATGGCAGTCCAAACCATCACTGATCTACCCCCATGCTTCACTCTGGGCATGCAACAGTCTGGTTGGTAAGCTTCTTTGGGGCTTCTCCACACCGAAACTCTCCCGGATGTGGGGAAAACAGTAAAGGTGGACTCATCAGAGAACAATACATGTTTCATATTGTCCACAGCCCAGGATTTGCGCTCCTTGCACCATTGAAACCGACGTTTGGCATTGGCATGAGTGACCAAAGGTTTGACTATAGCAGCCCGGCCGTGTATATTGACCCTGTGGAGCTCCCGATGGACAGTTCTGGTGGAAACAGGAGAGTTGAGGTGCACATTTAATTCTGCCATGATTTGGGCAGCCGTGGTTTTATGTTTTTTTTAAACAATCCGGGTTAGCACCCGAACATCCTTTTCAGACAGCTTCCTCTTGCATCCACAGTTAATCCTGTTTGATGTGGTTCGTCCTTATTGGTGGTATGCTGACATTACCCAGGATACCATGGCTCTTGATACACCACAAAGACTTGCTGTCTTGGTCACAGATGTGCCAGCAAGACGTGCACCAACAATTTGTCCTCTTTTGAACTCTGGTATGTCACCCATAATGTTGTGTGCATTTCAATACTTTGAGCAAAACTGTGCTTTTACCCTGCTAATGAACCTTCACACTCTGCTCTTACTGGTGCAATGTGCAATCAATGAAGACTGGCTACCAGGCTGGTCCAATTTAGCCATGAAACCTCCCTCACTAAAATGACAGGTGTTTCAGTTTCATTGTCCAACCCCTGTATATATCTTTCACAGAGAGAGAGATAGATTTATTTAGTATTACATTTACTATAGTTAAACACATAATATCGCATCTTTAAATATGAAATACCAAGCAAGCGTTTTCCATTAACGGTTTGAAAACAGTTCACCTCACTCTAAGAAACATTTTGTGAGGTCATATCAAGGCCAAATTCCACAGACGATACATGTTAAATATTACAAGCTCTTTTTATTATTTCATATTCATCTGTGACCTGGATAGGACTAAATGTATTTAAATGCTGATATTTGTTTTTACAATGCAGAAAAATCTGATATAAAGTGCGAGTGGAATAGAAATGAATACTTGACAGCATGATGTTCTGTCCATTGGCAAAATTATGAAGTACAGTAATGAAATGCATTAAATGAAAAAACATGCCAGCTCTCTTGATGTACTGTCTGAAGTCTGATCAGAAAAGGTGACAGTGTGAGGAAGTCAGACACAGGATTTGTGTTTATGTAACGTCGCCTGTGCACATATAGCACAGAAATCTGCATGTGCTTATTATGTCTTTACACAGACAGAAGTGATGCAATGTCTGTGAAACCATTTTCCAGGCATTTTAAAGGTCCCCAAACGCATACCAGCAGACTTATATCCATGACTTCAAAGGTTGCTACATGCACGTATATTTTCAATTTCAAGACCTTCTCCAGGTAGATTACTTTAACTCCAAATGTGACCTTTAAATAACTATGGTGGTTTATTTGTGCTACTTTAGTTTTGATTTGATTTGTGGAAAGTTTAGATTTTCACACCATACTTCAAGCGCACATCCCTCTTAAACAAAAGACTGGCACTCTAACCGACAAGGAAACCTCTGCTATCTCACTATGTCTGCACTTTATGATGCCAACCAAATGTTTTATCTAATAGATTGTGCTATTATCTGGTAATGTATACCATAAACATTTTTCAGATGCACTTGTGTCATAATTTAACAAACAATTGTTTGCCTAATAGTAGAGCAAACCAAAATATCACTTTAATTTCTTAAAATATTCAGTTTCAATATTAATTATGTTTGCCAACACTGTTTTTGTTCAGTAAATTAATTCAATCTTTTACTGCAGGAGCATCTCACAAAAAAAAATAAAAAATACGAAAAAGCCATCTTTTAGTTGGAGTACATTAATTTAGTGGGGAAAAATGATTTGTTCAGAAAACAATACTTCTCTTATGAAACTAAATGAAAAGGACACAGTGGTTCATTTCTTTTTACTAATGTGGTGTAAGGTAGATAGGTCAACTGCTGCAGGAAAATATCCATCCATCCATCACAGAAGGGCTAGTGACACCCTGGGTACACCCTGAACAGTGTGCTCGTCCATTACAGTGTGGAAAATAACTGTTGTCAGAAATAACCTATATCTGTAGTCAGAGCAATATAAAATTTGTTTTTTTTAACAAAAATTTTCAAATACAAAGCTGAGCGATGAATAATATAAGACAGACTTTTTGGATCTCACAATGGGGAAATTAACTTGTTACTTAAGCTCTTAGTAACACACAAGTAGGGTGCAGAGAGTTGTGAAAAAATGTGCAATCAAAGAAGAACAAAGTAGATGTGCAAAAACAAGCAGTAATAATAGAATAAAATAAAATAACTTATGTACAACAAGTAGTGGAGGTGTTTGTGCTTAAGTGACAATGATTACAGGTATTTACAAATACAGAGGCTATTACACAAGTTATTGAATGAAGTTCATCTTGCCACGATGCACAGAGAGGAGGATAATTAGGGAGGAAATTAAAATCTCCAAAGTTTGATGCTGCATCTTGTGGTCAGCAAGTCTCCATTTTAACCATTAGATGGTGTCTGCTGTTGGGACCACAGCCATGGTTACAACGTGAGGGGCCAGTAAAAATTTTCCTGGAACTTTCAAAATAAATTGCATTAACCTACTTCCGGCACAGCCAGGAAACAGGGTAACTGCGGACTTCCTGTGACGTCACTGGCCAAATAAAAACACCGCTCTGGCTACATCCTGCCTCTACCATCCGGACTCTGTGCGAGGCTGGGCGGTGAGACAGTGCGCTAATGTCTCTTTGCTGGCAAACAGACATAAACTCTTCAAACTGGATCCAAGGGTGTCATAAGATCACGCGATCATATGCAAAGTTAAGTACGAGTGAATCACTGTTTGTGTACCCGGTGATTTCATTCATAAAGAGGGGAAATTAAGGTATAAGCATTACTTTACTTTGTCTCTGAGGCCTGCAGAAGCAAACTGTGCAAATCCCCTGCAGAGACGCTGTCTCTACAAGCAGAGTCTGAGAGGACGACAACAGGAGCCGCATCCTGTGGTAACATGCAATGTGGTCAGCGGACAGAACGAGCCATCTTCCAGCAACTGCTCCGGAGGTTAGCTGGAAGCTAACCCTTTGTTCACAGAGCGGCCGCACCTTCAACCCCCCAACAGCTACGGAGGTTAGCTGAAAGCTAACAGTTTGTTGACTGTGGACGTTTCTTCAAACTTCATTGTCACTCGGACAACTCCTCAACACATTCATAAGAGGTTAGGTTTGGGCAGAATAATAGAGAAGGATTTAGATTGAAATGATGTAAACGTTTTTCATTTTATGAAGTTTGGTTTAGTTTGTGTGTTTTTAAAGACAAACTTTATTTAAAGGGTAATTTTTAAACACAGAAGATCAGGCATAACGCGCCGTCCGCGCTCATTTATTTTAATCCTTTTATTAACGGTATTTTAAAGGTGTGTGTTTGATTCTGGTGCTAAGCTATCAGCTTCCTTTGTTAGCTTTCACTGCTAACAAGCTAAGAACACGTGCTTGCCTGCTACGGAATATTTAACAGGAAGGTTGTTAGTTTTCAAGCTAGTAAATAATGGTCCCTAAACATTATTTTACTAAATCTGATAACTAAGTAAACACCATTAAGCCCCATTTCTCCAGAAAGATTTGGCTCTTTTCCAAAATATTCCCTTAATAATATTTCTTTAAATATTATTTTAATAAATAAAGGCAGCTAATGAGACACCGTTGAGAAATGGTCATCCAGAAGGTTGGTTTTACTCAGCAGATCATTATTAATCTGATCTTGCATTGTGAATGGTTGTCTAAGTTAGTTCGAAGACTAACTTAACTTCTTTTCCAGATTCTTCAAGATAATCCTTGGTTCTCAAACATAAACATTGTATGGTAATATTGCATCACTCCTTCGATCATGATTTTCAATCAACAAAGAAGCACCTGTGAGGAACACTAGGATAATTTGGCTTGTTTTTTAAAAACTCATACAGAGAACCAGAAGGGCTTTGAGAACCACAATTGACCTCTGAAAGCGAGCTTTTAAAATTTTGAGAGACCCTTGTCAAGTGTATTGAACTTTGCTTTTGTCTGTAAAGCTTTCAGTCACCACCCCCATGCCTTTCTACACACTCCCCACACACAGAAGCAGTAGTGAAATGTCAGTTGTCAAGAAGCATAACTTTCAGTCTGACACACTTGTTTTTTACTTTTGCATGGTTACGTACCAACTTTTTGCTGCTAGTGACTCAAGACAAGAAACTGTCTGTGAAGGAGTTTGCTACAGTTTAAAATATGGAAATCTGAAAAAGGATATAGCTGTCCACTTTAGCACAAATATCTGTTTTTATTTTTTTTCCATTTAAACTGGGGTACATTGTTCCTCACACAAATCACCTGAAGGGAAAATGCACAGCCAACTGAGTTGTTTTTTAGACTTTCAAACTTTCCTTCTCATCTGTGTAAAAATCTGTCATTAAATTCTCTCCGGAAATGTCATCAAAGTAAAAAATATAAAAATCTGAGCAAGCACCCTTAAATATTACATCAAAAATAATGATTTGAGCAATAAATCTGAATAAACTAGATGGATTAACCCTCAACACAAACTTTCTATTGATTGCTTAAAGAAGAAATGCCTTGATGCCATTGAGAGGAATGAGGGCTTTCAGAGGACATTTCAAAGATCATTCAGATGATCTGCCAAGACTGCAGCTTCTAGTTATCAGCAACAAATCGAGGATTAATCAAGGGTATTTTAATATGCATGGATCAGGAGTTCATTATTAGCATTATCAACACTTTTTAGATTTTGTCCACTAACTTATTTCAAACTAATATTGAAGCAGCTTGATTTTAAAGTCATTTTTTATAATGTATGAAAATTACCTGTAAAAGCTTATTAAAGAATTATGAAACAGGTAATGTGTGTATGTGTGTGTGTGTATAAACACATCAAACTTTTAAAAACAAAGGCTACAGAAGCAGAAGACCAAACTGGGGGTACACTGCTGTGAGCAAAAATCAATCCAATAAAGGAAATTTGGGATTTACAGGAGTGGGTATTTTCAATTATGGTTAAACTGATGACAAATCTGGACCAACACAATTTGACAAAACCTTCATCCATCCACTATGCCAGCTTCTTCTGTACAGGGTCGTAGGTGGAGCTTGTGTCTATCTCCAGCCCGGTCTGGTCACAGGTCCATCTCAGCTGGACTCAGAGACACACAGGACAAACAACCATGCATACACCCGTTCGCACCTAAAGGCAATTTAGTAAGACCATTTAACCTAACAGTCATGTCTGTGGACTGTGGGTGGAAATCGGAGTACCTGGAGAGAACCCACGCATGCACAGAGAGAACATGCATCTCTTTATGCAGAAAGAGCAAGCCAACAGTTCTACCAACTGTGCCACCATGCAGCCCCTGACAAAACTTACATAATTAGAAGATTATGCCTGCACTGGTAATTTTGTTATACCAATAGAACATGTCCAGTGCCTGGAAAATAAGTTGCACAATGAGAGCCGAGATCTGGATTACACATTACACGCAGTGCATGCAGAAAGGTTGTGTCTGCAACTCCTACAGTTTTGATGTATAAGGCTTTAGGCTCCGTTTTATAGTTAGATTTAAACAAGACCAAAACATTTAATCAATAACACATCTCCACAAAGAAGTTTTAAAAGCCAGACTGTGAAGATGCAAGGCAGACAGTCAGAGGCTGCTCAGCATAGAAAACTTTACAACTCAACAAGTAATGATTAGTTGGTCTAAGCATACTGTCTGTACAGCTCTTCACTTCATAATGAAACCAGTGACACCACAGTGAGCTTTGCAGGGTTTAAACTATTAAAAACATCCCTGTTCAGTACAAACAATCATTAAATATTAACACCACCTAAAACATGATCATTGTAACGTATTTGTGAACAAAACATTTTAGGAACTGCGGCAAATACCGACCAACTACAACAATTTAATTAAGCAGCAAAACAGAGAGCAACTCAGAAAAGCTACTTTACTCCTGAAAGTGCATATAAATCATTCATGCAAAACATACTACATTGCTAAAACCAAAAGACTATAAGTACTAAATATCTAATGCTTTAATTGCTTAACTTAAAACCCCAGATGAAGTGTGGGAAAGGAAAGAAAAAATGCGTGGTGATAACAATATCAGATCAAATTGATAACTGATAGTTGGATATACAGAAGCAAAGATGAATATTTCAATCTGAAAAGACTCAAGGAAAAGGATGGCAATTAGAAAAGTTTTAATGATACGTGATTACATGCTTATTTCTTTGGCGCTTGGACCTGGGAGGAAGACATGAATGCTGAGAATGTCATGAGCTAAGATGTACATTTTCTTTTAAGGTTTAGATTTAGAGATGTCTTCCCCCTGATCCGACACTGGTGGTGGATTGGGAGCGAGTAAGCCAGGAGGAGATGGGAAGGAAGACGGTGGAGGTGGGTTGGAGGAGGGATGAGCTCAGCTGACAAGCGAGGATGTACATGGCTGAAGGTCCTTAAAAAGCGAGGTGTCGGAAGGTGATTGGATGAAGAGTCATGCGGACAGGATGCTGATTGGACGGCAGGGAGACGCACAGAAGAGTCTTTGGAAGGAGCAGGCGGTGAAGGCAAGTTTTTCATTCTGAATTTTCGTCAAAACTATGTCAGAAGGTTGTACACAAGTTTTTTGGGTGATTTGATTTTTTTTCTTTTGTCTGTTGGTCAGTGGGTGGACAAACCCAATGAATTACTTTGCTTGTTTGAAGGTATTTATTTGTAGAAGGTCAGGTATTAATCTTTAGGGAAATTAAAGACAAAAAAGCCCTTTAAAACATAAATGCTTTGTCATAAAAGAGTCTATTAATAGTCAGTCATCCATTAACTGAATATTGTCTAATGATACATTATTTGACAAAATAGGAGTGCAATATTTTCATTTAGCATTAGCAATTTGCTAATGATTCTGCTATGCATCAGAAAAAGGCGGACCCAAGATTCAGCCAGACACAGTAGTGAAAGTTTAAATGGTTTATTCAGCCACAGGAAAACGTCACACAGGTAACACTCCTCACAGCTTCCAGGAATCACTGAGGCAGAAAGAGGGATTAGTGACTTGTAGTCTCTCCAGATTTTGCAGAGATCAGAAAAGCCACTAACCTGCTTTTGTCTTGAGTGGAACTTGAAACCCAAAGGGGAAACCTCAGTGGGCGGTAGGTGGTGATCTCCACAGCACAGGTAAGAAATTACTCCAGGCTGAATAATCCGAGGGCTAGGCTGGCTCAATAATCCAAGGACAGAAACAGGGTCAACGATCGGAACAAGAGGTGTCAGGCAAGGGGCAGGCAGAGGCATAAACCAGATGCAGGAAACAAGGTCGACAACCAAAATCCAAATAGTCCGACAGGGAGCAGGCAGAGGCATAAATCCAAAAGGCAAGGCAAGGTCAAGAACAATGATCAGACAGGAAGGAATGCTGGATATCTACTCACACAATGGCTTTCAAAAATCTTGCACCGTCTTCTTGTCAGAGTCAGTATATATCAGGGAAAACACAGGTGTATGGCATGCCACAGATTGCACTGCACAGCAGCAGCCACCGGGTGCATCTAATCTGCTGATTGCAGCCAGGGAGACAGGGTAGAGCAGATGTGCCAGAATCATAACAGTACCCCCCCTCTAAGGTCCGGCTCCTGACGGACCACGAGGCTGATCAGGATGGAGACGATGAAACTCACGAATTAGGTCCTTATCAATGATGAACCTCGTAGGAATCCAAGTCCGTTTCTCAGGCCCATAGCCCTCCCAGTCAACCAGGTATTGCATTCCACGTCCTCTGCCTGGATCTAAGAATGTGCCGGACAGAGAACACTGGACCACCATCAATGACCCGGGTGGGTGGAGGGTGCCCGGAGGTGGGTCCAAGTCGGGGCTCCACAAAGGGCTTGACTTCAGAAACGTGGAACATGGGGTGAATTCTCATGGAGTTGGGTAATCTCAGTCGTACAGCGACAGGGTTGATGATCTTAGAGATTGGGAAAGGTCCAACAAGTCGGGGTGCCAATTTCCGGGATTCTACTCTTAATGGGAGGTCCTTGGCGGAGAGCCAAACTTTCTGCCCCACCTGGTACTTAGGGGCAGGGATCCGTCTCCGGTTGGCCGTTCTTGACTGAACCAGTGATATTCTGATCATCGATCTCCTGGCCTTTCTCCATATTCTTTGGCACCTTAGAGCAGCCGCTTGGGCGGACGGAACATTAGCTTCTCTCTCCTGAACTGAAAACATTGGTGGCTGGAAACCAAAAACAACATGAAAAGGGGACAAACCAGTGGCACTTGATTGCATAAAGTTCATGGCGTATTCAACCCAGGGCAAATTTTGTGACCACTTGGTCAGGTCAGACTCACATAAGATACGAAGTTTGGTTTCAGCTTCTTGGTTGGCTCTCTCGGTTTGGCCATCAGACTGATGATGAAACCCTGATGAAAGACTAACAGAAATTCCCAACAAAGAACAAAACTCCTTCCAGAAATGTGACACAAATTGGGGCCCTCTATCAGAAACAATGTCATTAGGAATTCCATGGAGCCTGAAAACTTCTCGGGTCAATATCTCACCCATCTCCGTAACAGATGGAAGCTTCTCCAAGGGCACCAGATGAACAATTTTTGAAAATCTGTCAATTATGGTTAGTAGTACAGAGTGACTTTTAGAAACCGGTAGACCTGTCACAAAATCCATCGCAATATGTGACCATGAGCGAGGGGGAATTGGCAAAGGGTGCAACAACCCCGCAGGGGGCGACCAGAAGGCTTGACTCGACAACATTGAGTGCATTCAGCAACAAAGTCTTTGACATCCTTGACCAGCGATGGCCACCAAAACTGAGTTCGAACTGTCTGAATGGTTCTGCTGATTCCTGGATGACAAACTAAACGAGAGCAATGACAAGACTCCAGTACCTTAGGCACAAGACGTTCAGGGACAAAACAGCGGTCAGGTGGACATGATGGTGGGATAGGCAGATCTCGAATGGCTTCCTGGACCTCCCTTTCCACCTCCACTCGGGAAACAGACAACCTGACGGTTTCAGGAAGGATAAATTCCTCTTCACCCGCAGACTGAGATTCTTCAGGCCCTTGAATCCGGGATAGGGCGTCAGGTTTGCCATTTTTACTCCCTGGCCTGTAAGATAGGGAGAAATTAAAACGACCAAAAAACAAAGTCCACCTAGCCTGTCTGGGGTTTAGCCGTTTTGCTGATTTCAAGTACTCCAAGTTCTTATGGTCAGTCCACACCATAAACGGCTCGTTAGTCCCCTCCAGCCAATGTCTCCACTCTGTCAACGCCAACTTGACAGCCAATAACTCTCTGTCTCCCACGTCGTAATTCCGCTCAGCCTGTGATAGAGTCCTTGAAAAGAAGGCACATGGGTGAACACGATCATCCTCACCACTTTGGCTTAATACAGCTCTGACCCCAGTGCTTGAGGCATCCACCTCCACAATAAACTGTCTCTCTGGATCAGGAGACCGTAACACTGGAGCTGATGTGAAGAGTTCCTTTAACCTATTGAAGGCCTTATCTGCATCCTTATTCCACACAAATTTCACCTTGGAAGAGGTAAGAGCGTTTAGGGGAGTAGCAACCAGGCTGTAATTTCTAATAAACCTCTTATAGAAGTTTGCGAAGCCTAGAAATCTTTGAAGCTGCTTGCGATCAGTTGGAACAGGCCATTCCAATACGGCCTTAACCTTGGAGGGGTCGACAAGCACTTGATGTGGGGAAATGATGAAGCCCAAAAAGGAAGTGGTAGTTATGTGGAACTCACATTTATCTGCCTTGACGAACAACTGGTTTTGGAGAAGACGTAGGAGAACAGCTCTGACATGTTTTCTGTGGGTTTCCAGATCTTGAGAATAAATCAGTATGTCATCAAGATAAACACATACGAATTTACCCACCATGTCTCTTAGAACGTCATTGACCAATGACTGAAAAACTGCAGGAGCGTTAGTAAGTCCAAATGGCATGACCTTGTATTCATAATGGCCCGTAGGCGTGTTGAAAGCTGTTTTCCACTCATCTCCTTCTCTGATTTGGACCAGATGATATGCATTCCTTAGATCCAGCTTAGAAAATATTTTGGCTCCCTGGATCTGATCAAAAGCTGTGTTCATGAGTGGTAAGGGATATCTATTTTTAACTGTTATCTCATTAAGGCCTCTATAATCAATGCATGGTCTCAATGAACCATCCTTCTTCCCAACAAAAAAGAAACCAGCACCTGCAGGAGAGGAAGAGGGTTGAATGTGCCCTGCCTTTAATGCCTCATCAACATAACTCTCCATGGCCCTGTGCTCTGGACCAGACAATGAATAGGTTCTGCCTTTAGGGGTGATGTGCCAGGAAGCAAATCAATAGCACAATCATAAGGTCTATGGGGTGGCAGAGCTGTGGCCTTGATTTTATTAAAAACCTCCTTTAAATCATGGTATTCTTGCGGTACCTTGGATGAATCCGGATAGGTCTCCTCATCTTCATTCTCCACACTGACATCCGTAGCAGCAGACAAAAGACAGTCAGCGGAACATGACTCAGACCAACCCAAAACTTCTTTTTTCTTCCAGTCGATGTGAGGGTTGTGTTTCTGCAACCAGGAGGCCCCTAGGACTACAGGAAGTTCAGGTGAATTAATGATCATGAAAGTTACTTTTTCTTGATGATTACCTCCAACTGTTAAGGTAATCTCCTCCATCCTGAGATGTGAATTGTTCATGCTGTGACCATCCAAAGCTAGCACGTTTCTTGTGTCAGCTGACGGAATAAGTTTTATGCCGTTCTTATTTGCAGTTTCGTCCATGAATTCGGTATCTGCTCCTGAATCAATAAACACGGCCCCCTGGAGAGACAAAGAAGAGGTTTGAAAATGGGCAGGAAACAAGAAGGAGGAGGCAGATAGTTGACTTCGGCTCAGTAGAGACCTCCCTTCCTCTGCTGAGCCTGTCCTTTTAGTGGACACCTGAGTGCTAAATGTCCCTTCTCTCCACAATAAAAACAGAGCTTGAATCTTCTCCGACAATCTTTCTCCTCAGGGGTAATCTTGGTTCTGCCCAATTGCATGGGCTCACAATTATCATTTTCCACAGTGAGAGGTGACCGACTCCTTCTCTCATACCGGTGTGCAGAAAGCTGAGTTAATGATGAGCGACCCTTCTCCTTCCTTCTCTCTGTCAGCCTAATATCAATGCGAGTAGCCAAATCCTCAAGTTGTTTCAGGGAAGAAGGATAGTCACGGGTCGTTAGCTCATCCTTGATGTCTTTGTTTAATCCTTTCATGAATGCATCCATTTGTGCTGCCTCATTCCAACGGCTCTCTGCAGCCAACAAATGAAAGTCAATTATATAGGTCGAGACAGGTTGATCACCCTGTTTGAGGGACAATAATCCTCTTGCGGCCTCACGACTTGGAATGACCGGGTCAAAAACTCGAATGAGTTCCTTGGAAAAAGTTTACAAGATGCAGACCTGTTATGCCATTCAGCAGTTCAGCAGAGAAATAACACACGCCACCTTGGAACGTTCAGTGGGAAAGGATGACGGCTGAAGCTCAAAATTAATTTCACACTGAGTTAGAAAAGCCCGACACTGGTCGAGTCTCCCCTAAATATCTCAGGCGGAGAGAGGCGTGGCTCCCTTACCTCTGCTGTTGTCCGTGTTATCAAGATTGCCAAAACATAATGTGGAAATTATTTCCTCCATGCCGGAACCCAACCAGGAAAGGGTCTCATCAACGTGGGTACGCCACTGTTGTGCTGGCGATGGGTCCATTTTTGGCCAGATTTTTCTGCTATGAATCAGAAAAAGGCGGACCCAAGATTCAGCCAGACACAGTACTGAAAGTTTAAAAGATTTATTCAGCCACAGGAAAACGTCACACAGGTAACACTCCTCACAGCTTCCAGGAATCACTGAGGCAGAAAGAGGGATTAGTGACTTGTAGTCTCTCCAGATTTTGAAGGGATCAGAAAAGCCACTAACCTGCTTTTGTCTTGAGTGGAACTTGAAACCCAGAGGGGAAACCTCAGTGGGCGGCAGGCAATGATCTCCACAGCACAGGTAAGAAGTGACTCCAGGCTGAATAATCCGAGGGCTAGGCTGGCTCAATAATCCAAGGACAGAAACAGGGTCAACGATCGCAACAAGAGGTGTCAGGCAAGGGGCAGGCAGAGGCATAAACCAGATGCAGGAAACAAGGTCGACAACCAAAATCCAAATAGTCCGACAGGGAGCAGGCAGAGGCATAAATCCAAAAGGCAAGGCAAGGTCAAGAACAATGATCAGACAGGAAGGAATGCTGGATATCTACTCACACAATGGCTTTCAAAAATCTGGCACCGTCTGCTTGTCAGAGTCAGTATATATCAGGGAAGACACAGGTGCTTGGCATTCCACAGATTGCACTGCACAGCAGCAGCCACCAAGTGCAGCTAATCTGCTGATTGCAGCCAGGGAGCTGGTAGAGCAGACGTGCCAGAATCATAACAGAATCTTTCCCCACTTATTTCAAACTGACTACCAAATAACCATTAACATATTGTAAGATGTTAATTCCATTTCATCAAGAGGTACTCTGGCATAATAGTTACATTACCAATGATTAATGAACTTAAAGTATGTTCAGAAATGCATCAACAGCAAACAGCATTGGCAATCATTAGTATTAGCAATTAGCTGCCAGTTCTTTTCTCCATTATTTCAAACTGACTAATAACAACCTTAGTTAGATATTAACAATTGTTCAGCAGATAATTATAGAATAGTTAAATGCTTTTTGACTAATTATTAACAAGATATTTAACACAATATAGTCAGATCCGCATCATTAACAATTACCATTAGTATTCAATGACATAAGCATTAGTCATCGGCTATTAATTATTTCCCTCTATAATTCAAACTGAGAATCCATTGTTAAATGTTGACTTAATTTGATCAGAATTTCATTGTGGGGCAATAGCTGCATGTTCATTAAGTATTTATTTGCAAGATATTTCATAACATCTGATCAGAAATCCATCATTAGCAATCATTAAAAATAGCATATAGCTCCTGATACTTTCCCCATTTATTTTAAACTGGCTGCAAACTATTCTGTTTTTTTACATTAAATTTGTTTAGGAGTACATGGTTTGATAAATATCAAACACTTATTAATTAAGCATGTCTGAGCATGAGCTGTATATGTATAATATATGCATAACAAAATTTGATCCTAAGGTTATGAAACCTGAAAAACCAAGAAATGAACAAAACAAGTCTGCCAAGAAAACCATAAAGAGTTGAGGAGAACGATTAGACAGAAACTTTGATTAAAATCAGTGTCAAACTTGACAAATGTTAAACAAAAACAATATTTTTAATGTAGCATTAGCATATCACAGGGGCTGATGAAAAGTTCTTAAAAAACTGATTTTCAAGAAAGCCCATATAACAAGTTGAGAGAAGAAAGGGAGTTTGTGAACACAAAATATTAAATGTGAAAGAACAGTTTGAGCCCATGTTGCAATGTATAATTTATCGTCATCAGGTGACAGACAAGGCAATATTTTACGGATTAAAACTGAAATGGACTTGGGGGAAAGAAAAAGGCTTTGAACTGAGTTATGTGAGAAAAAGTAAACTTGTTGAAAAATGTATTATCACTGCATTGGGATTAGTTTTTCATTAGATTCCCAATGAAATGAAACATTATTGGTAACAGCTTTACTTAAAATAAATTGTATTCCTATTGAAAAGCAGAATAAAAACAGAACAATCATGCACAACAGGTTTTTATTCATAAGATTTCCTGGCACAGTTTATGGAAATTGTTACAACCTGTAATGTGCATTTGTCTCCTGTCAAAAATCACTTTAAAGCTCAAGTGTCATATGCAATTTTCCAACCTGGCCCCAACACTTCCCACACACCTTTGAATGGCACCTGCTAACAGATCCTGCTGTTATCTGCACTGAGATAACACTGTGAGTGAAGTGACAAAGCCCTGGGACCTGCCTGTCAACTTCAGAAACATCAAAGGTCCAGGTGCTTGTCTCCAGCTCTTCAGCCGTCACAAATTGCTGTCTTGTGGCAAAGCTGGGAGCTGAGGTTCAATGAGGACTTGGATATTCAATTCAATTAAATTCTGATTATTTATATAGCGCCAATTCACAAAAGTCAGGTACATACATTCCAATTAATCCTAACCATTGAACAGTGCAGTCAGATTCAGTTATTTATTCAAATTGGATAAGAAGTTTTTCTATCTAAGAAAACCCAGCAGATATCATAGGTGTATTTTCATTTGCATAAAAATGAAGAACATGTGCAGAATTAATCCCCTTCAGAATTGTAGTTGTTTGGAGGACGTTTGATTCTGAGCATGAGGATTTGTTGTGTTTTCATGTGGTATGTTGGCTTGTAAACTTAGAGCAGTGGCTTGTTTGTCGAAAATCAACATGTTTTTTTTTTTTTTTTTTTTACCATAGGCTGGGAGATACAAAAATACTTCAGCTTCTTGTCAGCTTCACCTCTGCTACAAAACCCACCCTGCTGCGGCAGATGGAAAGCTGCAAATTGAGGGATGTTCTTTAATGCTATAAAGCCCCAGGAGAAGGGAATGCGAGGCTTTTATCAAGGCTTTCACAGTGTTGATGGCTGTATGGGAAACTCATATAAAGGCAGTGGATAAATGGGAATGCCTTTGTTTATTAATGAGGCAAGAGAAGGATAATATAACAGTAATTTGGAGGCATTTATTGCAGATTTTGGCCTTATAGAGCAATCAGTGGTGAATGTAATATAATAAAAACTTCCAAAGTGTGTTTAACGAACAACCAGAGGAAATACTGAGGATTAGAAAATAAGATTCACCTTGCCAATCATGTGTACTTTTGTTTTACACAAATGCAATTTAGCTTTCTAATTGTATTAGCAATATTAGGGAGTGTTAGTGTCAAGTTCATGAGAACGATAAGGTTTTGGTAATATTTCTGAGAAAAAAGCTTCCTTTTTTGATTTCACAAATGGGAAAAAGTAGTTGCTGTTATCATACCCATGAAACATTCTGAGTTACACACCTTTTAAGACCCAGAACAGTCACTGGAAAAAAGAAACATGGAGTATGGAAAACCTCTGAAGTCAGAAACACTCTAGGAGCTTTCCCTGTCGTTAGCTTATTACATCAACTGCTTTTGACCTCGAGTGATGAAATGAAGGAGAATAACGTCAGCAGAAAGAGTAATTGCTCATTCTGTTTTGTCTTTTCTGTCTTTTCTTTTGAAGGTGCACCATGAGTGATGAATCTTGGGTTACAAATATCAAAACAAGCCCACTCCTCTGCTTCTGCATCTCTCATGTGCAACTAACATTTTTTGGTAATAAACAAATTAAAATTCCTTTCTATTTGTGCGGAAATCTACATCATTATGTCTGGACCAAATTAAATGCTGGAACCTCTTTAAAGTGCCTGGTTAAATTTTATTTTTCATGGAAATGTACCCACATCAGTAGGGAAATCTCTCTTCGCCTGTGTGAAGCACTTCAGGGACGTGTGCCTTCAGCAACCTCCAACAGTATCAAGAAGGATTTGCTGAAACACTTCATCTGATTAAGGGGTCAGTTCCTTCTGTAGGTGGAAACGATGGACACAGCAAAGCGGTAAGCTGCAAATAAGGCTAAAATGACCACAAACTTCATTTTAGACATGAATTTATTGTATGTTGATATGATGTCCTGGTCATTGTTTTGATAGCATTGTGCCTTGTGCTTATGTTAGCACTGTGTGCTGCTTTTAGCTCTTTGAAGACGCAACCACACTGCTTGTTTTCAATAGTATTATTACGTAAGCAGTTTAGCATTGTTCTTGCTGTTTTTGTCTTTTTTCTACGCCACTAGATAATTGTATCTCTATTATCTACAAAAATGGCAAAATGGGTTACAGTAGAACGCTCTTTGACCTGGAGGGGGGATGGATGTGATGTACGTCAACAGCATTGAAAGAGACCAGACCAAAGCAAGTTGCTTTTCTCTTGCTTTCGGTGGAAGACAAACGTTCTTCTCTGGATACACAATGGATTCTTGGCAGTAGTGGAAGATTGTGTGTCTGTCTTTGATGTCGGTCGCGGACGTAGAAGATGTGTACATATTTGGACTTTTGATAACAGGATTTCTGCTTTTTGGAGTTGGTGGTTACCTGGCTTATCGAGTTATTCGCAAAATGTGGGCGGCTGTTCAAAGCTGCCTGCGATGTTGGATGGAGTCAGTAGAGCGATCAACACTCAGACTGAAATGTTAATAGAGAAGAATCGCAAGCTGGACACGATTCTTGAACAGAATCGCAGCCTGGCAGCGGTTGGACTCAGAGGTTAAAGGATATAATCTTGGAGAAGTTGTACGCTCGAGATCTGCGGAAAGTACCAGAAATTTGGCTATTTGGATTCGAAATTGAGACATACCAGTAAAACCCTTAAGGTAGTTGGAAATTCATAACTGCCTGAACCACAACATCTATTATTTTTCTAAATCTGTAGCACCAATGTGGCCTTGGCAACTTCTGCTAACTGGCTATAGACAAAATATCTCCTGGATGTTATATAAACACGACGCTCTTCCCCAGCAGTCCCCTACCAGCTGTGTGCTGATAGGACTATGCGGCCAATTGATAAAGCTTCCACCTCTCTTCTCAAGGACAATGGCACTTCTATCAGTGTTGACAGTCTAATTCTTGCAAACACACTCAGACGTATATATATTCGGACCCTCAAGATTCCACCGTACCCTTGCTAAATCTTTACTTATGTGTGTGTTGCTTACCCCTGCTGAGGTTTTTCGTACTATTTCAGACTCTATTCTGCTAAGAATAGATTCATAGATTTTTAGATTTCTTAGAAGGATTGTATTACAACAATTTCATACCAGAGAAAGCCAAACATTTTTAGTATTTAAAAGGTTTGGACCTACCAGGGACCCAGTTTCTCTACTCAAGACTTCAGTGAGCGCCCATGACTGTAAGACTGTAACTATTTGAATGATGGGACCACAGCTGCCTCATACCATCAACCTCAAGGATTAATATTATAATTTTTTTTCTAGCACAGGATGAATTCCTTACCACGGAGGACTTAATGAGCTAATTATGTCTATTAGAAAGATTGGAATAGAACCAGCTCTTACCAGTAAACCCCCACGGATTATTAATGTCATTTTATTTGATTTTCTGTGTTTGATTTTCTGTATCATTGTAATGTTTTTCCTCGTGTACAGCGCTTTGAGTGCCTTGTTGCTGAAAAGCGCTATACAAATAAACTTGACTTGACTTGACTTGACTCAGACACACCTCAGAACAGGGGAAAAAGAGGGGCCTGTGGAGCTACAATAACAAGGAATTAAGACCAAAGCCCTGCAGTTCCACTTCATATAGACCACAACTGAATGATTTAAGTGTGAAAAAGAAGAATTTCAAAGCGTGATATCTCCACTTTAAAAGCATAATTTAATGAGGTCTAGATTTGACATTTTCTATGCTTTTAAATCACTGAGAACATACGCATTTGACATGTTGGTTGAGAATGCAGCCTTGGATGGAAAGACGGAGATTTCATGTACTAATTAATTATTTTTAACTAGTAGTTATCTTTGGACATGTCCAAGCTTCAAAAAGACAATTCTGTAAGTGGGTGATTTTTATTTTTTTTAAGCTAAACTATTAACCAGTTACCTCAAAAAGAAATCTCACAAGATACCAAAACAAACCACTACCGCTAATATACCAGAAGTTGCTAACATTATTAATCATACAGCAAAAATGCCAGGAAAAGGTGCAATGGGTAGAAAAATGAAAGATTTAAATGTATTTAATTGTTTCGTTTATTAACAGAATAATGAAGATAAATATTAGAAAAAGGAAAACATTAATTAAATTCAAGTACTGAAAAACCTTCTGAGCTAAAATTACATTAATCTAAAGGTTACTGAGTTAAAAAAAAAATCCTTGCCCTTAACTAAATAAAGTACACACATTGTTTGAAAATGAATTATTCCAGATGCTGTCTTTGTTTTGAGCTCAGAAAAAATCTCTCAATATGTAATCACTTCAGTGGCAGCTGGGACATAAAATTTTTGTAGCAGTTTGAGTGCTTCTCCTCAAAACTTCTGAAGATTTCATATTTCCTCGGAACAACAAGTTCCCCCCGTCGAAACACTTCTGTGCTCCTCCCCAGGGGATTTTTGGGATGTATGCGAGAAAACGAAAGCATGCAACACTCTAAAGGTTTAACATGTCAGCCTCCTGGTGACTGAGAATCTTCTTATTCAGAACAGGTACAGCTCTAACGTTCAAAGAAAGAGTCAAAGTCTCAAAATAGTAAATATTCTTCTTTTGTTGGATTCTGTGGGTATGAATGAAGCTTTAAGCAAGCTGACTTGCTCGCTTAATTCCCCTTTGGCCATTTTCTACCCAAACTTGGGACATTATTTAGTGCAAAAATAGTCTTCTACTTGTTCACCTCCATGTAGTTTTTCAACTGCAGTAACAAAGTGGCTGAGCTTTGTAATGGTAATGAGCTTAAAAATTCATGCTGTTTATCATCTTCAAGGTTTATGTTTGCAGTTCTGTGTTCTTGTGGTTTTCTTTTTAAATAAAGAGTTTAAATACTTGGAAAAATATTAGCATATCTGCTATCACTGTTGTCTTCTGTTTAAATAGTTTTTGGGGCATGGAATTCTTCAAAGCAGCATGAGTCAGAGAACATCAAAAATTAAGAGAGTCATTGTCAATAACCAACTTGGCTATCTTTGAGTCCAAAATACCAATTCTTTAACAGCATTTATGATGAAAGAGCAGGATTCCAAACATAATGAAATGTTGCATCAACCATGTTGAGTTAATTTGAGAAGAAAAAAAGTTGATAGACCACTTGTTACTCAAAACAGTACTGTACAGAAGTCTAAAAATCTTTTAGCATGGTGCTGATCAACAAACCCAAACCTAGTAAATGAGTCTCAGCAGTTGGACTTAATTTTCCTTTGGAAATTATCACAAATCTGTGCATGAAGATTAGAGCTATTTCGTTGTGATGTGCTTTGTTAAAGATTCTCATTGGACATTTTTCTAAGGCAACCCTCTTTCCATGTTTTAGTCCTCCAGCATAGCTTTAGTTGAGAACACAATTCACCATAGAATGGTGTATGCTTCTTTGTTGTTAGATTCAGGCCTTGTACACACATAGCAGGGTATTTTAAAAAATGAATATCTCCCCTACATTGTTTTTAAAAATACTGCCATACACACGTGAGGTTTTTCAGAAAAGTTTTAATCTAAACCAACCCGCAGAAATGCGCTACTGAGCGTAGTTTTAAACACTCCAGACACATAGGGGATGGCAAAAATGAAACCAATGTCAGCCAATCAGAATCCTTCAAAACAATCTCGACTTCCTGTTAGGTATAAAACATGGCGCCAGGAGGTCCGTTTGTGTGGACAAAAAAAGAAGTTGAACTTGTTTTAAACAGTTTTAGAATATAAAGCTGATAAAACACGAAGTGTTGATTGGCAATTGTTCACCATTCATTTTACTCCACTGTACGTCTGAGTCTACAAACATTGATCACACATTTGACATCAGCGGCGCAATATTTGTTACGGACAGTGATGCGTCAAACTGTAAAAGTCCTTTAGATGGACACACTAAGGCTCTAAAACTGAGTTTTTATAAATTTCATTTTTTTTCAGAGTTCTTCCTCTACTACATTTAGGGCCTGATCTTCAAAGATCCCAAATAGCGGGTGCTAATTTGCGTGTACTATAAATAAACTGCAGTGCAGTAAGTGGGTGTGATGTGTGCGATTTTCAAAGACTGCGTGTGCAATGGCTAACAGGTGCAAAAAAAGTGCAGACTGCCCTATTTAAATTAGGAAATTGCGTGTGCTACTGGCCGGAACAAGAGGAAAAGCAAACAGATCCTCTGCTGTGTTGCTAGAAATATGCAGGGATTGTTACGCTGCATCATTATAAATGATCCAGTTGCTGATTTTTTCCTTGTGTTCCGTTCGGCCCTTGCTTTTCTGCACCGTTACAGTTAGTTAGCTTTTGTTGTGCTACTCACAGCAGGTTTGTCATCTGCCCTGACAGATTATTTCTCATCTTGCTTGACGTAACTCACAACAAATTGGCCAATCAATATTAACAATATAAAGACAAATATGTCTGTTAATTAATTTGTCTCCCTAGATCTTTTAATTGTTTTTGGAGACTCACCAGGTTCTGTTGTTTTTTTTGAGAGTATATGTTTGAAGAGTTCAGAGTTTATCATAAACAGCATCAATATTTAAAGCCTGAATGTAATATTAGCAACATTAAAATAGAATGTAGGACTTGGCAATCTGTAGGTTATAGCTTTGCTAATTTTAAAACATAGCGTCACATAACTGTCCAGCAAAAAAGTTACTATGTACGTAGTTTTATGTACGTAAAATGTAATTACTTTCCAATGATTTTACTAAATTTGTTTTGCCAATATTTTAACGATATGCAACATGTTTGATTGTTTAAAATGTTTTTTGGTGACAAAATATTTTTTACTGCATAAACAAACCCTCCCCTAGCATATGTTCACATTTAAACAATGTAATCAAACTGATCCAGCTCCGATAACCCTGCAATGACATAACGTTACTGTCAATATAGCAAAGTGTTTTGTTTAGTGACAAGGATAAAGCATACACTGTCTTTGTCACCACATGGAAAAGCTCCCTTAAAATGTTGATTTTTCACTTGCTAAGAACTGATTTTAGCATCCAGTTTGCAAATGAAGGATTTAATCTGCCTTATAATGTGTTTAGTTCATTCCTATTAATTATATTACCAACATCAAAGCACAGTGGGTCTTTTGCATGATGTGCGATTACAGGCTGTGTGTGCTTGATCAGTTGTGCGCGCATTTTGACATGATCAGGTTTGTGTGTGTTCAGCAGATGATCACGGACAGCGATGTTATGCTGAAATGATGTTGAATAAAGTGTTGCAAGAAGTTTTAGGAGAAAGATCATGGCTTTTGTTTGTGATTGGCTCCTAATCAGAGCTTAGATAATTCTGCATAGAATCCTCTATTCTCGTCAATTTTTAATATTTTTTATTTTTTACAACCCAAATCTGTTAGCATATGTACAGAAGATTCTCTCTCCCTGTCATCTGTCATTCTATCTATGCCTTGTTGTGGCCACAGTGACAGCAGACATTTTTGCGTCCCAGTTAGAACCTGCATTTCATATGTGCTAAATCCACATGCAAAAATTGCGCCCACAAACCTTTTCAGACTTTGAAAATCACGTAGCGGGTGATAGGGGATGATATTTGCATATCCTCCTCCCATGAACTTGCGCGTTTGGATCATTATCATATGTTTGCATATTCATGAAGGCAGACACGCTAAAAAGTTTGCACCCGCAGTCTGCTGATTTTGCAAAGGCAATCCGATTACCACCTCGTTTGTAGATCAGCTTTGCTGACGCAAACAGGTTTGCGTGTGGTTTTGTACCTGCAAATCTTTTGAATATCATGCCCTTAATGTAGTAGAATGATGTCCGACCACAATAACTGAAAAGTATAAAATTAACAGCATCAAGTCTTCTTTGTAATACAGTCCTTTGAGTCACTTGATGAACCCAGTCCAACAAAAGTGCAAGTAAATATAAGGACGAAAAGGAACTCTCAAAAGAATTAATCAGTTAAAAACGTTTATATTTTTAGTATTGATGTAGAAGACTAATATGCCGCCAGGTGATTCTTTTGAAATGCAGCTTGTATTGACATAAAATTGAAATGTGTGTACATTTTGAACAATATGTTCACTGTTTGATAATTTAACAGCATGTTACAGTGAATATTGAGTGCACTGAACCTATTAAAATAAACAGACCAAAGCTGTTGAACTCACTGTGTGTTATTAAAAGATAAGAGGTGTTTGGTTAGGGTTGTAACAAGTTATTAGCACATGTATTATGTGATACTAACCACTCCAATTAATTTAGCCTGATAAAACACAACGTTCCTTAGTGTTTTACAGTCTCTGTATAATTAATTATGTAGTTCTCTGTTGTGTGTTGTGGATTTTAAAAAGCCCACTATTCATTTAAATGTGGGTGCTTTATTTACAAAGCATGGCAGTTCATTACAGACAAAAGACTTACATCACAGCAGACATTTTGACATATCACTGAGGAAAGAACTACGGTTTATCCTTCCTAGGTGGAACAGAGCCGTAAGCCAAGGCTTGACACATTGTTCACATATTTTATATATACAGTATAATATATGTAATATATGTGTGTGTGTGTGTGTGTGTCTTTAACATTGTTAATACTGAATGAGATAAAACAGAATGAAGTGGAGTGAATTTAATATTGATGTTCTTTAAATTACTTTATATTGGAGTTCAGCCAAAATGTAGAACCACATATAAGTAGGGAACTTGTCCCGTTGTTCCAAAGTCTTAACAGTTCTGATGCACTTCATTGTAGGGTTTTCGACACCTTCAACGGTAGATCAAAAAGATGTGCATTGAAACAGGCAGAGTGCTACTTCAACACTACTACATTTTTGGTTTTTGTTTATTTATTTATTTATTTGTACTGTGTCATTAATCCTCTGTTAAATTGCCAAGTAAGTTAGGTTTTTTAGAAGCACATGTGACCAAATAGGTGTTGTTTGCATGGCGTGTTACATTTCTGAGCAGATGTTGAGAAGTTTCTGCTGTTTTATTGCAAAGCATCAGCATAGAATGGTCCAAAAAAGTAGTTTTAATTAAAAGCAACAACTGTGGTTTAGTGTCCCATAGGAGAAGTTTGTCTAGGACAAAGGATGCTGTGTCAGTACATAAATATAACAAAACAAGTAATATCAATTTCATTGATAGGTGTAACAATGAAACCAAAACATGTACATTGGAATTTTGTGTGCTGTTAAATTAGTTAATATATTCCTTTTCTCGTATTATTGTCTGTCTTTTTTACTATGTTGTTCTACCCTATTTACCTTATTTTTTAACTGGTTTAACTGGTTGTGTATCAGATTAAAAGTACCTGTTAAAAATAATCTGTAAACAGGTATTAAACATACGTTTCTTTAAGCCCACTCTTCTGTATTAAAAATGTTTTTTTTTTTGTTGGTCTGATGTAATAATCTAATCTTAAATGTGTTTTTTATTTAGTTGTAAGCCGGTAATCATCATAATTAACAGACGTAAAGGCTTGGAAACATCAATCTGTGTATTATTATACTATATGATTCACTTAGTGTATTGCGTTACTGAAATAAATAAACTTTTCAATAATATTCAAATTTATTGAATATGACTGTAGGGCCAGGTTGCTTCTTCTTTCCTGTAATAATATAAATCCTTTTAAGCCTGCCTTTTGTTTTTATTTTTATCTGATATTTAATGTTGTTTCATTTCCTGAAAGATTTAAAGATTTAGGTATGACAAAAGCAAAAAGAAGACATTTGTCGGGGCAAATACTTCCTTCAGCATGGTAAATGATGTTACTGTTGTTGTTTTTTTTTTCTGATTTTTAAAAGCAGCTACCAAGTCTAATGAAAGATGCATGCCACCACCTGGAGTAAGGTGTAACCAGTTTTCTAACCAACTCAAAATTTATACTGGAATTATCATGGATGGCAGGACATGGCACAGCCCTATTGAAAACAATAAGTTATCATTTCATGTTACTGATTGGTGGGTGTTGCCCCAAAGGTCACAGCAGAAATAAACACAAAGTTCAGTGCCCTTTTGCAACTAAATTATATTATTCTGTTTGTATGCTTTTCTTGACCTAAATAGCTGTGTTCTCTGAGAAATGTGTTCTAAGTTGTCCAACTGAATCTTTTTAGTGTATTAATCTTTTTTTTAATACAAAACTCAAAATTGTGTAGTGAAAGATTAAAAAAATTGAACTTGCAGTTTTGCCTGCAACAAAAAAAGTTTTGCAAGCAATTTTAGAAATGCAAAAATACAGCTGGATGTTGTCAGATAATTGAAGAATTCCTATGCATGTACAGTACATGAATAATGCTTCTATGAGGCGAAACTGACTGCCTATGTTTGGTATTGTTTTTTATTCTCATGGCTCTTTGATTATCTGCTGCTCAGTCTGCTCCCTCAGGAGCCATCTCTGTCAAAAGATTATATTGATTCCTTACTCAGCCATAGGACTATTGATTCCATATGAAGTTTTGGAATAGATTACCAGTTTGCTACTGATCATAATGTAAACATGGCCTCATTGATTTCAGCTCATCTGCAGCCTGTGCTCAGTAAGTTGCAGATGGTATTTGGCATGTGACAAGACACTGACTTCTCAGGTGGTCAGAAAGAAAAGAGTCTTAGTGAGAGATTTAGGTCTCCTTTCAAGTCTGTCACCTGAAGAAATCCTTTATCTTACTAAGAGAATGGAGTAGATGGACTGCATTGGCTTTGGGGAAGAATGTATGATGATAGCGTGGGTCTGAGAGTGCTGCAACTCCCAAAGTAATAAACTCAATGTGAAGCTTACTGTGACTGCTTGAAGGTGCACTAATAACATTACAGTATTAAGTGATTTTAAATTGTAACCCCCAAAGGATGATTATAATGAACATTCAGTACAAGTATCCAATTAAATATTCCTAACTTGTTCTCATGTTTTAACACCACCAGTTGGAAAATATTCTGTCCTCCTTCCATTAAGAGGCTTATGCTACAAAGGCTGGATATGGCCCAGGAAAGGAAAAGCTTTTGATCTATTGTCGGGAGAAAGTCTTCATCACGTAAAGTGACAGCAAAAATTCAAAGACTTTGTTCTTTAGTAGACACTCTGAGGTTATAATACTTACAGTAAGGAAGATGGGTTCCTTTTTCTTCATCACTTGCCTTTTCTTTGTAAAGTTTAAAGGAATAATAACCCAAAACTCAAATATGAAATATGGCTGCACGGAGCTCTTGTTTATCGAATATTCATTTATCTTTAAATTACATGTAAAAGGCTTATCAGTGTATACAATAGCAAGTATGAAATGCATGCTTAAATTATTTATAGAGCAATGTATGTGTGTATTTGCCTGTTTATATACTGTATATGAATTAGGAAAAGAGCTATATTCAGAGCACACCGTTTACCACATCATTCAAACTCTGTAAGTCTGTCTACAGTTAGTTTTCTCACAGCATGATCAGCCACAAAAGTTATTTCAGCCTATTTCTTTACACGTAGTTGTTAAAAGGGAAGTTAAAATGCCATGTTTGTCAAGAAATTGATCACAGATGCTGCATCATCAACGTTATATGTTAGTGCCTTCCTGTTTAAGTGGGTACGACATGACAGGCCCAGTTTGGATGGTGGATTTTGTGGCACTAGTGGCCTTATTTACAGTAACCAGACAGGAAATTGGCAGTCAGAAAAGTGAAAAAGACATGCAGCAAAGGTCCTGAGGTCATAAATCAATCGCTAGACACCTGTGTTAACAACAAATAACCTCCATATTGGGTGACCCACTCTTATTCTGAGTGTGCCACTGTGTGCCACTCCTTAAAAGGCTAGTTTTGCTTTAGAAGAGTGTTTAAAATTACTTATTCACTTTGAAAACCAATAGAAAGGAAATTCGTTATTTGTTTCATACTGTCTGAAGTTTTTAAGATTTCTGACTTTTAGGTCCCTTATTGAAAACAGCAGATTAGAATAGCTTACATAAATGATTTAAACAGTAACTTTCTTTAATTGATAAAAAAAAAATAGACACACCATATTCTATTACAACTTTTAATCAACCACTGTAAGAATCCTTGAAGAGAGAGAGAGAGAGAGAAGAAATTACATTTTCAATTGTCTTTACTGATTATTTTATAAATCTGAATATGACTTTTTCTAACTCGAGCAGGTACTGCCCTAAATAATATTAGCACCAACCAGTTTTTTACTGACTCTGATCTCTGGTCTCCTCCCACTTCTGTTTGGAGCACTGGTGAGAAGTCTGACTACAGCAGCTGTTGATGAATAGACCAAATTACTCCAAGTGTCAGACTATGTTCTCTTTTTGCCTTGACTGTAATTATAACAAATGAAGACCCAATAGAGTCAGATTTTTTCACCATTCTTCCACATATGAGGAACAATTAATTCCAAGTGAAAGGGCCCGATTCCAAGACAAATCACTCGACTCAACTTTCCTGTGCACACAGTCCTAATCTTTGCCAAAGAATTAATGTGATGCAAAGAGCTGCTGACTGAAGGAAATTCATCTTTTTAGTGTGACGTTAACCATAATTTCATTTCGCTGTGTACTTCATGCAATCATTTTTAATATAATGTAATCTTATGTAATGGTAAACAAACCCGGCTGTGCAAAATATCCACATCACGGTTACCCAAGTCATTCGCACATCCTTGGTAGAGACCGTGGAAATTGGGTTATGTGCAAATAATGCTGGGACTCTGTCATGTTAATGAGGGAAGATTATTGTAATTAAAATTGATCCCCTCACTAGGATAAGAATGCTTGGTTTTATTAAGGGAACAAAGCAAAAATTTTAGCCATCAATGTTAAAGAAAAAAGCAAATGGGAAGAAAGATTTTGCAGATATTAAAACATTCTTGAGACAAACTCTACAAAAACTACACAAAACATTACTTATTGTTTTCCCAGATATTACTTCACCTTACATTACTGAGCAGTTTATAGATTCCATTGTCCATTATAAAACCTGCTTTTATAAGATACTGCTGTAAAATAAACAGCCAACTTTTCAAGCATTAGGATATGTTCTCTGAGCTGCTTTATATAAAAGGTCTTTCATGTCATGTTTCTGACAAATATTTCAACAATATTTATAATGTTAGAAAGAAAAGTCCTCACTGTCCCTGTTTTTCATCTAGACATCACGTTAAACATTCATCACCTTAATGAGTGTCATGCTCCTTTTCTGGCTTTTAATAATGGATCTGATTCATTCTTTTTCCAGGATGGAATCATTAAACTATATAAAATTGCAATAAAATAAAATAAAACAAGAATCATGTACACAAGTGTGATTACACATAGTCTATACTGACACTGTAGCACTAGCAGTTGCTGTAGATTTGATGGCTGCACAACCTTAATGTGAATCTGTAAAGTTATCCAAACTGTGCTGAAAAAGTGTCCCAGCACCATTACACCACCACCAGCAGCTTGTACTCTTGATAGACAGCAGGGTGAATCATTGCTTTTACGTTGTTTATGCCAAACTCTGACCTCGAGACTCATTGGATCAGGCAACATTTTTACATTCTGTTACCATCCGATTTTGGGTAGCCTGTGTGAATATTAGATTCAGTTTCCTTTTCTTATCTGACAGTGGCACCCAGTGTGGTGGTCTGCTGCTGTAGCCCATCTGTTTCAAGAGTTGATGTACTGTGCATTTCATCTCAACATTGACTGTGAGGGTTCCAGCAAACTAAGTAGCATCAGATTAAAGATTGACTCCTTCAAGACTACTGAAATTCACATTTACTTGTGTGGACAAGAATGTATGGCTGAGTCAAGGTGAGTCTTTCACAAATAAGAAATCTAACAAAAGTCAAGCATCGTGGTGGTAGGATCTTGCTGTGGGTTTTTTTCATTTCAAGGGGTACTGTTGTGAAACATTTGGTGGATGGAATGATGAACAATTAGGAATGCCTCAATTCACCATTTCATGAATTGAAGGAGTTTTATGACAGTCATGTTTTGAAGTCGGTAATTTTCTTCTGTCTCTGGTTGGGTTGGGTTAGTTCAGTAATTGTTTTCCCTATGTGTTTTGGGCCTTTTTTGTTTTATAGTTTTTGTAGTGAGTTTTTTTAATGTAGTGAATTATTTTGAGCTAGGTTTAATAATTCTTTCAGTTTTCCTTGATCTCTACATACTTATTTTTGCCATGCTCCCATTATTTTTCTCCTAACGGCACTAAGCCACCTTCTCCCTCAAAGCTGCTACACACCAGCAATTAATCGCCTGTTTTTCATCAAGTCCCCATTATATATTTCCTTGAAATGAGTTGACTATACTTAAAAATTGGATTCATGCCTGGATTCATTGCAATACAAATAAGCTCTATCAATTGTGCCAAAAGGAGTAACCAGATATCTACCATAGAGCATAGTTACATGACTTTGAGATGGTGGTAGCCTGAAGACAAAATACCCTAACATTGATTAGTAATTAACCTTTTTTAAAACAGTTTAAAGCGTCAATTACCACTTGTTTGTGACTTTGTTTTAGTAAAATAATCAATTTCATTCCATTTATACTGAGCTTTTGTGCTGACTTTTCTCAAACTCACATTCACACACTGTGTGACATCTCTTCTAATTAAGAATTAATGACTGTTTACAGCAGAAAGGAATGTTAATTTACACAGTTATTGAGTATGTTTGTCACTGACTCTTGTAGCATTTCAGACCATTTAACCAATGTTTTACTTTTTAAGTTCACAGCGAACAAACATGCCCCACTGCTCGTTCTCCCCTTTCTGCAGTCTGTAGTTTAGATATAGCAGCTCGATAGGAAAACAGGTTTAAAAGCATAATTCTGCTGCAAATGTATCAGTCTTGCAAATGTAAATACAAGCTTGTAAAGTGTCTGTGTGATTTATTTATATTTGCTTATAAATCAGCAGGAGCACAACTAACTTTAAATTTAACTAAAAACATTTGGGTAATGGTAAGTAATGGTATTAGCGGATTTTTAATGTTCAGATATTGGACAACATTTTTTTTGGACAAACATTTTGCCTCAAGTTAGATGTTCGAAGTCATCATTATCAGTTTGTTTAATGTCAGATGCAAAATTTATGTACATGGTTAAAAAACAATTCAAAAAAGATCATTTCATTGAACGTTTTGTTGGGTTCATGTGCACCCAAAGAAAAGCAAAGTTGGGTTTACCTAAACCTAGATTATACTACATTTCTATAAAGATGGCAAAACTATGTGAACACTGGACTGCAAATTCTGAATTACATTGGACTGTTATTGAAGAATCTATATCCTCCCATTTCACAACCAATTGTCTGTTAGTGTCTCTCTCACAGTACAGCTAGATTTACGAATCCCTTTATGTGACATTCAAGGGAGATATGGATCAAAGTGCATACTCAAGTTATCACTGTGTAATCAATTATATTCTTCCTTATGGCCAAACCCTACAATTTGTATTGGAAAAACACCAGTTTACTGTAAGGTCTGGCAGAACCATGGTATATGTGTACTGAGTGATTTTTATGGTGGTGGTGTGTTTATGTCTTATAATGATCTAAAGAAGAAACATAAACATACAACATGAAAAGAACATTTCTGGAAATACCTTAAGATGAGGAACTGTGTCATGTCGCATGTCCAGCAAATCGAGGAAAAACCTGCAAATCCTGAGCCTTTAATGAATTCCCAAGTAGTTTTGTTTTATGTCTTACATAAACAAATGCACAGAATTCTTTTTAAACTCGGCACACCAAATACCAAAAGAAAACCTTATAAAGCACTCAGTTAATCCTGAGATACAAAGCCCACTACAGTCTAAATTTATACGCCTTCTTGATCAGAGGAAGAGAATAAAAAGCTAATTTCCAGATATACTAGTGAAAATGGAGCCCTTAAACTTGATACCTGAAGCCTTGACACTCATCGCTGCACCTGGCAGCTTTTAACCTTGAGTCATTACACCACTGCACTGTGTCAGATGAACTTCAGCGAGCGAGCCAGGGAGGTGATTTTTGTGCATGCATACAGGCCGAGCAGCGAAATGACTGAGGCACTAGAGATGGAGAGCACCAGCATCTCAGTAAGAAAAGGGGGCAATTTTCTCTGAGAGCTCTTGGCTCTGCTGCCAAGTGTCAAGGCACTGAGATGAGACAACTGTAGGACTGCCCAGGATATCTGATGAGCCGCAATGTAAAAGAAAACAAGAAAAACAACTTCAGGGGGTTCCAGGCCAATCAGATGCTAAGTGGCTGTCAAGGAAATTCTCTATGATATTACAACCGCACCAATTCCACCTCTTTCAGTCTTTGCTTGGTCATTTGAGAGTGATGCATGTTTGTGTTCATGCACTCACTGCATTTTTGACATATACAAATTAGGATTCTGTCAACTGCAACATTTTAATTAACAAGTCACATCAACATTAAAAGGATAAGCACTCATATTGAAATGAAAAACAGATGAGCTACAAAACTGGATTTAAATGTTGAATGACTTAGCAGCAAGGCAATCTGTTTAGGATCTGGGGGTTATTTAACATGAAAGAAATGTTTCCCCTCATGTTAAAACAAAAATCTATGCAAATATATAAAAAATGCAATTAAATTTTAATTAGTCACCAGTAGGTGCTGAAAACATTAGTGAGACATTGAAAGACAAACACAAAACATGTAACATGGCTACATTTTCTCTTGATGCAACAGATGTTTTGTAGACCAATTTTTATTTGATTGATGTCCAGTAGTAGTGTCGGAAAATTATCTTGCCAGACATAGAAACAAAGTAAAATCTACACACCTTTGCAGACTGATTTGAATGCAGTGCACGTCACAAAGTAGTTTTTTTCCCACTAAATCTCCATGTAAAGTTGAACCTTTAGAAGGTTCATAAAAACCTGTTTTTGTTCCTGTCATTATTTTCGTAATAGCTCTGACCCACATAAAGAAGAACCCGCTGGAGAAAACAGAATAAGTAAAATGATGTTTTATTGTGCCACAAATAACCAGGAACGTAAACGGACGAATCTCCAACTGTAAGGAGAGAGGGGAAGAGAACTGGTGAAAACAGGGAACAAACGGAACTGAGTGAACGATGAGTAACTGATAGACAAGTGAACGGCTTACTAAGTAGGTGCGGTCAGGTCGCCAGGGGTAGAGGGATTCAGGATCAGAATCAGAATCAGAAGATCAGAATCAGAAAAGCTTTATTGCCAAGTACGTTTTTGGACATACAAGGAATTTGTTTTGGCGTAGTCGGTGCAATACAGTACAAGTTAAACAGTACAAACATATCTACAATATAATATAAATATAAGTGCACAGTTTTAAGTGAGTGAGAGTAAATATAGAGCAGTATAAGATGAGTCCAGTATAAGAGAGTCCAAGCTGAGCGTTAATGTAACGCATAGTTACAGGTTACAAGTGTCCTGTCAGCAAAAAAAGGGGGGGTGTGGGGGAAAGGGACAGTGTCAGGGTGGTTTCCGGGCTTTGTTAACCAGGCTGGTGGCAGATGGGAAAAAACTGTTCTTGTGGCGTGAGGTTTTGGTCCGGATGGACCGCAGCCTCCTGCCAGAGGGGAGAGTCTCAAAGAGTCTGTGACCGGGGTGGGAGGGATCAGCCAGAATCTTCCCTGCCCGCTTCAGGGTCCTGGAGGTGTACAGTTCCTGGAGCGACAGTAGACTGCAGCCAATCACCTTCTCAGCAGACCGAATGACACGCTGCAGCCTGCCCTTATCCTTGGCTGTAGCAGCGGCGTACCAGATGGTGATGGAGGAGGTGAGGACGGACTCAATGATGGCTGTGTAGAAGTGCGCCATCATAGTCTTTGGCAGGTTGAATTTCTTCAGCTGCCGCAGGAAGAACATCCTCTGCTGGGCTTTCTTGATGAGGGAGCTGATGTTTGGCTCCCACTTGAGATCCTGGGAGATGATGGTTCCCAGGAAGCGGAAAGATTCCACAGTGTCAATTGTGGAGTCACAGAGGGTGATGGGGGCAGGTGGGGCTGGGTTCTGCCTGAAGTTCACAACCATCTCCACTGTCTTTAGAGCGTTGAGCTCAAGGCTGTTCTGGCTGCACCAGTCCAACAGATGGTCCACTTCCCATCTGTACGCGGACTCGTCACCATCAGAGATGAGTCCGATCAGGGTGGTGTCGTCCGCAAACTTCAGAAGCTTGACAGACTGGTGACTGGAGGTGCAGCTGTTGGTGTACAGGGAGAAGAGCAGAGGAGAGAGAACACAGCCTTGGGGGGAACCGGTGCTGATGGTCAGGGAGTCAGAGACATGCTTCCCCAGCCTCACGCGCTGCTTCCTGTCAGACAGGAAGTCAGTGATCCACCTGCAGGTGGAGTCGGGCACACTCAGCTGGGAGAGCTTCTCCTGGAGCAGAGCTGGGACGATGGTGTTGAAGGCAGAGCTGAAATCCACAAACAGGATCCTGGCATAGGTTCCTGTGGAGTCCAGGTGCCGGAGGATGAAGTGAAGGGCTAGGTTGACTGCATCATCTACAGACCTGTTGGCTCTGTAGGCAAACTGCAGGGGGTCCAGGAGGGGGTCGGTGATGTCTTTTAGGTGTGAGAGCACAAGGCGCTCAAAGGACTTCATCACCACAGAGGTCAGGGCGACGGGTCTGAAGTCATTAAGCCCTGTGGTCCTTGGCTTCTTGGGAACAGGGACGATGGTGGAGGACTTGAAGCAGGCTGGCACATGACATGTCTCCAGTGAGGTGTTAAAAATGTCTGTGAAGACTGGAGACAGCTGATCAGCGCAGTGCTTCAGGCTGGCTGGTGAGACAGAATCCGGACCAGCAGCTTTCCGGGGGTTCTGTCTCCTGAAGAGTTTGTTGACGTCCCTCTCCTGGATGGAAAGAGCCGTCCTCGGCGTGGGTAGGGGGCTGGTGGGGGTTGGAGGTGCCAAGGCCCCTCTTGAGGTTGGGGAGGTGGGGGTGGTGGATTGTGGCTGCAGCTGTTGGGGGGCGTCGTGGGGGATTTTTGCAGGACTGTCCCTTTGTCTTTCAAAGCGGCAGTAGAACTCGTTCAGGTCGTTGGCGAGGCGTCGGTCGTTGATGGAGTGGGGGGCTTTCGGCTTGTAGTTGGTGATTTGCTTGAGCCCTTTCCAGACAGACGCAGAGTCGTTGGCTGAGAACTGGATTTGGAGCTTCTCAGAGTACAGTCGTTTGGCCTCTTTCACTGCCTTGCCAAACTTGTACTTAGCCTCTCTGTATATGTCTTTGTCCCCACTCCTGAAGGCCTCTTCCTTATCCAGTCTTAACCTTCTGAGTTTAGCTGTGAACCAGGGTTTGTCGTTGTTGTAACTCACCCTGGTGCATGATGGTACACAGCTGTCCTCACAGAAGCTGATGTAGGAAGTCACAGCCTCTGTGTACTCGTCCAGACTGTTGGTAGTAGTCCTGAACACATCCCAGTCTGTACAGCCTAAACACGCCTGGAGATTCTCCACAGCCTCACTGCTCCACTTCCTTGACGTCCTCACAACAGGTTTGCAGAGCTTTAGTTTCTGCCTGTATGCAGGAATCAGGTGGACCATGATGTGGTCGGATTGGCCCAGTGCAGCACGTGGGACGGCGTGATAAGCGTCTCTGATGGTGGTGTAACAGTGATCCAGAATGTTGTCCTCTCTGGTCGGACATTTTATAAACTGTCTGTATTTGGGAAGTTCGTGGGTGAGATTACCTTTGTTAAAGTCACCAGCGACGATTACTAAGGAGTCCGGGTTGGTCCGCTCCACACTCAGTATCTGGTCGGCGAGCATGCGCTGTGCGACCTGCACGTTAGCTTGCGGTGGGATGTAAACACCGACCAGGATGAACGAAGCGAACTCACGGGGGGAATAGAAAGGCTTACAGTTTATGATGAAGGATTCCAGGTCTGGAGAACAGTGCTGCTGAATCACTGTCACGTCGTTGCACCAACCACTGTTGAGGTAAAAACAGATTCCTCCACCTTTCGCTTTGCCGGAGAGTTCCGTGTCTCTGTCCGCTCTGTAGAGCTGGAATCCTGCCAGCTGCAGCGCGGAGTCCGGTATTAATCCACACAGCCACGTCTCCGTGAAGCACAAAACTGCCGATGAATAAAAGTCCCTGTTTTTCCCCAACAACAGTTGTAGTTCCTCCATTTTGTTGGGAAGTGAGCGCAGGTCAGAGGATCCAGGTGGTTGCAGCAGAGTTTGTTCAGATGATTACTTAGGTGCAGTTTGGGTGAACTTGGAGATATCCGAGTTAGTTCGTTGTGCTGATACTTGCGTTGGAGGGTGGACAGGGTACGCTTATGCCTTGGTCCTGTAGACGGAGGAACTAGGAGACTGCCAGCTTGGTCTGAGTCCAGACGGAAACGGTAGTTAGGAAACGAAGTCCTCAGAATGTAGATGATCATCCAGAAAACTCCTGGACACGAAGTCAGTGTTCAGTGATATAAATCCAAGGTTCAGGTTCTCAGCCTGCAAAGGGACATAAACAAAGTTACTCAAGATCGAAGGACAAAGCATAGCCTTAGAGTTGGCTGATCTTGTTACCACAGAAGGCAAAACACTCTGGCGTCGAAGCAGGCACATAGTTAGACCTGTGCTTCTGGGGCTTCCACCCCGGATGTTTTCTAAATAGTCCCAAACGTCTTGATAGAAGAAATTTAGAAGTATTAAAAAGATGCAGCCACAAAATGGTATTGGACTTTACATTTTTATAAATAAAAAAAACAGATTTTTCAATTGTGTTCCATATAATCACGTCACGCTCCACCTAACCTGACAATGAGTTAATAGGAGAAGCAAAAAAATGTTATTTGTGCACTCGCAGCACCACGGATGCGCAACTACGTGCACAGCCAGAGACGGACTCCATTCTGGAGAAGTCCAGAACAGCAGTTTACTCCAGGTCGACCTGCCTCCATCATTACCAGAAAAGTTACACTGAGCGCCTCAAACAGGGATCATTTCAGAGCAAACGTGGAGCCAACCGGAGAGTAGGAGCCTGGTGGGTGTGTGTTTTCAGGAACAGGTGGACGCCGAGTGGTATAACTCAGACGAAGATAGCGGTAAAACCAGAATGCTGACTCGGAATGGGCTAATTGTAAGTTACAGCTAATCACTTATTCACCCAGCAAGACATGAGGTGGAGGTTCACTCTAATGAGCACCTTCAGGGTCATGATGAGGGACTTTCACCTGAGCTACTGGTGAAGTTAAATGATCTGTGATTGAAAAGCAGCAGCAACCTTCTCTGTGAGCATCTAGCCGGATTTGTATCATAATGTGAACATATCTGGTCCTTCAATCAAAAGAAAAGCATTTACTCCTAACGTAGCTGAACACATTAAAGTCCTTCAGATCAACACATTGATCTCATGGCTACAGCCAGTCTTACAGGTCCTTCTCAAAATATTAGCATATTGTGATAAAGTTCATTATTTTCCATAATGTAATGATGAAAATTTAACATTCATATATTTTAGATTCATTGCACACTAACTGAAATATTTCAGGTCTTGTATTGTCTTAATACGGATGATTTTGGCATACAGCTCATGAAAACCCAAAATTCCTATCTCACAAAATTAGCATATCATTAAAAGGGTCTCTAAACGAGCTATGAACCTAATCATCTGAATTAACGAGTTAACTCTAAACACCTGCAAAAGATTCCTGAGGCCTTTAAAACTCCCAGCCTGGTTCATCACTCAAAACCCCAATCATGGGTAAGACTGCCGACCTGACTGCTGTCCAGAAGGCCACTATTGACACCCTCAAGCAAGAGGGTAAGACACAGAAATAAATTTCTGAACGAATAGGCTGTTCCCAGAGTGCTGTATCAAGGCACCTCAGTGGGAAGTCTGTGGGAAGGAAAAAGTGTGGCAGAAAACGCTGCACAACGAGAAGAGGTGACCGGACCCTGAGGAAGATTGTGGAGAAGGGCCGATTCCAGACCTTGGGGGACCTGCAGAAGCAGTGGACTGAGTCTGGAGTAGAAACATCCAGAGCCACCGTGCACAGGCGTGTGCAGGAAATGGGCTACAGGTGCCGCATTCCCCAGGTCAAGCCACCTTTGAACCAGAAACAGCGGCAGAAGCGCCTGACCTGGGCTACAGTGAAGCAGCACTGGACTGTTGCTCAGTGGTCCAAAGTACTTTTTTTGGATGAAAGCAAATTCTGCATGTCATTCGGAAATCAAGGTGCCAGAGTCTGGAGGAAGACTGGGGAGAAGGAAATGCCAAAATGCCAGAAGTCCAGTGTCAAGTACCCACAGTCAGTGATGGTCTGGGGTGCCGTGTCAGCTGCTGGTGTTGGTCCACTGTGTTTTATCAAGGGCAGGGTCAATGCAGCTAGCTATCAGGAGATTTTGGAGCACTTCATGCTTCCATCTGCTGAAAAGCTTTATGGAGATGAAGATTTCATTTTTCAGCACGACCTGGCACCTGCTCACAGTGCCAAAACCACTGGTAAATGGTTTACTGACAATGGTATCACTGTGCTCAATTGGCCTGCCAACTCTCCTGACCTGAACCCCATAGAGAATCTGTGGGATATTGTGAAGAGAATGTTGAGAGACTCAAGACCCAACACTCTGGATGAGCTAAAGGCCGCTATCGAAGCATCCTGGGCCTCCATAAGACCTCAGCAGTGCCACAGGCTGATTGCCTCCATGCCACGCCACATTGAAGCAGTCATTTCTGCAAAAGGATTCCCGACCAAGTATTGAGTGCATAACTGTACATGATTATTTGAAGGTTGACGTTTTTTGTATTAAAAACACTTTTCTTTTATTGGTCGGATGAAATATGCTAATTTTGTGAGATAGGAATTTTGGGTTTTCATGAGCTGTATGCCACAATCATCCGTATTAAGACAATAAAGACCTGAAATATTTCAGTTAGTGTGCAATGAATCTAAAATATATGAATGTTAAATTTTCATCATTACATTATGGAAAATAATGAACTTCATCACAATATGCTAATATTTTGAGAAGGACCTGTATAGTCTAGTTCTACATGTAGACAGGAAAAAGTGTTGCTCAATAAACCAGGAAAATATCTCCTGGTTCCAGTAAGACATAGTAGAACGTATAAAAGTAAGCCTCCCTCTTCTCTTTCATATCTCCTGTGCTGATTCTAAACATACAGCTCTGGGTTTAAAGATGCAGTATAAGTAAGAAATAAATCATAGCAATTAATCACAGGTGGACCATTGATTAGTTAACAATTTTATTTTTCTGAATACACATGTAATATTATATAAACTAAACTAATTAAACAAGGATACAGTTTTACTGAGGGTGAGACATAAATACCATATGAATACAGTTATTAATAACTGTAATATTAGTACTGATAAGGTCCAGCATGAGGCTCTATGCTATATTTTAAACACCACAACTTAACACCCTTTCCACTCAAAGTGTTTAATAGTAAGAACTGCACTAATGTCTCTTATGCTCAGTGCAGAATAAAAGACCGTGTTTTTTATTATTTTTGGCAGGCCAAATTTCTTCAGAAGTGGAATGAATAGCTGAAAAGATGGCGGTAAAAGAGAACAGGTTCATAAAAGAAGGAACAATTTTAATAAAATGTTTCGAAAGCTCTTGGCATAATTAAATAAATTTGTTTTAGGATTTTACCATTTGACTAAGATTTAGGAAAATCAACTTTATCGCACTTTCCTTTTTTGAAATATAAGAATAAAGACAATGGAGCCTCAGGAGTGGAACGCTTTGATGAGAATGTAATGTTTAAAAAGGTAATTTATGTAGATGACAAAAGAAGCAAATTTATCTGGCCCAAAGTAAACATCTCTGAGTTTAAGAAAAGCATTTGTCAGCAAAAAATCAGATTAGGTTTTTTTCTAAATACTTCAAAATGTGTCATTATTTGCTTCAGCAAAATGTTTTTTTGATCAGGCCTAATCTCTGTTTCTCCTTATCCTTCACTCAGCTTCTAACAAATATAAAAAGTAAAATTATTGCAAACCTTTTTTATTTGATTCATAATAATTTACATTCAGTCTAAAACCAGCCGAGACAGAGAACTGGTACAATATGTCCTATTTTATTTTAATTTTAAATTACCTATGAATTGTCTTATTGAAATCTAAATATTTTGGATTTGGGCTAAAGCCCCAATGTTTTGAGACCCTAAAAATGCCCCTGCGTCGAAGTGCTGGCAGCCTCCTGCTTAAGTATTCCTCCATGCAATCAGCAGAATAAGTCGCACCTGTCACCCAGCACACCTGAGAACTCCAACCATCTGAAACACTGAGACAATGTTGCAAGCACAGTACACACACACACAACCCAAATCCCAAGAGTTCCTTTAAAAAGCTAGAAAAAATATTTTGGAAATGTTCGCATTGTGGCAATATAACCTGGGTATCTTTTGGGTGATTTTAACTTAAAGATTTTTTTTTTTTTTTTTTTGTGGCACAAATGGCTCTTATTTTACAGTTTAGAACACAAGAACGGGGGTATCGAATTTAATGCAGGACAGCTGCTTTGAGGGCTGCTTGCCACTGAGCATAAGGTGCCTGCTCTACTCACTGCATCATGCAGAACACGAACAAGGCCGTTTTTAATCAACAAATAAATGTACCTTAGTCCACATAATCACTGAAAGGGTAACACCATGTTCGATTTTTACTTTTCAATTCAACTCAGTTCAATTCAATTTTGTTTATATAGCGCCAATTCAAAACACTTCGTCTCAAGGAACTTCACAAAGTCAGGTACATACAGTGTCTTGTGAAAGTACTCGGTCCCTTGAACTTTTCAACCTCTTGCCACATTTCAGGCTTCAAACATAAAGATATAAAATTCAAATTTTTTGTGAAGAATTAACAAGTGGGACACAATCGTGAAATGGAATGAAATTTATTGGATGTGTCAAACTTTTTTAACAAATAAAAAACTGAAAAGTGGGGCATGCAATATTATTCGGCCCCCTTGCGTTAATACTTTGTAGCGCCACCCTTTGCTGCAATTACAGCTGCAAGTCGCTTCGGGTTTGTCTCTATCAGTTTTGCACAGCGAGAGACTGAAATTCTTGCCCTTTCTTCCTTGCAAACCAGCTCAAGCTCAGTGAGGTTGGATGGAGAGCATTCGTGAACAGCAGTCTTCAGCTCTTTCCACAGATTCTCAAAGGGACTCAGGTCTGGACTTTGACTTGGCCATTCCAACACCTGGATACGTTTATTTGTGAACCATTCTATTGAAGATTTGGCTTTATGTTTTGGATCATTGTCTTGTTGGAAGATAAATCTCCGTCCCAGTCTCAGGTCTCTTGCAGACTCCAACAGGTTTTCTTTCAGAATGGTCCTGTATTTGGCCCCATCTATCTTCCCATCAATTTTGACCATCTATCCTGTCCCTCCTGACAAAAAGCAGGCCCAAACCATGATGCTGCCACCACCATGTTTGACAGTGGGGATGGTGTGTTCAGGATGATGAGCTGTGTTGATTTTACGCCAAACATATCGTTTTGCATTGTGGCCAAACAGTTCGATTTTGGTTTCATCTTACCAGAGCACCTTCTTCCACATGTTTGGTGTGTCTCCCAGGTGGCTTGTGGCAAACTTTAAACAAGACTTTTTATGGATATCTTTGAGAAATGGCTTTCTTCTTGCCACTCTTCCATAAAGGCCAGATTTGTGCAGTGTACGACTGATTGTTGTTCTATGGACAGACTCTCCCACCTTAGCTGTAGATCTCTGCAGTTCACCCAGAGTGATCATGGGCCTCTTGGCTGCATCTCTGATCAGTCTTTTCCTTGTTCGAGATGAGAGTTTAGAGGGACGGCCGGGTCTTGGTAGATTTGCAGTGGTCTGATACTCCTTCCATTTCAATATGATTGCTTCCACAGTGCTCCTTGGGATGTTTAAAGCTTGGGAAATCTTTTTGTATCCAAATCCGGCTTTAAACTTCTCCACAACAGTATCTCGGACCTGCCTGGTGTGTTCCTTGGTCTTCATGATGCTCTCTGCACTTTGAACAGAACCCTGAGACTATCACAGAGCAGGTGCATTTATATGGAGACTTGATTACACACAGGTGGATTCTATTTATCATCATCAGTCATTTGGAACAACACTGGATCATTCAGAGATCCTCACTGAACTTCTGGAGTGAGTTTGCTGCACTGAAAGTAAAGGGGCCGAATAATATCGCCCCACTTTTCAGTTTTTTATTTGTTAAAAAGGTTTGACACAGCCAATAAATTTTATTCCCCTTCACGATTGTGTCCCACTTGTTGTTGATTCTTCACAAAAAATTAGAAGTTAATATCTTTATATTTGAAGCCTGAAATTTGGCAAGAGGTTAACCAGTTCAAGGGGTCCGAGTACTTTCGCAAGGCACTGTACATTTTCAATTAATCCTAACTATCGAACAGTGCAGTCAGATTCAGTAATTTATTCAAATTGGATAAAAAGTTTTTCTATCTAAGGAAACCCAGCACATTGCATCGAGTCAGAGACTTGTAGCAGTCACTCCTCCTGGATGAGCGTATATCGACAGTGGACCATCACTGGCGTTGACTTTGAAGCAATCACTCATACCGAGCATGCATGTAGCGACAGTGGAGATGAAAAACTCAATTTAACAGGAAGAAACCTCGAGCAGAACCAGGCTCAGTGTGAGCGGCCATCTGCCACAACCGACTGGGGGTTTGAGAGAACAGAGCAGAGACACAAAAAAGAACACAGAAGCACTGATCTAGGAGTACTTTCTATGGGAAGGACAAGTAAATGTTAATGGACACTTTTAAAAGACACTTCTTTCGTGCTGTTTACTATTTACAAGCAGTAGTATTTTCAATTTCACCAGGCATAAAACTGTTGTTTCCCAAATAACTATGTACTGTTTTGTACAACAATTCCCATATACAACAACTTCCTATATGATAATCTCTGGATATTGTGCTGAATTAGTTTAAACTTGTCAGTCTAAGTCTACTACGCATGTCATTGGCAAAAATGAATCTTAAATGAGGCTCCATTCTTTTGCCACTTTGATTCAATGTCTACATGATTCTAGATTATATGGAGATATAAAAAGAGATAAAATGGAACATCTCTTACTCTAAACTGATGACACAACTTTATATTTCTATGTATTATTGCCAGGAAAAAGGCTTACCTATCCAACAGCCCACAGATACACAGCTGCGTGATTTTAATTTCAGTAGGTTGGATTATGGTAATGGTGTTATTCCAGGTATTAATTAAAATAAATCAGGCAACAGCAACTCATCCAAAACAACCAGAATTGTGACCAATACCTGAGACCCTAAATTTATCCCGGCAGTGCTCAATTCACTGCAGTGGTTGTAAAAGTATGGATATTAAATACAGGTCCTTCTCAAAAAATTAGCATATTGTGATAAAGTTCATTATTTTCCATAATGTCATGATGAAAATTTAACATTCATATATTTTAGATTCATTGCACACTAACTGAAATATTTCAGGTCTTTTATTGTCTTAATACGGATGATTTTGGCATACAGCTCATGAAAACCCAAAATTCCTATCTCACAAAATTAGCATATCATTAAAAGGGTCTCTAAACGAGCTATGAACCTAATCATCTGAATCAACGAGTTAACTCTAAACACCTGCAAAAGATACCTGAGGCCTTTAAAACTCCCAGCCTGGTTCATCACTCAAATCCCCAATCATGGGTAAGACTGCCGACCTGACTGCTGTCCAGAAGGCCACTATTGACACCCTCAAGCAAGAGGGTAAGACACAGAAAGAAATTTCTGAACGAATAGGCTGTTCCCAGAGTGCTGTATCAAGGCACCTCAGTGGGAAGTCTGTGGGGAGGAAAAAGTGTGGTAGAAAACGCTGCACAACGAGAAGAGGTGACCGGACCCTGAGGAAGATTGTGGAGAAGGGCCGATTCCAGACCTTGGGGGACCTGCGGAAGCAGTGGACTGAGTCTGGAGTAGAAACATCCAGAGGCACCGTGCACAGGCGTGTGCAGGAAATGGGCTACAGGTGCCGCATTCCCCAGACCTGGGCTACAGAGAAGCAGCACTGGACTGTTGCTCAGTGGTCCAAAGTACTTTTTTCGGATGAAAGCAAATTCTGCATGTCATTCGGAAATCAAGGTGCCAGAGTCTGGAGGAAGACTGGGGAGAAGGAAATGCCAAAATGCCAGAAGTCCAGTGTCAAGTACCCACAGTTAGTGATGGTCTGGGGTGCTGTGTCAGCTGCTGGTGTTGGTCCACTGTGTTTTATCAAGGGCAGGGCCAATGCAGCTAGCTATCAGGAGATTTTGGAGCATCTCATGCTTCCATCTGCTGAAAAGCTTTATGGAGATGAAGATTTCATTTTTCAGCACGACCTGGTACCTGCTCACAGTGCCAAAACCACTGGTAAATGGTTTACTGACCATGGTATCACTTTGCTCAATTGGCCTGCCAACTCTCCTGACCTGTACCCCATAGAGAATCTGTGGGATATTGTGAAGAGAACGTTGAGAGACTCAAGACCCAACACTCTGGATGAGCTAAAGGCCGCTATCGAAGCATCCTGGGCCTCCATAAGACCTCAGCAGTGCCACAGGCTGATTGCCTCCATGCCACGCCGCATTGAAGCAGTCATTTCTGCAAAAGGATTCCCGACCAAGTATTGAGTGCATAACTGTACATGATTATTTGAAGGTTGACGTTTTTTGTATTAAAAACACTTTTCTTTTATTGGTCGGATGAAATATGCTAATTTTGTGAGATAGGAATTTTGGGTTTTCATGAGCTGTATGCCAAAATCATCCGTATTAAGACAATAAAAGACCTGAAATATTTCAGTTAGTGTGCAATGAATCTAAAATATATGAATGTTAAATTTTCATCATTACATTATAGAAAATAATGAACTTTATCACAATATGCTAATTTTTTGAGAAGGACCTGTAATTTCCTTAGTCTATTGGACACTGAATGGTCTTGGCACTTCACACAGTCTTCTTCTTGTCAGACATGAATCATGTTGACCCATCACGTCACAAGATACCTGTTCACTCAGTTTCCTATGACCAGAACTAAATAAGGCAACATCTTCCTTTTCTTCTGTTAAGCACTTACCTGAATTACATTGTGTATGAAAATTGCTTTACAGATAACCTTGCTTCGCCTTTAAAAGCTAAATTGGACATATATACTGAATATAATGTTATTTACAGTGTGTACATAGACATACACTGGTAATTGACCTAGCCTTCTTACCATATGTTTAACACCTATTTTTGGTTTATTTCTGTGTAATTTATTGCAAGAAATTTAGCTATTTATTGTTTATGTTTTTTGCCAAGAAATGTAAATAAAATATAAAATAACAATATTAAAGTAACAGATTAACCATTGAAATGGTAATAATTAGCTAGTTTGTTTAATTGGGTTAAAATTTATACCTAATACAAATGAAAAAGGTTATTCATGTAAACTAATAGCATGAACTTTGTCTATTTGGCAAAAGATGCTAAACCATAAAGATTTCTTGCACACACTGAACTATAATGAGGGTCTTTCAGTATTGTTAGTTAATTGCTTTGACCTAGCATTCTAGGTTCATACCAATTCCTATAATGACCTCCTATCTTATCCACCACAGTCTTTGCAACTCTCCACCACTATACCACTACCCTTCAGCTCTGCAGTTTCATTCTGACTGACATTCAATTAAGTGTTAAAGGGCAATCTACAGAGGACACTCACAAGGAAGCAAAGTAAGAGCACTGAACCAATAATTGCACTGGGACATTTCACTCTGAAACCAGTTTCTTCCAAATACATCATGAATACAAAGCAATAAAAAAAAAAAGGATTAAATACATTTCAAAAACTCCACATTCCTAAACATGTTTTATCTTCTTGCTAGAAGAACTAACGTGAACAACTGGCTAAAGTGGCAATGCTGAGAATAAAAATAAGTTATGCTTAGTGCAGATGTAACTTTTAGAAAAGTTACAGGTGTATTTTGATCTACAACTTAACTGAGCTTCAGTGTAACAAAGGCTAAATTTATTCCTGTTAATATTTCAAAGTATACCTATTTTTATTCTTAATGCCTTCTTTTGGCTTCTTTAAACACTACTGCATGTTCTAGAAAAAAGCAGGCTGCTGCCATGTTGGCTTTAGAAAAAGCTGTGTCACAGTGGCAAGGCAAGGCAAAGTGAATTTATTTATATGGCACATTTCGGCAACAAGACAATTTAAGGTGCTTTACATGATGGAATAAAAGGTATGTGGCAATCACAAAAGACATCAACATTTTTATTGCAGTGGCATAATAAAGGAAAGTAAAGAAAAGTAAGGAAAAGTTGGACTATAGATTTTTGGTTAATTTGTTTTCTTACGTAAAATCAAACATTTTTCCCTGGGGACGAGTCAGTTCTTTAGATCTCTTTTGTCCCATTACTCATGTGGATAATCTGGGAATATTCCTTTAAAACAGCGAGGTCCGTCTCACTCAACTCTAAGATACAAAATCCTGAATCACCTTTATCCCCAGAAGAAACCTTTATTATAATTTTTAACTTTTTTAATCTGATTAGCTGGACCTTTTAAACTCATATAATTTTAGAAAATTTAAAGTTTTGATTTTGGTTATATTTTGTTTAAAAAATGTTTTGAGCTATTCAGCAAATAATGCAATCGAAACCTTTAGGCTCATATTTTCTTAACATGGAGTTTAAACAAAAATTCAGAATGAAAGACTCACCCTCGCCGTCTCCACCATCCAATGACTTACCCGTGCGTCTCCTGGCCTTCCAATCAGCATCTGGTCCGCCTGACTCATCATCCAATCACCTTCTGACGCCTGGTTTTTAAAGGACCTTTGGCTGTGTTCCTCCTCGCTTGTCAGCTGAGCTCATTTACGACTCCGACACCTCCTCGCACTGTTCGTAACAGACTCTCCTTCCTACCCTACCGCTCGTAGGAGCGCTCGCCTCACTTCATGGCTCATTTCTTCCTTGTCTCAGCTCTGGGCAAGTGGAAAGCGCATCAAGAACTCCTACACTTCTCCTGCTAAGCGTCGCCGAGGTGGCCCTGCCTCCTCACCAGCTCCCGCCGCTGCGTCACCCAGCCTGGTTTCTCCAGCAGTTCTCCTTCCATCTTCATCCCTCAAAATGATCATCCTACAAATTTACATGCTTCATTCATCTCGTTCATGGATTCTCTCCAGCGCTCCACGTCATCCCTTACTCACCTGCTGTGAGTTCGCCACCATCTCTGCCACATCAGCAATTCCTCTTTCCCGGTCCATCGTAGCTGCCTGCTCCCCGGCTCCTCCCACCGCCGTTCGCCCTTGCTAGTGTTGTGGAATTTTCTTATCAAAGTGGGTAGAAGTTGACTCATAACAAGAGAAAATCCGGACTTTGTCTTATAAGTTTTATTCAAAGGCATTCAGCGTTTGAAGACCCTGACACTGAGGTTAGTCAGTGAAACAGAGCCCCGATCAACATTTACACACAGTATTTATACCAGAACATGACTGTGTTATCTCAACTTCCAAGAGTCTGTGTTTTATGACCCAAACCCTTCTTGAGTTCAAAGGTGACAAGGTTATCTAGGAACAGACCTAACTGCCCTTCCTGACATCATCCTAAATGATGGGTCTTAACCATTAAACTCTCCAGCATTGGAATTTAGAGTCCATCTGCTCTAAAAAACAGAACACTAACAAAACACAGAGGTCAGAGGTGAGAGGTAGATGGAAGGTCACCTGTGGGTGATAAAACACAGAATCAAATGAGAGAGGTGAAGGGAATATCAGAGCACTTTAAAATAATTTTCCATTATACTAGCGCCCGGCCTAGCTTGTTTCTAGGTAAGATGTATCATTCCATTCTCTCTTCGCTATCTTTTTCATTCATGTGCTCTTCAAGCGTACGGTGTTTCCCACCCCTCTTTTCATTCAGGTTGATCATTTACTGTCATGTATTTTACCATCTTGTTCAGGCTCAGCCGCTCGTCCTCTGAGGCATTATGCCTTACCTCCGGTGCATCCTGGCAAGTCATAACTCATAACTTCATCATTCCTGCCCATCATGTTCCAGGTTATTCTATTTAGTTCCTAGGTCTTCTGTTGTTTCTCCCCATTAATCTACTTCAATTTCTCTTTTAAAGTATAAGGTTGATTGAATCCATCTTTTCATCCTTGTTAATATCAACCTGCATTCTATTATTTATCAGGTTTAACCTTTTTTCTACTTTCAAATCTTTTTCCTTCGCATGCCCCATTTCTCACGCTAGAAGGAGCTCCATGTCCGCATCCTGGTTTCTCAATATTATAGGCATGTCCAGTTCAATGCATTACACCCCATCCAGTTTTCACGACAGTCCTTCAGAATATGAGCAGCCACTACTGCAGTGACCCAATGTCTCTCCCTCAGCCGCTCTCCAGCAATTGGGTTGTCGGTCTTCTTCATCTTTATCTTCCTATGTTCGCCCGGATTTCCACTCCGTTTTATCTGCTCAATGTTTTATCAGCTATCAGGTAGCTAATTTTCTCCTTCACTCTAGCTCACCTATGTTCTTCGAAAAGTATTTCTATTCGTTTCGCCCTTCCTTAATTGGAGGCTGATTATTCCTTGTCTTCTCATGCTTTGTGCAATTACTTTACTCATCTTCCTGCATTTACCTTGACATTCTTTAATTACTCAACCTCGACTCATAGATCTTTATTTTAACCTTATTTCTTATCTTCATCTGCATTTCTTTAATGGCATTTTCTGTACTCCATAGAGGAATTTCTTCATCTCATTTTTCTTCATCCTTCATCTTTTTATTCCTTCATTACGCATTCTATTTGTTCTTTACTAGCTGATCCGTTCATAAGTTCATATCTTTATTCAAATCCTCAGCGGAATATACCTCTAATCACGCATTGCCACACGGCGTATCTATCCTCTTGCTCTGCTTTCAAAGTTTGAAATAATCATGCATTACCAAACACGGCATATCTATCACCTCGCTCAGGTATTTAAGCATCAATCATCATGCATTGCCAAGCGGCATATCTATCATCTTACTGTGATCTCTAAACCTTTCATCAAGCGTCGCATCTCCTTGCATCCCCTAAACGCCATATCTAACACTTCTTGTTGCCCTTTTCGGCATAGATATAATTATGTCATTTCACATTATTAAAACTTTTCTAATTGCCAACCCTCTCTTTGTGAGTCTTTTCAGATTGAAATGGAGTTTAAACAAAAATTCAGAATTAAAGACTCACCCTCGCTGTCTCCACCATCCAATGACTTACCCGTGCGTCTCCCGGCCTTCCAATCAGCATCTTGTCCGCCTGATTCATCATCCAATCACCCTCCAATGCCTGGTTTTTAAAGGACCTTCGGCTGTGTTCCTCCTCGCTTGTCAGCTGAGCTCATCCCTCCTCCACCCCACCTCCACCATCTTCCTTCACATCTACTCCTGGCTTCCTCGCTCCCTGGCCGCCAATCCACCACCAGTGTCAGATCAGGGGGAAGACATCTCTAAATCTAAGCCTTACAATTGGTTGACTTAGCTCATATCATTCACAGCATTCATGTCTTCCTCCCAGGTCCGAGCGCCAAAGATATAATTATGTAATTTCACATCATTAAAACGTTTCTAATTGCCAAACCTCTCTTTGTGAGTCTCTTCAGATTGAAATAAAATTTAAACATTATTCACTGGGGAGTAGGCAAGTCCTTAGAACTGTTCCGACCCATTATGCGTGTCGATAACGTAGAAATATTCCTTTTAAAACGGGTCCACGTCTGGACTAAGAGTCGGAGACTTCCTGGTGCTCTGTACCTTCCTCCTAACTTCTTCCAGGAGAGCCCAGCATGGCCACGGTCTGTCGGGGAGGGCTCTTTTACAGTGAACAGCTTTTCACTGTGGACAGCAAGGTCCCTTACACTATCTGTTCCAAGTTGGAAAATTCTAATTAACTTTTATCCCATGTATTGACAACTTGTCAATATTTTATGTTATTAGTTTTCAACCTTGAGAACTGAGGGATTCAGAAGTGTCAGAAAGTGTTTCAAATACAGGTCCTTCTCAAAATATTAGCATATTGTGATAAAGTTCATTATTTTCCATAATGTCATGATGAAAATTTAACATTCATATATTTTAGATTCATTGCACACTAACTGAAATATTTCAGGTCTTTTATTGTCTTAATATGGATGATTTTGGCATACAGCTCATGAAAACCCAAAATTCCTATCTCACAAAATTAGCATATTTAATCCGACCAATAAAAGAAAAGTGTTTTTAATACAAAAAACGTCAACCTTCAAATAATCATGTACAGTTATGCACTCAATACTTGGTCAGGAATCCTTTTGCAGAAATGACTGCTTCAATGCGGCGTGGCATTGAGGCAATCAGCCTGTGGCACTGCTGAGGTCTTATGGAGGCCCAGGATGCTTCGATAGCGGCCTTTAGCTCATCCAGAGTGTTGGGTCTTGAGTCTCTCAACGTTCTCTTCACAATATCCCACAGATTCTCTATGGGGTTCAGGTCAGGAGAGTTGGCAGGCCAATTGAGCACAGTGATACCATGGTCAGTAAACCATTTACCAGTGGTTTTGGCACTGTGAGCAGGTTCCAGGTCGTGCTGAAAAATGAAATCTTCATCTCCATAAAGCTTTTCAGCAGATGGAAGCATGAAGTGCTCCAAAATCTCCTGATAGCTAGCTGCATTGACCCTGCCCTTGATAAAACACAGTGGACCAACACCAGCAGCTGACACGGCACCCCAGACCATCACTGACTGTGGGTACTTGACACTGGACTTCTGGCATTTTGGCATTTCCTTCTCCCCAGTCTTTCTCCAGACTCTGGCACCTTGATTTCCGAATGACATGCAGAATTTGCTTTCATCCGAAAAAAGTACTTTGGACCACTGAGCAACTGTCCAGTGCTGCTTCTCTGTAGCCCAAGTCAGGCGCTTCTGCCGCTGTTTCTGGTTCAAAAGTGGCTTGACCTGGGGAATGCGGCACCTGTAGCCCATTTCCTGCACACGCCTGTGCACGGTGGCTCTGGATGTTTCTACTCCAGACTCAGTCCACTGCTTCCGCAGGTCCCCCATGGTCTGGAATCGGCCCTTCTCCACAATCTTCCTCAGGGTCCGGTCACCTCTTCTCGTTGTGCAGCGTTTTCTGCCACACTTTTTCCTTCCCACAGACTTCCCACTGAGGTGCCTTGATACAGCACTCTGGGAACAGCCTATTCGTTCAGAAATGTCTTTCTGTGTCTTACCCTCTTGCTTGAGGGTGTCAATAGTGGCCTTCTGGACAGCAGTCAGGTCGGTAGTTTTACCCATGATTGGGGTTTTGAGTGATGAACCAGGCTGGGAGTTTCAAAGGCCTCAGGAATCTTTTGCAGGTGTTTAGAGTTAACTCGTTGATTCAGATGATTAGGTTCATAGCTCGTTTAGAGACCCTTTTAATGATATGCTAATTTTGTGAGATAGGAATTTTGGGTTTTCATGAGCTGTATGCCAAAATCATCCGTATTAAGACAATAAAAGACCTGAAATATTTCAGTTAGTGTGCAATGAATCTAAAATATATGAATGTTAAATTTTCATCATGACATTATGGAAAATAATGAACTTTTTCACTATATGCTAATATTTTGAGAAGGACCTGTATTTTTTGTAATATCAAAATAAATGTGCAAAAATGGGACCAAAGTTGAGGTAAAATAATAGTAATAGAGGTGTGATGTTACATTAGTGGATAAGAGCCTTTTGTGTACTGTTCTGGCTTTAGAAATACTTACTGAGCATATTCAAGAGTCTTCTACCTGTCTATCATAATGTACAAGTAGATGCTTTGGCCATTGTTGAAGACATTATGCCCTGTCTGTTTAAAAATAAAGAAACTTCTGGGGATATATTTTTAGATTTCCTTTCATATAAAAAGGGGGAGAACAATCCTGAAACCTCCCAGCACCAGCCTCCCTGATTTGTGCTATTAATTTCAATTCATTTCATTGATACTTGGTATTAAATGTCTGCCTGCAAAAATAAGTCCTAAGCTTAGATTTAAAGATGCCTGGGTGGAGCTAAGGTCTAAGAAAAGTTGGTTCCAATGTCAGGGTGCTGCCTATAAAAATGCCAGGTGGACCCAATGCAAAAGCCTGGTCTTCGGAACATCTAATAAAAGTTGATTTGATGACCTTAGAGATCTGCCATGTACAGCAAGATGTGAATGTTCATGGCCCGCATTCACAAAGGTTCGCAGAGTCATCTCAAGGAGCTCCTATCACAGCCTAAACATTCCTGCCAGGGAGTCTCAGCTTAAAAGTGATTCAGCTAGCTGCTGAGAGCGACTCTGAGCAAGGAGACAACAGAAATTCCTCTCATAGCGAGGAGGTGTGGTTGACGCTGTTGCTAGGTGTGGTTGAACCCATTACTAGGTGTGACGCTGTCTTCTAAAAGCTGTGATTGGTCGTAACAAAAACCAAAACAACACAAAATTAGCTCCTATTAATCAGTGGATTCAGGAGAATTTAACCATTTATAAAATTTAGACTGGATTAAGAAATGTGTGAATTAGGGAGATGAAACTTAAAAATTAAATGAACCAGAGAACACCAGGATTGGCAAATTCGCCACTGGCGCCCTGTGCTCTTCACAGATGAAAGCAGGTTCACACTGAGCACACCGTGGAGAGGGATCTGCTGCCTGCAACATCCTTCAGCATGACCTGTTTGGCAGTGGGTCAGTAATGGTGTGGGGTGGCATTTCTTTGGAGGCCCGCATGCCATTAGGTATCGAGATGAGATCCTCAGACCCCTTGTGAGACCATATGCTGGTGCGGTTGACCCTGGGTTCCTCCTAATGCAGGACAATGCTAGACCTCATGTGGCTGGAGTGTGTCAGCAGTTCCTGCAAGATGAAGACATTGAAGCTATGGACTGGCCCGCCTGTTCCCCAGACCTGAATCCGATTGAGCATATCTGGGACATCATGTCTCGCTCCATCCACCAACGTCACGTTGCACCACAGACTGTCCAGGAGTTGGCAGATGCTTTAGTCCAGGTCTGGGAGGAGATTCCTCAGGAGACCATCCACCGTCTCATCAGGAGCATGCCCAGGCGTTGTAGGGAGGTCATACAGGCACGTGAAGGCCACACACAATACTGAGCCTCATTTTGACTTGTTTTAAGGACATTAGATCAATGTTGGGTCAGCCTGTAGTGTGTTTTTCCACTTTAATTTTGTGTGTGACTCCAAATCCAGGCCTCCATTGTTTAATACAATTGATTTCCATTTATGATTTTTGTGTGATTTTGTTGTCAGCACAACTTTGTACAGAGCAAAGTATTCAATGAGAATACTTCATTCATTCAGATCTAAGATGTGTTATGTGAATTCTTCTGTACTTTATTATTTGTAAATTCCCTAACTTTTTATTCATGATTATTCATTATTGTTTCTCTTATTTATTTATCCTTCCTATTACCTTTCTAGAGGTGCACCTTAAACCTGTCCTGCTGCTGAAACTATTTATTTCCCCCCCAGAGGATGATAAGGTTAATCTCTATTTCTTATCGCTATATTAATCATTTTATAATTGTTACAGACATTTATGTGCTTATTTAGGGGTGGATCCCTGCATGATCAAGCCGGTAACGTCTTATTAATTCATTGTTGCTCATTGCATGGAGAATATCTCTACTTTCTCTGTGTCTTTCTGCCATCTTTACTTCTAACAACACTCTTAGGCTCACTAAAAGTCCTCCTCAGTGCTCTTAATATTTGTTCACCTAAGGAGCTATCTTAAGGCCTAAAGTGCTTTGTGAATAATTTTTATTACCGAAGGAAAATCTTACTGAGAAATTCTAAGATTTTTCTTAGAATGACATCACTAGGAGCTACTTTAAATAAGGCTGGGCAGGGCAATTAAGAGCTTTAAAAGCAAACACAGTTTAAGATTAATTTCAAATAAATTCTAAAAAGGACAGGAAGCCAATGTTAAGACGATAAGAGGGTTGATGTGCTCACGTTTAGACATGTTGGTTAAAAGACAGGAAGCAGCATTCTTGGCAAGCTGAAAATGTTTGAGACTATGAGGCTTGACAATCTTCTTTAAAGTTCCTCTTAATATAGCAGCATGACGAGCTCTCTGTATAAGTATAGTACAACCCAAATTCCAATGAAGTTGGGATGTTGTTAGAAATTTCACTAAAAACAGAATATAATGGTTTGCAAAGCCTATTCACCCTATATGCAATTGAATACTCTACAAAATATTTAGTTTTCAAACTGTTAAACTTTATTGTTTTGTTTTTTGTTATTGTTTTTTCTAAACATCATTTTGAATTTGATGTTTACAACGCGTTCCAAAAAAGCTGGGAAAGGAGAAATAAAATACTGTTAAAATTGAGGAATGCTCAAAAAACACCAGTTTGGAAAATTCCACAGGTGAACAGTTTAACCGGAAACAGGTGAGTGCCATGATTGGGTATAAAAGGAGCATCTCCAAAATACTCAGATGTTCACTAACAAGGATGGGGTACTAGACTGGCCTGCCTGGCCACAGAGTTTCAACAATTAGGGTCCCCAGTACCCAAACACTTGTTCAGTGTTGTTAAATGCAAAGGTGATGTAACACAGTGGTAGACATGACCTTGTCCCAGATTTTTTGGGAATATAAATAATTGTATTCCGTTTTTATTTGCGTTTCACAAAACGTCAACTTCATTGGAATTGGGGTTGTATGAAAAACTTTCCCCTTGAACATTTTGAATAAGTTATAATGATTCCTCTCTCCTTCCAGGTTCTCAGTTTACACCACCTCACCCAGCAATTTGCAGTCTAAACAATTTTGCAGTCTAAACTGAGTGGGAGTACACTTGACAATACTGTGTGAATGCTTGTATTTTGAGACACATCAAACACATTCCAGCAGATTTTCATCTCGGCTGCTGTTCTGACTTTCGCACTCTGATTGTGACACACTTTATGTGCAATAATTAACTTTTTCCACCCCACAGTGATGACAAACAGCACAGATGGCTGAATGACACAGTTTAGATTAAAACAGATTCGGCACCCACATTTCTTCCTTCTGCAATAACTTCATAAAGAGACTTCCACTGGTGTGTTTACTCACAGCAAGTGCCTCACCACAATAATACCGCTGCCACTTGTGGATGTCTTGTCTCACATCATTGTCCTTTGTTTATTTTGCTTCTTTCAGGCTCCCCACCTTTTTTTGTTTCTGATATTCAACAATAGTCCTCCTGTATACCGCTTCCAAGTTTAGCTCTTGCCTGCCTCATTTGAAAGTCAAATATTCGCTTTTGCTTTTTCCCACCACCACACTTCAAGAGCTGCACAGAGGCAGCAAACGCTTAATCAAGTCGTAGCAGCAGTGCGGCATTCAGAGATAACAGGCGGGAATGTGGGTCATCCTGTGCTGTGCACCAAGCTAACCCAGAGCCACCAGAAGCACAGAGATTATTTGCTGACCCTTGCTGCTGTGGTCCAGACTGTGTTTCTGTCTGATCTCTTGACTGGAGTTGTCACATTAAATCATAGAAAGCATAAAAGGAAAAAGGGAGGACTGCAATTTCTGACGATGTAGTGAGAAAAAAGAACAAGTTCTCCAGCTGTATTTTATGAAACTGGCCTTAGGTCAAACCACAATGCAACCATAATGAAACTCAGAAATTCTGTAACGTTTTTGCAATTTTGCCTTAATTTGGTGTTGCATATACCAGCCCATTTATTTCTCCACATAATTCAGATTATGGTGCTGATACAGTTACAAAATAAATTTATTTCCAGGTAATTGCTCTTAAATTGAGAAAAAAACACATTTTGCTTTTAATGGCACAAGGTAATTTCTATCATCAAGTATTTTATCAAATGTAAGAGCATCTGTCTGACAGCATAAGCTTGGCCCATACTGGGTCACGGAGCAGTTCAATTATCCAAAAAACAGCAGCAAATCCACAGCAGAATTGCTAAATAAGAGATGAACTAAGTTGTTGCAATGTCCCAGTCAAAATCCGGACCTCAACCTGATTGAAATGCTGTTGTGAGACTTTAAGAAAGCTGTGCAGAAACAATGTGAAATACAGAGCAAAACAGAAAACAACTACTGAGTGCATTCACTATGAAAGGTGACTTCATTCTTCAATACATGCTGACAGTGTAGAATCTGTGATGTGTTTTAGCACTCTTGGACTTGATTTCAGTATTTTTAGAGCCTGATAAAGACCTTTATAAAGACATCATTTTGAATGTGAATTGATCTAACACCTCTGAATTTCAATTCAGAGGTGTTAGAGTTAGAAAGCTGATAAATACAGACAAGTAGAAAATAAGACATAAGTGAACCAAGTAAGTTTGACTTGCAAGGGTGAGACAATCCTCTGCCAGAACAGCAACTTCCTTCTCACAAAGGGAAAACCCTTGCACCAGCCTTTTATTTACAACTCACATTCCTACAAGTAAAAAGCGGGAATCGGTTCAGCCAATTCTTACAGAGATTTCAACCTAATAGTGTTGTCAATCCCATATATGGTATAAGCATGTCATGTCCAGAGAGTGATCCACTCCAGACCGCATTCCTTAACCTTCCAGAAATGCTGTTATACACTAGAAAACAATCATAGGAATCATCTTAACTATAATAGAACTTCAAACATAAACATAGTTTAAACTGAACAATGATAACTTATATACATTTTCCCAACAATTCCCTCCTGTTTATTATTGATTAGTTTAATATCATATCCATGTACACACTTCCAAAAGGCTTTATGCATACACTTCATTAAACATTAAACTATTGTTAAGTTTAGTGACTCCTCCTCCATAATGTCATCATAGTCTTGGTTCTTGGCCATTTGGTCATTTGGTCTGTGCACGTAATGTTTCATAGATCCAGCCTATGATTAGTTAACAAAACTTCCACACAGTGTGATGTTATTTCTCCAGCTTCCACCTATAGGAGAAAACTTTATTGTTAATAAATGAGCTGCATTTCCTAGAACACTGCATCCCACTGTCTTCCTCCTGGATGATCATCACCTGTTGAAAAACGTATTATTTTATTAGTGTTATGGCCCAAAAAAAAAAAAAATAAATATCACAACATATTTAAAGAGGACATGGAGACAAAATACGGATTCAAACATTCTGTTTACTGATTACTTTGTTTCTTTGATTTTCCTGAAATCACATGAAGACTGGAACTTTTAATTGCTGTTTTCTGCAAAAAAAAAAAAAAAAAGACAAACTTAGAACCCATATCTCCCCTCAAAAGTACAAACAAAAAGATGGACCTGATGAGCTGGCCTAAAAGAATCAACAGGTGCGGCAGCGGGACAACCCTATACAGGGCCGTCGAAGCCACTACCAACACCAAACTAAGAAAAAAAGAAATCCCAAAAGAATCAGGCCAAAATCAGAAAAAAAGGCTAAAGCTACCAACAAAAGCTACCGCATGGTAAGATGCTGCTGTGGCCTGCAGTAATGACAACCAGCTGGGAGCACGCACACGCGAGGCGCGCCCCAGCAGCAGAAGAAAGAACGCAAACGAGAGAGAGAAAGGGACAGACAGTGCGCTCAAAGTCCATCCTATTTATAGGCTTGCGAAGACAAACGCCGTACTTAGAAAGCACGCAAAAAATAATATAACCAACACTAAACAAAAACACTGAGACTTAAGCCAAAAATACAAAAAAAAAAAGAAAATCTAAACAATAATAATGATAATAATAATAATGTGCCCAGAGCACATAACAATTAGTCAGTTTGTTTCACATATTCACTCAGATTTTTAAACATTCCAGTAGATGAAGTTATTAGTATCTCATGTAGACTGACATATAGTTGCACTTGCAAAGGATCTCAGCTTATCCATGTATGCTGCTGAAATGTCTATCATCTCCTCGGTCTCATCAACTTCCCCTTTTCCTTCTTTAACAACATTCTGTTCTCCCTTATCCAGTCATTGTTGACTGGGTTGTCCAGTTGGACAGTTTTGAGCCCAGTGTCCATGTTGTCCACAGGACCAACATGTGTCATTGTCACTTCCTCTTCCTCTGATTCTACCCCTCCCCCTACTTACTGGTCCTGCATAAAATATGTCATCTTCAGCATAGAAGGTATCAGTAGGGGGCTGTTTTTTCTTTCCACTGACCATCTTTTCAGCATGCATTGTCCAGTTCTTCTAACTACTAACCGAGCAGGTGGGTAGATCAATATTATGTTTTTTGACCCAATTACGAATCTCAGGTAAAGCATTTGCCTGGAGGGCATTTTTGAAATGCTGTTTATAGGGACTGTCATCAGCATTATCATGTTGCAGTCCACTATTCCTTTTAAAAACTTCTTCCATTCTCAGTCTATACTCAATGATTGGCTCCTCTATTTTCTGTTTAGTTTGGTTAATGATGGTATAATCTGCTCTCTGTCTAAACTCTCCTAACATTTCCCACAACACCACAAATCGTGGATTATCTGTTCAACTGGCGCTAAGGGTTCAGGGCAGTCGCAGCTGTAGCAGCACCCTGGGGTTGTGGCTGCCTGCCCCTCCCCCTTAGTACACAAGCGTCGTTATCCTCTTCTCTGGCTTCTGCTATATAAGCATCCTTGCTTTTTTTTTTTTTTTTTTAAGTCTCTGTACCAAATGGGTACAAGCAGGAACTGAAAAACCTTCTTAAAATTATAATCTTTCTACCATTTAGCGGGATTTTTTACTGTATCTGGATCTTTTTGAGTGCATAAACTTTGCATCTCCTTCTAACGGGGGCTGCTTCCGGATGTAGTTTCCCATCTTAAGAGTTGTTGATTTTTATCTATTAAAACTATTGTTACTTATTTGATTCTTTATGCTTTAATATATACACATTTATACTGTTTACTCTAGTTTATTATTATTATTCGGACTCCGCTCCTTTTTTTTTTCCTATAACAGGAGTGTATTTATTACATATGTTGTACCATCAAATCAAAACAGAATTCCTCAACGGGCCCCCAACATCTCCCAGAAAACAGGCTTCTAGATCAAACACCTAGTTTTGATCCGGTTTTCCGCATTGAGTTCTACTCTCGGAGATTGCAGGGGTTTTAGACTGACATTTGATGACACCTAATATCCAAATCAGAATTCCTTACGACACATCTCAGCTGTCAACAACTTTATGTTAACACCAGCAAGGTTTCGGGTAGTCTCACTGAGTGTGCCGTATGATTCTGCAGACACACACACATGCACCAACACACAGTCACTTACAGGCCTAAATCACCTAGACTAGGTTTTCCGTATTTTAGCGTAACACTTCTTTCTAGAGTAAGGATTTTTTCTATGGAGTCAACTGCTTTTGAATCTCCTTAAGGGAAATTTCGAGGACCGTCTAATCTCAAGACCCCTATTTATTATTAGACCTCTTTAAAAACTGCAGTTCTGTTAAATGCCGAGCATACCGGCTCGTGTATTTATCTAGCGCTAACGCCAAACTTAATATATTAAGTATATAAAAAGAAATACGCAAGCCTACCGGCTGGCGTATTTCTTTTTATATACTTAATTGGTTCTGTCTTACCTATGCGTTCGTTCACACTGTCTGTAGGAACACGTTGATCCACCTTCCCGGTGCCCCTCGGTCGATTCGGCGGTTACCAACACAGAATTTACTGTGCAGGATTTTTGTGCTCCAGACGTTCTGAAGGCTGCGCAGACTGGAACCCCACACGCACCACAGGGCCCGGGCGGCAGATATCTAACTCTAAAATGTTAGAGTTAGAAAGCTGATAAATACAGACATGTATAAAATAAGACACAGGTGAACCAAGTAAGTTTGACTTGCAAGGGAAAGACAGTCCTCTGCCAGAACAGCGACTTCCTTCTCACAAAGGGAAAATCCTTGCACCAGCCTTTTATTTACAACTCACATTCCTACAAGTAAAAAGCAGGAATCAGTTCAGCCAATTCTTACAGAGATTTCAACCTAAAAGAGTAGTCATTCCATATATGGTATAAGCATGTCATGTCCAGAGAGTGATCCACTCCAGACCGCATTCCTTAACCTTCCAGAAATGCTGTTATACACTAGAAAACAATCATAGGAATAATCTTAACTATAATAGAACTTCAAACATAAACATAGTTTAAACTGAACAATGATAACTTATATACATTTTCCCAACAAGAGGATACTTTGTTTTTACATTTTATTTTTGCATATTGAAGAGGGCAAATAAAGAACCTGGACATGGGTTTGGTTAAAGAGAAAAAAAAGTTTATAATCTATTTGAAAAAGTAGCAGGAAGTGCTTTGTAATAATGCCAAGAACAATAGACACAAATACAAAGCGGCACCATGTCATGCAGCTGAATATGCTCCTATGATTAATCTTTTCAAGGGCTGTTAAAGGAGGCACGGTTCTCTGATACAGCATTCCTTCCCCACATGCTTCTTTCTGTGCTTGTTAAACACCATAGGACATCCATTAGGGTCTGCAGCCTTGCAGTGATCCAATGGATCTGAATTCAAGGTCTAAGAGCTAAAAGGAAAAAAATCTGCCCAAAGTTCCTTACTTTGTCTTTGACAGTATGCCTAACAAGGCTGTGGAAGCTGTACTGAAAATGTTAAAGCCTCAAAATTCCTTTTATTGTGTTTTTTTTGTCATACAATGTATTATTTAAGCACTAAAGTCAAGAAACTGATCAGATTCTATCTGAAAAACTTGAAAATCTGCATTAGTGTCAGAGCAGTAGTAAGCAGTGTGCCTGTGTTTATCTCTTCTCTTACACACTGGTCATTGTAATCATGCATGTGCCTCTGTATTCTTAATTAATTCCCTCATACCCTGCATGTACATTTGCATATTCTCATCATTTCAATATCAAAAGAGCCTCAGAAAAACCTTGAATTCAAAAGACAGCCAACAGTGAGGGAGACAGTACAAACCCAGAAAGTAAGGCCAAGGTTGAAAATATAAAATTCTTAAACAAAAAAACCCAACAATCTTAAGCTCTTGCCTAAAATAGCGTCTTTTGTATGTATTCTGTGGAATGAGCACCAGCACGAGTGTCCTTCAAAGTTGGATATCAGTGGAGGGAAAAATGATTTGATCTGATTTGCTTGGCATTTTTTTAATTTTCCCAGAATAAAACTGAGTTGATTTTAGGGTCATGAGTTATTTTTTATTATTATTTTTTTTTTATCCATGTCTTGTACGGCAGAGTAGCGCTCAGAATTGTTGTCTGAGTGCCCAGAAAAAGCCTAACAGATTTACTTTTACAAGTGGGGCATTACAGCTAACGCTTTGAAGCTCTACTTGATATTTATAAAAGAAACTTTATTAGAAACTGCTTGGGGATATTTTCAATTGTTACGGACACAGAGACAGAAACGAAAAGGAAAAATAAAATAAGAAGCACAAAAGAGAGAGAGGTGGAGCAAAAATGAAAAGGGAAGAGAAGGAGAAAAGAATAGATGAGAGAAAGAAGGATGAAGAGAATACAAGATAACACCCTGCTTGCTTTTACACCTGCCGAAACATACATATTAACAGCTTTTTCACCCAAGAGTGCATGGTACTTATGAATGCAAGATTCAAAAGTACATTTACCAGTATTTAGTGGAAATATAGAACATTTGTGTATCCGTTGTCAAGATGAGGTGGGATCTTTCCATGTATCCATGCAGAAATTAATTAAACATTCATAATTAAATCAATGAAATATGATTCGGAGTATGTTTTAATTCTTCTTTCTTTTGCAGAAGTGTATCACTATGATTGAGTTTAACAAGAATGATATATGATGAAATGAGAGCCTAATCTTTAGAGTATCAAATAAATAATGATCATATTACATGGATAAGATGTCATAAAATAGTAAAATGAGTATATCTTCGCACTCTGGAACTGAGGACTGAAGAGGCCTGTATGGAGTTACACATTAACTGTGACTGTGTTATCTTTTTCAAAAGTCTCAACTCTTATCTTTTTCAGAAGTAGAAAACTACAAGTAAAATGAAAGAAATATGTATGATGAGTTTCTATTTTACATTTATTAAATGTAATTAAGAGGGATAATGTTAATCAATTGTGATGTATGAATTAAAAGAATGAAGTGATGTTTTTTTTTTAGCTGTAACTGGTGTGAGAGCCAGAAGCAGAGAAATACTGTGTTAAAAAGCTTGGGGCTGAGCAGATAAGGAGGGCACCATGGCCTGGGAGCCAGAGGCGGCCGAGTCATAACATCAGGACGGGAGAGGCAGAGGAGAGACAGCTTCACGGGAACTGGGCATGGATGGAAGGTCAAAGGAAGGTCAACGAGCAAGCTCAAGTCATAACAAGCATGGGAGCGAGAAACGCGAAGCCAGGTGCACACTGTTTTTCGTCAGTCTGAAGTTCGAAAAACAGGCAAAAGTTATAACACCGGGAGCCAGCTGCGGGCTGTTTATGACTCTGTCTACGGAGGCTGGGAGACAGCACCAAAAAGTCACGCTGACCATGTAACTCAATGATGGGAAAGCTTGCCCGGCAACAGGGGATGAGCAGTGAGGCTAACTGCAATATAAAAACTGTGCCAAAGAAAGAAACAGGGTTGTTTCCTCGCAGAAGACCAGCGAACAAGATCGGACAGATGAATCAGAAGACCGGAGATGCTGCCAATTCTGCATTATAAAGAGGATCAACCCGTGTGCCCTGAGAAGAGCTGCAACTCAAAATTGAGAATCTGAATTTCATATGTTGCATTTTTTACCAAGACAACTGAATTTAATTTGGTCAGTGAACAACTGATTGCTCGACGTTTCAGGCTTCTGGATGTCCTGAACCAACCTCAATTACACCTCAACGGTTTCCTTTAACTATTCAGCCTCTGGAAGCTACCGACTTTTGAAACATATGCAAACAAAGTTTCTGTTTTTTAAAGTTTTTTTTTTTTTTTCCAACTTGACCATCAAAACCCCGAGCATCAGCGCCTGTCCACTTAGAGGAAGAAAACTGAAGATTTGCCTTTCACCCAAGAAGACAATCCCTAGTTGCCTACTGAAGAAATCATTCCATTCGGATCCATGGTGAGCCTCCTTCTCCAAAGCCTCTTCAGCCATACCAGTTTCAGCATTAGAGAAATATAGGTTGAGTTGATTGATTTATTTCTATAATTCAAATTATTAAGTTTTGCTGATTTTTAAGCTGTTACTGACCCCTGCAAAAGCATTACTAATTAAAGAAAGCATATAAAATTCTAGATTAATTAGTCAATAATTTGAGTCACCTTATTTTTAGGTTTTTCGTTGGTGGTAAAAAGTCTTGTTCCCTGGTTCCAAATGATTTTTAGGAGGTTTTTATACAGGGGTTGGACAATGAAACTGAAACACCTGTCATTTTAGTGTGGGAGGTTTCATGGCTAAATTGGACCAGCCTGGTAGCCAGTCTTCATTGATTGCACATTGCACCAGTAAGAGCAGAGTGTGAAGGTTCAATTAGCAGGGTAAGAGCACAGTTTTGCTCAAAATATTGGAATGCACACAACATTATGGGTGACATACCAGAGTTCAAAAGAGGACAAATTGTTGGTGCACGTCTTGCTGGCGCATCTGTGGCCAAGACAGCAAGTCTTTGTGATGTATCAAGAGCCACGGTATCCAGGGTAATGTCAGCATACCACCAAGAAGGACGAACCACATCCAACAAGATTAACTGTGGACGCAAGAGGAAGCTGTCTCAAAGGGATGTTCGGGTGCTAACCCGGATTGTATCCAAAAAACATAAAACCACGGCTGCCCAAATCACGGCAGAATTAAATGTGCACCTCAACTCTCCTGTTTCTACCAGAACTGTCCGTCAGGAGCTCCACAGGGTCAATATACACGGCCGGGCTGCAATAGCCAAACCTTTGGTCACTCATGCCAATGCCAAACGTTGGTTTCAATGGTGCAAGGAGCACAAATCTTGGGCTGTGGACAATGTGAAACATGTACTGTTCTCTTATGAGTCCACCTTTACTGTTTTCCCCACATCCGGGAGAGTTACGGTGTGGAGAAGCCCCAAAGAAGCGTACCACCCAGACTGTTGCATGCCCAGAGTGAAGCATGGGGGTGGATCAGTGATGGTTTGGGCTGCCATATCATGGCATTCCCTTGGCCCAATACTTGGTTTGATGAACATGAAAGTGAAGTTGAACATCTCCCATGGCCTGCACAGTCACCAGATCTAAATATTATTGAGCCACTTTGTGGTGTTTTGGAGGAGTGAGTCAGGAAACGTTTTCCTCCACCAGTATCACGTAGTGACCTGGCCACTATCCTGCAAGAAGAATGGCTTAAAATCCCTCTGACCACTGTGCAGGACTTGTATATGTCATTCCCAAGACAAATTGACGCTGTATTGGCCGCAAAAGGAGGCCTTACACCATACTAATAAATTATTGTGGTCTAAAACCAGGTGTTTCAGTTTCATTGTCCAACCCCTGTAGGTTGCCTTAAGGCAAACTTGTTAAAACAATGCCCATGGGCTCGTGACGAGCCACTAAAATCAACCTAATCCATATACCAATTGCAAGTTGTAAAATAAGGAATGAGCAGCCGTTAACAGAAGTGACTGTTGAGGAGTGGACGACTGCTGTGGGCTAATGGGTCGTCCAGACCACCAGTTGAAGAAGGGCGAGACTTTTGGATGCAGGCTGTTAGAGGTTAGGCGTGTCATTTCCTGACACCGGCTTAAATAGATTTTCCAGTAAACCTGCTTAGTAAGACCTTCCAGGTTTAGGGAAGTCTGGATCCATTGGATGGAGAGTTGGATTGAGTAATCCCCTTAAAAATAGGGAAGTAGGAGGGAGGTGTTAGCTCATCAGACAATGGAACCATTAACACCTGAATCTAAACACCTGTGGGTCTGAGTGTGAGCGCGGTTGTGTATACAAGGTTTCTCTATAAAAATATGCAATAGTGAGCGTGAGGGGCCACATAACTGCCCCCCTGCAACTGGGACAGATATGGAGGAGATCCAAGCTATAGACATCTAAAGGCCCCCCGAGCACAGGAACCCCAGGAGAACCACTGCCAGGACTACCGCAACCGCCCCAGAGAGTCCCAGCGGAACCACCCAGCAGCCACACTGCAAAAGTCCCAGGGAGCTTCAGCGACGAGCCCACAGGTCCCACCAGCGCAGCCGTCTACACCAGAGCAGATCCAGCCATGGACCCAGATACCCGAGACCCCAGGACATATCACTCTCTAAGCAGAGGCCCAACAGAGCCCAGGGGTCCAGGCCCAGGCCCAGGCAAGCATGCACCGGGAATGAGCCAGCACACACCAAAGCACCCAGCCCCATACAAGTACACCAGTGGGCAGAGACACCAACCACCAGCAGGTAGTGTGGCAGGGAGGAAATAGGCCCTACATTTGATGAGGGCCTAAACTGATCCAGGAGAGGGAGCAGTCCAAGACCCAACCTGACACAAAAAAAACAGGCACACACATTCACAATCATACATTCCCACCCTCATGCATACACATAAAAACACTCACACCCATGCACCCAACGTAAAGACAAATAACAATGGACCTCGTACACTCACTCACACTCCCCATACATACTCTATAGTCCCAGGTCCAGTTGCCGATAGCCCATAGACCAGCCCCTAGACCCAGGAGGGGGTCACCCTTCCCTCCAGGGGTGGAGATAGGTAGACCATCCCAGCACCTGAACCTGGGCTGGGTTAGCCTGGGCTGGTGCCTGAACCTAAGCAACCCCGTCCCTGGTAAAAGACTTGGAATAAAAAAGAAAAAGGGTTTACTGTTCAATAGTTACCTAGTTACATTTTTGTAACTAGTTGTTGGGGGCTGACCCCATCCCCCGACGACCCCCGTCCTCATCCAGAGAAGGGGCCAAGAGGGGTCTACATGGTCCAAACTAGGCAGTTTGGGTGTGGGAAAGACCCCACTTTACAATTGTCCAGTTTAAGTAGTTCACAAATATCGCTAAAGTTGAGGTCAGGAAAATTGAGAAGGTTATTCAAGAAGTTAGCCTGCCTTATGCATTCCAAAACAATTTTTGCTATGTTCCCTGTTTTTGTAAGATGTTGCTAGATTTGTGTGAGAATTGTCAAGGTGGTAAATATTTTACTCTAACTGCTTTGCAATCAGCAGAGATCTTTCAAAATCAAATGCAGAGCCAGAATCAATATTCGCTCTAGTTGTAGACATGGATATCGCAATAAAGTTGGATGTGGCTCAGGTGGTAGGAGTTCGTCCTGTAACCTGTGGGTTGCCGGTTGGAACCCCCGCTCTGTCTGCCTCAGTAGTTGTGTCCATGGGCACAACTTTAACAATTGGAATGTATGTACCTGAATGTTGTGAAGTGCCTTGAGACAACATGTGTTGTGAATTGGCGCTATATAAATAAAACTGAATTGAATTGAATCCACCTTGCCTGCTGATGGTGGTCAGAGGGCTCAGTGGTGCCGATTGTATGGCAGTCTCACTTCTGTCAGTCTGCACCAGGGCAGCTGTGGCTACATTGTAGCTCACAACTGCCAGTGTGTGAATGTGTCGATGAATGGGTGAATGACTGATTGTAGTGTAAAACGCTTTGGGGACTCTGGCGACTTGATAAAGCACTATACAAGTTCAGGTCATTTACCATTTACTATTCAAAACCCAAGTTACGTGTTTGACATCATTGTACTGTTGGAGCATTCGGTGCAGTCAAGGTTTCAACCACTTAGTTTTTGAGTTGTTTAAGGTAGCTGAATTAAAAGGTGGACCTCCAAAATAAATAAACAAATGTGTCCATAAAAACCAAACACAGCATTGCCGCATTGCAGTTGTTTTGTACTGTGGGACTGATGTAGACCTCACTCAGAAAAAAAGAGCTAACCTCTGGATGTTTTGGCCAAGTCATAAATGTTGTTAAATCATTATGAAAGGTTATTTAGTGACTTTCACATTAGCAAGGGTTTAAAACTGAAGTGGCTGACATTTTTAAGATGGCCTAATGAGCACAGACAAAAACTCTACCAACAGGAAAGCAAATTATGCTGTACACATCATTACATGTAATTCAGGAAATATTTGTGAGAAAGGGGTTTTTATTTTTGCCTCTTGTCTGGAAAAGGTTGAGATTTGCATATAAATTGACCATTTTATTTTCCCCATTGCTACTTCCAGCCTTTATTTAATTTGTGTACATGTTAATGAGTTCTGCTGGTTTGGCACAGTGTGAGACTATTCATACAGTATGTTTAAATACATATTTTCTGCTTAACCAGTGGCTTCATTTCTTGATTAGACTGCTATGTTCCAACTTTTGTAGGTATGTTGTTTGTTATGCTGTAAATGTTACTCTTATTCTTTGGTTTGAGTTATCAGGCTTAGAACAGTGAATAATCTCTTTACCTCTGCAGTAGACTGTCTGACAACTTAATGTGCTTTGTGGACATGGTTCTTTTGTCCCTGCACATATGTATAAAGGGACTGCAGGAATATTCTATATTAACCAACACTGTTGGTTAATGTTGTTTTCTTGGATAGATGACACTGTCTACAAGCCATTAGCTGTATTTGTCATATATTTTGCTTTAAAGCCTTTTTTCCGGATGCACTGTAAATGAGAAGTGCAACTGAGGGGGCATACTGAGCTGTTGAGAATCAATGCAAGTCTGTTGTTTTTCTATTTATTGATGGTTTTGTTGGAGAGACGTGAAGCAAATCCATATGTTAGAGACAGAAGTATGCTGTTTGGACAGGTTTCCTTTGGTGGGGACAGAAAAGGTGCGAAATGAGGTCTTTGGATAACTTAGGGTAGGATGGATTGTGAGAATCCCAATCTCTATGTGTAATTTTATGTTTGGTTCCAGTTGAAGAGACTTCTGAACAGCTGCCATGAAAAACAACTCATGCAGTGAAAAAGTGAACACCTAAAAGGTTTCTCAAAAACATTGGTGAACAAACACGATCATGCATCATGTAACACAGCAGACAGGTCAGACAAAACAACCAAAACAGATCAGACAGAAATTTGACTTTTTGGCCTACATGCATAACGCTATGTGTTGAGGAAAGCAAATAATACACATTAACCACGTGAAACATGGTTGTGGCAGCATCATGCTGTAGGGATCCTTTTCATCAGCATGAATCAGGAAGCTGGTCAAAATTAAAGGGGAGATGGATTGAGCCAGATGCTGGGAAAAACTAAAAGAAAACCTAAGTACTAGATGCTGCAAAAAACCTTAACCTATTTTGCAAAGAAACGTTCACAAAAATATTGCATCTACATGTGTAAAACTGGTAGAAATATGCTCCAAAAGACTTGCTGTTTTCATTGCAATTAAAGATGGTTGTAAAAAAAATGGAAAGACCACATATCATTTTCTTCCCATTACTAATTATGCAGTACTCTGAGATGGTTTATAACATAATAAAATGCACTGAGGTGTGTGTTTGTAGTTTGACAAAATGTGGAATGGTTAAAGTAGTAAAAAAACAAAAAAAGTAGAGACTTTTAGAAGTCTGTACATCCAGCAAATGATTTAAAACACAGGCAGCCATTTCTTTGATTTTTCAAACCGTTCTATAGAACCTGCCTCTGTACTAAATGAAGCATACGGGCAACTGGCCCATATAAAGCTTTAAAGTACATGTAAAAAAGGCCTTGCTATCTGAATACACATAGAAGCTGAACATACATTTTTTAGGCATACATATCTGCTTTGTAAGGAAGTCCAAAATACAGGACTTAGCAGGCTGAAGAAAAATTATGGAAAAAAGTAAATACATTTTAATTTGAAGAAGGCCAAAGATGAAGATAAATATTTCTAACCTAACAAAGGGATCCTGCATTGAATAAAGTAATTTAAGAAAAATATAGAGTATGCTGAGGAACGTTTTAACTTATTACAAAATACAAAACATAAAAAGAAAATTGAACCCCTCAAACAAACAAAGAAAAAGGAGAAAAACAACATAGAGTTGTCATATTTTAGAAGGCAGTACCAAAGTGGACATTGGAACTCAGGAGCCGCATAATGAGTATAAGAATTAATTAAAATCGTGCATCAAGCAATTGTTTTGAGGAGAAGAAAGTGCATGAAGTGAAGGAGGCTTTTACACCAGACTCTCGCCGTGCCAGTGTTTGTTTGAAAGGTAACTTCAGTGTTATGACCTACTGACTGCCCAGACTCACTCTGAACCCAGTGGTATCTTATAATGTTGAGCCTGGAAAACCAGTAAAAAATTATATTTGTTGGCTTGCTGTCTAAAGTTTACGCAGTTCTTATTATTCTAATTTGATGGCTGGTTACGTTGACGGTTGTGATTGGTTTTTGCTCAGAACGTCATCTGCAGCAGTGAATTGTGGGTAATATACTTCGGCGAAGTCCGCTTCGATGCGGGCTTCGCCGAAGGGCGGATGTGGGTCACAAAGGGGGCGAGGCTAAGGACCACTCTGGAGAATAGGGACACACTACGCACTCGAACCCATCAACGGGAATGCGCAATTCAGGGACATAAGGGTGGGTATTGGGACAGGTCCAATATATACTGGGGAAAGTGGGCAGAGAAGGCATGGAAAGCAGGTGAGAGCAATCTGGTGAAAATTGGCAGGCACAGGTGGATAGAATTTGCTTAATTGTCAAAGTAGCAGTGCAGAGGGAAGGCTGAACTTCAGGAAAAGGACCAGACATATGGATAACAAAAAAGAAAGAAGGAAAATATAATCCTGAGGGAAAATAAACTAGAATGCACATAAAATAAACTAAGAAACTAAGCACAAGGAATTTATACAAAACACTGATCATAGCAAAGAATAAGGAACATAATGAGAAACACAAATAAGAACCAAAACCTAACACTCAAGAAAGCCCATCTTTGAGTAGAACTTTGAACAAAACTGCTCTGACTTTTGTCATATTTCATCTAAATACTGTTAAATTCTAAAGCCAATTGAAATGCCTGATCATGACAGTTTTCTGTGGAAATAAGCTGTGCATGAGGAGGACATTCCTAACAAGATCCAGACCACACTAGATTAATTTAGACATCCCAAATGTAACAGCAGTACCATAGGAGGTCTTTTGCTGGCTTGCTGTCTCCCAGTCAGACATGGTGTACGTTTTAAAGAGGGAGATTTAGAAACTGCAAGAGAAAGAGAAACTCTTGCCTCCTGAATTAAAATAATTAGGTATCAGACGTGTCACAGGCCATAAAAGCAAGCCAGAGGAGCTGATATTTGCTACCAGGCATCTAATGAAATGCTGGATAAAGGAATAATGGAGCTGAGCTCTATTCGTCCCTGAACACCTTGGTTGTGTGAAAACTACAAGCAAAGGACAAATGATTTTGTGCACCTATATTCTGGATTCATACAAACACAAAGAGAAGAAAGAAAGCAGTTTGTGAATTCACAGCACATCTCCTCAGTTTGCCCTGCTAGGAACAGCAGCAGCAGTCACGTCGAATGGATTGGAAACCCTTTAAAAACAATTATGCTGTGTACAGTGTGTGTTATGAGCAACCCTTAACAATTTATAATTTGCTCACGCTGTAAACACACAACCTTGAGACAAAGTGAAGGCCACTGACTCACGAAAATGGATAAATTGTGCTGAAAGTCATCTGTAAGAAATTTCAGCTTTTTTGCTGGTTGGATTGCTGTCCAGATCTTCCTAATAGACTCCTCTCTGATAAACTATAGTTACATTGCATTCATTCACGCTGTTTACATTATTCATTAAGGCTGTCGGTCAAACACCAAGACGTTTAAAAATGTTCGAGAGAAGATAAAAACAAAACAAATGTCACAATTTCAAGTGGACATGATGTCTTACTCAATGAATCAGACCCAAAATGGGGGAACTTATCAGTGAAACAAATGTCTTAACAAAAGGAGAGTACAACCCCACAACAGTTATTAATCTATCCTGGCAAATTTTATAGCTGTTTCGCAAAGGGTGCTGCAGAAAATAGTCTACACATGGAGGACATTCAAAACAACTGCCACACGCACGGTACACACTGCTTTTGAATGGGAAGAAAACCTGAAGCATTTTTTCCTGTTCAAACATCAGACTTGGGACAGTGTATCAATCCAACAAGCTCATGGATTATCTACAATGCTCAAGGACAAAAGTTTTATTTTCTTTTTGTCATTTGTTTACAGTGCCTTTATACATGTGAACATTCTCTACAACATTCTTCAAAAACAAGCCATGGATCCTCCCAAAACAAAAGAGGCTTTGGAGAATTTTACCCGGTCCATAAATAATCAGGAGTAGCTGACCATGGAGGAGCCAAATTTAGATGGAGGTGCTCCAAAATCGCATCAGATGTGGAGTTCAGAGTGTGCCACTCAGTGCTGCAAAATAATAATGGGGCAGTCAAAGGCTCGCTTTGAGAAAGCCCTAAACTCAATGTCATTTGAACTTATTAACCCGGATCTGTTCTCAGATTTTACCACCAGTTTCCCAATGAAGCAACTGGATACCACATGTGGACATTTCGCAGTGATCTGCAAAGAAAAACTGAAAGGTGAATTGATGGTGATGTACAGCAGGGTTAACTTATGCCTTGTCACCGTTAAATATGTGGCAGAGAACGATCTTCAGAGCACTTTTTCTGAGACCCTTAAATTAATGCAAATGACCATCATTACCTCAATGACATCTGCGATTCAGTGAGAGATGTTTCAGTACACTGAAGTATTTTCTCCACAATAACATGGGACAGGAAAGGCTTCACGTGAGGGCTGTTCTGTCTCTTGAGTAGGAATTCATTCAGAAATCACCTGACTTAAACAAGGTGGTTATACAGCTTTTTGCATCCCAGAAAAGTCATCGTAGTGAGCTTCTCGTTAAATAAGGTAGGCCTCATTTAGGTGGGCCTCTTTTAAAAAAATACTGGGCTTTCAAATACTGCATGTCTTTGATTTCCTTTTATTAGTGTGATTAGTAACTGTGTAAAGGAGTGTGGTGCAATGTTATGCAAAGTCAGAGACTTGTTCACAATGCACCATGGGTGTCGGTGATGATTATTTTCATGCACTTCACTGCAGAATCCTCCTTTCACCATCACTCTGTTTACTAGGGGACATCACAATGGTTAAATGCCCAGCCTGGGTATTTAACCTTTGTGATGGGTAACCCAAGTAAATACAGCAATATTTTAGTAAGTTTTACAACTATACTAAAATGACAATCTTAATGAATCAGTGTCATGATCTGCCAGTGTTAGGTTTTTGAGTTTATGTTTTGTTTATCTCCTTCTTCTCAGAAAGTGTTGTTTTTGATTTCTTTTCGAAGCCACATGCTTTTCTGTTCATTCATGTTCATTAGATTCCTTCTGCTTAGTTTTTGTTACTTGTGTTTAGTTTTGTTTCTTCCTGGGTTCCGGTGTTAGACGTGTCTAGTTATATTTCCTTTTAGATCTGGTTTCCCTCCTGTTTATGTTGTATAGTTAGTTTACTTGTTTCAGTTCATTTAGATGTGTTTTGGTTACCTCTTGTATTCCCTGCTCTTCTGTGTTAATTAGTCACTCTCCCTCAGTTTTCCTGTATTCCTGGTCCTCAGCTGCCTCACATTCTCCTGATTAGCTCCTCTCCTGGTAAATTGGTTCATATATATTAGATTCCTGGTTTTCATTGTTTCTCACTGGTTCCTCCTGTTTACATCCCCGATTGCTAGACTGAAAGCTTCCCTGTTGCTACCTGGATCCATGTTCATGTCTGTGTCCCTGTTCTGGCTTACCCATGTAAGTTGGTATTATTATTAAAAGAAGAAACCTCTCTACTCACCATGCGACTCACGAGCGTCAGTCTGCACATTGGTCCAAACGAACCACAATGAAATATGACAGTCATTGGATCCACTCAAAATGAATGAATGAATATGTTCGCGGAATACATATTATTAGCAAAGACCAATCATTCTATTGGTCAGTTATTATAAAGAGCAACATACTGTTCTTTGACCAAACCTTTTAATCAACTCCTTTCGTTCCTTCACATATAAAACATGCATCACACATTATATTGTCATTATTTCATTTTCATGGTTATTAGTAGTATGATCTATAAAGACATGGTCCACAGTGCATGCATTGCCTGTATTTCTGATTTGTGGAAATGCACCGTGGCAACCATCTTTCTTGGCTTTAATTGGAACATATATAATTAAATCCAACTTTCTTTGTAGGTTAAGATATAATGTGGCATATTTTGTAATCATGGTAACCATGCCAATTAGTGATTGGAAAAACAAGATATTCCTGCTGCAGATAACATGATCCAAGCTCACATTTTCACTGATGGATTGGCTGACAGCTGAAAAACATCTGAGTAAATATCTTGTTCATTATATTTAAATGGTGAAGTATTCTGTTGTATTCTACCCAGACTCTGAAATTATTCTTTCTTCTGTCAGTGTTTTGAAGCTGCGAGTAACCTGCCTGCAGAAACAAAGCCAATCTGTGTGTCTTTTTTGAAAGTGTGTGAGGACCACACAGCAGTATCCGTGTTGCATTATGCTATTGATTGCCCATTCTCAGTGCTCCAGTGATTATAAGATTCAGCAGTCTAGCCATGGGCTCAATTCCCTATTAATCCGCTTCTCTCCCAGAAGTACACTACGCCTTTGTTGAGAATGTTTTGACAAGATAAAGATCTAACAGGGGAGACAAAAGCTGTGGAACACCGATTCCAGGAATGACTGGCATCATTATGGTCATAATTACAGGAACAAAGGGTAAAACTGCCTCCTTCCACAAATTCACAATGAGAACTGTGTATGTTTTTAATTTATGCACAAAAATGAACTTCTTTATGTTTTTGATTACAGCACAGCTGTGTCTGCATGGCTGCTGTCATTCCAGCTGATGACAGTAAAAAAAAGTAAAAGACAAAGTAAAAAGGGACACAAGTGTATAACCTTTGCTCAGATTAGTTTTATCTTTGCTTTGCTCTCTTGTTTCTTTCCACCTGACATCTTATCCTAAACAACATATATCTGATATGATTCTGGCACGTCTGCTCTACCCTGTCTCCCTGGCTGCAATCAGCAGATTAGATGCACCTGGTGGCTGCTGCAGTGTAGTGCAATCTATGGAATCAGAATCAGAAAAGCTTTATTGCCAAGTGCGTTTTTTGGACATACAAGGAATTTGTTTTGGCGTAGTCGGTGCAATACAGTACAAATTAAACAGTATAAACATATCTACAATATAATATAAATATATGTGCACAATTTTAAGTGAGTGAGAGTAAATATAGAGCAGTATAAGATGCAAGAGCAATACAACAGTGCAGGTGATCATTGTGCAAGTATGGCAGTGCAAGTAAAGCAGGAGTCCATGCTGAGCGTTAATGTAACGCATAGAGTTACAGGTTACAGGTGTCCTGTCAGCAAAAAAGGGGGGTGTGGGGGAAAGGGAGAGTGTCACGGTGGTTTCCGGGCTTTGTTAACCAGGCTGGTGGCAGATGGGAAAAAACTGTTCTTGTGGCGTGAGGTTTTGGTTCGGATGGACCGCAGCTTCCTGCCAGAGGGGAGAGTCTCAAAGAGTTTGTGACCGGGGTGGGAGGGATCAGCCAGAATCTTCCCTGCCCGCTTCAGGGTCCTGGAGGTGTACAGTTCCTGGAGCGACAGTAGACTGCAGCCAATCACCTTCTCAGCAGACCGAACGACACGCTGCAGCCTGCCCTTATCCTTGTCTGTAGCAGCGGCGTACCAGATGGTGATGGAGGAGGTGAGGATGGACTCAATGATGGCTGTGTAGAAGTGCACCATCATAGTCTTTGGCAGGTTTAATTTCTTCAGCTGCCGCAGGAAGAACATCCTCCGCTGGGCTTTCTTGATGAGGGAGCTGATGTTTGGCTCCCACTTGAGATCCTGGGAGATGATGGTTCCCAGGAAGTGGAAAGATTCCACAGTGTCAATTGTGGAGTCACAGAGGGTGATGGGGGCAGGTGGGACTGGGTTCTGCCTGAAGTCCACAACCATCTCTACTGTCTTTAGAGCGTTGAGCTCAAGGTTGTTCTAGCTGCACCAGTCCAACAGATGGTCCACCTCTCATCTGTACGCAGGCTCGTCACCATCAGAGATGAGTCCGATCAGGGTGGTGTCGTCCGCAAACTTCAGAAGCTTGACAGACTGGTGACTGGAGGTGCAGCTGTTGGTGTACAGGGAGAAGAGCAGAGGAGAGAGAACACAGCCTTGGGGGGAACCGGTGCTGATGGTCAGGGAGTCAGAGATGTGCTTCCCCAGCCTCACGCGCTGCTTCCTGTCAGAAAGGAAGTCAGTGATCCACCTGCAGGTGGAGTCGGGCACACTCAGCTGGGAGAGCTTCTCCTGTAGCAGAACTGGGACGATGGTGTTGAAGGCAGAGCTGAAATCCACAAACAGGTTCCTGGCATAGGTTCCTGTGGAGTCCAGGTGCCGGAGGATGAAGTGAAGGGCTAGGTTGACTGCATCATCTACAGACCTGTTGGCTCTGTAGGCAAACTGCAGGGGGTCCAGGAGGGGGTCGGTGATGTCTTTTAGGTGTGAGAGCACAAGGCGCTCAAAGGACTTCATCACCACAGAGGCCAGGGCGACGGGTCTGAAGTCATTAAGCCCTGTGGTCCTTGGCTTCTTGGGAACAGGGACGATGGTGGAGGACTTGAAGCAGGCTGGCACATGACATGTCTCCAGTGAGGTGTTAAAAATGTCTGTGAAGACTGGAGACAGCTGATCAGCGCAATGCTTCAGGCTGGCTGGTGAGACAGAATCCGGACCAGCAGCTTTCCGGGGGTTCTGTTTCCTGAAGAGTTTGTTGACGTCCCTCTCCTGGATGGAAAGAGCCGTCCTCGGCGTGGGTAGGGGGCTGGTGGGGGGGAACTTCAGGGTGGGGTTTGGAGGTGCCAAGGCCCCTCTTGAGGTTGGGGAGGTGGGGGTGGTGGATTGTGGCTGCAGCTGTTGGGGGGCGTCGTGGGGGATGGTTGCAGGACTGTCCCTTTGTCTTTCAAAGCGGCAGTAGAACTCGTTCAGGTCGTTGGCGAGGCGTCGGTCGTTGATGGAGTGGGGGGCTTTCGGCTTGAAGTTGGTGATTTGCTTGAGCCCTTTCCAGACAGACGCAGAGTCGTTGGCTGAGAACTGGTTTTGGAGCTTCTCAGAGTACAGTCGTTTGGCCTCTTTCACTGCCTTGCCAAACTTGTACTTAGCCTCTCTGTATATGTCTTTGTCCCCACTCCTGAAGGCCTCTTCCTTATCCAGTCTTAACCTTCTGAGTTTAGCTGTGAACCAGGGTTTGTCGTTGTTGTAACTCACCCTGGTGCATGATGGTACACAGCTGTCCTCACAGAAGCTGATGTAGGAAGTCACAGCCTTTGTGTACTCGTCCAGACTGTTGGTAGTAGTCCTGAACACATCCCAGTCTGTACAGCCTAAACACGCCTCGAGATTCTCCACAGCCTCACTGCTCCACTTCCTTGTCGTCCTCACAACAGGTTTGCAGAGCTTTAGTTTCTGCCTGTATGCAGGAATCAGGTGGACCATGATGTGGTCGGATTGGCCCAGTGCAGCACGTGGGACGGCGTGATAAGCGTCTCTGATGGTGGTGTAACAGTGATCCAGAATGTTGTCCTCTCTGGTCGGACATTTAATAAACTGTCTATATTTGGGGGTTCGTGGGTGAGATTACCTTTGTTAAAGTCACCAACGACGATTACTAAGGAGTCCGGGTTGGTCCGCTCCACACTCAGTATCTGGTCGGCGAGCATGCGCTGTGCGACCTGCACGTTAGCTTGCAGCGGGATGTAAACACCGACCAGGATGAACGAAGCGAACTCACGGGGGGAATAGAAAGGCTTACAATTTATGATGAAGGCTTCCAGGTCTGGAGAACAGTGCTGCTGAATCACTGTCACGTCGTTGCACCAACCACTGTTGAGGTAAAAACAAATTCCTCCACCTTTCGCTTTGCCGGAGAGTTCCGTGTCTCTGTCCGCTCTGTAGAGCTGGAATCCTGCCAGCTGCAGCGCAGAGTCTGGTATTAATCCACACAGCCACGTCTCTGTGAAGCACAAAACTGCCGATGAATAAAAGTCCCTGTTTTTCCCCAACAGCAGTTGTAGTTCCTCAATTTTGTTGGGAAGTGAGCGCACGTTAGAGAGAAATATTCCAGGTAACGGTGTTCGTAGTCCACGCTGGCGAAGACGTACCAGCACCCCAGCCCGTTTCCCTCTCTTCCGGCGTTTCACCGCGTGAACAAAGGTGAGCGCACCTTTGACCAGAATGTCCAAAAATTCCAGAGCAGTAGGCAGAAAAGTGGGAAATAACTCCTCTGGTGTAGAAGCCCTGATGTTCATGAGTTCTTCTCTGGTGAGAGAGCTCCGGGTACCATCACAGAAGACCGTTTTAAAGCAAAAAACAAAACAAAACAATGCACACCAACACGCCGAGGCGACCATCTGCGGCACCATCTTGAAATTAAGCCAAGCACCTGTCTCTTCCCTGATATATACTGACTCTGACAAGCAGACGGTGCCAGATTTTTGAAAGCCATCGTGTGAGTAGATATCCAGCGTTCCTTCCTGTCTGATCATTGTTCTTGACCTTGCCTTGCCATTTGGATTTATGCCTCTGCCTGCTCCCTGTCGGACTATTTGGATTTTGGTTGTCGACCTTGTTTCCTACATCTGGTTTATGCCTCTGCCTGACCCTTGCCTGACGCCTCTTGTTCCGATCGTTGACCCTGTTTCTGTCCTTGGATTATTGAGTCAGCCTAGCCCTCGGATTATTCAGCCTGGAGTCACTTCTTACCTGTGCTGTGGAGATCACCGCCTGCCGCCCACTTCCCCTCTGGGTTTCAAGTTCCACTCAAGACAAAAGCAGTGATTCCTGGAAGCTGTGAGGAGTGTTTCCTGTGTGACGTTTTCTTGTGGCTGAATACACCTTTTAAACTTTCAGTACTGTGTCTGGCTGAATCTTGGGTCCGCCTTTTTCTGATTCATATCAATATCCAGGCAACAACTTCAGGTTTTTCAATGCACATTTCACTTGTGATGAGCCAGGAGGCTGTTCAGTAAGGTAAGCACGTGCAGATGTTGGTTAACAGCCATACATTGTCTGCAGTGAACATAGACAGAGAGAGAAAGCACAGACCTCAACGGCATTTCATTTCAAACGTGTTGATAAATTCACAACTGCACCAGCATTTTAATGATATATAATATCATTGAAAACACAGATTACAAAATGCCCAAAATTCAATTTTACATGAAATAAGAAGATTACAAGAGACCAATTTAAAAAAAAATACAGAAATGTGTTTCTGCTTAGTGGTTTAGGAAGCCCAAGTTGCTTGAACTTCAGTTCCTCTACATTGTTAGGTCTGATATTTCTCATCTTCCTCTTGACAATACTTTATAGATTCTCTATGGGGTTCAGGTCAGGCCAGTTTGCTGGTAATTGAAGCACAGTATACCTAGCCAAGTTCTGCTGGTAAATCATATCGGCATCTTCATAAAGCTGGGGAAACACTACATGATTTTGTTTTTTTCTTTGCTTGCTTTCACCCCCAAGCTCCCTGTCAGGGAAACTCTGAATATATACATACATATATATATATATATATATCTATATATATATATATATATATATATATATATATATCTATATATATATATATCTATATATATATATATATCTATATATATATATATATCTATATATATATATCTATATATATCTATATATATCTATATATATATATATCTATATATATCTATATATATATATATATATATATATATATATATATATATCTATATATATATATATCTATATATATATATATATCTATATATATATATATCTATATATATATATATATATATATATATATATATATATAACATTTATATATGTTGACATATAATAAATATATGTCAACATATAGTCAGAGGCGAGTGAGATTGTAATTGTTTTTCCCGGCTGCTAATGCAGCAGCCACCATTGGCTCTGCTGTGTTAACTGAGCCACTATGTTCCGGATGTGACATGACCACGCCTTTGGTCTGTCTGCCATCTTGGAAACCCATACATGTCTTTAGCAGTCATCTTAATAGTCCCTAGCTCCGTTTAAACCATCACAGTGAATGCTGATTAACAGCACTAAAGATAAATTGTCCGTTAATGTTACTGCATTGTTCTATTAGTAATTAATGTTTCAGTCTTATTATTCTTTGTCCCTTTTTTAAATACACTTCTCCTCACCTCACCAGGCAAGTATTTATAAAACAATAACTGAAAGAGACTGAGAGCTGTTTGGCTATTATTTCTTGACAATCGGGTGGTGCCCCAACTTGTTAATTATGATCAAAAATCACTGACGTCATAAACAATTGCCCTTGGCACTTTTTAGTAGTTCTTGATAGCCAAAGTGAATTATTGTTGCCCCACACCAGCACAACTGCAAACGCGTGTTGACGATAGCCAATGGAAAGAGAGGGTGAGACATGGTAAGAGTTGCGAGTTTTTGAAAACTTTATTTGTATAAAACATTGTAAACATAAATGCATTGGTCATAATACAAACAATTAACTAACTAATTACAATCCTGTAGTGATAAAAAACAAACAAACAAAAACAACAACAGAGCAATATTTGGACATTAAGTACCTAAAAACAGTAATTAATAAAGGGCCTTTTTGAGATACCCCAAACAATTCACATATTGAACATAAAGGTAATGGGACAAGAGAGAGACAATTTTGTATAAACTTATTGGAATGAGTATGTGAAATGATCACAGATCTCAGATTTACATATTTGATGAAATTTCAAACAGAATTTTAGGCGCACAGAGTAAATTTTTTATATTCTAGAACAAATATTTTAATTTGGCGAAATTTTACTTGTACTGAGCTAAAGTTAGGTGTTGAAAATGGATAGAAAATCTTCATCTTCTCAACCCATTAAATACACAAAACTTCTACTGTTTTGTGGAGTTATACATACTTTTAATACAAATTTTAGAAATTAGAATACATTTTGTCATCAATTTAATCATTCCATTCCTAATTAATACCATCACAGCTATCACTAATGTAATCATAATTGGTTCTGAGAGTTCATATTCAGCCACACACATACGGTAGGCTATTTCCTGCTGTTCTAAAACACAAAACAAGGAATTTCTTTCTATTGTATAGTGGGAAATTATACTTTGATCTAAAGCGTAAATATTGCCAAAGATGGTGTGTTTAATCATTAGGGCTGTTAGTCCCTCTCAGAGTTGATGAAGAAAAAAAGGGTTTATGAAAGGGAATAAAAAGAGGTACCAATGAAGATGTGAAAGGTAGGAAGTAAGCAGGAAGACATTGATGGTCTAATCATTCTTTGTTTTTTTGGCTCCACTTTAGGAAATATAAAACATTGTGCAACATATGAAAGTAACACTTTATATTTTCTTTCCAAGCAGACTTTCTTATAATGTTCTATTGAACAATAGTTCTTCAGCATCCAAACTGAAGGTCCTTTAAGGTTTTTTCTTGGACTTTGGCTAATTTTTCTCATTTTAAGTCAAGTTATAGACCATTAGTAAGAGAATGAATTTTGTTTGCTAAGTAACTTAACTGACCGACAATTCATTGAGTCAGTATAACTTACCAAAAAATTATAATTTAAATTGGATCTTTAGGCTCTTTGTTTTAAAGAAAGCATCTTTACAAAAACGTCTGTCTCCTTATGGAAAATAGAGGTATGGTTGGGATTAACACGTTAGGGGAGTACAGTAAAAAAAGCACCATGTCTCTTTGAAATGATTTTCTGAACTCTTGAGATCCTTTTCAAACCATCAACGCACCTGCAGGTTAGGGGGACTTACATCCCATATAACCCCTGGGTGTGAATTTGTTTGCCTGTCACTGGTGTTTTACATCTACAGCAGTTTTCCTTTCTTTCATCTCAAACAGAGTGGGATTGACTCAATGACCCTGAAACGAAAGAGGCAGGAAGATAAATTCGACTGGATGGCAAAGGAACTTCTGTCTTGAAATTTCTCTTTTAAAGCAAAAAGCCACCCAGTGAAGGGAAGCTGATTATTCTCTAATTCATACGATGCCAGTGATGTTGAAGATCATCAAATGTGATCAAATATAATTTTAGATCAAAATACTACAACTCACATCAAATTTATGTGGATAGTGGAAAAATTATCAAAGCTACATGCATGAACAGTTTATTTTAATACCTACAAATAAAAATAGCATCGGCACAGTTTGCTCACATTTAAGTTATTCATTCTTCTTGCATTTGAAAATATTGTATATTTATGTCAAATACTAATTATCAGTTACTGCTGGGAATTACTGTTTATGTCAATTACTAACAAAAAAACATGTGTCCCATTATTGAAGAGAAGTGCTCACACACATCATATTAAATAAATACTGTTTTAAGAAGTCCCTGCTAGTTGTTTGCTTAACAAAAGATGTTCCATGACAGGTGTGTTATTTACAGAGTAAATGTGTTTGTGTTCATCTACAGGTGAGGGCTTCAACTCTGTGAGAATGTCCCACCATTGTAAGGTTTATTTTTTTAAATTTCAGAAATTATTTGCAACAATATCATGCATTCACTAGTGGTCAGCAACTTTAAAACCCAGACTTCTTTTAATCCTCAGTCCAGCTAAATACAATTTGTTTAGAGCCACAAAAGCTATATCGAGGAAACAAAATCAGTTTTGATTTTTAAAAACAAACAGCAACCATCTTAGTTCTATTTTGTTTTTAAAGCATAAACTGTTAAAACTAAAACAAGATTCAGATTTAAAAAGAAAATTCTCAATAATTTATAATTTTTATCCAAGACTCACTTTGGAACATCAAAAGACCCACTTGTGATTTAGCTGCAGGCTTCAGAGCTTTGTACTAGGAAGTCAGGATGAAATACCTTCCGTGTCAAACTCGGGTTAGCACACAGGTAGCACTCGCAAGTAGCTTGTGAACGCTACCAACGCTTCACTTAGCTACCAACACTTCACTTGAATTTTTGTCAAGAAACATAGCATTTTTAAATCAGCCTGTGTGTATGTAGCTTCAATATTTACTGTAAAATTTGAACCTAACAAGGCTGTTTTAACTTCAGTGCATCATATTTTGGCTACATTAAACACCATTGTGTCACCTGATATCAGGATATCTGATAGCAGAACATCAAGTTCATCATGGTTTAAATCTTAAAATAGAGTATTCAATACATGCACATTTTATACAGTATATAGTATCCTGTATACACTTGTCAGTAAGGACAGACAAGTACAAGTAAAGAAAGTTTTCACTAGGGGTAACGGAGACAAATGCATTTGCCATTTCAGACTTTTATTTGTAAATTTTAATCATATAAGTTTCCTTTCCCTTAACACAATTTTCCTTTTGGTTTATCATGTAATATACATTAAAATTTTGGTGTGTAAGACAGAAAACGTCTAGAGGTGTGTATAATTTTAAAATACGCTGTACAAATTCCTCCTCAGCCAGCTGTCTGTCTACCTGCTGTCTTCCAGACCACCATTTGGACCCATTACTTCTCAGTCATTGTTTATAACACTGGTCCCAGATGGCATCATCAGAATAAACATCAGAAAACAGCTGCATGAATCATTTTTGTCGCACACACATGTGACAGCTTTGTTCTGCTCCTCCTACAGGGGCACCAAATCATAGAATATAACCCATTTGAAGGCAGTGAGTAACAATGTGGTGTTTCATTCTGCTGAGAGGGGCTTGTTGGATAACAGCCAGAGGACATGATGTGCTCCATTACGGCTGGTTGTTCATCAAACAACTCGCAGTTCTGTTTCTTTGAGGACGATAAGACACAATAACTCCATCTGGCTCAGTGCAACTACAACAGCTCTGTAATTTGAAATCACGACACACTGCCACATATTGTCTTATCTGAGGAGCACATTTGTGTTAATATAATGTTTTTTTTTTCACAACTACACACCACTTTCAGGGCTGAGCTCTATGTCTTTTCACTCTGAAGGCACACAAATATATTTTTTCTTCTACAAATATAAACAATATATTCAGTGCTCTTACATAAGTGCCCTTATAGTTAGGGTTCCAAGCCCTTCTTCTCCACTAAAGTTTGTTGGGCGGGAGAACCAGAGGAGGCTGGAAAGGTTCTGTTAAGCCCGGCCAAAAGCAATGACGTTCATCTTTCGCCGTCTCTAATAGTAGGTCAAACGCTGAATTTGTTTTTCTAAACCACTTGCAAGATGAGTCTTTAATGTTTCTAAAACGAGTCCCCAACTTAGTTTTTGACCAATACATTCGGTTTTGCAGCAATTTAAAAACACAAGATGCCATTTAAAGATCCACCGGAAGTTGCTGACTAAACCAGAAAAACGCTACAGTAAAAGACACATATTGTTGTTGTTGCCACCCCCCTCAGCTGGTATCATTGAAAACTACAGACTCTCCCCTTTCCAACGTGGTATCATGTGACTTTGTGAGACAATGTCCGTTGACGCAATTTCCGTGCGTAGTGCAGGTAGTAAAATCCGGATTCACAGTTGCTTTACAGTTGCGGTGTGTTTTACGCACCGCTCCTGACAACGCTTGGCGAGTTGTTTTTGACATATCTTTCGGTAGTAATTTGTTTTCCTTGAATGCCGATATTTATAATGACACATAAGAGGAAAATGACAATTTTTGAAGCTTTAGAACAACTTTGGAGCAACAGTGATGTTGAAATAGAAGAATCATCGGACAACAGCGAGATTTGTGAAGTGGAGGAAGAAGAGGAATCTTTTCTTATGGATCCAGTTCACGAGTAAGTTATACTGTTACTTTATAATAAATAATAAATCATTACAAAATAATAAATTCTGAGACAATTTATAATCCTGTAATGGCAAAACTTTGCAAAAAACTACATCCTCTTCCCCGCGTGCAGAACAAAGGGAAAATATTTACCTGTATGTGGAATTGGTTCAAAGAATGGTATGAAGCTGTTACATCATTGATACTTTACTGTTACAGCATTACAGATTTGTTTTTTTTTTTGTTATTTAGTTATTTTTGCAGTACAGAAAGAAATAATTTATCATCTTGTAATTGTCGGACTCTGGGAGTTTCTTTCTGTTCACCTGTTTTACCTGCTACTAACCCCATCCAACCTCTAGATGGCATCAGATGCACGATAGGAGCTGAGTCCACAGGTGTTCTCCATCAGCCTCATCAGGAGAGGAGCTTAAGTACCCAATGTTGCCAACACGTGTACTCCTTCCCAGGTTACCTCCAGTTCCGAGCTTCTTATTCAGTCTGCGTATGCAGAAAATTCAGACTCTCTCTCCGCAAGAGAACTTCACAGATTATCTTTTCAGTTGGCTGCATTCGGGTTTCAAGACTCCTCTCGCTACCTGTGAACATACCTGGCTCACCCTCCACCGTGCTCCCCTCCAAGATTAACCACCTGGTGCTACCTCCACCTCAAGTGTAAGTAGAACAGAATTACCTGGATCTTTCTCATACCCGACACGCTCCCGGAGTATCTACCTTCTCCTCCCCCTGGCGGATCTCCTAATCACCTTCTGTAAGCAAAACATATCAAGATCAACAACCCAAAATTTTACCTGTCACTTACCATTGATCCCTTCTCCATACAGCGGCAAGTTCCTGTTTCACCAGCAATCAAAATATTTCTCAATAAACTTGTTAAAACTTTTCCTGTTTTCCTGAGTGTATTTCTGCATGTCGGTCAAAGCAGATAGAAAAATTATGACAGTAATTGGAAAACTTTGCATCAACACTACATCCCCATCCCTGTGTGCAGAACAAAGGGAAAACATTTACCTTTATGTGGAATTGGTTCAAGGAATGTTATGAAGCTGTTACGTCATTGATACATTACCAATACCACTTTACTGTTACAGACATGTTTTTTTTTTTTTTACCATGTTTAGTTATTTTTACAGTACAATAATAAATAATTTATTATCTTGTAATCAGAAAAAGAGCAACCCTATTTCTGTAATTTTACAGCCAGGAGCAAGCAGGACCCAGTTGTGGAGCTATGCTTGATTTATTTAAGGTATGTAGGGTGGAAATTGTTCTAAAACCCCTTAGGGCTTAACACGTTGTGCGGGTCTAGCAGTAAAACAAAACCGCTACTCAGACACAAAAATGTAGATACCCCCAATAACTAGGGGATTGCTATTATGAACCACAAAGCGTTTTGGCTAGTAACTCCAAAGTATGGGGGACAAACCCGAAAGTTTTTGCTACTTTATACCAAAGGCATAACCTATTGTCAATATGAATTCCTATCTCTTGAGCCCCAACCCCCGGTTCCGGGGGAAGGATTTAACTAAGTTTTTTTTTTCTACGGTCATTGCTCTTCCCTTAGTTAAACTCAGTCATGTGTGGTATCCTCAGAAATGTCAGACTCTTTGCTAAAAGCTGATGTAAACCATTTCCAAGAAAACTCAACACAGTACAACTACAAGCAGTTGAAGTTGAAAGTAAAAAAACTCCACAAAATATCATTACAGCTAAATTATTTTATCACCAAGGACCTGGATGGTTTGGATAGTTTTGTTTCCTTTACTAAATTTGAAAATTACTTTTTGTATTTATTCAGGTTTTCTTTGACTGAGATCATTTGTTTTATGATCTGAAAATTGAAGTATGACACAATGTAAAAATACAAGACATATGTAAGAGAACTGTCAGGATCTGCCATTTTGTGTTTTGTGTTTGTTTACTTTCTCAGTTAGTGTTTCTGTATTTGTTTACTGTTAGGTTATTTGTTCTTGGTGCATTCTTCTAGTTTATTAGTTTCCCTTTGGCCTAAGGCCCCTTTTTTGTTATTATTTATCCAGTAACTTGTTCCCCTTAAGATTAGTTGTTCTTTCTCAGCCTATCTCTTTAGTATACAGGTCCTTCTCAAAATATTAGCATATTGTGATAAAGTTCATTATTTTCCATAATGTCATGATGAAAATTTAACATTCATATATTTTAGATTCATTGCACATTAACTGAAATATTTCAGGTCTTTTATTGTCTTAATACGGATGATTTTGGCATACAGCTCATGAAAACCCAAAATTCCTATCTCACAAAATTTGCATATTTCATCCGACCAATAAAAGAAAAGTGTTTTTAATGCAAAAAACGTCAACCTTCAAATAATCATGTACAGTTATGCACTCAATACTTGGTCGGGAATCCTTTTGCAGAAATGACTGCTTCAATGTGGCGTGGCATGGAGGCAATCAGCCTGTGGCACTGCTGAGGTCTTATGGAGGCTCAGGATGCTTCGATAGCGGCCTTTAGCTCATCCAGAGTGTTGGGTCTTGAGTCTCTCAATGTTCTCTTCACAATATCCCACAGATTCTCTATGGGGTTCAGGTCAGGAGGGTTGGCAGGCCAATTGAGCACAGTGATACCATGGTCAGTAAACTATTTACCAGTGGTTTTGGCACTGTGAGCAGGTGCCAGGTCGTGCTGAAAAATGAAATCTTCATCTCCATAAAGCTTTTCAGCAGATGGAAGCATGAAGTGCTCCAAAATCTCCTGATAGCTAGTTGCATTGACCCTGCCCTTGATAAAACACAGTGGACCAACACCAGCAGCTGACACGGCACCCCAGACCATCACTGACTGTGGGTACTTGACACTGGACTTCTGGCATTTTGGCATTTCCTTCTCCCTAGTCTTCCTCCAGACTCTGGCACCTTGATTTCCGAATGACATGCAGAATTTGCTTTCATCCGAAAAAAGTACTTTGGACCACTGAGCAACAGTCCAGTGCTGCTTCTCTGTAGCCCAGGTCAGGCGCTTCTGCCGCTGTTTCTGGTTCAAAAGTGGCTTGACCTGGGGAATGCGGCACCTGTAGCCCATTTCCTGCACACGCCTGTGCACGGTGGCTCTGGATGTTTCTACTCCAGACTCAGTCCACTGCTTCCGCAGGTCCCCCAAGGTCTGGAATCGGCCCTTCTCCACAATCTTCCTCAGGGTCCGGTCACCTCTTCTCATTGTGCAGCGTTTTCTGCCACACTTTTTCCTTCCCACTGAGGTGCCTTGATACAGCACTCTGGGAACAGCCTATTCGTTCAGAAATTTCTTTCTGTGTCTTACCCTCTTGCTTGAGGGTGTCAATAGTGGCCTTCTGGACAGTAGTCAGGTCGGCAGTCTTACCCATGATTGGGGTTTTGAGTGATGAACCAGGCTGGGAGTTTTAAAGGCCTCAGGAATCTTTTGCAGGTGTTTAGAGTTAACTCGTTGATTCAGATTTAGAGACCCTTTTAATGATATGCTAATTTTGTGAGATAGGAATTTTGGGTTTTCATGAGCTGTATGCCAAAATCATCCGTATTAAGACAATAAAAGACCTGAAATATTTCAGTTAGTGTGCAATGAATCTAAAATATATGAATGTTAAATTTTAATCATTACATTATGGAAAATAATGAACTTTATCACAATATGCTAATTTTTTGAGAAGGACCTGTAGTTCTTCATGTCCCTGCTTTGTCTAGTTAGTGTTCCTTACAGATTTAACCTTGCGAACCATGTTAACTTGTGACTGGATGCAGTGCACAAATGAGCCCTTATAATTTCACTTTTTTATCTCCGGTTTGGACATTCTGAAAATATCAAATAACCTTATTTTCCATCTTTGGGATTGAAGAGTCTCTGCAGCAAACTTCCTGATGCTTCATATTTCCTTTTTCAATTCTCTGTTATTTCCCTGTTGTTTCCGTTTCCTTGTAAATTGTTTTCTTGTAGTCTGCATTGTTGCACTGAAAATGAAACAGTGATGGAAATATAGTCTCTGTGACTCCAGGGGGACAGTGATAGCTCAAAGTACAGATTTTATTTTAATTTTATTATATTTTCTTCTATCGCACCACTCTGTCGTAAAGGGATAGGCGCCAATAAAAGTGACAGCTCATGCCTTTATCTTATCATATCAGAGACACATACCTGGCCTGTTTTCATTTTGTAAAAAAAAAAAAAAAAAAACGTAAGGCTACTCCACTTCATTTATTTTTTTTAAAGTCATATCAGTCAAGAAGTCAATTCAGTTATCATTCTTTATCATTCCCATATTTATTGCCATGCACAGTGAGTCCAAAACTAATAAAGAGATTTTCTGTGTGGATTTAGTGGTCAGTGATAAAAAAAATAAATGGGCTGCCTTTAAAAGGGAGACGTTTCTTCTTTCCACTTGAGGTGTAGCGTCAACTGACTGACTGATTCAAGAACTGTCATCTGCTCAATTAATTCTTTCAATAACACTGATCGCATTACACATGTAATTCCTCATAGGGATGGGAGAGCATGTGCAGAAAATTCAACATTGCCCTCATAGAATGACACCGCTGAGATTACTCATTTCCAGAGAAAACTGCAATGTTTCTTGACCTGAAATGAGGAACTGTGCTGAACCTGTTGACACCAACACACTCGTAATTATTTCATTAAAGCACTGATGCTGCTCCAGTCATCACAAGATATAACTGGTTGTATTAGATTTATGCCGAACTTTTGGATTGTTAGATTCCATTTTGTTGTATTTCTTTTCCGCAGTGTTTAGTTTTTGGTGGTTCATTCTTGCATAGGTGAAATGTGTTATGATTCTCGAACGTCTGCTCTACCCTGTCTCCCTGGCTGCAATCAGCAGATTAGATGCTCCTGGTGGCTGCTGCAGTGTAGTGCAATCTGTGGAATGCCAAGCACCCGTGTCTTCCCTGATATATACTGACTCTGACAAGCAGACGGTGCCAGATTTTTGAAAACCATTGTGTGAGTAGATATCCAGCGTTCCTTCCTGTCTGATCATTGCTCTTGACCTTGCCTTGCCTTTTGGATTTATGCCTCTACCTGCTCCCTGTCGGACTATTTGGATTTTGGTTGTCGACTTGCATCTGGTTTGTGCCTCTGCCTGCCCCTTGCCTGACACCTCTTGTTCCGATCGTTGACCCTGTTTCTGTCATTGGATTATTGAGCCAGCCTAGCCCTCGGATTATTCAGCCTGGCTTTGTTTTTATTGTGGAGAGAAGGGACATTTAGCACTCAGGTGTCCACTAAAAGGACAGGCTCAGCAGAGGAAGGGAGGTCTCTACTGAGCCAAAGTCAACTATCTGCCTCCTCCTTCTTGTTTCCTGCCCCTTTCCAAAGCTCTTCTTTGTCTCTCCAGGGGGCTGTGTTTATTGATTCAGGAGCAGATACTGAATTCATGGACGAAACATTTGCAAATAAGAATGGCATAAAACTTATTCTGTCAGCTGACACAAGAAACGTGCTAGCTTTGGATGATCACAGCATGAACAATTCACATCTCAGGACGGAGGAGATTACCTTAACAGTTGGAGGTAATCATCAAGAAAAAGTAACTTTCATGATCATTAATTCACCTGAACTTCCTGTAGTCCTAGGGGCCTCCTGGTTGCAGAAACACAACCCTCACATCGACTGGAAGAAAAAAATAAGTTTTGGGTTGGCCTGAGTCATGTTCCGCTGACCTTCTTTTGTCTGCTGCTACGGAGGTCAGTGTGGAGAATGAGGTTGAGGAGACCTATCCAGATTTATCCAAGGTACCGCAAGAATACCATGATTTAAAGGAGGTTTTTAATAAAATCAAGGCCACAGCTCTGCCACCCCATAGACCTTATGATTGTGCTATTGATTTGCTTCCTGGCACATAACCCCCTAAAGGCAGAACCTACTCATTGTCTGTTCCAGAGCACAGGGCTATGAAGAGTTATGTTGATGAGGCAGGGCACATTCAACCCTCTTCCTCTCCTGCAGGTGCTGGTTTCTTTATTGTTGGGAAGAAGGATGGTTCATTGAGACCATGCATTGATTATAGAGGCCTTAATGAGATAACAGTTAAAAATAGATATCCCTTACCACTCATGAACACAGCTTTTGATCAGATCCAGGGAGCCAAGATATTTTCTAAGCTGGATCTAAGGAATGCATATCATCTGGTCCGAATCAGAGAAGGAGATGAGTGGAAAACGGCTTTCAACACGCCTACAGGCCATTATGAATACAAGGTCATGCCATTTGGACTTACTAACGCTCCTGCAGTTTTTCAGTCATTGGTCATTGACATTCTAAGACACATGGTGGGTCAATTCGTATTTGTTTATCTTGATGATATACTGATTTATTCTCAAGATCTGGAAACCCACAGAAAAAATGTCAGAGCTGTTCTCCTGCGTCTTCTCCAAAACCAGTTGTTCGTCAAGGCAGAGAAATGTGAGTTCCACATAACTACCACTTCCTTTTTGGGCTTCATCATATCCCACCATCATGTCCACCTGACCGCTGTTTTGTCCCTGAATGTCTTGTGCCTAAGGTACTGGAGTCTTGTCATAGCTCTCGTTTAGTTTGTCATCCAGGAATCAGCAGAACCATTCAGACAGTTCGAACTCAGTTTTGGTGGCCATCGCTGGTCAAGGATGTCAAAGACTTGCTGAATGCACTCAATGTTGTCGAGCCAAGCCTTCTCGTCGCCCCCCTGCGGGGTTGTTGCACCCTTTGCCAATTCCCCCTTGCCCATGGTCACATATTGCGATGGATTTTGTGACACGTCTACCGGTTTATAATGGTCACTCTGTACTACTAACCATAATTGACAGATTTTCCAAAATGATTCATCTGGTGCCCTTGGAGAAGCTTCCATCTGCTAAGGAGATGGGTGAGATATTGACCCGAGAAATTTTCAGGCTCCATGAAATTCCTAATGACATTGTTTCCGATAGAGGACCCCAATTTGTGTCACGTTTCTGGAAGGAGTTTTGTTCGTTGTTGGGAATTTCTGGTAGTCTTTCCTCAGGGTTTCATCCTCAGTCTGATGGCCAAACCGAGAGAGCCAACTAAGAAGCTGAAACCACACTTCGTATACTATGTGAGTCTGACCCGACTAAGTTGTCACAAAATTTGCCCTGGGTTGAATACGCCATGAACTCTATGCAATCAAGTGCCACTGGTTTGTCTCTTTTTCATGTTGTGTTTGGTTTCCAGCCACCCATGTTTTCAGTTCAGGAGAGAGAAGCTAATGTTCCGTCCACCCAAGTGGCTGCCCTAAGGTGCCAAAGGATATGGAGAAAGGCCAGGAGGTCGATGATCAGAATGTCACTGGTTCAGTCAAGAACGGCCAACCGGAGACGGATCCCTGCCCCTAAGTACCAGGTGGGGCAGAAAGTTTGGCTCTCTGCCAAGGACTTCCCATTAAGGGTAGAATCCCAGAAATTGGCACCCCGATTTGTTGCACCTTTCTCAATCTCCGAGATCATCAACCCTGTCGCTGTACGACTGAGATTACCCAACTCCATGAGGATTCACCCCACGTTCCACGTTTCTCAGGTCAAGCCCTTTGTGGAGCCCCGAGTGTTTAGTTTTTGGTGGTTCGTTCTTGCATAGGTGAAATGTGTTATGATTCTGGAACGTCTGCTCTACCCTGTCTCCCTGGCTGCAATCAGCAGATTAGATGCTCCTGGTGGCTGCTGCAGTGTAGTGCAATCTGTGGAATGCCAAGCACCTGTGTCTTCCCTGATATATACTGACTCTGACAAGCAGACGGTGCCAGATTTTTGAAAGCCATTGTGTGAGTAGATATCCAGCATTCCTTCCTGTCTGATCATTGTTCTTGACCTTGCCTTGCGGATTTATGCCTCTGCCTGCTCCCTGTCGGACTATTTGGATTTTGGTTGTCGACCTTGTTTCCTGCATCTGGTTTATGCCTCTGCCTGCCCCTTGCCTGACACCTCTTGTTCCGATCGTTGACCCTGTTTCTGTCCTTGGATTATTGAGCCAGCCTAGCCCTTGGATTATTCAGCCTGGAGTCATTTCTTACCTGTGCTGTGGAGATCACCGCCTGCCGCCCACTGAGGTTTCCCCTCTGGGTTTCAAGTTCCACTCAAGACAAAAGCAGGTTAGTGGCTTTTCTGATCCCTGCAAAATCTGGAGAGACTACAAGTCACTAATCCTTCTTTCTGCCTCAGTGATTCCTGGAAGCTGTGAGGAGTGTTACCTGTGTGACGTAATTCCTGTGGCTGAATAAACCTTTTAAAATTTCAGTACTCTGTCTGGCTGAATCTTGGGGCCGCCTTTTTCTGATTCATAGCAAAATGTGAATAAGTAAATGACAGACATCCTTATAAAATAGTTTTTTTTTTATCACAGGTCTGAATTTAAACCGTTACATTTAAAATAATAATTCCTCCTCTCAGACAATTTTTCTGTTTGGATGATTATTACAAAGTTTAACAAAATTGCTGGGAAGGTGAGAAGGTAATCGAATATTTTAAGCATTGCTGCATTTGTTCTGTTATGCCAAACATTGGTCAACTCCCACTGTGAAATTATTTTTTTTTACCAAGTTTAAAAATTTTCAGGTGTTTACAATAAACAGATTAGACAATAATGGTTTAAATATTTAAATAAAACCAATCCTACAAGGATTTTCCCCACTCAAGTCCTACATTGATGAAAAAGATAAAACTTAGCTAATGCCCTGAATGTTCTTAGACATACAACTGGAAGCTTGGTTTAAAAGGTAAAGGAACAGTGGCAATGCCACCTTGTATTAAAAAGAAGGACCTATTAATGGCAGCGACATGAATCATTATTTTTACCTTTGCCTTCCTCCCTCCCTGTTGGATGGAGTAAGGGGGAGTCAATTGGTCAAAAACCCTCAGATGGCTGCCGGACATCTGCAGAGGTTTCTGCTCCCACAGTAAGGTACACACTAAACACTGAAGGGTGCCATGCCTGATGTCCAATACATACATTACTTCTGACCCTCAGATAAAGTCAGGTTCAATTTACTCACATCTATAAAAGCCAAAGAGATGTAGGATTCTGTTCTTTTTTGGGGTCATAACTAAAATGTAGTGAAGAGAAGATTATTTTAGGTCTAACTATAGCTTCTCTTTTCTTTGGCGATTTACAGTTTACACCAACTTTAGAATACATGAGATTACTAATATCTTACTAATCCATATGAATAAGAGGTGCATGCTGTAAATTTGTACATAAAGACACCTGCACTGTAGAGTTTCAAATGTTGTAGATGACATTTTACATTTCCCAACCTTGTACTCCAGTTGGCAAATACACTTTAATTCAAACCCTTGCATCAACTTGTTGGTTCCAGTAAACAGAGTGTTTGTGTCCACAGGCAAATACTTTTTAAGTAGAATCTGGATACTGTTATTAATGTTTGTCCGTCCATTCATCCAGTGTGAAGAAAATCTTGTGAAGTGGAGCTTACACCACCTGATAAGTTGCTGTTCCTTCAGCACCTTGTCTCAACTGAGTAAAATATAACAGTCCATCATTACTTCACAGCCTAAAGGTCAGTGAGTGCATCTTTCTCCAGATGAAGTAAACAAAAGTTATGTAACTCCTTCTAATGAGGACCACCCTCAGTGAAGACATTTTCTTTCTGCTAGCCTCATTGATGATTTCTCTCTAGAAGTTGAAGCAACAGGACAGTCTGTAGAACCATCTGATTTAAACTTAGGACTGAATGTTAAATCCGCAATGACAATGAGGAAGAAACCGAGAAAGTTCCCAAATTGAGTGCACCAAGTGACTGAGGCAATCTGTCATTAACTCAAAGGAGACAGCTTGAGACAGAGCGCCATGCAAAATTTGTATTTACACCCTTTAACTTTTTTACATGTTAGGTTAAAACCAAACTTCAGTGTATTTTGTTGGGATTCAAAGAATATGCTTTGGTCTAATCATTTTAATTGTACCTCTGGCTGCATGTTTAGTGCTGCTGTCCTACTGGAAGGTGAAGCTTCACTCCAGTCTCAAGTCTTTTGCAGCATCTAAATACAGGGTTAAACCTATTCTGTATTTAGCCTCATTCACATTGACCAGCTCCTTCAGAGATACCAAGGGCTTCTTGACTGCTTCTCTGATAAATGCTCCCCTTGCCCAGGCTTACAGGAGCCTTTGCCTTGGTAGGGTTGCCATTCGTAGGTGCTATGCTCTTATCTTCAGATGATGGATTGAACATTGCTCTGTGAGATGTTCAAAACTTGGGATATTATTATTTTAAACTAACCCTGTTTTAAAATTACTCTCATCTTCATCCCTGACCTGTCTACCCTGTGTTCTTTCATGTTTGTTCACTATTGTTCTCTAACTAGCGTGAGTTTGCTAATAAAATCACTTTATTTATTATTATTTCTATTTATTTCTATTATATTATTATTCATATTTATTATAAAGGGTTGTGAACACAAATTCATGCAGTTTAGATCTGCTTGTTGCCCCGTTGCTCAGCCGTCTCGTGTTGGGGTTCACCCCATTGAATGAGAGGGTCGCATCCCTGCGGTTTGGGTTGGGGACAGGTCTCTGACTGTCGTTTCGGCCTATGGGCCGAGCGGTAGTGCGGAGTACCCGGCCTTCTTGGTGTACCTGTCGGGGGTGCTGGATAGTGCCCCTCCCAGGGACTCCATTATTCTACTGGGGGACTTTAACGCCCACGTGACACAGTTTAACGACAGTGACACCTGGAGAGGCGTGATCGGGAGGAATGGCCTCCCTGATCTGAATCCGAGTGGTGTTTTCTTATTGGACTTCTGTGCTAGTCACGGATGGTCTATAATGAACACCACGTTCAAACATAAGGGTGTCCATCAGTGTACTTGGCACCAGGACACCCTAGGCAGGAGGTCAATGATCGACTTTGTTGTCGTATCATCAGACGTTCGGCTGCATGTTTTGGACACTCGGGTGAAGAGAGGGGCTGAGCTGTCCACTGATAACCACCCGGTGGTGAGTGGGACTGCTGGAAGAGGAGAAAGCCGGACAGACTTGGCAGGCACAAGCGCATAGTGAGGATCTGCTGGGAACATCTAGCGGAGCCCTTGGCCAGGAATGTATTCAACTCCCAACTCCGGAAGAGCTTTGACCAGATTTCAGGGGATGTTGGAGACATAGAGTCCGAGTGGACCATGTTCTCCGCATCTATTGTCAATGCTGCTGCCCGTAGCTGGGGCCATAAGGTCTGCGGTGCCTGTCGAAGCGGCAATCCCCAAACCCGGTGGTGGACACCTGCAGTAAGGGACGCTGCCAAGCTGAAGGAGTCCTATCGGCAGTGGTTGGCTTGTGGGACTCCTGAGGCGGCTGATGGGTACCAAGCGTGCCACAGCTTGGGCTGTGGTAGAGGCAAAAACTCAGGCCTGGGAGGAGTTTGGTGAGGCCATGGAGAAGGACTATCGGTTGGCCTCGAAGCGATTTTGGCAAACCGTCCGGTGCTTCAGGAAGGGGAAGCAGTGCTTCGCCAACACTGTTTATCAGGCGGTGGAAGGAGTACTTCGAGAATCTCCTCAATCCTGCCATCATGCATTCCCTGGTGGAAACAGAGCCTGGGGACTTGGGGTTAGACTCTTTCATCACCCAGGCTGAAGTCACCGAGGTGGTTAAAAAGCTCCGCGGTGGCAGGGCTTCGGGGGTGGATGAGATCCGCAATGAGTACCTCAAGTCTCTGGATGTTGTGGGGCTGACATGGTTGACACGCCTCTTCAACATTGCGTGGTGGTCGGGGACAGTGCCTCTGGACTGGCAGACTGGGGTGGTGGTCCCCCTTCATAAGAATGGTGACTGGAGGGTGTGTTCCAACTACAGGGGATCACACTCCTCAGCCTCCCTGGTAAGGCCTATGCCAGGGTATTGGAGAAAAGAGTTCGGCCGATAGTTGAACCTCAGCTTCAGGAGGAGCAGTGTGGGTTTCGTCCCAGCCGTGGAACACTGGACCAGCTCTATACCCTCTACAGGTTACTCGAGGGTTCATGTGAGCTTGCCCAACCGGTCCACATGTGTTTTGTGGACCTGGAGAAAGCATTTGACTGTGTCCCTCATGATGCCCTGTGGGGTTGCTCCAGGAGTATGGAATTGGGGGCCTTTTATTAGAGGGCATCCGGTCTCTGTACAAGCGGAGCAGGAGTTTGGTCCGCATTGCCGGCACTAAGTCGAACCTATTCCAGGTGCATGTTGGACTCCGGCAGGGCTGCCCTTTGTCACTGGTCCTGTTCATAACTTTTATGGACAGGATTTCTAGGTTCAGCCAAGGGCCAGAGGGGTTCTGGTTTGGGGACCAAAGGATTTAGTCTCTTCTTTTTGCAGTTGATATGGTCCTGCTGGTCCCCTCTAGCCAAGACCTACAGCATGCACTGGGGGCGGTTTGCAGCCGAGTGTGAAGCGGCTGGGAGGAGTTTAAGTATCTCGGGGTCTTGTTCACAAGTGAGGGAAGAATGGAGCGGGAGATCAACAGACGGATAGGTGTGGCTGTCGCAGTAGTGGGGGAGCTGTGCCGGTCTGTTGTGGTGAAGAGAGAGCTGAGCCGAAATGCGAAGCTCTCGATTTACCGGTCGGTCTACGTTCCTACCCTCACCTATGGCCATGAATTTTGGGTCATGACCGAAAGAACGAGATCCAGGATACAATGGCTCAGCCATCCGGGAGGGGCTCGGAGTAGAACCGCTGCTCCTCCACATCGAGAGAAGCCAGTTGAGGTGGCTTGGCCATCTATACCGGATGCCTCCTGGACGCCTTCCTCGGGAGGTGTTCCAGGCACGTCCCACCGGGAGGAGGCCCAGGGGACGGCCCAGGACACGCTGGAGGGATTATGTCTCTCGGCTGGCCTGGGAACACCTGGGGCTCCCCCCGGAGGAGATGGAGGAGGTGTCAATGGAGAGGGACGTCTGGGTGTCTTTGCTGAGTCTGCTGCCCCCACAACCCGGTCCCGGATAATGCGGAAGACGACGAGTACAAGTACATTTTAGATCTTTTAGTATAAATGTTTTGACAGAGCAACACTTCCTGGATTCTCAGATTTGACACAGTTTGTGGATTTTTAGTTGTAAAAAACTAAAGTTCCAACATTGAATGAAAAACCTTAAATCACTGCCGTGCATACACTTTAGGCTGGTTCCTATCTGCATTTAATTATCTCTTTTCTATGTGTTGATCAGTTAATTATCAGTTAAACAGGAGCAAACAAAAACTCTGTCAGACTCTGACTCACGTTATAAACCTCATATGATCCTCATGTGTTAGATATGATATATATGTTAGATATGAAATCACACATTTGGTCACACATATGAGGATCATATGTGTGACCAAACCTCTAAAATCAATTATTTTCCATAAAGGTTGATAAAAGCAGACTGATGGCTTCTAAAGCCTCAGATCCCTCTCAAATAAAGAATATTTGATTACGATGAAGTCATCAAACTCAGAAATCCTCATTGTTTTCTACATAATGAGACATGGAGCATAAAGGTCAGCATGTAAAATGACACACATTAATTAGAAGCTACAGTCTTTGACAAATATGCTAAAGCATCACAAATGGATGCTAATTGCATAATGCTGGCACCATCCATGAGGCATTGTAATCAGGACATGTTTGCAATGATCATCCGTCACTTTCAGATAATTTAAGCCTTATGAAAGGTTGTCTGACAGGTCTTAATGTCTCTCTCCGTGTTGTTAAGTTTTTCATTTAGCTACTTCTTTCAACAAAGTCAGGAGGTCACAGGGTCACAGACACTAAAGACGAAACCACAAGCAGACAAACTCAGCTTATTCGTTTTGCCTTTGATGGATTGCAACAGAGAAAAGCAGGATCGGAGCCATGCATCTTCACTATGATGCTGTCAGAGCAACGTTGAAGCAATGCGAATAAAATCTGTCAGATAGTGAAACTACAATGGAGTTTGCTTTCTACAAATAGATTACTGAATCACCAGAAGCAAAAAGCCTACTGAAGAAAGACTAAATTGCATCCTTCATTATTACAACACGCACATGTCCTGTACCAGTTGAAATCCCAAAATTGCATGAAAATGTGTCATGATCTGAAGGTGTTTGAGTTCTGTTTTGGATGTTGCTTATGATCATGATTGTTTATTTTCCCTGGGTGGTGATTTAGTAGTTGCTTTATTACATTTGTAAGATTTCCTTTGGTTAGATGGTTTCCTTGCATCTCTGTTTAGTTCATTCATGTTTTAGTTACCACTCCCTGCCACTGTCAGCCTTTAATTAGCTTAATTTGGCCCACCTGCTCCATGCCTTTCAGTCTCCCTGTGCCATGCTCCATTCATACGCTTCTGTTCTGTTTATTCCTAGCTCGAATTTCCTGCTTGCCATGCTATGCCAAGCCTGTCCTTGTCCTTGACTGTTTGTTTCAAGCCATGTTCATGTCTGTTTTCTTTGCCATCGTTCCATGCTCCATGGTTTTATTTATTAAATTCTTCTGCCAACTGAACTGCTCCTGTTGGTCTGTCTGCATTTGGGTCCCACTCCAAGTTTTGACAAAAATGTTTGCAATATGGTAGTTGTTTAACATATCACAATTTCTTAAAAGTACATGTATTAGCCAGTTACCTGTATCACTGTATACCAAAGTTTTAAGTCAAATAAATAAATAAATGACTATTTTGTTTTTTTACAAGAGACATTCTCAATTACTAAACAGCAGCTGGAATACATAGCAATCCAATGCTACAGTGCCTTGCGAAAGTACTCGGTCCCCTTGAACTTTTCAACCTCTTGCCACATTTCAGGCTTCAAACATAAAGATATACAATTTAAATTTTTTGTGAAGAATCAACAACAAGTGGTACACAATTGTGAAGTGGAATTAAATTTATTGGATGTGTCAAACATTTTTCAATATTATTCAGCCCCCTTGCATTAATACTTTGTAGTGCCACCCTTTGCTGCAATTACAGCTGCAAGTCGCTTGGGGTATGTCTCTATCAGTTTTGCACATCGAGAGACTGAAATTCTTGCCCATTCTTCCTTGCAAAACAGCTCAAGCTCAGTGAGGTTGGATGGAGAGTGTTCGTGAACAGCAGTCTTCAGCTCTTTCCACAGATTCTCAATTGGATTCAGGTCTGGACTTTGACTTGGCCATTCCAACACCTGGATATGTTTATTTGTGAACCATTCCATTGTAGATTTGGCTTTATGTTTTGGATCATTGTCTTGTTGGAAGATAAATCTCCGTCCCAGTCAGAGGTCTCTTGGGTGAGGAGCTGTGTTGCTTTTACGCCAAACATATCATTTTGCATTGTGGCCAAACAGTTCGATTTTGGTTTCATCTGATCAGAGCACCTTCTTTCACATGTTTGGTGTTTCTCCCAGGTGGCTTGTGGCAAACTTTAAACAAGACATTTTATGGATATATTTGAGAAATGGCTTTCTTCTTGCCACTCTTCCAAAAAGGCCAGATTTGTGCAGTGTACGACTGATTGTTGTCCTATGGACAGACTCTGCCACCTCAACTGTAGATCTCTGCAGTTCATCCAGAGTGATCATGGGCCTCTTGGCTGCATCTCTGATCAGTCTTCTCCTTGTTCGAGATGAGAGTTTAGAGGGACAGCCGGGTCTTGGTAGATTTGCAGTGGTCTGATACTCCTTCCAGTTCAATATGATTGCTTGCACAGTGCTCCTTGGGATGTTTAAAGCTTGGGAAATGTTTTTGTATCCAAATCCGGCTTTAAACTTCTCCACAACAGTATCTCGGACCTGCCTGGTGTGTTCCTTGGTCTTCATGATGCTCTCTGCGCTTTGAACAGAACCCTGAGACTATCACAGAGCAGGTGCATTTATACGGAGACTTGATTACACACAGGTGGATTCTATTTATCATCATCAGTCATTTGGGAAAGCATTGGATCATTCAGAGATCCTCACTGAACTTCTGGAGTGAGTTTGCTGCACTGAAAGTAAAGGGGCCGAATAATATTGCATGCCCCACTTTTCAGTTTTTAATTTGTTAAAAAAGTTTGACACATCCAATAAATTTAATTCCACTTCACGATTGTGTCCCACTTGTTGATTCTTCACAAAATATTATAATTTTATATCTTTATGTTTGAAGCCTGAAATGTGGCAAGAGGTTGACCAGTTCAAGGGGGCCACGTACTTTCACAAGGCACTGTATGTATTCCAATGCTATTCTTTTTACAGGGTGTTAGATCATCAGAACAGCTATGCCTCTACTTATATCTGCTGTGTCCTGTTCAGCAGAGTAGCACACGGAATTGTTGTCATTAAAAATAATTCCTACAGATTTACTTACAGATTGGCTTTCACTATAATGCCACAGAAATGAAAACAAAAGGGAAAAAAAGAGGACAGAAAGGGAGAGAGGTGACGCAAAAGGTTAAAAGGGATAGGAAGAGATAAGAATAGAGAAAGAAGTAAAAAGAGAGTACAATATAACACCCTAGAAGTCATCTTCTAATATTATGTTAATTGATCTATCATAATTTATTTTTATTTATCATTCTGATAAATCATCTTTTATCAGAAATCAGACTTTCTGTTTTTTTCCAGATGCAGTAAATCAACCAAATATCTTAAGAACACACACATTTTTGCATAGGTTGAAGGATTAAACTTAAATTTGTAAATCAGTGCTCGTTTAATGTCTATTTTTTTCTGCTTATAGACTGTAGGACTTTCATCATGATGTTTTGGGAAAATCCATAAGCACACAGCGTGTGAAGACAAATATAAGATTATTAATCTGTGATCAAGAGATAATGACATTAGGAAACATGCAAGATACCTGACAGTAGTCCAATGTATATTCATCCATTGTTTATGATCAGACCTGTTATTAATTTTCTGAAAGCAAAGCTGAAGTGACTGTATCGCTAACAGGTGAAAATAACTTCTTATTTTATACAAATTTCATCATTGAACCAAAATGATTTGCTTCAGTTCATGATGTTTGCTGTGATATTGCATTCCTGTCTCTATTAAAGACAGATGTCTCTGAAAAACTGGGTCATTTATGTGATCACTGCTTGATAACTTATTCCATTATTGCAAAAACATAACCACATCATTCACCTCCTTCTGTTCCATTCTGCTGTTCTTTTTCACTAATTAATGAGAAGCTGTTGCCTGATTTAGCAGCTGATAGACAGGATCTCTTTCTTATCACAGAGTCAGTCACGGGCCTAAGATATTCATTCCCCCAACCGGCATCCACTCTCCTAAATGCAGAATACATAGAACAAGCTGAGTAAGTCTGTAGCCTAGAGTTGCTGATGATTCATATTTTAAACTGCTTGTAATTTATATATCGATATGTTCCATCCAAGGGTCAGACTTTCTCTTATTACCTTAAATTGATTTTGATCAATAGTTCTCCAGCTTTCTAAAGATAAACTGAAAATTTACTGACACCGAAATTTACGACAATGACCAATGCCATTTTGCCTATGCCAGTATTTTGAGTGTTTTAAAAAAAATGAAAAGAAAATACATTTTTTTTTTGTTTTTAGCTGTTTATAGGGAGGCTATGCTCATGTCCCTTTAAGATGATACGTGTACAGTCAGTAATAAAACATGACTCCATCCAATCCAGTCTGTAACAAAAAGTGAAAGAGACAGTGCGTTTGAGTAAATTGGAGGAAATTTCACATTTTTAAGTGGCAGCGGCGGTACAGCTGGTCGAGGAAGAAGAGGAGCAGCTCATTCCAAAAAATAAAATGCGTTATCAATCATTTGGCAACATGTTGGGTTCAGCAAGGACGATAAGGCAGATGCTGTAATTGGAGTGGGGTGGGGTGGTTAGTGTTATCATCCAGTTATCATTATCGAGGTGAAATGCTCAATATATCATGATATTTATTGTAGGACATATCGCCCAGCCCTAATCCTGGGGTCTCTTTATAAAATATTGCATAGGATGTATACTACAAGTGTACATATGCCCAAAAGGTAAAAAAAGTCTTTGCTAAAGAATATCCAGACTTATAAAACCATGCTCACACACACCAACAAGCAAAAGAGAAAAAAGCAAAGAATGTAAGACCTATGGAAAATTTCACAGAATTATGTTGTCCCTAAAAGTGGCACACCTGTCACCTATTTGCACTGTTAAGAGGCGGTTGCTAGGAACCCCATTATGGTTAACACTTATAATTGAACGGGCATGGTTCTGGCAGGTCAGTCTCTCCAATACTGGACCCAGTTCAGCACATACAGGTCCTTCTCAAAATATTAGCATATTGTGATAAAGTTCATTATTTTCCATAATGTCATGATGAAAATTTAACATTAATATATTTTAGATTCATTGCACACTAAATGAAATATTTCAGGTCTTTTATTGTCTTAATACGGATGATTTTGGCATACAGCTCATGAAAACCCAAAATTCCTATCTCACAAAATTAGCATATTTCATCCAACCAATAAAAGAAAAGTGTTTTTAATACAAAAAACGTCAACCTTCAAATAATCATGTACAGTTATGCACTCAATACTTGGTCGGGAATCCTTTTGCAGAAATGACTTCTTCAATGCGGCGTGGCATGGAGGAAATCAGCCTGTGGCACTGCTGAGGTCTTATGGAGGCCCAGGATGCTTCAATAGCAGCCTTTAGCTCATCCAGAGTGTTGGGTCTTGAGTCTCTCAACGTTCTCTTCACAATATCCCACAGATTCTCTATGGGGTTCAGGTCAGGAGAGTTGGCAGGCCAATTGAGCACAGTGATACCATGGTCAGTAAACCATTTACCAGTGGTTTTGACACTGTGAGCAGGTGCCAGGTCGTGCTGAAAAATGAAATCTTCATCTCCATAAAGCTTTTCAGCAGATGGAAGCATGAAGTGCTCCAAAATCTCCTGATAGCTAGCTGCATTGACCCTGCCCTTGATAAAACACAGTGGACCAACACCAGCAGCTGACAAGGCACCCCAGACCATCACTGACTGTGGGTACTTGACACTGGACTTCTGGCATTTTGGCATTTCCTTCTCCCCAGTCTTCCTCCAGACTCTGGCACCTTGATTTCTGAATGACATGCAGAATTTGCTTTCATCTGAAAAAAGTACTTTGGACCACTGAGCAACAGTCCAGTGCTGCTTCTCTGTAGCCCAGGTCTGGGGAATGCAGCACCTGTAGCCCATTTCCTGCACACGCCTGTGCACGGTGGCTCTGGATGTTTCTACTCCAGACTCAGTCCACTGCTTCCGCAGGTCCCCCAAGGTCTGGAATCGGCCCTTCTCCACAATCTTCCTCAGGGTCCGGTCACCTCTTCTCGTTGTGCAGCGTTTTCTGCCACACTTTTTCCTTCCCACAGACTTCCCACTGAGGTGCCTTGATACAGCACTCTGGGAACAGCCTATTCATTCAGAAATTTATTTCTGTGTCTTACCCTCTTGCTTGAGGGTGTCAATAGTGGCCTTCTGGACAGCAGTCAGGTCGGCAGTCTTACCCATGATTGGGGTTTTTGAGTGATGAACCAGGCTGGGAGTTTTAAAGGCCTCAGGAATCTTTTGCAGGTGTTTAGAGTTAACTCGTTGATTCAGATGATTAGGTTCATAGCTCGTTTAGAGACCCTTTTAATGATATGCTAATTTTGTGAGATAGGAATTTTGGGTTTTCATGAGCTGTATGCCAAAATCATCCGTATTAAGACAATAAAATACCTGAAATATTTCAGTTAGTGTGCAATGAATCTAAAATATATGAATGTTAAATTTTCATTATGACATTATGGAAAATAATGAACTTTATCACAATATGCTAATATTTTGAGAAGGACCTGTAAATCTAAACTGGCATTTTAGCCAGTCATCATCATCAGCAATGGTATGTTGATAATCCCTGAAAATGTATTTCCCCCTAATTCTCCCATTTGCAAGGTCAGTGCCAATGCATCAATTGCCCTGCATTATGCATGAGTGTTATCACAGTATTTAAATGTTAACAGCCATTGGTGTTATTGGCTCACACATTGTAACACTTAATGTGTTAATCTGTGGTACACATTACCCTGGTGATTATCAGGGAGAGAAATTTGATGGTGATAAAACTTTGATAAAATGTTGTGCTGACTTTGATTTAAGGTTTGAATTGGGATATTGGCCTTTTTTATTTATGTTATTCTGCCCTTTGTAACAGAAAAGTTCATTTGTGTTTTTTACGATGTTGATATATGGCAATGCTTGGAAGCCATCACTCAATAAATGAGCGGACAAGAACACAGCCTCGTTATTGATGCTTTGTTAAGCTGACTGTTTAGCTGTGAAATGAGTCAACTCATAGCAAGGATAGCACATATTGCAAAGGTCCGTATGTATAGTTATGGCTCACCAGTGCACGCATAAATAACAATTCAGTTTTGAATATTTATGAAAAAGTCGATCTATGATTAACGTTTGATATGTAGTGAAATTGAATGTCTCAGAGGAATCATGATGCAGTGTGGCTTCAATTCCCCACCTCTCCATCTGCGTCACCAATTCCCCCGTCTCCAAAACGAGCGTACGCATGGGTCAGAGTTTGCGAGAGGGACCACACGTTCTCCTGTCAAGTTTGTTTTTTATACATAACAACCATTGTGTGGAAAGCAACATACGCCAGTTTAAGGCGCCCTGTTTTGTGTATACACCACGTTTATAAATGAGACCCCTGTTCTTTTTCTCCTAATACCAGGTAAAACACTTCTGATATTATCCCTGGTTCAGAAGTGGCTTGACTGGAGGATTGCAACATGTGTAACTCAGGTGTAGGATTCGTCTGTGCATAGTGGCTCTTGTTGCGCGGACTGCAGTCTTAAGGGCAGAACATAGTTGGGCATTTTGTGAGCTACGCAGACTCCACACCTAAGTCTGTGGAGTCAAGTACGCGCAACTACGTTTTGCCCTTAATTGTATAACACATTTTTCCAGTCTGTGTCCTTAATCCTCCAAGCTGGACATTTCTTTGCCTTACCGGTCCGTTTTCACAATAACTTTGTTGAGTTATTTATGCTTTTATTTCCTCTTGCCAATCATAAATTTCATTCAGTTTATGCTATATAAGTTTTATTTCATCAAGTAACTGGCGATCATTTATACAGGAATGCTCGTTTTCTATTTCTGGTTACAGCTCATTCATTTGTTCCTGATTTTCTTTCTTTTTGCACCACATTATTTATTTCCTTCTTATGACTAGTTTGGGTGCATCGCACATAATGTTACCTCATCATTATTATTTTGTCCTTGATCATTTTTACTTAATCATTTACATAAGGGGTCCTTTAATAAACTGGAGTTGAGCCTCCATGTTGTAGATTTTGATTCCATGCCTAAATGTCAGGACATGTAAAGACCTGCATGGTGTCTCTGTGTCCTTGCTTTCCTTAGTCTGACAGTCAGTCATTTTCTACCACTTATTCCATAGTGGGTTGCAGGGAAGCTGGTGCCTAACTCCAGCAGTCTATGGGCAAGAGGCAGTCCATCACAGGGCAACACACAAACAACCATGCACACACTCATTCATACACCTAAGGGCAATTTAGAGAGGCCAATTAACCTAACAGGCATGTCTTTGGACTGTGGGAGGAAGCTGGAGTACCTGGTGAGAACCCACACATGCACGGGGAGAACATGCAAACTCCATGCAGAAAGACCCCCGGACAGGAATTGAACCCAGGACCTTCTTGCTGCAAGGCAACAGTGCTACCAACTGCACCACCATGCAGCCCTTCCTTAGTCTGTATTATTATTATTTATGCGGAACTCTTACAATAAACTTGACGTTCTACACTTGAAAAATGTGGAAACAACAGACTTTTAGTAAGGGCTCACAAACTATGCTGCTGCCCGCTTCCCCGCCATATCTGGAAGTCTAACTACTTATTTTGTCTGCTGAATATAAATGTATTTTACCCATACCCTGCTAAAAAAATATGTCACAATGTCAACAGATGTGACATGATATTCGTTCATTAGATCATTCTATGAAACCAACCTAAAATTCAGATTGCTAATGCAATATTTTTTCCAGTTGCTTCAATAGATTTAGAGCTAACTTGTTTAGGTCTTTAGTCTCATCACTAAAAATAAACACACTAGCGCACATGCTGTAGTTTAAATTCACAGCTCTTTAAGATTCAGTATGTAGCCATTAAAGGACGGTTTGTAGTTTTTAAGTTAACAAAGCGCATGCATTATTTAAACTAGTTGCTCATCTAACCACTGAAAAGACTAATGAACCACACCGTATTTGGCTCCACTTTAACATGTACTGTTTTTAAAGGTCATTGTTATTGCTGACCCCAGCCATCAAGCTTCTCATAAGTCATTGTAATGATTCTCAATAAGGATTTTCTTACTACAGTTAACTCTTAGCACATAAAAAGCTGTAAGTATCCTTGTAAAGAAAAAAGAAGGAACAGGCATCAAGGGCTGTTTAATTCACACCTAAAGTAAATTAGATGAAAAACCTCTGCAACCTAACTAAAGTTCACAACTTAACTGTCAAATTACAATGTTGAGATTATGAATCTGAGAATATTATTTAATATTAATATTTTAATATTTTATCAAATAATATTTCGGCCTGTTAAGGGTTGTCCTGTGAATACCAGCCCAGTAAGGCGATGGTTCGTTCGTTCGTTCGTTCGTCGTCTTCCGCTTATCCAGGACCGGGTCGCGGGGGCAGCAGACTCAGCAGAGAAGCCCAGACGTCCCTCTCTCCAGACACCTCCTCCAGCTCCTCCAGCTCCTCCAGGGGGAGCCCAAGGCGTTCCCAGGCCAGCCGAGAGACATAGTCCCTCCAGCGTGTCTGGGCCGTCCCCTGGGCCTCCTCCCGGTGGGACGTGCCTGGAACACCTCCCGAGGAAGGTGTCCAGGAGGCATCCGGTATAGATGCCCGAGCCACCTCAACTGGCTCCTCTCAATGTGGAGGAGCAGCGGCTCTACTCCGAGCTCCTCCCGGATGGCCGAGCTCCTCACCCTATCTCTAAGGGAGTGCCCGGCCACCCTACGGAGGAAGCTCATTTCAGCCGCTTGTATCCGTGATCTCGTTCTTTCGGTCATGACCCAAAGTTCATGGCCATAGGTGAGGGTAGGAACGTAGACCGACCAGTAAATTGAGAGCTTTGCTTTTCGGCTCAGCTCTCTCTTCACCACAATGGACCGGCACAGCGCCCCCATTACTGTGGCAGCTGCACCGATCCGTCTGTCGATCTCCCGCTCCATTCTTCCCTCACTCGTGAACAAGACCCGAGATACTTAAACTCCTCCACTTGAGGCAGGAACTCCCCTCCAACCTGAAGAGGACAAGCCACCATTTTCCGGTCGAGTACCATGGCCTCGGACTTGGAGGAGCTGATCCTCATCCCAGCCGCTTCACACTCGGCTGCGAACCGCCACAGCGCATGCTGTAGGTCTTGGCTAGAGGGGGCCAGCAGGACCACGTCATCCGCAAAAAGAAGAGACGAAATCCACTGATCCCCAAACCAGACCCCTCCGGCCCTTGGCTGCGTCTAGAAATCCTGTCCATAAAAGTTATGAACAGGACCGGCGACAAAGGGCAGCCCTGCCGGAGTCCAACATGCACTGGGAACAGGTCCGACTTAGTGCCGGCAATGCGGACCAAACTCCTGCTCCGCTCGTACAGGGACCGGATGGCCCCTAATAAAGGGCCCCCGATTCCATACTCCTGGAGCACCCCCCACAGGGCATCACGAGGGACATAGTCGAATGCCTTCTCCAGGTCCACAAAACACATGTGAACCGGTTGGGCAAACTCCCATGAACCTTCGAGCACCCTGTAGAGGGTATAGAGCTGGTCCAGTGTTCCACGGCTGGGACGAAAACCACACTGTTCCTCCTGAAGCCGAGGTTCGACTATCGGTCGGACTCTCCTCTCCAATACCCTGGCGTAGGCCTTACCAGGGAGGCTGAGGAGTGTGATCCCCCTGTAGTTGGAACACACCCTCCGGTCACCCTTCTTATGAAGGGGGACCACCACCCCAGTCTGCCAGTCCAGAGGCACTGTCCCCGACCACCACGCAATGTTGAAGAGGCGTGTCAACCATGACAGCCCTACAACATCCAGACACTTGAGGTACTCAGGGCGGATCTCATCCACCCCCGAAGCCTTGCCACCGCGGAGCTTTTTAACCACCTCGGTGACTTCAGCCTGGGTGATGAAAGAGTCCAACCCCGAGTCCCCAGCCTCTGTTTCCACCACGGAATGCGTGATGGCAGGATTGAGGAGATCCTCGAAGTACTCCTTCCACCGCCCGATAATGTCCTCAGTCGAGGTCAGCAGTCTCCCGCCCCCACTATAAACAGTGTTGGCAAAGCACTGCTTCCCCCTCCTGAGGCGCCGGACGGTTTGCCAGAATCGCTTCGAGGCCAACCGGTAGTCCTTCTCCATGGCCTCACCGAACTCTTCCCAGGCCCGAGTTTTTGCCTCTGCCACAGCCCGGGCCGCAGCACGCTTGGCCTCACGGTACCCGTCAGCCGCCTCAGGAGTCCCACAAGCCAACCACAGCCGATAGGACTCCTTCTTCAGCTTAACTGCATCCCTTACTGCCGGTGTCCACCACCGGGTTCTGGGATTGCCGCCACGACAGGCACCGCAGACCTTACGGCCGCAGCTATGGGCAGCAGCATCGACAATAGATGCAGAGAACATGGTCCACTCGGACTCTATGTCTCCAACATCCCCCGGGATCTGGTCGAAGCTCTCCCTGAGGTGGGAGTTGAATACATCCCTGGCCGAGGGCTCCGCCAGGCGTTCCCAGCAGACCCTCACTATGCGCTTGGGCCTGCCGTGTCTGTCTGGCTTTCTCCTCCTCCAGCGGATCCAACTCACCACCAGGTGGTGATCAGTGGACAGCTCAGCCCCTCTCTTCACCCGAGTGTCCAAAACATGCGGCCGAAGGTCTGATGATACGACAACAAAGTCGATCATTGACCTCCTGCCTAGGGTATCCTGGTGCCAAGTGCACTGATGGACACCCTTATGTTTGAACATGGTGTTCATTATGGACAATCCGTGACTAGCACAGAAGTCCAATAACAAAACAACGCTTGGATTCAGATCGGGGTGGCCATTCCTCCCAATCACGCCTCTCCAGGTGTCACTGTCATTTCCCACGTGGGCGTTGAAGTCCCCCAGCAGAATAATGGAGTCCCCAGGAGAGGCACTATCCAGCACCCCCGACAGGGACGCCAAGAAGGCCGGGTACTCCGCACTACCACTCGGCCCGTAGGCCAAAATGATAGTCAGAGACCTCTCCCCAACCCGAAGGTGCAGAGATGCGACCCTCTCATCCACTGGGGTAAACCCCAACACGAGACGGCTGAGCTGGGGGGCAACACGCAAACCCACACCAGCCCGCCGCCTCTCCCCGTGGGCCACTCCAGAGTAGAAGAGAGTCCAGCCCCTCTCAAGGAGATGGGTTCCAGAGCCCACGCTGTGCGTGGAGGCGAGCCCGACTATTTCTAGTCGATATCTCTCGACCTCCCGCACCAGCTCAGGCTCCTTCCCCCCCAGCGAGGTGACATTCCACGTCCCTAGAGCCAGCCTAAGCATCCAGGGATCGGGCCGCCGAGGTCTCCACCTTTGTCCGCCACCCAATCCTCTTAGCACCGGTCCCTCACGGTTCCCCCTGCAGGTGGTGGGCCCACCGGGGGATGGTCTCGCGTCTCTCATTCGGGCTTGGCCCGGCCGGGTCACGTGAGGAGCAACCCAGCCACCAGGCGCTCTCCGACGAGTCCCAACCCCAGGCCTGGCTCCAGGGTGGGACCCCGGCTCCGCCGTACCGGGCAACGTCACGTGCCTCGATTCTGTATTCATCATGAGGGATTCTCGAACCGCTCTTTGTCTGACCCGTCACCTAGAGCCTGTTTGCCATGGGAGACCCTACCAGGGGCATTTAAGCCCCAGACAACATAGCCTCTAGGATCATTCGAGCACTCAAACCCCTCCACCACGTTAAGGTGGCGGTTCAAGGAGGGGGTATTTGTATTTTATGTTTATAATTGTGCATTTTACTTAATTCTAGATTTTATTATGTTTATAATTTGTGCAATCATGCCACAGACAATGTTTGGCCACAACTTACTGCTAAACAAATCAAGCAATCCTGTCACATTCATTCAAAGTCAATATGCAAGCATTTTGCTTGGCTTAGTCTCTTTGAAAAGAGGACGTAATCTATGCCAGGATGAATTGAGTTGACATCATTTTCCACTATGCACACAGGTCCACTCATGTAGGTGCCATTATCTCTGTTAGATATTCAAAAAACCAACAGAATGAAATGCTACATCTCTAATTATGTAGAGTTGTTGTAATCATCAGTAACACTAGTGTTTTTTTTTTTTTCTCTCTCTTTTTAACCTGTTAAGGCATAAGGGGTTTTAGAGCAATTTCCGCCTGAAATTTCAAATAAATCAAGTATAGCTTCACATTTATAAGGCCTACATGCAAACTTTTGGTACCTGTGTAAAGGCAAGACGTAAAAGAATATTTTTCCAGTGGTACTACTAGTGTAATTGTTACCATGTCTGATTTATTTATGACTAAACAAAGAAGAAATTTACACTTTTGAGCCTTGCCAAAAGTTTTTTCTAAATGAACACTCCAAAACCCTATAGAAATCCTTTGGAATTCCGAGAAGAGCCCCTAGGTTGCATTCATCCACATCTTCACTATAAATGCAGCAAATTTGGACTGAATAAGTTGAAATATATATGTTCCACAAAAGTTTTGTACCAGGCGGAAATGGCAGTAAGGCAACGGGTGCCAAAACTTTCCCAAATGTGTTTTTCACCTCATAAAAAGGAAATAAAAGGAAATCTGGTCAAATAAAAGTGCTGATTTCAATTGTAGGAGTCCTTCTGCATATGACATAGCCTTTGGTTATGACATTTACCGTGTGTATCATCAATATGTACGGTTGCAAACATAACTGAAAGCTAATGGAGTAGCACGCAAGCTAGCAGCCAGCGGACAGCAACCACCAGACTGTAATATGAAAGCAAAGTACATCACCAGAGAAGGTGTTAGAAAGACAAGTTATGCCTTGTTAGAAAGGTGAGTGTCTCTAGTTTGTTATGATATGAGACATGTGGGAGTGCTGCAATGAGGAAGGTGCTTTTTGTACCATTTTGTTTACAGAGTCAGCAATGTCTGAGGGATCTTAAAATGTCATCACCTGTGTTTAAGCTGCTGTAAAACTAAAAGGTATTAGTGCAAAACTCATTTAGGGAATTTTTTGTGAAGATTAAAGCCTCCTCTTGCAATATATTTAAGAAAAAAAAATTGGTGGAGTTTTACCTAGTTTTATAGACCGCCAAAATGGGGCGTGGCCCAGTGGGCCTGCTGGAAACCAGTTCATGGCTATGGTTATAAAAGCAATTGTCTTGAAGAAAAAAAGGTAGCAAGCCAACCAATGAAGCAATCAATCAAACAACTCAACCAGCCAATTACCAAACCAATCAGCAAACCCAATTAACCTAATCAGCCAGTCTAACAACCAATCAATCAACCAACCCAGCAGGCCAACCCAACTAGATAAATCTATTATCCCAGAGGTCATTGGTCAAATTAATTTAAAGCCAACCAAAACAGGAATGAGAACAAGAACAACAAAAATAAAGATTGTAATTAAGCAAAACATAGTTTAGACAATCCTCTTTTTCTTTTAAAGATTCTCCAAAATTGGAATATGTTGCCAACTAATAAAGCGTTGACATATTTTAAACTTTTACATCCCAGGTGAAACAATGGCTAAACAGAGACAAACACAGTTCTGAACACAGAACCACAAAAGCTTGCACAGCTTACACTGGTCAGTACTTTCTTATCTACAGGACAAAAGTTAATTTGTTTTTAGTATAATACCATTTATGTTGGGTCTAAATACATAAGTGACCAGTCATCTACACACCCATCCAACATTATAAAGCCAGCCAACCAATCAATTCTAGAATTGCGCCGCTCAAGGTGGCAGCAGGTTGGAGTAGCTCTGTTACTTTTGATTCTGATTTATTCTTTTTTGGGAACTATTCCTCTTGTGGTGGATACAGTTGATTTCTTTTGGATGACTGTCCACTCCAGTGTCAGATGCTGTGCAGCTTGGAGGATTTTTCTTAATACTTTCTATTTTTGGACATTTGTTATGATGCATTGCCATGGCAACGGGGTTGTTTCTTACAACCGGGAGCAGCTGATTAATATCTCAAAAGCTCAAATAATACTTCAGCTACAACCCCAAATCCCTGATGAGTTGAAAAGGAGACGCCGTGGATGCAGAGCAGGAGCTAAGAGAAGAGAGAGAAGGAGGAAGTTCAAACCATCTCTTCCGTCAATTTTGATGGGCAATGTGAGATCGTTGGGAAACAAGTTGGATGAACTCCGAGCCTTACAAAGGAACCAGCCAGAGTACCGTCTCTCTGCCGGACTTTTTAACCATACGAGCAGACAGATTTAAAGAGGAGCGGCAAATGTAAAGGAGGTGGACTGGCAGTACTTGTGAACAACAGATGGTGTAATCCAGGACATATTACTGTGAAGTGTCATCTCTGCAGTCCAGATATTGAACTGTTGGCAGTACGTTTTTGTCCAAATTATTTACCCAGAGCGTTCACCAGTGTTATTTTGGCAACAGTTTACGTTCCACCTTCCACTGTTGCTGACACTGCATGTGATGCCATCAGCTCAGTTGTTGCTAAGCTACAGACACAAAACCCCAATGCTTTTGTGGCAATTTCTGGTGATTTTAACCATGCTTCACTCTCTGCTACACTTCCAAAGTTTCAACAATTTGTCAGCTGCTCTACCAGAGAAAACAAAACATTGGATTTGTTTTATGAAAATGTCAAGGACTCATACATCTCTACAGCAAGACCTTCTCTAGGCAAATCAGATCACAATCTTGTTTTTTTCTGCTCGAAATATAAGCCCCTTGTTCAGAGGCAACCTGTAATAAAGAGGATTGTGAGAAAATGGTCACAGCAAGCTGAAGAAGCTATGCAAGGTTGCTTTGAGGCTACAGACTGGGACGCACTGTGCCAGCCACATGGAGAGCACATCAATGCCTTGACTGAGTGTGTAACCGACTATATAAACTTCTGTGTGGATAACATCATCCCCACTAGAACTGTGAGATGCTTCCCCAATAACAAACCTTAGATCACCAGTGACCTGAAGGACCTGCTTAACAAGAAAAAAAGAGCCTTCAGAGAGGGAGACATAGAATTATTGAGGATTATACAGAAGCAACTTAAAGTCAAGATAAGAGACAGCAAGGAGGTGTACAAGAAGAAGCTGGAGAACAAGCTCCAGCAAAACAATATCAGAGATGTGTGGACAGGGATGAAGAAGATCACAGGCTTCAAGCAGAAGGATGATCAGACCGATGGAGGTCTGGACAGAGCCAATGAATTGAACACATTCTTCAATAGGTTCAGTTCAGAAACAAGCTTCGCATCCTCCTCTCCTGCTCACAGCCAAACAGACATTCCATCTTCCTTTGACCCACAGGACCCACAGCTGTCCAGTAACACCTCACATTTTTTATCTTCCACCTCAGCCCTAGACCCTTCTGCTTCTACATGTTTGCCTTCAACCATATCAGAAGATGCTGATGCTTCCTTTGCTTCCCCCTTCCACCTGTGTGTCTCAAGAAGTCAAGTGAAGAGACAACTGGAGAGACTGAATAGGAATAAGGCTGCAGGTCCAGATCATGTCAGCCCTAGAGTCCTGAAAGCCTGTGCAGACCAGCTCTGTGGGATTCTGCAACACCTCTTCAACCTTAGCCTGGCCCAGAAGAAGGTTCCGGTGTTGTGGAAGACCTCCTGTCTTAGTACGGTACCAAAGAAAACTCACCCATCAGTCCTCAATGTCTATAGACCTGTTGCCCTGACATCTCACATCATGAAGGTCCTAGAGAGACTCCTGTTGGCCCACCTGAGTAAGCAAACAGTAAACCATCAGGACACCCTTCAGTTTGCTTATCGCTGTGGAGTTGGAGTTGAAGATGCCATCATACACCTGCTTCAACAAACCCACTGTCATCTGGACAAAGCCAGTAGCACTGTGAGGATCGTGTTCTTTGATTTCTCCAGTGCATTTAATACAATCCAACCTGATTTGCTTTGTCAGAAACTCCAGAAGACTCAGGTGGAGGCCTCAATAATCTCCTGGATCAAAGACTACCTGACAAACAGACCACAGTTTGTGAGACTGAAGGGTTGTGAGTCTAACCAGGTAGTCAGCAGCACAGGAGCACCACAGGGGACTGTACTCTCACCATTCCTCAACAAGCTGATAGAAAAGGCTGGCTCTGTTCTGGGGACTCCTCTGGAACCTCTGGAGATCATTGTGGAAAGACGGATTCTTCATAAAATGAAGAACATTATGGAGAACCCTGAGCATCCACTTCATGAGACTGTCCTACAACAACAGAGTGTCTTCAGTCAGAAGCTTCTTCAGATCTGCTGTAACACGGAACGCTACAGGAGATCCTTCCTGCCCACAGCCATCAGCATCTACAATGGCTCTTTGAGGAAACCTTCATAATATATAACAACATTTAATTTCCCTTTGGGATTAATAAAGTATTTTTGAATTGAATTGAATTGAATTGAATTGACCAAACCTGCCTATCCAAACATTTAATCATCTAACGTGATCAACCACCATATTAACCTATAAACAGCACAACCAGTCACCTCCACAAGTAAACTACCAAACAGTTATTTAGTTTGCCTGACAATGTGTGACTATGAGTTATCTGAGAATTCAATAGGTGGTTGTGGTACTTAGCACACACTTAGATTATGTTGGTTGGTTAAATTTACATTACAAACAAAATATACAAATGTGAGTTGTCACAATGAAGCATTTTAATTATGCATAACCTGCTTGGTTTGGAAGTTTGACACTTGAGTAAAAACAAAAATAGTATACAATATTAATCACAAGCTATTCATCTCAGTGGTGTTCATTTTCAACACTTGATGCACAATTAGGTGCAGAATTATTCATACCTGGGCAGATTTAGATTTTAAATTATTTTCATTCAATGTTTTATTCCTTATTAAAACCATGTAAAAAGAGCATTAAATATTGAAAAAAATAATGTGGTTCTATTAAACTTTCATTAAAATGGCATGTCGAAAATGATTTATACCCTTCCAAGTAGTCAATGGAAAAAATAAAAAATTTACTGTCATTACAGCAATGCAAACCTTATAATTGCTGACTTCCTTTTTGCATGTTTCCACTGGTATTATGACTATTTAGGTCTTTGAAATTAAAAGGCATCCTTGCTGTCACCCCAATCTTAATCGCCCTTCACAGTTTCTCTATCAGCTTCAAGTCAGCAATCTGGCTGGGCCACTCCAAAATATTAATATTCCTTCCTGTCAGGAAAACAAGTTGGTAATATTTATGTATTACCAGGAGTATAAAAATCATTTTTACCTATGTGTAGTAATTTGTATTCCAGAGCACAAGAAATATGTTTCTTGCCTTTTTTCTTAAATTATATATGTAAATATGTCATGACAAATATCTCTATTGTCTGTTATAATTAGGTTGTATTGTTTTGATGTCTTAAATTCTATTTTTACATATTGCATGATAGAATTAGAATTAAAAAATATCACATGCTCTGTATGAGTTTAATTTTTTCAATTTAACTTGGCTTTAAAGGAAGGTTACTTATTTTAAGTGATTTTCATTAGAAAAATTTGTCACACTCTTGTTTCCAACATAACTTTGATTCACTGATATTTGCTGACATTTGTTTGAGGTGGTCACATGTATGTCACAACAGCCAACCTTCCTGTGGCTGCAAAACAAGCCCTAACCATCATCCATCCACCACCGTGACTGACAGTTAGGGCCTGATCTACTAAAGGTTTGGATGTATAATGCAAACTTGATAGCGTGCACAAATCTGATCTACTAAGCAGTTGCACCGAGGAATGTATCTGACAAATGAGCAGAATTGCAAGAGCAATCCATTCAACTTGTTTGCCTTCAAACATGAAATGGATTGTGGTCGCTGTTTTTGCAGAATGCTATTTTTAGCATGTTTGAAAGGCAGGTGCAAACTGACCAGGGATTGGAATAACGATATTCAAATAAACAGCATTACTTATGACGTTACTTTTTTCAGTAACGAGTAATCAAACAAATTACTTTCTTCAGCATTACAACCCCGTTACCATTACGACAGTTAAATGGGGTGCGTTATAAACTAAAGCTGCTCATTGAAGCTCTTGTCATCTGTTGTGGCTCACAGCCACAGGAGCTAAGCTTTTTTTCTTCGGTGAAGGAAGGAACGAGGCAATCGCATAAGTGATGATGATTGGCTAGGATAGAGTAAGCTTAAGTGGGACAGATTAATGCAGACACGAGCCAAGTTGATTCAAAACCATTTCTTATGAACCATTTGAGGTATGCAGTTTATTTAAATTCTTAATGCAATTAAACCAAAATGAAAAACACCACGACTGAACTTAAATATTGTCTCTTATTTTGAAAGAAACATTACCAGCCACCAGAGAACATGAAACCATTACCGAGCCTGTAAAGGGACAATGAAGGAAAAAAATGTTTAACTTTCTCGCATGCCTGAAAGAATCTGGTGCATGCCTGGATGTTTGTTTATTTTTATTTCCCTTATTGTAAAAGAAACACTGTCTGTCTCATGCAGGTCAGAGGCTGCAGTCGTTTGACCCTGCGCTCCACATTGCGTGACGGCAAGGTGGAGCAGGAGGAGGGAGGAGCAAGGCGGGGAACCGTTTGCAGGGCCAGTGCACTCAAATAAATGGCCATCAAATATCACAACACTTTTGGAGGGAACTAATGGCAGAAAGGATCATTTTTATTTAGAAATATTGATTAAAAAAATAAAAAATGGGCTCCAGCAGTGAGGGGCCTTTTCTCACCCAGGACAAAAGGGCAGATGCCCATAGGTGTCTATCTGTGCATGTGCCTTAATGTGTCTGAACTCCTCATGGTAACAGTCAGCAGCACATGCAAAATCCTCAATTAAATAGGGCTGTCCACATCACTATATTATCAACGGTGCCTGCAATCTCAGTATATCACCCACAACACGCACATCAACAGCATGTGCAATTTCTTTTAAACACATGCAATTTGGCGCTCCTAATCTGGGATCATCGTAGATCAGGCCCATAGTATGAAGTATTTGTGCTTACAAATACCTGTTAGTTCCAGTGAAACTGCCAGAACCCCTGCTCTTATAGAGTTAGTCACATTGAACATGATGATCAATAAATTGTGGATTTGATTTCCAGCATATGGCTGTTGTCTAAATGCTGTTGAAGGAGTCAATGTGGGCTTCTTCTAATAAATAATGATTTACACATAATACCATTGTAGTTTATGTGAGGCTGTGGTTACCTCATTTGAAGTTAAGATGATTTATTTTGTCTGGAGAATTAAAATAGGGTGGTCTTACTTTACTGTAAGATGTATCATTAAACATTTTTATTGCTTAGGGTTTAAAACTAAGAATAGCAACTCACTAATGAAAATTTGAATTTGACGACTATCAATTTAAAGCCGGTAGCTGCTGAAACACTAGGCTAAATAAACCCATTCTGGTTTGTGTGTATCCGAGTTGTGATGATACACAAACTTACACCACAAGGTTTTGGCCCTCTAGGACAGATCAATTGGATAAATTAATCTGAAGAGCTGTAGCATGAAATGTGTACATAATGTGATCATAAATTAGCCGTATTAAATGCATTATTGAATTTGTACAGTTCTTGTTCCAGATTAAGGTCTGTATACGTGTCCATTTAACTTTTCATGGTTTGTTTCTGAGATTACAGATTCACACTAAAGTATTCACAGCCAGACAACTTTTCCACATTTTGTCTCATAACAACCACAAACTGCAATGTAATAAGTTAGGACTTTATGTAACAAACCAACAAAAAGTAAAGCATAACTGCAAAGAAGGAAAAGGATGCATGGTTTAAAAAAGAAAAGTAACAGAAAAACATTAAAACTGTGGCAAGCATTGGTATTCAGCCTCTTTTTTTATTAACTTTTAATTTGTTTAACCAGGAAAGCCCCATTGAGATTTAAAATCTCATGTACAAGGGTGACTTTTACTCAGATACCCCACATAAAATCCAATGCAACCAACTGTCTCCAGAAGTCAATTATTAAATAAATTGAATCCATATTTGAGTGATGTAATGTCAGTATAAATCTAGTTCTTCTGTGTAGGCCTTAGAGGGTTGTTAGATAATATTAGTGGTCAAACGGCATCTTGAAGACCGAGAAACACAGTAGACATCTTAGGGATAACATTATGAAAACGTTTAAGGTAGGGTTAGGTTATAAAACAATATCCCAAACATTAAACATCTGTCAGAGCTCAACCTGTCATTTGAAAATGGAAATAGTATCTCACAACTGCAAACCTACCAAGACATGGCTATCCACTTAAACTGACAGGCTGGATGAAGAGATAATTAATTAGAGATGCAACCACGATACTCTTGGTGACTGTGGAGGAGCTGCAGATATTTACAGCTCAGGAGGGAGAATATGTTGACATGGTAAGTATTTGTTAAGCACAAATGTGACCTTTGTGGAAGAGTGGCACAATTTTCCAGTTACTGAAAGGAAACCATAATAGGATCCATTTAAAGTTGAACATGAGCAAACATGTGGAAGAAGGTGCTCGGGTAAGACAAGACCAAAGTCGAACCTTTAGGTCTTCATATAAAAAAACATGGGTGTCAAAAAACAATCACTGCACATCACCATGAATACACTAGAATCACACTTCAGCAGTGACATGGAAGCTGGTCTGAGTTGATAGAACAATGGATGGAGCCAAATACAGAACAATACTAAGCAAATCTCTTTTAAATAGTTGCAGAAGACTGGACACAGGAGATTGGGGGAGTTCAGGGTTGTTGTTCTTCTATGAGGACAGAAACCCTAAATATCCAGCTGGAGATACAAATGAAGGGTTTCAAATAAGCCTATGTTCACCTGATAGAATATCATAGTCCAAGTTTAGATTTAAATACAATCGGTGCAAGAAATCTAGTTCCCGTGGAGAAATGTCCCATAAACTGCGCCTTTCGCATAGGCCACAGCACTGACATGCAAACACATGTGCCTATACTGACACATGTACTACAAGTCCGTGCATGCCAGCAGCGCTTATAGGCTAAACAGGCGCTAAACACAAGGTAATCCCAGGTAGCTCCTTAATCCGCTGCAGACGGTTCGGCATTCCCTGCTGACATTCTCAAAGTGGGCCATTAAGCACAATCAACGCTCCAATTTCGTTCCTGTGTGAGAATGTGTGCGTACAGGAGCCGCGCTTCTGGCTGACCCGCTCCTCTTACGCCCCTGCTGGCCCTCCTCTCGGTGGGCTCCGGGATGCTCCATAGTGTTTATTCCATCTAGGGTTTTTCGCTGTTCTATTGCAGCCTTCCCGGCGCAGAGACTCTGCATCTTTCCATCCATGCGCTCACCGGACGAACAATACGGCTCTTTATTGTTATAAACAAACTCTAAACTTTGTGGTTTTGGATTTTCCGTCACTTTTGGCAAGAAATCCCGCTTTTTTCGGATAATTACTTTGGATATTCCAAGCATTCTAAGGACGAGGACTCGAGTAGCGAGGAGCAGACGGGGGGAAACCTGTTTGTGCAAGTGTAGCGACTTTTTCAGCGTGGACATACACAGACAACTGCAGTGAGAAGGTTATTTTTACTACAAAAAAATGCTGTGAAGCTTTATGTCGCAGCTTGGCTTCCGGCTAAAAAAGCGCAGGTTTAACGCAGCATCTGCTGGTGCGGGGAGGAATAAAACTCGTCTTGTGCGAGAGAAAGAGCGATATGCGGCTCGACGGGCGGCTGGTTTTGCGGTTCTTCTGGAATTAGTGGAGCAATGGAAAGGGAGCGGCTGTAAGACTCAAATACTGGGAAGGAAAAAAAGAGTTCTTTGGGAAGCTGTGGTTGGCACATAATGGATAATTATCCGCAGGTGCAGGTAGGAAATAACATCAAATACCCGCAGAGATTAAATCAGCTGTTTCATATTTGTTCTTGATCTTTTGCATGAACACTGATCATGTAGAGCCAGTTTACATTTGTACATGAGCATTCACATAGGCAAGGTGAGGTGTTTATTGGATGAAGGGTGCATCAGATTCCGGACAATTACAGCTTCGCACAGAAAGTAACCTGATCAGCGAAGAGCTGCTTTTGGCCTTTTATTTTATTTTAACAAAAAATGTGCATGTGAAGGGAACTGGGAGGTTGTGTTTGACATAGAACAGTAGCGTACACTAAGAGCGCTTGTGATATTTTTTGCCAAAATGTTCACTTGTGATTTTCAAAGCTGCGTATTATACTCCCTTTAAGTTGCACGAATAGACTGCTGTGTGTGAGGAGAAGAGAGAGAGAGAGAGAGAGAGTTTTATTACGAAAGTCCCTGCACATCCTAAGAAAATATTGGCTTGTGTGTGTGCGCGCAAACTCAGCTATTAAATGCTTGTGTGTATGATTGTGGTTAGGGGGCTCTATGGTCGCCATGAGGCACTAAACGCCACCACCTTCTGTAATCGCCACCCCTCGTGTGGATTACATGACATTCGCGGAGTCGCAGTGAGAAATCCGTGTCCGTAGGTGGAGACCAGCCGTTCGGGCTGTGCGTGTAGTTCAGCACCGTGGACAGCACACACAAGTCCAAGTGCTGCAGGAGGCAGCGTTCCACTCCCACAGCGGGGGTTTTTTGCCAACACTTGCATAGCCGTTTACGCCCTATCTAAATTGCATTCATATGTGAAAAAAGTGCAGTGCCTCAGTGGCAGGTGCGTTCTACACACACACACACACACACACACACATATATATATATATATATACAGGTCCTTCTCAAAAAATTAGCATATTGTGATAAAGTTCATTATTTTCCATAATGTCATGATGAAAATTTAACATTCATATATTTTAGATTCATTGCACACTAACTGAAATATTTCAGGTCTTTTATTGTCTTAATACGGATGATTTTGGCATACAGCTCATGAAAACCCAAAATTCCTATCTCACAAAATTAGCATATTATTAAAAGGGTCTCTAAACGAGCTATGAACCTAATCATCTGAATCAACGAGTTAACTCTAAACACCTGCAAAAGATTCCTGGGGCCTTTAAAACTCCCAGCCTGGTTCATCACTCAAAACCCCAATCATGGGTAAGACTGCCGACCTGACTGCTGTCCAGAAGGCCACTATTGACACCCTCAAGCAAGAGGGTAAGACACAGAAATAAATTTCTGAACGAATAGTCTGTTCCCAGAGTGCTGTATCAAGGCACCTCAGTGGGAAGTCTGTGGGAAGGAAAAAGTGTGGCAGAAAACGCTGCACAACGAGAAGAGGTGACCGGACCCTGAGGAAGATTGTGGAGAAGGGCCGATTCCAGACCTTTGGGGACCTGCAGAAGCAGTGGACTGAGTCTGGAGTAGAAACATCCAGAGCTACCGTGCACAGGCGTGTGCAGGAAATGGGCTACAGGTGCCGCATTCCCCAGGTCAAGCCACTTTTGAACCAGAAACAGCGGCAGAAGCGCCTGACCTGGGCTACAGAGAAGCAGAACTGGACTGTTGCTCAGTGGTCCAAAGTACATTTTTCGGATGAAAGCAAATTCTGCATGTCATTCGGAAGTCAAGGTGCCAGAGTCTGGAGGAAGACTGGGGAGAAGGAAATGCCAAAATGCCAGAAGTCCAGTGTCAAGTACCCACAGTCAGTGATGGTCTGGGGTGCCGTGTCAGCTGCTGGTGTTGGTCCACTGTGTTTTATCAAGGGCAGGGTCAATGCAGCTAGCTATCAGGAGATTTTGGAGCACTTCATGCTTCCATCTGCTGAAAAGCTTTATGGAGATGAAGATTTCATTTTTCAGCAAGACTTGGCACCTGCTCACAGTGCCAAAACCACTGGTAAATGGTTTACTGACCATGGTATCACTGTGCTCAATTGGCCTGCCAACTCTCCTGACCTGAACCCCATAGAGAATCTGTGGGATATTGTGAAGAGAACGTTGAGAGACTCAAGACCCAACACTCTGGATGAGCTAAAGGCCGCTATCGAAGCATCCTGGGCCTCCATAAGACCTCAGCAGTGCCACAGGCTGATTGCCTCAATGCCACGCCGCATTGAAGCAGTCATTTCTGCAAAAGGATTCCCGACCAAGTATTGAGTGCATAACTGTACATGATTATTTGAAGGTTGACGTTTTTTGTATTAAAAACACTTTTCTTTTATTGGTCGGATGAAATATGCTAATTTTGTGAGATAGGAATTTTGGGTTTTCATGAGCTGTATGCCAAAATCATCCGTATTAAGACAATAAAAGACCTGAAATATTTCAGTTAGTGTGCAATGAATCTAAAATATATGAATGTTAAATTTTCATCATTACATTATAGAAAATAATGAACTTTATCACAATATGCTAATTTTTTGAGAAGTACCTGTATATAGAGAGAGAGAGAGAGAGAGAGAGGGAGAGGAGAAGTAACTCATCTGTAGGTAACACCAGCTCTGTTTGAGTTCACTGCCAATCCAAGACTGTCTTGATTTATATCGGCTGTAGCATGTTTTTTAATCACGTACACGCTAGACTTTGCCATTAATTGTGTGCCTGAAAAAATTACGACACTAAATATTTAACTTCCACGTTTTAGGTGTTTCTCAGCAGCAATGTTGTGTCCCTCTTTAGTGTTTTAAAGCTTTTAGCCCTGTTGTTTATTCAGCATTTTATTTTAGCTTTTTATTGATGAACACCATTTGCTGTATTCCCCAAAGTTATTTTTATTTATTTTTTGCTAAACATGAAAGGAATTCCCTCTGGACTTTCCCAGACATAATGGCATCAGCTATCCATCATCAGCATTAAAGTTGTATATATTTAGTCAGTTGCTTGGTTTTTCAATCACATGCAAAACATAGATTGTAGCGTTTGAGTTAACATCAAGATAGATGGAAATTGTTACATTAACACAAAACAGTTAATTTGATAACTGTTTCCAAAGAGATGGTTTAATTAATATTCAGAAGTAACTGTAAATTCACAAAAATAATTGGATCTATTGTGGCCTCTTCTGGCTCTTTAGAGACATCCTTGCAGGTGGTAAATGCCATGCAATGTCTTGCATGGTATAGTAGCTGCTAAATGCTATGCACGTTTGAGAAAGAGTTGCTTAGATACACATCTTGAAGTTATTCAGAACATGTATAAATTGAAACAGATTATGGTTCTAGTGACTCGTAAAACATCTCAACCTTTTAAAATCAAATACTAAGATGGATGCTAAATGTTTTATTGAAGCTTCTCAGATTGATCTGAATAAATACCCCTTACATACAACACATGGAAATATGAAGTTATTGTAGTTCATTTAAACACCTACCCAATGACAGTTTCCAAAAATGTCCCAAAATGGGACAATTATTGCCTTCTTTAAAACATTTTATGATGTCACTGTATTTTATTCCTGTTTTGCATTCAATTGTATTATGTCCATAACATTTAAAACTCTGAACATTTATCGATAATGAGTTGGTGTTTGAACAGAGACAACCAGAACTTCCCTGGATGGATTAAACTCTGATTATACTATTCTAATACAATTTATGATCTCTATTTGGACCAAACTTCCCAGGTTTGCCCAATTTTTGGACTGTGTCTGAGAAAAATCCTCCCAGGTTTGACAGGGAAGAATATCAATAGATCTTCAAAATAATTTCCTGGAGAATTCCATGTTGAAATTTGAAATCTCACATTTAATTGTTCAGTTTTATAATACAAATATTAATCTGGGGTATGTTCTTCACTGTTGGCAACAAAAACACCCAATTTGTGTTAAATTCGAATATTGCTGTTGCAGCTAAACGCAGCTTATTGCTCCCCTTAAAGTAGATAATCATGTTGTTTTAGACAGGGAGCAACATGAGCGGGACATTAATTAATTCTTCCTCTGTACTCATTGATAATCACACTGCTCACCACAAACAGTCACATTAGTGTCAGCTCTGCTCATCTGATATGGCGGTATCAGTGGCGGTTATTGTCTCTCAATGCTAGGCGCCAGGATGACGCTGGAGGGTTAATGCCTTCTGTTGAGGCTGCTCACTGAAATTGATAGGCCTGCTTTGACAGATGAGATAACCTGCGATTGCAGGCGAACGCAATTTACGGGTGCGGCAGATGGATGCAGAGGACACTAGGAGAAGTAGGGCAGTTTTACCTCGGGGAGCAGCTCGGCGTGCACAGAAGGCTCCCAATGAATGCTGGAAAGTTGTTGTTTTGCAATGGAAATTACATAGGGACACTTAGCAAAGAGATATAGAGGAGACTGATAAGCTAAACTTTGAAGGAGATCAATTTGGGCTTAGTCGTCATCCATAAAGAGTGGCAAACAAGGGAGACAATTGCAGTTCAGAAAATAAGAGGGGAATAACTTGGGATTTAGCCTTTAACCACATCGATGCAAATCTTCACTCACCTTCCCTGGCAGATTTTTTTTAAATGGATTGAAAACACAAATAAATCACAATAAAAAATTGTAAGGATCTAGAATGCAACCAGTTGAATGATGGATTTGGATTAAAGCTCATCTGTGAATAGAGCAAAGCTGGGGAGCATTTTTATAACGCTCCTTCACCTCAAATTCCTGTGAATTACAGGGACACATTTTCCTGTTAAATTATATCTACTGTTGTCACCAAGTTGGTCTTCTGTTTGTGTGTGCCCTGCAACTGTGGCCCAGGTGCAGAAGACCAACATACAGTATGTGCAGAATCAACTGCCAGGGTGGAACCCACAGATGCAATTTTTTATTCACCCCACTTTTAAACAACTATGTGCGAATTTACCACTTTCTCACCACCATCCAATTCACGGATATTTCACAGTGCCTTGAAATCGTATTTATACAAGAGTGATTTTTTTTTTCACATCTTTAACATTACAACCACAAAATGTTATATTTTATAATGATTTTATGTGAAAAACCAACACAAATAAACACATCATTGTAAAGTGGAAGAAGACTGTTTCCAGACACTTTATTCTGATACACTTGAACTAAATAAAGTGCATCCAAATGCATTTAAACCACATCTAATTAATAGAAAGGATCCACCTATGTATACGTTAATCTCAGTATAAACATAGCTGTTCTGTGAAAGTCTCAGAGGTTTGTTAGAGAACATCAGTGAACACCCAGCATCATAAAGACCAACTAACGCATCAGACAGGGCAGGGATAAAGTTGTGGAGAAATTTATAGAAGGGCTAAGTTATAAAACAATATCCCAGGCTTTAAACATCTCACAGACCACTGTTCCATTTATCACCTGAAAATGAAAAATAGAATAGCACTGCAAACCTACCAAGACACAATTGTGTACCTAAACTAACAGAGACAATAACTGAAGCATTTGGCCTACAAACAAAAAGATATGTATGGGACAATGGAGGTATTCGAAGTGAGTAGAAGAGCTGATGGATGGAGCTAAAAACAAGGCAATTTAGGGAAAAAACAGGTAGCACGTGCAAAAGACTTGAGACTGGAGCAGAGGTTCATGTTCCATCATCAAAACATAAAACATACAGCCAGAGCTAGAATTTGATTATTTAAATCAAAGCATGTGTTAGAATGTCCAAGTCAAAGTCAACACCTAACTCAAAATGAGAATCTGTGGCATGACTTGAAAACTGATTTACACAGATGCTCTCCAGCACAACTGAGCTGGATGGTTTTACAAATAATTTGCTCAGTGGGAGCTGATATGCTTCTCACAGTTTTCAGATTATTTGTGAAAATAATTTGAAAACCATCTCCCATTTCCATTTACTTTTTTAATTGTTTCATTCACAGATGTGGTTATCATTGAATCCTGTTGGTCTATTGCATGAAATTCCAGTAAGACACTTAGCGATAGACACTTTGTGGTTAAAACGCAACAAATTTGAAAATATTTGGGGGGAATGAATACCCTTGCAAGGCACTGTATCAGTTCCTGTATATTTTGAGTAGCTGCTTCCCATTCTCTGATATATTTAATTCTAACACAGTTATTTAAATAAAGCTCCCTTTTAGTTTGTTTATTTTCAAAGTCCACCTGTATGTAACTTAACATCAGTATAAGCACAGCTTCTCATGAAGGCTTCAGAGATTTATTTCTACATTAGACAACAAACAGCATCATGAAGACAATATAACATCACATGGCTGTGCACCTAAAGTTATTTGCATGGCAAACAGAGCATTGATTAGAAAAGCAGCAAAGAGACCCTATGTTAAGTCTGCAGGAGCTGCAGAGATCCACTGCTATGGTGGAAGAATCTGTCGACATAACAATTTTAAGTTCTGCATTCTAGAAGTCCGATCTTTATGAAAAGTGGCAAGAAGACAGCTATTGCTTAGAAGAACACCATGAGGAATCTCATTTAAAGTTAACCACAAGCCATGTAAGGGTTGAAGTGAAATTATGGAAGAAGATATTCTGGTCAACAGAGTTTAAAATTGATCTTTCTGGTCCACATGCAAAACTTTGTGGGGCGAAAACTTAACACTGCACATCAGCTTAAACATACCATCCCTCACAATGAAACATGGTAATGGCAGCATCATGCTTTGAGGATGCTCTTATTAAACTGGGACAGAGAAGCAATTTAGCTTTCTCCCAGAGCTGAGCAAAGTTGGTAGAGACATACAACAAAAGACCTGAAGCTGTAATTACAACCAAATCTGCCTTTGCAAAGTATTAATCCAGGGGTTCTGAATACAAATTCAGGCCAGACAGTTGGATTTTATATTTGTTAAACAATGTTGATGTTTCCACTGATTCCACTCTATAATTATGCACTACTTTGCATTGTTCTACCACATATAAGTTAAATACAATGAAGGGTTTAAAAAAAAATCAAGAGCTAAACGTCATTTTCCAAAGATCTTTTGCAAATTGTTTGTATTTTTGCCAGATTACATTTTATTCCAGTTGTTCAGAATAGTTTTCATTCATGCTTAATTTTCACTTTCACTTTTATTTTCGTTAGCTGTAGTGTATTGCAATTTTTTAACTAAAATTACAATTAAAGTGATTCTGTTAAAGCAATCCAGGTGAGAAACGAATGAGCAGTTTTAGCTAACAGTTCATTGATGACTTTAAGGAAAATCTGAGTCTTTTACTGCAATAAAAAGACCCATTAATGTATTCAGAAACCTAAGAAAGACAAAGACATGTTAAGTGTGGAGGTTTTGAAAAGGATGATCTGAACTGGTAGATTTCAACATAGAAAAGGCTGCTGCATTTTTTCTTCTTCTATTTATTTTTTGTTTCAACAGCTGCCTCCTAAGACTCAAGTGTGGGATATGGAGCTTCCTACAAGCTGAAATTGAAAGCAGCAACCCTGAGCCTTTTCAGAGTCAATACCATCTATAGCTTTGCTTTCATGTGGTTTCAGTCACATCCCAGTGGTTTTAGAATGCTGAGACTGTATGAAAATGTAAGTTTTACTGAAACAAAGGTGTGAATACAACACTATTCATTTGGTTTACCTTATTTGTTTTTTTAGTATGATAAAAAATAATAATGTAGCTACTAGAGTTGGGATTCATACTGGTATCTTGTAGTGTGTGACCAACCAAATAATCAATCAGTTAATCAGAATTCAGTGCTCAGAGCACTTTTTATACAGTCAAATGTAAGAAAAAGTGATTTTACAGAAGTTAAAACAAAAGAATCAGGCATTCAAACAACAACCAGACCAGAAAATGCTAAACCTGGTAAATAATATAATTTTTGGACCACTAAAATACAATGCCAAAAGACTAAAATAAATGTTGAAGTGAGGAAATTAATTTGCAGTCCTATTTGTAAGAAGGAAACACCATAGGAAGAAAATGCTATGTATTGCTTATTAAATTTTCCTTCCAAACTGGTGGATTTGTTTGTAAATCTCTAAAAGTGGTCTTGATCTTGGTCTTCTCCATGCTTTCTGAAGGTCTTTTGTTGGACTTTGTCTGTTTTGTTATTGATTATTAAGTTACGTCCTTATAGCAGATCTTTCCCTAACTGCTACTGGTGAGCTCCCATTTATTTATTATATTCTAATTCAATAAACAATAGGTAACCCCATTTAACATTCGGTTTTTATTTAAAAATATGCAACTACCGAAGTCTAATCTTGTTTTTATGATGGATGATTTATTTGTAGGTAAACCAAAATACTTGACATTGTTTTACTCATTAAACAAAAGATATGAAGAAAAATGTGCTTTCAATCCATGGAAAAGATTAGGAAAGTTATCCCCCAATAGCTGGTCTCACCACTTTAGCTGAAATAACTTCTGTGAGACAGTTTGTTGTAGCTGTCTAATGGTCTCTGACATCAGTCTGAGGAAAGATTGCCCCACTTTTCACCTTCGCTGTAAGGGGCTTCTTGAATGTGCAGCCTGTTTTAAGACATCTTGCAGTAGCTGCGTGGGATCCAGATTTGACTTGGCCATTTAAGGACTTACATTTCATAGTTTTAACCTTTCCATAGAGGATTAACTGATATCTTTTCGGGTATTGTGATGTTGGAGCTTCAGTTTTTAAAATATATTTTCTTTAGTTTTTATTGGACATATTAAATCTCTCAATACTGTTAAAGTTGTAAATATCCAAATGTGTGAACAAAACAGGAAAAACTCAAGGTGTCCTAATTTTTTCACTAGTGTATATGCTGGGATGATCTTGTACTACCTGTCTCAGCAAACAAACGATAAGATGCAGATACCCTTCCAATAATATAGTGTACTGTTTGGCTCCATGTGCCTGCATTTTATTCAGGTGCCCTCGCTGCTGATCTGGCCTTGCTTTGATCTGCTTCCTGCATTAAACGTCGCAGCAGGAACTCTGGATTGAATCAATGTGTGGTGTAGATTTTGGAGGGCTGAGCCTGTATGAAACTTTGGAGACGACCTTTTGTGAAACACAAGTCGGAACATCACTTTGCCACAGTTCACTGGCCTGCGTGACTGTGGGGACACAGACAGCAGCGGATATGAAACACGAGAGCGTTTAGTCATTTTCTGCAGGAACCAGCGTGTCTGGGGCTCAAACTCTTGTTACCATCACAGCTAAGCACTTCAAATACATTAGGGTGGAAAACAACACCACACGATCAGGTTACAGAGGACTAAATTCACCTTTTAGGTTTCATACCCTTTATTCTGTTTAATTTCCAACTTCAGTAGAGCCAGCACTCCAGTTTTACTTTGACCCCCTCCTCCCCTCCCATATGACTACTTTGCTGTTGTTGCTGCACTTTTGAACACAGTAGCCCTCGTCAGTTAATGGCAGGTTCATTTATCTAAGTCAGCAGTTGCAGCCCACTCCAGCTGGATTTCAACTGACTTTTAGATTTTAAAAGCCTACAAACTGCTTAGATTGAAGGTCTAGGGTAAAAATAGACTCTGTGACAAATGACATGTTATGTTTCCTTTGTTTGTATTGAAAATATACCTTATTTTGTGCTGTTTTAAAGTTTGTGAGGACCATCGTCTCTGAGTGTTTTTTCAAGCATTTCCCTGTTGACTGAAGCCTGGCTTCTTGTCAGCAAACTTGAGGTGTAATGTACCGCTGCCTGTTAGAATAATTTACAACTCACAGGCTTCATGGATCGCAGCCTTAGAGGAGAAAGGTGGCAGAAACGTCTGCCAACACAGGAGCTAGTGAGGGGTGATTAGCTAAAACTGTTTTTGACAAAAAGCGTTCTGCTAAAGCAGCTGCTTTTCAGAATCAGAATCAGAATCAGAAAAGCTTTATTGCCAAGTACGTTTTTGGACATACAAGGAATTTGTTTTGGCATAGTCGGTGCAATACAGTACAAGTTAAACAGTACAAACATATCTACAATATAATATAAATATAAGTGCACAGTTTTAAGTGAGTGAGAGTAAATATAGAGCAGTATACACATCTGCCTCTTTTTTCTTTACTTAGTTTCCCTGGAATATAAATTATAATGTATTTTAAGTATTTTAGAAATATAAAAGTGTTGTTGTAAATAGATTATGTCTCTATTTTTTCCATCACAGTTTAAATACGGCTGTTCTGTGAAGGACTCAGTGCACTTTCTTCCTCACTTGTCAAATGTGACCAAAACTTACCAGATTGACCTACATTTAAAATGTGTGAGGAAGACCTAACTCTGCACATTTCCCTGAATACACTGTTGTCCATTGTAAAACATAGTGGTGGAATATTTATGCTGTGAAATGGTTTTCTTTAGCAGGGACAAGGAAGCTGGTCAGAGTTGATTAGAAGGTGGATGGAGCTAAATACAGGGCAATCTGGGAAGAAAACCTTCAAAAGGCTGCAATACTGGGGCAGAGATTTCCCTTCCAACACGATGATGACTCTGAACATACACCCACAGCTAGGGTGGACAGGTTTAGTTCAAAGCATGTTCAAAATCTAGATCTAAATAAAAGAGAATCAGTGCATGGATTATTAATTCACAGATGCTATGTATCAAATCTGTCTAAGGTTGGGCTGGTTTGCAAAGAAGCATCGGTAAAACAAATCAATGTCTAGATGTGCAAGGCTGCTAGATACATACTTTGCTGTAATTTTAGCAAAATCTGATTGTACAGACTGAGGAGACTGAGTAGAATATAACTAAATAAATTATTCATAAAATATTTAGGTATTTGAAATATTGCCTTCATAAAACAATATTCTTTAAAATGTCTTCTAATTCTTTTCACTAGGACACTTAATGGTCTTGAGGGATGTTTCGGGGCTGCCGTTCTTAAGACCAAAGAAAGATTTTAGAGATTGCTTTTGTCTCTCTCATCATAATTCCTTTGGGTATTTACAAGAAGATTAACCAGAAATGTCTATCTCTTTCTGGATAAAAAAATAGTTTTTTCCAGACAAAGGATGACCGATATCTTCTTCTGGGTGTCCCCTCCATGAACTCCTGTCCTGTTTACTTGTTGCTTGACTCTTGTTTGTTGCAGTCACTGGAACTAACGAGATTTTTGCAAAATATTATAAGCTCCTTCTTGAACCGGCTTGAACCGCACCTTAACGTGGTGGAGGGGTTTGAGTGCTCGAATGATCCTGGAGGCTATGTTGTCTGGGGCTTAATGCCCCTGGTAGGGTCTCCCATGGCAAACAGGCTCTAGGTGACGGGTCAGACAAAGAGCGGTTCATGAGACCTTCATGAGGACCACACATTCGAGGCACGTGACGTTGCCCGGCACGGCAGAGCCGGAGTCCCACCCTGGAGCCAGGCCTGGGTTCGGGACTCGTCGTATAGTGGCTGGTGGCCGGGTTGCTCCTCGAGGGACCCGGTGGGGCCAAGCCCGAATGATAGACGCGAGGCCATCCCCCAGTGGGCCCACCACCTGCAGGGCGAACCATGAGGTACTTGTGCAAAGAGGATTGGGCAGCGGACGAAGGTAGAGACCTTGGGGACCCGATCCCAGGATACTTAGGCTGGCTCTAGGGAGATGGAATCTCACCTCGCTGGGGGAGAAGGAGCCTGAGCTTGTGCGGGAGGTCGAGAGATATTGACTAGAAATAGCCGCACAGCATGGGCTCTGGACCCATCTCCTCGAGAGGGGCTGGACCCGCGGGGAGAGGCGGCAAGCTGGGGTGATTTTGCTTGTTGCCCCCCAGCTCAGCCATCTCATGTTGGGGCTTACCCCAATGGATGAGGTGTCGTATCCCTGCCCCTTCAGGTTGGGGACAGGTCTCTGACTGTGGTTTTTGTCCCGGCCGTGGAACACCGGACCAGCTCTACACCCTCTGCAGGGTACTTGAGGGGTCATGGGAGTTTGCCCAACCAGTCCACATGTGTTTTGTGGACCTGGAGAAGGCATTCGACACTATCCCTCATGGTGCCCTGTGGGAGGAGCTCCAGGAGTACGGAGTCGGAGTGGTCTCATCTGGTCTCTGTACAAGCGGAGCAGGAGTTTGGTCCACATTGCCAGCACCTGTGCCGGCAATGTGCATGTTGGACTCCGGCACGGCTGCCCTTTGTCACCGGTCCTGTTCATAACTTTATGGACAGCATTTCTAGGCGCAGCCAAGGGCCGGAGGGGGTCTAGTTTGGGGACCAGAGGATTTCGTCTCTTCTTTTTGCAGATGATGTGGTCCTGCTGGCCCCCTCTAGCCAAGACCTACAACATGCGCTGGGGCAGTTCGTAGAGTGTGAAGCGGCTGGGATGAAGATCAGCTCCTCCAAGTCCGAGGCCATGGTTCTCGACCGGAAAAAGCTTGTTTGTCCTGTTCAGGTTGGAGGTGAGTTCCTTCCTCAAGTGGAGGAGTTCAAGTATCTTGGGGTCGAGTGAGGGGAGAATGAAGCGGGAGTTCGACAGACGGTTCGACTGCCGCAATTATGGGGACGCTGTGCTGGTCCGTTGTGGTGAAGAGAGAGCTGAGCCGAAAAGCGAAGCTCTCGATTTACTGGTCAGTCTACGTTCCTACCCTCACCTATGGCCATAAACCTTTGGTCATGACCGAAAGAACAAGATCCCAGATACAAGCGGCTGAAATGAGTTTCTTCTGTTGGGTGGCGGGCACTCCCTAGGGTGAGGAGCTCAGCCATCCAGGAAAAGCTCGGAGTAGAGCCGCTACTCCTCCACATTGAGAAGACGTCTGGGTGTCTCTACTGAGTCTGCTGCCCCTGCGACCCAGTCCCGGATGAAGCGAAAGACTATGTGTACGAGTATAAGATCATTTAGAGGGACTGGAAAGAGTTGATGAACATCAATTTTCAATTCTTGTCAGAGACTACCAGTTTCTACCAGTTTTATACTGAATTACAAACAGGTAAACTCTGTTTATTATTTAGGTGAATTCTGATGGCAACTGGTTGCTCTGGATTTTAGGGAGTAAATTGTACTGGAGACTAATGCATGCATTACTTTTAATATTTTTTGTAAAAATGTTGAAAGGCACTTCTGGTTTCACTTTTCTATTTAATATAATTTAATACAATTTTACTTTATTTTATTACACGTTTCTTTGTGTTGGTGTATCACATAGAATCCAAAAAAAAATAATTTAAATGATGATAAGTACTCAAGGGGTATGAATAATTTTGAAAGGTACTCTATGGGTTATGAATGCAAAGAAAAAAACATAATTGTTATCGGCTTTTAGGGCTAAAATTAGCCTGGCCACTGAGCACAACAAGGTGTAAATTCTAATCTAATGTATTCTAATTTTAGGATTCTAATTCTAATCCTAACACGCAACTGGCATGCAACCAATTTGGGTGGGACATCATTCCTGGAAAGCAAAAATAACAGCTTTGGAGGCAAATGAAACATAGCAAAAAAAACATGAACCTTCTAAAATATGCACCTAAAATGTCTTCTGTCATACGAAAGACAATTGCATCCCATCATGGAAATATATGTTGATGTAAAACTCTATGGGGTATGAATAGTAATAGTAAAAGTAAACAATACTATTGTTTACTATTAATAAACATCACTTATGAAACTACTACGTCCTCAACCATCAATCTCATAAGGAAAATAGGGAGAGGCGAAACCTATTTTAATATAAAAGTATAAAGTATAGATGTCCAAACAACTTGTGAGAAGCCATGAAAGTTTACTTTTGCAGAAGTTAAGATGTTTTAAACATAAAATTGTTGAGAAAATCTGCAGAATGGCATCTTGTGCAGAATCATTGTAGAAGGTAATAAGAGTAAACATCAGGCATAGTTGTTTTGATATCCATGACTCAGCACCGGTTTGGTTTCATAATATATATGCCCAGAGTTGAATGAGTTGTTGCCTTGCCATTTGCCTTCAGCAGCAGCTCGGTTTAAAGTTAATCATTGTCCAGATCAGTAGCTGGCCTCTATCAGTATAGATGTTAATAATGTCCTATTTTCTGCACTGTACAGTGCAGAAAATAGGACATTATTAACATTATTAACCAGAGAAGACTGTATTTCCTGTACGGTCTTCTCTGGAGGACATTTCGATGTCATTTAGATTAATCCGCTTCTGTCTGCTTCCACCTCTGGGTTGCAATAAACATGGGAGGTAATTAAATGGTGTTAGAGTTAATATGAAGAAAACACCTGATGTTTCCCCTCGGTGCCGTCATTTGCATTTTCACTTACACCTTTTAAATCTCCTCCATTCACATGACTTTTCACATCTCCCTTCATCTCTCTTCCATACATACTTTTAGCATGAGGAAAAAACACAAGCAGGCTTGGTAAAGTTATCAGAGAACATGACAAAAGCATCCTCCTCCTCTCTTATGTGCAGCGGGGCCTCCAAGGTTAGCTGAGAAAACGGATGTAAAATGGAGAGCTGTTCAAGCCGCTGAGGAGCGATAATATTCAGACTATGCAGGGATGTCACCACTGTGAAGACGCTATACTTTAGAGAAGAGCCACAGCAGCTTATCTTCCTGAGCAAAATAAAGAAGTATTCAATGGGGATGAAAAAAAAAAAAAAACAAGACCACTGTGATGCCGCAAACAGGTGGAAAATTACAGGTTTGCATAAAGGTTCTGTGGTCATACAGGGACTAGTTGAACTTATTCATGGCAAGACAGCACCTCACCTGAAGTGGGTTTAAGAGGTCAATTGCTCGTGCATCCAGTGGACTGTTCTTATGCTTTTGCAGAGATGGTTTCTGCACAAAATGAAAGCAAAAGACAAGAAATTTGATATTCTGCTCATAAAGCTGCCGGAGTAGCTATTCTCCTGCTGAGTTTGATTTTCTCCTTTAGAAATGCACTTCGACATGTTCTTCACTGTGTCCTTGAGTATTGAAGGTGTAGACCTGTGAAGCGCTGTGTTACTGGAACTCTCTGGAGGTAAAAGCCCATTGTTGTATAGCAGCAGCAACAGCATCATTGACAACTAAAAATTCCCAAAGTCACAGATTCATTATAACTCAAGATCCCAATTTCAAAGTTGTCCGTGCACTTTTATAAATTGCTGTCATTAGGCCGAAAACGTCCTCATTCTGCCTTAAGTTGGACTTCCCTTACATTGATGAATTGATTGTTGGTCTTTTAATTTCACTGTGCTCCTCTCAGGTCCTCCCAGATGATTACTCAGTTGATGGGTTTTATTGCTAGTGTTGTCCTTGTCTGACTGGAAAGGTTCACATCTGTTCAAATACAGTGTCCATGTGCATTCCCTCCCCTGCTTGTCAATGCCAACCTTTACTTGTTTGTTTAATGATTCAGTTTGGGTCAAACTTAAATTACTTAATTCTGTGTTTTGTTGTTTTTTATTGTTATATATTTTGTATAGTTTGACAAAATAAATTTTTTTTTATACGAGCAAGACATGTAACAAACCAAATGTTAGCTACTTTTATTGTCAGTTTCACAGAGGGTAAAATCGATCATAATATAAAAACTGCTTATAAGACGTTTCCTTCATAGTTTAGAATTTATGTAATTTAACGCCTATTTATTATATGGCAAGTAACATAAAAGAACGTTGTTTTACGGTTGTTTTAGACCATAAACCAGTAAACTGCTCAAAACATTAATATAATTTTTTTTATTTAATGTATTTATCTCTCAATATTTTTTCTACCTTTGTATTTGAAATGTTCCTCCTAAAATTGGGATTTTACCTGGATAAAAAATAAAACCTCCAGTTATCTTTGCAATTAGAATTAATTGCAAAGATGCAACCATTGGTGGACCAAACAGCTCACACCTGCACAGACACAGGCAGAGCCATCTGAGGAGCAGAGGAGCTGTGTCTACAGAGTACAAATAACTGGCCTACAGTAGGTAGCTACATAAAATAAAAGAAAAGAAACACATTTTATTTACTTCCACCTCTCAATACAATGAAACACATTAACATTTGGAATCAGGCCGCATTTTGTTCATCTCATTAGTACAGTTGAATCTTGTGACATACTGCCATGTACTACTTAAAGCCATGTGAATCAAAACTGTCTAATCTAGCTAAATGTTTATGAGAGATTTGGGCTTTTTTTGTTGGTGGTAACAGATATTTATGTAATATTTAACCCTCTAAGCAGTATGCTTTTTAGAACCTCTTAAGTTATCGAGAATAATTTGAAATGCAAAGGAAGGGCTGAGCATTGTGAGCAGCTGAGCACAGTGTGGTATGTGAGAGAGCTGAGACTAAAGGGAGAGAGCAGAGCAAGTGACTGCAGATAGAGAAAGAAAGATTGCAACAAAAAAGCAAAAGCACACAAAATGTCTAAACTATTTTTGACAATTGCTGAATTACTTGCTCGGATATTTGCTAATTCTAATTGAGATGTTAATAATTACCCTCTGGTGGCATGCATTTTTTTCTTTTACCCTTAAAAAATCTATTTTTATTAACCCCCAGCCAACCTCCCAACTCCTAACAATGACAAATGAACCCTAGAAAAAAGAAAGTGATAATCATATCCTAACGTCAGTTTTAAACCTCAGGTAAAACATGTGTGTCACAGTCTTCCAGGTCATGTTCTGATTGCAAATTTACAAAATGGTTATATATGCATCCTTGCCTTTGTTTCAGTATTTCACTGTTCTCAGTAGCTTTCTTGAAAAGGTCAAACGCGTTGCAGCTAGAGTCATTGCAGGAACCAAAAGATGCGATGTCATGATCTTAGTTTTGTCATGTTATTCAGCCTCTAATACCTTTGTTCATCCTTATACATTTCTTTTCACACATTCTGATGTCTTGTTAGTATTCATACCGTAGCCTTGCGGCCTCATTTTGTTTGGTTCCTGGCTCATCATTTCACCACCTGTTTCCACTCAACCCTCAGCAGAAATTTGTTTTATTTTTTGGTCCACGTTCTGATCTTCAATAGATTTTCTTGTCATACTTTAATACATGAAAGCTTTGCTTTATTCCTGAAACTAACCATTCACTGCCTCAATGTGGGTCTTATAATCATTGTTTTAGATAAATGGCAGGTTGGGCTTATAGCCATCAAAATCTTTATTGTGATTTTGGCACTTTACCCAAAGATTCCTTTTTGGAAAAGTTTCCTGCTTGTTATTGACACATCTGTCTATATTTATGGGTTTAGATGTGTTTTGGGTTTGACTTTGTCTTTTCATTTCATTTCTTCATTTTTTTGTGTTTGCTGTTGGTTTCTTTGTGTCTGAAGTGACTTATACAAAGCTTTTTTCTGTTTTTTTACAAATAAAAAATATGAAAATGAGGTGTACATCGGTATTTAGCCTTTATGGAAGAGTGGCAAGAAGAAAGCAACGAGAAGTCATGTTTGCAGTTTGTCACCTGTCATGTAGAGGATGCAGCAAACATCAGAACAAGGTGCTCTGACCAGATTAGACCAACATTCAACTTTTTGGCCCAAATGCAAGACACTTTGTAGAGAAAAAGCTAAAACTGCTAATTACATTAAAAATACCATCGCCAATGTGAAATATTGCTGAATCATGCTGTGGGTATGCTTTTCTTCATCAGGAGAGGGGAGCTGGTAAGAGTAGATAAGAATATGGTTGTAGCTAATTAGATGGCAATATTGGAAGAAAACCAGTTAGATTCTGCAAGACTTTAGACTAGTGCAGAGGTTCACCTTCCAGCGTGACAACAACCCTAAACATACAGCCAGAGCTACAGTAGAATGCTTTAGATCAAAACAAATTAAAGCATTAGAATAGCCTTGACAAAGTCCAGATATAGACCCAGCTGAGAATGAAAATTGATCTTTACAGATGCTCACTATCCAATTTGACTGAGCCTGAGCCACTTTAGGGGATGAATACAATGCATGCAAGATGTTTCAGGTGTTTATGTGTAAAAAAAGAAACAACCTAAAAACCATATCATTTTCCTTCTACCTAAAGATTGCATGCAAATTAGGGATGCTGTATTATCGCAGATATAAAGTGAGAAAAGTCTAAGGAGTCAAAACCAAGCCACTGCACACCTTTACAATCACTGGCTTGCACAAATGTGCTAAAACATATCTACATGAAAACATGTAGCTGATCTAACATGACTTCAAACTAAACTGGCTGCAGTTCAGGTTGCCCACCTTTAAACAATAAAATTACTCCCACGGAAGTTAAAATGAAGAATATCTAGCTGTCACTTCGTCTCTAACCACAGAGCTGTCCAGAGCTTGTAAAAAGCTCAGTTTGCTTTTAAACAGGGTTACGTTTGATCAATCACAGCTCACACTGACTGCAGCTGAAACCTGTCTCCCAGTATTTACTCAACCTCGCTCAGCCTCCCTGATTGCTGATCTGCTTTGTCACTTTAATCAGCATGCAGTGAACAGTGTCAGTCAGGCTCTCCAAACACACCCTCAGCAGTGGGAGGAGCTTTTAATGTGTGAGCCTCAGATCTGTGCAGACAAGCTGCAGTCACAGGACACCATCGAATGCAGCAAAGCACATGACGCAGTTGAGACGTGCAAATCATAAGACAAAATAAATAAATTAATGTTCTCCTTTGTGGGTGGCCTTGGTGTTTAGCACAGCGTGAGCACATTAGTAGTGGAGCCAGGCCCACTGACATTTAAACAATCTGGTTATTAGGGATCTGTGGATGGTTTACTTTGAAAGAAGCAGTCATTCTGCTTCTCTCAAAAAATTTATATCCTCCTATTGAAACTAACTACTTCAGCAATATTAAAAACATTAAGAGATGTATTAAATGTCGCCCTTTTGATGTGGACATTTTGGATGCAATGTTAAACTTTTTTCAAGGCAGACTTGGTCGATGGATTTTAATCATTGAGTGCCAATCTTTCCATTAAGGTTTCTGCTGTAAATCCATGATGTATTGTTATTGTCTATAAGAGAGTATGTCTCTTTTAAATCACAGTTGTATTATATAAGCCTATACATACAGTATAAAGCCAAATTGTCATGCCAGCCAGTGTCTGAGTTTTTGAGTTTGGGGTTTTGTTTATTATAGTACCTGGTCTGGTCCTTAGGTTACCCTTCTGTGTTTTGTCATGTTATTTGATTTTACTCCCTGCAGTCTAACCCACACCTGTTCCTAGTTCCCTGATTACCTGGTCCTGTTGTCTAATTGGTTCACCCTGCTTTCCTTGTTTGTATTTAAGTTCCCCAGTTTTCATTGTCCCCCACTGGTTCCTTGTGTTCGTTACCTTCTTTGTGTGTTCCTCGTATGTTACTTCCTTGTGAGTAACCCTGTCGGAATATCCTGGTTGTGTCAGTCCTGCCTTGTCTGGTTGGAGTATGCTATAGTCCTGCTCTGATTTCTGGGAGTAAGGATATTAAGAGCCTTCTTATCTCATTCTCTGTGTCCTGCCAGACTTCTTGCACTTTGGTCCTACCACAAACCCCACAACATGACACACATGTTAACATACATTGTATAAAAACTAACATAGCCTTGTTTCTCATTAAATCAGAATAAAATATTTACTATTTTAGGTCAGTTGGGACATCTAATAATAAAATAAAAAAGAAAAATTAGAGAGATTTTTTTACTTGTGTTTACATACATTTCATTAGTATTTGGTCAGATTGCCTTGTAAACTACATGACTTAAGTGAAACATTTTAGGTCTCCTTCCACAAACTTCTTACAATAGGTTGCAGGAATTTTGATTTATTCCCTTTGACAGAACTGGTGTAACTGGGTCAGGTTTATTGTCCTTGTTGCTTGCATGTGCCTTTTCAGCTAAGCAAACATATTTTCTATGGAACTGAGGTCAGAGCTTTGTGATGGCTTCTCCGAAACATTAACTTTTTAGTCCTTAGGGCACTTAAGTCCTTAGGGTTATTATTTCACGATTGAGATAATTTTCAACTTGTGCCCAAGCTTTAATTTCCTAGCAGATGTCTTGAGATGTTGCTTCAACATTTCCAAATAAAGTTATTTCCTCAAACTTGTTATATTTTGTGAAGCACAGCAATCCATCCTTCAGAAAACCCCACACAGCCTGATGTTGCTACAATCATACATGTCGAAAGTGCTCCCCGGCTTGAAAGCGTCACCCTTTTCGTTCAAATATAACAATGACCATTATGGTTAAAAACTGAAATTTTATTTTAATTAGGCCAGAGGACATTTCTTTAAAAACAGAGGTCTTTGTCTTTGAGTAAATTTGCTAACTGTAATCTGGTTACCTGTATTGCTTTTGGAGTATGGCTTCTTCTTCTCTGAGAAGCCTTTTAGCCAATATTGGTACAGGACTCATTTCAATATTACTAACTCTTTTACCATCTTGAACCAGCATCTTCAAGGTCTTTTGCCTCTGTCCAGTTGATGTGCAAATTTCACACCAAAACACAATAATCTGTGTGACACAGAACCGGTAGCTCCGAATTTCTCTTCCTGATGTATTTTGTGATTTTTTTTTTCTGTTTTCCTATGATATCACACAATGTCTAACGTGTTACCATAAGCTCATTAGCTCCAAATAATTCAAATGTAGTGAATTAATCTATCAGATGCTTACAAAGCCATATTCATTTTAATGCATATAAACTGACTTTGAACGAAAATAATTTTTCTTTTTTATTACAATGTATGATTTCAATTGTTGCGTCCAAGTTAAGTTTTAAGTCTCAATCAAGTCTGAAACCTTTGTTCTTGGATCTAAGAACAAGTTGAATCTCAGATTCAAGTCCCTACTTCTGATCTAGAGGGATTGTTGGTAAACCATGCAGAAACTGTCAGCATACAGCAGGGGGGAGCCTTTTCTTTTCTACTGATTTAAACATAAATGTGTGAAGCAGAGGCAGATGCTGGTCTTCAAAGGAGGGGAACCTCAATTTCAAGATTGCTGATTCGCTCATTTCGCTGTGAATCAAAAAGGGATTCAGCCTCAGACAGATCATCTAATCATCATGCAGAAGCTGAGAGTCCGGGCCAGCCGAGGCCAGCCCACTGCCCCATAGACCCCCCCAAGACGCTGAGCATCCAATGGGCGGGACAAAGCCCAGAAGCTGATTCTGAACAAAATTTGAGTGTGTTGTAGCGCATATTTAGTAAATGACATGTACACACAACAGTATATATTTGATAACTTATTTTTTGACATTTTAGGGGATTCTGAGCTTCCCTTGCAGTCTTAAAGCAATCGCCACTGGTGTGAAGTTTGCTAAACTATAATGGGGCCGTGTGAAACTGGAAACAAAGAATAAAATGTTTAAGAGCCCCTCAGGTTAAGCACGGTAGAGGACCTGTGCAACTGTGGGGTCCGTTTCTCTGCCAAAGGCCCTTGAAACCTTTTCAGACCACATAGCATCATGGACTTTTTAAAATATAAGCACATTTTAAATACTAATTGGGCTGCTTCTAACAGTGACTTCAAAATGGGTCTTTTGTGGGTCTTGCACCATCAGTGTGGGGGAGCTGCATGTTTTTGCCCCTTGAAAAATGTCCTTTTGTCTTTTCAGATAATTTTTGTTATGTTGTTCAGATAAATGTTGCGATTACATATGTCCGTGGTTAGAAATGTTAGTATTTATGCCCACACACCCACATATTTGAGCTCTGAACTTTTGTAGATCATAACTTTTTTTTTCTTCTCTGCTTAAATGAAAATGGGAGAAAGTGATCTAACCTTTACCAGCCACACTTAAAACACTTAATTTGCTGTTTGCAAGGCTAAGACCAATTTTAGTCCATTTGCTTCTTTTTTTTTCAATTAACACCACTTATTTGCATTAATGCAGGTAATCAAGCTTGTTCTACGCCTAAGGAAACTCATTTGACTTCTAATCATAGTCTTACTCCTCATTTAATACAGCAGGAGATCTATTATTTTCCTCACTGTGACAGAATCTGCAATCTTTTGAAGAACATAATCTCCGTTATTACATGAACACATTAATGCTTTGAATTTTCCTCTCTGTGACAATGTTTACACACTTCACACACATTTGGAATGAATGGGATTGCAAATGTAGCATCTCTCAGTAAATGGTTTCATATTTATATAAAGCAAAATGTCTGGGAGTTAAATGAGATGTCACCATTGTGGGGAACTGATTCATTATACATTGTGTTGCAAATTCCGTCCATACTAAGAACTGTGAAAGAATGCTGCAGACTAAACACACGGCCCATTGTCGTTGACTTTTTAAATTATTTTAGATGTTTTTCTGCCCCAAAAAACATTTTTAAATAAACAAAATGCAACCCGATATTTAAAAGGTCATTTGAACCATTCATAAATGCCAGAGGCATGGAGCATGTTAAACAGAAGCAGTGTAGCTCACCGGGGAAAGTCAGAGAAAGAACGGGGCCATTCAGATCGCTCCACATTGGCCAAAATGCCACTGTTATCAACTCAGCTCCGCACACAAAGACTCTGTGTGCGTGTTTGGTGGCCGAACCTGGTGCTTGGTGCTGTTTGTTAGCCATTCAGTGGTTTTCATCAAACACCTTTTAGAGTTCTAGAGGGTTTTAGGGAGAGAATTACTTCATAGGGTGTTCTGATGCAAACAGAAAATGCTAAAGTCTCATGCATTAGCTATAACACCCTCTATCAGGCTGTCTTTTCATTCTTAAAAAAAGAGGCTTTTTTCTTTTTGAAACGCCATTTTCCAGGTTGACAGTGTGCATTGAGGCTTAGAAGTACAGCATGTAAAAAACTAAAAGCCAAAACGATATCTTGATTTGTGTGTTTTCTCGACAAACTGATTAACAATGTTTGCAATTTTGACTCTAAAAAAACTTTTTTCCTTTGCTGTCTTTGAAATGGTTGTAAATATATTTCCACGTTAAGTCTTTTCTCAAATTACCTCCTCATTACTTTATTAATATTATCAAAAACGCCATTCCCATAATGCAGTCTGAGCATTACGAATTCTACCAGAGGTAATGACAGGAATCTTGTTAAATCTGAATTTTGTTTTCTTTTAAATGTATAAATTCCAACTGGTCAGTTTCACATGTGAGCTACATTCTTGCATGTTTTCTTTCTTTCTTTTTTCTAAGAAATAATTCAATGCAGGTTCTATTTGATTTAAATGAAACGTTTATGACTGAACCTAGTTTAGATCTGTGAAGTTCTTTCACACCAATGACAGACAGGTGGGAAACCTTTAGGATGCCTGGTGGTTGAAGCAAAATGGTTTCCTTTAGATTTGCTGTAAAGTCACCACAGGCCTGGAGCCACATGATGGGTGGACTGAGTGACACATTGTTTTCGCCAGATTCTGAAATCAGTCGGCGACACCCCTATTGTTGCTTGCAAGAGAAGAAGCAATTTACTAGAGGGGAAGAATCAGGCGACAGCCTTGGGGGAAGATAATTTGCCTTCCACTGAAGCTGCATCATGTGGACTAAATGGAGCTCACTTCCAGTCTAGCAGGGGATTGTTCTCCGATTATTTCCTGTTACACCCACAGTTGTTCAAGAAAGACGGCCACGATCCGACATGTTGCTCATGGCATTTTTATATGATGCATTTCAAATGAGTCAAGGACAACATGATAAAGCAGTTATTCTAAAATGGTATGTTATTATGTTCCCCACCTTTACAAACCAAAATAAACAAATTATGGAATCTTTCACTTGCTTTTTATATTTCCTCTGCTTTTTTGGATGCTGGTTGCCTCAGAATTATTTACTGCTGCATTGCTTGCTGCTGTGCTTCCATAACTACAGAGTCAACATGGAAAATCCAACATTTATTACATAGTTCCTTTTTAAAACTTTTTTTCTCAGCGTTTTTTTTTTCTTAAAACAGAAAGAGAAAATTAACACAGCGACTGTGTAGAGTTGCTAGATGAAGATATTTAGACTTTTGGCTGGATGTATTTATTTGAGTAATTTCTTGTTTTTTTCAGTTAGGTTACCAGTTGTAATTGTTTCACCTTTATAGTTCAAGCCAAATGTAAACATTACAGAGAAAAATCTGCTGACATTCAAATGGTTACCTTTAGTCAAGCTCCATACATGGTTCAAAATGCAAGCTGGAGGAATCTCTGTCTTAATATCAAAAACAGTTCCGAAGTAATTTAATCAAGTTTTATTCTCAAATATAGGCATAGTCTTAATTAAAAAATGTCTAAACATTAAAATTGACTGTTTTTAAGTTGTTTTTCTGTTGCATAATCTATCCATCTATTGCTTATGCCTGCCTATACTACATTATTCACAAGAAAAAATCCAATCAAATTTCAAGTCAGTTCTTTGCTTTAAATTTAAAAATTTTAAGAACATAATAAAACTCAAATTAATTTCAGAAACTCATATTGTTGTTGTTTACAGATGAACAAATAATAATAAAAAAAAAAAAAACAGATTTTCATTTAAAGCATGCACACCCAACCATGATTTTTGTGTACTGTTGAATACATGCAGAATATATGCATGTATTCAACAGTATACAAATAGTTATATGTATGAAATATACATAATGCATTCCCTGAATTAGTTTTCCCATCATTGATCAGAGCTCGGAATTTAGGGGCTGATCATCAAAAATGTATTGACACTGTCAGTCAGTTTGGTTTTTACCTTTACGCTTTATTTTTTATGACGGATCTTTTAGAAAGGCCACCAGTATACACCTGAGTGACAGATTTAGTAGAAATGCTCCAAAAGGAGCACATGTAGCAGATTTGTGGCAAAAAAACATGCAAAGGGTGTAATTGCTGCTTGACTTTTGGCCACTTAGTTAAATCAGCCTTGCTAAAATATAGTAAGGTTAATTTTGTTTATTTTAATCTTTTCCAATTAAAATAAGTGAGTTTCCACTTCAGCATGCAACAGATTTAATTGCTGACATCTTATTCTGCTTTGGGATTTTACAAGCATATTGCTGTCGGCTATGTTTCTGTGATTTTCTGTTAAAAAGTAAAAACTTTTTTCTAGGTCTGATTATATTTTTGCATAAATCTGTTGATATCTTTGAGCACAGAGGCCCACACAATCCTGTAAGCTTATTTATTCAGGACAAAGTTTTTCTTAGATGTTTATAAATCTTTTGGTGTCAGAGAAACAGTTATTAATGCATTGGAATTTGAAGTTGCACAAAGCAATCACTGGAGTCCCAAAGCATGAAAATATTTTACATCTCTCCTAATTTTTCCACTTCTGGCAGGTTTCCCTCTATCCCAGAATTCACTTGCCAGCATCTTATTATTGCTAATTACTGCACAGTTACACCATTTCATGTAATCATGTTGAAAACAAGCAACACGTCTTAGCCACAGTTTACGGAAAAATGCCAAGTAAATATTTATTTGGAACTAGAGGCTACTAACAGACTGATATTGGAAAAAAAAACATGGATGTTTGCCTTTTGATCTCTTTATATTAAAGAACTGTGAAAAGGGAACTTTCCTGCAAGGTCTTTTCTGGCAACATGGCAGCAACAAATAATTACGTCTGGTTCGAAGAATATTAACATGCTTTTGTTTTAAGGTGTCAAAAAGGTTTAAGTAAATAATAAATCAGTGAAATTATATAAATTGTGGACCAAATGTAATGAGTAGATTTTAGGAAGCGATGACAATGCTGCCAAGTTTTGTGTGCCAGATGGTGTGGCTCAGCTGAGTACCTTTAAACAGCTCTTTATCTGGTACCACTTTGGCTTTAGCAATGCCATGACTATGATCATTATGACAAAATTTCAATTACGTAACTTAGAGAAGGTGATAATTATAAACTTTCTAAAAATAACTGCAAATTTATAAAAGTATAAGTCTGTTACCTCTTTGACCATAACAATTAAAAGTAAAAAGCATATACTGTACACTGTATGTGCTCAATACTTGGTCAGGGCTCCTTTTGCATACATGGGCGTAATCCATAATGATCAAAATTATCAATAAAAACTTCAAATATATCACTCTGTGTTTAATAAATTTAAAAACGTTAAGTTGCTAGGGTTTTTATCGTTGCCAAATTTCCTAAACAAACAATTACGTTTACTAAACTCAAACGTTGTGTTATAGACAGCTTCAGAATAACCAATGAAAGCATTAAATGCAATGATTACCAGACTTAGCATTAAAGATGAAAATCAAAAAGGCATATCATGAACATAATTAAAAGGAAATATTATATACTAAATAAAATCCAAGATAAAAAAAAATCCTGGAAATGACCAGGGGATAAATTGTGGTTCAGGTTCTAATCCCTGCAGGACACCATTAACGAATTAAGTGGGTTGATTAGAGAATTTAAAGGCCATGATGTATTCAGAGGCACACTGCAGTATTTGGAATTGCTACTTACCAACTTCTGTACAATTAATATAAAGCAAAATATTTTGTCTCACTTTAATGCTAAGCAAATGTACTGTAGATTTAAAAATAAAATCATTTTAGATACAAATTGTTTCATGGTGTTCTTGACTATTCGGAAAGTTCAAACATACATTAGTCGCAAGTATTTGACAAGGTATAGTGAAATAATTTCAGAAACATATTGAAGGTTCAGTTATATCATGGAGAAAATGTTTTTCTTCTAACAGTGAGGTTAAACATTAAGATTAAGACTGAGTCTTTGAACCAGATTGCTAATCTTTCACTGTCCCACAGCAGAGTCGAGTATTTCAAGCAGCAGAGTTGTATCATCTGTCTGTTTCTCAGCATGCCCCGCACTCTATCCTCTGCCAACTTCTGCAGTCAGGATGTAGGCTGCTATAAATAATTGAATGGTCTGTGGATTGGGAATGCATGTACCGAAAACAATGAAGGAGCCTCGCTGTTTTTGCCAAACTAAGTTAACGTCACATTATTACAGGGTCGTAACCTGCCTTTATTCTCTGCAAGCTGTTCTTATTTCATGAATGCTGACCACAATCATTTTTGACTTGTGCTTACCATGAGTGGATTTTATCTAAACTTGTCAAGTTCATGAGGAGAGGCTTGATGCCACAACAAATGGCTCAGTTTATAAGTGTGCAACCTTCCTACCTAAACCATCGATTTAAACTGAAAATGCATTTTAGAGTGCACTACAAGCTAACAGAAAAAAGGCAAGTTTTCAATGTTATGTTGCTAAAATTACATCGAAAATCCACCATTACAATATTCTTTGGTGCTGTAAATAGTTCACAATTCTGGAGGTAATTGCAGCTGTCAACATTTAACACAGTTTAAAATGTAATTGTCTAAGTTGTCTGAATATAAAGACAATTTAGGAAAAAGGTTCACATTGACAAAGAAGTGTGTCCATTTTCCTTCTAATTTTTAAATAAATAAATAGTTAAATCTTTCAAACTGCTATATGTGCAAATGAAAAGTGACTAAATAACTCAAAGGACAGGCATTTTGCATGGCACGAAAAGTGATGTGAGTACTAATGTGCAAGGTTTGCCATGCAAATTTTGCAATTAGTTTGGGGCCTGACAAAAGTTAAACAAAAAATCATTCTGATCTTATATTTTTTTGTCTTGCACACTCTAAATTCATAATGTCACATTTTACAGATCCTTGTAACATACAGTGTTACAGGGGTACTGAAGTGTTATATAAAAATATATATGATTGCTATGCAGTAAATAATTTGCCAGGCTTTGCCTCTTCAAGCAGGAGTATTTTTTGTAATATAACTCATGCACAGAGGCACCTTGGTAATTATGAAATTACAAGCTATGCATTGATACTAAAGACATACTAATTGCTCCCTACAAAGGTGTAAACAAATCAAGATGAACTGATTTTACATCGAGGTCTGCAACAACTCCATGTCAAAGTATTGATGGTAATAACTTTGATGCTGATGAAATTATAATGGTAAATAATCTGTGTTGTCAGTGCTGATGTGCTGCTTTTATTCTGAGACAACTGCTGCTGATATTATTGCTACTACTTCTGCTGCCTACCTGCACCTAATTTTCTCCTTCTCTCCTTTCTTTTTTTCTTTTTTGGTAGCCTGATTACCCTTTCTTGCTTTTCACTGCCTTCTGCTCCTCTGGCTGTTAGTCTAATATTAACCCAGTTGATTCAAATTGGAATGAATGTAGTTGACTTTGAATCCATTCATATAATTGGATTGAATTGACTTTTTTAGTAAAGATCTTTGAGATGATAGTTGTGAATTGGCGATATATAAATAAACTCAATTGAATTGAGACTCTATTCAACAGGATAAGATGTGGACTAAACCCTTGCACTTAAATGGGTGGTTGAGAACATTTGTCATTGCTGTTGATGCTAAATTCAGTCACCACTTCATTCATCCAGCGTAATTTCATTGTGCTAGTAATTAATTAGACATTTTTTAAAATGTAGCAAAAAAACTTTTATTTCCAGGATTTTGAGTGCCCCTTCTCTCAGCAGACCTTTGGTAAACTGTACCCTTCTCCCTTGTCAATCTTACGTCCTTGAAGCTCACAAATAGTTTTTGATGCCAAGGCCTAAGCAGGCCAGCTGGGTAGTATAGATATAAATCACATCTTCTCTATACTCTCAGTTTCAGCTTTTAGGCCTCTAATGTGAAATTGTTTCACCTTTTCATATACTCTGTCTTTCTCCTCTCAATCATTTATTTATTATTAAAATACTGATGCTGAATATGGGCAAAAATGTGAACATTTCAACCAAAGAATCAAAGTATATATTGATGACTTATTTTAACTGTGCAAAGTTTGAACCAATAAGGTAGATAAATATAATATTTTCTGACTGGTATATAACAATGCATCCAAAGAGTGATATCTCTTTTACTCAAGCTAAAATCTCAAACGTAATACATTTTAATAAAAGGCTATAAGGCAGTGGTTTAAGGTTTAAAGCAGTTTCTCATAATGCTGTGAAAGAGTTTAATTTTAAACTTTTCACTGAATGTTTTCCCTGCTTATTCCTGCCTGTGTTTTTAAAGTGCTTTATTCTTATACTTGAGTCACTTTCTTTCACTGTATGGTTAAACAGTGAAAGAAAGTGACTCAAGTGAAAGAAAGTGACTTATTTAATTATTTTGTTAATTGGGTGAATTGCAATGAAGGAAAATAAATTAAACAGCTGAACAAGCATTAAGAACAAGCATTAAGATGTGAATGAAAAAATTAAATCTTCCTGCATATTTTCAACACCTCTTAAGATAACAGTCTGTGATCTAGTTTCATGAGCATGAGCCCAAAACCAATATTTGATTCAGCTAAAAAATTAATTTATTTACTTTTAAATGTGCCAACACAGCATTAACTTCATGCTAAAAAAATCTTTAAAACAAGAAGGATAGTCTAAAAAATACTAAATATTTCAGGGCCCTGGCCAGATACCTCCAAGACCCTTTTTTCATAACTAATAAATAGTAAGTACAAATTAAAGGACATTAAAATATCTAAATTTTTTGTGAATGTGGTGTGCAACCTCACGTCTCAGGCATAGTTATGCTTCCTTTTTAAGGTTAGTTTCATAAGGACAGAAGCTAAATTAACTTGGGGTTAGGAAAGTTAAATTTTAAATGCTAAACAATAAGCAAAAACATCAGTCCCTTTGTTTTCTTGAAGGACTTTGTCATATGTGTCATTACAGTCTATTCTCTCAACTGTATATCTTCATATTTAGAGTAGTTCTCCCTCTTCTTCCAATATAATGAATTTGTCCCAGGATTCTGTAGGTTGGATTTTGTTTGGCTGACTGCCCTTTGGTCTGGTAAAACTCTTGTCTGTTTAAACCTTTTGGCCCAAACTGGTAAAAACACAATATATTTATTATTCTGTTGTGTTTTTACACAAGGATGTCGATATTATTACAGCCTCCATGAAAAGATTTGCAAGTGTAAACCACAATCACTACAGTTAAAAGAAATGCAGATGATGATAACAATTTCTGATCATCTGCATTTCTTTTAACTGTAGTGATTGTGGTTTACACTTGCAAATCTTTTCATGGAGGCTGTAATAATATCGACATCCCTGAGTGAATTGAGCCTCGATCCTGATGCTCACCCTCATGACTCTGTAAGGCTGTTGGCAGTGCAAAAAAACAACAACAAAAAAACAAAAACCTGAGACCTCTGAGCTCATCCTAAAGTATAAACAATCAAGGCATTTGCTTTAATAACTGCATCAATCTTCTTCCTTCATTGAGAAGGCCTAGAAAATATTCTAGAAATGTTTGAATCTGTAAAAGAACAAGGAAATCTCATCAAAATAAACAGAAAATAATCAAGCACCAAAGTCAGAGTTGCACAGTTATATGTTTGCCCAAGTCTTGTATTATTGTTTGCCTGGAAAAGGTCTTGTCTTATTTCTTCCACCATTCTTTTATGGTTCAACAGTTTGTCATTCAGAGATTATGGCACACAAGAGCCTAAATCCAAATCTGGTGCAGTCTCTGTTGGTTTTTAGCACAGAGGTTAAGAAGGATGAATGGAAAACAGAAGGGATTGAATCTGAGCCCAGATGGAGTTCCTCAAAAGTTCACATTGAAAAGGGAGCAATAATTTTAAACTAGGTTTTGTCTGGATTACTGCTTGCCTGCAGATAGGCAATATGATAGAAGAGCTTCAGCCTACAGTGGTGAGTTAAAAATAGTTGATCAGTTCAGACTGTTCTTGAAAAGACTTCATGTGGGCACGCAGCATCAACGGGCACTTAAGCACACAGGCTCTATGCAGCTTTTTATATTTTTTACTGTACCTTCGAAGTGAATGGGAGACCTCCAGGGCAGAGACTGTGCATTCAACTCAACCACTGCAGACAGTTTTTTTCCTTTGTGTGCTGTATCATAATCAGCAGATGTCTAATTGAGGTTAAAGGAATTATGGGTGAATAAACTGGGCCTTGAGGGAAAACACATATGTCTGGACTGGGATTTGTCTGCTAGATGTGGCTTGTTGTGGGATCTTTGTGGAAGCTCAGCAGTGGATGTTTAATTCAGGAGTCATCACATGTGCTCTTGGAGTGCAAGTGGGGAGTAAAAGAAAGCTTTCAGCTGCCACTTTATTTTACTGCAGGGGTCAAGTCAAGGAGTCCCACAGCTGGCTGACTGAAATTAGAGATGTTTGTATTCTTTAAAGACATGGTTGCTATGTGCATGGCAAATTTAAAGAAAGAAAGAAAACTAAGTTATTGCTTCAATCAGCTCACTTTAGCCTTCTAATGTACAGGTTTCATTATAGAAAACATTGGGAAAATTTCCATCACACCAAGTAACAAAGAGTGAAAAAAAGAGAATGGCAAAAAATTTGAATAGACAAATAAAAATAAACAATATCGACCTACAAAAAATGGCGGCTCTTTTTTAACTATCAATTTCTGCAGCTGAAAACCTGTATCAGTCGACTTTAATGTGCCAGCCACACTTTCAGATTTTTATTTGAAAATATTTGAAAATCAGATATTATTTTTCTTCCATGTAGCAATAATGCTTCACTTTGTGTTCCTCTATCACATAAAATCCCAATAAAACATATTAAAGTCTCTTGCTGTAAGAGCACAACCCGAAGTTTGAGCCGTTAAACTGTTAAGCCCTAAGGGGTTTTAGAGCAATTTCCACCCGAAATTACATACCTTAAATAAATCAAGTATAGCTCCACAGTTATAAGGCCTACATGCAAACCTTTGGTACCTGTGTAAAGGTAAGACATTAAATAATTTATTTATTTTTTTCCAGTGGAACCACTATTGCAACTCTTACTATGTCTGATTTATTTGTGATTAAACAAAGGAAAAAAAAAACATTTTTGAGCCTCGCTGAAAGTTTTTTCTAAATGAAAATTGCAAAACACTATTGAAATTCTGTAGGAATTCCTAGGAGAGGCATTCATCCACATCTTCACTATAACTGCAGCAAATTTGGACTGAATAAGTTAAGGCATATATGTTCCACAAAAGTTTTAGGGGGCAATGTGCCAGGCGGAAATGGCAGTTGGGTGCCAAAAAGGGTACCAAAACTTTCCCAAATGTGTTTTTCACCTCATAAAAAGAATATAAAAGGGAATCTGGTCAAATAAAAGTGCTGATTTCTATTGTAGGAGTCATTCTGCATATGACATTGTTAGGCTGTGTGCAGCGTAGGAACCCAGAATGCAGACTAACAGGCAGCATGATGGTAAGTGAAAAGGATTTAATTAACAAAAACTCACTCCAGATGAGGCAGGATCAAAACAGGCAGATGAGGCAAGCAAGACAGGCATGACATGATCGAGAAAAAGCAAGACATGAGCATGATTTGAAAATGTTTCCACAATGTGTAACTGAACAGGTGTGTATTTATGGAACATGAACCAGGTGGAGCAAGGAGACAGATTAGCTTGGAGCAGGTGAACCGAAAAAAGATAAATGACAGACAGAACAAAACGTGGCTGGAGGAAAACAGACTCTTGAATACAAACTAACAGAAACTAGAACAACATGAAACTAAAGCATGACCAAATCCAAAAACCAAACTTGACAAATCATGAACAAGACTAAAACATGACCAGAAAAATAAACAGAAACATGATTCAAAACTTCAACTGTGAAATAACATATAAAGAAAAACCCAAAACCAAAAACCAAACAACCCCAAATAATAACAGACATAGCCTTTGGTTATGACATTTACCCTGTGTATCATCAAGATGTACGGTTGCAAACATAACTGGAAGCTAACGGAGTAGTGTGCAAGTTAGCAGCCGGCAGACAGCAACCAGCAGACCGTAATGTGCAAGCAAATTACATTACGGGAGAAGGTGCTAGAAAGACAAGTTATGCCTTGTTAGAAAGGTGAGTGTCTCTAGTTAGTTTTGATATGAGGCATGTGGGGGTGCTGCAAAGAGAAAGGTGCTCTTTCTACCATTTTGTTTACAGAGTCAGCAATGTCTGAGAGACCTTAAAACATCATTGCCTGTGTTTAAGTTGCTGTAAGACTAAAAGGTATTTGTGCAAAACTCATTTGGGGAATTGTTTTGTGAAGATTAAAGCCTCCTCTTGCGATATATTTAAGAAAAAAAAAATTTACGGAGTTTTACAGACCGCCACAAAGGGGCGTGGCCTAGTGTGGCTCAAATTAGCCGTTGCATGTTGCTTGTCATATTCAGGCTGACCTTCTAAACCTGAACCTTCTAAACTTAACTAAACTCAAAACTAGACTGCCACAAAGTCCCAGATACAACTAATAATCAATGAAAAAATTATGAAACAACATGGTGGCTATTGCTAGTGAAATGACTACTGTCCCATTTATGTCTGTTAAGTCAAGTCATCATTTAGAGCAACAGAAATGAAAATTTAGTGGTTGTAGCTCGGCTGAGTTTCTAATATGACCCATTTGAATTTCTGCCTCTAGGCATGGTGAAACTGTTCGGCAGTGAAACACTTTCAAATGTTACATTTGTCACATCAGTGTCAGGGCCCGAGGCGCTGCACACATTGGTCGCTCAGAAGATGTTCGCAAATCAAACTACTTTTCTGAAGAAAATTTTACAAACTCCCAGAGGCGAGTTTCTGTACACCTGATGTCAGTCTGGAAGATGATGGAAAGGAAAAGTTTAGCTCTCTGCAAAGATAGCTAAACCAGTGTATGTATGTAAAAGATAGAATCAGTTTACAATTTGTTCCCTTATCTTCAGCTGAGTCTATGAAAAATACCAAACATAACAGTTTAATAGCGAGAAGAGTTTCTTTAAAATGTTGATGTTAAACTTTGTAGATAGGTTTTTTTCAATGCCTGACACTCAAAGATTCCCTTTAAATCTATGAAAAGGCACCAGATTCAAAATAAAGACTTCAGAAGGCCTGAGGAAGTACTGACCATCATAAAAGATCATTAGAAACCTGGAGGTGCTTGGAGCTGCAATATAAAGAACTTAGGGATGGATTAAAAATGGGCTACTTTGTACTGTTCTGTACTGTTTCCAAGTATTTCCACTGTTTTTCTTACTCAGTGAGCTTAAGAGCATAGCTTTTTTTGTTATTTTTGGAATCAGTTTCAAGGTGAAAACCTAGGGAACAGTGTGTTTAGATAAAGAACTAAACACTTTATGGATAAAAGTCAAAATATAGAAAAGTGTTGTACTTCTAAACGTAGCTTTCCACCATTTTACAGCTGTAAGAAAGCAATAAAAACACATTTTAGCTTATTTTGCTGGTGAACATTCTCAGTCATCAAGGAGGTGACTATCCTAAATGCTTAAGGATAAGGCAACTGGACTTGCTTCTTGTGGAAGTTTCAACTCTCATCCAAAAGGCTTCTTCAGTTCTGAATATGGTAGGAAGTAACAGGCTATAAGTTGGAGGCAGAATAATCATACTGAAGGGGCTGGTCCGACTGTTTAGTTTATTTCCTTATTTTTATTTCAGATTACTGTGTAAAATGTGGCAGCTCGAAAAGATGTTGAGCTTTTTCATTTAACCAGCCCATTGTTAAAGATGCTTTGACAAATGTGACAAATTTGTGACAAATGGGAAGCAAGAGTTTGTTTTACAGCAAACCCGAGACATGATTTGCACAAACTAACGGCAGGGCTTCTATTTTCATTCAAATTGCAGCTGTGATGATGTTCCGTTCAGCTTTATCAATGAGTTATATTTTAAGATAAGCTTCTTACTCTATATGTAGCTCTAGCTTATAGAGATTTTCCGCTAATCAAGTCCTATCAAGTCTGTTCCGATCCCATGAGTTTGAACAAAACATTGAAGCCAAGTGCTACATATTAAAATAAAATAGGAAAAAGGACCAATTTCTCAACAACTTTAAATTTAGTCACATAACCCATTTGGCAGGTGTTAGTGAAGCAAACTGAAAAGCAGAACCTCCCATGTTTTGTTAGCTACATTGTGACACTAAGTTGCCATTTAACCACCCACAACACAGTTTTACACATTTCTAACATTGAAATTGCTCTGTATTCTGGAGATAATGAGCTGAAATTTGACCTTTAAAAAATGGCTGAATTAAGAAAGAGGAGGAGGGTCCCAGGCTGTGCCTCCCCACCTGATGCCCTGTTAAACTGACTAATGGCTGAAATTCACTACATCAGGACATATAAACTGTTAATTTGTTGGTAAAGTTATTTAAATGAAATGTATGTATGTCCAACATGTCCAAAATTGAAAGAAATCATCAGCATCTCAACTGATCCACCCTGTGAAACCATCTCTTAACTTTTAACCATTACTAAGATTTGTGGATGCAGCGTTCTAAGAGTAGGGTGGAATTAGATGGCTAAAACCAGATATTTACATATGCTGTATAAAAAGAAATGTAACCCTTTTCCCCTCACTGTATGATAAAATCACACTGAAATGTTCCTGTTTTAGGTCAGTTAGGATTAATCAAATTATTTGTATTTGCTAAATGCAAAAATCAAGAAATATATATATTTTTTTACTTTCTTTAAATTCAGACATTTAAATATGTTTGCAGTATTTTGTAGAATTGCCTTTAAACTGTATAACTTCGGTTAAATGTTTTGGTTTCCTTTCACAGGGTTCTCACAATAGTTTGCTGAAATTTTGGCCCATACCTCCTGACAGAACTGATATAACTAAGTCAGATGTTTTGGCAACCTTGCTCCTATTGATACATTTTCAGCTCTGTTCATAATAAACTCATATTCCATGGTTTTAATTCATAGGTATGAAAGGATTTGTTTACAGGTAGGAAATGGAGGTTCCTAGCCTGTTTCCTCTAACATTCTTCAGTTTGCTTGTATTTTAGTTTATATTAGATTCACCATTCTAAACACTGTTTGTATTTAGATTACTTTCTTTATTCCTGTGTTAGATGAGTTAGTTTATATTTCCTCATATATCTCATTCCTTCTTATTCATGCTATTTTGGTAGCCTCATTGTTTACTTGTTTCTGTTCATTTAGATGTTTTCTGTTACCTCCCTGTACTCCCTGCTCATTTGTGTTAATATGTCACTGTCCCTTTGTATTCTTCAGTCTCTTCCACCAGCTACTTCTGACTCTAGCTCTCTTCTAGCTCCAATGGTTCATTGGTTCATTCTTCACTCTCCCTCAGTATTTATTGTCTCTAATTGTCATTGCTCTCCACTGGTTCCTCCTGTTTACTACCCTGTTTCCTGCCTGCTCCATGCCTCTATGATCCTGCCTTGTGTCGATTTGTAAGTCTTTTAATTATTATTAAATACTATATCACTCACCTCATGGCTCCCTCGTTGTCTGCAATTTGGTCCTACTCCCACCTTAAGACACTATTGGTCAAACGTTTCGACACACCTTCTAATTCAATGTCTTTATTTTTATTACTGCAACTGGGAACTCCTTTAAGACTGTTGGAAAACCGTTTCAGGTGACTACCTCATGAAGCTCATTAAGAAAAGGCCAAGAGTGTGCAAAGCAGTAATCAAAGAATCTAAAATATAAAATATTTTACATTTTTTTGGCTGCTACATAATGCTTTTGTTTCATAGTGTTGATGCATTCACTAATTTTTATTACTTTCTATATTGTAGAAACAAAGGAAAAGTCATTGAATTACCAAGATGTGTCCATATTTTTACCTAGTGGTGTAGGTATGAAATGGAAATATAAATTGGTGACGTTACACTAGATGCTTGCAACACAGTGGTCCAATGTGATGCCAAAATTTGTACTCTATATGGCAGCAAGACTATATGTTCCAGTTAATTTTCAACTGTATCATTTGCATCTAACATGTTTGTACATGTTAGATTCACCACAGTCCTCGTTGCATTCCAAGTTTAGCTCAGCGCAACTTCTACAGCAGTTTTCCTTCTATAGACAATAACAAATCCTGTCCATGTAAGAAAATATGGCTACACCTGGAAACCTAAACCTTAATTTTGTTTGGCTTGTTTGGATTATTTGACAAAATGTAATTTCAGGGGGCATCTTATACATCTTACAGGTTGACAGTGAAGAGTAAAGTCACAGTCATAGAGGAAACAAACACATTACATTTGTTTCTGTACAGTGTGATAGCATAGCTACTGGAAGTCCAACAGAACCAGTCCTAGATGGCTCTGTGCCGTTTTTGTCCCTGTGTTCCTCTATCTCAAACCTGTAAACAAACTATTTTCTACCCATGGACTCAAACCATAGTATTTTAGTTGAATTTTACTTTACAGTTAGGTATTTTCATGAATTGTGTAAATTAATGGTCATAACAAGCTGAAATCTCAATCATCCAACTGAATTATGTATTATTTTCCAAAGACCTTTCATTACAAACTATTTGCATATATTTGTGTTCTGCACCGTTGTTTTGTCAATTAACTCCAATAAAGTTTAGGACCCTTGAACAAACCAAAATAACTCTTGCTGGTGGATTGTATTTATTGAAGCCACATATTATTAGCCTCATAGCATAATTGCCCAAGTCATACTTGCCAAAATATGACTTATGCAGTTATGCTATGAGGCTAACAAATTTAATTTCCTCACAGGGGTCTATGAGTACAATATAGAACATTTAAAATCAGTGGTTGTTATGAAACAACCCTCTGACGGTGCCAATTAAAACATAGTTGGTACGAAAATACCCGTAAAAGAGGATTCAATTTCGAAACGATCAATATTGCAAAGGTACAAAATGCTGACCACCTTCTGAGACAGGAAAAACCAAAAACTATGATCATCCCTGTGACCTTACCTCAGTTTCCTTATTCACACAAACCACAAAATACCAAATCTCATAAAGTACTGCATGCATTTTAGAAAAGCAGAACTATGTCTTTAAAATGAAGATAATTTGTATGTGATAGATGTGCACCTCTGCCCACTGTTTACTACTGCATTTTTTTTTAAAGCTGCTCTGTCACCACAGGCTCAACCATTTTAAACCACAACAGAGCTGGAAAATATTGAGAAGCAGAATGGGAAAATCATATCTGCTTCAGCAGTGTATTAGCTGCTGAAATTGTAAGAAAAATGGCCAACATAACCGTGGTTTTCTCTGTTATGTATAATCATATACTGCACATTTTCTTTTTTATGTGTTGCTGCTCATCCTAAATGATATATATACTGTTGTATATGGCTGCTTTGCAAGGTTTTCTATATACTCATGTGGGTGTAAGGATGTTAGATTCTAATTCCAATACTCCCATGATGTCTGGTAAGGCTAAACATTTAGACTGTTGGAAATGTAGCAACAGAGGCTGTGCATGTGGGAGGCATTCTTATGGTTTGCCAAATAATCTTAGATTCTACTCCAGTGAGTGAGAAGTGAAAGCTGCAGAATGGCTTTTGAAAGCAAGTGCAAGCTTGTGTTTAATATAATCTGGTGTATAATTTAATAAAATGGTGCTTATGAGTGTTGCAGAGTGCATTTGGGCATTTCAGGAAATGGTGGATGTTGATGAATTTTGACTGTGTAAGAGTTTTGCTCTATTTTGTGTGTGAAGGAGTGACACATGTATTTCCTGTTTTTCTACAAACCTGAAAAGGAATAAGAACATCATCAGGTCTTTGATTAGCTGGATGAGTCTGCACTGCATCTAATTTCCCTGTGAGGATTCATAGTTTTAGGGTGCAACAGATGAATATATATAGTGTTTCCTCCTCTGTTGAAAGCCAGATGAGAAAAGGAAACAGACTAAAGAGAAGATTTAATGACAAGGTATGGACTGATATGACGTAATCCTGACCATATTGTTAAAAAGAAGCAATTGCACAGCCAGATACTTGACTGTTCATGTTGTCTCCTGTTAGACAAAAATGTCTTTACTACTCTTCAAATCTTTGTTACTATATACTACCTGACCAATTTATTAGGTACACCTAATCAATTGTGTGATAAAAGCAAATCAGTCAAGCAATCAAGCAATCACATGGCAGCTTGTCAATGCATTAGGCATTGAGACATGGTGAAAATGAGGACATAACCAGAGAATGGTTCGAAAAAGAAAGAAAAAACATTGAAGGCATGTGAAATACCACATTTCGACAGATAAAATCTCAAACCTTGAAGCAGATGCATCAAAGTGGGTGCCACTGCTGAAAACTAAAAACTGAAAAAGTGATGTTACAATTTCCACAGGCCTGTGGAAATTGTAACATCACTTTTTCAGTTAGATTGAACAGATTGAAATCTGTTATAGATTTTCATACATGTTGAACTTTAACGAACTCCTAGGGATTTTGAGCTACCATCTTCATATTTGGTCAGTATGTAATTAAGGCTTTGGGGATTAAAAGTTATCAAAATTGTGACCATTTTTGAAAAAATGTTTCCTGGTCTAATGAGTCTGGTGTGGGGATGCTTTCTTTGCATGTTTTGAACTCAGTACCAGTTGACTGCCAGCGTATTGTTGCTGATCATGTCCATCCCTTTTTTGTACCCATCTTCTAATGGTTAATTCCAGCAGGATAATGCAAGTCCTTAAAGATTAAAATCACCTTAAACCATTTATTTTGAACAAGACACTAAGTACACTGCACTCCAATGGCCTCCACAGTCACCAGATCTCAATCCAACAGAAAACCTTTGGGGTGTGGTGGAACAAAATACTTAGATCATGGATGTGGAGCAATCTACAGGAATTGCATGAAGTTGTCAAGTCATTTTGCACCAAAATCTCTGAGTAATGTTTAAGATGCCTTGTTAAATATATGTCATGAAGTATAAAGGCAGTTCAAACAGCAAAAGGGAGTCTAACCCTGTACTAGGCAGGTGCACCTAATACAGCAGTCGATGGAAGATTTTATAGGGTTTAAAAGTCAAAGTCAGATACAATAGTGGTCAAAATTCTTAATGTAATGTATGTACATTTTGCTTCCAATGCATCAGACTCTCTTGTAGTCTTGAATGGTCTTTCTAAATAATTCTTTACTTTCTCTCTGAACCTTTGCTGTTTTCTTTCCATTTATTTGGTATATTGTGCAGTGTGACTATGATAGTATTTTGTGCTGTGTGCCTTAAAAAATTGGAAAGAGGAAAACTGAAAGGCAGGAGAAAGTGTTCAGCAGAAAAATCAAATTAGAGGAGATGAACAGTATCTGAAAGTTATGTCTTTAAAACATTGACATGACTTTCAATCAAAGGCTAGAAAAATGACTTAAGAGATGGTTCATCAATCAGGTGATCCTCTTCTGTGTTGCTAATTTCATGTAATAGCTCTTTAGAAGTCAACTTCTTTCACGTATTCAACTACAGAAATGGGAGGTGGTGCTTTTAGACTTAAATGCTATGTTTGACACTACGCTACAGTCTCCTTTTATTACTACTAATGGGAATTAATGGAACATTTCCATAGTTTGTTTAACTAAAAGGAGACACATTCTTTAGAGCCTCTTTCATGTGGAGTCCCTCAAGGCTCTATCCTGGGCTCTGTCCTTTTCTGTCACATTTTGCCTTTAGGATCTATTTTTAGTAAATAATGTTTCCACTGCTTTGCCCATATCAACCAAGTATCTTTTTAATAGAAGAACTATATTATTTATATATATATATATATATATATATATATATATATCCCAGGGCTGCACGGTAGCGCAGTTGGTAGCACTGTTGCCTTGCAGCAAGAAGGTCCTGGGTTCGATTCCCGACCGGGGGTCTTTCTGCATGGAGTTTGCATGTTCTCCCCGTGCATGCGTGGGTTCTCACCGGGTACTCCGGCTTCCTCCCACAGTCCAAAGACATGCCTGTTAGGTTAATTGGTCACTATAAATTGCCCTTAGGTGTATGAATGAGTGTGTGCATGGTTGTTTGTGTGTTGCCCTGTGTTGGACTGGCGACTTGTCCAGGGTGTACCCCGCCTCTCGCCCATATACTGCTGGAGATAGGCACCAGCTCCCCCGTGACCCACTATGGAATAAGCGGTAGAAAATGACTGACTATATATATCCCTTTAAACTTTATGATAAGGCATGGATGAATATAAATTCCCTCCATCTAAATGATAAAAAAAAAGGAGTCATTTTTTATTATGGTGCTCAGGCTATTCCAAAAGCCCACAACTGGTCTTCTACTAAGAATTTTGGTATATTTTTTATGATGCTTTTAATCTCGCTAAGGAAATTAATTAAGTTGTCAAAACTAGCTTGTACTCAGTAACAGTGACATGCCAATGTAAAGAATAACTTTCTTCCTAAAGCCTGTAAAATAATTGCTTTCCTATGTTTTTACATCGACATGCTTAGATTATTGAGATTCCCTGTATGTTGAGTTGCTGGTCATCACTTTATTTCTTGCTGGTGGTACAAAATTCTCTGTCAGCTTCCAGCTGCTTTTAGACTAATAATAAAACTAAAGACTTTTAAGGCAGGTTTAATGACCCTCCTTTACTCTTTGGCTCAAATAGGGCCTGACATCTTGCTTTTATTCTCGTGTTTTAATATATTTCTAAAATAATTTCACTACTTTGTCATATTGTTTGTTTATATTTTTTGTTTTGTCATGATTTGTAGGTTTTTGAGTTTTGTTGTTCATGTTCTTGTTCATGCCTGCTCCTGCCATCTCATACCAAGCTGATCTGTTTCTGCCTGCCTGTCTGCATTTGGATCCTACTCCAAGAGTCTTTTCTGAGAGTTTTAACTTAAAACTAGAGCATTTATTGCTCTTGAGATGTTTTTTCTTCCCTTCACTTTTATGCTTGTTTTTTATTGTACATTGTGCAAATTTGTCTTTATAAAGTGCCATAAAAAACTGACCTTGGAATTATTCAATTAAAAAATTGTTATTTGCTTTATTATGAGTTGATAGAACAGTGGTTCATCCATTGTGTTTAGGAGCCTTTTTTAATGGCTGTATGATTGAAGCCTACATCCAGCCTACAGGGCCACATCAAACGATTACAAGGAAGTCTGACTACTTTCAAGAAAATATGAAAATAAAACAGAAAATACAGTGTAGATTGATGGATAGATAGATGGTAAGAGTAAACGATCATAACACAATGCATATTAGAATTAGATTTTAAAAAATGCAGTGTTACTGACTGGCATACCAGATAGGACATTTCTTAGCTGCACCACTGAGATTCATTCAACAGATTTTTATCATTCTAAGAGACAATATTATTGACACTTTATAATTCATACAGTATTACTCAGATTATTCAGGTCACTACTGTCATTACTGTTTGTGAACAAATATTCATACTTGCAGATCCAATATTGTCCTGTGCTCTTTTAATGCAAGGCCTTTGCGGGTTTGACTCCCAGTCCAGGCAACCTTTGCTGTATGTCTTTCCCCTCTCTGTACCTTACTGTCCAAAAAATAAAGGACACTAGTGGTGTGAAAAAAAAAAAAAAAAAAAAAAACATTTAAAAAAATGCATTTGCTCATAAGCTTTGTGTGTGTTGCTTAAAGAGGGGAGAATAACTAAGGAACAAGTCAGGAAGCCTAAGATTTTTAAATGAAGCCACACATCTTATATGTATAATGCATAACACTCCAAAGGAAGCTCATTAATTTCAGATGAGAAAATCCTCTTTGGCTGCATTGGCCCGCTACAGATTTACTGAATCAGTGTGACAATGTCATATGCTTGCAGTTACGCCAGAATACACAACAGTATGTATGTGAAAAAAAAACAAATCAGCTGTAAAAATGTATTTATTCTTTCCTCTGCATGCATTTCAGTTCCAGTGGTTCAGCAGTGACTCACATCAAAGTTGTATGCGGGTGGTTAGCAGCATAAATCCATTATAGATTAAAGATGTTGTAAGTACAGAGTAAAGCACTATGTCTTCATGCCCTCCAATATACCAAAACGCCTCAGGATGCATGTTAGCATTTTAATGTTTCTGAAATTCAAACTGAGGAAACAGACTGTCTGAGTAAACACTGCAGCTACTTTTGACGCATATTTTAGCTGCCAATGAATGTATTGCAATGTGAAAAATGATACGTATCTTACAGATGTTCAACATTAAAGGATACTGGCTTGTTAGATTTTGCAAAAAATAAAAATAAAAATTGATAAACTGGATAGGGATTTAAAGAATTGGTGAGAGGAGTCTGGTCTGGTATTTTTAGAAGTAAAGGTGAAATATAAATGTATTATTTTTTTCTTTTTTAATGCATTTTGTTTGTTTTATTGAAGAATTGTTTTTTATTTAGCAAACTTGAAACACTAATGGGAAATGGCTTGCACTTGTATATCACTTTATAAAGTCCCCAGATACACCAAAGCGCTTTACACTACATTCAGTCATCCACCCATTCATGCACACATTCACACACTGACAGGTATAGGCTATACTGAGGCAGACTGACAGAAGCAAGGCTGCCATACAATCGGCACCACCGGGCCCTCTGACCACCATCAGTACAGCTACAGTAACTATGCAGCATTTAATAAAATCAGCTAGGCAGCAATAACATATTATTGTATTAAAATTGCATGAATATGTTCGCATATTTTTTCTTGAAAACCAGACCTTTTATAAAAAAATAAGTCCAGTCTTTAAATAAAATCTGGGATCTTCCTCTACAGGACAATGATTTATTTTTGCTTCTTAGTTAACTGAACTGTAATTGAACTTCACACCTTTGACAGTGTGTATGAAGTTCAATATTTTAGTCCAAACACATACTTTTAGTGTATATCTAGGAATTAAAACCAAGAGTAAACCAGGGGATAAATATTTCATGGCCATGTCTGACATGCAAGATATGCAAACAGTGTTAGTGTGACACTCAACTAGATCATTACATAATCTCACATCACGTTTGGAGAAATTTTGGCTAATTCTTCTCAACAAGATTCCTTCATTACTTGCAGGATACAATTTTAACCAAGCTTTAGCTGTTAGTCAAATGGCCTAATGTTTGACTGGAATGTACCCTGGTCCTGTGGCTCTAAAACAAGTCAAAATTTTTACCCCTCCACTATTGTGCTTGAAAGTTAGTATTAGGTGATTGTGCTGATATGCTGTGTTTTGATTCTCCATAAAAGTTCTGTCCCACAGGCATTGTTTAAGAAGTCTTGTGGTTGAATTAGATGCAACTTTGCACACCCAAGTCATGCCGTTTTTGTTTTTCCTTTAAACGATAAAATACTTTTAAGACTCAGCCCTTCCAAACAAGCTATCTTTCAGACGTTTTCTAAATGTCCTGTCACGATATTTCTAACATGATAACAGAGGCCTGTAGAGTCTGAAATGGAGCTCTTGCTAAGTAGCCCGATAATTATTTGTCAAATTAATCAGAATGCTCTCAGTTTCACTTTTTGTTTCAAGCATTTACATGCTGAGGTGACTGAATTTTATTCAGCAAAGACAAAGTTTATGTAATGTTACAATTGTGTCACTGCAGTGATTTCTGAGTAGCAGCTGTAAAATATCTTGTGGGAGTGCAGCACACATGTCTGGTTCACTTATATATTGCACTTTATGCTGCAATATATTTTAACCTGCCCAAAGTATTTTTGGTAGCCTGGCTTAGCTGGTAATCAATCTTTGTCTTTTGCAGTTATAAATGTGCAAGAAGAAGTAGTATTTGCCAAAGGCATTCTCCTAAGGTACTAAAACACAAAGCAGATGTGTGACAGAAGTATAACAACCACAATGCAGTTATGTACTTGAACATATCCTTTTCTTAAAACAATAAACTGATTGAAACCACTGGACAGACAGTTTTACAAAAACACACCAGATCATCTGCAACCCCAGCTGAAGCGGCTTTCTAACACACTCCATCCAGAGAAAGAAATATCAGATTGCAATGCATTGACCCCAGCTCTACTGCTTGAAATCCCACTGCTGCCATAAGAGGCTTTACTACAGACTAGAAGCTGGTGAATAGGGATAATTTAATGAAACATTAGACAAGAGCACTCCACAGTCCTTTTAACAAATTGCTTATTTTCAGTGTCAAGCTAGCCTCAGCTTCAGTTGCCTGGAGGATGAGCTGAGTTTAAACAGAAGGAAAGAAAAACATGGCACAGTTATTGACCTGTAGCACTTAGGCTTTGGTAGGACAGAGACCCTATGCTGCAGAAATTTGAAAGATGAGGCTGCTGTTTAAAAATCCACTGGTGGATTTATAAATCATTTGGACAGGATGGATTAACTACAACAACAAGCTGTTTACTTAGGACCAGCAAGAGCAGAAGGCACACTTTATTCACAGCTACCTACAGATGGCCTCCTGGTAAGCGGACCATTTCAATGGCTTTGCTGGGTCAAAGATTGCTGGCCTTTTAACGATATTGGCAGGTCTCAGGGAAACATATTTGTACCATCACTAATTAGATTCACCCTTCATTGCCTTTCTACTCTCCTTAAGCTCAAGCTTTAAAAGGAGACTGGAGTGAAGTTTTGAATTAGCTTGATGAGATTTCCAGGCACATGACTTGGACTTCACGTGGAGAGCGTCACTAACAGGCCTGCAGTGCCAATATGACATTATAATGATTATTGGCTGTGTCCCCATTCCAAGTCTTGGACAGATAAAAGAAAAATATGGCTATGCATGTTTCCAAGTCTATTTGTGCTAAACATTATAACAACGTCTTATTAAATAGTGTCTTTCCAAGATACTTTCCAAGAGGGCGGAGAAAGGTTCACATTGACAAGATGAATATTGGTTCTACACTGATGATATTCTGTTAACATAAAGTGTACATTGGTTGGGGTTGACCAATATGCTCTTTAGCTTGTAGCAAAAATATTTCAAAGATAATATAGAGTTATAGCGTTTTTACTGAAAATACAGCAGCTTAAGCCCTAGATGTAATCCAGATTTCTTACTCAATGTTTATTTTAGGCTTACATTTCAAATTTCATAATATATCCATGGGCACAATACCAATCAACAGATTTTTCCCCCAAATTCTGGTCCTCCGGACATAATGCCCTGCACGTTTTAGATGTGTCTTTGCTTCTACATAGTTAGGAACAATAAATAACATTAACAGCTTGTTAATGAGTTATGTAGAAACTTCTTAATGACTTGACAGTGAAAAGGAGTATCTCAATAAATATAAACACCATGAAAAGGTTGTTTGAGTAATTCCTTTAAAAAAGTATGTCATCATACTGATTCATTACACACACAGTGACAAATTTCAGATCGTTGTTTCAGTTAAATTTGATCAATATGGTTTATTGCCAATGAAATAAAAAATCCAGTTTTTAAAAAATATAATGCTATTTATGGCTAATAAATAAATTAATACCAATTCTAAGTCCTGCTGGAAAATGAAATCAGCCTCTCCATACACATCTGTATTCAACAAAACCATTCAATTTATTGGTCTTAAGTAATAGTCTAGATTTAATAAACTGAATTGTGTGTTTTGTAAAGCTGTAACGCAAAATATCAAAACTAACCCAAATAAACTTGAAAAATATAAATTGTCTGGTCCAGTGTATCTGTACGGAATTCACATTTTTTACTTTCTGAATTGAATTTCTGAAATAAATATACTTTTGTTAATATTTTGTGTTTAGATTTACCTTTTAGCTCTAAGATTTCCTCCCATGGCACCTTTGTTTTACACACAGCTGTCACTAAGCCTGGATTTGATCCTTAAATTATTTTTGTAATTCCAACATAGCTGTAAGAAGCTGACTCAAACTGCAAAAAAAAAAAAAAAAAACCTTTTCCTATCAACTTCTGGCAAACTTTTCAGTCACAACTTTGATCCAGCACTTCCTGGTGAGTTAAGGGTTTTTTCTCTATGGATTAAGGGATTTTGGAGTTGTAACGCTTTTCATCTGAATAAAGTCGCAGTTAATCCAGCTGAAGTTGGATCATTCACGATGTGATTGACAGGTTGACCTCATGTTTCTGGATCCTACTGGTCTATTTCATCCAATGAGTCAGTAATGTGTTAGTGAGCCCCTGCAGGGGATTATTTTTATTACTACTTTGTTTGGTGTATTTGCAAAACTTACTAGGGGATGCTGTGCAAGGGGATTTAACAGATTTGCAAAACTTGCTTTTTTGGAAGCAGCTTTTTTTTTGTTGTTGTGTGATTTTTAGGTTAAAGTGTAGTTGCACCTGTCCTGCCAAACGCACAGCACAGCAGTTAGGGGGACACATTAAAACAAGTTCTGCAAATAGTCTGCTAACAATTCTCAGGACTCAGCGAGAAATAAAGGTAATGAGCAGATGGAATGTAGCAAAACATGGGGTTAAAAGACTAAATTCAGCTGTGTGTGGACTCTGTTTACAGTGTGTGTGCAGCTAAAACTAAAATTGCTAATGTAAAGTGTCCACAAAGTGTCTACATCATTTTATTTCAGAAAAGCTACAGATTCAAGGAGATCTACACACAAAATTGGGCTTTTTTATTTATTTCTAAATTTAGTAATTCTGTTTAAAGCCAGGATGGGAGATTGCAGTTATCTAGGGCTGGTGTCCTGTATGTTTATGATGTGCGTCTGCCCTTACTCACCTGATTCAGATTGGTTGGATTATCATATCAGCTTGTCACTAAATTCAGCAAAAGCCTGTTAACCACCCACTCATTTAAATCTGTTATGTTCAAGCAGGGAAACATCTAAAGCATGCAAGACTCCAGTTTTTAGGGACTTACTGCAGGTTAAGTGCATTAAATAATCCAATTGCAAATTGAGCTAATAAAAAGCTTCATTAAAGTGATATATGCATTAGTGTATCAATAATCATATTCAATAATACAGGATGGATCTGAGGTGACTCTGATAATTTCCTTTACATGAAGTTAATTAAATGTAGCTTATTTATACATGTACACCTACCGGGTCACTTTCTTAGGTGCACTCTTTCAACTTCTACTTAACCGAAATAGCAAATCAGGCTATCACATGGCAGTAACCTAATGCATTAGATCTTCTTTTAATTTCAATTTCTGATCGTCAGAATTGGTAACAACTGGGATTTCAATGACTTTGGTAGTTGGTGCTAGATGGGTTGGTTTGAGTCTTTCAGAAGCTGCTGATCTACTGGAAGGTTCATGCACAACCTGCTCTTGGGTATGCAGAAAGTGTTATAAAAAAGAGAAAATTTCCAGTGGGTGGTGGTTGCTTAGATGGAAATTCCTTGTTGAAGTCAGAGGAAAAGGGATTCAATGCAACAGCAAGGAAACAGCAGCTCAAATAACCACTCATTACAACCAAGATATGTAAGACATCACCTCTGAATGCACAACATGTTAAAGCTTGAAGCAGATGGGCTCCAGCAGTAGAAGACCACACCAGGTGCAGACACTGTCAGCTGCGAACAAGAAACCATATTAACATTTCAAGCTGTTGCTGGGGGTTTAATTGTGTGGGGGATATTTTCTTGGCACACTTAGGGGCCCTTTAGTACCAACTGATTATGGTTTACTCACCATAGCCTACTTAAGTGTTGTTTTCGGCTATTTACATCCCTTTATGACCACATAGTACTCATTTCCTGATGGCTACTTTCAGCAGAATAATGTTCCATGTCACAAAGCTCAAATCATCGCAAGTGGGTTTCTTGAACATGACAGTGAGTTAAATCTACTCCAGTGACCTCCAGAGTCATCAGATCTAAATCCATTAGAGCATGTTTGGGATGTGGTGGAGCAAGAGAGTCTCATCATTGATGTGCGGCCAAAAAGTCTGCCGCAACTGTGTTATGTTATTATGTCAATTTTGATCAACATCTCTGAGGAGCGTTTATAATCCTTGTTCTATATATGTAACAAACAATTAAGGCTAACTAATAAAATTGCCAGTGAATTTATTTTTACGTGTAACAGATTGCTAGCAAATTGTTGTTTTGGTACATGTTTTTTCTTTTGACCCAGTTGCTTGATATAGGTCTGTTTTCTCAGATTGTGTTGTTTGGATACTGTTCATCAAGCAGTCTGACAGACCAGTTTGATACTCTGCTCTTGCAATTGTAATGGCCTGAATACTGACTACTGAAATATTTTTGAATGGGTCAGTAGTCAAAAATGCCTCACACAGTTTGATCTTTGCTTTCAAGGACAATAACTATGATTCCTGTTATAATTAGAGCTGCACAATATACTAAATTGCAGTCATCAAAACATCAATGTCTGCAATATGACAAGCAGACATATTCTTGGATGCAATAATTGGTAGGCCATTATATTTTAAGAGCCATATGTTCACGCTCTGCGTACAAGCAATACAGTTGGCCTGCTGGATGGGTTTGATTGCCTTGAGGTCCACTCTTAGATCTTAGAATGTTTTCTAAAATCTTACAGCTCTAGTTACAATAAAGACATATGAGCACCAACCCAAGCTTGCTTTAAAATGTTAAATTTAGAGTAATTTCAACTTTAAAATACCGTTGAAAAGTTTCACTTAACTGTCATTGTGTCATAACTGGAAGAAGAAGTGCTTCATTTAAGATGTTATCAGAAGATAACAAAAGCATTTATTGTAGTCCTTTAGTTATTCTATTGTTTTTGTTTATGTTGTTTTAACAGCACTTATTTAATCATAGAGCTGCATTACACACACTTGGATATTTATATCTTGTTCACACTTCCTGATTTTGTGGTATACAAAATGCTAATTGTGGGGACTGAGCGTTGAGTGGGAGGTAGTTTTGCGTATCGTTTAATCACTGCTCAGCCAGATAATTAGGAACGAAAAAAAAATAATAGAGCAAACTCAGACAAAATGCTGCCAATGACAGAGACTGCAAGTTTTGGCTTTGTTTGTGTATCTGCTTGTTTATGGTGGGGAAGCGTTTCTTCAACCTCTGCATTTGATTTAGCCAGATGAGCTGTTTTCTCTTCATTACTCTCTTGCGGTTTTTCCTATGTGCAGCATATATTCATTCGTTTGCTGCAACACTGGGAGTTTACAAGTTGTCTGTGGGTGCATGTTGCTGAAGCCACTTTGCTGCTGAAGTTGATCAGATAAGAAGACAGTAAACAAGCTGCGTTCAACAGCTGTAAAGTGCTCATACTTTAGACTTATGTTTACCAGTGAAAGCACAATGTATTGCCATGTCAGAGGTTTGACCCAAGCTCTGCTACAGCCATATAAATAATGGACTCTTATTCTAAATTGCCTATGGCGGCAGCATTTCTCTGCTCTGATTTGTGGAAAGGCTTGCAGGCCCGGGATATGGTCTGGACTTGCTGTCTCACATTAAACCTTACATGAGTCATCGTCCATGTGCATGGGAGGCTTGGTAGGGGAGTATTAAAACCTCCTTGTGACAGCATCACTTTGATCAAGTGCATCCGGCGACGCAGTAAAACCATAAGCTGCTGTATCTACTGTGTTCAGATGGTCAGGGCCAAGTTGTCTGAGTTTTAACAAGTATTTTAAAACTCCAACTATTGATAAATAGTTCATGTTGTATTCAGACGGTGTTTACAATCTGCTCAGAGGAGCATTTTGACGTCAGTAGATTGTGAGAAGTGAGGCTGAGATTAGCTTTTTACACCTGAGGGCTTTTGCGTCAGTATATCACACTCACAATGTGGACCATTAAACTGGCTTGGATTTTTATTTTTATGAGTGAAAGAATACTATGTCTTTTGAGACCTCAATATCAAATCTTTATTACTTCATATGTAATATTTTATGACTTTATAGTCTTCGCCTAAAGTGTATTGGTGCCACAGCTCCCTATCCGATACAGAAATGTTTCCCCTGAGTGTCCCATCTGCTGTAAATGAAATAAATTGTTGTAAATGTAAATTAATTTTATGTTCTCACATTAGTCAGGCTGAAAAGGGGGCTGACAGGTGCCATAAGAAGCTTAACAGCAAGGTAAATCTGCTCAGTGACAAAGCTTAGTTTGCCCGGGTGCTATTGTAAATGTTTAATCCATGCTCCTGCCTGCCTACATATTTTGTATGCAGAGATTGTCAGACATGCTCTAACCACAGAGTGACAAACTGTCTGAAAATGTTAGAGAGAGGCTGTCATCTCCAAACATTTGAAATAAAAGGGCATTATTGATTTTTAATAATCATTTGGAATTTGTGAATGATAGCATGACGTACCCAATGAACAAAAGAGTTAAGAGAGATGGAAATGTATTGCTGTGAAAAAGTATTTGCCCTATACAAATTTATTCAGTTTTTTCTGTTTTGGCCACACTTAAATGTTTCAGATCATCAAAGAAATGTTAATATCACACAAAGAACCTGAATAAAAACAAAACTAAATTTGCTTTCAAATAATGATTTTATTCATTTAGGGGGAAAAGTTATCCACGACCTTGGCCCTATGAGAAAAAGTAATTCCCCTCGCTTGTTAAATCATGAATTAAATGTGATTAACCCACATTTTCTTGGTTCAGTTTCACTTGTGCCTAATTCAGTGACTGGCTTGCAGAATTAAGAAATAATCTAAATAGGGGACTAAAGGACCTCATATACAACAAGAACAGATAAGAAACAAAGTTATTGATAGATATATGTCTGGAAAGAGTTACAGAGCCATTTCTAAGGCTTTGGGGCTCCAACAAATCACAATAAGAGCCATCATCCACAAATGTAGTAAATACAAATCCATGTTGAACCTTCCCAGCAGTGTCTGGACTAAAACAATTACTCTAGGAGTGCATCAATGACTCATACAGAAGGACACAAAAGAACCCATAACTGCATCTTATCTGCAGGCCACACTTGCCTCAGTTAATGTCAGTGTTCCCAAACCAACAACCATGGGAACCATGGGTAGAGATGAACTAAAGACCTAAAGATTGAAAATACAACATAGTCTACAAAAGACTTGATATTACTGTGATTTATTTAGGTTTTTCTTTCAAGGAGCCAAATGTTTTGCAAGATTCTAGAACACCAAAAATAGCTTATCACTGGCTCAAATCTGGTTCAACAAAACCAGCATTCTTTCATGGCCATGCAGTTTTAGCTTTTTGCTGCACAAAAATGTATATTTAACAGTTTTTAATGACGTAGTGGTTCAGTGATGCTTCTCTGGCTGTGGAAAAAAAGAAACTATATATTTTTATCAAATTTGTATAAGTTTTATCTATTAGTTATGTTTATAACATAACTAAGCACCTTTTGGAGTAAACTGCAAGTAGTATTTTACTAAGACTTTGTGTCAAATTGTCTCTGAGCCCATCTTTCTTTTGCTATTGAAGCTGCAGAACAATCTCCAGAACACAGAAAGGTGACTCCAAGAGGGCATCAGAGGGACAAGCTCTTATGTAGAAAATACAACACAGCATGGGGTGGACTCAAGCTGATGTGTTTATTTTCCACTGCAGGTTTCCAGTAGAAATCTAGGCAAATACATTTTAGGTCCCCAATGCAAAACACAAAGGCTGTCACCTTGCATATAAAACTAGACCAATCAGGCACTCCATCACATGTTAACACTTAATTTTGCTGTTTTTTTTTAACCTCAGATTTGCATATAACACCCCTTAACCTTTCATCATGAGTGTTTGAGAAGTGACAGCTCAGGGCAGCAAGGGCTTTCCTTTTTAATTAGTATCAGTTCGATAGTGTTAGATTAAAAACATTTGGAGGATATCATGTCAAGTGTAAATTTGTGGGTTGAAAGTAGGTGGAAGGTTCAATTTAATACTAATTTATATGTTAAAAAAGCCTAAAACGGCAGATTTGAAAATGAAACTATTACCAAAGATGGCTTGTTTAGGTTGAATATTTAAGTTTCTGTTTGTGCTGGACAAGCAAGTCCAACCCATAGGCCCACCTGTCAACTTCCAGGACTTAAAGGATCTGCTGCTGACATCTTGGTGCTAGAAACAACAGGATTCCATGTCTTGACGGGTCAGGGCTGTTTTGGCAGCAAAACAGCGACCAGCACACAATTAGACAGAATGTTATGCCTGAACAGTGTATATTAAAGCTAATACTTTCAGAAGAAGCTTTACATGTGAAACTATTAATTTGTGGCATGCTTTTCTACTCTACTTGACCATCGTTTGTCATTTCTATGAGTAGGAATAAAGAATTGAGATTTCCATAAAGAGAACCTCAAAAAAGCAACTCAGCAGTGAGAAATAAGTTTAGCGAAGTAAAGCCCAAGAGATGGTCAGAAATCAATAAGGCATGTGTCATAAATTATTAATATCCCTTTGAACACATATGGATGGCCATGTCATGCAATAATTGCCGCGGCACTTAGCTCCAACTGAGTCTGGCTGCTGGTTGAGTGATGTAAGCTGTCGGCACCTGCCTAGAAAAATGCTAAAGTTATTTACAAGGGCAGAGTGATAAATGTGCAACTTCAGATTGAGTTGACCCAAGTCTGGATGATGGGCGATCACTGAGAGAAGTAACAGTGGGTTCAGTGGTGGAAGAGGTTTCAGTGCAACTCAGTTAATCTTTAACTGGTTGTACAAAATAAAAACGAGGCATTTGAAGCAGTAAAAAAAAACAAAAGCATGAAAAATCCCATATAAACCATTCAGAATAGAGGCCCTGTTCACGCTAATGGACATTTTGCAAAATTTAAATTTGCTGCAGTTTTTGCACCTCCATTGCACGTGCAAATTACATTTAGGTAAAAAAAAATATTTGATTTTAAACAACTTTAAGATTTCTTGAAAACAATCTTACCCTACTGTCGTCTACACTTTTTGTTTTGTGTATTGAGCATGTACTTTGAAACAACATGGCGGAATTTTTATGTAGTATTTGTTTTATATATTTAGTACACAGAATAATTTTTACCTTTCAATAAAGGTAAAAATGTCTGATTTTTTTTTTTTTAACTTTGGTTCATCAGTAAACATAGAATCCTTATCAGTTTCTGGAATTAGATTTGATTATGTTCTTGAACTTAAGAGAAATGGGAAGTATAGAAATGACTGGAGATTAGGATGGATTTTTTGTCAATAGATTAGCATAAGCAGGCACAGCCAATGTCTGGATAGATAAATTTAATATTAGGTCTATTATTCAAAAAAATACAATATAGATACCAACGAGGCTCGTTTTCCAGATTAAAAGTACTTCTTAAAAGAAACAATCTTTAAACAACCACATAAACATACTTTCAATTAAGCCAACATTTCTACATTAAAATATAATTTTTTCGTCTGATGTAATATTTTCATGTTCTAAGAAATGAAAGGTTGTGTTTTCATAATCTGTAATCTTAATGAAAACAACAGATTATGAATTAACAGAAAGAAAAGCTGGGAAACATCAGTCTGTTTGCAAATATTCTAAAAAATGCATTTTCTTTTGTGAATTAAATTACTGAAATGAATGAAGTTTTTATTATTACAATTTTTTTAGTATGACAAGTTGAATTACACAGACTATCCATCCATCCATTGTCTTCCGCTTATCCGGGATCGGGTCGCGGGGGCAGCAGCCTAATCAGAGAGACCCAGACTTCCCTCTCCCCAGCCACTTGGGCCAGCTCGTCCGGGGGAATCCCAAGTTGTTCCCAGGCCAGCCGAGAAACATAGTCCCTCCAGCGTGTCCTTGGTCTTCCTCTGGACCTCCTCCCAATGGGACGTGCCTGGAACACCTCACCAGGGAGACGTCCTAGCCAGATGCCTGAGCCACCTCAACTGGCTCCTCTCGACGTGGAGAAGCACCAACTCTACACCCTCAGCAGGGTCCTGGGAGGGTGCATGGGGGGCGGGGGGGACCTAAATATTATTTTATCAAATAATATTTCGGTCTGTTAAGGGTTGTCCTGTGAATACCAGCCCAATAAGGCGATGGTATTAGGACAAAATAGAAAGGTGTGAGACGAGCTCTGACATTATTGAACAGCCAAACTCTACACACACATGGAATGAATTCACACAATTTCTTAAAATACAAGAATTTATTAACAAAAATAAGTCAACTCAAAGTCAAACATATTTCAATCAACAAACTCTTTACTATGCTAAAATAATCCAACTAACTACCAAGCAGAATTAAAGAATAGGGAAGACTAATGGGCTATGTACAATATAAACAAGTTCATTAAAGATGAGTGGAAACCATGACCAAAAAGAGTGACGCAACATTACCATGCAATGTTTATGTTTGAGAACCAATGATTATCTTGAAGAATCTGGAAGTGACGTTAAGTTAGTCTTGGAACTAACTTAGGTAATAATCAGCAAACGTTTAGACAACCATTCACAATGCAAGATCAGATAAAATATTATTTTAATAAAATAATGTTTTAAATAATGATCTGCTGAATAAAACCAACCTTCTGGATGACTAATTCTCAACGGTGTCTTATTAGCTGCCTTTATTTATTAAAATAATATTTGAAGAAATATTAACAAGGGAATATTTTGGAAAGAGCCAAATCTTTCTGGAGAAATGGGGCTTAATGGTGTTTACTTAGTTATCAAATTTAGTAAAATGATGTTAGGGACACATTATTTATTGGATTGAAAACTAAAGCTTTCTGGGTAAATATTATTTAGCAGCAAGCACATGTCCTTAGCTGTTAGCAGTTAAGCTAACAAAGAAGCTGATAGCTTAGCACCAGAATGAAACACATACCTTTAGAATACCAGGGTCAATAAAAGGGTTAAAATGCATAAGGGCGGACGGCGCGTTATGATCAATCTTCTGTTTAAAATCACCCTTCAAGTAAAGTTTGTCTTAACTTTAAAAACACACAAAGAACACAACCTGAGCACATGTGCTGCAAATAGCCTGCTAGCATCAAGATAGCTGAGTTCAACACTAACAAAACCAAATTTCATAAAATGAAAAACGTTTAGATCATTTCAATCTAGATAGCTCTCTATTACTCTCTGCCCAAAACACTTAACCTCATGAACTGTGGTGAGGAATGTTGTCCAAGAGACAATGAAGTTTGAAGAAGGTATCCACAGTGAACAATGGTTAGCCACAGCTGACCTCCTTAGCTGTGGGGGGTTGAAGCTAACCCTTTGTTAGCTTCCCACTAACCTCCACCTGTGGATGAAGAACGGCTCGTTGTGTCCGCCAACCACACTGCACGTTAACACGGTGATGCGGTCTCTGCTGTCTTCCTTCCAGACTGGGAGACCGCTCCACTCGGCTTAATAGAGACCGCTTCTCTGTAGGGAACTTCTTTGGGACAATTTGCTTTTGCAGGCCTCAGAGAAAAAGTAAGCAACTCTTACACCTTAATTTCCCTGTTCATGAATGAAAATACCGGATACACAGACAGTATTTCATTCGTACTTATCTTTGCATATGATCGATGATCGTATGACATCCTTGGATCCAGTTGAAGAGTTTATGTCTGTTATGTCTGAAGAGGGCGGATGTAGCAACAGCTGTGCTTTTATTTGGGTAGTGGCATCACAGGAAGTCCGCAGTTATCCCGTTTCCTGGCTGTGCTGGAAGAAGGTTAATGCACTTTATTTTGAAAGTTCCAGAAGAGTTCGTACCAGAGTTTAATGTTGAAATCCATGGCTGGGTCCCAACACAGCAATCCCTCATACTGAGCATGCATGTAGCGACAGTGGAGAGGAAAAACTCCCTTTTAACAGGAAGAAACCTCCAGCAGAACCAAGGTCAGTGTTGACGCATATCTGCCACGACCGACTGGTGGTTTAAGAGAATAGAGCAGAGACAGAAAAAGAACACAGAACCGCTGATCCAGGAGTCCTTTCTATGGGAAGGAAAACTAAATGTTAATCGATGTAGGCCCTTTAGTTGTTTCATCTAGGAAGAAAAAACAGAAACTCTGAGCCAGTTTTCAAGTTTAGAATGTGAGAGAGAGCACATACAGTTAGTAACAGTAAAAGCTCAGTCAGTAGCTATTGGACATGAAAAAAAGTTTTAGAGGATGGAAGGATCAGAAATATCTAGTCATTGACATCTGCTGTGGTGTAGAACGGCTTGTGCAGTTTCTGCAAGCAGTCTGGTTGTTGCAGATGTTGCAGTTGAACCTGTAATGGCAAAGGTTTGTGCTTTGTTTGAGCAGATAACCTGCTGCGACCATTAATAGGACTTTCAAAAAGAAAATGTTTCCAAAAAGTTCCGCGAAAAACAGAACGAGCATAGCAGGCAGAGTGGGTCAAAAACAAAACAAGAGCTGTAAGGCTAAGAACAGCTTTCTCTGTAAATCCTGACAGTCACTCATCAGAACAAACACTGGTAGTGCAGAACATAGAAAAAGAAAAGCGGCAGATGTGGAGCTTCATATTTATGACTACCCAATCCACATATCACCTTTACCTGTCCTGAAATTATCCATGAATCTTCTGTTCCATTTGTAAATAAAAGCCAATTAGCAAAAAGAGCTCCAAACTAGCAGTTTGCTGCGTCCGACAGACAAGCGCATCGATAGAAGTGAACGTTGATTAATTTCACATGACTCTTTTAAGCCAAGGCATTTTTTGAAATCGTGTTTGATGTTTGACTGTTTAGATGGGATAATGCTTTATTGGCCAAATGTGGCTATGGATTTCTTATTACTTCATCTCTATCTTCATTCTCTCCTACTCTTTTTTACACAGAAGATGCTAAAGAATAAGTTGGGCCTGGGGCCCGCCAATCAGAAATTGGTGGAAACTATACAGTTAAATCAACTTATATGTGACATTTAACCATTTTTGCGATTTATTTACATAACTCATCAAAATACTTAACCACGAAGAGAAATAAACTGATATGCAAATGTTCAGTTTATGGGTACAAAATTACAGCTACCAAATGGAAGGAAGTACTGTATAACACAACATAACGCTAAAAGCTTAGTGTGAATTGTGGGTATAAATAATTGAACACCAATAGAAGAACAACTGCAAATGGTGTCTGTTGACACTTTGAAAAGAGTAACAATATAGTGACAGTATACTGTAAAAACTTATAAAATCTAATTTTGCTTAACTGATAATGTGAACCTGTCAAAATTTAAACAAAGGCATTCATTTGTCATTATCACCTATTGTTTTTATTCTACATTTTTTTATTGAAGTTCACAATTGAGGAGAGTTGTTGGTGCATATAGGTATGATGTTGGAGAAATCTCACCAAAGCTGGCCACTAAATCTGATTTAATGTTGGGTTTTTGTTTTGTTTCTGAGCAAGAATCAGAATCATCTCTATTGGGCAGGTTTGTGTGCACAAACAAGGAATTTGACTTCAGTTTCCAGCCCACATATACTAAATATAAATAAGAATAAAAGAGTAGTATGTAAATGTATGTGTATGTACAGCCATTTTTTTTATTTATATAAAAAAATAAAGGCAGCTTGTGACAGTTTAAATATGCTTACTTGTGTAGGATGAAGTGTAGTCCTGCATTAACTGCTTCCTCTGCTCACCTGTTTGCCTGGTAAGCAAACTGCAGGGGGTCCAGCAGCAGGCCTGTGATGTCTTTCAGATGCTTCAAGACCAGTCTACACTTTCTTGGGTCCCATTTTGTTATTGAATAATAAGATTTTCAATATGAAAGTGAGAAATATGTGGTAAAGAATGGTTGCTACGTTTTAGGTTTTCACCTGGATGTTGATGATGTTGATGAGCCCATTGAAATGGATCTAACTGATTTTTACTGGGTTTATGTATTCACATAACATCTAACATACAGGGGGCACCATTTTAGGTACTAATACAATGTACTGCATGAGCTAGAATTGTTAGAAGGTACACAATTGTTCATCTTGGCTCTTACAGAAACTTTGAAAAATCTGCAGCCATATACTGGATTGGACATTACCTACTAGTCGCTATAGCTAGTCATATGCGCATTTAGGTGCCATTGCTATGCATTGCTATGCATTGCTAAGCATTGCTAAGCATTGAGTCATATCAACAAAAACCAAAAATCTGTGAGATGAACATGCATCAGTCACAAAAACGGTCGTAGCGGCCCTTATGCCTTATCCAATTTTTATAAAATATGAATCAAATTAAAGCTGAGAAAATGTTAGGATTTCTAGCAATATGTACCCTCTCTGAACATAAATCTATAAGGAGTGTGGGCATTGTGTATTACAGTGTTGACATGCATACCTACTATGCTACTAAGAACCCCGTGCTGTCAGTTGTTTTTTAACAGCTCAAGCTGTTTGTTGGTCTCTGGCCTTGGTGCTGACATTTGTATACTGATATATTAAAAGAGGCTTCATGTGACTCCTGTAACCTGGTAGTTGCAGACTGGCCATCGGAAGCACCAGGACAGACGTTTTTCTGCTGAATGTCTTGCTGCTTTAAATAAATTGTTGATTAAAGTCTGTAAATACAACTGCAGAACCTACATGACGCATGTTTGAAGCACCAAAACGGAAAAATGGTCAGGTTTCGAAACTGCAAGGCAAGCTTTTGCCTTTTATTTGCATATTATTTGGTGTATTCTGATACAATAACATGTGTTAATAAATTCAAACTGAACTTTGCTGGTTTTTTTGTTGGTTTTTTATCACGTTGCAAGACAGAACGTTTTTGTGTTTTGTTTTGTTTTTTTACAATTTGCCAACATGTTTGAAAAAACTTTCCCATTTAAAATTGACATACTATAAGAAAATATGAATTGGGACTGTGTGAATCAGTTTTTAGACATTAACTTATTTGCCACTGAAATCATCCATCTATCCATTGTGTCCACCTATATCTTAAAATTTTATTAGCTGCAAATTACTAAACATGGCATTTCATGAAAAGTCAGGCTTTTGCAACTTGAGCATGCTTGCAGGAACATTATTGAAGCAAATTAGCAGAAAAGCAGCCTTTACAACATAAAAGTCTGTAAATACAGACCAATTATACAAAGCGCTACTATTTGAACTGCAGATATCTGCCAGGCTAACAGAATCCTGCCCATTTTTTCTTTCTAAATAAAAAGAATAAGGCGGCACAAAAATGTCAAAGAGTGGCATCATTTCTCATCCTTTGTGTCCTCCGGTGTCTTCCTGCAGGTAAATGATTGAACAGATGAGGTGAAGGACTTCTTCCTTGGCATATTGTAGCATTCATTTGCGGAAGGACTCAGGACCGACTGTTGCCCAAAGGAGAAATTCAAGGTCAGCAAACAAAGTTTGTCTTTGTGTAAACAGACTTAGGAGGGTTCCCTTTTTCTGCTGGTTGTTTTTGCTGAGAATTAGGGTGATAGGGTCTCAAGAGTAGCCCCCATCACACACATGAACAAAGACAGGAGAATATATCTCTTTCATTTATCCCTCCACTTTTATCTCAGCTCTTTCCTTTTTTCTTTCCCTCTGTTTATCTCTTCCTTAGTTCCTCCTTCTTTTTATTTTTTTTTCTTTCTTGGCCTTTTTTTAACTGTATTTAAAAGTCGTATCTTCATTATCTTCACCTTTGACTTAGTTAAAAAGCAAAAAAGCCTAAAATTAACAACATGAAACTTTGTGAACATTTAGTATATAAATAAGGCCAGAGGTCATAGGTACAGTTACAAATCAAATGGTGAGTAACTACAGTAGAATCTCTGCATACTAATTTAATTTGTTAAAAAGGCATTTTTTTATCTTGAATATTTGTATGTGGAAGCATTATTCCACATTAAAAGAAAAGGAAATGAAATTAGTTTTTGCCATTACCGCACCGAAATCCCATAAAAGGCTGGCTTATGAAAAGGGTTTTAAACTAGAACTAAGAACTATTTGGTTGGAAGAATTAAAATAATCTGTCTTTTGTATAATTTAATATTTCATGTTTGCAATTTTGCACATTTCAGGCAACAGATTAAACATGGGAACCTTGAAAATTTACAATGCAATAGATGTTTCTAGAATATTCTTAATCAGACAAGGTGCAAAGTATATTTTCAAACTATGCAGACGTTTTATCATAAGTGAAAAAAATTAATATTATCTTTTGCCAATTCAAGTTGTCGATGAATAGGTTAATAAGATTTATTTTGGCAAAAGCTAGCATAACAGCTAACAAACCTGCAGGGTCAATATTAGCTCACCAGTCCAACTTAAGTAGCGCAGTGAGTATTAGGGTTTTAGACAATCATTCTATCAGTCACACAAAAGTGTTAACACAACTGTGCAAACGTTTTGGGCAGGTGTGAAAAAAGGCTGTAAAGAAAGAATGCTTTCAGAAATATAAATTATTGTTTATTTTTATCAATTTACAAAATGCTAAGTGAGCAAACCCAAACATACAGCCAAAGTCTTTAAGAACTATCTTCAGCGGAAAGAAGAACTTACTGGAAGTGATGGTATGGCCCTTACAGAGCCCTGATCTCAACATCATGGAGTGTGTCTGGTATAACATGAAGAGACAGAAGGATGTGAGAAAGCCTACATCCACAGAAGATCTGTGATTAGTTCTCCAAGATGTTTGGAACAACTTACCAGCCGAGTTCCTTCAAAAACTCTGTACAAGTGTAGCTAGAAGAATCGATGCTGTTTTGAAAAAGGTGGTCACGCCAAATATTGATTTGATTTAGATTTCTTTCATGTTCATTCACTGCATTTTGTTGATTGATGAAAATAAATGATTAACACTTTCGTTTTTGAATTAATTTTTGTTTACAGAATTTATTCACAACTGCCTAAATCTTTTGCACAGTATTGTATCTATGAAATTAATGACTTTTACACACAATATAAATAGATAGTCATATTTATTAAAATAGAATATGCCTTCCAAAGAAGTACGTTTGTCAGATTAAAATTACCTTTTAAAAATAACAACCTTTAAGCAGGCATTAAACATATTTTTTTATTAAACCCACATTTCTGGGTTTTTTTATATTTATTTTGGTCTGACGTAATTATCTCATCTTAAATGTCTTCTTTTCATTAGCTGTAAGCAAGAAATTATCATAATTAACAAAATAAAGGCTTGAAATTAACAGTATGTGTGTAATTAATCTATATAATGTGTTTCACTTACTAAATTGAGTTAGTGAAATAAATGAACATTTCAATAATTTAATTTTATGAATATGGTTGTACATATCAGTTTAAAACATATTTTTCAAATGTGGACATCTTTTCTGAGGTGTGCTCTTTTCCCTATTATACAGGTCCTTCTCAAAATATTAGCATATTGTGATAAAGTTCATTATTTTCCATAATGTCATGATGAAAATTTAACATTCATATATTTTAGATTCATTGCACACTAACTGAAATATTTCAGGTCTTTTATTGTCTTAATACGGATGATTTTGGCATACAGCTCATGAAAACCCAAAATTCCTATCTCACAAAATTAGCATATTTCATCCGACCAATAAAAGAAAAGTGTTTTTAATACAAAAAACATCAACCTTCAAATAATCATGTACAGTTATGCACTCAATACTTGGTCGGGAATCCTTTGGCAGAAATGACTGCTTCAATGCGGCGTGGCATGGAGGCAATCAGCCTGTGGCACTGCTGAGGTCTTATGGAGGCCCAGGATGCTTCGATAGCGGCCTTTAGCTCATCCAGAGTGTTGGGTCTTGAGTCTCTCAACGTTCTCTTCACAATATCCCACAGATTCTCTATGGGGTTCAGGTCAGGAGAGTTGGCAGGCCAATTGAGCACAGTGATACCATGGTCAGTAAACCATTTACCAGTGGTTTTGGCACTGTGAGCAGGTGCCAGGTCGTGCTGAAAAATGAAATCTTCATCTCCATAAAGCTTTTCAGCAGATGGAAGCATGAAGTGCTCCAAGATCTCCTGATAGCTAGCTGCATTGACCCTGCCCTTGATAAAACACAGTGGACCAACACCAGCAGCTGACACGGCACCCCAGACCATCACTGACTGTGGGTACTTGACACTGGACTTCTGGCATTTTGGCATTTCCTTCTCCCCAGTCTTCCTCCAGACTCTGGCACCTTGATTTCCGAATGACATGCAGAATTTGCTTTCATCCGAAAAACGTACTTTGGACCACTGAGCAACAGTCCGGTGCTGCTTCTCTGTAGCCCAGGTCTGGGGAATGCGGCACCTGTAGCCCATTTCCTGCACACGCCTGTGCACGGTGGCTCTGGATGTTTCTACTCCAGACTCAGTCCACTGCTTCCACAGGTCCCCCAAGGTCTGGAATCGGCCCTTCTCCACAATCTTCCTCAGGGTCCGGTCACCTCTTCTCGTTGTGCAGCGTTTTCTGCCACACTTTTTCCTTCCCACAGACTTCCCACTGAGGTGCCTTGATACAGCACTCTGGGAACAGCCTATTCGTTCAGAAATGTCTTTCTGTGTCTTACCCTCTTGCTTGAGGGTGTCAATAGTGGCCTTCTGGACAGCAGTCAGGTCGGCAGTCTTACCCATGATTGGGGTTTTGAGTGATGAACCAGGCTGGGAGTTTTAAAGGCCTCAGGAATCTTTTGCAGGTGTTTAGAGTTAACTCGTTGATTCAGATGATTAGGTTCATAGCTCGTTTAGAGACCCTTTTAATGATATGCTAATTTTGTGAGATAGGAATTTTGGGTTTTCATGAGCTGTATGCCAAAATCATCCGTATTAAGACAATAAAAGACCTAAAATATTTCAGTTAGTGTGCAATAAATCTAAAATATATGAATGTTAAATTTTCATCATGACATTATGGAAAATAATTAACTTTATCACAATATGCTAATATTTTGAGAAGGACCTGTAGTTGTATCCTCTCTTTTTCCTTTTGTTATTTTTTCCTCCGTGTTGTCAATTGTACAAAACTGTTTTTACCCTTAGCAGTGAAAAAAATTACTTTTGCAGCATAGCTCAAATATAAAATAAAGCCTCTAAGATGAATTTCTGTATAGCAAATAATTAAACTGAAATCCCAAAATAAGAAAATCAGTAAAAATTTACCAATATGGAATTTTGTTTGTTTGCCAAGATTCAATATATATATTCAAACTGTGATGACAAAAAAAAAAAGACAAAAATGACAGACATATGAATTATTTGTAAGCACTGTAAGAATAGCGCAACTGGCTAATTGTTAGCAACCAACACAGTTTGAAACTTATAAAACCTTCATTCTATTTGTGAAAACCCCATAAAGATATCTTATTAATCTGCATTAGAATCCCCTTTGTATTAAGTATAAAGGCCCAAGTATAAACTAGTCAAACCCAGAATGGATTATACTACACTGGTAACCGTTATAACCTGTGGCCAGTTTTCATATGTTCTTGTTTTCCCAAAAATATTCTTGAATCCTTGTTTCATTCTTCTGAACCCAATGTGATGCATTGCTCATCTAGTGAGTTGGATGTATCGTTATACCACTAGTAAGTCATGTTTCGGTATGGCTGTACAAACTAACCCTCATGCCAGTTATGCAGTGTAAGACAGGTGTTGAGATGTCACTTACAACTGCTGTCGATGACATTGAAAATGCCAGCATTATGTTTGTAAAGCTCTCCTTTTACTTGTCTTATTTAAGGCTTTTTGCAGTTTTCTCTTGTGTTTTCTTTGATTCTTTATTCTTCCAGTCCTGTGTGGCCTGTTTGTCTTCCTTTTTCATTTGGGTTTGTTTATTTTTCTTTCCTGCTCTGCCTCTGCATTTTCTCCTTCACATCTCCTCTTTTCCCTTCTCACTTTCTTCCCCTGTCCTTCCTTCTGTTCTGTATCTCCCTCAGCAGCATTGTCTTTATCCCAAAAAGAAAATCACTTATCAACTCTCCAAAACAAACACTTTATTGTCCAAGGATTTTTCCCTGTGATGTCCATACACTGAAAAGAATTTTAATTTTAATTGCTTCCCTATAGATCTGTGTCTCGTTGAAAAACTGGGCTAATTGCATTAGTAGATTAAGCGGCACCAGCTTGAATTACTACAGTGAGCATGCTACAATGTTGCATGTTTTTTTATTGACTGGAATAATAATAAAAGAGATGATAGCCAGGATGTCTTTCTAGCTTATGTGACATGAGATTGAAAAAGCTTTTAAGGTGTCAGTTATGACATAATGTGTTCTTCCACACATGTCAACGCTGCAGGTTCATCACGTCGGGCAAAGTTCCTTTGAGGTGAACTGTAAAAGCACTTCTTACTGTGATTTCACCCTTCATTACTTTTTTTAAAGAATAGCAGCCATCTTTATTTATATATGCAGCGTGTAATAGGGAGAAAATATTACTTATTTTCTTTCTTTTTTACTTCCCCATTTTTCATAAATTCTTTGTAAATATATTTTTTGTTGTTCTTCATTATCCACCCCCTCCTTCCTGGTTTCTTTGGTCCTTATTTCTTGTCTCCAACTGCCCCATAGTTCCATGTCACTGCTCTTCCCTGTAATTTTCCTTATTTTATGAGAAATGCAGGCAGCTCTCATGGACACTATGATATCTGAAGATGAGGTGTCGGCCCTGCTGTTCCCTTTAGGCCTTGTATGTTGTAGAATATTCCCTTAAACAGCATCGGTGGTGAAAAATAATACCACCAGTTTAAAGTGATGGAAAGTCCATGGCACAGGGTCAGTAGAAGACACATGCTGCATACAAATTGTGTATTGCTGTCAGGGACTTGTATTGTCCAAGTCAAGTAATCAAAAATGTACACATTCACCAGCCAGGGACTGGGTTAAACCACCATTTGTATGCAGAACTGTCTTAAGAATTCATTCTTTTGAGATTTTGGTCCATATTGACTTGATTTCATTTTGCAGTCACAACAGATTAGTCTGCTGCATATACATAATGCAAATCTCTTATTCCAAAAGATGCACTTTTAGATTGAGATCTGATTATTGTGAATGCCATTAGAGTACAGAGAACATTGTCATGTTCAGAAAACCACTTTGAAATGATTTGAGCTGCATGGCATGATGCATTATCCTGCTGGATGTAACCACCAGAGGTTGGGTTCACTGTGGTCATAAATAGATTGACATAATCAGTAACAATTTATGGCGTATAAACGATGCTCAATTCATACTATACTGCAAACGTGTGCTAAAATAATACCACTTAAACCATTATACCAACCCAAGCTTTAAATATTGGTACAAGGCAGGGTGGATCCATGTTGTTATGTTGGTAAAGCTAAATTTTGATCATACAGTCTAAATGCCACAGCTGAAATCAATATTGTTTTCCAATCTTTTATTGTCTAGTTTTGGTGAGCCTGCTGAATTGTAGCCTGAGCTGACTGTTCTTAAACTGCACAGAAGTGGCACCCAGTGTGTGCTTCTGCTGCTGTAACCCACCTGGTTTTAGCTTTGATGGTATTGTGCAAACTTGGAGTGTAAACCATGGGTATTTTAGCTACTGTTGCTTTTCTATGATCATAAATCAGTCTGCCTACTCTCCTCAAAGTTCTGACATCAACAACACATTTTGCAGACCCTTCTTTGTAAACCAGTGACTCTTGTACATGAAAATCCCAGTATATCATCAGTTTTTTCTAATACTCAGACCAACATGTCTGGCACCAAGAGCCATGACACATTTAAAGTCACTAATTTTCTCTTTCTTCCCTGTTCTGATGCTGGACTTCAGTACACTGCCTTCTCTATGCCTAGATTTTTAAATACATCAAGCTGCTGTCCTCTTATTGTCTTATTTGCTTTTGTGTTTGAACAGTTAAGTGTAAACAGGTATATGTAGTCTGCCCACAGTCAGCTGTCGGGTTTTCTGAATTTCCCTTCAGAAATTGACAACCTCTGGGTTAATGGCTACAACCTTAAACCCAGAAATAGACAGAAGGTTGTGCTAATTAAAAATAATGAGGCCCCTTTTGGTTGCCGTTCTAAATACACATTTGTTTGCTATGTTTCTGTGTTCTGTTTTACGTCCACTAAGTTGTGCGTGTTTGTATGGAAGGTTATCTATATTTTTTTCAGGGAGGTTTAATCTACCTGTACGCTAAGGTGAGATTTAGTGTAAGCAATTATATTTTTTTTACATTTTAAACTTTTTTTCCTAGTCATTATATGGTGTACTCTGTAAGTCAAAAAGTCAACTAAATATGACATTGAAAGAACAGCTACTATACTGCAGTCCTGGAGCCGAACGAAGCCTAGTAATGTTTGTCAGAAAAAAAACAAAAAAAAACTCCATTAGTCAACAGCTCTAATGCAGAATGGAAAATTTATTACAACAGGTTTTTATTGAGTAAACTAATTTCTGCAAGCTAATTTCTTAAACAAAGATGGTGGGTTATGTATAATATTATTCCATTTGCCTTGGAATCCAGAAATGTCAAATTTAGGAATGATGTCCTACTCACCTGAACTGTATTTAATTTTTACGTGAGAAATCAGTAGAATCTGCTCATTATTTTGTTCCGTGTGCAAGCTGACGTTCCCTTAGCAATAGCAGCCCAAATCTTTGAGTTTTTAGCTCCATTTTGTGGATTCTTCAAAACCAGATTTTGAAATAGCTGTTGGATAGTAGTCCTACCATGTATCCCCTGAGTTAATGAGATACCAACTATCAGAGGTTCAAACCCCCACCCTGACAAAAACTGTTTATTACTGATGCTGTTTTATACACATGCCAGCTATGTTGGATCTTGAAGCTATGAGGTCTAAATTGAAGCTGCTCCTGACTTCCAAGTACAAATCAAGCTAATGTTAGCATGCTTCTGTGAGCTTAATAGTAGCTTGCACTTAGTTCCAAATAATAAAAAAACAACAACTTCAAGAACATTTTTAGAGAGTTTAAGTACAGTAAAATAGAAATTGTAACTTCTGTTTTATTGCTTATTGCTTTTTATGTGTTAAGTTTCCAAATGCTTTTGGGGATTTTTAACATATAGGGAATTTGTTGAAAAATGTCTGCTGCTGGGTTATTAAATTATGAAAAATCTAATTTTATTAAATTGCTTAGCTGTTACAAACTGGGTTTTTAAACATAAAAACCCAGTTTGTATTTAAACATAAGGTCATTTGGATTGGATCTTTTAACTTTTTGCTGTAAATTACACCAAATCTGTCATTTCATTACAGACCCACTTTGCACAGATGGGTCTGCTCCAGTGGCCCAATACTTTGCCTTTACTTATCCACATACATTTCAAATAAAACTCATTTGTGCCTATTGTACTATTATAGAGCAGTATCAGATTGTTCTCTTATAAATGATAAGTAAAAACAAAAAAACACGTTTCAAGATTTCCAATGTTAGTCTACATACTAATCTACATACTTGCAGGCAAGACATATGGTACAAGAAAAAAGCAATAAAACTTAATATCTGAAATATAAATATTAAAAAAATGTTCCAAAATGAAAAAGCACAAACAATATTAGTCATTTCATCTTCAGGAAAATTTCCATTCAGCGTTCCTTTGTCAAGAAACTGATATTTAGCTAGACCCACACAATATTCGCTATAAAAGATTGCGAGAGACTAATTGATGGGACTAATAAAGATCTTCATAAAGTTCAGCCCACAAACTCATATTGACAGATGATTCTGTATGATTTAAATTTTAATAAAAGCCAATAAAATTCTTTGGTAGTCTCAATATGTCATTCCCCAGCAGACTCAGTGTGTAAAGTAATTCTTATTTGATGTTTTGTATTACATTAAAATGAACCCAAGCTCTTTGATTACTTCCATTTGTCTTTATCCATTTTATTATTTGTCTTGTATCTATTTTATTTGTGATTTATCCATTTTATTTCAGGTCTGGAAAAAATACTTTTCATCAGAGGTCACGACTTTTTCGGGAACATAGACTGGTAGAGCACTGAATGAATTCCGATTAAAGTAAATTAGGCAAGTGGTGTATTTTCAGTTAGAATTAATGGTGTGAATTTCCTTTTATGTAAATACATGGTGATCGTAGATGACTGTGTAGCAGAGAGGAGTTTTGAGGGGGAAAATCTAATGTTTGATTTGCTCTTTACAACAAAACTTGGTTTGTGTTTTCTCCATTTCAAAAGTGTTCTGGAGTTTATTTTATCACAGTAACCAATCAAATCACCAAAACTATTACTACAGAAATTATACAAATCCTCAACAAAATTGCCCTGGATTGATGAAGGAATTTGCTCATAGAGGATGTTTTAATCGCCCTCCTAACTCATGGAAGTGAAACGACTTTTCTTTCCCGAGCACACGATTTTCCAGGAGTTCCCAGGTCAACTGTGGTTCACTGGAGTACCAAAGCCTTAGTAATGGCTTCATAACTCATTCCAGGCAGATAGATATGAATATAATTGTTTCTTACATGGTCTTGAATTTCTCTAGACATTATCTGCTGCTTTTGTAGATCAACATGCATCCATGTGGATCATTGAGATCTACATAGATACACGTTGAATGCAAAGTATTAAATTGTGTTTTAAAAAGGTTTGGATTCTGTAACACAAGCACAGCTTAATCCAGGCATTTGTAACTCCATATCAGGGGTGTAGCATGATATGTTTTATGTGTCACCAAAGGAATGAATTTCATAACTCTTAAGTAAATAAAACTGCTGCTTAGTATAAAATGTAGCTCATTCTTATATGCAACGTTTTTTACCAGCCATGATTAGCTTTCATGAGAACATTTCTTGACTGTGACTCCTTGAATAGTATTGCCTCCTACGGCAGCTGTTTATGAACTTGTCCTAAAACTGTCAGAGTGCTTGATGAACAAAAGCACGAGCCTCAGGGGATGTAGCATTTTAAAGTAGAGCCACATTAACAACTTAGTCAAGGATCTCCTGTGTGATATTTTGGCTCCTCAACCCCACCCCGAAGACAAACAAATTTGTCTGCCCTGTTCACCTGCCGCACATTCTTTGAAGAGACAGTAAAGCAGGCATTTCGTATACTTGCATCATTGCAATGTAGACGACAACGTGTGGTTAGATTGTTCCTGGGGCTCTACCATATGTTCCCAACTCAGAGATACTTTCATTTGTGTTACAGAAAGTTTGAGTGAGATTGTGCCCAGGAAGGAGAGAAAGAGGGGAACTGCAGCAAAAACCTTGTATTGTCTCTGAACACAAACACACACAATATGGGACATTGATGAAGCAGCTTCAGGTTTTCACCATCTCTTTGGACTTTTAGCTGGTAATTTTGCTTTACTATCAAAAAGTAATATGAATGTACATCTGTGGACTTACTACTGCTTTAGGTGTCTTTTTGTCAAAGTGTTTTTATCAAAGTTTGGAGAAAAGAGCCATAGATCATGATCCTGCAAAAATGTTTTCAACAAAGATTAAAGCTTGTATAAAGCCTTTTTTAGATTGATCTGTATTTCTTCATCCTTTGTTTATAAATAATTTTTTTCTAAGTCAGAGTCACCTCTCAAGTCTGTAATCACATCCGGTTCATCCCGTCTAATTGGTCTAAAAAACTGAATTGCTGTAGTTTATGAATTCAAATTATTATCACTAAGCCTAATTGAACATTGAATATTTAATATATTTGTTATCTTTTTCAAAAAATCAATCAACACATTCAAAAACTGTCATTAATTGTTGTGAGTAATTTTGAAAAAAATCTGTGAGGCCGGGCAAAGCTGGTGGAGTTCAACACCTACCAAAATGAGTTTGGAAAAACAGCACCCCATAGAGGACACCAAGATGGACACAGTCTTAACCCATGTAAGTCTGTAAGTCTGGTGACCCCCTCTCTTTTTCAATGGTTATAATCAATCTGACAGAGAAAGGTATCCCAATTGTTGTGGTTTTTAGTATAACAATGGCCATCAGTGGGCTCTAGATGGACAAACTGTCTACTTTTAAGGCTAGGCTTAAAACTTTCCTTTTTGATAAAGCTTATAGTTAGAGTGGCTTAGGTTATCCTGAGCTATCTCTGTAGTTATGCTGCTATAGGCTTAGGCTGCAGGAGGACATAAAGACCACTTTCACCCTCTTCGCTACATTCTCACACTACTCTCCAATTTTGCATTATTTGCTGTTATTTCAACTTTTAACTTTGTTCTCTCTCTTTTCTCTTCCTAGAAGCTACACCTGGCCTGACTCTGTGTCTACCTGTGACACAGAGACATTGTCCAAGCTTCTACTGGCAACAACTTAATGCTCACCCTCTACCGATGATCCACATAGCCCTGTCTTTCAGTGTTTAACCCTTTCTCTCTCCTAGACATGGCGACTGACTGAGCTTAACTATAACTAACTCTATGTGCTCTCTTTCAGACTCTAACCTTGAAAACTGGCTCAGAGTTTATCTGTTCTTTCTTTCTAGGTGAAATGACTAAAGGAGCTACATCCATTAACATTTACTTTTCCTTCCCATAGAAAGTACTTCTGGATCAGTGCTTCTGTGTTCTCTTTGTGTCTCTGCTCTGTTCTCTCTAACCCCCAGTCGGTCGTGGTAGATGGCCGCTCACACTGAGCCTGGTTCTGCTGGAGGTTTCTTCCTGTTAAAAGGGAGTTTTTCCTCTCCGCTGTCGCTACATGCATGCTCAGTATGAGGGATTGCTGCAAAGTCAACACCAGTGACTGTCCACTGTCTCTACATGCTCATCCAGGAGGAGTGAATGCTACAAATCTCTGACAGGATGCAATCTGCTGGGTTTCCTTAGACAGAAAAACTTTTTATCCAATTTGAATAAATAACTGAATCTGACTGCACTGTTCAAAGGTTAGGATTAATTGGAATGTATGTACCTGACTTTTGTGAAGTGCCTTGAGACAACATGTGTTGTGAATTGGTGCTATATAAACAAACTGAATTGAATTGAATTGGTGAAAGCTTAGGTGAATCATACATTGCTGTTGCATGGAAGTACTTGAGAAAAGTGGCTTTGGGTTATGTAAAATTATAAGCAAGAAAAAGCAGATCATTAACTTATTTAAACCATTATCTTGTGCACACAATAACTCTCTACAATTAGGCTAAAAAGAGAAATTAAAAGTACTTTAGAGTAACCTAATGGTACTTGTATGGAAGGCAAAATGCCAGCTTTTGGAGTATTCACAGTGAGCTATTTTTACTTTACTTGTGTTGTGCAATGACTTTTAGAGTTGTGCAGTTAATGCTCTCGTTAAAAATAAAAAGTTAATGGACTTGGTGGGTCTCAGTAATAAAGTACAATGTAGTAGTTAGGCAAATCCAATAAACACATCAAAATTTAAGATGCTCATTATATCCTACTATCAGACCAGGGTACAACGAATAACACTATTCAGTCCACTGATTTACATGAGTGTTTAACAACAGAGGCTCCAGAACAAATTGATTAATGAATTTTCTTTAAATTGATTGACAACATTTACACATAATGAACTGGTTTGATCACCTTAGATGCTGGTGTTAAAAAGGCTGTGAATCCTACCAGATACAGAAGAAACAAGGGAAGATCGAAGCTTGTTGTTGCCTGAGAGTCCACAATGTTCTTAAGTAATTAGCCTCATTATGGCCAAACAAGACATTTAAACTGAAACTAAATGAGATAATTGTAAGGTATGTGTTTCTTGATTAATAACATTGACTATTAAGAAGGAAAACTATTAGGTGTCCTTTTAATTAACATAGCCAGCCGCAGATGTTTTACTCCTATGGTCTTTCAGTTGTTAGATTTTGAGTTAATTTGGTACAACTTTGTTGATCATTTGAGTCACGGTTTAGTCAAGTTTATTTATACAGGTTTTTATAGAACAGTTGACACAGGATGGTTTTCAGAGGCCTTAGGAAGCAGCACCGGCAAGGGTATGGAGCTTGATAGGGGTCACATTGTGACTTTGGATGAGATTGGGTGGTTATTTGGTGCAGTTGCCCAGTGTGTGGGGTGTACAGATGACATTGAAGGTTCCAGCCACTACAAGGAAGTGATATTGAGGGCCAAGTGTCAGAGATCCCCTTGCATGATACTGGCATTTGCCATTTCGACTAAAGTATTGGGCTTTTGACAATATTTGTCATGAAAGACACAAGTCTCATCGACAGGAATCTGTTAAATTCTGTGTTCACCCTCCTATGAGTCGGATGATGATAAAACTACACCAAAGGCTTTTTAAGCCCTGCTGTAATCAGGAGACATGAAGAAATGTTCAATGGTGTTGTGGCATGGTCACTGCATTAGCATGGACAGTGAGATGTTATATTGAGGCCCAATACCTTTGGTTTGGACCACACAAGGTAATTTTAGTGTAAACATTCTTTGACACTCAGGTTAATCACTCAGTCTTACCTAGATTTGGATGTTCTTGTTAAGTTGAATAAATCACATAAATATATTTGTTGCAGGAAGGGGTCTGTCTCTGCCTCTTTACAAAATGCTTAATAAAGACCCATGAATGGATTCACAAAACATTTCGACCTGCAAATTAGCTCCCCATATGATATTTCTCTAACTCTGTATTCCAATTTGCACATAGTATTTGATTAAGGATGCAGCATCTGCTTGTTGGACTCACAGTAAAATTTACTGTCAACAAGGAATGCTGTTTACATGCACCTGTCTATGTATCTAGATGCAAATACAGCTTAAAGTAGAATTTTAATTAAAGATGCAATGATCTTAGATTTGTGTCCAATTTCCACTCTCTTGGTTTTTGTAAAGCTCTGACTTGATGTTAACATGTTGGTTGATTGTGATTTCTCTTTAAAAACTGTAACAATGTTGAGAACATTTGTCTGATTAATTTATTTATATTAGAAGCATATGCTGAGGTCATGATGTGTGTGAGGAGTCATTATAAATTGGAATTTTACCAATTTAAGATAAAGAGAAATTGATGTGAAGAAGACTTCTCTTCTTATCATCTTATGTCAGCAATTGGCATGATTAGTACAAGTTGTGCAAATCACTGTGATTATTGGCCTGCGTGTGTAATCCTAGAATGTAAACCCTCACCTTAGCTGCAAAATTTCCAGCAGTAGATTTCCAAAAGCATAAAACAGGGTAACTTTGTTGTAATACACTGAGTTGTCCTGGTACATGTGGCAGTAGGCACTTGGTGAAATTGTCCCTTGCTACTGTGACAAAACGTCTCAGAGGCAGGTAAAACTTGACATCCTGTAGCTCTTTTTCATAGCTAGAAACGAGGAGTATGAAATTACCGAAACAGCAGGAATATGAAAATGTAAAGTCAAATTGACCAACCCATGTCAATATCTGTATATTTAGCAGCCTCGATGCCTCTGTAGAAAATACAGTTGACTTTAAAATGGCTTTGTACATTGTTTTGCACTTCCTCTGACTTTTTATAAAGACCTCACACATACTGTAAATGTTGACCTTTAAGTCTTCAAGATGAGAGTAGTGACCGCCTTACTAATTCTTCATCCGGATGCGACGGCTTACTGCAGCACTCGGATATACTGGGGTTGGACAATGAAACTGAAACACCTGTCATTTTAGTGTGGGAGGTTTCATGGCTAAATTGGACCAGCCTGGTAACCAGTCTTCATTGATTGCACATTGCACCAGTAAGAGCAGAGTGTGAAGGTTCAATTAGCAGGGTAAGAGCACAGTTTTGCTCAAAATATTGAAATGCACACAACATTATGGGTGACATACCAGAGTTCAAAAGAGGACAAATTGTTGGTGCACGTCTTGCCGGCGCATCTGTGACCAAGACAGCAAGTCTTTGTGATGTATCAAGAGCCACGGTGTCCAGGGTAATGTCAGCATACAGCATACCACCAAGAAGGACGAACCACATCCAACAGGATTAACTGTGGACGCAAGAGGAAGCTGTCTGAAAGGGATGTTCGGGTGCTAACCCGGATTGTTTCCAAAAAACATAAAACCACGGCTGCCCAAATCACGGCAGAATTAAATGTGCACCTCAACTCTCCTGTTTCCACCAGAACTGTCCGTCGGGAGCTCCACAGGGTCAATATACACGGCCGGGCTGCTATAGCCAAACCTTTGGTCACTCATGCCAATGCCAAACGTCGGTTTCAATGGTGCAAGGAGCGCAAATCTTGGGCTGTGGACAATGTGAAACATGTATTGTTCTCTGATGAGTCCACCTTTACTGTTTTCTTCACATCTGGGAGAGTTACGGTGCGGAGAATCCCCAAAGAAGCGTACCACCCAGACTGTTGCATGCCCAGAGTGAAGCATGGGCGTGGATCAGTGATGGTTTGGGCTGCCATATCATGGGATTCCCTTGGCCCAATACTTGTGCTAGATGGACGCGTCACTGCCAAGGACTACCGAACCATTCTTGAGGACCATGTGCATCCAATGGTTCAAACATTGTATCCTGAAGGCGGTACCGTGTATCAGGATGACAATGCACCAATACACACAGCAAGACTGGTGAAAGATTGGTTTGATGAACATGAAAGTGAAGTTGAACATCTCCCATGGCCTGCACAGTCACCAGATCTAAATATTATTGAGCCACTTTGGGGTGTTTTGGAGGAGCGAGTCAGGAAACGTTTTCCTCCACCAGTATCACGTAGTGACATGGCCACTATCCTGCAAGAAGAATGGCTTAAAATCCCTCTGACCACTGTGCAGGACTTGTATATGTCATTCCCAAGACGAATTGACGCTGTATTGGCCGCAAAAGGAGGCCCTACACCATACTAATAAATTATTGTGGTCTAAAACCAGGTGTTTCAGTTTCATTGTCCAACCCCTGTATATATACACACACAAATCTGTACAGCCATAGTAAACATCCATGTGACTCTATGGTTAAATATCCTGTTTTATTTGACCTTGGCCTGGAATCTGTTAGAAGAGTATTTGACAGAAGCAGCACTGATTAAACGTCTTAAACAGCTTTCAGATTAACCATTAGTCATCACTGTAATATAAAAACATTATTCAGTGTCAGCATGCCAACAGTATTAATAAACACATTTTTTGCATTCCAATTAGCAAGAAATGAATTAAACAAACAAGATCTACAGATCAAACCTATGAACGGTTTTCATAATATCAAACTTCTGTAGGACAAATATGCAAGCTGTTAAAATGTTTGAAACTTAGAACACATCCACCAAACAGATACATAATTAGACACACACTACTTCTCTGTAAGTTTAGATTATGTTAACTGCTGTGTTTGGAGTGTTATTTTTAACCCAAATATTTACCAAAATAAACAAAACATTTTTTTTCCTGGTTGGAAAGCAATTAAACAGTTTGTGGAAATAGAGCTTTTCTTGTAACATTTTGAGCAAAGCTGGTTTGATTTTTGTCATGTGAAACTATTTCAGCCTCTAGCTCAAAATTACTCTTCATCAAGCCATATAAAATAACATCTGGGAGTCGAGCCTTCATGGCTCTGAGGTAGAGGTTTTATAATCAAAAAGATGGAGGACAAGAGAAAAGGAGGCCTTGATTAATAAGTATTGATTGAGGATAGAAGACCAGCTTGGATGTTTCCTTGAATTCCCTCAGGTTTTATGACCTTTACCTTACCTCACTTTTTAGCCCTTGAAAGGCTGAGGCCTTGTTTGAAACTGATATTCTTCTCCCGCTGTGTGTAAAAACAATACTTTGAGTGATCTCTGTGATGTAAATGAGTGTGGATACAGAAGTGACAGATCCATCACATTGCGAAGCCTACACAGCCGCCTTGGTTGGATTTTGAGTAACAGTTACTGGATGTAAAGCTGACAGATGATTGGACAGCCGCTTTCACAGATATATGACTCAGATTTACCTTCATTTCCTGTGTTCAATACTTCTGTTTGTTCTACTGGAGCAGTAAAGTTAACAATATTGTCCCATTTACATTTGAGCTGTGCAAAAATCTTAATTCCTAATGTAGCGAGATTTTCCTTTCAAAAAGTCAGAATTTCATGTATTTTTTTTAAGTGTTTTCTAGAAATACTGTCATTTTGTTTGCAATAGATCTGACCCACATACAGAGAACGCTCCGGAGAACACAATATGTAAAGGATGTTCATTGTGTCAAAGATAATCAGGAACGTAACGGATGATTCTCCAACTGTATGGGAAGAAGGGAAGAGCACTAGTGAAAAATAGGGAACTGAAAAATGTCGAAATAAGAACAAGGAATTAATGCAAACAAGAGAACAGCTTACTAAATAGGTGTGGTCAGGTCGCCAGGGGAAGAGGCATTCACGATCCAGGTTTGTAGAAGGTTCTTTAGGTGCTGTTCAGTGTGAGCTCGAAGCAAAACAGGAAATAGTTCGGTGTGCAGATGCTTACGTTGGAGGGTGGACAGGGTACACTTACGGCTTGGTCCAGGAGATGAAGGTAGCAGGAAACTGCCAGCTTGATGCGAATCCAAACGAAGACAGGAGATAGGAAATGAAGTTCTCAGAACGTAGATAGTCTTGATCATCCAGAAAGACTTCCGGACACATAGTCAGTATTCAGTGACATACACCCAGGGTTCAGGTTTACTTAACCTGCGAAGGAGCATAAACAAAGTTACAACGAGGTCGAAGAACATAGCATACATTTAGTGTTTGGCTTGAGCTTGTTACCACTGTGGGCAAAACACTCTGGCATCAAAGTGCTGGCTGCCTCCTGCTTAAGTACTCCTCAAAGTAATCAGTAGAATAAGTCGCACCTGTCACCCAGCACACCTAAGAACTCCAGCATCGTCTGAAAACACTGAACATATGTAGCAAGCACAAAACACAAACACAACCCAGATCCTGACAACTACACTTTATTGCCAAAAGTGTTTGTCTGTCTACGTTTACATAAACATGAACTTTGATGACATCCAATTCTTAATATATGAGGTCCAAGTTGTTGATGGACCCACTGTTGCCAGCAAGAGTAACTTGAACTATTCTGTAAACATCTTCCACAAGGTTTAGGAGGGGGTTCAAGGTCAGAACTTCAGCATCCGCTCTAATTCATCCCAAAGGTGTTCCAGAAGGTTGAGGTCAGCACTCTGTGCAGGCCAATCAAGTTTGCCCACAACAAACTTTATACACCTACAACCATGCAAGTGATTGTAACACCAGAAATAATTAATTTGGTGGTGTGACCCAATACCTTTGGCAACATAGTGTAGTTCTCCAGGGTTTCTGAAGGTCTTTTAGAACTTTTCTTTGGCTTTTCTTTTGGCTGCTTTTACTCATTTTCAGTGCTGACCAACTTAGCAAAGAATCTGTTTTGCATAAACAGGCAAGACCAATCATTTATGTAGCAAAATCATTTATGTAGCAGAATCTAAGGGTATAGTCGGTGTTGCACACTGCAGCTTCGCGTTTGATCTCAAGCATCTGATTCAGCACTAAACTAAATTGCAATTATGAGCTGTCTTTTAACACCTCCAGTCCAAAACTTTTTCACTGAACTGGATTATTTCACAGTTAACAAAGATTTTCTTTTTTTTTTACATTTTGTACAGGATTCTTTGTCACCCTGGGACAGTTACCAAATCTCCTGTTAAGATAATTATTGTTTGTTTTTCTTAAGGGGCTGCATGTGGTGCAGTTGGTAGCACTGTTGCCTTGCAGCAAGAAGGTCCTAGGTTCATCTCCCAGGCAAGGGTCTTTCTGCATGGAGTTTGCATGTTCTCCCCGTGCATGCGTGGGTTCTCTTTGGGTACTCCGGCTTCCTCCCACAGTCCAAAGACATGTTAGGTTAATCGGTCTCTCTAAATTTCCCTTAGTGAGTGTGCGCATGGTTGTTTGTGTGTTGCCCTGCGATGGACTGGCGACCTGTCCTGGGTATACCCTGCCTCTTGCCCATAGACTGCTGGAGATAGGCACCAGCTCCCCCGTGACCCACTATGGAATAAGCAGTAGAAAATGACTGTTTGTCTTGACCTCAAATAAAGACATGCAACTTGAAACACTGCTATATATGTAAAAGTTTTCATACCCCTTTTTTTACAGTTACAGTCAAACTGCATTTTACCTATTGAGAGTTTTTGTTGAAGGAAACCATAAAGTAGTGCATAGCTGTAAAAAAGAAGAAAAAGTATACATGGTTTGCAATTAGAAATAGTAATCTGAAAACAGTGCATTTCACACACTTTTGTTTAACATGTATAAGGAAGCAGGTTAGAATTGGTAGGAAGCTGGATTAGAGGTTAATGCAGGACAATCCCGGAATAAAACATCTTGGAAACTGTAAAAGACCCACAAGTGAGGTGGAGTTTCACCTTCCAGCAGGACAACAACTTCAAACATTTTGCCAGAGCTACAAGGGAATTGGTTAATCCAATGTGTTTTCATATGGTAGAATGGTCCAGTCAAAGCCTAGACACAAATCTAATTAAGAATCTTTGGCAAGAATTGAAAGCTGATGTTCACGGGTGCTCTCTACTTCTCTGACTAAGTTTGAGCTACTTTGCAAACATTTCAGTCTTTAGTTGAACTGGTGGAGATATACAAATGCATGGCACGCTTTTCAGAATTTTATTTTCATAAAAACAGTGAAATAATGTATAACTTTCTGTAACTTTACATCTTTTTGTTGGTCTATCACATACAATATCAATAGAAAACACAAAAATTTGTGACTTCAATGTGAGAAAATGTGAAAAAGTTCAATGATTTTGAATACATTTGTAAGGTAAATTGGACTGAAGTAACACTTAACTGTAACCCTAACCCAAAGCCCTAACCCTAACATTTTTTTTTATTCCTCAATTTACTACACTGGCTACATTTTCTTTAAAACATACTTTGACATTTGTGAAAACTGTAATCTATTTGTGAAAATGCAAGCAAGGGGGATTGTTAGTTTTACATAGTACTGCATTATCATTCAGAATTAAAAGTGAGTTAATATAGTTGCAAAGGAAAGTAGGAAAGCACAGTGAACATCAACCAATGAAATCTCCTTTGAGTCTGATAAGCTCAACAGGAACGCCAGCTCTGTCCAAACATGCCCCCTCAACCCGATGCAGATGGTGGGAGACAGCAGGACTCTAGCAAAAATAACATCACTGTTGGAAATTGTCTCCCAACCCATGCATGTAGCTGTTGCAGAACTGGGGAGCTCCTTCAGTGAAAGACTGCTGCACCCTAGGTGCACAAAGGAACATCATCACAGATCCTTCTTCCCAGCAGCTGTGAGAATTTAGAACCATCACTGCTCCCAACAAACTCCTTAAGTGTTTACATCCCTGCTGTTGCTTGCAGTTTTTCCATTTTTTGTAAATAGTGTATGAGAAAAACAACACACTATTACAAATGCACTTTTTGTTAGTTTTGAAATGACCATATGACTCATTTGCACATTTCATTAATGTCATTTTTATTAACTGTGCTGTATTTATTTTTCTATGTTGTCATTTGTTTTCCTTTACGTTAGAGTAGACTCTTACTTTTTGATTTTTATAGGTTTTTACAGTTGTGAGTACCTCTGTTTCCATTTGCCTTTTATTTTGCTGATGACACACCTGAATTTCCCCACTATGGGACAATGAAGTGTATTTCTGTTCTATTTTATTTATTTTCTATAAACTGCATCAAAGAGCATATGTCCCCATATGTCCCCCATTTAAAACTATGAATATAAACAAAATAACCAAACTAGATGAGCAACAGTTGGCTTTTTCTTTGTTTGTGGTAGATCCTTCAGCATTCTCAAATGAAAAACATGTCAATAGCAAACTGAAAGTGTGGCACTACTTAAGTCAGTCTCTCTTTTATTTTACTTAAGTGTGATTACTGTGAATCTTGGTCTTAATTAACTTAAATTAAGCTTTTGTTGATGGACAGCTTTCAGCATGAAAATGGGACATTTTCTCTCTCAAGAATCAGAATCAGAATCAGAATCAGAAAAGCTTTATTGCCAAGTACGTTTTTGGACATACAAGGAATTTGTTTTGGCGTAGTCGGTGCAATACAGTACAAATTAAACAGTATAAACATATCTACAATATAATATAAATATATGTGCACAGTTTTAAGTGAGTGAGAGTAAATATAGAGCAGTATAAGATGCAAGAGCAATACAACAGTGCAGGTGATCATTGTGCAAGTAAAGCAGTGCAAGTAAAGCAGGAGTCCAAGCTGAGCGTTAATGTAACGCATAGAGTTACAGGTTACAAGTGTCCTGTCAGCAAAAAAAGGGGGGGTGTGGGGGAAAGGGACAGTGTCAGGGTGGTTTCCGGGCTTTGTTAACCAGGCTGGTGGCAGATAGGAAAAAACTGTTCTTGTGGCGTGAGGTTTTGGTCCGGATGGACCGCAGCCTCCTGCCAGAGGGGAGAGTCTCAAAGAGTCTGTGACCGGGGTGGGAGGGATCAGCCAGAATCTTCCCTGCCCGCTTCAGGGTCCTGGAGGTGTACAGTTCCTGGAGCGACAGTAGACTGCAGCCAATCACCTTCTCAGCAGACCGAATGACACGCTGCAGCCTGCCCTTATCCTTGGCTGTAGCAGCGGCGTACCAGATGGTGATGGAGGAGGTGAGGATGGACTCAATGATGGCTGTGTAGAAGTGCACCATCATAGTCTTTGGCAGGTTGAATTTCTTCAGCTGCCGCAGGAAGAACATCCTCTGCTGGGCTTTCTTGATGAGGGAGCTGATGTTTGGCTCCCACTTGAGATCCTGGGAGATGATGGTTCCCAGGAAGCGGAAAGATTCCACAGTGTCAATTGTGGAGTCACAGAGGGTGATGGGGGCAGGTGGGGCTGGGTTCTGCCTGAAGTTCACAACCATCTCCACTGTCTTTAGAGCGTTGAGCTCAAGGTTGTTCTGGCTGCACCAGTCCAACAGATGGTCCACCTCCAACTGCTGACATTTAAATCCTGAGCATTGATAAACAACATATTACTATTAGATGAGTTAGAATTATGAATCTGAGAATATTATTTAATATTTAATATTCATATTTTAATATTTTATCAAATAATATTTCGGTCTGTTAAGGGTTGTCCTGTGAATAGCAGTCCAGTAAGGCGATGGTATTAGGACAAAATAGAAAGGTGTGAGACGAGCTCTGACATTATTGAACAGCATAAACTCTGCACATATATAGAATGAATTCACACAATTTCTTAGAGTACAAGAATTTATTAACAAAAATAAGTCAACTCAAAGTCAGACATATTTCAATCAACAAACTCTTTACTATGCTAAAACAATCCAACTAAACTACCAAGCAGAATTAAAGAATAACGAAGACTAATAGGCTATGTACAATATAAACATGTTGATTAAAGATGATTGAAAACCATGACCAAAAGAGTGATGCAACATTACCATGCAATGTTTATGTTTGAGAACCAAGGATTATCTTGAAGAATCTTGAAGTGAAGTTGAGTTAGTCTTGAAACTAACTTAGACAATAATCAGCAAACGTTTAGACAACCATTCACAATGCAAGATCAGGTACAACATTATTTTAATAAAATAATATTTTAAATAATGATCTGCTGAATAAAACCAACCTTCTGGATGACCATTCCTCAGCATTGTCTAATTAGCTGCCTTTATTTATCAAAATAATATTTGAAGAAATATTATTAAGGGAGTATTTTGGAAAACAGCCAAATCTTTCTGGAGAAATGGGGCTTAATGGTGTTTACTTAGTTATCAAATCTAGTAAATGATGTTTAGGGACTATTATTCACTAGCTTGAAAACTAACAACCTTTCTGTTAAATACTCTTTAGTAGCAAGCACGTGTTCTTACCGGTTAGCAGTTGAGCTAACAAATGGAGCCAATAGCTTAGCACCAGAATCAACACATACCTTTAAAATACCAGGGTTAATAAAAGGGTTAAAATGCAGAAGCGCGGATGGCGCGTTATGAGCAATCTCTGTTTAAAATCACCCTTTAAATAAAGTTTTTCTTAACTTTAAAAACATACAAAGAACACAAACGGGGCACGTGTGCTGCAGATAGCCTGCTAGCACTAAGATAGCCGAGTTTCAAAAACACAAAACCAAACTTCATAAATGAAAACGTTCAGATCATTTCATCCTAACTGTTGTTCTGCCCAAACCTAACCTCATGAACTGTGGTGAGGAATGTTGTCCAAAAGACGATGAAGTTTGAAGAAGGTATCCACAGTGAACAAAGGGTTAGCTTCCTGCTAACCTCCTCAGCTTCCCCCGATCAGAAGGTGCGTTCGTTCTGTGAACAAAAGGGCTAGCTTCCCGCTAAGCTCCAGCTGTGGATGAAGAACGGCTCGTTGTGTCTGCCAACGCCTCTGCACGGTGATGGGGTCTCTGTTGTCTTCCTTCCAGACAGGGAGACCGCTCCACTCGGCTTCATAGGCGCGTCTCTGTAGGGAACTTCTCTGGGACAATTTGCTTCACAGGCCTCAGAGCAAAAGTAAGCAACTCTTACACCTTAATTTCCCCATTCATGAATGAAAATACTGGATACACAGACAGTATTTCATTCGTACTTATCTTTGCATATGATCGATGAGCGTATGGCTTCCTTGGATCCAGTTGAAGAGTTTATGTCTGTTTGCGATCAAAGAGACATCAGCGCGCTGGGCCTCCCCTGACCGGTCCCACTAGAGGCCGTGTGGAAAGAGGGTGGATGTAGCAACAGCTGTGCTTTTATTTGGGTAGTGGCGTCACAGGAAGTCCGCAGTTATCCCGTTTCCTGGCTGTGCTGGAAGAAGGTTAATGCACTTTATTTTGAAAAGTTCCAGAAGAGTTCGTACCGGAGTTTGATGTTGAAATCCATGGCTGGGTCCCAACAGATTCCTATTAAAAGTGACACTCACAGCAGCATGATAACAGTGTGTTACAAAATCTACAAAATGTAGTTTCTGTTATAGAGATATTGTCGAGCACAGCTCTATGAATCAAATGAGTACAACTGGTAGCACATTTAAAATAATATTTACAGATGCCTACACAGCTTTATAAAGTATAGAATGTGTGTATGTTTTGATAGATTGTACATGAATTGGTGTTCTGAAGTTTATGAGTAAAAGATGTCACAATTCACACTGTGTGAAGTCAGATATTAAGTAAGAGCAGCACCTTATAGACCCTTGAGGAAAACATCTTGCTTTAGGGGGCCTTTTGAGCCACACAGACTAAAAATAATGACTGCAGACAAACACAAAGAGGTGCTTGAAGAATACATGCTTCACACAGTTTACAGCCGCTCCACACAGAGGCATCTTTCAGGACAAAGTTGACCTGAAGCGTGCAGCCGGTACAACACTGTGTGTGTGTGTGAACTTTGGCCCACATTTTAACCCAGAAGACAGCTAAAAAAAGACTTCTCAAAGAGGCTTCCCATCTAATCTTAGGTGATATGAGAGGATCTGCAAGGAGGAATAGGTTGAACTCCTTAGAGACAAATGTTGAAACTAAACTCAGAGAATTAAATGATTGGCACCTGTTTAGCAATGATTTAAAGATTATTTTTCTTGGCACCGAAGTTTGCTTTTGCTTTTAAAATCTGATGTTTGTTTTTGACTCTTGTCTCCAGATGGTTGTGATAACAACATGCATGTCTTTCCTATTTTCTGAGGCTGCTTTTAATGAAATGGCTATTTTGTAGCTTCTACACTATAGCTAAATTACTACAGCAATACCATTAGGTCAAAATTGCTTCACAGCCACCAGTTGTACATAGTTTGAATTTACTTTGACCGACGTTTGCACTTGCAATGAATACCAGTGGCAGATACAGTTTAAAGGGGGGAATTACCATTACATCATGGCAGATGTGTTGAGCATTTGATGTCCAAGTGTTGGGGCAGTCTTTGCTTGGCCTATGTCTATTAGACAACCAGAAATATAATACTACTAGATTCATCATCCAAGAACTCTTTACAATAAGCAAGAAAATGTTCTAACAAAAATTTTGGGTTGAGACTTTGAACAAATAAATAGCTTGTATAGTTGCTCACGCAAACAAATTATGTTATTGTTTGTCACCTGTGGCAGAATAAAGCCTCTTATTTGCATTAATTTGGCTTTGTCATCTAAGTTTGTGCCATTTTATTTTGTTCTTCTTCAAGCTTTTCTGCTTTGAGGTCTTAGATTATTTTTCCTGCAAGTGAAAGTTTTTCAAAGCTAAGATAATTTTTCTCAGATATCCGACAGCAAATACTTATACCACTTCATAAAGTAATTATAAAAAGTTTCAAAACCTATGTCAGGTGATGTTGGCCTTAAATAAGTTGTGGAACATGTTCTGCAAAAGAAACAACTGTCCCAGGCTTTATTCAGTTTAGTGCGGGAAATGCGGACCCGGACCGAGGATATTGTCTGGCAGTGGAAGATCTCCTTAATCCAGTCTTTCAAGGAGGCAGAGTCAGATAACTTGGGGGAAAGAGTGTCCATTTTAATGGCAGATCTCGCTCAGGTAGTTAGAAAGCTCCCCAGCGGCATAACACAAGGAGCGGACCCCAGATGCTAAAGGCTTTGGACATTGTAAGGCTGTTATGGTTGACTCCCTATTGTTACATAGAGGACTGGGACACCATCCCTTGGAAAGCTTACTTTAGCAGTCAAAACTCCAAATTATACAAGGTAAAACACTACCAAAAAGTACATTTATGTTAATGCATCTGGTGGGCTAGCTTGTCATTTTTAGTCTGCGTCAAATGAACAGAGGAAATGGAAAAAGGCAGCAGTGGCTGTTTTTTAATGACTCTGGTATGGCTTCATGTCATTTTGGCCACTAGAAACTGTGTTTTCTCACTTCAGCAGGAAAAGAGTAGAAAAAACATCTGATTTGTACCAAAAATGCTATTCAACCAAGACATTCTTCAAAGATAATTAAAACAGGAGTTTGCGGAGAATTACATTAAGTATGAAAGGAAATCCATTTAATTATATTTTCTGAGTGACTTCTGACAAAATCCATCATGTTTTATTGATCAAAGTAACAAGCGAGAGAGGGATCTGCTTTTTCCCCATCTAATTAACTGACACATACATACATTGTACTGCTTGACAACAAAAAAGTCCCGCGTCACGCAAATGTGGAGCAAACTTCACACTGCCCTCATCATCAACATCATCATCATCAGAGGATGCTTGCTGCATGCTGTTTCTAAAGCTAAATTTAGAACCGACCCTGATTCTTTATTCAAGTCTCTCTGGGGCATTTCTGGTATTTTCATGCTCAGCATCTTGTTTTGTTTTGGGTTTTTTTTTCGTTTATTTTTGCCGTTAGCAGCCAGATATAACAGCGTTCAGGAGGCGGAAAGCTGCAGTGTTACAACAAACATTACTGCTCTCATCAAAGCGAGGCAAAGTTGTTCAGTCATATTCCTCTGACTGACAGCTTGGTAAATTTTTAATGGAATATTTTATGTAGGATCTCATGAAGTTAATTAGATGTAGTGCAGAATGAGCTGCAGCTCTTTGTGTGACAAGAAGGCCAGTCTTAGTGATGCCTCTCCGGGGATTTATGCTCAGTTTGACCAACAAGGAATAGGATTGAAAGCAGACTCAGAACATTCATTTTAAGATTAATTGGTTGCTGTTTAAAACTTAATGTGTCTGTTGTCTCATTAAGTCAGTATTGATCTGTAACTTGTATATAAAAATCAATGAAAATAACCCATCTTTAAGGCTCCAAAATGGCTCCCAGGGAGAGAGGTCAGATGATTATGGCAGGATTAAAGAAATTAATTCTAGTTCAGGCCAATGGTTTTCAAACCCCCTTAGAAAATGTTTAGCTTTCCAGGCAGTTGATTATCTTTTTTCAAAGCACAATACCAAAGGGTTTTCGGTGGAAGATTATGTTGGACTGAAGCTGATTTGCCCAAATAATATGTGGACTTATAAAAAAAAAAAAGTATATGTTTCAATAACATTAAATTTGGATGTATGTGGAAATGTTGAATTTTCATCATCCATCCATCCATCCATAAAATCCAGCTAAACCGCTTCCTGTTTTGCAAACTAAAAGTCATTATTGTGTAGATTAAGGTTGTGATTAAAAAGGATTAAAGGATTTTTTTTGTCATACCAGCTGACATTTACATGTTAAGGTATGAAATTTGGACTAAGATCCCGGTTAAAAAGCCTAATACTTAAGTAAAAAGAAAACTAAGTATAACATACAAAGCTAAATCTAACAATAAAAAAGACAAAATATAGCAATCAGTAAAGATACATACAGCAAAGAGCAACAAAAAGGCAATATACAAGTGAGTGAAATATTGCACCCTTGGTGGGTGAAGTGTTTAGTGCAGGTCAGTGTTTAGTGAGAGTCTACACAGTGTGGGTCCAGTTCAGCAGTTTGACAGCTTCAGGGAAGAAGCTGTTTCTGAGCCTGGTGGTCTTGCTCTGAATGCTCCTCAGCCGCCTGCCTGATGGGAGGGGCTGAAACAGTCTGTGTGCGGGATGGGTGGAGTCCTTTATGATGCGGAAGACCCTCCTCCTGCATCGTGATGTGTAGAGGTCCCAGGTGGTGGGAAGACTGTTCCCCACAGTTCTGTGTGCAGCCTTTACCACCCTCTGCAGGGCCTTCCTCTCAGTAGCAATGCAGCTGCCGTGCCATACGATGATGTAGGTGCAGAGGACGCTCTCCACTCCACGGTGGTAGAAGATCCTCAGGACAGGGCTCCCAAGTCCAGCATTCTTCAGTTTCCTAAAAATGATTATAATACAATAATAACTTTCAACAGAGGAAATAGAGATAATCTTTTCTGGTTGATGCTGCAAAAACACGAATCTAGATCTAGATCTGATTTTTAAATAAATCACACAAGACTGCACAGTTTTACTACAGAGTTATCAGAAAAAGCAGAACTTTTAGTGGGGATAGCAACAAGTTATTGGTGCATTCTTTAAAGAAAGCAGCTTCTGGTAGTATATAGGTGAGGAAAAACTAAAATTTAGCATTAGAAACACCACAGTAATAATGTGGTCATGACCTACCAGTTATCTGCCAGCAGGAAAGGAAAAAAGGTGCTGCACCATGAGTAGAGGTTTGAAGGAGGAAGAGTTACCTTACATTCACACTATGAGCTGAACTTTAAAAATGCCAGCCTTTGTCGTCTGCAACTGACCTACTGCCAAGGAGAGCAGCTTCACCTCTGCAACACCACCTACATTTAATACAGCCGCTCTTCTGCTCTTTATTTAATGAGAAATGCACACACACACACACACACACAGATATTACTTCATACAAGCAGAGCAAACTCAAAGACAACACTACTGTATGATGGTAAATAAAATGAGTCTATGTTAAGCTTGTTTTCAAAGTCTGTTTTGGGTGTAATGCATCTCAAACTTACATCTTGCATGTAAAATGTAACTGCATTGTAATCTGACAGCTAACATTGGTTTAAGGGCCTCACTCTTTATGAAAACCTTATTTAAATATTCTTCTGAAACTTATTGTACAAGAGTAAAACCTTCAGGAATTTAAAAAGTGTTATCCCCCATGCATACATAATGTATGTAAATACATTTCCCTTCTCAAGTTCTTCATTCAAGGACATAACTTAGATGTTACCAAGATATTACCATGTTTGCACAGGAATGACTATAAATACTCAATCTATGTGCTGCATCTATTGTGATTTCAAACAACACTCTTTCTGTTTTCTGGTAAACTCACGATCAGGAGGTAAACAACTCTTTCATTTCTGTTTTTGGCTGATTTTTTACTAGAGCACAGTTTTTAGAACAGTTCATGAATGTGAATGCATCTAGACAAGTCAAGTCAAGTTTATATAGCAACAAGGCACTCAAGGCGCTGTACATAAGGAAAAAACATTACAATGATACTTAAAATCAAACAACAGAGGTAATAAAAAGTCCTGTGTTTTGTTTACGTTTAGCTAGATGATTCTTGTTTGTGTTTTGTATTCATGTTATTTGTGGTTTCTGACAGTTTTGGTTTTCTTCTGCCCCCAGTGTGTTCTCCCCTCGCTCCTAGTTCCCTTGGCGTTGCTTTCCTGTTTATTTTCTTAGAATGGTTTTCTTCTTCTTCTTCTTCTTCTTATTATTATTATTCATTATTGTTTTCTGGTTCCCTTGCACTCTCTTATTTATTAGTTTCTTTTCCGTTACTCCTCTCGTCATTTGTTTTCCTCTATTAATTATTTATTACTCGGTTTAGGTTCCCTTTATTCTCCAGTTCCTCTTAGCTTTGTTCCTCTAGTTCATCTTTGTTCTCCAGTCCCTCCTTTTTAGGTTAGCTTTAGTTATTGTTTACTTTTGTTCTAGTCCTCGTTTGCTCTGCTTCCTTCTCAGTTTTGTTCTATCAGTGTTGGTTTAGGTTTGTTTACTTTTGTAGTCAGGGTTTCCTTATGGTTTCTATTTTGCTAAGTTCTCAGGTTGTTGTGTTCCCTCCAGTTTCTCAGTTTCCTTCAGTTCATGTTTATTCTTGATTCTTATGCTTTAATTTATCTTTGTCTATAGTTTCATTTAGGTCTGCTCACTGTCTTGTCATTTAGTACCTTTCCTCATGCTTTAGTTTTATTAGGTTTACCTGCTCCCTCTGCCTCCCTGCTTCCATGTCACACCTGTTCCCTGTTTTTTTGATTACCTGCCCTTTGTTATCCTTCGGTATATTAGTTAGTCTGGTTTCTGTGTTTGATGCTGGTTTGTAAAATTGTCTTCATGCTTCGTCTCCATGTACCATGCTTCGTCTTGTCCCCGCTTAGTGAACCTAGTTTCGTTCAAGTCTTTAGTTTAGTGTTTTGTTTTTGACCTGGAGTTTTTGATGTGCTGCTGCTACCCTGCCTTCCTGCTGTGAGTTTATGTCCAAGTCTGGATATTAATAAATCTTTGTTTGCATCGTCATGAAGTCTTCTCTCCCATCTCTGCGCTTTGGTCCAAAACAAACCCAACATTTGACAGTTTAATAATAGCTGTTTTTAGGGCCTGGGGGAAAACACCTGACAAAAGGGATGCATTTATTATTTGTGTTAAATCAGATGTTATTACAGGCAAAGCTTTCTTAAGGAAATCTGTGGGTAAAACATCGAGACAGCAGGAAGAAGAGCTTAGTTGGTGTACGATATCTTCTAAGTTTTTGTAGTTTATTTGGTGAAAGTGGGAAATTTTGTCAAAATCTGTTCTTGTTGGAGGCAACTTTGGTACTAGAGTTGATGTGGATGTGCTGACTGCCCCTCTGATCTTTTGGGTTTTTTCAGTGAAGAAGATAGCAAATTCATTGCAGGCCCTGGTAGGGTGGAGTTCAGATGCTACAGTTACAGAAGGGTTTGTTAACCTGTCGACCATGGCAAATAATGCACAAGCATTGTTAATGTTTTTGCTGATGATCTCAGAAAAGAAAGATTCCCTTGCATTTTTCAATTGTAGGTTATATCTGTATAGTCTCTCTTTATAGATAATACAGTGAACCTGGAGTCCAGTCGACTCTATCAGAATGGGAGCTTCATTCGATTCATGTAACCATGTTTCTGTTAAAAACATAACATCAAGATCGTGGTCAGTAATGAAGTCATTGATAAAAAATGATTTTCCTGACAGAGATCTAATGTTCAATAAAGCCAGTTTATATGACTTAGTTGCTGATATGAACTCTGTGTCTGGTTGTACCTGACAGTTTTTTTTTTTTTTTTGATTGTTTATTACTGTCTCTCATCCTTTTGGCTTTGTTCTTTCTGTCACGTATAAGCACAGATATTTTATAACTATCTCCTATTGTGGCCCCAATTGTTTCCTGGACATGCTCATTTCTGATAGAGTTACCACTGGGACCCAGACTGTATCACAGAGAAATGATTTGAAGGTCCTGATTAGGAGGAGATAGATCAGGAGGCGGTGGGGCTCTGCGGCATTTGGAAGATATTGGTTCAGTAGCAGGGCCTCGGGGTGTTGAATGAAGAAGATGTCAGAGCCATTTGGGTCCGGATCTTAAGAGCTCCTTTCATGTTATCAGAATCAGTATCAGTATCAGAAAGCAAAAAGCGGGCTCAGTGGGGAGATGGGAGAGTTCTGTGCGGTCTGGGTCAGGGTTTGGGTGGAGGGGGTATAAACGGGGGGTCCACTTCTCCTGTGGATTTTGACGGGGAGACCTTTTGTAATGGCCTCTCTTTCTCAGCCAACTGGCCGGTTGTCTCTGCTGGAGCTGTTGAAGGCAGCGTTATCATTGTTGTTGATACTCCATGTTCTCTGCTCAAGGTCGAAGCTGCTGGCGGATTATTTACTGAATAGAAGAAATTAGATGTGAGACGTCTGGCTCCTGGCTTGTTCAAACAGAAACCATCCATCTTGCTTGAAGAGTTGTCTTTTTTCCCCGAAAATATTAAAGTTGTCGATGAAGTTCACAGATGTGGTGGCACATGTTTTTTTCTACCACTTATTAATCATCAGAAGCCTCAAAAAAATCTCATCTCCACAGAAAATTGGTGCAAAGGGTTCGCTGAGAAACACCTTGATATTGAGACCTCCAACTATATCCAGAAGACGATTGAAATCCTCCTTCAATCCTTCTGATTTATTCTTAGCCATGTCATACATGGCTCCATAGTGTATAATAAGGTTTTGTAGAGATGGGCGCTTTTCTGTGATTGCAAGAATATTTTCTGAGATATCGGACACCACGTTACTGGTACCAATCATAACTTCTGTGTTTTTCCTGTTGCAGAAGTTTTTTATCCCATCTACTGCTGTGTTGCCCACTATTAGAGTTCTTGGTCCGGCGGGGCGCTTTTTCTCTGGAAATTTAGGGGAAGACTGTAATTGATGTTGTGACAGCAGCTTGCCGTCAAAGTCTCCTTTTCCCAGGGGAAACGGGGGCATTTCTCTGTAATTCTGGCCATTCTAATTTATTTAATTGCTGAGATCTTCCAGTGAGTCGTCCACCTTGATTTCTTGGGCATGCGCCTAAAACATGCCAGGGGGATCTGCCGGAAAGTTTATTCTCAGTGTCCTGATTGCCGACTGAGTCGTTGAGCTGGCTGTCACTGTTTGGGATCACAGGCAGAGTTGAATCATCGCTGTACCCCATATTCACCTCCACATTCATTGCTAGTTGATGGATTTTCATCTTCAAAACAGCCAATTTCTGTAAAAGCTTGTCGAAGTCCTCTGTGGTGAAGGGAGGCATTTTGTGCTGATTAGCTGGCGTGAACTTGTCCATCTTTCGAGTTCGATTAAAAAACATCAAAATCCTTTAGAAAAAAAAAAAAAAAATCCTTGGAAGTCCCTGGTAAGAAGTAGTTATCATACCCGTTGTCTTCCGCTTTATCCGGGACCGAGTCGCGGGGGCAGCAGACTCAACAGAGACACCCAGACGTCCCTCTCCCCAGACACCTCCTCCGGCTCCTCCAGGGGCAGCCCAAGGCGTTCCTAGGCCAGCCGAGAGACATAGTCCCTCTAGCGTGTCCTGGGCTGTCCCTCGGGCCTCCTCCCAGTGGGACGTGCCTGGAACACCTCCCAGGGAAGGCGTCCAGGAGGCATACGGTATATCCGTCTGTCAATCTCCCGCTCCATTCTCCCCTTACTTGTGAACAAGACCCCTCCACTTGAGGCAGGAACTCCCCTCCAAACTGAAGACGACAAGCCACCCTTTTCCGGTCGAGAACCATGGCCCCGGACTTGGAGGAGCTGATCTTCATCCCAGCACTCGGCTGCGAAATACCCCAGCACATGCTGTAAGTCTTGGCTAGAGGGGGCCAGCAGGACCACGTCATCTGCAAAAAGAAGAGACGAAATTCTCTGGTCTCCAAACCTGACCCCCTCTGGCCCATGGATGCACCTAGAAATCCTGTCCATAAAAGTTAAGAACAGGACCGGTGACAAAGGGCACCCCTGTCGGAGTCCAACATGCACCCGGAACAGGTCCGACTTAGTGCCGGCAATGCGGACTAAACTCCTGCTCCGCTTGTGCAGAGACCAGATGGTCCCTAATAAAGGGTCCCCGATTCCATATTTCTGGAGCACCCCCCACAGGGCATCACGAGGATCACAGTCGAATGCTTTCTCCAGGTCCACAAAACACATGTGGACCAGTTGGGCAAACTCCCATGAACCCTCGAGTACCCTGTAGAGGCTGTAGAGTTGGTCCAGTGTTCCACAGCCGGGACGAAAACCACACTGCTCCTCCTGAAGCCGAGGTTCGACTATCGGCCGGACTCTCTCCTCTCCAATACCCTGGCGTAGGCCTTACCAGGGAGACTGGGGAATGTGATCCCCCTGTAGTTGGAACACACCCTCCAGTCACCCTTCTTATGAAGGGTGACCACCACCCGAGTCTGCCAGTCCTGAGGCATGGTCCCTGACCACCACGCAATGTTGAAGAGGCATGTCATCCATGGTAGCCCCACAACATCCAGAGACTTGAGGTACTTAGGGCGGATCTCATCCACCCCCGCAGCCCTGCCACTGTGGAGATTTTTAACCACCTTGGTGACTTCAGCCTGGGTGATGAAAGAATCTAACACCGAGTCCCCAGCCTCTGTTTCCACCAGGGAATGCGGGATGGCAGGATTGAGGAGATCCTCGAAGTACTCCTTCCACCGCCCGATAATGTCCACAGTCGAGGTCAGCAGCCTCCCACCCCAACTGTAAACAGTGTTGGCGAAGCACTGTTTCCCCTTCCTGAGGTGCCGGACGGTTTGCCAGAATCGCTTCAAGACCAACTGGTAGTCCTTCCCCATGGCCTCACCGAACTCCGCCCAGGTCCAAGTTTTTGCCTCTGCCACATCCCGGGCAGTGGCACGCTTGGCCTCAAGGTACCCATCAGCCGCCTCAGGAGTCCCACAAGCCAACCACAGCCGATAGGACTCCTTCTTCAGCTTGACAGCGTCCCTTACTGCTGGTATCCACCACCAGGTTAGGGGATTGTCACTGCGACAGGTATCGCAGACCTCACGGCCACAGCTACAGGCAGCAGCATCGACAATAGATGCGGAGAACATGGTCCACTCGGACTGTATGTCTCCAACATCCCACGGAATCTAGTCAAAGCTCTCCCGGAGGTGGGAGTTGAATACATCCCTGGCCAAGGGTTCCGCCAGACGTTCCCAGCAGACATTCACTATGCGCTTGGGCCTGCCAAGTTTGTCCGGCTTTCTCCTCTTCCAGCGGATCCAGCTCACCACCAGGTGGTGATCAGTGGACAGCTCAGCCACTCTCTTCACCCAAGTGTCCAAAACATGTGGCCGAAAGTCTGATGATACAACAACAAAGTCGATCATTGACCTCCTGCCTAGGGTGTCCAGGTGCCAAGTGCACTGATGGACACTCTTATGTTTGAACATGGTGTTCATTATGGACAATCCGTGACTAGCACATAAGTCCAATAACAAAACACCACTTAGATTCAGATCGGGGAGGCCATTCCTTCCGATCACGCCTCTCCAGGTGTAACTGTCATTTCCCACGTGGGCGTTGAAGTCCCCCAGCAGAATAATGGAGTCCCCAGGAGGGGCACTATACAGCACCCCCGACTGGGACTTTAAGAAGGCCTTGTACTCCGCACTACCGCTCGGCCCGAAACGACAGTCAGAGACCTGTCCCCAACCCAAAGGCACAGAGATGTGACTCTCTCATCCACTGAGGTAAACCCCAACACGAGACGGCTGAGCAGGAGGGCGACAAGCAAACCCACCCCAGCCTGCCGCCTCTCCCTGTGGGTTACTCCAGAGTAGAAGAGAGTCCAGCCCCTCTCGACGAGATGTGTTCCAGAGCCCACACTGTGCGTGGAGGCAAGCCCGACTATTTCTAGTTGATATCTCTTGACCTCCCGCACAAGCTCAGGCTCCTTCCCCCCCAGCGAGGTGACATTCCACGTCCCTCGAGCCTGCCAAAGCATCCATGGATTGGGCTGCTGAGGTCCCCACCTTCGTCCGCCGCCCAATCCTCTTTGCACCGGTCCCGTACGGTTCCCCCTGCAGGTGATGGGCCCACTGGGGGATGGCCTCGTGTTTCTCGTTCAGGCTTGGCCCAGCTGGGTCCCGCGAGAAGCAACCTGGCCACCAGGCGCTCTCCGACGAGTCCCAACCCCAGGCCTTCCTCCAGGGTAGGACCCCGGCTCCACCATACCGGGCGATGTCACGTGCCTCGATTTAGTAGTCCTCATGAAGGTGTCTTGAACCGCTCTTTGTCTAACCTGTCACATAGAGCCTGTTTGCCATGGGAGACCCTACCAGGGGCATTTAAGCCCCAGACAACATAGCCTCTAGTTAAATAATTCTAGAATTAGTTAAAAACTAATTATAGTTTTGAACTATAATTAGTAAAAAAATAACTAATTATAAAATTATTCTTTACTTCACTGAATGCACTTTATACAGCTGAAATCACTCCAATCCACATCAACTGAATTAAGTACGGTGTTCCTCAAAGCTCTGTCTTGGGGCCTGTTTTATTTGTCATTTATTTATCCATTTTATCCCTTAGCTTAAGAATCTGGCTGTCCTCCTCAGCAATCATTCTATTATTCTAACACACCATATTTGTTGAGATTGCAGTTTGCTAACCTTTGTAGATTGTCCTTTATAGAAATCGGAGTTACAGTTTTTGTTTCAGAGATGCAAAAATGCTAAAACAAGTTTGATTTGTGTCCGTGTGCTTTTATGTTTTGCCACAGAACTACATTTAAAGATGTTGCTTATGCATGTAGCACAGTTTGGGCAACATCGTTTTGTATGCTAAAGGTTAATCTCCCTTTCCTTATTTGTTTTATGCAACATTTAGTAATGAAATGTTGATGACCATCCTACACTAAAGCTGCTTTACAGAGCAACCCTCAATCCTTTAAACACCTCCACCCATGCAATGAGACTTGTGCATCATGATTATCGTTAAACAGCTAATATAAGAAACAGACAACAACATTTTATTCCAGCTTGATTTTTTTTTTTCTTTAACACATGTATTATGGAGCAAAAGGCCTGTTTAGTTGACTCACATGCCATGAGCTGTAGAACTAAACAAAGCAGCCTACGTTGTTGTAAGAGCACACCAGGTTCAACGCAGAGGAGGTTTGAAAAGCTGTGAGTTAATGGCTGAAGTCATACAGTGATAAATCATGTGCAGGTGGAAGAAGTGAAGAAGTGCTGTTCATTATTCAAAAATGGACTGAACAAGTGGACTTGTACAAAGTAGTTCTATAGGTTGGTGAGACACTGATCAAATTTGCGCATTGGTAGAGGAGCAAACTAGGGAAAAGTTTTTTTCTTCAATTCAATTAAAAAAAATTCAAAAATACTTTTTTGATTTCCGAGGAGAAATTAAAATTCCAGTACAACCCATCCAGACACACAGCATGACACAAGACAAGGGGGGACGGGTCACCGAGGCTTTGCTCTCCACTCATAGGCGCTGCCCTTGCTAGATGAGAAAAGAGGCCACTTTAGGTAAGTAGAGGGGGAAAGAAAATCATATTTCACTCTTGAGATTGCAAAAAACCTCAGTACAAAGAAGCAACACATATACAAAACAACATCATACAAGACACAGAGCTAAAGCAAGGCAGATATGGGAGGGTGTGGGAGACAGAGAAAACGCATCCTCCTCCACTGAGAGCAGAAAAAGAAAGAGGTATGAGGTCAAGCTATTGTTCCTAACTATCTATGGGTGATCTTTTAATCTTTTAAGCAATACTTTCCAGGGAAGCACAAGTTTTAATACACGTCTGTGTATGACATTGAATAGTTGGTAAAGTGATTTTTATAAATAGCTCCACCTTTCATTAACATTCATGGAGATGAGTCCTTTACAAAGATCAAAACAACAGCAGGATGTAGGGATGTACAGAGTGTTTAATCTGACTCCAAATCTTTCAGGCGCTTTGTTTGCAACTCAGATGACACATATGCAAATCCCTACAGATAGAGGGTGTCACAAGATATTCAGCAACCTGTCATTTTTACCGTGATAGGTGTTTGCAGACAAATATTGGATGTGACTTGCAGGCTCTTCCTGCAGCTCTTCAGCCAAATTTGGACAGGTATCGAGCTCAAACAACTGAAGAGTGACTACAAAAATATTAAGGACCACAATGGCCTGAGTGCTTCATACTGAAAGCCATGGCTTTGGTTCGAAATAATGGAAGCAATTTATGGGCATCGACCCCATGAGGTGTAGACCGAAAGGTGGTCTGGACTCTGCAACCTCACTGTTTTGAGAGGACATGATGTGTGATGGTAAGTATTTATTATACTTTGCTTAGCACATGATGCAGCTGTCAATGGAAACACAACATGTTTTGTGCCAAGTAAAGCGAGGTAGAGCAGAGTGGAGCCGTTTGAACCTGGAACCGTGAATGGAAAAAAGGACTTAAGGAGAGTCCACACTAGATATCAACTTACTCTGTTAAAACAATGTTTACGGAGTTTACATTGGTTGTTATAAGGTAATACTTAAATATTTCATAAACTGAAATAAAGATCCACAGCTCAGGTGGGAGAATATGCTCGAGCAGCAGTCCCCAACCCCAAGTCAATTGGTACCGGGCCGCATAGAATGAATACTAAATAAAACGTAACTTATGTATCTGATTCTAAACAAGGTTTTATTTTGAAAAATTACCACATTCTCTCCGCCACATGACTCACTCTTGACGTAGGTCAAGATGCTTGCCTCGGTCACATGGCTACCTTCTAAAGGGGTTACTCCCGCCAGTAACACATAATCCATTACCAACTCGTGCTAGCAAAATGAACAAAAAACAAACGTCTTTGGAAAGTTTCTTTACACTGGATAAAAGAGCCAGTGAGGAGACATAAAAAGAGCTTACATCTTCAAAGAAAAAGAAAGCTGCATTTAACAGACAATACCAGGAGTCCTACTTTAAATATGGCTTTATTGCGACAGATTGTTCCCACGCACCAAGCCCGCTCCGCATAATATGCAGTGACCGGCTCACTAATGAGGCAATATAGCCTTCAAAATTGCTTCGCCACTTTCTGCATTAAAATGTAGGCCTTTGGAGTATTTTGAAAGAAAGCGTGAACAAGGACAGAAGCAATTACTGAATGCCATTCACTATTGGTGAGGAATGGATTTGCTGTGAAATTCTAGGAGAGGCTGTGGGTAAAAAGATAGCACAGGTGCCTCTTTAGGCTAGCACCGTTACTTGGCACTTTGGGGAAACAGCAGAGGACATTGAGACAATTGCTGGAGAGGATTAATACATCTCCGTCGTACGCATTCCAGGTTGACCAGTCTACTGATATTGACAACAAAGCAATACTTCTTGTTTATGTGAGATATGTTTATCAGGAGGATGTGCATGCGAATATGTTATGTGCATTATCGTTGCCAACCAGAACCACAGCTGCAGAACTATTCAAGTCGCTGGATGATTATACAGGTCCTTCTCAAAATATTAGCATATTGTGATAAAGTTCATTATTTTCCATAATGTCATGATCAAAATTTAACATTCATATATTTTAGATTTATTACACACAAACTGAAATATTTCAGGTCTTTTATTGTCTTAATACGGATGATTTTGGCAAACAGCTCATGAAAACCCAAAATTCCTATCTCACAAAATTAGCATATTTCATCCGACCAATAAAAGAAAAGTGTTTTTAATACAAAAAACGTCAACCTTCAAATAATCATGTACAGTTATGCACTCAATACTTGGTCGGGAATCCTTTTGCAGAAATGACAGCTTCAATGCGGCGTGGCATGGAGGCAATCAGCTTGTGGCACTGCTGAGGTCTTATGGAGGCCCAGGATGCTTCCATGGTGGCCTTTAGCTCATCCAGAGTGTTGGGTCTTGAGTCTCTCAACGTTCTCTTCACAATATCCCACAGATTCTCTATGGGGTTCAGGTCAGGAGAGTTGGCAGGCCAATTGAGCACAGTGATACCATGGTCAGTAAACCATTTACCAGTGGTTTTGGCACTGTGAGCAGGTGCCAGGTCGTGCTGAAAAATGAAATCTTCATCTCCATAAAGCTTTTCAGCAGATGGAAGCATGAAGTGCTCCAAAATCTCCTGATAGCTAGCTGCATTGACCCTGCCCTTGATAAAACACAGTGGACCAACACCAGCAGCTGACACTGCAACCCAGACCATCACTGACTGTGGGTACTTGACACTGGACTTCTGGCATTTTGGCATTTCCTTCTCCCCAGTCTTCCTCTAGACTCTGGCACCTTGATTTCCAAATGACATGCAGAATTTGCTTTCATCCGAAAAAAGTACTTTGGACCACTGAGCAGCAGTCCAGTGCTGCTACTCTGTAGCCCAGGTCAGGTGCTTCTGCCGCTGTTTCTGGTTCAAAAGTGGCTTGACCTGGGGAATGCGGCACCTGTAGCCCATTTCCTGCACACGCCTGTGCACGGTGGCTCTGGATGTTTCTACTCCAGACTCAGTCCACTGCTTCCGCAGGTCCCCCAAGGTCTGGAATCGGCCCTTCTCCACAATCTTCCTCAGGGTCCGGTCACCTCTTCTCGTTGTGCAGCGTTTTCTGCCACACTTTTTCCTTCCCACAGATTTCCCACTGAGGTGCCTTGATACAGCACTCTGGGAACAGCCTATTCATTCAGAAATTTATTTCTGTGTCTTACCCTCTTGCTTGAGGGTGTCAATAGTGGCCTTCTGGACAGCAGTCAGGCTGGGAGTTTTAAAGGCCTCAGGAATCTTTTGCAGGTGTTTAGAGTTAACTCGTTGATTCAGATGATTAGGTTCATAGCTCGTTTAGAGACCCTTTTAATGATATGCTAATTTTGTGAGATAGGAATTTAAGGTTTTCATGAGCTGTATGCCAAAATCATCCATATTAAGACAATGAAAGACCTGAAATATTTCAGTTAGTGTGAAATGAATCTAAAATATATGAATGTTACATTTTCATCATGACATTATGGAAAATAATGAACTTTATCACAATGTGCTAATATTTTGAGAAGGACCTGTATATCAAGAAAACTGAAATGGTCATTTTGTGTCGGCATACGCGCAGACAGAGCTGCTGCCATGACCGGACAGCTGTCTGGTTTAACTGCTCAGATTAAGGAAGTTGCACCTGAATGTGAGTCTATGCATTACATCATTCAGAGGACAATGCTGGCTTACAGAAAAATGCCACTGGAACTTAAAAGTGTATTGGATTATGCAGTTAAAGTTATTAACCACATCAAAGCACACGCCCTTAATTTGCGCCTGTTCGAGCTGCTTTATGAGGAGATGTACGCTGAGCATAGACGTCTTCTCTTATATACAGAAATAAGATGATTATCCCAAAGGAAATCGCTGGCCAGAGTATTTGAATTATGAGAGCCGCTGCAGAGTTTTCTCTCAGAAAAAAAGTCACCTATGGCTGCACATTTCACTGATGAGGAATGGGTCACAAAACTCGCTTACTTGTGTGACATATTAAACCTGCTCACCTTACCCACATTTAGACCTTCATAAACATACACACAGCTTTTTTTCCTTTCACTATTCAACCACATTTACATGTTACTAAAAAAGGCAACATAGTCTAATTTATATCTGTTCGGCACAATTTTTCATGTAAATTTACCTTTCACCCAATTTATGATCGTAAAAGTGTTGACTACTATAACACCCCTACTAAATTAATAAACAGAAGTCCAGTGATCTTATTCTTATCAATCTTTGCAAATATGAAAGTATTTCACAAATATCACATTAGAAGAAACATATCATTCCAGCCTGGATACCTTTATACTGAAGCATTTACAGTCCAAAGAGAATAAAGCAAATTTGGATCCCACTCAACTTTTTATTTAGTAAAACTAAGAGGTCGCAAACTTTAAAATGTTCCCTGCTGTGCCCCGCTGAAAAGTTCCTTTGGTCAATTTTTCTGTTGCCCCAATACATTTCACCCTAAACCAACTATACTAGTTTATCTCATAGAAAGTTTTGAAATGTTAACACAAAATAAGCCAAAAATGGCATTTCTGTATTGATTTCTCAACATATATAATAAATGACAAACTGGATGTTTGGAACATCATCCTTTTATCTCTTTGGCTTTTCTTATTGAAATCCCTGATGATAAACTGTGTAATACGAAAACAAACTAAAGAACTGTTATCTATGAATATATAGCTGGCTTTATTCAAACCCTCCAGAGTCCTGTAGGTTCTCTTTGGACTGATGAGTTCTTCACACCATGCTGACATGACAAATACTTCGAAAAGAATGATTTACAGCCTGTGTGATGCATTCGTACTTGAGTCCTCAGCAGGATTGATGACACAAACATACATTTATCAGTTCCGTCTGTAGCTGTATAAGTGGCAGATTCAAAGCCGTCAGCCTGATGGGGTCCTTCTGTGTGTGCTTGCGTGTATTTAAGAAGACAAAATTTTCTCAGCCTTATTTATAGAGCACTTTGCAAACACAATATGAACCCAAACAGCTAAACAAAGCATTGCAATGGCAAACTAACTGGCAACCTAAAAGCAAGATACATTAAAACCACTATTAAAACCACCATAGTATTTATTAAAATAAAGTATAAATTCAAATGAAAAGAGTAATATTATAAGAAAGGAATACATTAAAACAAGCATCAATCCATCAAGCCATTGTCTATAACCTCTTATCCTTGGAGAGTTGCGGGGGGTAACAATATGCAAACTCCATGCAGAAAGAGCCCAGGCCAGAATTCAAAGTGGGGACCTCCTAGCTGCAGGACAACAGGGTTAACTACTGAGTCTCTGTGCAGCATCTAAAACAAGCATCATTCAGGTATACCCTACCTTACCATACCAAGCTCTGCTATCCTAATAAAGTATGGAGTCTTTCAAAGTGATACATTATGAAAAATTTTATGGTAAAGGATGTAAAACACATTCAAGAACCTACATACATCATGTTGTTTTGGGATTGCATATTGCAATAAAAGTTCATGAAGAACATTGCTGTTTGAGACATTTGAGGTTTTGCATGCAATGCGTAGTAATCAAAACATTTTGAAATCCAGAAAGACAATGTTGAAAATGATGTGGGTGAACTGTTCTTGGTGAAGGAAATGTTTTGCCACTCAGCTTGCATTGGAATTAAGTAGTCATGTAAGTAAAATTCAAAGGCAGGGACTATGTTGTATGGATCACTTTGGAAAAAGATGTGACATCAAGAGTGACCATATGACTGAGAGAGGTAATGTTCTAATGCAGAATGGGAGGAAGCCCACTCTCCTGGGTGAGAAGCAATCCCAATCAATGATTGCATATTGATGCTTTATTGATGGCGCCACAGGGGGCTCCTGATATTGTTTACCTCTTCTGCTTCGGCCTAGGGAATATGCTAAGCAATCTAAAGAAGGATTCATCAGATAATATAACTTTGTACCACCCTTCTGCTGTTCATCCTTATTTAGATCCGACCAAATTTTAGTCTGTCTTTCTTTTGGCAACATGTAACACCCTCCCTAAGTTAATTATTTAGAAGCAAGAAAAATAGAAACATGGTATGATTTGAGCAGGTTTAACAAGAACCAGACTAGTCGACTGGGTCACATCATATTTTGAATCATCATTTTGAATTGAAAGTATTTTTGAATTGAATTGAATTGAATTGATATTCAAAACTGCAGGTCTTATGGGATGTTCCAGGTCTGCAATGATCAAAATAATTTTGGAAATAGTCCACAAAAGGATTGTTTGGTCATGTGGCAACAGGTTCATGGGGCCATGGCTCATCGACACACATGAGGAATGAAGGCCACCTTGTGGTCTGTTGCAACACACAAGCTACTGTAGCTCGAATTCCTGAAGTTAAAGCTGGTTCTGAGAGAAAGGTGTCAGAATAAACATAACAATGGAGTTTGTTGCATATGATGCTGCAAAGCCACAGTCCAGTCAGGCCCAGTTGATGCCATGTAGGAGCTGTTTTCTCAGAAAAAGCGTAACCAACACATTATTATGCTGGTGGTCATAATGTTAAGAGTCATTGGCAGCCAGAATCTTTAGCTACAAAACAAAATTCTAGTCAACTAATGTTTTTTGTATTCCTTTCATCCAGGTTATTTGATAAATAGAGCTGGTTGTGTCTACACAAATATTCAGAGCAGATATTTTCTGTCTGAGTAACAACCAGCTACAAATGTACATATAAAGTTGTATATCTTTGATTTTTATAGTTGCTGATTTATTCAGGATATTCAGAACTAAACAATAGTTTACTAAATTGTGAATCTACTGATTATTCTCATTTGCACTTTGCATCTTTTTGCTGTTCCTATTCACACTTAACGTATGAATTGAGTTTTCTCTGTTCACATATATAGGTACTGTTTAAACCACTTGATTCATTAGCATTAGTAGAGGTGTAATTAAAAGTGTTTATTTTTCTCTACTACAGTTTTTTTATGAATACAGTTCAGATCGAGATAGAAGGGATGTCGGAGGTGCATTCTTGCACATAATTGGGTGACAGTAAACACTGGATGAACAAATCCTAAATGCTAAGCATTTACATTTTTAATTTCTTCGCTTCCTCCGATTGCCTCAACTGATTCCTTTGGGAGTGGATGGCCAGATGAACTTCTGATTTTTTTTATGTAACATATTTTCAGTAGAGTTAAGCGACTATTCATGTTAATTAATTTCATTTTTGGGACTGTAGTTCAAAGTTATTTATTTTTTTTTAATCACTTGTGCCACTTCTGTTACATGTACTGAAGTACTGTACTATCAGTGTTAGGTCCTCAGATGTCCAAGGTACAGGAAATATTGTCTAAACCAGTTAATTAATTCCTTCCTGCGTGAGCATGCAATCTTGGAACTGTTCCCGTCTGGGTTCAAAAAGTCACCATCAATAATTGTATCACCACTTCTTCTGACCACCCTAAGGGGATCCACAAGACTCCATTTCACTCTATCTTCATAGCTGCTGCCACTTCAGGCATTTTATCTTATTTTTTATTTTTATTTTTTTCTTATGCAGATGACTTCAAGATTTATTTTTCACTCAACCTAATTGCTGAATGTTCTGATTAATTACTTGTGAGAATGGAGCCAAGAGAGAGTAATAAAAATCTTACTTTTTTCAGTTCAAGAGGTACTCAAAGATAAAGTTTTCTTTCGCTTTCTTATTAAATATTACTGCTCTTGTGTGTTTCTGTATTCCCTGGCCTGTATTTGCCTTCTACATTTGGTTTTATTGTTGAGGACTTACGTCAGCCTTTTTGTTTTTAAAGCACTTTAAAAGGTAGTAAGGTGTTAAAGAAGCATAAAAGCTGTCCAAATATAGATATTGTCCCTGGTTTAAATCCGTTATATTAACTATAATTTAAACTGACAACTGCTAATGATCTGTTTGGCATATGAGTCAATTGCAGCTTTCAATTATACACAATGGAACCCTAAATGCTTGAATTCTTGTTGGATTTTTACAACTTTATAACTGTTTGCACCTGAAAAGAAAAAAAAAGGCCCACAAGGTATGATGGTAGGTGGTTTTGTGGAAAAATGAAGAACACTACCTCCAGGCTTCAGAATCTCATTATCCATATTTTGTTGCTTGAATGAAAGCAGAGGTGTTGTTGGCAACAAATAACCACTATAACCAAGATAGTCAGGAAATCTCTGGAGCTTTGTAAAACTCCTCACTGCAGAGGGAGCTCGTCAATTGGATTTGTGGGAGGATATTCTGTAGCTGTCACTGTGACAGAGTCAGAAATCACATGACACAACAAAGTCTTTCTATATCTAATAATGTGATACCATAGCTTTTGAGTGACAGTATATGTTTATTCGCACAGGTGGAAGTTATTTTCTCTGAGAGTATGAGCAGGTATTTGTTGTTAGCAAGAATAATTGTCTCCAATTCTTATGCAAGTTGTATACTATCTATTTACATTTATTGATGCATTTATCTAAGGACACATTCACATTCCGACCAAGGATCATACTACTGTAAAGTACTTTGTAATTGCTGTAATTATGAATATGAATATATTATTTAATATTAATACTTTAATATTTTATGAAATCATATTTCGGTCTGTTAAGGGTTGTCCTGTGAATACCAGCCCAATAAGGCGGTGGTATTATTACAAAATTGAAAGGGATGAGCCAAGCTCTGACATTAATGAACAGCAAAGCTCTTCACACATATTGAATGAATTCACTCAATTTCTTAAAATACAAGGATTTACTAAGAAAAATAAGTCAACTCAAGTCAAACATATTTCAATCAACAAACTCTTTACGATGCTAAAACAATCCATCTAAACTACCAAGCAGAATTAAAAAATAAGGAAGACTCATGGGCTATGTACAATATAAACAAGTTGATCAAAGATGGTTGAAAACCATGACTGAAAGAGTGATGCAACATTACCATGCAATGTTTATGTTTGAGAACCAAGGATTATCTTGAAGAATCTGGAAGTGACGTGAAGTTAATCTTGGAACTAACTTAGGCAATAATTGACTTACCTTTAGACAACCATTCACAATGCAAGATCAGATAAAATATTATTTTAATAAAATTATATTTTAAAGAATGATTTGCTGAAGTTAACCAACCTTCTGGATGACCAATTCTCGGTGTTTAATTAGCTGCCTTTATTTATTAAAATAATATCTAAAGAAATATTATTTTGAATAAGAACCAAATCTTTGAGAAATGGTCTTAATTGTGTTACTTAGTTATCAAGTTTAGTAAAATAATATTTTGGAAAATATTATTTTACTAGAAAACTAACAACCTTTTTGGGTAAATGATCTTTAGCGGGCTAGCACGTGTTCTTAGCTGTTAGCGGTTGGAACTAACAAAAGAAGCTTATAGCTTATCATCAGAATCAAACACATACCTTTAAAATACCATTAATAAAATTGTTAAAATGCATAAGCGTGGACGGCGCATTATGGCCAACCTTCTGTGTTTAAAATCACCCTTTAAATAAAGTTTGTCTTAACTTAAAAAAAATAAACACAGAACACACAAACTGAGCATATGTGCTGAGCAGATAATCTGCTAGCACTAAGATGGCTGAGTTTTCAACATAAGCAAAACCAAAACGAAAAATTTTCAGATTATTTCATTGTAAACTACATCTCTCTGCCCAAAACACAACCTCTTACGTAAACCGTGCTGCGGAAAAGTTGTCCAAGGCAACGAAGTTGAAGGAAGCATTCACAGTGAGCAAAGGCTTAACTGCAGCTAACCTCCATAGCTGTGGGGTGGGGTGGGGTGGAGTGGCTCGTTATGTCGGCTGGCCAAAATGCACGTTACTGCTGTAACCACGGTGTTGTGGTCCCGTTGTCCTTCCTTCAGACCGGGAAAACCGCTCCACTCGGTGTTGTAGAGACAGGGTCTCTGCTGGAAAATCTCTGGAACACAGTGTGCTTCTGTAGACCTCAGAGAGAAATGTCCAGCCATGCTTGTACCTTAATTACCCCGTTCATGAATGAATACTGGATACACAAACAGCAATTAATTCCTACTTAATTCAGTGCATATGATCACGTGATCGTATGACACTCTTGGATCCAGTTTGAAGAGTTATTCTTGTTTGCCAACAAAAAGACATTAGCGCGCTGTGTCCCTCCATCCAGTTCCGCTGGGGACCTGCGTGGAAGAGGTCAGTTTGTTGCAAAAGCAGGGTTTTTATTCGGACAGTGATGTCACAGGAAGTCCGTTGTTATTCCCTGTTCCTGGCTGTGCTGGAAGTAGGTTAATGCGATTTATTTTGAAAGTTCCAGAGATGTTCGTACTGGCCTTTCATTTTGTTACCATGGCTGGGATCCCAACATAATGTTTCTAGTTATTCAAACTCCATATTTATCTACACTTTTAAGTCACAGTGGATGAATCTATAGCATGCAGAACTCTGACACCTCAGGATCTCATCTGCCCTCTCCTGTACGTGAACTTGGCACAATTGAGGAAAATTTGGAAAACCTCCAGAAGTACAATGGCATTTATGATAGTCTTTGTACTACCAGTTAGGTTTGTCTCTGCTATTGGCCACATCTGTATCACACTCTCCTGCACAGTTCTTATGCTCTAAACATCAACAGGTACATTACATGATGATCCTACTATCTAGACTTCTAGCTGATACAATTTTGTCAAGCAGTTCTTGTAGTGGATATTTCGAATATTGGGAACACCTCCTGGAGTTTGGCCCATCTGTTATCAGACTTTTTACTATTATGGCTGTGATGAATTGAATAAATGTTAGAGAACAGTAGCCAGCTCAGTACTTTTCCCACGGCAGTTTTTTTTACCAATGGTTTAAACAATTCGACTCACCTTTATTACAATTTGGAATGTCCTATGATGCTTTATTTACTCTCACTCACTTAAAACTGTGCACATATATTTATATTATATTGTAGATATGTTTGTACTGTTTAATTTGTACTGTATTGCACCGACTACGCCAAAACAAATTCCTTGTATGTCCAAAAACGTACTTGGCAATAAAGCTTTTCTGATTCTGATTCTGATTCTGATTTGTCACTGAATGAAATTAATTCCATATTAAATTTTTAGGAAGAGTCCAACATAGTGGACCTAAGAAACTTTATTAATAAACTGTTTGAGCTAGACCAGTTTGTGCTTGGCATGTTCTCTTATAACTCATAATTTTATTACCTAATTTTAGCACCACTATGTTGTCAGTCACAATTTTTTATTGATATTGTAACACATGTTTAGAGGTGAGCAAAATGTTTGTGTCTCTGTCTGTGAAATCTGTATGAACCTTTAAAAATCAAGTCATGCAAAAATAATAATTGCAACATTTTACAATTACAGCTAGAAAATGTTGGCATTATAAATGGTATATACTTTGCATTGCAGTGCATTATAACTAGGACTGATTTGGAGTTGTTGGTTGTTGGGGGCAGACGGGCTCGTCTGAGTATTTCAGAAATTGCTGATCCACTGGGACTTTCATGCACTACCATCTCTAGGGTTTGCAGAGATTGGTCTGAAAGAGAGAAAATATCCAATGAACGGCAGTTCTGTGGGAGCAAATGCCTTGTTGATGCCAGAGGTCAGAGGAGAATGGCCAGACTGGTTCGATATTTCCTTGGCACACTTTGGGCCCCTTAGTACCAATTGACCATTGTGTCAACGCCACAGCCTGGAACAGGAGATTCGCATCATGGATGTGCAGCCGACAAATCTGCAGCATCTGTGAGATGCTACCATGTCAATATGGACCAATCTCTCTGAGGGATGTTTCCAGTACCTTGTTGAATCTATGCCACAAAGGATTACGGCAGTTCTGAAGGCAAAAGGGGGTCCATCCCCATACTAGCAAGGTGTACCTAATAAAGTGGCCGGTGAGTGTACATGTAGTTAAACATTTATCTTTAGTAGGGGTGTAATGGTACACATATTAGTAGCGATGTACCGAATACAGCATTGTTTTAAACCTGAACACATGCAGAATGTTTATTTGCAGAACAAACTCAATGCAATGCAACATTCCATAGTGCAATTTTCAAAAGTGACACCAAAACAAAACAGAAAGGATTTTGGTTCATCAGCAAATTAACAACTTTGGTGTTCTGTTACACCCCTGGTTATAAGCCATTAGTTCTATATTAGTTCCTCACACTATTTTTGATGATAATGATTATCCAAATTATTTCTTAGTAAAATTACATCAGACATTTATCATTAGGAATTGGTTGTTTTGGTAGTTCTTTGTTAGTTTGCATGTAATTAATAACATTTTCTAGCGCTTAATATCAGTGCAACCAGTTTTTTCCTCTTGGTAACTGACAGGTTTAAATGGAAACTGCTTTTATATAGAGTAAGCAATCTGCTTAAATTTTTTAATACTTGCTTTATCCATTATCACACCACTAGAATTTAATTACAGTGTCATATGTCCACTTTTTCTGATGCGTCAAGATGCGTATGGTATGGTCCTCTTGTGTAGCATTTGTAGACAGCAGGCAGGTGGAGGTCTTAAGAATAGCCTGTCTTTTAGAAAGTAGTGTATTATTGAACAAAGATAGCACTAATTGCAAAGAGACAAGGAGAAAGCTTTTGTTTACTCACCTTGGAAAGCTCAGCCTGAAGCTAGAACATTCAGTCTTTTCCCAAATAAATATTATTAAAACCCTGTCCTGTCTGTCTCTGTCTCTGCATGCTTTTATCTTCTCTCATTAGGATGAAAAGAGGGTTTCTGGGAGGACATGTGCTCTGACATGGTCAGGGATGTGTTAACACTGTGTTTTTTCCGCACAAATCATGATTTCCTCCTTCTATAAAGTGATCAGATGTTGTCAGGATGGGCTCATTTGATAAGCATGTGAATCATCCACTGTTTGACCTCTGTGTATTTTCCTCAAACAGACATTTAAGTCTGGAGGCTTAAATCAAAGGCTTGGAGGGATGTAAAAACCAAAGTGAGCTGAAGAGGTACTATTTTGTTTCATCTTAGACTTCATCGTACACTTTTAATATTTGATATTCTAATTCCAATAATACCAGATCCCATATTTGATGAGCAAAAAAAAAAAAAAAACTAATTTCTGTCTTTTATATGTAAGATAAATTACTGAAAATTAAAATATTCTGTTGTGCTTCTCTCTGTCTTTTTGTAGGTGACTTGAAAAACCACATCGAGACTAATATTACCAGGAAGATGCAAATTGGACTTGGAGATGTTTTTCATATGAATCAATATGTGTTTGGATACCTGATCTGATCAAACATCAAAAGTCTTCTTCTGTGAGTATGATTCTCCTAATAACAATAGCTCCTATGTTTTGCACAGTTTTATTGGCAGATGGTGGTTGTTGTATTTGGGCGGGATTGTGTTCATCCAGCTCTGCCGGGATGCTGGATAGGTCTTTTGATGGGTTCTTCCTTCTACTGTTGGTGGTTGGGAAGGGGGTTCTGCAATGTGCTGATGTTGTGGGTGGGTGAGGGTTACATTGGATCTGCCCATGGATGCCTGTTGGTCTTGGAATGTGTTTGTCCTCACTGTGCCAACCTAAACTACATGTAGCATGTCATGCCTTTAATTGAATAAAGTCAACCGTGGAACAGGGGGAACATCAAATTTCCTAGTTTTGTAACACAGATTGGCTACTAACTTTGCAAGTCAACAAAACCCACCACATGTTTTGACAAAGCTGCTAAATCAGTTCATAAATGTGCTGCTTTTTATATTATGACACAGATCTAAACACAGATATGCTAAAATCTATCAGACCGAAGAAAATACTAACATGGACATTAAATTATTGTGTTAATTTCAGTAGACACTGATATAAGCACTAGGAGTGTACGGAGATCTTGTTAAACAAGTCCAGATTTAAATCCATTTTTAAACCCTGTGGTATCAGTTTCCACTGAGGCTTTCAATCCATTCTCACTGCTTGAGCTATTTTGCAAGGAAAAACAAAATACAGATTAGTGGTAACATGACAAACTGCGGAAAGATTCAATGTGTATCAGTTTGGTAAGGCACTTTATGTGAACTAAGGATGTGTTCTTAAAGAGCTGCAGAATTCATCAAATAATGTTGTTAATCTTCATTATAATATGTAGCTCTTTTACTCATTTTTTGGTTATTTTTCTTGGATATCATATTACTTTACTTGATTGCTTAAACATTTTACCATATGTCACATTCCTTTGCTAAATATGTCAATTTAATTTTCTGTGCACATAAAAAACACGTTATACTGATCGTGTAGTAAAACGTTTCGCTGAGATATTATTGAAGCAAATCATTTTCACTGAACATTTTTCACCTTAAGCATAAAATCTGTTGAAACCCACATTTTTGCATGTTGTCCATTCATCACAGACTCTCACTTATCTGTCAGTTTTTTTTCCACCACTTGGAATCATTTTCTTTGACAGGAAACATTTTTCAGACTGTTTTATATCTTTTTTTTAAGATCATCATCCATGACAGCTAAAACTGGAGGCTGTTTGATAGATTGTCTCTCCGCTACATTTCTGCATTAAAGACGTGTGCAGATGCAGTTTTTGTGGACAGACATGCATCAGTGAGAAACTCCCACTTTGTGAAGCAAACACTTTGTTACAACATAAGAGGAACACATTACTCACATCCATACACACCACATTCCTAAAGCTTTGTATCCCCTTTCAAAACCAATAATATTTGTTAAATCCAACAGTTTTCAAGCAATATCCATGACAATAAACCATATTTGCCATCTAAGTGCAGATATCATTAATTCAAATATTGTGTTGCAAAACAGTATACAAGGTAGAGTTGTTTACATGCATTTATCCTTTTTTACAAAACGACATCCAATAAAACCGATATGTCAGCTTTTACCATCATGATAAAAGGTACTTAGATCTGCTCTTATAAAATAAAACTAATGGATTTGATCGATATTACTTACCAGAATGATAATTGAGCAAATTCCAGAAAGCTCAGATGAGCAAAGTTGGCTTTGAATCTTAAGCTGCCTGCCCAATCTCTTTCCTTTTATATTTTTCTCTCTTTCTGATTGAAAATTGCTGTCACTTACTGCTATCCCTGCAGATGTCATTCTTTTCCATTATCCCAGGGGCAAAGCTCCCAAGACATTGAGTTAATCCCTGATTGTTTCACCTTTGCTTTCTCGAGGGTGGAAACAGACAAGGAGTTTTAGATAAGTGGTGGTAGGAAGACTCTCAATACACGATGAAATAAAGAGCAGCTACGATGCAATCTGCCAGACAAATGAGGTTCTTTTTCTCAAAAATGACATTAAATTTTCATTGACAGTGAACAGCTGGTGCAAAAAGAGATTTTAAGCAGAAATCTTTGTGATTTAGTTGATGAAGATGGCTGCTTGTTGTGTTGCACTGCTGTCAAACCAGTTAACATTCAATTCAATTCAGTTTATTTATATAGTCGTCTCACATGTCGTCTCAAGGCACTTCACAAAAGTCAGGTACATACATTCCAATTAATCGTAACCATTGAACAGTGCAGTCAGATTCAGTTATTTATTCAAATTGGATAAAAGGTTTTTCTGTCTAAGTGTTAGGTTTAAACACCAAACACTTTCACAATTCTGCACAAAGAAAGACACAGAGAAGTTAGTTCATTTTAACCTGCAGGTGAGAGTGTTTCAGAGGCTGCTCAGTTACAATCCTCCACCAACACTCTGAAACAGCCCCTGCTCTCTCTGCCTTTTATTCATAAGAGAAGAGGCCCTGGTTACAGAATGTTCCAAGCACAAAAAAGGGAGAGATGCACACTCATAATGATTAGAAACAGCTGCACTGACAGAATGTTCTAGAACATCCTGTCTCTATCTTGCAGCTCTTGTACATATAAGATATAATCACTCTGAACAGCAAGCTTCACTTCTATTAAAGTTAAAACATATATAATCATTAATTAACCCTAACATTTTCCTCCTCTTTATAAATGTTTTAAACACTTGATACATCAATCATTAACCTTTTCTTCTCAGATTTTCAGTTAAGACATCATGGTGTGTTTTATCTGTACATGTCATTAAAAAAGTAGCAGGAGGTCTTTAAGTTTACTGTATACAACTAATTGTCGTTAGGGTCAGGATACAGATCAGGGAAATGCAGAGAAGTCTCTTCTTCTTCCTGGTCATCATCATCATCATCACTGGCTCCTTCTGTCTCCTCAGGTCTCAGGAGGGCATACATCTCTGACATTTCTGTTTTGACTGGCTGAATAGCAGAGGTTATTATGCGAGTGCACAAAGCTCTTATACACGGAATACAGCAACATCCACACAATGTGAGAATAGCTGCAAAGACTGCTATTGACATAAGGATAGACAACACTAATTGTTTATATTTACCAAACATTTCTCCAAACCCATCCCACATTGTGGTGTCAACTCCAGAATGATCTTTCATTTTGCTGTTAAGTGACCTAAGGCCCTCCAGGGCCTTGGTGAGGCTCCCATCAGCTGCGGTGTTATTTGGAATAAATGTACAACATTGATGCCCAAATATTGAACATACTCCACCTTTTTCAGCTAAGAGCATATCGACAGCAATTCTATTTTGGAAAGCCATTAAAGAGGTAGCTGACAATTGTTCATGGATGGCTGAGAATCCTTCTTCAGTTTTATTTCCTAGTCGTTGCACATTGTAATGGATGTAATTTATTCTGTCAACATTTTTATTTATTGTGCACCACCAGCATATGGTGGATTCAAAACCTGCTGCTACTTGATCTGCTAATTTATATTCATCAGGAACTCCTCTTGGTATTCCTATGCTATCTATATAAGTAGGGTCGTCTTTACTCCATCCTGATCTTTTTACTCTACTTTTCCAGGTATGTGGAAATATACTGGCTACTGTTCCCAACAACTCTGCCACTGAGAGTGGAATGACAGACACGGGAAATATTAATGACACTGATGCACACAAACCAGTTGTGTTGTATGGCAACCTGTCATACAGTTTATCGTCTCCACACCACCACCAGATGTCGCTGCGTGCTTTAGGTTTAAAGCTGACACCTACTGCTATGATGGAGTGACATTGATCTTTATTGAGTCTGCTTATGTTTGATCCCACACCTGTTCGGTTTATACAGGAAAAATTTCCTGGAGCAACCTTATTTGAAAACATCGGTTTTTGTTTTTCGGCGGTAGTCAAAGGATAAATCTTATCCCACATAGTACAGTTTGTTGAGAGTCTTGTGCTGTTCATTACTTCTACTAAGCATTTTTCTGTCAACGTTGAGGGGACCACCTGTAACAGTGGTCTGGCTCCCATACATACTACACAATCTGTTTTTACTGCCTGGGCAGCCTGTTCTGCCATTAAGAGCCAGTTGTTATCTATTTTAGATATTCCTGTAGTTATTTTGAACCAGTCATCCGGGGTTACTGGTTCTGTCTTAAACTCCACTAATAGTTTTAGCCCCATCTGCCATTTGTTTGTTGTGTTTTCAGGTGTGGCGGCATCATGCCGTATTACCGCAAGTGGCTTAGTAATGTTTTTAACGCATATTTGAATCTGCCAGTAATATTGGCCTTGGCTAGAATCTACATATGGTGCCGCCACAAAGTCTGTACATCCCGTGTTGTTGGGGGAGATTACAGTCAAGGTTAGACCTCCTTCATCTTTTATCAGGGTCAATTGTCTTCTCCATTTAATTGCTGGACCTGTGGACCAATCAGACCAGTCCTGTCCTGTTTCTGCTACTAAGTATTTCCAACTCCACCATTGCACATCTCCATAGGTCAAATACCACTCCCACTTCTTATACAATGCGGCATGTTTGTTTGCGCCATCACGTGCTGTTCCAAGCGTTCCCCAGGGTATTTTTACTGTAGTGGTTTTTTGTATTGGTACACATAGTTTTGTGGTTCTGATGCCTACATCATTTGGGCAGGAATTAACATTTATTTGTCTTTTACTCAAATCTTTTCTTTCTTCGTAAAAACGTTCCCATAGTAAAATAGCTCCTACAATTACCACTGAGATTATTCCAGCTACTAGCACTATTTTCTTGTGTGTGGGGGTGTACATCTTACTTATAGATTGGAACCTTTCCTAAGCACCTTTAAACAGAGTTGTGGAGATCTTCACCGGTTTGAGACAATTGTAAACTATAATTACAATTCCCTTTGTAGCCGGACTTTTCTCTGTAGGTTTGTTGAAAAGTCACAATGCTACAGCAGATACCACAATGCTATGACCACAACACAAATTATGATGGTTAGAATATACACTGCTATTAAGAAACTTATTTTAGTCATGTTCTATTATTCTTTTACAATGTGTCAGATGGATCCATGAGTTTCTTTCTGCAATCTTAATTGCAGTTCCAGTGGTCAACAACACCTGATAGGGACCTTCCCACTTAGGTGAATGCCAATGCTTCTTCTTTATGCTTTTTATCAGGACCCAGTCTCCAGGTTCAACTAATGGTTTTTCCTGTGTAGACACAAAAGGCTCATGGTCACTTGCGTGTTCATCTGTTTGTTGTTTTTGCTGTAACATTTTTCTCATGTAATCTGCTAGTGTGCTTTCATCATCAGTTTCCCATTTATTTTTAAAGAATGGTAATCTATATGGCCTCCCAAACAGGGTTTCATAGGGTGTTAGTCCTCCTGTGCTTGTGATGTTTATGTAGAGCTTTACTAAGTCTAAACATTTAGTCCATGGTCTTCCTGTTTCTTCCATGCACTTTTTTAATCGATTTTTTATTGTTCCATTCATTCGTTCTACTAGACCAGCGCTTTGAGGGTGATAAGCGCAGTGATGTCTAAGATCCATTTGTAGGGCTTCTCCTATTTTTTCTATCATTTGATTGACGAAATGAGTTCCATTATCACTATATATTTTTTCTGGAATTCCATATCTAGGTATGATATCTTTACATAGTGCTTTTGCTACGGTCAATGCATCAGGATTTTGTGTAGGAAATAACTCTATCCATTTAGAAAAAGAGTCTATTATTACTAAACAGTACTTTTTTCCTTCACTTTTATTTAATTCTATGAAATCCATATGTATGTGTTGGAAAGGATATTTTGCTTTGGGGAACTGTCCCCTTTTTGGTCTGAAGTTCCCTTGTGCATTGTGTTTGGCACAGATCAAACATGTTCTACAAAAATTTTTTGAATAAGAGTTGAATCCATATGTTGTGTATATTTTGTTCACTAATCCTACCATTCCTCCTCTCGAGACATGAGAAACTCCATGACTCGATATTGCTGCCCATTTGTATAGGTTTTTTGGTAGGATAGGTTTATTTTCTGGTCAGGTGTATATTCCTTCTTTAAGTTGAGCTCCCTTTTTTAGCCAGGTTTGTATTTCATTTTGGGGTGATTGTTGTTGCATTTCCAGTAATGTTTCATCTTTTAGTTCTATTGTTACTAGGAGAAGACTACTTGGTTGTTGTTCTGCAGCTGCTTTAGCAGTTTTATCAGCAAAGGCGTTGCCTTTAGTCACAGTGTCTGTTCCTGTGGTGTGTGCCGCACATTTGCATATTGCAAGCTTTTTTGGCAGTTGGACTGCTTGCAATAACTCTGTTAATAGTGCTGCATGTGTTACAGGTTTTCCAGTGGAGGTAATCATACCCCTATTTTTCCAATGTTGTGCAAAAGCATGCGTTGTTGCATATGCATACTGGCTATCAGTGTATATTGTTGCACTTTTTCCTGTCATTAATTTGCATGCTTCAGTTAAGGCTACTAACTCAGCAGCTTGCGCTGAGTAGTGTGAAGGGAGTGCTTCTGCTTTTAGTACTTTATTAAGAGTCACTACAGCATATCCGGTTTTTGTTTTACCTTTCTCATCCTTTTTGGAAGACCCGTCTACAAATAATATTTCTCCTTCTGTCAAAGGAGTATCTTTTAAGTCTTTTCTGCTTTTTGCTATTTCCTCAGATAATGTTTCACAATCATGAGTTTCTCCATCCTCCTCTGTGGGGATTAATGTTGCTGGGTTTAGTGCTGTACACCGTTCTATTTTGAGATGTGGTTGTGACAGCAGGATAGACATACAGGAAAGATGTCTTGCAGGTGACAGAAAACTCATTTTAGTTTGCAAAAGCAGTGCTGAAACTGCATGAGGTACTTTCAAAGTGAGTGGATGGAATAGTACAACATCTGCGCTAGACGTGACTGCTAGGGAAGCAGCCACCACTGCTCTAACGCAATGTGGAAGGGCACACGCCACTGCATCCATTTTGGTTGAATAGTAGGCTACTGGTTTATATTTACTTCCATGTAGCTGTGTCAACACGGAGGTCATGAAATTTCCTTTGCAGTCTACCATTTGTACAAAGTCTTTGTTGTAATCTGGTAATGCTAACACACAACTTCCCACCATAGTTTGTTTCAATTTACAGAGTGCATCTTCTGCTTCAGAACTCCATTTTAGGTAGTCAGACATTTTAAGTTCCTCTTTGTACATCAGGCTTTGCAAGGGTGCTGTTAGCTCTGCATAATTTGGCACCCAACTTCTACAGTAATTAGTGAGTCCTAAAAAAGACATCATTTGTTTCTTTGTCAATGGTTTTGGTGCTTGCAGAATTGCAGTTTTCCTTTCCTCCATTATTGTTTTTCCCCCTGAACTGAGCTGATGGCCCAGATATTTCACACTTTCCTTACAAAACTGTAATTTGTTTTTGCTGACTTTGTGGCCTTCTTTAGCCAAATGTTTCAGGAGTGCTATGGAGTCTTTTTTGCATTTTTCTTCGGTTTCAGATGCAACTAGTATGTCATCCACATACGTGAGCAATTGGCTCTGTTGTGGTGGGTCAAAAGTGGCCAAGCTGGATGTAAGAACTTGGGAGTAGATGGTGGGGCTTTCACAATATCCTTGTGGTAATCTGGTATAAGTGTATCTTTTCCCTTTAAAGGTGAAAGCAAACCAGTATTGACTGTCTTTGTGTAGTGGTACAGAAAAGAATGCATTGCTTATGTCCACCACAGTGAAGTATTTTGCTTTTGGGTTCAAAGAGTTTAATAACGTGTGTGGATCTGCTACACACGGAGATCTTTGTATTACTGCATTATTTACCGCTTGTAAATCTTGAACCATCCTCCATCCCACAGATGGGGGTGCCTTTTTTACAGGGAATATTGGTGTGTTACAGGGTGATTCAGCACACTCAATTAATACTCCAGCCTTCTTTAAATCTTCAATAACAGGTTCTATTCCCACCATTGCATCTGGTTTTAGAGGATATTGTTTAACTCTGGGTCTGTACTCTGTTTTTGGTCTTATCACAACAGGAAGTGCTCCTTTTACCAGGCCAACATCAGTAGGTCCTTGTGACCATAGTCTCTCAGGAACTTGTTTAAGTAGTTCCTCTTCTTCTTTTGTGAAAAAGATGTGTCATTTTTGTTTTGGGTCTAGGTGCACTCCAGCCTGGACAGTTACTGTCCAGAACAATGCCTTTTTGGTCATTTCAGTGGACTGGCTATACCATGTGTTCATGCCGGTTACCACCCAATCCCTTGCTCTTTCACCTCTGTCCACTAGTTTTGCTAAGTTTTTCCATTCTTCCTTTTTGTCTTTGCATAAGGATATGTGTGGCCCAGAAAGTTGTCTGAACAGTGGTTTGACAGTTTCTGGCAATATTACTGCAGCTGCTGCATTTGCTTCTACATCTGAGTACACATATGAGACTGTTATCTTTGTTGGGGTCATCCTGTTCAGTTCACTCATGTACTTGGTGTCTGGCTTTGCAGTATACCACATTGTCACATGTAATTCATCTGGTGACATAACATCTTGTGGGCTCCGCATTGATTGTTTGCCTTCATCCACTAACGATGCCCCTGTTGCAGTTGGCGGTTTGTTAGGGATGTCTAAAGTGTAGTAATAATTTGGTGTTCCCGTCCCTTGTACTACATAGACTTCCTCAGGTTTGCCTCTGACCACTCTCAAACCCTCTGGGGTTGGTGTTAGGCTTAGGCAGAGGGCTATTAAGCCATCTCTTCCTAATAGGTTCACTGGACATTCTGGTAACATCAAAACTGATAACTGACATGTTTTTCCTTCTGGATCTCTGATCCATAAGGGTTCTGTTTCATTTACTTGTTTGATTTTACCTTGTGCGGCCTGAACTGTGGTACATTTCCCACTGGGTCTCACATATGGTAATTGTTCTCTAATTGTTGTCCTGCAAGCTCCACTATCACAAAGAAACGTGATAGGTGTGCCTTGTACCAGCAGGGTTATTTCAGGTCTTATTTTTTCAACATAGAATAGGTCATCTAAATTTAGTATTTCCTCATCTTCTGAGGTGGTTTTCTCTTGTATTAAATTTTGATCCAATTCTGTCCCGTTTGTCTCACGATCTAGTCATGCATTTTTAGTTTGTGGGGGAGGACCTCCCCTACAATCCCTGGCTAGATGTCCTTCTTTACCGCAGGACCAACATGCTCTAAGATTTTGTGCTCCAAAGTGTCCTCTACCTCTTCCTCTACCTCGGCCTCTGCCTCTTCCCCTGCCCTGTGACTGTTGATAGTACACAGTGTTGTCCTCCTCTTGGTAAAACACTGCGTCTCTGACTGTGTCCTTTTTACCCTTTTTACTTTTTATAACTTTTTCAGCATGCAGCGCATGATTTATGTAGTCTGCAAGCGAGCCCCCACTCATTCCTATGTAGTGCCGGTTCACCCAGCCATGTATGTCGGGTGTTGAGCCTGAGTGGAGTGCATTTTTTAGTTGCTGCTGATAAGCACCATTTTCATCCTCGCTTGGTTCCAGTCCACTGTGAACTTTAAAAACTTTCGCCATTCTTACTCTGTATTCATCAAAAGGTTCATCTGGTTTTTGTTTACATCTTCCTATTTCAGTGTAATTTGCTCTCTTTTTATATTTTCCTTTTACTCTATCCAGGAGAGGATCTAACTGGGTTGTTAGCTCTCCGCTACCAGCTGCAAGAGGTGCTCCTAATGCAGTTGATGGATTATAACCTCCCTTCACGTGATACCAGTCAGGGCCTAGTTTGCACATCCATGCTTGTTGGACTTCCATTCCATTCAGATGGTAGGCTTTTCTAAGATCCTCCATCTGCCTCACACTCTCATCCACATCCTCTCTAGGGTGTGGGATTCCTTCTACAGCCTTTTTAACATCATCTTGGGTCCAAGTTCGATAAACTCTAATTATGTCTGATTGGCCTTCTGCGCCTGCTCGTGGGTTAGGGAGTTCAATGAGGGGAAAAGTTTGCACATCCCCTCCTTCATCTAGGGTCATGGGACTAACCCTAGGTAATGGAGATAATAAATGTCCCAATGTTGCAGACCATTTACCCACTGCACCAGTGCTTCGAGTAGCAATTGGTGTTCGTGGTGTATATCCAGGTGGTGATGGTGGTGGTGGAGCAGTGGGTGCATCTATATCATTTCTCCCCACTGCCCCTCCCTGTTGCTGCAGTAACTGCTGTTGCAACGCTAAGTAGGGACCAGAATATTCATTATCTTCCCTTCTGTGAAACATTATGTTCTCATGTCCTGCTTCTTTCCATTTTGCTTCCTCTTTTTCTCTCTTTTGCTCTTCTTCACTTGCTTTTTTTTTTCTCTTTATTTTGTCGCTTCCTTTCCTCTCTTTCCTGTTTTGCCAGTCTTTCTCCTTCCTCACGTTGTTTTGCTATTTTAACCCAGACTTGAGTCTGTGCATAACCTTCCTTTCTCATTTGTTTTTCATTATTTTTGCATTTAATTTTTATTTTATTCTGTAATTCTGTTAGGGCACTTGTAGACAGCTTTCCATTATAATTATAGGTTTTTATCCAATAACATAGGGGTTCTACTGCATCTTGATTTTCTTTTTCTACCGCTTTCCAATCTTTGCATGTAAGGTTATCAAGTAACTTTTGTTTCTCTTTACTTTGCCCCTTTCCCATTTTGAACTAAATTTAGATCCAGTATGTTTTTTAATACCTGGTGTATTCTAAATACTGGATTTATGTATTTGAAAACAGGATGGTGATCAAGAAGTCAGTTGTGGTAAAATCCACTTCAACCCTGTTCAGGTGGGATTTTCTTGCCTACAAGCATCCACAAAGGCTCACCATTTACTATCTGTTTTCAGTTTATATGAAAGGTAAGGACCTAATGGTCATTACGATTCCATTCACTCTTCCACACGTTTTTCAGTCACACTTTTTTACGCGTTTTACTCTTACTGTAATTACTTTCACAAAAACATAACAGAGGACTCCGCCGTCCTGTGTAGAGTTTAATTAGTCTATTTCAACTAAGGGAGTCTACCCTCCTGCGGAATTTAACTGTCTATTTTAGTTCAACAGAGGACTCCGCCGTCCTGTGTAGAGTTTAATTAGTCTATTTCAACTAAGGGAGTCTACCCTCCTGCGGAATTTAACTGTCTATTTTAGTTCACCTGATAGTGTCTAGAATTGTCAGGGTTTCTCTATACTGTACTATTTTAGGTCATTTGCATTTCATCACTCATTCCTTTTAAATGAAAGACCTACTCACTGGTTCTCTGTGTCCTCGGGAGTACCGTCAGCCGTCAGACCCCAGCCTGTCAGGGAGGGACCAGTCCCGGAAAGGGTATTAGTACTGTGGCCACAGATTTGTCTGGAATCTCACTCACCCACTGGGATCGTCAAGCGTCTTGGCCTCCGGCTCGAAGGACCATTTATGTTAGGTTTAAACACCAAACACTTTCACAATTCTGCACAAAGAAAGACACAGAGAAGTTAGTTCATTTTAACCTGCAGGTGAGAGTGTTTCAGAGGCTGCTCAGTTACAATCCTCCACCAACACTCTGAAACAGCCCCTGCTCTCTCTGCCTTTTATTCATAAGAGAAGAGGCCCTGGTTACAGAATGTTCCAAGCACAAAAAAGGGAGAGATGCACACTCATAATGATTAGAAACAGCTGCACTGACAGAATGTTCTAGAACATCCTGTCTCTATCTTGCAGCTCTTGTACATATAAGATATAATCACTCTGAACAGCAAGCTTCACTTCTATTAAAGTTAAAACATATATAATCATTAATTAACCCTAACACTAAGGAAACCCAGCAGATTGCATCCAGTCAGTGACTTGCAGCATTCCCTCCTCCCAGATGAGCATGTAGAGACAGTGGACAGTCCATGGCGTTGACTTTGCAGCAATCCCTCATACTGAGCATGCATGTAGCGACAGTGGAGAGGAAAAATTCCCTTTTAACAGGAAGAAACCTCCAGCAGAACCAGGCTCAGTGTGAGCGGCCATCTGCCACGACCGACTGGGGGTTAGAGAGAGCAGAGCAGAGACACAAAGAGAACAAATAAGCACTTATCCAGGAGTCCTTTCTATAGGAAGGAAAAGTAAATGTTAGTGGATGTAGCTCCTTTAGTCATTTCACCTAGAAAGAATGAACAGATAAACTCTGAGCCAGTTTTCAAGGTTAGAGTCTGAAAGAGAGCACATAGAGTTTGTCACAGTAAAAGCTCAGTCAATGGCCATGTCTAGGAGAGAGAAAGGGTTAAACACTGAAAGACAAGGCCATGTGGATCACCGGTAGAGGGTGAGCATTAAGTTATGTCCAGCAGAAGCTTGGACCATGCCCCTCTCCAGAAAGGTGTCACAGGTAGACACAGAGTCAGGCCAGTTGTAGCTTTTAGGAAGAGAAAAGAGGGAGAACATAGAGTTAAAAACTGAAATAACAGCAAATAATGCAGAATTAGAGAGTAGTGTGAGAATGTAGCAAAGAGGGTGAAAGTGGTCATTATGTCCTCCAGCAGCCTAAGCCTATAGCAGCATAACTACAGAGATACCTCAGGATAACCTAAGCCACTCTAACTATAAGCTTTACCAAAAAGGATAGTTTTAAGCCTAGCCTTAAAAGTAGACAGTTTGTCCATCTAGAGCCCACTGATGGCCATTGTTATACTAAAAACCACAACGATTGGGATACCTCTCTCTGTCAGATTGATTATAACCATTGGAAAAGAGAGGGGGTCATACATGTAACAGAAATGGAGGGTGTGTTTGCACCTCAACCATAACTGAGCCGGTTTAGGCTAAACCTGACTCCCCCTTACTCCATCCAACAGGGAGGGAAGAAGATGGAGGTAAAAAAAAAAAAGGAAGATAGCTCAAGATAACCTAAGCAACTCTAACTATAAGCTTTATCAAAAACGAAAGTTTTAAGCCTAGCCTTAAAATTGGACAAGGTGTCTGCATCACAGACTAAAACTGGGAGCTCGTTCCACAGGAGAGGAGCCTGATAACTAAAAGATCTGCCTCCCATTCTACTTCTAGAGACTCTAGGAACCACCAGTAAACCTGCAGTCTGAGAACGAAGTGCTTTGTTTTGAACATATGGAACAATCAGATCTCTGATGTATGATGGAGCTAGATCATTAAGGGCTTTATATGTGAGGAAGATAATTTTAAATTCTATTCTGGATTTAACAGGGAGCCAATGAAGGGAAGCTAAAATAGGAGAAATATGATCTTTCTTTTTAATTTTCATCAGAACTCTTGCTGCAGCATTTTGAATCAGCTGAAGGCTTTTAACTGCATTTTGTGGACATCCTGATAGTAACGAATTACAATAGTCCAGCCTTGAAGTAACAAATGCGTGGACTAGTTTTTCAGCGTCACTCCTGGACAGGATATTTCTAATTTTGGCAATGTTCTGGAGATGAAAAAAGGAAATCCTAGAAACCTGTTTAATATGGGATTTAAATGACATGTCCTGGTCAAAAATAACACCAAGGTTTTTTACTTTATTATCGGAGGTCAATTTAATGCCATCCAGGTTAAGTGATTAACTAAGCAGTTTCTTTTTTAAAGACTCCGGTCCAAAGACGACAAATTCTGTCTTGTCTGAATTTAGAAGCAGAAAATTTAAAGTCATCCACGTTTTTATGTCTTCAAGACATGCTTGTAGTCTATCTAACTGGTTGGCCTCATCAGGATTCATGGATAAGTAAAGCTGATTGTCATCAGCGTAACAGTGAAAATGTATTCTATGCTGCCTAATAATTTTACCTATTGGAAGCATACATATAGTAAAGAGAATTGGCCCAAGTACTGAACCCTGTGGTACTCCACAATTAACCCTGGAGTTTAAAGATGATTTATCATTTACATGAACCAACTGCAATCTGTCAGACAGATAAGATTTAAACCAGCCTAGCGCTGTTCCCCTGATCCCTACAGCTTATTCCAGCCTTTCTAAGAGAACATTGTGATCGACTATCAAATGCAGCACTGAGATCTAACAGAACCAGTACAGACACAAGTCCATTATCTGAGGCCATAAGAATATCATAGTGACTTTCAGTAGAGCTGTTTCAGTGCTATGATGAGCTCTGAAGCCTGACTGAAACTCTTCAAACAGGTCATTGCTGTGTAAACGCTCACACATTTGATTAGCAACTATTTTCTCAATAATTTTAGATAAGAATGGAAGATTGGATATAGGTCTGTAATTTTTCAAGTCATCTCGATCAATATATATCTGGGCTAATTTTATAAGTCTCAGTCAATAAGGCACATATTCCTAGTCTCTGATGTGGCTCTTCTTTTTGTTAGAATACTGTGTTGCTGCAATATATACCTAGACATCAATTCACCATATTCATGTTAGAAAAAGTATTTTGTTGGTTAAACAACAATCAAATATTTCTTTACAACAATACATATATGTATATATATATATATATATATATATATATATATATATATATATATATATAAAGATAAAGATATATATCTATATGTACAGTACAGACCAAAAGTTTGGACACACCTTCTCATTCAAAGAGTTGTCTTTATTTTCATGACTGTGAATATTGTAGCTTCACACTGAAGGCATCAACACTATGAATTAACACATGTGGAATTATATACTGAACAAAAAAGTGTGAAACAACTGAAAATATGTCTTATATTCTAGGCTCTTCAAAGTAGCCACCTTTTGCTTTGATTACTGCTCCGCACACTCTTGGCATTCTGTTGATGAGCTTCAAGAGGTAGTCACCTGAAATGGTTTTCACTTCACAGGTGTGCCCTGTGCTTTGGTCTGATGAGTCCAAGTTTGAGATCTTTGGTTCCAACCATCGTGTCTTTGTGTGGCGCAGAAGAGGTGAACGGATGGACTCTACATGCCTGGTTCCCACCGTGAAGCATGGAGGAGGAGGTGTGATGGTGTGGGGGTGCTTTGCTGGTGACACTGTTGGGGATTTATTCAAAATTGAAGGCATACTGAACCAGCATGGCTACCACAGCATCTTGCAGCGGCATGCTATTCCATCCGGTTTGCGTTTAGTTGGACCATCATTTATTTTTCAACAGGACAATGACCCCAAACACACCTCCAGGCTGTGTAAGGGCTATTTGACCAAGAAGGAGAGTGATGGGGTGCTGCGCCAGATGACCTGGCCTCCACAGTCACCGGACCTGCACCCAATCAATATGGTTTGAGGTGAGCTGGACCGCAGAGTGAAGGCAAAAGGGCCAACAAGTGCTAAGCATCTCTGGGAACTCCTTCAAGACTGTTGGAAAACCATTTCAGGTGACTACCTCTTGAAGCTCATCAACAGAATGCCAAGAGTGTGCGGAGCAGTAATCAAAGCAAAAGGTGGCTACTTTGTAGAAGCTAGAATATAAGACATATTTTCAGTTGTTTCACACTTTTTTGTTCAGTATATAATTCCACATGTGTTAATTCATAGTTTTGATGCCTTCAGTGTGAAGCTACAATATTCATAGTTATGAAAATAAAGAAAACTCTTTGAATGAGAAGGTGTGTCCAAACTTTTGGTCTGTACTCTATATGCGAGAGAGAGAGATCTATACATATAGATATATAAATATATAAATATATTTATATATCTAAATATATTTATTTCACTGAAAACACTCAAATTATGAATTATGTATTGAACCATTTTCCAAGTTTTTTGAAGGTCCCAAAAAGGTTTCTTTGGAGTTTGGCTTCTTTTTTAGTCATGTCTTAGTCCTTGTTTTAAAAACTATGACTCTTTTTCCTTTTACTTTTCAATTATGTTCTACTGTGTGTCAGGATCTGGGTTGTGTTTGTGTTTTTGCACTTGCTTCATGTGTTCAGTGTTTTCAGACGGTGCTGGAGTTCTCAGTTGTGCTGGGTGACAGGTGCAACTTATTCTACTGATTACTTTGAGGAGTACTTAAGCAGGAGGCTGCCCGCAGTTTGATGCCAGAGCGTTTTGCTCTCAGTGGTAACAAGCTCAAACCAAACACTAAGTCTATGGTTTGTTCTTCGACCTCGTGTAACTTTGTTTATGCTCTTTTGCAGGCTAAGTAAACCTAAACCCTGGATTTATGTCACTGAATACTGACTACATGTCCGGAAGTCTTTCTGGATGATCAAGACTATCTACGTTCTGAGGACTTCATTTCCTATCTCCTCTCTACTTTTGGATTCACATCAAGCTGGCAGTTTCCTGCTACCTTCATCTCCTGGACCAAGCCGTAAGCATACCCTGTCCACCCTCCAATGTAAGCATCTGCATACCGAACTCATTCCTGTTTTGCTCCGAGCTCACACAGATCAGCACCTAAAGAACCTTCTACAAACTCAACGTCGACAAACCTGGTTCCTGAATCCCTCTACCCCTGGCGACCTGACCACATATTTAGTAAGCTGTTCTCTTGATCACATTAATTCCTTGTACTTAGTTCGATATCATTCAGTTCCCTGTTTTTCACCAGTTCTCTTCCCCTCTTCCCATACAGTTGCGGAATCCTCCGTTACGTTCCTGATTATCATTGTCTCAATAAACATCCTTTTACATATTCTGTTCTCCGGAGTGTTCTCTGTATGTGGGTCAGATGTATTGCAAACAAAATGATACAGTGGTGGTTTCAAAAAAAATATTTGAAGTTTCTTTTACTGTAAGATGATAAAAGATAAAGGCATGTGAGTACCTGTGTGAGGGACTATATAAGATAATTTTTCTTGTTCAGAGAAAATTGTGTTAATCTCTGACTTGTTGTGAAAGTGTTGCGTTTGTGCAACAGCTAAAGTAAAAAAATTGTATACGTTTTTATTTTGTGTTAAAAGCTCGTAATTCTACAGAAAAAATACAGAATGTTATATATTAAATTCTTGTATATTGGCAAATGTTATTTGCTCATTTCTGCAAAACTGTTGATTGCTGAATCTACTGCTGTGACTAATTAACATAATGACTATGTGATTCCTGCAGACTTGGACCCCTAGGATGCAATTGTGATTTCTGAATAAGACATTTTCATTAGGAAACAACTAAGAGAAAACTGTTTATAACATCACTAATAGGTTATTAATTTTAATCAAGAAGGGGAATTTCATACCATACTACAATATTCTGATCACTTCTCTTCATTTGCTAATGAACAGTACTTGGAGACCTCAATCACTTATCTAGTTTTTTTTTTTTCTTTTTTGAGCCAATTGTAAGAGGCTGACAGCACATCTCAGCTCAGTACTGATTGCTTGCAGCAAATTTTCTTCTAACAAAACTTTCCTTTGTTCTAGCAGATCTCTGTCAGGTGATGTCAGCTTGTTTTCTTTAGTTAGAAAATGAACTCTCTGGAGTTTGAGTCTTTACATTTATCCTCCTTTGTTGTTCTGTTTCGTTTGGGACAAGGCAGAACACCGATTTGCTTTGGGCCACTGTATTTTCAATTGTCACTTCTGTGATTATTCTTTAGGTTTTTATAAACCAGCATTATTAAGCTTTTAACTTAATTTGCAGAAGAGCAAAGGTACAGTATGTTACAGGGCTTTCAGCAATCTGAGGTTTGGGCCTACTGTATCTGTCGTCTGCCTCTATGAATTGGAACACAAAACCTTTTGATTACGTCTAGGTTTCAATAAGCAAAACAATATGACTATTCTGAAAAGACTAGAACCAACCTATATGGACAAAAATTATTTTAAGGGGAAAAATTTGGGATTTCTTTCGTTTTAAACGCCGTATAAATTAAGGATATATTCATATATTATACAAACAGAATATGTATATTAAAGATAAGGTATAGCTTTCTTCAATAAGCAGTTTTTTCTAAAACAAAGTAACTTTTTTTTTTTAACCCCAATATTAATCTATTAAGAAAATTGAATTTGTTTTTACTGAATCTCCTTTTTGGAGTTTCTTTTCCTTTGTGATAACTTTGTAAAATATGAATAGTTTAAATTGTTTTGTAGTTTCTTAAAAATATCTTGGTTGTATGTACGTAAGATGGGAACAACAGTAGAGTCTGACCTGTTGTGTTAAAGGCAGAGTTCAGTATTTGTTTTTTATTTGTTTTTTTTTTTATGGTAGGTTATTACAAATAAATATTTTACCTGCAGAGACTCTTTATTATCTTCAGGATGACAAAACAAAGATTATTGTAGTGTTAACGGCTTGTTAGCATGTGATTTGAGTGTGTTTGTATGCTACGTAGGCAATGACATTTTCTATCCTACATTTGGTGTTCCTACTCATAGCACTCGCCAGACATTTGGTACCTGGTAAAGATCGGAGCAAATTCCTTAAAAATAAAACATAATCTGAAAAAAATAGAAAACATCCCTAATCTGAGTACATTTATTCTGTGAGGAAAACAACTCACATTAAGACATGCTTTTTTATAAATAACCTTATTTAAGGCACCCTTGATTTTAATACTTTGCACAACTTCCTTTTGCCAGTAAGGCAGCCCTTAGTCTTGTCCTATAACATTTCACAAGGATTTAGGTTGGATGAGAGAAGATGTCTGGAGGATTCGGCCGTATATTTTAAATTGTTATTAATCTCAAAAACTTAATGAAGATCTATATTAGGTTTTTTGGCACAGTGCACTCGATTCCTATTTAGAATTCCCTGGCATTTTAGGAGTTCAGGATGCCATTCACTGTAACAGGTTTCCAAGATCCTTTGGAGGAGAAACAGACACAGAGCTTCATCGAACATCCACAGTATTTACTAGTGAGCATGAGGTGCTTGTCTACAAAATAAGCCTTGGTTTATGCTAGAGCTACATCTAGTTTTTGTTGATAAAAAGCTCCTACTTAGGCTTTTTTTTTTAATAAAACACTTGGTCCTAGTTATAGTCCCAATAGCTTTCAATGAATTCATCAACTTTACATTTGTGATAGTAGTACAGAAAGGCTTCTTCCTAGCATCTCTTCCAGAATTTTGGCAATCTACATAGCCTGTGATGTTTTTTGTAAAGACTTGACAAAACCAAGAAGCTAATCTCTGCTGCGCTTCTCCAGCAGTGATCTTTGGAGCCTTTTTTCACCTCTTTTACCATTCTGCACATTCTATGTTATGGCCATATGAATGTGGGTCCTTGTCCAGCCTCATTTTTCACACTTTTAGTTGTTTAAAACGATTTAATTATTGTTCTGACAGTTAATAAGCACATGTTTAAGAAAGTAAATCTTATTTGTAGTCTTACTTTAATATGTTTCCCATTTTTAAGAGTGCCTTAGAGAAATGGGTGTCTGTGTCAGGTCATGATTATAACCCATGGAAACAAAGCATTGAATACTAAATAAAAGCTCCAATATCCAAAAATATTAAAGCATAATCAACATAATACTTCAGCTACATTTATTTTACAGTAACTGCTTGAACTGAATGTGCCAATAGGTTTAGCACTTGTGCATTGTCAGAAACATTTCATAATGTGAGTATGCTGAAAAAGTTTACTCAAATTAACGGTTGTTCTTTCTGTGCTTGATGATGGTGCTGCAAGAACAAAATAATTTATTTTGTTGCTTTTTGCACATCTTGAAAGGGGAGAGTGTGCTGTAATAATCTTCTCTGGGAAAATATATCTGATTTTCACCAAATTCATCCTAGAATTACCCTTAAAACATCTTTTCATCCTAAAGATGCTCACTGATTGGTGACCACATCCAGAAAACTTTATCTGTTAAATGTCCTTGACAACTTTATCCATTTTCTCATTTCTTTACAAATACTGGTGCGAGAAGTTACAGCAAAAATCCAAACCTCTTTTTCCACCCTGAAATAGCAGACATTTCTTTGAAAACCTGTCAGGGTTACAATGGTCAACCACTTTAAAAAAAACATGTAGCCTTCTATTATTATAAGAATAGTGAAGTGGTAAAATAGCTTTTTCTCAAATTAAGTAATTAAGTGTAAATATGCCCCTGAGGGTACAAAATGTATCTGCAGCAAAGGAAAAGATTTCTGGACTTTAAATTGCCTTCTTGCTCCATCTTCTCTCAGCAGGTTATCAAAGAGATGATAACATGTTAGTCTCACCCTGCGATCTCTTGATTGCTCAGTGGTTTAACAATCTGGCTTCTTATTCCAACCTGTGCTTCCTCTTCCATCCTATTTCAGTTTTCCAGCAGCCACATTGGGGGCACCAGCCACTGGTCTTGTCAACCCCATCACAGCTACCTAATCCTCCTCATTAGGCTGGGCCTCAAGGCTCTCCTTACAGTTCGTCTGTTCCCACATGCTATGCACCCTACTTGTGGCTTTCATTTTTGACAGTGTGTGGAAATGTCATGAATTTTCCATGTGCAGTGTATGTCAGAATGCTAATCTACCGGTCAGAGGTAGAACTAGAGAAAAATGAGAAAAAAATTAGGTTGCGGTCATTTAATTCTCCAGCTTTTGCCCTCTATCCAGGGAATCCCTCCTTTTTCTTGTCATTCAAATGTTTTTATTTTTCTAATGCTGTAAAACCAAACTCCCTCTGAAATTTAAGTGTGAAAAAAAACAACAAATTAAACCCATAAAAATCCTCTCATCGTCTCATGTAAAGGTTGTGGCAGAGCAGAAAAATGCTGAGAGGATCTATATTAACCCTCCTTTGAAGATGAGCTCTCTGGTTTTCCCTATTAAAAACCTGTTTTTGTGACTCATCGTAGAAACAACTGAGACAAATCGGGACCTGCATTTATCGGTGGTCGACCCGACTCGGAATACGTTGGCTATCTGGTTGCATGACGCCCTCTGACAAATGAAGCTAAAACTCCGGTGACAGCAGTGGCAGAAGATGGGCTCAAAGAAAAAAACACCTAAAAGTTTAGCAGCTTTAGCTCCTTATCCAAAAATATGTTCAGAGTGATAGGATGTTCTATTTATAAATGGCTTGCAGAAGGGATTTTTTTCTTTTTAATCTGAGGCAGGGAGGGGAATGGGCGTGAAATGCTGTACCAGAGGAGTTTAATGTGTCTGACAAGGTATTAAACTGAAGAACCACAGGCAGTGGAGGTGATAACAGCTGAATATTATTCACCAGTTTCTTTTTTGTGCTGCATGTGACAAGGATGGTACCTTGAATGAAAGATGTACTAATGTTTGAAGGAAATTCAAATGTTTTAGATGTTTTGGGAGACCTAATTAAAGACTCCCCAGTAAAGGAATGACCTGAAAATTTAAGCTCACTGACACAAAAACTAAGACTGCAGTTCTTTACAATAAAAACAAGCAGAAAAAACACAAAAGATAAAAAACATAAAAGATAAAAACTAGTTAAAAGTCTGACTAAATTAGTCTTCAGTTGCGTCTTTAAAGAATCAACAGAATCAAGACAACTCAAAGATGGAGGCAACGAATTCCCCAATCTTTGGGCCACAACTCTAACGGATTAATTTCCTCTGGTCTTAAAATGTGTTCATGGGACCATTAACAGCCTTTTAGTGAAAGATCTCAGACTACAAGAAGAGGTGCTAAGCTCTATTAAAACACTGCAAAACAGTAGTTATGTTTAAAATACAAACTCAACATGGAGGCTAATCAAAGTGCTACAATATTATCGTAGCCTTGTTATCCAGATTGAGAAATGTATCCAAAATGAACGTATGTCACACCTTGGCATCCCTGTTGGATTATAAGGTATGTTGTTTATACTCAATCATCATGAATCATCAAAAATGTCATTTTAACTCTCTTAACAATGCAAGGTAAACATTAGACATACATACTTATCTGATAATAACAGTTCTTGATTTAGCTCAATTTTTATTCAAGCTGAAGGTTTCCTTTTTGGAACAGGTCATCACTTTTGGCCTCTGCATTTCAGTCAATGAACATTTAAAACATTTTATTTAATCAAAAGGTGATAGTCTGGGTCAGTAGAGGGAATGCTGGACATTATTAGGTGTTCCAACTGGACAAGGATCCCAAGCATATAAAAACTAATTGTCAGATAAAACTAGCTAAACCATCTAGAATAACCTTCCCAAAGCTCAAACCTTAACCTTCCATGCCAGGAAACCAACTAATTTCAATTAACCCTACCAGTTTTGTCTAGCAGACTAGTCAAATAGACAGTCCAAATTATGCCAGATGGTTGTTAATGGCTACAAAAAGCTTGTTATAAAGGTAGAACTCACTAAGGGACATTGAATCAAACATTAGAGGGCCTCTATATATTTTTAACCAAATGCGGAATAAAAAAAAAAATCATAACTATACAAACCTGGTTTTAAAAATCATTTTTGTTTGTTGAACTTTCATGTACTATACCAGAAAAAAGAAATAGAACAAACGTTTCCTTTTAAGGCTTTAAATAAATTACATTCATGCTAGTCATAATATGTAAACCTCGCCAGAAAAGTTTTGTTTTTTTTGTTTTTTTTTACAAAGTAGTATGTTTTGGCAGTCATTATGTTAAAGTAATTAATGTGGAGTGTGGAAAGGTAGCTGAATTTCAGTGACATCAATTTGTACCAACATCGTTTTCGGCTGAGACCACTTTCTCATCCATATCATATTCACCTAGTCTACAGTTGTTTTTGCCTTGCTGTTCTCACAGTACTCCATAGTTCATCTTATGGAACATCTCTATGTCTGTCAGTGTCACTTTTCCCTCAGTGAATAATCAAAACCATAGAAGGAACCAAGACAATGTCAAGAAACTGATCCTGGCTGTCACTGGAGATATGTTTTTGTAACCCAGCAACCTCAGTCCCTTGAGAAGAATGTACGGAAAATAAGACCCATAGCTTTCCATCAGAACAAGAACTGTCACTGAAAACACATTTTTTATTTTTTTATTTTGTCATTTATCTGATAAAACATGGACAAAAAGTGCAAAAAGACTGGTCTAAGAATGTAGTCTAGATGGACTCCTATAAAACAGTAAGAAAAACAATTCTATTCCCCAAGACAAACAATAGTTTTGGGCTTTTTTTAACTTGAATTTCATTGATTAATTTGTTAGTAGTATTTATATATGTTAAATTACATACATTTAGGTGGTCCTTGATGTATAGCAATTAAACTATGTTTTGCCTTTTTGGAAAAAGTATACTTATGTCATAAATTTATGAACTTGGGTCATTATTTTATAATGAATATTTGTTTTATAAAATCAGAGTCAGAATATTAAGTACCATCTTCATTGAAGCCAGGCTAAAGTGACAGACTATGTTAATTCCACTCCAAAGGTTTATATACAGAGTGAAGCCATAAATTGTTCATAACCCTGGCAAATTTATATTTGTAATAATTCCTATTTAAACAAAAAGTTTGTTTTTGATGGAAAACTAAACAAGTATCTCTCAAAGATGATAAAACACTGTAAAAGGATTATGACTTGAAAACAATTCTGTTATTAAAATCGCTGGTCTATTGAAAATTAGCAAACAATAATTAGTGGAGAAAACTCTTTTCACAGTACCACAATAAAACCTGATAACTTCTAATAACTGCTGACTAGCTTTTTGCATATTTCTACTGTATCTTTATTCATGAACTTAACGTCTTTGAGGTTATAATGCCTCCTTGCCATCACCCTGTCTTTAGCTCCCTCTACCGCGATGAAGGTTTGTTTTGCGGTAGGAAACGTTACTAGTGTTGTCAACATTAACAACAAAATGGTATAAAAAATAGCAAATGGCTTGGATGTGTTACGTTTTACTAAAGGTGAGGACACAGATGCTAATAAAAGTTTTTATGAACGAACAGAACAGCAAGAGCACAACTCCCTGATTTGGGAAGTTGGAGCTACAGTGTCAACAAGGATTCCAAAGTAAGATGTTTTTGAATTGATGTGACCTTTAGTTTATATTTCCTGAGTTAGTTATTAGTTATTTTGCTAATTTATTATAGTGATTTGTGAACTCAGGCTGAGGGGTGTTTTCCACTCAGTTTGGACATATGAAAGTTACTGAAAGGAATCAGTAACAGGGAAAGTGAATGAGGGAAGAACTGCATGAACTAAGAATGATGAGAAGGGAGAGAAAATCACCTGGTTAAATGTACATTTCTTCTGTAGTATGAGCCTCTAGTTCCAAGTAAAAGTAGTTGTTTTTTTCTTTTGGCTAAATACGGCAATTTTGGTATTTTTGGTACATCAACTGAGGAAAATAGTAAAATAATTAAAGAAATGTTAATATTAAAAGGATTATCCTAGTTTCTAAACATATCCAGCTACTAAAGGGTATCTGAAACAAAAATCCTATTTTTATTTGTTAAATTGGAATTTTCCAGTAAACGCTCTAATGTTTTTGGAGAGGACTGTGATTATATTATGTCTCTTTTAGAATAGTGAATGTCTGATAGAAGAGGCGAGATAAGGAAAATAGACTGATAGAATAGTAAAGCTAAGAGCAGGGAAAGAGGAGATGAGTCTTAGAAAAAGGAGGAGAGTAAAGAAGACAGACATAACTACTGCTATTTATGTTTTTAGGAAATGCTAACAACAGTGTGGATAGACTTTCCTGCCATTACACTTGATTTTTATAGTTTAATTATGAATAAATATTTTTAAATAAATGAAACTGTAACTGTTCCAATGTTTTCATTATATTTTGATAACATTTATTTCTTTTAATCTCTGAACTGGAAATGTACACAGATTTGATTTCAGAAAAAAGACAAACTATAACTGAAACTAATTAAAACTAAACAGAAATTAAGCATTTTCAAAAACTAAAAACTAAACTTAATAGCAAACAAATGCTAAAAACTAATTAAAACTAAAATAGAATTGAAAATGTGAAGTCAAAACTAAATAAAAATAAAAACTAATGAAAATTGCAAAACTATTAAAACCTCGGGGCAGACACCAACCACTGGCAGGAAGTGTGGCAGGGAGGAAATAGGCCATACATTTGATGGTGGGCCTAAACTGATCCAGGAGAGTGAGCAGCCTAAGACCTAACCTTACATAAAAACAGGCACACACAGTCACAATCATACATTCCCACTCTCATGCGTAAACATTTCACTCACACCCACGCACCCAGCGTAAAGACGCACAACAATCAACGTCGTACACTCACCCATGGGGCAACCAATCCCCGGACCCAGGAGGTAAATCCCCTTCCCTCTGTGGTGGAGACATTCAGACCGCTGATCACTTTTAACCAAACTCTTTCAGGGGTATGAATAATTTTGGGCCTAACTGTAACTTTGCCAATCAGTGACTAGTAGCAAATGAATTACATTTGTAGCACCGGTTGTTTTTATTATTCTAATTCATTTATCTTCAGACACTGAGTGTAGAAATACCCAATATTTCATGGGTAGTTTTGCCTGCTTGAGTTATAATTTACCACTGAAAATAATTCAATATCATGCCCCAGTGCTTGCGTGCAATGTCCCACACCCATATTTCCCTCAGAGTTAGATGGCTTTTAGTGTAACAATTAAATATCTGACAGCCTTTAAATGTGAAAGAATTCTGCTGTTCTTGACAGAGTGAAATAAGAAAAACACAGTTTCTACTCCTATATAATGGCCTGCATGACAGTATCAAAGCAACATGAGTCGAAGCAAATGCCGCCCAAATTAGGTTTTTTTTTTGCCCATATGTGACACATATCCGACATTTTCATTTTGCTCTAAATGGCCAAATTTAGATTTTTTCACCTCCAAAAAATCAGATGTAGTACTAAATCGAAAACAGACTTCTCTATAGAAGTAGCAATCACTGCTCCACTAAAGGCCATTGTTACTAGTTGTACTAGTTGTTTTACCTTTCTTCGTTTTGTTATGCCCCTCCTTGAACCGCCACCTTAACGTGGTGGAGGGGTTTGAGTGCTCAAATGATCCTAGAGGCTATGTTGTCTGGGGCCTAAATGCCCCTGGTAGGGTCTCCCATGGCAAACAGGCTCTAGGTGATGGGTCAGACAAAGAGTGGTTCAAGAATCCCTCTTGAAGAACAAAATATCGAGGCACGTGACGTCGCCCACCCTGGAGCCAGGCCTGGGGTCGGGACTCGTCGGAGAGTGCCTGGTGGCCAGGTTGCTCCTCGCGGGACCCGGCCGGGCCAAGCCCGAACGAGAGACGCAAGGCCATCCCCCAGTGGGCCCACCACCTGCAGGGGGAACCGTGAGGGACCGGTGCAAAGAGGATTGGGTGGCGGACGAAGGTGGAGACCTCAGCGGCCAGATCCCCGGATGCTTAGGCTGGCTCTAGGGACGTGGAATGTCACCTCGCTGGGGGGGAAGGAGCCTGAGCTTGTGCGGGAGGTCAAGAGATATCGACTAGAAATAGTCGGGCTCGCCTCCACGCACAGCGTGGGCTCTGGAACCCATCTCCTTGAGAGGGGTTGGACTCTCTTCTACTCTGGAGTGGCCCATGGGGAGAGGCGGCAGGCTAGTGTGGGTCTGCTTGTTGCCCTCCAGCTCAGCCGTCTCGTGTTGGGGTTTACCCCAGTGAATGAGAGGGTCGTATCCCTGCGCCTTCAGGTTGGGGAGAGGTCTCTGACTATCATTTCAGCCTACGGGCCGAGTGGTAGTGCAGAGTACCCGGCCTTCTTGGCGTCCCTGTCGGGGGTGCTGGATAGTGCCCCTCCCAGGGACTCCATTATTCTGCTGGGGGACTTCAACGCCCACGTTGGGAACGACAGTGACACCTGGAGAGGCGTGATTGGGAGGAATGGCCTCCCCGATCTGAATCCGAGTGGTGTTTTGTTATTGGGCTTCTGTGCTAGTCACGGATTGTCCATAACGAACACCATGTTCAAACATAAGGGTGTCCATCAGTGCACTTGGCACCAGGACACCCTAGGCAGGAGGTCGATGATCGACTTTGTTGTCGTATCATCAGACCTTCGGCCGCATGTTTTGGACACTCGGGTGAAGAGAGGGGCTGAGCTGTCCACTGATCACCACCTGGTGGTGAGTTGGATCCGCTGGAGGAGGAGAAAGCCGGACAGATTTGGCAGGCCCAAGCGCATAGTGAGGGTCTGCTGGGAACGCCTGGCGGAGCCCTCGGCCAGGAATGTATTCAACTCCCACCTCCGGGAGAGCTTCGACCAGATCCCTGGGGATGTTGGAGACATAGAGTCCGAGTGGACCATGTTCTCCGCATCTATTGTCGATGCTGCTGCCTGTAGCTGTGGCCTTAAGGTCTGCGGTGCCTGTCGCGGTGGCAATCCCAGAACCCGGTGGTGGACACCGGCAGTAAGGGATGCTGTCAAGCTGAAGAAGGAGCCTATTGGCTGTGGTTGGCTTGTGGGACTCCTGAGGTGGCTGACGGGTACCGTGAGGCCAAGCGTGCTGCGGCCCGGGCTGTGGCAGAGGCAAAAACTCGGGCCTGGGAGGAGTTCGATGAGGCCATGGAGAAGGACTGCCGGTTGGCCTCGAAGCGATTCTGGCAAACCGTCCGGCACCTCAGGAAGGGGAAACAGTGCTTCGCCAACACTGTTTATAGTGGGGGCGGGAGACTGCTGACCTCGTCTGCGGACATTATCGGGCGGTGAAAGGAGTACTTCGAGGATCTCCTCAATCCTGCCATCACGCATTCCGTGGTGGAAACAGAGGCTGGGGACTCGGGGTTGGACTCTTTCATCACCCAGGCTGAAGTCACCGAGGTGGTTAAAAAGCTCCGCGGTGGCCCTGAGTACCTCAAGTCTCTGGATGTTGTAGGGCTGTCATGGTTGACACGCCTCTTCAACATTGCGTGACGGTCGGGGACAGTGCCTCTGGACTGGCAGACTGGGGTGGTGGACCGGAGGGTGTGTTCCAACTACAGGGGGATCACACACCTCAGCCTCCCTGGTAAGGCCTACGCCAGGGTATTGGAGAGGAGAGTCTGACCGATAGTCGAACCTCGGCTTAAGGAGGAGCAGTGTGGTTTTCGTCCCGGCCGTGGAACACTGGACCAGCTCTATACCCTCTACAGGGTGCTCGAGGGTTCATGGGAGTTTGCCCAACCGGTTCACATGTGTTTTGTGGATGTGTCACAGGACACGTGATGTCCTGTGGGGGGTGCTCCAGGAGTATGGAATTGGGGGCCCTTTATTAGGGGCCATCCGGTCCCTGTACAAGCGGAGCAGGAGTTTGGTCCGCATTACCGGCTCTAAGTCGGACCTGTTCCCAGTGCATGTTGGACTCCGGCAGGGCTGCCCTTTGTCACCGGTCCTGTTCATAACTTTTATGGACAGGATTTCTAGACGCAGCCAAGGACCGGAGGGGGTCTGGTTTGGGGACCAGTGGATTTCGTCTCTTCTATTTGCGGATGATGTGGTCCTGCTGGCCCCCTCTAGCCAAAACCTACTGCATGCGCTGTGGCGTTTCGCAGCCGAGTGTGAAGCGGTTGGGATGAGGATCAGCTCCTCCAAGTCTGAGGCCATGGTACTCGACCGGAAAAGGGTGGCTTGTCCTCTTCAGGTTGGAGGGGAGTTCCTGCCTCAAGTGGAGGAGTTTAAGTATCTTGGGGTCTTGTTCACGAGTGAGGGAAGAATGGAGCGGAAGATCGACAGACGGATCGGTGCGGCTGCCACAGTAATGGGGGTGCTGTGCCGGTCCGTTGTGGTGAAGAAAAAGCTGAGCCGAAAAGCAAAGCTCTCAATTTACTGGTCGGTCTAAGTTCCTGCCCTCACCTATGGCCATGAACCTTGGGTCATGACCGAAAGAACAAGATCCCGGATACAAGCGGCTGAAATGAGCTTCCTCCGTAGGGTGGCCGGGCACTCCCTTAGAGATAGGGTGAGGAGCTCGGCCATCCGGGAGGGGCTCGGAGTAGAGCCGCTGCTCCTCCACATCGAGAGGAGCCAGTTGAGGTGGCTCGGGCATCTATACCGGATGCCTCCTGGACACCTTCCTCGGGAGGTGTTCCAGGCACATCCCACTGGGAGGAGGCCCAGGACACGACCCAGGACACGCTGGAGGGACTATGTCTCTCAGCTGGCCTGGGAACGCCTTGGGCTCCCCCTGGAGGAACTGGAGGATGTGTCTGGAGAGAGGGACGTCTGGGCGTCTCTGCTGAGCCTGCTGCCCCCGCGACCCGGTCCCGGATAAGCGGAAGACAATGAGTACGAGTACATTTTGTTATGATGTAATCATAATCAAGTTTCACTGCTCAACTTAAAAAATTACACACACCAACATGTATTTTTACTTCTGTAAATAGTGTGCTGCTGTATAACGTCAATGTTCTCCTGTGGGACGCTTTAGGGTCGTGAACCGATCAGACCTCAATCTGAACGGATAGTGGTGTGAACCACATAGCAAAAGAAAAAAACAAAAAAGAAAAAAAACGGATTTCACCTAAAAATGTGAATTAAGCAACAAGACCTGCTGTGTGAACAAAAGTAGCCACACAAAAAACACAAAAAATCAAGTTCTTTAAAGCTTCACTTTGTGCTGCAGTTTTAGAACATCATGATTTTTTGTGCACAAAAGACCTTTTAAAAACAAATTTAATGATCTCTTTGTTTTCAGTAAGCCTGAGAAATCTCAATTAATCAAACTTGGAGATTTGGAAAACAATTTAGTCAGCATTTTTCACATTTTGTAAGCAATCATGCAGCTATGCTGAGATAGGTGAACATAATCTATAAAATAGACGAGCAGACAAAAACAAGTGTCAAAAAATGTCAAACAAATTTCAGAATGCTGGGATTATGATGTTTTATTTCACTGAAATGGAAATGGATTCAAGTCAATACAGCACTCAATTTAACATCTGGGATCATTATATTTTACTAAATTATTCTGAGTATTTTCCAAACTTGAGTGAGCTACAAAGTGCTTTTTCACATTTAGTCAGGTTATAACCACAAACTTTCTTGTAAGGGTGTATTCACACCAGGAAAGACCTTCGGTCCACTTGTCTGGTCCGGACCAAAAGTAGACTTTATTAATTTTTTGGTTTGGTGCAGTTGGCTTTCACATTGTACTCTTTCACATGAGCTTATACTAATAGATGCACATTATGTTCTTACCAAGTAATATACTCTAAAATTTTAGAATATCCCATTTAGTGTTGACTATCAAATGATATCAATAATTCAAAAGAATTAAAGTACTGAGAAAAAATTGTACCCCATTTTTTATACTCTACTTCAGATATTCTTCTAAGAAGTCTTCATCAATAGTTCAGTACAGAGTGTGAGGTTAAAAAAGTAAGAAATTTAGAGGAGTTGAGAACAAATTGGTGTCGTCTAATTATTATTATTTCTTTTTTGCATTAGTTCGCTCTGGTTACTGAGTTGACCACATGATTGTGAATAGCAAAAAGGGTAAAGTTTGATTTCTGAAGCAACTTTATTCTTTTGTTTTCCATATGTTCTTTGCAACCATTTTCATGGATCCGTATTTGCTCCTGCTGTAAAATCTTTTTATTTTTCACAATGAATGAACTAGATCTTATAAAATCCATAAACACTACTGATTATTCTGATTCACTTTGACTTCTGCTCTCTTTGGAGATCCTAATTTATTCCTGACCTTTGGAGGTTCACTGCTATTCACTGCATTTTCTACATAGCTGTTAGCCTGCCCTTTATACCAGAAATAGATTATTTCTTTTGCATGTGCCATGGGTGGGTGTGTTGCACCAGGTGCTGCTGAGACGACTCAACACACTCACTGGAAGTCGACTTGGCCTGTCAGTCACAGACACAAATTGCACAGTCCTCTCTGCTTGTTCAAGGACACGATTGTACAACTGTGGGATGTTGACACAAGGAGGAAAGTCATGAATTTTTATCCTTTCCCTTGATTCCTGCTTAGTAAATATTATCACAGTGTTACAAGACTCGAGGTACTCCAATATGTGCTTCCGCATTTATAATCACTGCAGAGGAAGGGTTATTCCGGACAGCACTTAAGTCTCTTTGTCACACAGGCAAACATATTTATTTAGCAAACTGCTGCTCTCAAGGCAGTGAAATGTATTAACATAACCTCAAAACACCACAAACTCCCAAAGTTACCCTTTGTAAGGATTTTAATGCTTCAGAAATAGGTTTTATAGACCTTTAAAACACTCTTAATGTTAATTTGGCCCTACAGTTCAAAATTTTTTATCTCTGAGAAGTGCACTGCATGTAGTACTGTATGGAAGCAAATCGTTACCATATTTCAAATGAAAAGCATTTTCAGAAATGCTTTTTCATTTTAAGAATGTGGCTGCATTGTTTGACTCATAAATGAAATTAGTAATCAATAATCCTATTTGCATTTTAATTTTCCTCTTCAAGACTGCTCATTCATTCACTTAATTAAAATGAAAAAGAAAAAGACATTTGCTTCCATACTACTGGACTGATAAGTTTGTATTCAATCATGTTAACTTATTGTTACCAAATTCTGATGCCTTCATCAGAAATCATCCTTTTGGAAGGATACACTGTGCTGCCTGACTGAATTTGCTTATATTTTTTTCCTAGATTTAAATCAGGGATCAAGGATGAAAAAGCTAGAATTGTTGTTGCAAATACAATGAAAAATCCAAAGAGACATTCAATGTAATACATTAAAACTCAATGAAATGTTCAACTTATTATCAGCCTTGAGAAGACTGTGAGGGTTAGCTTTTTGAGGAGTATAGGCAAGAATCTCTATGTGTGAACCACAGCTGGAGTCAGTTTCTCCAGAGCCATGCCATTCAAAGGGTGTAATTCATGCAAAAAAAAAAAGTACTGAGTGCATACACAGTAAATCTACCACAAATCTGCACTTAGTTTTGAGTTGGCTAACATTTTCTTTATGAAATTATTAAAATTATAAAAGTTTCTTAAAAAGAGATTTTTTTAATTAATTGTAAGCTATAAACATTAACAAAAATAAATACTTTAAATATGTCAATGTGTGTATTATAAATCCTTATATTATATGGCTTTCACTTTTTCCATTTAATCTGTTGACATTCTAATTATTTTACATGTACAGTGCCTTGCGAAAGTATTCGGCCCCCTTGAACTTTTCAACCTCTCGCCACATTTCAGGCTTCAAACATAAAGATATAAAATTCAAGTTTTTTGAGAAGAATCAACAACAAATGGGACACAATCGTGAAGTGGAGTGAAATTTATTGGATGTGTCAAGCTTTTTTAACAAATAAAAAACTGAAAACTGGGGCGTGCAATATTATTCGGCCCCCGTGCGTTAATACTTTGTAGCGCCACCCTTTGCTGCAATTACAGCTGCAAGTTGCTTGGGGTATTTCTCTATCAGTTTTGCACATCGAGAGACTGAAATTCTTGCCCATTCTTCCTTGCAAAACAGCTCGAGCTCAATGAGGTTGGAAGGAGAGCGTTCGTGAACAGCAGTCTTCAGCTCTTTCCACAGATTCTCGATTGGATTCAGGTCTGGACTTTGACTTGGCCATTCCATACCTGGATACGTTTATTTGTGAACCATTCCATTGTAGATTTGGCTTTATGTTTTGGATCATTGTCTTGTTGGAAGATAAATCTCCGTCCCAGTCTCAGGTCTCTTGCAGACTCCAACAGGTTTTCTTCCAGAATGGTCCTGTATTTGGCCCCATCCATTTTCCCATCAATTTTGACCATCTTCCCTGTCCCTGCTGATGAAAAGCAGGCCCAAACCATGATGCTGCCACCACCATGTTTGACAGTGGGGATGGTGTGTTCAGGGTGATGAGCTGTGTTGCTTTTACGCCAAACATATCGTTTTACATTGTGGCCAAACAGTTAGATTTTGGTTTCATCTGACCAGAGCACCTTCTTCCACATGTTTGATGTGTCTCCCAGGTGGCCTGTGGCAAACTTTAAACGAGACCTTTTATGGATATCTTTGAGAAATGGCTTTCTTCTTGCCACTCTTCCATAAAGGCCAGATTTGTGCAGTGTACGACTGATTGTTGTCCTATGGACAGACTCTCCCACCTCAGCTGTAGATCTCTGCAGTTCACCCAGAGTGATCATGGGCCTCTTGGCTGCATCTCTGATCAGTTCTCCTTGTTCGAGATTAAAGTTTAGAGGGACGGCCGGGTCTTGGTAGATTTGCAGTGGTCTGATACTCCTTCCATTTCAATATGATTGCTTGCACAGTGCTCCTTGGGATGTTTAAAGCTTGGGAAATCTTTTTGTATTCAAACTTCTCCACAACAGTATCTCGGACCTGTGTGGTGTGTTCCTTGGTCTTCATGATGCTCTCTGTGCTTTGAATAGAACCCTGAGACTATCACAGAGCAGGTGCATTTATACGGAGACTTGATTACACACAGGTGGATTCTATTTATCATCATCAGTCATTTGGGACAACATTGGATCATTCAGAGATCCTCACTGAACTTCTGGAGTGAGTTTGCTGCACTGAAAGTAAAGGGGCCGAATAATATTGCACGCCCCAGTTTTAATTGTTGTTGATTCTTCTCAAAAAACTTGAATTTTATATCTTTATGTTTGAAGCCTGAAATGTGGCAAGAGGTTGAAAAGTTCAAGGGGGCCGAATACTTTCGCAAGGCACTGTACTTTAACACCGAGGAGAGACATTCAGTGACTTTGGACACAAAATTATCTCAGTTTAGGTATTATTTAAGCAGTTTTATAGAAATTTTAGCATGTATGTATAATTTTAACCCTTAGTGGATCAGAGAAAATCCACACCAAATTCAAAACATGCTTTTTGTTTTTGTTTTGTTGATCATTACAGCCAAGATTTTATAATCCTGAACAAGGACAGTTAAAATGCAGGGACACATCAGACAGGTGAGGGATAAAGTTATGAAGAAGGTTAGGTTATAAAACAATATCCCAAGCACTGTACATCTCACAGAGCTCTGTTCAATGTATTATCGGAAGTGAAAACAGTATGCCACAACTTTAAACCTTCCAAAACATGGAAACTGTCTCTTAAACTGTCAGTCTTTGTAAGAACATTTCCATTTTGTTCAGTGTGTAGGATTTGCACCTGCAGAGAACTTAGAGGTGATCAGGGATCAGAATCAGAATCAGCTTTATTGCCAAGTTTGTACATACAAACAAGGAATTTTACTCTGGTACACTTTGCTCTCTGGTTTTTGTTTCTTGCATTAAAGAATATACATATATACAATATACAAATATACACATATATAAATAAAAAGGTGCATTTGCAACATCTGTATGGTGTTGTTTGGTACTCTATTAAATGTTCAACAGAGAAACAGCCTGGGGCAAGAAACTGTCTCTGTGGCGGCTGGTTTTAGTAAACAGTGCTCTGTAATGGCGGCCTGAAGGTAAAACTCTAAACAGTTTATGTGCAGGGTGTGTGGGGCCTGCAGAGATTTTTGCAGCTCTTTTCCTGACCCTAGACCTGTATAAGTCGTGGATGGAGGGAAGGTCAGCCCTGATTATTCTCTCTGCCTTCCTGATTATTCGTTGCAGTCTGCACTTGTCCTGTTTTGTGGATGAGCCAAACCACACTGAGATGGATGAAGACAGGACAGACTGAATGATGGCATTGTAGAAGATGACCAGCAGCTCCTGTGGAAGGTTGAACTTCTTGAGTTGCCTCAGGAAGTAGTCTCTGCTGGGCCTTCTTTCGAACAGTGTCTATGTGTGAAGACCATCTCAGGTCCTCAGAGATGGTGGTTCCTAAGAACCTGAAGTGGTCCACAGCCGGCGTTGTTGAGGATGGTGAGGGGGGTGTATGGGTGTGGTGTTCTCCGAAAGTCCACCACTATTTCCCCAGTCTTGAGTGGGTTGAGTTCAAGGTAGTTCTGACTGCACCAGTGTACCAGCCGATCCATCTGCTCTCTGTATGCAGACTCATCACCGTCCTGGATCAGACCAATGACAGTGGTGTCATCTGAAAACTTCAGGAGTTTCACGGACGAGTCCGCTGAGGTCCAGTCATTTGTATACAGGGAGAAGAGGAGTGGGGATAGAACACACCCCTGGGGGGCACCAGTACTTATTGATCTGGTTCGAGAGAGGATGCTCCCCAGTCTCACCTGCTGCTGTCGGTCCGTCAGGAAGCTGTTGATTCACTGACAGGTGGAGGCTGGGACGTTGAGCTGGGTGAGCTTCTGGTGGAGGATGTCTGGTATGAAGGTGTTGAAGGCCGAGCTGAAGTCTACAAACAGGATCCTGGCGTATGTCCCTGGGTGGTCGAGGTGTTGCAGGATGAAGTGTAGACCTAAGTTAACAGCATCATCTGCCGACCTGTTTGCTCGGTAAGCAAACTGCAGGGGGTCCAGCAGGGGGTCTGTGATGTCTTTTAGGTGCTTCAACACCAGCCGCTCAAAGGATTTCATGACCACAGACATGGTCATGAAAGGGAGGGGTCACTCATAGCTTTATGGTGCTACAACTCCTGTGCATGAATGCCAGTTCTTTGCAAAAGTATCCAAAGATGTACATGTTTTTCCATATTTTGTCATGTTACAACCACAATCTTCATTAACATTTGGGGGATTTTATTTAAAAGGAGTATTACATTTTTTAACGAATAAAATTTAAACAAATTGTGGCATTTGTATTCAGCAACCCTTAGTCAATACTTTTTTTATAATCAGCTTTCACTGCAATTACAGATGCAGGTCTTTGCAGGCCTATTGGCCTCTCTGATTAATATACTTTGAGATCATCAAAATAGCTATGGATTCCTGCCTTTTTCATCAGAAATATTTATTTGATTATTAAGGTATATTTCTGGCCCACATTGAGTAAACTTTCATATTTCAAGAATGGGCTGTTGCAGCAAACCTACTGTTGGTACTTGTATTTTTAGTTTCCCCCTGTAGTCCAGACTTGTGTTGCATTTATTAAATACCAACACTGTTTGCTTGCATTCTTGGCTTTTTAGTATTTTATTTCAGTTGGATGGTTTCCACATCTAGTAATCTGCATTGTTTTATCTGTAAAGTCTCTGTTTGATGTTCAGCATCAAGATAGTTTTATTTATTACATTGATTTCAGGCACCTTGCCTCTGTTCAAACAAGTCTTATCAATACATAGACATAAAGGTGGATTGTGTTCATTGAATTAGAATGTGTTTTGCTGGACTATTATTGTTAATGATGCTTTCTCAACTATGTCGGTATTATATAAATCCAATATATCTAGATCCTTATTAGACTATATTTGAGGTAATAAATTCTCAAAGTAATCAAAAGCAAGAAAAAGTACCTCGACTCATGACGATGTTCTGGGAAATTATTGTAGGGACATCAGCTGCTGGCACAAATGCTTCCGCTGCCTCGGGAAAGCTTTTCACCTTGAAAATTATCAGTCTTCTTTTTCAATTTTACACTACATTTCATTTCACATTCAGATATTTATACTGTATATTACCCTTAGCTCAAAGTGTCTGAGTGCTACCTGAGTAACATTACCCCCGGGGTAGAGAGATGCCCTGTGCTCGTGACAACCAGCCAAAATCCCCATGGGACATGTTTTAAACTTAGCTTGGCTCTGTTCTGGCCCACATGTCCACCAACTTCACGGGGGAGAAAGGACTCCAGATGGCCCGTATGTCTGTGCCATCCAAGCTGAAGTTAACACTCGTACTCATCCAAGCTGAGATGTCAGGAGTGACATAGTTTGTTGTGCCATTCAGGCAAAAGAAAACCTTGTTTTTTTTTGTTTTTGTTTTTTTAAGGAAGCTGCATTGGAGGAACAATAACAGCTATGGGACAAACAGTAAACAAGAGACGTTAAGCTTGATTCATTGTATGGTTTTTATGCAGTCAGTATGTGCAGAGCCTTTTAAAAGTGTTTATACTCATTGACATTTTTTACATTTTGCCAAATTAAAACACAAAATCAAATCCATTTTAGTAATATTTTATGTGATGGACCAGCACAAAGCAGTGTGTAATTGTGTAGTTGAAGGTAATGGAGAGATAACCTGTGACCTTGAATCAATATTTTATGTAACTACTGTTTGCTGAAAAGACAGTTGGAAGTCTTCTGGGGTATGTCTCCTCCAGATCTGAACATCAAGAGACTGAGAATTTTGCCTGTTTCTTTTTCAAAATATCTCAGATTTTTACTTGGATTTTGGTCTGGACTTTGACTTCATCTGCCTGAAAATCTATAATTTATTTTCAATCTTTCAATAGCATCATTCAAATCTTTAATAAAATACAATAAAAAAAACAAACTCTAGTCAAACTCTTTTTTGCCTTTTTAGCATCACAAATCTAATGATGAATTTTTAACTAAAAGGTATAATGTTAAAAATGATTAATTTGTTTAGCTTTTAAAAGAAAATAAAATTTTTACATGGATATTCTAATCAGATAGGTTTTTGAAAGGTAGGGCCATGAATGAAAGTTTGCCCTTTTTGGCAAGTCCCAAAGCTTGCAAAGGCTTTTCTTTTTGTGGGTTTTGAATTATAAAACTGGTCCCGATTGCAATAGGAAAAAGAAAATGAGGTGAAGGGTAGTGTTTTTAAATGTTTATGGGTTCAATGAGAATTCATATTTGTGTCTTTATATGTGTTTAAAATTGTTAGACAGTATTGATTTTAATTTAAAAAGCTATATCCTTTAGGTTGTGGTGAAATAGTTAACATTAATTAAAGAAATCAATTTAACAATGGTGGACATACTGTACCTAAAATACGCTAGACCAACCTATCAGACAACAGTTGTCAAGTGTCATACTACTGCATACTAAATATTACATAATATTTTGATGATGACATTGTCAGGTTTAACCAACCTAACAATATTTATAACAACACAAAAAGAAGAGAGAGAGACAAAATGTTAGTTATTTTACTCGTACGAGGAGAACGATCAGAAACATGTTCAGTTACAAGTCCCCAATCATTCTGAACAGCATCTGTCCGCCTCCTCTTTTTATTGTCTTTCGGGGGTCCCTAGTTTACATAAAACATTGTTCTCTAAAGGATGGGGGAAAACAACAACTGCATCGTAAACAGGTCATAAACAGCTTTATACATTAACAACACATTTCCCACAGTCTCCTACAACTGGTAGGGTCAGTTGTGACTTTTGTCGAGTGTAATCAGCCTTCATCTTTATGACCTCCTTCATCTTTATGACCTCCTCAACTGGACTGCTTCCTTCTCTGCTAGTTCAGCTCCATTTATGATCTTTGCCTGCAGACAAACTCACACATCCTTTACTCACACATACATCATGAAAGGTTATAAGATCAAATAGTCAAGTTAAAGAATAGGAGAAAATATAAGATAAATCTATATTCAATTATTCCAACAGACATCAACTATGATTAATTCAATTCAAAAAATTCAATTCAAAAATAATTTATTAATCACAAAGGGAAATTAAATGTTGTTGTAGCTCATTATCAAGGTTTCTTCAAAGAGACGTTGTAGATGCTGATGGCTGTGGGCAGGAAGGATCTCCTGTAATAATCTCCTGTAATACAAATCTTCTTTCTTTTCCTTCATCACAATGTTTTCCCCCACGTTTTGCGAGCTTTAGCATCCATCATCTATAAATAATATCGGCATGCAGAATTTGCATACATTGCACTTAAAATACAATTTCCAACAAAACAGTGCATCCTAGCAATCCTTTGTGATATTGTTCGCAATGATATTGCAATGACAAAACCTCAGGAAACCTACCCAAACCTATCAGGATCTTATGACCTATCGTTTTGACATTGAATAGTGATGAAACAAAAAATATGTCAAATTCTTGTTTTAGCATTAGCATTAAACACTGTTCTGAAAAGCAACTGAACACAATTCCACACGTAATTCCTCTGTGTGTGTTATCTCCAGCTCTTTCCATGTAATACCATGTTCTCTGGCTTTGATGCTCTTTAAATGGCACTGGCAGGATGAGTGGTCACAGATATGGAGGGGAAACCACACGTAATGACAGAATCAGAATCAAAATCAGAAAAGCTTTATTGCCAAGTACGTTTTTGGACATACAAGGAATTTGTTTTGGCGTAGTCGGTGCAATACAGTACAAATTAAACAGTATAAACATATCTACAATATAATATAAATATATGTGCACAGTTTTAAGTGAGTGAGAGTAAATATAGAGCAGTATAAGATGCAAGAGCAATACAACAGTGCAGGTGATCATTGTGCCAGTAAAGCAGGAGTCCATGCTGAGCGTTAATGTAACGCATAGAGTTACAGGTTACAGGTGTCCTGTCAGCAAAAAAGGGGGGGTGTGGGGGAAAAGGAGAGTGTCAGGGTGGTTTCTGGGCTTTGTTAACCAGGCTGGTGGCAGATGGGAAAAAACTGTTCTTGTGGCGTGAGGTTTTGGTCCGGATGGACCGCAGCCTCCTGCCAGAGGGGAGAGTCTCAAAGAGTCTGTGACCGGGGTGGGAGGGATCAGCCAGAATCTTCCCTTCCCGCTTCAGGGTCCTGGAGGTGTACAGTTCCTGGAGCGACAGTAGACTGCAGCCAATCACCTTCTCAGCAGACTGAATGACACGCTGCAGCCTGCCCTTATCCTTGGCTGTAGCAGCGGCGTACCAGATGGTGATGGAGGAGGTGAGGATGGACTCAATGATGGCTGTGTAGAAGTGCACCATCATAGACTTTGGCAGGTTGAATTTCTTCAGCTGCCACAGGAAGAACATCCTCTGCTGGGCTTTCTTGATGAGGGAGCTGATGTTTGGCTCCCACTTGAGATCCTGGGAGATGATGGTTCCCAGGAAGCGGAAAGATTCCAGTGTCAATTGTGGAGTCACAGAGGGTGATGGGGGCAGGTGGAGCTGGGTTCTGCCTGAAGTCCACAACCATCTCCACTGTCTTTAGAGCGTTGAGCTCAAGGTTGTTCTGGCTGCACCAGTCCAACAGATGGTCCACCTCCCATCTGTATGCGGACTCGTCACCATCAGAGATGATTCCGATCAGGGTGGTGTCGTCCGCAAACTTCAGAAGCTTGACAGACTGGTGACTGGAGGTGCAGCTGTTGGTGTACAGGGAGAAGAGCAGAGGAGAGAGAACACAGCCTTGGGGGGAACCGGTGCTGATGGTCAGGGAGTCAGAGACGTGCTTCCCCAGCCTCACGCGCTGCTTCCTGTCAGACAGGAAGTCAGTGATCCACCTGCAGGTGGAGTCGGGCACACTCAGCTGGGAGAACTTCTCCTGTAGCAGAACTGGGACGATGGTGTTGAAGGCAGAGCTGAATTCCACAAACAGGATCCTGGCATAGGTTCCTGTGGAGTCCAGGTGCCGGAGGATGACAGCGTCTGTGGATTTGATAAAGTATTTTCTCCTGGGCACTACAGCCACTCTTTTGGAAAATGTAATTATGTTACTCAACAGGAGACGCAGTTGGAAGATATTTATGCGGTCAGCAAGAAACCCGGAAACCCATGTGTTGGTCTGCTTCAAACACTAACAATTACTTTTAAATGTGTGTAATGTCCGAATGGGTCTGCAAAAGAAGAGTTTGTATGTTTGTATCTTTCTTGTTTGTTGGGATTATGATTATTGATTAATTAATATTTATCAATAATTATAATTAAAAATCATAATTTGAGAAAATACATTTCTTAACCAAAAATACTCATTTATGAATCAAAACCAGAGATGTCTTCTGGTGTGGTAATTGTGGCTCAACGCCTCTGATAATTATAACCGTTAAATACTCAGTAATAATTGATAACTATTACCAGAGATGTCACTGTTTAATCAACCGTTTCTGCTGAAACGTGGGGAACTTTAACCTTATTTTGACTGACAAACCACTCTTGCACAAAATACGACTTCTCTTTATCTACGTGGATCTTTATTGAATCAACCGCCTGATCCACCTCGCTATTCCGATTCAATAATCTTAACCTAATGAAACATCCAAAGTTCTACACAGAAGGGTAAAATATCTAACTAAACAAAATAAAGCAAAACAGCAGTGGGTGTGTATGGAATCAATCAGCAGTTATGGCAAAAGTGATAATATGACAATGGAATATGGTGTTGAACGAAGCTTTGGGAGTGCAGCCCACCAGAAAGTGTAGCTCAGTGAGATGCAGGCAGTCATAAACCTTCCCCCCCAGCAAGGTTGTAAACCCAGAGGACAAAGGATAATAAATTTTTTGGCGGCAAGCCAGTAAGCAGTAAAGTTGAAGACAAAGAAAATGGTGGATTTTCACCATAAGGTTATTTTAGCAGCCCAGTTTCACAGCGCACCTGCTCTCAGGTGTTTGCACAATAAAAGCACAATCTTGCGAGACTCGGCGGCCTCAGAAAACAACAGTAATCACGTTTCAAAAGAACAATGGCATGCACATACAATTCAGAACACATTAGACTCTAAGTGGCAATTCTACATCGCACTAAATCTCCTCTATCCTGCCCAAGCTATTCCTAATAAAGAAATAAAAATAAAAGGTGGATTTTACTTGTTTAAGTCTTCCTTCTGGGGCAGCGAGTGAGAGGAAAAAAAAACAAGGGGGTGTGAAGAGTTCCACGCATCTGCGGATACTCCAAGAAAGTGGTCAATCTCCATCTTTTGACCTCTGGCGAAAAGGAAAAATATGATCTGACCGTCAGCAGTCGACTAGAACCAAGCAAGGAGGGAAAGTTGCGTCTCCTTGAAACTCCGTGGTTTTTGGTTACGTGTTAAACTCACGTCTTCGATCGGCAAAGTGAAATTTCTGGCCTTCTCATTCCAGAAACCTCTTTCATGCATTTTTTCGTTGGCCAACGAATGAGAATAAATGAAGAATCCACATGGGACCTCTTCTTCTCCAGAGAGAGATGCTTCAGATGTTGGTCCGGTATCCAACTTGAAAGTGCTTCTTTCAAACGTTCGCCTTCCGATATTACCTCCTGTGACGTCAGACCTGGGACGGGCCCGTCATATCAGCCGCAGTGGCCGCTGGGTTTTGTAGGACAGACTATCCTGAGGTACAAAATGGCCGATGACCTTGGAAAGGCATAGTGGCGTCCAGCAATGTGCAAATGGTCCAATATTCTGCAAACAAGTGGTCCAACATGTTCAATGATGACAATCTGGTAGCGTACTGACCACTTTCTTGAACCTTTCTTGAACCTTTTCCTTAACTTAAAAGGTTCTTCCCAAAAAGTTCCAAAAAGTTGTTGGATACATTCCTGGAACTTACAAGACACTTTTCAGAATGTACTGGCTGTAAGTAACTAATTAGGCACTTTCTGGAAATTAATCAGGGCTTTTTTACAACTCACTAATTTCTTTTCAATAAGTTTTTAAGAAACTAGTTCCTTTTTGAAATTCCTGGTACCTACTGGTTACATTCCTTGAACTGTTTTGAAATATACAGAGGACTTTCCAAAAACCACTTACAATTTTCCAGGAACTTACTAGGTGCTTCAATTAAAATTACTGGTTACTTTCCAGGAAGTTAGTGGTTAATTTAGTGGAACTTACTGGCTACTTTTCCAAAACGTACAGGTTGCCTTCCCAAAATGCATAGTGTACCTTTGAGGAACGGATTGTTTTACAGGGTGGCTTGTAACTGGATATTTTCATGGGACTTACGTGATACTCTGCCAGAACTGGGTATTTTTCTGAACTTAGCTCCAAATAGCCACCTTTACAAGAGATGGTTAAATAGATTAAAAGAGTATTTAAAAGTAGGTTTGTTTGCTTTACCATCTTTTTTAACAAAAGATAAACTAGAACAATTTTTCAGTAAAAAGAAATTAATTATACGTTCGTTTAAGTAACTATTGCCTTTCACTGTAACTTTGACCATTTTCATTTTGTCTGCCTTGTCTTTGTCATGATGGAAATTGAGAATAGTACACATTCCTTGGTCCTGAGGGAACCAGATATATAGTTTGACTCAAGCAGAACATTTGATTAAAATCTTCATCGGGGGTGCATTGGGGCTCAGTGATGGAGAGGGCACACCACACAGAGGCAATAGCCCTTGAGACATCTGCCCCATGTTTAATTCCCAACCTGAGCCATTTACTGCATGTCTTCCCCCTCTTTCTCTGCCATTCTTCCTGTCTATTAATAAAGGCCACTAGTGCCACAAAATGTTAAAAAACATTGTCAACAGTTTTCTTTTTTGTTTTTTTTCTTACTCATGGAAACTCACTTTTGCAGACCTCGTTATCTCCTCTGGGTGAATTTTCAAGCGATACATAATAAATTTGATTTATTCTTTTAAAATATGTGAAAATGAGATTTTACTGTGCCAGATGGCCTAACAATTAGGGGAAGATTTAACAATTGACCAGCAGTGAGTTATTGACTCCCTGCACAAGGAGGGTAAGGCATAAAAGGTATTTGCTAAAGAAGGTGGCTGTTCACAAAGCACTGTGTTCCAGAATATTAATGGAAGGTTGATTGGAAGGAAAATGTGTGGCAGAAAACAAAAGCACATGCAAGGAGGATAACTGCATCGTTGAGAGGATAGTTCAGCAAAGACCATTGATGAGTTTAGGAGACATAAACATAGTGTGTACTACAGCTGGAGCCAGCAATTCAAGAGCTACCACACTCAGCAGTATCCCGGAAATGGCTACAACTGTCGCATTTCTTGTGTGGAGGTACTGCTGAAGCAAAAGGAACATTAGAAGAATTTTACCTGGGCTAAGGAGAAAGAAATTGCATGTTGAACTCTGGCTTTATCTTTTTTTTTTGTGTGTGTGTGTGTTTTTATTTTTTTATCAAGACCAATCAAGATAAAACCAATGAAGTTTTTTTCATTTGAAATTTTCAACACTGCCACCTGTACCCTTACATGACAAAGATGAGAGAGATCAGAAAACAAAAGGGAGAAACCTTTTCCAATGTAAATATATGGATGTCTTTCTGTCTGCACAACATGCAAAAAAACAGAACATGAAGTTACTTAGGTCTTCACTTCCACATGCCTTCCCAAGTCACTCTGCCCTTAGCTAATACTAAGTCAGTTAACATTTAGCTAGGTGTACGCTCCCTTCAGAGTTATCTGGTTTGTCTGTTTAACTTGTTACGAGCTTGTCACTATTATTGGACATGTAGGGGAGGGTTTGTGTTCTTCTAACTGAAAAGGTGCAACCAATTAGTCTGAGCTACTGTTATAGGTTAGCTTACTAATGAGATACCACAGAAGAACCACAGGAGATTCGCTTGAAATGTTTGCAGCAACAACTCTATTATAACGATTACAGCAATAGTCCTAAAAATGATCTCTTATTGGTTTGGTCTTGACTTGGTTTCTGGTCAGGTGGCCATGACTACAGCACTAACGTTTCTACAGTCAGTGTTGATTTGGAGCCATCTCATTTGCTGGTTTATTTGTGTTTTATCAAGTTTAAAGTCAGAAAAGCCATCTATTAGGACATTTTAGTACACCTCATTCTTGTGCTGGTGACAAGCTAAATGGAGTTGTTGATTTCATAGAGAAAATATGGATTTTATTCAAGAGACACTAGATCCGGCAATGTGGATGAGCTAATCACTAACACCTCAGCAGAGCCACAGACTGATCACCTCTATGCCACGCTGCATTGATGCAGTAATTTATGCTAAAGAAGACCCAACCAAGTAATAAAGCACTACACTGTTCTGTACCTGAACATGTATAGGTTGGCTGACATCTTTGTATTTAATGGGTTCAACTCCCGGCCTGGGGGCTTGCTGCATGGAGTTTGCATGGTCTCCGGGTGCTCCAGCTTCCTCTCACAATCCAAATCATGACTGTTAGGTTAACGAGTCTCTCAAAATTGCCCTTAGGTGTAAATGAGTGTGTGCAGTTTTGTTTGTCCTGTGTGTCTCGGTGTTGCCCTGTGGTGGACTGGCGACTTGTCCAGGGTATACCCCACCTGGAGATAGTCACCAGCTCCCCTGTGACCTTGTTCGTAAGATGGATGGATATAGAAATGTATTGAGTTAGATGTAGTCGGTTAGTGTTTTGGGACACAAATAAATAAAAAAATACATATGTCAGTACAAATTATATATATTTTTTTATGTTTAATGTTTGGAGAAGCTTGCCTCCTTTACAGTGGATCAAAGACCCTGCACATGTCACCTGAAAACACTTTGTTGTGAATCCCCAATGTAAGACCATCATGTTCTTCTGGTTTCTTCTTAACCTTTCAGGTTTACAAGCTGCAGATTAATGTCTGGACAACAGGTTCATATTTGTAAATTGAACTGTGCAAGATCAAAATGACCGTACCCGACAGGAGCAAACAGATTTTAAATGCATTGCGAATGTGATTAATTGTCTTGTTGTGTTGTAATAAAACTGTGCTCTCTTGGCGTCTTTAAAGTCTCAATTCCCACACTCATTTTGCAAGCCTGAATGTGCATCACAGCAGGTTAATGCGCAAAGCAGCAGCTTTAAATGGAAATCTCAATGAAGATGGGGAATGATAATGTGTTGTTTGCATTCTGTGACTGTTAATCCCTTGAGGATAATGACAACTCCATAAAAGAGGGGATTTAAAATAATCAGTATTAAGCTCATCACCTTTCCTTGATCACTGCAGTGTATACATTTAAATCAGAATATTTACACATATATATTTTTGAATACTTTATTTAATCATTTTCAGAATTAAACAACAAAATTAGTAACAACCCGAACAGATACCTCATTACTCCCAACCCCCACCCCCTCAAAGCAGGTTGAAACAAGACAAAAAAGAAAGAAAAAAGATAAACAAAAACAGCAGCTGTACTGTACCATCAACAATAATTATTCAAGCCATCTGTGGCTATCATAAGATTATACATGAAGAAAAAAACACTTATAGATGTGGATATGAGAATACATTCACCATGTTTGGGTGTCACGAGGGCCCTCTCCGTTGGGTAATATTATCAAGAAGTGGTTGCCAAATTTGATGGAATCTGTTCCATGTCCCTAATAATTCAAATCGTATTTTTTTACATATATAAAGTATTTGAGAGTTCTGTGAGCCCTGAAGCCCTTATTTATTTCAACCGGATCTGTGAGAATAGAATTCGTCTGATTTTTTTATTTTATGGATAGCCCTGCTTGCCTGTGCTCCTCTTAACTGCCATGAGAGCAGTGGGCCAGGTTTATCCCCTAACTTGAATTGTTTATGCCTCACTTTTAAAAGTAATGTGTTGATTTGTTGTGAGAGAGAATACTATTATACTCATGCTTTAAACTAACTATTTCCTTAAAAAATAAATGGAGACGGAGCATTTTGGTACTGTTTTCAAGGAGAGCGACCTGTGAATCTATAGCTGATAATCTTTGTCTTCTCAGATTTTTCTGCCCAGCTTCATAGAATAGAAAAAAACCTTTTATTACAGCCTTGAAAGCCTCCCACAAGGTAGAGTCTGAAACATCACCCGTGTCAATAAAATCTAAATACTCCTTAACCTCTTGTAACCCAAGGCATTTTTGTGAAGTTTGTGCTCAAAATTATATGGCCAAATGTAATTTAGTTTTTATCAGCAATCACAAACTCTATTTAAATAAGCTTGATGTCAAATTAAAGGTAACACTCTGGAGATTCAATCAGAAGTGTAAATATCACAGTAGCAGCTATTGTTTCAGAGATAATGAGGATGGCACACAGAAAACAATTACAACAGAAAAACATTTTTTTTTTTTTGCTCGCCAGAATATTTCCTGCATTGTACAGTATATAAACCTTTTAGAAATATCATGCGGAAGGCTAAAACTTTAGAAAACCCTAAATCCACTTGTGGCCATTACCTGTGCCAGGTTTCATGCAGCTGAGGTAAACTAAAGCAAAGTTACAGAGGTTTTAGTAAAGATATTCATAGGCGTTTTTCCTTTTGGCACCATATGGCACAATTCGGCACCATCTGCAAAAGTGGAGATTTCTTGTGTTTTTACTTGAAAAATGTCATAAACTACTTTTTACATGTCTAAAACAGCCTGTTTTCGATTTTTTTTGTTTTCATTACCCACATTTCTTTTTTAATAATTTTCAATAGAACGAGAAAATGCTTTGTTGAAACATACCGGAGCACATTTATTGAACAGGAAGCACCAGTGTAAATAAAACAGAAATCAATCTTCACAATAAAATACGTAACAGCATCACAAAAAATAAAATAACATCAATTTATTGACAAATAGGAATGAATGTATGTGTTCACAACACCTTTGTTTACCGGGCAGGTAGGAGTAGGGGTGTCGGGGCTAATTACAGATGCAAACATTTCAGTGCTATCTTCCACTGTGTGGCTTACAAATCCATTTATAACGAGACATCACGAAGCAATAGTGTAAAAACAAAATCAATCTTCAAAGATATTTCACAATAAAACTAAAATCACATACCTTTCAAGCGGCAGAACTGCATAATCCAGCTCATCTTTGCTCTTGCCGGGATAAATAAGCTCGTCATCTTAAAATGAGGATTGCTCTACACAGACTTCAGTACTGCAATCCAGTTTCAGTTTCAGTTTTAGTTTATTTATATAGCGCCAATTCACAACACATGTCTCAAGGCACTTCACAAAAGTCAGGTACATATATTCCAATTAATCCTAACCATTGAACAGTGCAGGCAGATTCAGTTATTTATTCAAATTGGATAAAAAGTTTTTCTGTCTAAGGAAACCCAACAGATTGCATCCAGTCAGTGACTTGCAGCATTCCCTCCTCCTGGATGAGCATGTAGAGACAGTGGACAGTCACTGGCGTTGACTTTGCAGCAATCCGTCATACTGAGCATGCATGTAGCGACAGCGGAGAGGAAAAACTCCCTTTTAACAGGAAGAAACCTCCAGCAGAACCAGGCTCAGTGTGAGCAGCCATCTGCCACGACCAACTGGGGGTTTGAGAGAACAGAGCAGAGACACAAAAAGAACACAGAAGCACTGATCCAGGAGTACTTTTTATGGGAAGGAAAAGTAAATGTTAATGGATGTAGCTCCTTTAGTCGTTTCACCTAGAAAGAAAGAACAGATAAACTCTGAGCCAGTTTTTAAGGTTAGAGTCTGAAAGAGAGCACATAGAGTTAGTCACAGTAGAAGCTCAGTCAGTAGCTATGTTTAGGAGAGAGAAAGGGTTAAACACTGAAAGACAGGGCCATGTGGATCATCGGTAGAGGGTGAGCAATAAGTTGTTGGCAGCAGAAGCTTGGACGATGCCCCTCTCCAGAAAGGTGTCACAGGTAGACACAGAGCCAGGCCAGGTGTAGCTTCTAGGAAGAGAAAAGAGAGAGAACCTAAAGTTAAATGCTGAAATAACGGCAAATAATGCAAAACTGGAGAGTAGTATGATAATGTAGCAGAGAGAGTGAAAGTGGTCATTATGTCCTCCAGCAGCCTGAGCTTATAGCAGCATAACTACAGAGATCGCTCAGGATAACCTAAGCCACTCTAACTATAAGCTTTATCAAAAAGGAAAGTTTTAAGCCTAGCCTTAACAGTAGACAGGGTGTCTTCCTCACGGACTAAAACTGGCAGCTGGTTCCACAGGAGAGGAGCCTGATAACTAAAAGATCTGCCTCCCATTCTACTTCTAGAGACTAGGAACCACCAGTAAACCTGCAGTCTGAGGAAGAAGTGCCCTTTTAGGAACATATGGAACAATCAGATCTCTGATGTATGATGGAGCTAGATCATTAAGGGCTTTTTTAATTCTATTCTGGATTTAACAGGGAGCAAATGAAGGGAGGCCAAAGTAGGAGAAATATGATCTCTCTTTTTAATATTCATCAGAACTCTTGCTGCAGCATTTTGAAACAGCTGAAGGCTTTTAACTGCATTTTGTGGACATCCTGATAGTAAAGAATTACAATAGTCCAGCCTTGAAGTAACAAATGCATGGACTAGTTTTTCAGCGTCACTCCTGGAGAGGATATTTTTAATTTTGGCAATGTTCTGGAGATGAAAGAAGGAAATCCTAGAAACCTGTTTAATATGGGATTTAAATGACATATCCTGGTCAAAAATAACTCCAAGGTTTTTTACTTTATTACCGGAGGTCAATTTAATGCCATCCAGGTTAAGTGATTGACTAAGCAGTTTCTTTTTTAAAGACTCGGGTCCAAAGACGACAACTTCTGTCTTGTCTGAATTTAGAAGCAGAGAAATTAAAGTCATCCAAGTTTTTATGTCTTCAAGACATGCTTGTAGTCTATCTAACTGGTTGGGCTCATGTGGATTTAGGGATAAGTAAAGCTGAGTATCATCAGCGTAACAGTGAAAATTTATCCTATGCTGCCTGATAGTTTGACCTATTGGAAGCATATTGTTAGGTATTAATTAGTCGACTCAGAGGGAAGAGGGAACGACACAGAGTCTCTGTTAATCTTGCGCAAGAGGTAGCTCACACTCTGCAGTGCAAATCTACAAAGTGTTGGCACCCTCTCTCTTTATTTATATATGCTGGTTCACACACAGTTCAACAGACAGTTCAGGCATTTATGGTGTGTGTGTGTGTGTCTGTGTGTATGTGGGGGTGTGAAGAGTTATGATGTGTGTCTGTTCCTCCACAGAGAGGCACAGGCAGTCACCAGATGTCGCTGATAGAAGCATAACTTACTTCTACCCCATCCCCCTTTCTGTGGCATGAAAGAAGAAAGAGCACTTTGTACAGACAAATGAGTGATAAAAAATACAAACGTTTTCAAAGCCTAACACATATATATATATATTAAAGAGAATTGGCCCAAGTACTGAATCTTGTGGTACTCCACAATTAACCCTGGAGTTTAAAAATGATTTATCATTTACATGAACAAACTGGAATCTGTCAGACAAATAAGATTTAAACCAGGCTAGCGCTTTTTCCCTGATCCCTACAGCTTATTCCAGCCATTCTAAGAGAATATTGTGATCGACTGTATTAAATGCAGCACTGAGATCTAACAGAACCAGTACAGACACAAGTCCATTATCTGAGGCCATAAGAATATCATTAGTGACTTTCAGCAGAGCTGTTTCAGTCCTATGATGAGCTCTGAAACCTGACTGAAAGTCTTCAAACAGGTCATTGCTGTGTAAATGCTCACAAACTTGATTAGCAACTTTTTTCTCAAGAATTTTATTTAAGAATGGAAGATTGGATATAGGTCTGTAATTTTTTAAGTCATCTCGATCAAGCGAAGGTTTCTTAATTAAAGGTTTAATTACAGCTATCTTAAAAGCTTGTGGTACATATCCATTTACTAAGGATATATTAATCATATCTAAAATGGGGCTGGTAATCAGAGGGACCACTTCCTTAAATAATTTGGTTTAGATGAAGCTAATATTTCAGATAACTCAGGAAGCTCCACAGGATCAAAACAGTCCAAACACAGATCAGGTTACTACACTTACTTCCAATGTTGTCTGACTTGCTGAGGATGAAGTAAACATCTTCGGGAGTATGTCAAAGATTTAATTTTTAATAGAATCAATTTTATTTAAGAAGAATCCCATAAAGTCATGACTGCTGAGAGCTAAAGGAATGGATGGCTCAACAGAGCTATGACCCTGTGTAAGTTTAGCAACTGTACTAAAGAGAAACCTAGGATTATTCTTGTTCTCTTCTATTAATGATGAGAAATAAGCTGTTCTGGCTTGGCGAAGTGTCTTTTTATACAACAGTAGGCTATTTTTCCAGATTAAGTAGGAATCTGCTAGGTGTGTAGAGCGCCATTTTCTCTCCAATTTTCTAGCATTGTTCTTTAAAGTAGGCAGCTCTGAATTAAACCAGAGAGCCAACCTCCAATGAATAATTGTAATTAGGTCCAAAGCTTCAGCGACGGTGTAGAACTTTGTGCGGGAAGCCATTGTGTTTCAAAAACAAACACGCGAAATGATAACCACAGCGCATGAACAGCCAGAGGTAGGAAGGTCCGGTGCGTAACAGCTGTAGCGACTGCGCCTTACCTACAGCGTACTCAGCGTTTACAATAACAACCCATGCCCAAGTTCAGATTGGCCAAATTTCACAAATGACCCCTCCTTTTCATCCTTAGAGCCAATAAAATAAAGTTATCTCCACGTCTTTCAATATAAATCAGGAAGCAGACGTTGAGACGTCCAGTGAATCCATTTTGTAGAGTGCGTTTACTTCCTGCGTTTTTCTGATTTAACTACTTGTAGTTTTAACTGTTTGGTGTTCGTAGAAATGGTTTATATCAGCTTTTAGCCAAGTCTGATGTTTCAGAGGATACCACACATTATTGTTTTTCTGAATCTGGCTCCCCTGCACGGCCTTGATGGCTGGCTATCTTCAACTTCTCCTGGAAGTTATGTAAACATGACGCTCTGCTCCCTCTGCCCCCTCCCTTCCCTGAGGACATCTGTGGACCTGCTCATAACTTTATGGCCGGTTGATGAACATTCCAATGTACCATGAAGGACAATGGCCTCTGGGACAATGCTTCATGGACTTACTTGCACACACTCACTTGCACACACACATGCTCAAGATAAACATATGCACCCCCTCACACCACCTTCACCGTTCCTAGTATGATGTTGTTTTGTAAACTTGTAGCTTCTTTGTGCTGAGGTTTTTTGCAATCTCAAACTGTATCCTGCTAAGGATAAAGTGTGAAATATGATTTATTTCCCTCTACTTACCTAAAGTGACTTATTTTCTCATCTAACAAGGGCAGCGCATGTGAGTGGGCAGCAAAGCCTCGGTGACCCGTCCCCCCCTTGTCTTGTGTCATGATGTATGTTTGGATGGGTTCTACTGGAATTCTAATTTCCCCTCGGGGATCAATAAAGTATCTTTGAATTGAACATCTCTATGTTTAAGGGAAGTTGGAGCAATAAACATAGAAAAAAAAAGAACCTGGAAAATCCTTTGTCTTTAAAAAGAATTGGATTGAAGCACCAATTATAGTTTGTTTTTTTTCCACCCAAAGTCCAAACCAATAGAGACCTGCTTTGGTCTGAAATTAAGATGTTGTGGTAATTAGATGACTAGATAATTGCCGTTGGTTTTGAATCAGTAAGAAAATAGTAAATCCTGCCTGCTTGCCAGGGCCTGGATCCCTGGCCTCTATCGGGCCCCTGCTTGGAGAGTGATATGTCCTGGGATCTCGGGTCTCTGGGTCCATGGCAGGAACTGCGAGGGCATAGACGGCTGCCGGCAGGGCCTGTGGGCTCATCGCTGCAGCTCCCTGGGGCCTCTGCACTGTGGCTGCTGTGTGGTTCCCCTGGGACTCTCCCTGCTTTTCTCTGGAGGGGTTACGGCGATGGTTCTCCTGGGGTTCCTGTGCTCTGGGGGTCTTTTGAATGTCTATAGCTCGGATCTCCTCCATATCTATCCCAGGTCCAGGGGGCAGGTCTGTGGCTCCTTACACTCGCTATTGCATATTTTTATAGAGAAACTTTGTATACACAAGCGCGCTTACACGCAGACCCATAGGTGTTTAGATTCAGGTGTTAACAAATACACAAATGTTCTATATTGATCCGTATTTACCACTAAATACATCTTGCATTTGTAAGTACCATACACGTTTTGGTAAAAAAGCTGTTAATATGAGTCTTTCTGCAGGTGTAGAAGCAAACAGTGTTATCTTGTATTATCTTCATCCTTCTTTCTCTCCTCCATTCTTTTCTGCTCTTCCTTTTTCCGTTTTGCTCCACCTCTCTCTCTTTCATGCTTCTTATTTTTTTCCTTTTCGTTTTTGTCTCCATGTACATAACAATTGAAATAATCCCAAAGCAATTTCTAATAAAGTTTATTTTATAAATATCAAGCAGAGCTTTAAAAGCATTAGCTGTAATGCTTCACTTGTGAAAGTAAATCTGTTGGGCTTTTTCTTGGCACTCAGACAATAATCTTGAGAGCTACTCCGCCGGACAGGACACAGTTAGAAAAAAAAAGAAAACAGTCCATTCTTGTGCATGTATTATGAACTTGTGAGAAAAAAGAATATTCTTTCTCTGTGGGATTGTGGACCCTGCAGATGTCAACCAGGTTAAGCGACTTCATCAGATTATTTAGCACCTGGGGAGAACCTGTCCAAGAAAGTGTCCAAAACACAATTGAAATCACACCACCTGCATTCAAGTTGGTTGTTGCAAGATCAGGTATTAAATCGAAAAAAACCATAGAAAAAAGCAGGATAGTAAAAGTTCAGTGCATCTAAATTAAGGAGGGTAACGTGGGTGGAGAGTCAAAATAGTACCAGTCACAATTATGAAACGACCATTTGGGTCTGTCTCGGTTGAGATATGTTGAAAGGGAACATTCTTCCTAAATAAAATTGCCACACCACGGGATTTAGTTGAGAAAGTTGATTGAAAGATTTGTCCAATCCAGCTACATCTGAGTTTCAAGGCCTCCGCATGCTTAATATGTGTCTCTTGCATAAACAAGATGTCAGCCCATGAATAATGTTGGTGAGAGAATATCTTGGCTCTCTTAGATGGGTTATTTACATCTATGACATTCTAAGAAATTAGATGATTGATGTTTTTTATCCTCTGATCAAACTTTGGGACACTTGTGCAAAAATGCTAGATTTCATTGCATACAAGGTGTAATGAGTACAGCGTTAAACAAACAGAAAAAATAGACAAATAAAAATAATACCCCCCATACTACCTGCTTTGCCTTCCCTAAAGAAAATGAGTAATGCAAACCCCATATACCAGTGGAGCAACTAAGAAAAGAGCCTATATACCCACACAAGAAGCACCTAAGAAGCCCACTACCACCCCTTACAAGCGAATTATTAACACTCCATTGAAATTAAGCATTCTGTTTTCAAAAGTCTTAGGAACTTAAGTAAGAAAGAAAAACATACTTTACCGTGTACCCATAGATGTACTCCTGGAGGTTGTAGGTGTTTGTCCACATATGAGGTTGCCTCCTTTGATGACTGAAATATTGTGGTTTGACCAGCATGGGTCACAATCAGATGTGCAGGAAACAGAAACACCATGTCAGACACCTGACTCCCTGAACTTCAGTCTAACAACGTCGAACTGCGATCTTTTACCACTTCCACTGAGGTCTGGAAAGATCACGATGCGCTGCCCATCGTAATTTAGCGAACCTCTGTTGCAAACCACCTGGATTATCTTCTCTTTGATGGCTATATCCTGGCAATCATAATTTGTGGCTTGTCGCTTAGTGCGCCAACGCGGTGGGCTCGGTCCACCTTGACCCCCCTGGGGAAATTGCTCAGGTCTCAGAAGCTTAGGTAGCAAATCGGCCACAAAAGTGATTGGAGAGCCTTTTTTGATTTTTTCCAGCAGACCGACAATTTTAATATTTTTTCTTCTCATGTGGCCCTCCAAATCGCTCACCTTTATTTTATAAAGTTTTTCCTCTTCAAGGGTTTTTTGGGGCAATTTCTTTGGCTTGACTATTTTTCCAGGCTTTATTGACCAACGACGCCACCAAAAATAGCAAAAATGGGAGTGTAAAATGTTTTTCCCCGAATTGAAGTGGAGGAGCTGATATAAAACACCATCTACTACATCACTGGCTCGCTAGCGCCCCCTTTACACATTTTTAGTAAGGTTTGTGTTTTATTAAAGTTCAAAAACCCAATAAAGGCGGCTGTTGTCAAACAGATACTTCAATCTGTTATCGCATAATAAAAACTGGAACTAAATCAGAACAAGCAAACATCAATATTTCAATAGTAAATAACAAAATACAAATATTTCTATGTAAAATATACTGAGATAACTAATATCATATTTCATTTTAAGTCAGTTGATACATTCTCAATAATTTTCCTGATTAAATAAAACATATGAGGAAAATAGATTGAAATTCATGTATTTCTGTTTTATTAAAAATTACACATTTTATAACATGAGTGTCTGTGTCCTTAATTTCAGATATTTTTTCAGTCGATCGATGAATCCTAATTTACTATTTTTTATTTATACATTTATATTTAAGTTATTTTTTTTACTTTACTAACTGCTTATTTATTTATTTAATTTTTTTATTTATTTATTCAATTAAATATGTCATGTATTTACTTAAATTATATTTTGATGGATGTATATGAGTATTTATTCACAATTTATTTATTTTACTTTATTTAGTTTATGTTTCTACTTAAAATATATTGTATGTTTTGGTAATACATTTAATTAATACGTATTAATATGGCTTATTAATTAATAATTTTTCTTAAATATAGATTTTTTTCAGAATGAAGTTTTTTGTGTATTTTTACGTCCGTGTGTTTTCTTTTATTTGTGTACTTATTTATCTTTGAAATATGTTTTATTAATAATGTTTTATGTTAGTAATTAATGTTATTTTATGCAGTGGTTTTTACATTATAAACTGGCTTGGTTATTTAATTACCTATTTATAATCAATGTGTCATTTATTTACCTTTGTTTTAATTTTATTTTAATCTGTTTTATTTCAGTTTCACGTACCACTTTAAATTTAGTCAGTCAGTCATTTTCTATCGCTTATTCCAAAGTGGGTCACAGGGGAGCTGGTGCCTATCTCCAGCAGTCTATGGGCGAGAAGCGGGGTACACCCTGAACAGGTCGCCAGTCCATTGCAGGGCAACACACAAACAACCACACACACTCATTCATGCACCTAAGGGCAATTTAGAGTGACCAATTAACCTAACAGGCATGTCTTTGGACTGTGGGAGGAAGCCAGAGTACCCGGTGAGAACCCACGCATGCACGGGGAGAACATGCAAACTCCATGCAGAAAGACCCCCGGTTGGGAATTGAACCCAGGACCTTCTTGCTGCAAGGCAACATTGCTACCAACTGTGCCACCGTGCAACATTGCTACCAACTGTGCCACTGTGCAGCCCATTTTAAATTTACTGAATTTGTTTTTTTAGCATTAATCTATTTCATTCACTGTGTGTTGTGTATACCTAACTTATGGATTCATTCATATTTGACATGTTTATTAAGTGATATAGCTTGGTTTTTTTGGCCCATACATGCCTTTGTGGTTTGGGCTAGTAACAAAAATAGGCAGGTTTGAATCATATTCCAGGAGGGGGGCTCGTGGCTCAGTTGGTAGAACTAGCGTGGCTTTCCTGGCTTCAGTTTCTGGTCTCAGGCCATTTGCTGCATGTTTCCTACATCTCTCTCAACACTGTTTCATGTCTGAGTACTGTACAATAAAGGCCACTAGTTAATAAAATAAAAATAAAACCAAGAACTAAGTGGGACAGTCTCCAGAAACAAAGAACTGGTGGGTGTGTGTCCAGCCTTTCATTCAAAAGGCTGACATCAGCTGCTGGACATAAGGACAAAGATGAGGGTGAACCACACAGTAATGAACTGGAAAGAGACACTAGAGGTAAAATAATGCAAGAGTCTGGATGTCTATGAAAGGGATTGTTTCAGGAATCAGCATAAATAGAAACGGCTGGATTATGTGGTTCTGTGAAAGTAGACCTCATGAACCCTAAAACCCTAACCCTAAATAAACATGCTTACAACCAGTGACAACCCAATGAACTGAAGGGCAACAATTATCTGTTTCCTTCTGCATATAAACAGGCATGTCGTATGTGCATGACATTTGAGAGTTATATGTAATTTACGGTTTCTCACACATGAAGCAGAGCTCAAACGTCCTCAATGACATGCATGCATCTGCACCCACACACTCACCCCCACACTAATTGCCAATGCAAACACGTAATGCAGCGCCCCTGCTGCGTGTTTAGAAAAGAAAACAGCTTGTGGGGACGACTGATCATTAAAAATTTGAGAACAAAGAGACAAATAATGTCCGTCAAGTCTTTGCAGAGATTATAATGTCACTTGGGAACCAAACCCCAGCATAAACACCATGCTGTGCTAAATTTCAATAATTTTCCTTAAAGCAGTATTATCTCCCTCCCCCTTTCCTTTCACCCTTCTTTTGTTTGAGAAGCACATAATTCACTGCAAATCATAGCGCTGCTGTCTGCATTTCTAAAAGGCTTTGTAGCTTAGTGGCAAGATTTGCCTTTGGCGGAGACATATAATAACGCCTGTTTTGTTTAGGATGTGAAGAAGATGGTTCAGTTTTCTAACTGTGTCAGAATTACTAACAGACACAAAGGTCAAATGTGTAAAACATCAAGTGATTTGTTAATGCATAAAGTCTGATTTAGTATTCACCTGCTAAGGAAAGGCACTTGACCTTTTCATTTTCTACACCTTCCCCACCAACATGTTCATGCAAAAGAGATGTGTAGGATGTGGACTTTTGAACGGCATTCTCTTTTATCTCCTCTCTGTAGGCTGAGTGTTCCTCCCGCTCACTGGTGTGAATGTGTGGCTTGGAGGTTTTTCTTAGGGACCATATGGCACAATACACCACAATATAGGTAAGCTGCGCTTTTTCTTACAGCGTGAAGCCTGAAATCGCTTTCTTATGAATGCGAATTCACAGAAACCTGAGGTCTTGGTGGAAATTTTATAAATGTGAGACGTTCTGACCTGATTAGTGGATTTATGCTTGCTTGCTTTCACCAGAAAGAAGAAATTAACAAAATAAAAACAAAAGAATTCACACTGTCAATATTAATTAAACAAAGATGAAGTCACAATGGAAAAACTTTGTCCAGAAAAGTAGGGCCATCCCATGATTCAATGGTTCATTGAACTACCTTTAGAAGCGATACCTCTGTTTTCTGTTTTCTATACCTCTGTTTTCAGTCTTGCATCATTGTGAAGGAATTGTTGTCAACTCTTCTTTACAATGTTACTTCAGCTCCTCTAGGTCTTCCAGGTGTTAATTCCTGCACAGCTCTCTTAAAGTTCCACCCCAGCATTTCTATTGTTTGCAAAGAGCCTGGATCCACAAAAGCTTCACAGGCCCAAATTATCACTCCTCCACCAATGTGCCTGACAGGTACTATGAGGTGTGTGCTGCCATGCTGCACTTGGTTTTCCTTAAAATTGGTCCTGTGCAGACACCTCTAATTTGATCTCATCTTTCCAAAGGACATTGTTCCAGATGTCTTGTGTTTCATTCAGATGGCACTTTGCAAAACCCAAGGCTATACAAGCCATTTAAAAAAAAATTTAATGTCATGAACTTTAACATTTTAAATGGTAACTGAGGCCTGTAGAGTCTGAGATGAAGCTCTTGCATCTTCTTCTTACTAGGAATTTTCGGGGACATCCACTCCTGGGAAAACTGGAGAAAGTTTTTCAATTGGGAATAATCCTTCTTTGTGTAAAATGGTTGGCTTTAAAAAATCTGAACATGACCTTAGAACCTTTGCCAGATTTATGGACAGCAACAATTGCTTCTCTAAGATAATTGCTAATGTCTCTCCGCCAGTGTATTGTTAAAAGCATCAAACTCAGAAAATTCCTGCTTTTAGAGGTGGTCCCACTTACCTTGGGAGCAGTAAGAGCGTACTTAGTTTTTGACACTGGTTTTCTGCTAACTTGATGTTAAATCTAAATAAAGTCACTTGTATATGTGTACATTTAAACATTTTTATTATTATTTCCATTACCTGATATAAGAAAAAAAACTTTGCTGAGAGCAAAGTTTACCAGAGTCATATTCCTTGTTTGTGTCACAAACTTGGCAATAAAGACTTGATAATTAAACCTTTTTTGCCATGATTGTCACGGAGTGACATTTTGGACTTTGCTTGTGGCTTTGCGCTAACTTTTGTTTAGTGGTTTCCATTTTGGATTGGGCTTCATGTTTATTAGTTTATTTTCCTCCCTCTATCATTTCCTAGTATGTATTGTAGTCCTGCTTTAGTTATTGTTTTCATTTGGTTTGTTTATTTTGTAACTTAGATTCTCCTTATGGACTCTTTGTTTATTTCTTAGGTTATTGTTTCTATGTTCCCCTCTAGTTTCTCTGTTTACTTTAGTTTATAGTTATTCTAGTTCTTTATTTCCTCCTCTGATTTATTCTCTTGCTTAGTTTGTGTTTTCTGTTGTTTATTTAGTACTTTCACTCTTCCTCAGCCTTTGTATTTGTTTCACCTGTTCCTGCTGCTTCCCTGCCTCCTTGTCGCACCTGTTCTCAGTTCCCTTGATTACCTGCCTTTGTCTTTCCCCAGTATATTAGTTGGTTTGGTGTCTCTGTTCCTTGTGTTCGTCACTACCCCTTTCCCTACCATGACTATGTTTTGTTTATGCTTCACTTATGCTACGTTTTGCCTAGGTACCTGCAGTGTTTTGTAAGTTTTGGATTTTGTCTCGGATTCATACCTGCAGTGTTTTTGTTACGTTTTTGACCTTTTTGAGAATAAACTAAGATGTGGCTGCCAAGCTCTTGTCGGCACTTTGGTCCGACCCAAAATCCTTCTTCGACAATGACTGCAAAAAAAAAAAAAAAAAAAATGTGCACTAGCTGCATATGAACTAATCCTTCTCATTTCCGCATTACATTTCTTTTGTGAACAGCCAACCAGGCTATCAACACCTCCTACACATGTAAATGCTTGCGTATTATAAGCACATGACAGCATTCCTGCCCTTTCTTGATCTGATAAAGCTGAAAAACAAGCATTGATCAAATATTTTACCTAAGTCAGTGTGCATCCTTGTTGTTTAGTTCTTTTTATTTTTTACTGCATTTACATTTTTGAGGAAACTACAGCATTGTTAACCTTGTCAATCATTACTACATAATTTGTAGTTCAAAGGCAAGGAAAACTATTAGAATTAGCAACACTTAGCATTCTTGAAGCAAAAATGAAGCTTTTGACTAAAGGCTCTAGAGACGAAGAATCCATAAAAATTATAACTGCAATAAAGTGTGAAAAAATAAATGAGCTATTGAAACATCTATGTACTATATGCACATACAAGGGTTGGACAATGAAACTGAAACACCTGGTTTTAGACCACAATAATTTATTAGTATGGTGTAGGGCCTACTTTTGCAGCCAATACAGCGTTAATTCGTCTTGGGAATGACATATACAAGTCCTGCACAGTGGTCAGAGGGATTTTAAGCCATTCTTCTTGCAGGATAGTGGCCAGGTCACTACGTGATACTGGTGAAGGAAAACGTTTCCTGACTCGCTCCTCCAAAACACCCCAAAGTGGCTCAATAATATTTAGATCTGGTGACTGTGCAGGCCATGGGAGATGTTCAACTTCACTTTCATGTTCATCAAACCAATCTTTCACCAGTCTTGCTGTGTGTATTGGTGCATTGTCATCCTGATACACGGCACCACCTTCAGGATACAATGTTTGAACCATTGGATGCACATGGTCCTCAAGAATGGTTCGGTAGTCCTTGGCAGTGACACGCCCATCTAGCACAAGTATTGGGCCAAGAGAATGCCATGATACGGCAGCCCAAACCATCACTGATCCACCCCCATGCTTCACTCTGGGCATGCAACAGTCTGGGTGATACGCTTTTTGGGGGCTTCTCCACACTGTAACTCTCCCAGATGTGTGGAAAACAGTAAAGGTGGACTCATCAGAGAACAATACATGTTTCACATTGTCCACAGCCCAAGATTTGCGCTCCTTGCACCATTGAAACCGACATTTGACATTGGCATGAGTGACCAAACGTTTGGCTATAGCAGCCCGACCGTGTATATTGACCCTGTGGAGCTCCCGACAGACAGTTCTGGTGGAAACAGGAGAGTTGAGGTGCACATTTAATTCTGCCATGATCTGGGCAGCCGTGGTTTTATGTTTTTTGTTTTTGGATACAATCTGTGTTAGCACCTGAACATCCCTTTCAGACAGCTTCCTCTTGCATCCGCAGTTAATCCTGTTGGATGTGGTTCGTCCTTCTTGGTGGTATGCTGACATTACCCTGGATACCGTGGCTCTTGATACATCACAAAGACTTGCTGTCTTGGTCACAGATGCGCCAGCAAGACGTGCACCAACAGTGTGTCCTCTTTTGAACTCTGGTATGTCACCCATAATGTTGTGTGCATTTCAATATTTTGAGCAAAACTGTGCTCTTACCCTGCTAATTGAACCTTCACACTCTGCTCTTACTGGTGCAATGTGCAATCAATGAAGACTGGCTACCAGGCTGGTCCAATTTAGCCATGAAACCTCCCACACTAAAAGGACAGGTGTTTCAGTTTCATTGTCCAACACCTGTAGATGCATATAGCACTAGTCAGTCAGTCCTATATAAATAGACGTATAGAGCAGAGAATCTTGATAACTCCTAACTGGAAAAGGACGATTACCAGGAGCAGGTGCAGCTGGCTTCTTATGCTACAGAGTTTGACTGTATGTCAGTCTAATACAGTTCGATTTTACCAGTTAATCTGTGTGGGAATGATCTTTACCAATCGTATCACTGTGGATTAAATATCACATCACATTTTTGTGGTTTTGCTGCATGAAATAGGAAATATCCATTCTCGTAAAATTCCCACACAGAGCTCAGATAAAAGATTGCTTTTACTGAGCTGCCAGGAAGAAAACACCGCCCAACACCAGCAGTACCGCAAGTGTCTATCTTCTTATGTTGCATGGTTCATTTTTAATCATGAACAGGAATTAATTGTGTCCAGATATTAACTCCCTGATGCAGTGTTGGTCATTGCGTAAAATACTTAAAACATGTAAAAACCATTTAGACTCTGTAGTGTAGCTGATGAATGTTCCCATAACTCATTTTCTTTCCTGCTGTTGTGTTTTTGCAAATATTTTGAGCGCCAGAGGGGAAGTATTAGTTTAATTGTGGTTGAAATGTCAAACAAACAAAAATTTGATGGAGCAGCTTAAGGCTAATACAACGCAAACAACAGTCAAATATTCATGTTACAATAAACACAGAGCTTCTTGTAACACATTAAAGTAAATTGTAGTATAAAACACATTTTAAACAAGGTTGTTTTAACGTTTAAACAAATAAAATTTTATGCATAATTCTAGTCAAAACTTCACATCCACTCATCACATACAGCCAATTTAGGTATTATTAAATGACGCTTTACAAGTCGTACCACATCTACACACCTTTTGTAGTCATCTACAAGTTTCAGAAACAACTTTGATTGGATATTTCCACTCTTCTTGACACGGTTGCTAGATATTTCCTAAACTTGTTGGTTTCCTGTCACAAATCACATGCTTTTAGTCAGACATTTCCTGAAAAAGAGATGGTAACATCCATGGTAACCCTTGTACCTGTGTAATTAAATTATATAATAACAAAAGTGCTGAGAACCTAACCATAGTTTACAGATTTTCAATAAGTTTGAAACTGGCACATATAAGCAGCTTCATGTTAACCTGCTGTTTTCAGATGTGATTGGTATCATGTTCCGATTTGAACACCCCATTGTATTCAGAGGAGCTGTTAATGGAGGTATAGCCAAATAATTTGGAAGTAGTTCTCCATTATTTTATTTTTTTCCTTTGTGCAATGCATCCGCACCATTGCCATTTTAGCAGGTCCAAAGCATGTTGCTACCACCACCATGCTTAAACATGCTCCTCTAAAGACTCTTTTTGTCATTGTGGACAAATAGTTCATTCTGGGGAGTTTCAAATGTTCAGTTGAGCTTGTAGACATTGATTTTGAGCCAGAGAGTTCTTTCTACGGTTAGCACCCTTGGTGTATAACTATGTAAAACTGGATTCACTGGGAACAATGACACTGCTGTTTTAGTTGTTTTTCTTCATGGCATGTTTAAATCTTGGAGGTTCCTAGGTTGTTACTGAACACCCTAAGCAGTTTAGTTTCAGTTTGAAGGATATTTACATTTCTCCCAAGAAGACTGGTCAAATATACATCCAAAAGTAAGCCAAAAACATGTGGATGAGATTCAACTTGCTACTACTTTCTAAATTCTTCGGACATTTAACCATCTAGTGGAGATGCATGGATATGTGAGCCTGTATGTATAATTTTGTCCCTGTGTAGATTAGAGAAAATTCATAATCAGTTCATACCTGTAGACCTGTAGACGGTTCAAATACATCAATAATATCCTGAAACTGCCATTAAATGACCCCATTATGTGTGTATGTAAACTTCATACTGCACCTGCAGCATCAAATGTTTTCAAATCAAGCCACCTTTTACAAAATATTCCTGATTATAGTCATATCAGGTTGACATTTTGCAGTAAAAACAGAATGGGAAGAAACATTTATTGGTTTGGACACTTGCCTGGGAAAACCTAAATTAACTAGCGACTGCAGCAGATTGGGAAGTAGGTGGGTAGAGGGTCATTGTCCTTCAGAATGAGGCTTCATCTGTTACTGATGATGTCTCTGTTGTAAGCAAGTGTCAGTTCTGAGCCGTGGTAAAAGCTGTCCTACTTTCTTCATGCACACTTTGCATCATGATGGATTTAATGTGATCAAGAGTGCACACATGCATTTGATGCTTTGCGTCTGTTCTCTCTGGAGGAGAAAGGGGAGAACTCATCAGACTTATAGAGGATGTGCAAAATAAACCTTTTCTAGTCAATGTTAAAATCTTTCACGAGCTTAGTAAATCCTGTACCAAAACAAAACAATACTTAAATTCAGGCTGCAGGGGGTTTATGCTGATCCAAGTGAGAGTGAACAGTATTAGAATAGAGTGACTTTCTTTTTGGTTCTTACTGACAAGGAAATATGGAAAATATGGGAGAAGAAAAGCAAACGTGCAAAATACGCCTGTAAATGTAACTATTTGGATACAAAATTGCAACCATTATGTGGATATTTCACATGGACACTCTTCTAAAAGTCTAAAATTAATTAATTTTATCAAATTTCCTAACACGATTTTTTTGGTCTCTTTGAAGGTTTTATAAATTTTCCCCTGACTAAAGGAGGATCCAGAAGCTTGGAAATAAAAGATAACTTTTGATAGCACACTGATTAAAAGTCTGATAAATCATTTTTGACTCATAGCGAAGCAACCGACAAGCTACCACTCAATGATCGAATAACTCCCCTTTTTGCAGCATCTTAGGAAATCCATCATATATTGTTTCAATTAGTTCCCCTTTTCAACGTGTGATTCCGTGGGTCTGACATTCTAATAGAAGCACTTTGCACTGTTTGTGGAGATGGTTTAACTTTAGTGGAGCCATGTTTCAGTCAGATACACTAGGAAAGTATCTGATAAATTGCCAGTTTTACAGGTTTTCCCACTTGCAAAGCATGTAGAAGTCTTCAATTTTTATCATATGCACTCTTCAACTGTGATTGACGGAATCTAAAACATAAATCCAGAAAATCACATTGTGGGATTTTTTAAGCAATTTATTTGCATTTTATTGCATACGTTTTTGATCACCTAACAACCAGTAAGAACACTGGCTCTCACAGGCCTGTTAGTTCTTCCTTAAGAAGCCCTCCTGTTCTCCACTTATTACCTGTATTAACTGTACCTGTTTAAACTTGTTATCTGTATAAAAGACAGCTGTCCATACACTCAATCGAAAAAACTACAACCTCTTCACAATGTCCAAGACCAGAGAGCTGTGTAAGGACATCATGGATAAAATAGTAGACCTGCACAAGGTTGGGATGGGATACAGGAAAATAGCCAAGCAGCTTGGTGAGAAGGCAACAAATGTTGGCAAAATTATAAGAAAATGGAAGAACTTCAAGATGATGGTCAATCTCCCCATTGTAAATTATACCATGGATTTTATTGCCTTGTTTATTGTGCCTGTGTTTGCTTGGTAACATGGGAGACTCACAAAAAGCCTACAGAGATAAGTAGAAACAACAACATAAAATAACCTTTCTTTATCAAGTTTTTAAATCTTTTTAGCATCCTCAGCTTGCTTTCTTAATTTTGGGTTGAACAGTTCTACTATTCTGTTGCTTTGCTGAAAGATGTTGGGGCAAGGTGTTAGGGTAAATATACATGGAAGTCATAGCTATGATAGTATCAATCATTAAGGTTTCATTGAATGGTAATCTCATATCTTCAGTTCAGGAAAAATAGTAAAGTCTGAACTTCAGGTGAAATCATTGGTTAATAAGGAGGGTCATTGTGAATAAAGGTGGATTACATCATGAATGATATGGGTTAAGTGTTGGGACATTGAGTTTTTGGTCAGTCACTGGGATTGAACCCACAACCTCTCCTTTGGAAGTGGAGCTTTCCTCTCACATTTTGTTTGCACACCTGGATTCAGGAGATCTCAACCTAAGAATGTCTAGTCTGTACATTAGAAAGTGTTGTGTTTAATGCATTTCAGTTTGTTTCACTTTGATTTGTGTACAGTCTGGTCCTAAGGAAGTTCTCTGTTTATCCTTCCCCAGAACATGTACACCAGTTGGTTTGTTAATCCAGGTTGTAGGAACCACACTGTATGGTTTATGGGTTTGCACTCTTTCTGCTTTTACCAGAAAAAATAAGTGTCCAACCAGGGTTTTTGCTGAAGGCTGAGATGATTACTCATTGTTGTGCTTCAGGAGTGGTGTCACGTAAACTGTTTGAATTTCCCTTAAATGCAAAGTCTGTGTTTTGAACAATAAAAATCTTGTCTTTCTAGTGTATTCAATTGCATATAGGTTGAACAGGATTTGCAAATCATTATTAATATGAACTAGATAATAATAAAACAAGAAGATTTGAAGCCATTTGGTTCAGAGCTTGAAACCTGCTGTGACACACTTGATGCAAGCACACCATCTGTGTTTGTGTCTTGCAGTTGGGCCTTTACATGCATGTGCCGGAAGAAGAGAGGCAGGTGCGAATTCAAGATAGAAGGACGATGGTAGTGGAGATGAGAGCGGGGAGAAGGAGCTGATCAGGAAATGTTGTAGGGAAATCTAATTTATTTTTCATACGCTGCTGAGACGGAATGTCATATATCACACTAAGCTGCAATTTTGTGCCTGTGCCAGGCTCACAAAAGATGAAAGAATAGTGATCTAAGATACAGAGAGGGGAGCCGTCTATTGGAGTTGCTATGGGAGCTACTTTCACAGAGAACAATATAAACTGTGTTGAATTAGTCATCCAGTATACAGTCACCATTGGTTTTCAGTGAGCTACAATTCACTTCAGACGTCTAATAGTGTTAGACATTTAAAGTGCTGTTGAGTGAGTCAGTATAGGATCGACAATGAATGAGTACTGCTGAGAAACCTGGGCTGACGGTAGATTGACAGAAAAGTCAGCAATAAAGTAATGAATTTAACAATTAGCCATTAAACACTGATTTAATGTCTAGGAGGTATGTTTAAATATAGTAAAAGTAATTATTCTTGATTAATACAGATGTCTACATTGGAAAATATTGTCTATCTTTTGTCCAAATCCCATAAGGCTTTTTTACTGTGCAAATACATTTCAATAAGCAAGCTAATGTGGCTAATTAGCTAGTTTGATAGGCAACTAGGTCACATGGGTCATTTTACAATTATGAATGAATTTCAAAGGAAATTCATTTTTCAACCTTTAGGATACTCTTGAGGTTAAAAAAACAGTCTCTTTTAAAAAGAAAATTGTATAGGATTTATTCTTTTTGGCAAATAGCTAATTCAGCTATCTCATTTGCTGGGTAGCTACCATTGCAGGTCCCTTTGCAACACATGTATTAAATATTAAAAAACAAAATCATTGTTTTAACCTTTGGGATCTTCTTGAGATTAAACACTGTCTTTTTTTGGAAAATGCAAGGGTTACTTCTTGGATTAATTTAGCAAAAACTACTAACTCATTAACTAGTTTGCAAAATAGCTATCCCAAATGGATCGATTTGCAACAAATGTAAAAATAAATTTCAAGGAAAATCTGATTTTCCTGTACAAGTACTGAAACACTGTCTGGTTGTGAAAAATACCTAATGCAGCTAGTCATTGGCTAACTAAATGTTTGTGTTAGCAACATCAAAACGTTTTTATTTTCCTAAATTAGTATTCTGAAACCATTTACGATTTGCCATGTTGGTTCTTCTTGCATATTACAGTTATGTTGTTTGGTAAACTGATTCAATGAATGCCATGATTTTGTGTGGTTTATTTAAATGTTTTTTAAATATTTGTTTATTTTGTCTTTCTTTTCCCCCCAGATACTTATCAGTTGTAAGTCACTTATGTTTAAGTATTACAATCAAGGAAAATAAAACAACTTTGCTAGGTCAAAATGATGGAGGCTTAAAAAAACTGTATTTAGAGAAAGCATCTGTAGTGCTAATTATTTATATTAAACCTTTAAAAAATGCCTGTAGGTGTGACAAAGGAGTTCAAGGTGGAAGTGAGACTGCATGCCCTTCCTTTTTCCATTCAATTGTTCACATTACAAAAATGAGTGCAGAAGACACCACCTGTAGTTTTTATTTTATTTTACCAGATTTGTCTTTGTAAATATCATGCTAAGTTTTACAACTGGGTTCTATTCACAGACTTTGATCTGTTGCTATATTTATTCTGTGGAGTTGGGCCAAGCAATGACAGGCCATATCTAATTATCCAGACTAATAAGAAACGTCAATACAAATGTATGACTAAACTTTTAGTGTTTCTACTACAATGCATGGCCAAAAAATAAGTCGCCACCAAAAAAAAAAAGGTCACACACACTATTTTGTTGGACCGCCTTTAGCTATGATTACAGAATGCATTTGTTGTGGCATTGTTTCGATAAGCTTCTGCAACTTCACAAGATTTATTTTCACCCAGTGTTGCATGAAATTTTCAGCCAAGATCTTGCCTTGATGATGGTAGTCTGACCACTGTGCAAAGCCTTCTCCAGCACATCCCAAAGATTCTCAATGGGGTTAAGGTCTGGACTCTGTGGTGGCCAATCCATGTTTAAGAATGATGTCTCTTGCTCCCTGAACCACTCTTTCACAATTCGGGCCCAATGAATCCTGGCATTGCCATCTTGGAATATGCCCATGCCATCAGGGAAGAAAAACTCCATTGATGGAATAACCTGGTCATTCAGTATATTCAAGTAGTCAGCTGACCTCATTCTTTGAACACATACTGTTGCTGAACCCAGACCTGACCGACTGCAGCAACTCCAGATCATAGCACTGCCTCCACAGGCTTGTACAGTAGGCACTAGACATAATGGGTAGCATCACTTCACCTGCCTCTCTTCTTACCCTGATGCGCCCATCACCCTGGAACAGGGTAAATCTGGACTCATCAGACCATTTAATCTAGACCCCAATCTTTATGCTCCATAGCAAGCCATTTTTCTGGTTAGCCTCACTGGTTAGTGGTTTTCTTAAGGCTACACAGCTGTTCATTGTAGCCTTGAGTTCCATTTGCATTGGAAATGCTCTTACTTTCACTTTTAAAAAATAGCTTAGAGTTCTACTGTTGTTTTTCTTCGATTTGATTTCACCAAATGTTTAAGTAATCACCGGTTACGATCATTCAGGATTTTTTTCCAGCCACGTTTCTTCCTCAAAGACGATTGGTCCCCACTATCCTTCCAGTTTTCAATAATACGTTGGACAGTTCTTAACCAAATTTTGGTAGTTTCTGCAATCTCCTTAGATGTTTTCTCTGCTTGATGCATGCCAATGATTTGACCCTTCTGACTGACTGACATCTGTTCCACAACCACGGGATGTGTCTTTCGACATGGTTGTTTAAGAATTGAGAAGCAACTCATTGCACCAGTTGGGGTTAGATAACTTGTTGCCAGCTGAGACATAATCGCAGTAATTATCTAATGGGAGGCTCGTACCGATTTGTTTTAAATCCAGGTGGCGACCTGTTTTTGGCCAGGCAGTGTATTTAGAAGTTGTTTTGCTGTTAATTTTAATGGTTGGAAAATCAAAAAAAAACTTTTAACAACTTTCAAATACTTTTCTTGGTGTTTATACATTAATCATCAAAACATGCTTCACAGATTTAACAGAAGCTTTTTAAACTTGGCTGCAAATGTTAATAGTTGAGCATTACAGTTGAATGTCTTGTTGGCTTTTATTTTTCTTTAATCTTTACTTTTTTATTGGATGTCTTTTTGCTTATTCAGGTACGCAAAAGGCTATAAAAGATACTGTATAGTGCAACACTTCCCTTCTCAACAACACAGCTAACTAGGTGTTTTGCAGTAATTCAAACTAAATACTGGTTGCTGCTTCAGAAACATACAAACCCATGTGGAGTATTAAGATACAAAAGAAGTCATACTCTCTTTCAATTACAGTTTGATTTATTTCTTCATCCAATCAGCTAGCCATCCACTTGATAAAGGAGGCTTTTAAACCTGTTCATGCTTCTGCTTTGAGATTGTCCACCATCCTCTTACACTCAAGAGATTAACTCATTAGAGTATACATATCAGGCTCAGAACCTTGCTCTGCTTCAGTGGCGCCATAGAAAATGCTATGATCTTTACAATGTTCCTCTTAAGGATTTTCAATGAAAATACTGAGCTCTGCTTTGAGGGATTCAGTCCAAACAGAGCAAAAACTGTTCTTTTAAAAGCCCATTTGTACTGGAATATTTGTCGGTTTTGCCATTTTCTGCTTATTTTTGTCGGCTTAATAGTTTTAAAAGCTACTGCGAGTCAAATATCTCTAAACAAGCACTCTATGGCACTTTACTGCCATATTATATTTAGCAGATATGTTTACTTTGTCAATAACAAGTAAACTCATTCTGTTTACCTATCCATCTTTTTATAAGCTAGTTTGCTTGTAGTCTTGCTCTCAGATTGTTCTTGCCAGTGGGTTTACAGTGGTCAATTTGTTAAGAATATGACACTACAAAGGAAAGAAAGAAAAAAAGAAAGAAAGAAAGAAAGAGAACAACAAATAAACAAAGAAAGAAACTTATTATTTCATATAAAAACAATACATTTTAAATTCCTCCAATGTCAGTTTTTCAAAAAGCCACCTAACAGCCTGAATAGCTAGCTTTCATGCAAATAGCAGTGCTAACTGGTTAGGCCAACTAACCATAAACACTTGCTAAATAGAAATGAACAGAAATGATGGTCATTGACTGTGTTTATTGACAGTTGTTGGAATTATGATTATTGATTAATTAATTGTTATCAATAATTATAATTAAAAATCATAATTTGACTAAATTAATTTCTTAACCAAAATCCTAATTTATGAATTGAGACCAGAGATGTCTTCTGGTGTTGTAATTGTGGCTCAACGTCTCTGATAATTACAACTGTTAAATACTCAGTAATAATTGATAACTATTACCAGAGATGTCACTGTTTAATTGACCGTTTCTGCCGAAAAGTGTGGAACTTCAACCTTATCTTGACTGACGAATCACTCTTGCACAAAATAAACACAGAACGCCTTCTGTTTATCTATTTGAATATTTATTAAATCACAGACCTGATACACTCGCTCTTCCGATTTAATAATCTTCACCTACTCAAACATGCAAACTTCTACACAAAAGGGGTAAAATATCTATCTAAACAAAATAAAGCAAAACAGCAGTTATGGCGATCAAACCAGCAGTTATGGCAAAAATGATAATATGACAAAGGGTTGTGGTGGTGAGTGGAGGTGGGGGCGCAGCTCCAACTGTAACTCAGTTATACTCAGTCATAAAACCTCCCCCAACTCTGCGAGGTGAGCAGACAAAGGGTTATAAAACTTTTGGCAGCAAGCTAGTAAGTAGTAAGGTTGAAGACAAAGAAAATGGGGAATTTCACCATTAGGTTATTTTAACAGTCCAGTCTCACAGCGCACCTGCGCTTGCTCTCAGGTGTTCAACAACCCCGCAAAACACACACAAAGCTGGGTAGCACAGCGGCCTCCAGACTTCAAACACGGCACATGAAAGTTTCAATAAAAAGGTTACATGCACATATCATTCAGAACACATTAGATTAAATAGCGAATCTCATTGCACTAAAACCTCCTGTACCCTGCCCAGGCTTTCTAAGAAAAAAATTTAAAATAAAAGATGGGTTTTTTTGTCGTCGTCTTTCTTCTGAGCGGGGTTGAGAGAGAATGTGGTGGAAGTCTGAAGCTACTCTGCGTCCACAGTTGACTTCAGGAAAAGCGGTCAATCTTTGTCCTCTGGCCTCCTTGGCGAAAGGGAAAATATGATCTGACCATCACAGTCAACTAGGACAAAACAAGGTGGCTCCTTGAAACTCCGTGGTTTTTTTAGTTATGTGTTAAACTCACGTCTTCGATCGGCAAAGTGAAATTTCTGGCCTTCTTATTCCAGAAACCTCAGTTATGAATTCTTCGTTGGCCAACGAGAGAGAATAAATGAAATCCACTCGGGACTCTTCTACAGGTGATGCTTCAGATGTTGGTAACCGTGTCACGGTCTCCAGCTGAAGGCAAATGGTCAAAATGTGCACCTTCCTATATAGCGTCCTGTGACGTCAGACTTGGGGCGCCCCGTCATATCAGTCGCAATGTCCGACGGGATCTGTAGGCACGGACTGTCCTGGATACAAAATGGCCGAAAAGGCCAGGAGGCCTGGTGGCGTCTAGCAACGTGCAAATGGGCCAATATTCAGCAAACAAGTGGTCCAACACAGTGATGGTAACTTTTAACAATTTAAAACTGGAACTGGAATTGGAAAATAAGAATATTATTTTATAGGCTGCATAGTGTGGATTACAAAGTATATTATACTCATATATCACTCCTACATCATGCTTTCTTATTACTTTCCTTAATCACAAGGTAATGATATACGTTTTTTTCCCCTTTTATCTAAAGCTGGGTTTATTCTGTTTTCCGATAGTGAAATCCAAATGTCCGTTGTAGCTGGAGATATAAAATCCTTTTAGCAAAATAAAACAGATGAATATATAATTATGTCTTTATTTTTCTGATTTAATTGCTTATTAGATTTTAGATTGCTTTGTGCTTTCATTAGGTGATTTCACAGGATAATAATTAAGCAATTTTAGTCTGGCAATGAAACTCCTCCTTCAGCAAAGCCCTTGAGATACAAAACACCCAAAAAAACTAGGCCACCTCTAATGCTCTGCGGACTTGCACAAGATGCACAATTTTTGAGGAAGAAAAGAATTGGTTTGCACTAAATCCACCCAACTTTTCATACAATTTGGTGTGACAAACCTGCTGGAGCTGAACTAATGCTGTTTAAAAAGCTGCAGCGGCTGCCATGTGCTTTTGTCTGATGTGTTTTTCCCGCTATGGAAAGAAGATAAAGTCTGAATGCAGAGCTTGGTCTCAGTCGGAAAGAGTGGCTTTTGTGATGTTTATGGAAATATCACCTTTTGGAACACATCCATAATCATGTTGTCTGTCTTTCTAACTTTTCTTTCCCTTTATAACAGCATCGTCCCTCACCTGTCTTCTGTTGTCCTTATTGTTAGGCTGTTTTGACTTTACTTCAATATCATGCAAACCAGATAGAAACCCGTAGGTTGAATTTGTTACATTGCTCTGTGTTGCGTCAGTAGCATGTCCTAGATAGATCTTTTTTTAATCCTCTAAAACATGTTTTCAGCAAAAATAAGCACTTTAATAAAGTACGCAGCTGAAATGATACACAAGAACATATCATCATCCAAAAACATTAGGTACACCCCACAAGTCTACAGCCTTCAGATCCACCTTTATCTGCAATAACTTGAAATAGATGTTTTCTCTAAGACTTAATATTTCATTCTTCTTTACAACATTGCTTCAGTTCATAGAGGTGGAGGCATGGCTCTCTTGAGGTACCACCACAGATGTAATTTAATGGATTGCAATCGGCATTTTGAGTGGGCCATTGCATCACCAGGAATCATTTCCGGCCATTCTGCTGAATATCTGTTTATCATTTTCCAATTTAGGACCCAATTTCATTTGATTCTTTAACATTTTGGTATAAAGGGGAGTCCTTGGTTGACCCAATGACTACAAGGTGCCCAGACAGGGGGTTGAAATACAAGCTAAAGTCACACATCTCCACCACTGTGCTTGACGGTTGGCATGAGGAGCTGATGTGCTATGTATGGTTTTCAGTTTTATCCAAACATGGTGATGTGTATTATGGCCAAATATTTGATTCCTCTTTCCAAAGATGAGACAAGCAAATCAATCTTGTATTTTTCTAATTGTACCATCACAAGCCTTAGTATTTATTATCCTGACTTAGGCCTGAGTCTGAAATGGAGCTGAAATGGTTTTTGTAATTACTTTGAGCATACCATGGTCTGAATTTGGCGGAATTTGCTGGGACTTACACTCTTGGGAACACTGGAAATAGCCTGAAGGCATGAATGACCTTTTCAAGGTTACTATTAGAAAGAAACAGCTTTGCCTTTGCTATCATTCTTAACTGAAAAAAGCTAACTCTAAGGACAGCATTGTTTGTGAAGGTTTAAGCTGTTATCCAGAATAACTCACAAGTTTGTGATAGAGGGTCTTATTGTAATTTCTTAAAGGGCCAAAATCTAGGATGTTAAAAGCTCAAAAAATTTAAGACCTCTAACATTTGAATGATAGACTTAATTGTTTTTAAATTACCCTATTACTCCCCCGAGATTAATGGACAGCAACAATTGTTTCTCTATGGTGATTGCAGATTTCTTTCTGTCTTGACATTGTATTAACATAGACTGTCATAGTCCAGTGCAGCAAACTGCAAACAAATGGTTTATCAGGTGCATTTGAATAGCAGTACATTGTGTCCACTTTCCAGGGTGGCCATTTTTCCATGGCTGTAGCTAACTTGTGACAACAAGCTTTTAATATATTATTGCCATTCAACTGAGGTATCACTAAACATGCTCGTGAATTATGTGCCATTAATGGAAATGTAGAAAGAAATACTGATCATATATACCCACTTTACTTTTTAACAGGTCTAAAGTAACAATACAACAAGACTACCAAGAGTTGTGACAGTTACAGGTCAATCAAGGTGTATTTAGTTTTACAATATTAGATGTCTGATGTTCAGTGCATGCAAGATGTTTATCTGAGAACCCTGCCTTGTCAAAAGAAGCAGCAAGCAGCCAACAAAGATTGATAAATTGATTTCTGGAGGTTGTTTACTCACTTCTCCTCCCTGACACTCTCTTTGGCTGCTCTATTTTAATCAATATGCTTTGCTTTGGCCATCCAAAATAAGCCTGCGTACACCTTAAGGTAATGATGCTAAAGCTAAACGTTTATCTGTGTAAACATTAACATCATAGGCAAAATATGACTCAAATATTTCTTGGACTATCTACATTTCACTTTCAATGTCCTTAGATGTAAACAACTTGAAATAAATCAATGAAATTCAGCATTTTATTCTTGAATGTTGAAGTGACTGGAAACCAAATGTAATGTTGTATGCATCTGGACAAAACTAGGCCCCAGCTTTTATTCATTAGGTTGTAAAGTCAGTTTGTGCAGGGAGGGCCAGATTGAGGGTCAATATTTAGGAAAGAGACTGAGAAACTTCAAGAAGCCGACATTAAGATTCAGTTGTCACTACATAGACTAGTTTGGTATGCAAGTGTGGGTTGTCATAGTCTGCTTGATGGAAGATTGCCCCAGAGCTGTCATTGTTCTGACCATAACTTATAAGTCTAAAACCTCTAACCCATGATCAGAATTGAAGTAGCCTTTTGAATGGATGAAGTGTAATGCATCAAAGAAACACAAGTCCAGTTGCCTTCTATTTAAGCACTTAAAATATTGTACCATTGTTTGTATTATCTTGTGATTACTGGATATGTTATTATCTTGTGCCAAGAGATTGTGATATGCTTTTACATTATCTCCAGAAGGCAGATGGAAAATATTTATAGCAGAGACAGACATTCTTTGCCTCCCTACTTTGGAATTGGCCTAGCTCCTAATAGCTGCTAGATTAATTTAGCTGTTTAAAATTATCACTGATTCTCCAAACTGGGTCAAGTTCAACTATTGTCTGTTGCAGGTAAAATACTGACTACTGTTAAATCGTCAACAGAGCCCTGCCTCCAATACTCAAAACTATCTCATTAAGGCTCAAGAGGTTTTTTGTTTTTTTTTAATAATATGCAGCAGTTGGTGAAAAGAAAACTACATGTCTGATGTGGTATGGATCACAGTTGCCACCTAGTAGTGGAAACTCTAAGCATTTTGTATATTGCTTCAATGTGTTTCTAGTATATTCTTTCAGTTTTGTGTGCCCTGTTTAGGCCACTGTGGATCAGGCATGTTCGTTCCAAACAGTCGGTGCTTAATTGGTTAAGGATTCAGGGAGTTTGGAGGCCAGGTCAGAACCTTGGACTTTCTGGCAGGTCTCTGGAGCTTTTACTGAGGAGCTTTTTCTGTGTGTTGGGGGTGAATCGACCCTGGAAGAAGCATTTTTGAGCACAGCGCAGAACATAAGAAAATGTTACTCATTTTACATCTCTGCAGCTTACGTTTTGTGCTTAACCTGCATAAGTTGGCATTTTTCCATTTTGGGTGAGAGATTAAACTGTTTCACAATCTAATGTTGATGAAGCTGTTGCCTGCGGTGATCAATTTTGTAGATATTAGAGAGCATAGATGGATCAGGGGCAATCAGAACACCACAGCTGAGCTTTAGTGTCCTGCTTCAGTGGCCTCAGTATGCACAGAAGAGGTCCACTGAGCACTATAAATTACCAGCTGCATTTGTTGTATGCTGCTCTGCTGATTGGAGATCTTTCTCTCATCTTTGGGACAGTTACATGACAAAGAGAGGCAGCAACATCTGCTCTGCAAAAGGCTGTTTGTTGTGCAGAACTTGCTGAAAAGTGCATCTCACATCAAAAGGAACATTTAGTATCTCCAAATCGGCGTCTGCTTTAATCATGCAATACTTTGTGTTCTTCTATTATCTTTTATTTCTTCTTTATTATCTTTTATTTCTGAATCGAATTAAACAGCAAGCCTTATCAGTCTCTGAAAGTACATTACATATTGAGAAGAAAACAAAAGCTAATCCTGTTATTGTAGCAGGAATATTGGCTGACTCAATCACATGTGGATTATTTTGATTTGATCTGAGGCTTCTCTGCCAGCTCGTCTTCAGAACATATTACGTACATTGTGCATTCTGTCCACAAGCGACATCACAATCAGACCTATTTCTGTGGGACAAAAAGCTAGTTCATTGGTTTTAGATGTCTTAACCTCAAGTTCTGAGCATATCTCTCTCCAAAGATTCCTGTCTGTCAGCCATTTTCCAAACAGGCCGGCTCTTCACTCTAGCTCTTTAGCTCTGCTCCAGGAGAAGCTCTCCCAGCTGAGTGTGCCCAACTCCACCTGCAGATGGATCACTGACTTCCTGTCTGACAGGAATCAGCACGTGAGGCTGGGGAAGCACGTCTCTGAGTCCCTGACCATCAGCACCGGTTCCCCCCAAGGCTGTGTTCTCTCTCCTCTGCTCTTCTCCTTGTACACCAACAGCTGCACCTCCAGTCACCAGTCTGTCAAGCTTCTGAAGTTTGCGGACGACACCACTCTGATCGGACTCATCTCTGATGGTGACGAGTCTAGGTACAGATGGGAGGTGGACCATCTGTTGGACTGGTGCAGCCAGAACAACCTTGAGCTCAACGCTCTAAAGACAGTGGAGATGGTTGTGGACTTCAGGCAGAACCCAGCCCCACCTGCCCCCATCACCCTCTGTGACTCCACAATTGACACTGTGGAATCTCTCCGCTTCCTGGGAACCATCATCTCCCGGGACCTCAAGTGGGAGCCAAACATCAGCTCCCTCATCAAGAAAGTCCAGCGGAGGAGGTTCTTCCTGCGGCAGCTGAAGAAATTCAACCTGCCAAAGATTATGATGGTGCACTTCTACACAGCCATCATTGAGTCCATCCTCACCTCCTCCATCACCATCTGGTACGCCGCTGCTACAGCCAAGGATAAGGGCAGGCTGCAGCGTGTCATTCGGTCTGCTGAGAAGGTGATTGGCTGCAGTCTACTGTCGATCCAGGAACGGTACACCTCCAGGACCCTGAAGCGGGCAGGGAAGATTCTGGCTGATCCCTCCCACCCCGGTCACAGACTCTTTGAGACTCTCCCCTCTGGCAGGAGGCTGCAGTCCATCCGTACCAAAACCTCACGCCACAAGAACAGTTTTTTCCCATCTGCCACCAGCCTTGTTAACAAAGCCCGGAAACCACCTTGACACTTTCCCTTTCCCCCACACCCCCCCTTTTTTGCTGACAGGACACTTGTAACCTGTAACTCTATGCGTTACATTAACGCTCAGCTTGGACTCCTGCTTTACTTGCACTGCCATACTTGCACAATGATCACCTGCACTGTTGTACTGCTCTCGCACCCAATACTCCTCTATAATTACTCTCACTCACTTAAAACTGTGCACATATATTTATGTTATATTGTAGAAATGTTTATACTGTTTAATTTGTATTGTATTGCACCGACTACGCCAAAACAAATTCCTTGTATGTCCAAAAACGTACTTGGCAATAAAGCTTTTCTGATTCTGATTCTGATTATATAATGAGCCTTATTTAAAATGCTTGTGTCTCATTAAGGAAGCTTGAGCTCTCTTACACCTGCAGTATAAATTATATAACAGTCCCCCATATGGACAGACTTCTGCATAAACAGACACATTTTGCTTGGATGAGCATTAAGGCGACGCAAATGGAGACTAATCAGCCGGTATAATTCTGTCACCTCAGTCTATGGAGCGAGATGGGTTAAATTTATGCTTACTCAAACTTGTCAGTGTTTGTTTTCTTCTTGCTGCAGTGGTAGATGGGTTGGGTTTTACTGCATTAGAGGTTTTAATGCTGGGTAAAGTTTGAATGGCTGCATTAATTCTGCTTGCAAACTTCTCCTGCTGATTGTCTTGTCATCTAAGCTTTGCTTCCATCATATGAGGGGTTTGGCCAAATGAACCCAAATCCCTAACCAGGTTAAATTAGATGTGATGGTAAACATATTCTCATGTTTTGGTAAAGTCATTGTGAAACAGATCCATTCTCTGATGTCTGAAAATAATGTAAAATCATAATTTTTAGAAAAACGTTCATTTTTAGGCTTTGAGTTGAGTAATAAACAAACCTTCACTGATCAGTTCATATTGTTATGGCTTGCGAGATATAGGACCCCAGATTGCAGATGAGCAGGCAGCGTGATGGTAAGTGAAAAAGGTTTAATAACAAAATCTCACTCACAGCAGGAGGCAGGAACAAAACAACAAATGGGCAGGCGAGACAGGCATGGCATGATCAAAAAACAAGACTTGGTTTGAGAACAAGACATGATATGAGAAATGTTTCCGCCATGACTAACTGAATAGGTGTGTATATATGGAGTGAAAACCAGGTGGAGCAAGGAGACAGATTAACTTTGAGCAGGTGAACCAAATAAACTTAATTGACAGAACAAAACATGGCTGCGGCAAAAACAGAGACTCTAATATACAAACAAAACCAAACTTGACAAAACATGAACAAGACCAGAAAAATAATAAACAGAAGCATGATTCAAAATCTAAGAAGAAGAATAATTAATAATAATAAACAAAAGAACGAGTCAAAACCTTAACTGTGAAAAACATAAGAAAAAACCCAAAACCAAAAACCAAACAACCCCAAATCATAACACATATAGTTAAATATATATAGTTATGATATATTCTCATTCTTATTATTATCATCCAAATAAATGAATAGCAGAAAATACAACATACATAATAACAAATATAAGGTAAATAAATTATAATGATATATAATTGAGTCCTGTTCTAGACTAAATACTAATCTGATAAATAATAATCTAATTTAACATATCTAAGTTTAAAGATATCCTCCTGGATTTAGATCAGCATTACATCCAGTTGTTCTCCTAAGTACTTGGTGTCTTGTTTTGTCAACCCAGTAAAGCTCTGGAAAGGCTCCACTATAGAAAAGGCTAAGCGTTCAGTTTTCTCACCCTTCCGAACCTCTGCAACACATGAATCCAACAATTAATCAGCTTTACTGGCTTCCATTTAGGTCCAAGATCAACTACAAAATATTTCTTCTAACTAACAAAAACCTCTCTGACTTCCTTCACCCTAGCCCATCCCATCCCAGAACCTCAGTGCTCAGGTACATTTGACACCCTCTCCCATGTTCCCATCTCTCTATCTTTCTGTTCAACTAAAATGTTCTCCTTAGCACACTGTGCTAACTCCCTACTGTTTGTTTGGAGGACAACTGGCACTGGTAATCAACTTTTGCTGGCAGCCCGAGAAAGAAGTTAAAGCAGTGAGCAGCTGCCAGCAGTGAATGCGGGTACGGCAGCGTGTCCATCTGTGTGTCTACATTTGAAGTTCGTCACAGATCGCCATCCTTAAGCAGAGCACATGGGAAACGTGAAGTAAAATTTAATTTTGAGACTGTCAACCAACACACTTTGAGCAGTCTGTCAAAATATAATCACAGATGGCTTCATCAGACAGTATGTCTCACATTGGTGAAAGGGTGTCTGCCTTCTACGTGTAAAATTTAGAAAGCTTCCATCCACAGTGAAGACAGCCTGAAGGTTTTTTTTGCCTACAGTATCTGCATGAGTGCTGCATGCTGAAGCTGTAACAAGGATGATGGATGGAACTTGTTACTCACAAGTGATTTACATCTTTTTTACTGCTGGCACAGAGCTGCAGTGGGAACCTTCAGATATGACTTGTTTTCTACTTCCCTTTTCACGGTTACATATCTAACTCTGTTAGAAGACATCCAAAGTTGTTATCCTTTAGTCTTTAGCCTCTCAGGCGCAGTAGGGGGGAAAGTAGAGATTGGTCTTTGACACTAGTTTTTCCCTATGCTACACTCATCCCTCCTCCTCCGCATGGTGATCTACTTTTCCTGCTGAATGTTCCTAGGCTATTCATCTTCTTCCTCTTCCTCCAAACCCCTCCTCTCTACTGTATCTGTCTCCCCACTGCAACGGTTTGATGCCGTGGTGCACCTTCAGGCTCTGTGTGGGATGGTTTTGTGGGTTGGCATCTGGCAGCCTCTGATAAGAGAGCAAGTGAGCCAGTGCTATTCCTTCTGAGATGTGTTTTAAATTATTTTTTAAGAGCATTGGCCAAGGTTTTTTACAGTATCTGAAGGGCATTGTCTACAAAATGCTTCAAGTAACCAAATAGGCGCTCCAATGAGAAATGTCTGAATTTCTGCGATTTTCTACTACACTGGGACAATACTGAGACATCCAAGAGGTGATTCTTCTTGAGGAAAATTGGACATACCTCAGCAGAGCAAGAGAAACTCCCCGCTCAAGTGCTTGTCGGATATTGTTTTTTTTTAACTCTGAGGCTTGAAAGCCCAAAATAAAACAAGTTACTGGTTTTTATTGCTGAATATGTTCAATTTTAGTTCCAGTGCCACAAGCTTAACAGATGTCAGATAAATAGATGAGCAAAAGATCTGGTAAAAAACATTATTGGATTTGCCTGCAACGTAACTGTATCCTGCTGAATCTCCACAGATTTCTACATTCACCTTGTTGTACCATTGGCAGCAAAGCAAACCCATAGCATGATGTTGTAACCACCTTACCTGGCTGCTGCAATACACTGCTCTTTATAGGCTTAAGTCTCATCTTGAATACTCTAAACATACTTCCTGTTGTTGTGGGGATATAAAATGTTTCTCCAAAAGCCATTTGGTTTGTTCGTGTTGGTAAATAATAATTTTAGTTGTTCTTTAAGATGTCTACTATGAAGGGTTAGGGTTGGTAGGTCAACCCACCATTTAAGTCATGGTTATGTAAAACTAGATTCTCGGTGGACAGTGACACTGGCTTTTCGGCATGTTCTAGGTCATTCCAGGTTTCTGAGTTGTTTTGCAATATCCACACAAGTGGATGGATATTCAAGATAACTGGGTACTCCAACAGATTAATAATCCCAGACACACATTAACACTTGTTTTAGAATAGATTAAGCAGGCTAGACAATACGTTTCTGGGATGGTGTTTCTAAAGCCATAAACTCATAAGTGGATAACCACTTTTGACTAGAACTGCAAAGAGGGACTGTGTAACACACATAAAACTGGCACTTCCACAATAATATAGTAGTGCACTCCATGAATAATTAAGACGTGAAAAATGTTGCATAGATAAAAAAGCCAATAAAACTCACCACTGTTCTTCATATACAGCCAAAAAACAGTTTTCACCTCACATTCTAATAAAACCATAATTGCTGAAGAAAAGATTATACTGTAATTGCAGAAGTCCAAATTCCATCCTGCAGCATAAGCAGTCATGCATGTGTCAAAATCTGTTTGATGGGTTGGTTGAAAAATAAGGCAGCAACATATCAATTTTGATTTTCACTGAAAAGAAACCCAGCCATTTTTTTAGAGTTTCATTATTTAATACACGTTAGCTAGCCAGTGAAATTTTAGACTGTTATTTTGATGTGGCTTGAGGAATTAGCATGAATTGATTGGTGTATGTGTCTGTAAATGCGTTTGTAATCATGTTTCCTAAAGCACTGGTTTTGTCCCTTCTGATATTATGTGGGGGCACACTGCGGCTTTTTATTTGGCCTTTATGTGGCTTAGGCTTTTATAATTACTGTGTATTGCATGTTCTGTTTCTTTCGTTCTTACAGGTAGGCACATAGGTAGGGCTCACCTGACAAGATGCTAAGCTGACAGTAAGAGTCTCTGCTTTGTTCTGCTGTCAGGTTTTGTTGTTTTAATTTCTGTTTGTGCAAAAGTAGAAGAGGCAGCTGAAGTAGAAAAAAAGCCCTCAAAGCTGTTCACCAAATAGGTCCACTAAAACTGTATGCCCCTTTTGAGCTGTGGTAAAATCCATACAATTAACTCTGGATGAAGCTAATAAGCAGAAACAGTCCTTTCTTATTCCTATTATGTTTCTTATTTTGGTATTAAGTAGGTGTGAAAGAAATTCCCCTTAGAATGTTGATTTATTTTTCATTTTTGGAAAATTTGCTCCAAAAAAGTTTATTATTATTAATGTGTGGCTCATTGTATTTTAAAGGTGTGTCAACTTTATAATTGGCATTATTTGTTCAACTGAATTTGACAGAATGGTGTCATAATTTGGATTGGATTGTATGATTCTGGATCTGAACTTGACTATACAGGCATATCTAAAAAAAAAAAAAGAATGTAATAAAAACATTTAATATTTTTAATACATTTTATTTTTATAACTATAAACTGAAACTCATTATGTAGGATTATTACATATATAGTGAAATGTTTCAAACTTTGATTTCTTCTCATTTTGATAGAGTAAAAAGGAAGACTTTACAATCATTACTGGATAATTCCCACACTGGCTTGAGGGATCTAAATCCTTCCAGATAAAGCCATGCCAGTTGATTATTTCAGTTTCTTGACCTACAATCTTCTTCAGATCAGTATCTATTATAAACCGGAGAACATCCACTGATTGTGAACATTTATTGTTTCAAATTTATTTTAATATTTTGCAAAACAAACTTATATTAGCATTTGTTTGGTAAAAGTTAAATATTGATCACAGGCTATGTAGGGTGCCTGTGTAAATTTGAAACAACAAATGTTCACAATCAGTGGATGTTCTCAGGTTTATAATACATACTGAACTGAAGAAGATTGTAGTTTTCATGTTGAAATTTCATTGTATATTGACCTTAAATTTTCAGGGTTCTTAATCCATTTTTTTCTACATATTGATGTACCTTCTTGACCATTTCTAAAGTATAAATACAAATGTTTACTAAGAATTATTAGAAAGTATTTGCATAGAAAAACATTGAAAAACCTGTCCAGTACCTTTCCAAACTACAGAGGAATCCCAACATTAGCCCACTTTTGTTGATAAATCTGTTCGTAACACACCATGGAAAGTTTGTTTACAAAGTTCTCACAAAGCAATACATAGGTGTTCCCCCAGGAGTAAATGCTTCTTAAACTCCTGACAAAGATAGGTTCCTTAGCTGTTTAGCAACTTCTCTGCCAACTTTGATTCTGGTCAAACCGCCTGTTTTTCTGTGAGAGGTCAATACGAGAGTTAAATTATCCAGAAGAATCACAGTGAGTTGGTCGAACGCTCTAAATGCCAAGAAAGTTTTCCTCCTTATCTGCTTGAACACAAAATAAACAGAAACGTCGTTTATAAAAGGGAAGATAATAGGGTCCCAAAAACATTTAATGGGACACCCCATAGACAAGTTTGAACCTTTCTTCAAAAGTTTCTGTTGGAGCTGTTGGAGACATTTATCAAAAGAAAACATTTAAAAAATATTATTTTTCGGTAAAAGTGTGGATATGAAGGTGGCTGGACCAGTGGTGTGAATTTCCATGTTATGATAGAGGTCATAAAGCATAACCAGATATTTTACAAGCCAGATATACCTCTCATATTGGAAAAAAAGACTTCTGGTGGAACCCCTCAGTACTCTGCCCATTGTGTCATTAAAATCTAAAGGAAGAGGGCACACACTCATCAGAATCTCCTGACCCACACATTGTAACCTCATACCGTAGTATAAATGGAACAGTATAAAATTAATCATCCAAGCACCTTATTTTTGTCGTTCCTGAACACTTTACCTTACGTCAACTGAATATTTTCTGTGTCCTGGTTTTTAAAGATGTTTGCATGACATGAAAAATCAGCTTGATTGATTTTGTTTCTGTTTATTTTAATCCAGTTATGGAGATTTTTTTTTTTTACACTAAAACATATGTAACCATATGAAAATTTGGTTTCGTAATTGTGTGTATGTTACACTGAATAAAGCCCCAAATTATTCTTACCACTGGCAGATATAGATGAATAATTTTTAATCAAGCATGAAGTTTGTTTCTGATATGAAATGAGAAAAGCATCTTTTGAAACAGGAGTATGATCGTTTCTGTGATCGTGCATTGATTGCAGAGTCTTTCGGTCCAGGAGGTGGAAAAGGGCATCCAGGGCTGGTTTCCAAGTTGGAATAAGAAGGTACCAGAGTCTGTGAATTGTGCTTGGGAGATTCCCACTGTCTTCGACCCACTGACCTTCTGTCATCTGGTGAGGACAAATGCCTGCCGCCTACAGTCTGTCCATCAAGGTCCGGGGGCAACACCCACAATGTGTACCTCGCCTGCTCTCTGTTATACTGTTGCCGGTGGTGATGTTTTTTCTCTGTCTTGCCTGGATTGCCTGTCGGCGAAACAGGTGTTCACATGGTGTCTGGTTTATGTGTGCTACAGTCTTCTGTGGAGCACACCACCCAAGATTCCTTAATTTGTATTGCTTTGCTAAATGCCCGATCAATCCATAACAAATTTTTTATCTTGAACAAGCTTTTTATGGAGGAGCCCTTTGATGTTTTGTTCCTGACTAAGACATGGCAAAGTTTAGACTATACTCATCTTAAGGTAATTTGCCCGGTTGGCTGCTCCGTTGTTGGAACTCAACATCTATCCGGGCATGGTAGGGGACTTGCCACTGTGTTTCAGGACAGATTTTCATGCAGAATGATGAAGTCTGACTCCTTCTTCTCTTTTGAACTACAGATGATGATGGTTGGTACTTTGAAATCCTTCTACTATCGTCCTGCTGGTGCTGCTGTAGTCTTCTTAATGGAGTGTAATGACTTTCTGTCATCCATTAATATATTGGAGAGCGTTTTGACTCTGGGAGATTTTTCATGTTGATGATGCTTCCAATCTCATAAATATTCCACACTCTATTGGCTTTAAACAGCATGTCACTGTGGTTCCTGATGTTCCTCAGGTTCCAGTCAATGCTAAGGCCAATTGCAACCAGTTTTTGACATTCTTTTCAAATAAGGTTGCTAACTTAAGATTACGCATTTCTCCTTCACCCTTGCTTTAACAAGAATATAATGTGGGTCCTGTCCTTTTTATCTGGTCTGTCACTTTGTGGGACATCATTGCTTTGCTTGGTTGTATGAAACCGCCTAGAAGCCCTTTTGATGTCCTCCGCACCAGTTTGTTTATTGAGGTGTTCGATTCCATTGGGCCCTGTATTGTAAAGATTCTTAATCTCTCACTTCAATCAGACATAGTTCATGAACTTCTTAAACAAACAGTTGAGAATTAGATTTTAAAGAAATCTAAGCTTAATCCCTCGCTACCCAGAAGTTATTGGCCACTTTCTCCTGTTTATGTCCAAGCTTCTAGAAAAAGTTGTAACACAACAATTAATTTATTTTCTGAAGAGCAACAATATGTTAGACAATTTTCCGTCTGGTTTTTGTGACATGCATTCAACGGAAACCGCTTTAATTAAAGTATCCAGTGACATACTGATGACAGCTGACTCAGTAAAGTACATAGTTTTAGTTCTCTTGTACCTTAACCCCACTTTTGACACAGTTGATCACGTCATCCTAATTAACAGATTCTAAGATTTTGGATTTTATGGTGTTGCTTTACAATGGTTTATATCTCACAGATCATTCAGGGTTTGCATAAATTAAGTGTAGTTTGACTCATTTTTATACTGTTGACATGCAGTTGTACTGTTCCTTAAAACCCTCTGAGTTATTTTTTGTGAGTTTTTAGTGATTGCTTGGTTGAGATACAAAAATAGTTAAATGTACAGCTGAATACCAAACAACAGCCACATTGATTTTTGTGTCTGATGAAAAACAAATTGAAAATGTGAAAAAAGTAGATTGTAAGAAAAATGTATTTACTGGTTTGAAAAACCAAGAGCCTAGACCGGTGTTCTTGTATCTTTAACATTTACCCCTGTTTATTTCTAAACAGGGGTAAATCTTAACACCATAGACTTTTAGTTGGCATTCTTAGATAGTTTAGATGGTATTGGTGCAGCCTAGTCTTCAGGCAACTCATGTTAATGTGAAACACCCTCTACTTTCTGATTGTAAACAGATAATCCAGGCAAATTGGTGCAGTTTAACACTGAAAAAAAAATCTCTTTCCGGGAAGATTTGGTAATTAATCTCTTCCCTTAGTGGGTCAATGCTGCAACATCTGTAAATAAATTTGACTCTGGAGTCTAATTTATTGAACGGCATTCATCCCCCTTTTTCCAATTGACTCCTTTTGTACTTGACTGGGAGATTATGGGGGTGAAGGTTAATGAGATTACCTTATTTGAAATTCTGCAAGGCAGATTCACCAAATTGCTGCAGTTGTCTTCATAGCAGATGAAGAATTTACTGGTTTTTACAAGTGCCACTTGTAAAAAGTGGCTATGAATTGGACCTTTAAGGTGTCCAGAGAAAACTGTTGTTCCAAGTTGGTGACATAAATAAACTTATTAAATACTTAATCATTTGGGAATGTCAGTCTGTGAGATGAAATGTTTAAGACATCATTTACAGGTGTTGGACAATGAAACTGAAACACCTGTCATTTTAGTGTGGGAGGTTCCATGGCTAAATTGGACCAGCCTGGTAGCCAGTCTTCATTGATTGCACATTGCACCAGTAAGAGCAGAGTGTGAAGGTTCAATTAGCAGGGTAAGAGCACAGTTTTGCTCAAAATATTGAAATGCACACAACATTATGGGTGACATACCAGAGTTCAAAAGAGGACAAATTGTTGGTGCACGTCTTGCTGGCGCATCTGTGACCAAGACAGCAAGTCTTTGTGATGTATCAAGAGCCATGGTATCCAGGGTAATGTCAGCATACCACCAAGAAGGACGAACCACATCCAACAGGATTAACTGTGGACGCAAGAGGAAGCTGTCTGAAAGGGATGTTCAGGTGCTAACACAGATTGTATCCAAAAAACATAAAACCACGGCTGCCCAAATCACGGCAGAATTAAATGTGCACCTCAACTCTCCTGTTTCCACCAGAACTGTCCGTCGGGAGCTCCACAGGGTCAATATACACGGCCGGGCTGCTTTAGCCAAACCTTTGGTCACTCATGCCAATGCCAAACGTCGGTTTCAATGGTGCAAGGAGCGCAAATCTTGGGCTGTGGACAATGTGAAACATGTATTGTTCTCTGATGAGTCTACCTTTACTGTTTTCCCCACATCCGAGAGAGTTACGGTGTGGAGAAGCCCCAAAGAAGCGTACCACCCAGACTGTTGCATGCCCAGAGTGAAGCATGGGGGTGGATCAGTGATGGTTTGGGCTGCCATATCATGGCATTCCCTTGGCCCAATACTTGTGCTAGATGGGCGCGTCACTGCCAAGGACTACCGAACCATTCTTGAGGAACATGTGCATCCAATGGTTCAAACATTGTATCCTGAAGGCGGTGTCGTGTATCAGGATGACAATGCACCAATACACACAGCAAGACTGGTGAAAGATTGGTTTGATGAACATGAAAGTGAAGTTGAACATCTCCCATGGCCTGCACAGTCACCAGATCTAAATATTATTGAGCCACTTTGGGGTGTTTTGGAGGAGCGAGTCAGGAAACGTTTTCCTCCACCAGCATCACGTAGTGACCTGGCCACTATCCTGCAAGAAGAATGGCTTAAAATCCCTCTGACCACTGTGCAGGACGTGTATATGTCATTCCCAAGACGAATTGACGCTGTATTGGCCGCAAAAGGAGGCCCTACACCATACTAATAAATTATTGTGGTCTAAAACCTGGTGTTTCAGTTTCATTGTCCAACCCCTTGTAGATGCCAATTCATGAATAAAAGAAGAAGCATTTATAGCTGGAAAATATTCATTTTAAATGCTAGTCAATGCTAGTCAGTAAGTTGGATTTTCATTCTAGAATATACTTTGGTTTGTTTCTATATAAATGGAGAAAAACCTGCACTGTTAACTTAGGCTTATTGGGCACCCTAAAAGTAAAAAATTATCTAACCTCTTTGTATCTAAGGGATTTGGAAATTATTTATATTTCCATAGAACCATATGAAGTTGGATAAAACAACTGAATGCTTTTTGAAGATTTTTTTGGCACTATTGGCCTTTATTGACATTTTACCAGACAGGAATTGGGCAGAGAAAGAAGGGAGAAACACATGCTGCAAAGGTCTCAAGGTCGGGAATAAAACCCAGGACGGCTACATTGAAGAATAAAGCATCTGTATATAGCGTACCCAGTCTACTGCTTGGTGTACACTCTACACCAGGCAACGCCCCAATACAACTGAAAGGCTTAGAGTATAAGTATTAAGTAAAAATGTTCTGGCAGAGAGATATTACTTTTAGGGCTTTGATCTTGTTCTGATTATGACATGTTTATGTTGTTCGCATGCTGCATCAAAGAAATGCTCCTCAAACGCAAAAATACTTTCTTTGCTTATCAGACAAAATCTCTGTGACTTGACACTGGTGACAAAATATTTAAGATGCAGCATTTAGAGTAAATTTGTCCCCATGGCTGAGGAATGCACTCACAGTCTGGGTCATGTGTGTTTAAAAACATTGCTGATATCTTTCCATCTTGGCCTGTTGTTAAAGCACACCTACTTTTATAAAAGTTGTAATACTTGATGGTTATTGGCTCTTTATTTATATCCCCATTGAAAATGAATACTGTACAACCTTATAAATAAACTTGTGATTTATATCCAGATGTTAAACTTCAAAGCTGCTTCTGATTCTTGAGTTTTTGTAAACATGTACTCAAACTAAATAAGATGTTTTGAAAAACAAATGTGCAAAGACAAACATTCCTGACCCTGCATACTGTATCTCCCCTTTTGCCCTATCTCATGCTTGAAAGATTCAGAGGTTCTGGCCGGAAAGTTAAGCAGGCAGGCGCGATGTGATGTGCATGGCTGGGGGCCAATTAAATATTAAATGAACCACATATATGGGGGAAGGACGGGAGACTCTTTGGCTGGATGAAGAGAGTAAAAACATGAGGCGTGGGCAGCATGGCTTGTCAGTTACCCATTTATGTCTGAGATAGCGCAGAGCTGTGCCTTGCCTCGGGAGGTGCGAGGAGTGTTGTGTGATGGATGCAGCATATCCACAACTGGAACGATGTATAGCTTCAAAAAGAGTTGTGTGGGAGACGTCTGACCATGCACGGAGAGCTCACTCAGTCTGGCTTGTATCTTTTATTTTTATTTTCAAACTAAATCTCAAAAGGAGCAGAGTTTGGATTGAGTCATGATGATTCAGTCTGCTGCCATAAGATACAATGTATTTCAGTGTAGAAAGTTAGAAAATTATGAAATCATCATAAATCCCTCCATTTGTTACTATGAAGAACTTTAGTTTTAGTCATAAAATAAATGGTTAGTCACAATAAAAAGGGGAGAAAGCAGGCTGTAACTAGCTAATTGTAATGGAACAGATGCATTCTTCAAAGGTAAAACATAATATTTACAACTTTTCCTTTTTAACTGACTTTACAATTGTAGCTGATGCTAGTTAATTACATGACCAACAATCAAACATGAAAAAAAAACAAGTACAAGACAGCCAAGAATGCAGTCTGAAGTCGCACAAAAGTGACTATGTTAAGCTCAACTTGGGCATAAATGCATAATACAGTGCTATAAAACTCTATATTCAGAGAAGAAAGTCAGAAGTAATGTCTGAGAGCAGTGGCTTGGAGACCTAACAAACCAGCACCCTCGTTCAATTTTTTTTTCTTTTTTTAATTATCATCTTATCATTTTACTCATTCATTTTATTCTCTTTAATTATTTGTGTTCGTTATTTTATAAATTACATTTATGCCACTGTAAAGTACTTTTTCTATTATGTCTCTTTCTCTTTTTTCATGTACAGCCCTTTGAATTGTCTTGCTACTGAAATGTGCTATATAAATAAACTTGCTGTGCCTTGCCTATGGAGGAATTTGAAACTACTGTATCGCGATCCCATTCTGCCTGTAAATTGTAAAAGTTTAATTAGAAACACAAATTCTGACAGCATTTTGATAGATCTACTTTCTGCTCCTAGTGAGTCCAGCATTGTTACTCTGATGTGCACAGACACAGGTGTCATTAGTGCAATTCTCAATTGCCTCCACATAATCAGTCCATGTTTTAATCATGAGGGTTTAACTGCACTACAGTAATGTAAATCATTGTAGCCACTTAAACCCAACCATTCCATGTACAACTTCACATTGCGACATTTTTGCCTATATACACATTGACTGGATGGGTTGTTAAAGTACAATATGCAATCAGCAGCTGCAGTCAAACATTCATTTGGCTCAGACACTGAGAACTAATTCAGTTGCAGCCAAAGTTAATTACCATGGCTAAACATGCAAGAGGACAATTTGGAAAGAGTGGTTATAGAGTTAATGCTGTCTCAGATATGTTGTACTTACTGTTGTAATAGAACACATTTTGTTACCTGACAAACTTTATGCTCGCAAACTAAGGTTGCCTCATCTTTGGGTTGTTCTTTCCCTTACTCCTAAGATTCATATTTTTTCAGCATCCTAAAGCTAAAAAGCATCTTCACTAAAGAGAAGCTTGTTTTTTGGGAGAGGAGAAATCTATCCTCCACAATGTCTCCTGCATAGATGATCTTTGCAGTGTTTTTTGCGCAACAAAAGTCTATTACAGCGGAAATAGACGACAAGTCATCAATATATGGTACCCACTTCCTATTTTTAAAAGACATGTTTACAAGATTAGCTTTTGTTGTCAAAATTGTATTTTACCTGCTTTGAAAAATAATGAAAATTAAAACCAATGTCTAATTTTAGAAATATTTTACAGCTTTCTCTTTCAAAATGTAACTACCTGACAGGCTAAAACATAAAGAACCCATCTCATGTAACACAAACAAAATGAAAAAACATTTAGAATTGAACACCAGCTTATGTATATATGGAGCTAAATTCAGTGAGTCACAAAGTGACAAGCTCCAGTTGGTTTAAGCAGCCTACGTTGTTATGGTGGTTAAGAAAATAAAACCAGTAATTTGCCATCTGCAGGAATCACATCTATAAATGCTTCTGGCTCATGTTTTCTGCAGTTTTGCTGACAATATATAACAATATGCTCTGCTCAGATGTTTAAACTTTACAACAAAATATAAACATTAATGTAATATTAAACAAGGTCAGCTCAGGCTTGCTGCCCTCATTCAAAGCTCTGAATTGGCTGTTTTAATTTTAGTGTCTTCATTTTTTTATTATCTGTTCAATTTTATAATGTTACAATGTTATTTGTCCACACAATGATAAAAGATCTCATAGGGAGGCAAACAGAAGAAGATAGATGGATGCAATCTAATTAGCAAAAGGTTAATTAGGTCATTTTTTTATTTTACTTCCAGGAATGATTTTATTTTTAATGCTGTCAGAAACATTGTTGCGAAGGGCTTTAGAGACATCCTCGCCTGTGACGCTGTTGTTCATCTACTGAATGTACAAGAAAAGCTTTTATCAAATATCAAGCAGGATTTGTGATTTGCCACTGATTAACCAGTGCCCTTCGCTTTTGGATGTCAGCTGCACAAAACAAAAGGTAAACAAGACGAAAGAAGAGGATGCACATCCTGAAGTGAAGTTGACCTTCTCCCACTTTAATTTATGAAGCTATAAAGAAAAATAAAACTGAGCTTCAGGCAAAGCCTGCCATCTTCAAGTGTATCTCTTTCAAAATACTTGTTAACATTAGACAAATTAATTGGTAGAAATGGTAAACCTTGATGGAAAATTGCTGCAAATCTCCTTCAAAACATGCACAGTCCCTTGCAAAAGTATTTATTCCCCTTTTTACACAAACTGCATTGTACTTTATTGGCATTGTATGTCGTAGTCCACATTAAAGTTGCGCATAATTATAAAGATAACTGATACATTGTTTTTTAATTTTATTTTATATTCAAAAAATTAAAGGTATGGCTTAAATGTGTATTCTTCTCTCTATACTCTGAAACCACTAAACATAGTACAGTGGGAAGAATGTTTAATTGTTAAAAAAGAGCTGTATGAAGGTTTAGTTTTCCACAAACCAAGTAGGGGAGACTATAAACATAAAGGACAAGGAGCTTTTTAGCCTATATGCAAAAAGTCCTATGTTGTGAGAAACCAAACTGAATGCACCATCCCCAAAATGAAACTTGACAGTGCCATTATTATGCTGTGGAGGTAATGTTTTTTAAGTGGGGACAGGGAAGGTGGTCAGAGTTGACGGCAAGACCTGTAGAGTTAAATACAGTGCAATATTGGAAGAAAACCTGTTTGAGAATGAAAAAGACTTGAAAGTAGGATGAAGATTCACCTTCAAGCAGGACAGTGTTGGGGGTTATGATTATTGATTGATTAATCTTGATCAATAATTATAATTACAAATCATAATTTGACAAAATCAATTTCTTAACCAAAATCCTCATTTATGAATTGAGACCAGAGATGTTTCTGGTGTTGTAATTGCGGCTCAATGCCTTTAACAATTACAACCGTTAACTACTGCGTAATAATTAATAACTATTGCCAGAGATGTCACTGTTTAATCGACCGTTTCTGCTGAAACGTGTGGAACTTTACCTTATCTTGACTGACAAATCACTTTCGCACACAATGAACACAAAACGCTCTCTCTTTATCTATGTGAATATTTATTAATCTTCACCTACTTAACATGCAAAGTTCTAAAAACACAGGGGTAACACATCTAACTAAGCAAAATTCAACAAACGGCAGTGGGTATGTATTGAATCAACCAGCAGTTTATGGCAAAACCAGAAGAAGAAATGAAAATAGGAAAAGGGGTGTGGTGGCGAGTGGGGGGGGGGGTTGGAGCGCAGCTCCCACTGTACTCAGTGATGTCCGATCATAAAACTTCCCCCCAACTCCTGAGCACAAAGGATTCTAACTTTTGGCAAGCTAGCACTGTGAGGTTGAAGACAAAGGAAAATGGTAAAATTCACCACGAGGTTATTTTAACAGTCCAGTCTTGGGTTGCGTTGACTCTCAGATGGTGAAACACGCACAAAGCTAGGAACACAGCGGCTCCAGACATCAACACATCAAAGTTTCAATAACAAAGTTACATGCACATATCATTCAGAGCACATGAGATCCTAACTAGCGATTCTGATCGCTCTACAACCTCTGACCCTGCCCAGGCTTTCTAATAAAGAAATAAAAATAAGGATAGTTTTTACTCGTTGTCGGCTCTCCTCTGAGCGCGGTTGAGCGAACAAGGGGGAGTTGGTTAACTGCGCGTCCACAGTTAACTTCAGGGAAAACGGTCAGACGTCGTCCTCCGGCTTCTTTGGCGGAAAGGAAAAATATGATCTGACCATCAAAAGTCGACTTGAGATGAAACACGGTGGCGGTTCGACTCCTCGAAATTCCGTGTTTTTAGTTACGTGTTAAACTCATGTCTTCGATCGGCAAAGTGAAATTCCTGGCCTTCTCATTCCAGAAACCTCAGTTATGAATTGTTCGTTGGCCAACGAGAGAGAGAGAAATAAATGAAAACTCCACGTGGGATCTCTTCTTCTCCAGAGGATGCTCCAGTTGCGTGGTAACCGTGTCAAGATTTCCAGCTGAAAGCGAGTTTTCGAAAATGTCCGCCTTCCTATATAGCGTCTTGTGACTTCAGACTTGGGACGCCCCGTCATATCAGTCGTGATGCTTGACGGGATATGGAGGAGCGGACTGTCCTGGATACAAAATGGCCGAAAGCATCAGGATGCCTGGTGTCTGTGCAAATAGTCCAATATTCAGCAACAAGTGGTCCAACATTCCCCCCTAGGTTCAAAGGGTGAGATGAATCGCAGTCTTTGAAGCTACTGGGACCATTCTGTCCTTTGCTGAACAATCAGTGATCTGTGGCGAAGCAGAACAAAACAAACCTTCTCTGTGTTCCTCAAAACCTGTGCCTGGGCAGATTAGAGGTCAGCCTGGGCAGGACTAAACTCTGACTAAACTCATACCTTTCTACGTTGTTCAATGAGAAAATACAGGATAATACATTCATGTCATCATTACATTCCTTGGTCATCAACTTTGGTAACCCTGAGACAAAATGGAACATCAATAAAAGATATCGTACATATATATGTATATAAAAAACTAAAACAAATGGTTCATGGTTCATAGCTTATTCGTCCAACTTCTATTAGGCACTGGACCCTGGCTGTGTCATTGGCAAAGGTGGTGCTATGAACCGTGGGGGAATGAATGTGAGGGAATCAATCCTGATCTGTAAACGCTTAACCTGCCTGTATGCGGTGTGTAATATCAAAAAAAAAAATTTTTTAAACAGGTTTAGGCTTAAACCATTAGCTCTTCCAAATGATAATGGGTTTTAATATGACTCCTGTCTCTAAACTATCTAGATGTGAAAAGAGGGAGAAAAAGAATAAATGAATTGCAATACCTAGGCTATAAGCCAGGTGTGTTTGCAGAGGTTGCAAGGTGTCTGCTGTGGTGGACTTAGGATTTCTCTACTAAGTTCAGCAGAACTAGGCCAATGGGTATCTGTGCCTCGGTGGGATGTAATGATAACTGTTTTCAATTTGACGCAGTTTAGTTTCAACATTTTAAACCATCAGATGAAAGTCATAAAGAGGCTGCAGCCGAAGTAAAGCCTTCTGCTTGATGTGTGGTGACTTAACAAATTAGTTCTGTTCAGCTGACTTCTGTGCACCCTGATGCCATTTGTTTTGTACATATGTTGACGAATAAAGATGATTATCAGAGTGAAGCAATATGTAGTTTCCCAAAGTGTTAAAATTAAATATGTTTAAACATTTTGATGTCCATTAAATCTATTTGACATGAACGTTTCTGCTGGTAAGAGAAAATCATTTAAAAAATCATTTTATTGCACAAAGTACCTCAATCAATGGGGAAAAAAAAAAGCTACAACCCTGTTCAGAAGTATAAAATCACTTATAGGCATGAGTGTTATTAATTTGGGACTCATTGGTGTATTTAAATAATTTTTCTTCGCAGAGTAGAATAACACAACATGCAACCTGAGTACATTTTAAAGGCATAAATAATTAGGCATGATTCCTGTGACTTTGGTTTTGTGTCAATTGTAGGGTTTCTGTTTGCACGTTAAGTATTTGTTTTATTGTTTAAAGTTTTAATCTTTGCCTCCTTGATAGAGAAAGGTTCTTCTCTCCAGCAATTTTCTTTGTAGACCTTAATGCCTGTTGTATTTAGGGAATATGATTTCAGTAGTGTCTACTGTGATTTGTTTTATGCTGTGGAGTTACCATTGTGCATGTGCATGCATAAACTCACAAATCCATTTTTATATTAAAGACATTTAAAAGCAACATTTATAAATAAACCTGAGGGAAGGCTGAGGAAAGAGGCATTATTTTAATCGAAAAAGGCAGGAGGTTTTAGAGAAAGAAAGACCAACTCCAAAAGATGTGCTTCAAACAAGCCGCTCTATTTAGTGGAACACCTGAAAATAGTGTGGAGTACACGGATTTGACTTGGTATTGAATGGGCAACGTCAAAGTCAGGGAGAACCGGAACATTTTAAAAGACTTGATTAATGTAACCTCCTTCAATGAACTCAGTTTTAATATAAAAAAAGAGATCAGCCAAAATAAAAAAAAAATATTATAAATATTCAAATTTGACCTAACATAAAACATTTGTTTGTTTTTCGTGCTATATTGTTGAGCAGTAAGGAATTGATTAAAGCATAAATAAAACCTTTTAAAACAAATAGTTCAGTTAAAGTCAGTATTGAAATATAAGCCTCTGTTTTGAGTTCATATATTTGTACATCTGACTCCAGAGGAGTTTGTGCCTCACCTGTCATGAACCCCATCACACGTCACTTTATTTTAGTATAGCCTTGTTTTAAAATAGGTACTTCTTAGGAAGATGTCTTGGGTATTATGGTTCATCTCATTTATGTATACACTGGAAATAAAGCATATAAAAACACGTCTCTGTGGAACATCTGTGTTTAGGACAGTGTTGTTTATGCAGACTTAAAACCTTTCTAATCAAAATGATTGCTGGTGGTATTCAGATCATCCAAGCATCTTAAACAAACAGAATGAAAAGTATTAGTTGATTTTATTAAGTTAGAGCAACCTGTAACCCGGGGCTGTATGCTAGATATCATCTCTCATTCACCCTGTGTGTTAGGTCAGTGGAGATTAAGTCTAGAGACTGACTTGGAGCATCTGCTTATTTCTCCTTAGACTTTTCAGTTGCGTTGACAGTCACGGATAAGAAACACCTGCCAGCTCCATGTATAAATAATGTTGTTCTGTTGAAACACTGACCTTTTGTCTTCATATAATCCCCAAATGTTTGAGTGTAAAGAAAAATAGAGGAATTTGTTGTTCCACTATCTTTGCTGGGGAGTTGCAGCTACTTTTGTCTTGATTTTACAGATTGCTGGCAGCTTTGTAAAACAGTTTTCTCAAGGCCAATATCTTTTTGACATATGGGTCTGCAGCACATCCATGATTAGTAAGACAACTTCTTTCTTACTCATTTAAAATTTTAGGTTGTTTTTATTTGATTGTGTCTTAGTTGGTTTAAATCTTAGATCTGTCCCTGCCTAAAATTAAAGCCTAAATAATTAGATTTCTTTTTTTTTTTTTGTAGCTAAGCTTAGGTTGGTCTCAAAACCAATTGGACTAGGCCTTAAGTGAGTGATCAAACCAAGCCATCAAACAATTCCTCAGTCAAACTAAAGGATTTCTGGATTTCTGGTTTTCTCTCAAGTTCCTTCACAAACAATCATCTTTAAGATTTTATCGATCTCACAATGGAAAATTTTACTTGTTATAGCAGCTCTTAGTAACACACAAGTAGGTGCAGATAGTTATGAAAAAATGTGCAAAGAAGAACAAGGTAGATGTGCAACAAACAAGTAATAATAATAGAATAAAATAAAATTCAGTTCAGTTTTATTTATATAGCACCAATTCACAACACATGTCATCTCAAGGCACTTCACAAAGTCATTTCAATGGAATCATACAGATTTCAAGTCAGGTACATACATTCAAATTAATCATAACTATTGAACAGTGCAGTCAGATTCAGTTATTTATTCAAATTGGTTAAAACGTTTTTTTACCTAAGGAAACCCAGCAGATTGCATCCAGTCAGTGACTCCTGGATGAGCATGTAGCGACAGTAGACAGTCACTGGTGTTGACTTTGCGGCTATCCCTCATACTGAGCATGCATGTAGTGAGAATGGAGAGGAAAAAACTCCCTTTTAACAGGAAGAAACCTCCAGCAGAAGAAAGCTCAGTGTTAGTGGCTATCTAGGCACTGAGGGTGTCTTTCCTAACCCAATGAGACTTGTTTCAATTTAAAAGCTTTTCATTTTGTCTTTCAAGATGCATCTAAGCACAACTAAGAGGTAGCAGAATGGCAGGTTAACGAACAGTGACACTAAAAGAACTAATGTACTACCAGGTTGACAACATCTAGAGGTAGACACCGAAAATAGAAAAAACACAACTCAACAAGCCTGTCCAAAACATCTAGTGCAGGGCTGCCCAAGTCGAGTTGTGAAGAGCTACCTTCCTGAAACTTTAAGATGCACCGCTTCCCCAACAAAAAGAATCAAATGAGTAGCTTGTTACCAGGCCTCTGCAGAACTGAATGACTGCTGATCAGGGAATTCGATTCATTTGATTCAGGTGTGTTGGAGCAGGGATGCATCCAACGGTTGCTCCATATTTGTAATTTGTGAAAACCATACATATTTAGTGTTTGTTTAAAACATCAAATCCCAACTGTTGCTCCAATGTTTGCTCCTTATTTCACTCATATCTCCCCTAAACTAATCTCTTGTTTAAATATCAAGAATAAGTCTACTGAAATTAAATTTGATATTTGATTTATTTAAGTTTATGTTGGTGGATATCTTATTTGCTGTCTCAGAGTTTTTATTAGGTTTCCTAACTAGATTTGGTGTAGTCACTGAACATGATGCTCAGTAAGTATAAATTTGTACCCCCACATTACCATTACTGTCCTTTCTTATTTCTTTTGTATATACAAAACCATTTTGTACACATGAACAAAGTGCACAAAAATGTGACTTGATTATTTATTTATAGATAAATAAAAGGGAAAGATCTTAAAAAATTGCCATGTTCTTTTAGGACAACTATTTATTTCAATTTTGATTCCGTTTTTGTCGAGTTTACCCTGATAAAATAGAACAGATTGGGGCCCCAGATCAAACCAAAATAACTAAGTGACCTGCTACTAGTACCATTCAAACATTTCATTTAATTTCATTTCATAATTTTTTTCATAATTTTCTCTATATGTTCTTTTACTTTCATGTTGTTTAACAAACTTGGGATTCATTATGGCAATTGTTAAGTGAATCCAATCCCATGTAGTCCTTCAATAACATAAACAACTATTATTAATTTTATTTAGCAACTAACAGTCACAGCTCAAACACAGAAACATTTGTGGTACATTTGTCTTGTTTTTAGGTCAATATATACTCACAGACACAATTTGATTGACCTAGAATCTGATCAAATAATAATCATCAGACATACAGTATGTCTGCTTTGTTGCTCCTGGCAGGAAATTAGATCCATAAATGTATGTTCCCCTTCTGGAAATGCATAGGAATACATTGATCTCTGTCAGCTACTGTTTCTTCAGGTGACTGCGAGTCTCTACTATACCAGACAAGGAGATGTAAAAAAACTGAATCAGAAAATAGAAATATACAGTATATATATATATATATTTTTTTTTTAAAGGCTATGTTTTTGATTTTTGACATCTACTCCTATAGGGTTCCTACATATGTTCCTGTCAACATTACGTACTTGTCCAGACATTTCTAAAGTTGTCTATCCTTTTCAGCCATTTTAAAGTATAATTTCAAAAGCATGCTGTGAATTACCGATATTTCTACAGAGGTTCATAAATATCAAACCTTAAAAAAACAGAGAATGATGGATGGATGGATGGATGGATGGATGGATGGATGGATGGGCAAAAAGATTGATAGATGGACAGATGGAAAGATGAAAAAATGAAATTACGCTGAATGGGCAAGCAAATACAAATGTATAGACTGACTATTGTATAGTTGGTAAAACAAACGGATGGATGAGGGACAAACAAATGAATGAATTGATTGTCAGATGGATTGACGGATGTATGCATAGATGGATGGATTAAAGAAGATGGTGGATGCAAGGATGCTGGACAAATGGATAAATGATGGACAAACAGACAGTTAAATCATGGATGGACAAATGCTAGGACAAATGAATAGACAGATTAGTATACTGATGATGAACTGATGGGTGGACTGTATTTTTAGCATGGAAATAAATACATGACAATCAAGGTTTTTTTTCATGTTCTATTTTTATTTTTCCAAACATATCTAGGTTTTGAAACTGAAACAAAAATTATTTACTGTTTTATATGCACAAACCCTGTAAATAAAGAGTGATGGTTCAACATTGAAAAAATGAAGGTAACATTTCTAACATTTCTAAGACCCCTAAAAGGGCTTACGGATCGTCACCTTCTAAATGAACCTAACCATTTCAGTAATATATTGTGGAGCTGTATAACCTCTTTGTATTTCAGAGGCAGTTTTGTCTCTTTATTATTCAAAACAGGCAGTGAGTAACTGGCTAAAGGCCTTAAACACTGCCCATGGCTCTCATCTCTTTACAGCTAAACCTCTTGCATCTCTGAAAGGTCAGTTTTACATCACGTTTACCAACTTTTTGTTGCTTGGCAACCACAAACAGCACACACTCTACAGGCAAAATCTATGATATTCAGATTTTATTATTATTATTAATATTATTATTAATATTATTATTATGAGATTCAGCCAGCTCTACTTTCAGCTCCACAGTTTATTCTGTTTTCTAAAATGGTTACTTACTCCACTTGTCCCCACTTAGAGAAAAAGGAGAGATGTAAAGGAACTGGAAAAAAGAAGCTCTTTTAAGGGCTTTTTAGTCAGTGCTTCTAGATGACATCCGTTAAAACAGGTCCGTGAGAGAAACTGTCTGTCATTGCTGACAGTTCTCTCCACGAAGCCTTGAGAGGATTAGCTTCAGAGTGCTGAGAAGATCAGAACTGTTTGCATCAAGCCTGCAAGAATTTGGATGAAATGAAACTCTTCAAAAGGGTTTCATAATTTCAGCAGAGCTGTTTGAATTTTTATATGACCACTCAGTAATGTGTGGCAGCGAGAAAAGGTCAGGTTATGATCACGTGTAGCCTCACAATAAACAACCTAGGTGTTTTTTTTAAAGAATCCAGCTGGACTTCTTCAGCTCTGACTAATAATTGGAGACATTCACACTTAGAAATTGTCTGGACCTTCACATTTTCAGAGCCACATGTGTATTATTATTATCATCCACCCAACCATTATGGCCTTTACCTACCTGACCAACATCTGAGGTCTTTTTGGCTGCTTTTAAAAACATCAATAGCTGTGAAATTGCCTTGAGAGGAGTGTAGGTCTTCTGAGGTCGCAACTGCGGTTTAATTTTTTATTCCTTTCTCTCGAGCTTAGTTTATCACAAATATGTATGGAAAAGTGTGGAATCATTGGGATTTGTCAATTCTGAATAAATACTTGCATTTTCAGATTTTATTCCTGATTTATGGCTCTAAACTATAAAGTCAAAAACTGTAAAAAAAAAAATTTAAAAATAATATTTAATAAGTTATTTAAAGGCAGACCTGTACTGGACTATAATGAACAAGACCTGATTACAAAAACATAATTTGTGTAAATTCTGCAGTACATTAAAAAAATGCCCAAAATACAAAAAAAAAACAAAAATTAAAGTGTGGCATGTATTCAGTTTGCTTTTCTATCTAAAACCCCTCCAGACGTCATCATATTAGTAAATAAAATCCACCTGTATGTAAGCATCATGAAGACCAAGAAACACACCAAGCAGGTCAAAGATAAAGTTGATGAGGGTCAACAGTGTTTTATGCTCACACCTCTAATTTACATCTGTAAATAAAATGGGAATGCAGTCTGTAGTGGGAGAGGTGTCAAATGATGAAAAAAAAACCACCCATTTTATTATAAATGAACACAGATTCATAATCAGAAAGCCTGACTTAAAGCGGCTTCAGGACCGCCGGTTAAAGCTTTGTTGAGCCAAGCTACACAGAGAAAGTCCACCTTTGTTAAACTTGTTTGTAGTTTAGTTCTATGGTTTGAACTTCCTGATTACTTCTCTACTGCTAATCTCAAAAACAGTCCACACATGAGGGCGTCTTGTAAATTAAACCAAGAAAAAACATCCCCTTGGAGAGCCAGCATCTCCCTCACAGATACATATTAAAACAAAGGAAAAAATAAATGATTTTGCCCATGATTCCTGATGAAAAATACCCAGAGTAGAGATTTTGATTATTAAAAATAGATTTTTAGATTTTGACCGTATTAGAAATTAATGATACAAACATCTGGGTGAGTTAAAAGTTCTCCGGGTGAAGCCAAGGGTGACCATTCATTCGGAAGAGTCAGCCAGGTGTGAGGGTTGTTAAGATGTTCACGGAAGCGTGCTGACTTCATCGAACACCTGCGGCTTCTCTATCTGACATCATTGTTATTTTGTTTCATGTTTTGCAAATGTGGAGAACCAGTGGACACAGAAACTGAGTCAAACTAAAAAAATTATGTAGATACAAAGGTAAATAAACAGAGGATGTAAAAACACACTCCACTCTCAATGTTGCAAGGGTGTATCATTTCATTAAAAAACTCAACTCTTCTTTCCGATGTCAGGTGTATGCATGAGGTTATATTGCTAAATATTTATTTGAATGATCAAAGCACCACAAGAGGCTTTTTGCAAGTAAAAAATGTCAAAACCTAACAGTTTCCTATTTTCTTCTTCTCTTCTAGGTTCTCTTTAATGAGGCAACATGGACAAAGTGGTCATCTGTGTCCTGATTCTGGGAACTGCTATGACAATGGTCCATGCATGTCCCAAATATTGTGTTTGCCAGAATCTCTCAGAATCCCTGGGCACCTTGTGCCCCTCTAAAGGTCTGCTCTTCGTGCCACCGGACATCGACCGGAGAACTGTTGAACTCCGACTGGGTGGTAACTTCATCCTTAAGGTCACCACTCAGGATTTTGCCAACATGACAGGTCTGGTGGATCTAACTTTGTCCCGCAACACCATCAGCAGCATCCAACCTTTTTCCTTTATTGATCTGGAGACCTTGAGGTCACTGCACCTTGACAGCAACCGGTTAAGTGAACTGGGAGCAGACGACCTACGCGGGCTGATCAATCTGCAGCACCTTATTCTAAACAACAATCAGCTAAATCAAATCTCAGATGGAGCTTTTGATGATTTATTGCTGACATTGGAGGATCTGGATTTGTCTTACAACAACCTGCGCAGTGTGCCTTGGGAGGCCATTCGTAAAATGGTCAACCTGCATCAAATGAGTCTGGACCATAACCTCATCTACTTCATTGCTGAGGGGACGTTTACAGACCTTGAAAAACTGGCTCGCCTGGATCTGACATCCAACCGCCTCCAGAAGCTCCCTCCCGACCCAATCTTTGCACGCTCCCAGAGCAGCATAGTGATTAGCACTCCTTATGCACCTTCACTGTCTCTGAGCTTTGGTGGAAACCCACTCCATTGTAACTGTGAGGTACTGTGGCTGCGGAGGCTGGACCGCGAGGATGATATGGAAACCTGTGCCTCTCCAGCTAGTCTAAAGGGGCGCTACTTTTGGTCTGTTCGTGAGGAGGAATTTGTCTGTGAGCCTCCGTTGATCACTCAACATACACATAAGTTGCTAGTGCTGGAGGGCCAAACAGCTAACCTTCGTTGCAAAGCAGTCGGAGATCCAATGCCAACTGTGCATTGGGTTGCTCCAGATGATCGTTTGATTGGCAACTCCTCAAGAGCTACTGTATATGAAAATGGCACTCTTGACATAGCAGTCACCACGTCCAAGGACTATGGCATTTTTACTTGCATCGCTGCTAACGCCGCAGGGGAATCAACAGCCTCTATTGAGCTATCAATCATTCAACTGCCTCACATCACTAACAGTACTAATCGTACCACACTCCCAAAATCAGGACTTTCAGACATAACAAGCTCTACTAAGATAAGCAAAGGGGAACCCAAGCCTCTTCCAGAAAAGGTGGTTTCTGTATCTGAAGTAACTGCCGTATCTGCTCTGGTCAAGTGGACCGTAAGCAAATCAACTCCAAAGGTCAAAATGTTCCAGCTTCAGTACAACTGTTCTGATGACGAAGTCCTCATTTACAGGTAAGAACGAAAAACAGTTGGTGTTTATTTTAAGTTTAAGAAGAGATCTCGCTAGTCGAAGTGGCCACTTAGGCCTGAGGTATAATCTTTTTGCCTCACAATGCTGTAATCAGCTCAGGTTTCCGAGTTGATTGCTAGTTGCTGTGTGAGCTCTGTGACAACCATTTCTTCTGAAGTGGTACTCTAAGATCAACATTCATCTTTCTTAATCCTTCTTTAGGTTTTTCTTTTTTTACCACTATAAAGCAGACAATTTGTGATGATGTGGCTTCCACATTCTAAAAAATGCAAAGAGAAATCCTTGCCCTGAACCATTAATTAGAAACCCAAGAAGAAAAAGGATTATAGAGCTCATTCTAATGGATCCCTCTTAAGCTGCTGAACTCCATACAAGTGTGGGCCTTGGTGACAGTAGCAGAAGATCTTTGGGGCTCTGTGAAATCAATTTCCTGTTTGAAATGAGATTGTGAATGGAGAAATATTCAGACGGATAATTGTCTGTAAATATAGAAAATAGCACCAATGCTCAGCTTAAAATCACCTTTGGTACATACGGTGAGGAAAAATTGCCTTTTCTAGATTCAATGTCCATTTTTATTATTTTATTATGTTATTTTGAGTAACATTTATAGATCTTTCCAGAGAATGATCACACTGTAACAACCCAAAATTAGATACCCTTTAAGCTCCAGCAGTTTAATGTGACACATTCTGAGCCTCGAGAATTGACAGCAAATTTCTTCAAAACCTTATCAAATAATTTATTTTCCACTATTACCTGCATTGGACTGGTTTTGGCGGGGAATCTGAGTTTATAACCAAACACAGCAATGAAGAAGGATGTTACTTTGCATATGTGATGTTGATGCATTTCACATCCCTGCAAATTCAATAATAATATCTGATTTCCTTTCCTTTCATGAACATTCTGTGCCAGCTTTCCTCTTTTTCTGCCTGGTGACACAATATTGGATGAGTCACCTACATGTGCATTCATGAGGAACTTGACAAAGCTAAACCAATTCCCAGGAAAATATTTGTTTATTTTTTTTACAAATTACATCCCCTGATATTAACAATGACTGCAAAACACATGCATTAGGGTGATATATATTTAAAAGCTTTTCCATAATTACTTTGTTGACAAACAGCATTGTGTTTTTAGGGATAAAAATTTTCCAGAAATATTTTAATAAGATTTAAATGAATACAGCAACATGCAGCTACAGAAGCTTAGGAGGGCCAAATATTTTATTATTTAACTTTCAAGTCAGTTTGTGAGGACTGGATTTTTATCTCATTAAGAGAAGATGTATTATGTTGTTTCATAACAAGCCAGACACAACGCTCACATTGAATCCGTCTTGTCATCAATGAAAAAGAAATATTCTCTAAGTAATGAGCAAAAGACCAAAGCCACTGAAATTCAATAGAAGCTGACAGTTAACCCTGCAAATGCTCTTTAATATCTGAGGCTGAGAAATAAAGAAAATCTTTGAGAGGACATTGTTTTAATAAGTTTCAGAGGGCTATGTTAAAATAATATGGCTGAGAGGATTAATAATTGAACAAATAGATTATGAGACAGATAGATTAATAGTGATTTTTCAGTTGAAGCTTATGTTCATGATCATCTGGTGGCTAATACCTTAAAATAATTTTGTGTCGGCTTTTAAATTGTCCACATATTTAACGTTCATTGGCATGTTTTTACAGTCATGGGAAAAATTAGGTGTGCCCTTGCTTCAAGAAGGAAATTATGAGCAACATGGTGCTATTCAGAAACACTTGATTATTTTCAGTGTTACTACCTCTATAACAGCAGGTGTTTTGGTAGTTTGCAGCTCTGGAGCATGCAAGTGGGCAGAATCAGAAAGACATTACCAGTGATCTTAGACAAGTAAGTGTTGATGTCCATCAATCTGGGAAGGCTTATAAGGCCATTGCCAAACAATGTGAATTACATCATTCTGCTAATTCAGTACTATTAGGCATGCCATGCCCAATAATAAAGGCCAGATATGAAGGGAAAAATGGAGGGAAATATTATATTATTTCACTGGAGTTCAGTGTGCCTTTCCATGTGAGCAGGAAAGGCTGAATTCCACTTGGTATTGTTGAAAAACAAGGATAAATGGAAGTGAAAGGGATAGAGGAGGATGTGAGGATTCCACATATAGTAGTTACTTAATAGGAACCTTTGTTTGGTATTTTACCCAAAAATGTATTACTTCATAATTCTAAAAGGTGGTAAACATTTAAGTTAGCTGCTGATCGTCCAGGGACTGAGTGTCCCAGCAAATTTAAACAAAGTTCAGAGGCTGCAATGAATGTCTGGACAAATGACAAAATTCCCACAAGCTCTAACTCAGACCCAATGGGCCTAGGATGTGAAATGTTAGAGGTCATGACAGGACATTTAAAATGAGCTGAACCGTATGGACTTGTTTGGAAAGGTTGCAAGAAAAAAGACCGATTCTTGGCTAAAAAAAATACGAGACCAAACTTTGTACTTGGTGCTATATTACAAAATGCACTTCCCCTATTAACTGTCCTCTCCACTGTTGCTACATGCAAGCTCAGTAGGACTGCTACAAAGTCAATGCAAGACTCAAAGCAAGTTCTACAAGTTGTGGAAAGATTGGTGTTCTTACTTTTCCCCACAAGTGTAATAGATTAATGTCTCATGAGCTGGAACATAAAACTATCTAAAACTATGTACCAATTCCTACTTAAATGATTGATTGTTTGCTCAGAATACATTAATTTGAAATCTTAGTCAGAATATCCAAGACTCATTTAATAAAACATCTTAAAACATCTGGTATAGTTTTGTTGACCGTAATACATGTTAAATTACATTCAACCCAAATGAGATCCAAAATGTGGATATTCATTTTTTATTTTATTACCATTGACATCAAATGCTATCTATACATTGGAAGAAATAAAGTTTCCTCTTTCTCTGTGTATAAATAGCTACTTAGCATGCTTATTCTTTGGCATTTCTTTGATATGCTCACTCTAATTCAGACATGCTTTAAGCATGTTAGTTGTTATCTGTGTTTTGATCTCCTGTTGAAAGACATTTCCCATGTTTTATATTCCTATTTCTGATTTCAGGATGATTCCCCGCACTCACCGGGCCTTTGTAGTCACTAATCTGGTGGCGGGAATGCAGTACGACCTGTGTGTCCTAGCCATCTGGGATGACACAGCAACCACTCTCACTGCCACCAACATTGTCGGATGCGTCCAGTTTGTCACCACGGAGGATTACCCACAGTGCCAGTCTCTGCACAGTGGCTTTATGGGTGGCACCATGATTCTGGTCATCGGTGGCATTATTGTTGCAACTCTGCTGGTCTTCATCATCATCCTAATGGTTCGCTATAAGGTCACCAGTGGAATTCAAACAAGTAAATTACCCACTATGAGTAACACATACTCCCAGACAAATGGGGGAGTGAACAGGTTTAATGGAGCCCCACCGCAGGTAAAGTCCACAGTGGTCGTCATGCGTGAAGAAATGGTGGAGTTTAAGTGTGGATCCCTCCAGAGCAGCCTTTCTTCGTCATCATCGTCTTCTAACTCGTTGGATAGCCAAATAGGAAGAGGAACAGGTGATCGCTACAATGTTCAGGGCAGCGAATGCAGCACCCTGCCCAGCAGCAAATTTAGGAGGCACGTGCATGGCACCAAGGCGCGGCAAAACCTGGACCACCTTTTAGGGACCTTTACCACACTAGAGCTACGAGGTGCAGTGAAGGACCACCAAGGAGCCTCTGCCTCCTCTTCCTCTGCTGTTCCCAATGCCATGACAACAGTGGCTGTGGCACCACCATCTGATAAAGAACCCCTGCTTGGGAGGGCTGAATCCACAACGATGCTAGGACGTCTACTTGGGTTTTCCCAAGAGGGAAAACCCAAGAGGAGTCACTCATTCGACATGGGGCATGTCGGTGCAGCGCAGTGTCGCAGCAATCAGCCACGCAGGATCAGTAACATCTGGACTAAACGCAGCCTGTCTGTTAATGGCATGCTTCTGCAGTACGAAGACAGTGAGGATGAGAAACCCTCTTTTGAGAGCTCTGAATGGGTAATGGAGAGCACAGTTTGAGTCGATGACCAAACATATCTATATTATAAAAAAACTAAAGAAATATGAACACAGAGGGATGTTCTTTATGAAGTTCAAACATGTGAATACTGTTCAAATAATTGTTTGAAAAAAAAAAAAATAAATAAAGATAACTGTCCAAGATCGAAAACTCTGTAAACTACATGTGAAAAATGTTCCATTTGGAAACAACTGGTAAAATTGCATACATGGAATAACTATCTACAGAAAAAGAAAACACTCAGACTGGATTTACGTCTTCAAAGGAACTGAGCACTATGAGGATTTACCTCATCTGTGATAATCTAGATCACATGTTGCAGACTTGACTTGGAAACTATTATAGAAAGAGGGGGACCACAGATGCTAGGATAGTAGAAAATTAAAACAAAGTCATTTTTATTTTCATCTGGGTTTTTTTCTATCATTTTTACTATTTATTATTTCAGGTGATTCATCAGAAGCCAGACTCACTTCAAAACATTAAAAACAGGTTTGCACAGGATGTGCCACCTCTCATGTCCCCATTTTATACACTTTTTCTTTAGAAGTTGCAGATTAATTAAATCATTTCCTTTATGCATGAGGTGGCAGTATGGGAAATAAACAAATGTTAACTTAAATCACAGGCTTTGCTTGTACTCAAGTTCTTCAATGGGTTGTTTGAGCAATCAGTATCTTAAAGGCAGTACACAGCAGTCAGAGTGATCTCATCTTGAGAAGTTTGAGCGAAGCTCACATTGGGGAGTTGAGCTAACAGCTAATCAAATCACAAATCACTGTAAAACCATATGTATGGAATCTAAAACAACTCAGTCGAATTTGTAACTTGTCACATTTGAAGGAAATTGTTGTTTTTGCCCATTTATTAACCACACAATAGCTTGGCTATAGGGAGGGATCCCTCCTTGTCTGTATAGATTAAAACTAGTGGAAGTTGTTTGGGTAGCTGGTACGAGCTCTTTGGACATGTCCCAAGCAGAAAAGGCCCCTTGACAGATCCAGGATTTGCTGTAAATGTTAATTCTTCCAGCTGTCTTGAGGATTCCTATCACTGAAGGGGTTCTTGTTCACAAGTCAGGATATAATTAAGGGAAATATTTACTTTGTAGATTAGATCAGCATCTGTTGTGATGTGGACACTGCATCATTGTGTAGTGATGAAAAGAGAACTAAGATGAAAGATAAAGCTTTCAATTTACAAATCGATTTGAATTCTATTCCTATGATCCTTAATTGTGGATAAAAACCAAATTGTAAATACAAATTGTTGAAATTGGCTTGCCTCGGCAAGGTGGATGGATTCTCTTAAGAAAAGGGTGTGAAGGTCTGCTATATAGAAGGTGTTTAGATTAGATTTCTGGCTTTTCATATCGACAATAGCAAACATGAGTGATGTGGGTACCTTATAAGGTTACCTTCTGATCCTATTCGGAAGAGCCCCTTCTACAGATCCAAGATTTGCTGGAGAGATTAAATCTTACAACTGTCTTGGGAACCTCTTTAGATACATCTCCAGATGAGCTGAAGGGAGTATCCTTGGGGGGGCAAGGTCTGAAGATCTCCGTTTTAAAAGGTACTGTCTCAAGTAAAGGTGTATAGGGGTAAAACAGAGGGAGAGATCTGATTGTTAGATTGGAGTGACATCTGCAGTGATGCAAATATTGACCAGAATGTAGTGGTGACAAAAGAACTAAGCAAAAAGACAGACTTCCCAATTAACCCATCAATGAAAATTTTATGCAGTTTAGTGAGGTCTCTTAACTAGGCTCATGGGTGTTTGGATTAAGAAAAAGAAATCAAGCGTGAATACCAGTAGCTGAAATGAGCTTCCCTAGTACTAGGGGAAGGCTCTCAATTGAGGCGCTGCACCTTTGTATTCGATAGGAGAAAACTCAGGTGGTTTGGGTATCTTGTAAGGATACCTTTTGATCTTCTTATGATCCAAAGATTTGCTGGATAGATAAATCTCCCAGCCTATTTGGGAACGTGTTAGTCCCCACAGGCTCATCTCGGGGGAGGGCCATCTGGTAATCTCTGTTTACGGTCGTTAACCCCATGACCTAATCTTGGATAAGTGATAGATGGATTGGTGGGTGGGTGGCTGGATGGATGGATATATTCACAGTATCTCCTGTAAATGTCTTTCAAGCAGTCAAATTTATACATTATTGCTGTTGAGTGGCGGTAGTTTGTGATTCCTTAGCAGTTTGATGCTTTGATCATAAGTTATTGATCCTGAAGAGTAGAGAGTTACTTAACTTTTAGTGGACTGAGCTCATCATCAATATATTTAAAAAAATAGCAACGACAATGAGAACATTTTGTGCAAAAGGTGGTGATTGAAAAAAACTTCATGAGAAGCTGTCAGCTTGATTTCCCCAGTTCTCAATATTGAGATCATTCCAGCTTCAGGAAAGCCACTAATACCTACTCTGCCTGGGCACCATACTCTGCCACACACACACATATATATATTTGTATATATATATATATATATATATATATATATATATATTTATAAATATATATATATTTATAAATATAGTCTCCAAGGAGACAATTAAAGCGTTTGTCCAGCTCAGGTTGACATCCTGTTTTGCAAGTAATTTGATTATTTGGTGCTGGTTTGCAGAGACCCTGCAGACCGACAGCTCATTGTTGTTAACGTTTGCCTTAGAGTGTGGTTTCAGATACTATCAGCACAAATTACTGTAGCCAAATGCAAATGGTGTCTGAAATTTATCACCCTCTTTTAATCATTTGCCCAAAGCAGCCAACAGCATGATACATCACTTGTCTCTGAATCTCTTCGGGCAACACAAACGAGAAAACATGATAATTACTCATTTAGCCAGGTTAAATGGAGGAATTTGTCATTTATTGGCTTCATAAAGGTCACTATGCTGCTCATGAGAGGATTTTATTTGGAAAAATAGGGAGGGAGGTGACTTTTAGGCAACAAATAAACTGCAAAGTTTGGAAATTTATTTTACCACATTGCATGATACAGAACCTATTTTGATTATTGTGTAATTTGACTTGATTCACCTGAGGAACAATTCATCTGTCATTCTCTGTCAAACTGGGTTGTTCTCTGTATTGCAGTGAGGTACTTAAAATTCGTCACTTTTCAGATCACTGCCTAAATATAGCTGCAACATCCCTGCATTTCAATGCCTTTCTCAGTATTATGTGGGACTCTGCTACATTTCAAAATGTTGGGTGATCATAATTTCCTTTCCCTTCTACAGTAGATGTACTATTCTGTATATTGGTATATTTTTTTGTACAATATTCGGGTGAGAATGTAAGGGGGTGGGATGGGGATCGTGCAGTAGTACTTTTTTTTCATGTGAAGCAAACAGTGAGAAGGTGCTTTACTGTGGTGTACCAACAAAAGGTGGTTGTTAGTTTGCTTACAAAAATGGGATTTTACATGATGGTACAAGTGGAGAGGACTGGAAGTGCTTGGAATCCCTGAAAGACTTAAGTGCACATTTTATAGCTAATCTTGATGTGTTACCCTTATACAAAGCCGGATATGTTTTTACCTACCTAAAACAACTCTAAAAGTTGTATCATTTGTTTTTTATCCAGTTAAGTTTGACCTCCAAATCACCTAATAATTATGTATCAGTACATTTCTTCTGGCAGCTCACTTAAACCAAATTTGGGCACAAGTCACAATAAATCAAAATGCTAATGATCTTTTCCTGTAGTTGATATCAAGGACTAGATAAATTGTTATTTTAACATGTCTAAATGCCATATTTTTCTAGATTTGAAGTCAAGGTTCTGACCGCTTTTGAAGATATTGTCCAAAAGTCATGCCATTGTATGTTTATCAGTACTTAAAACTTAAAACTGTTTATACAATTCCATCCTTAACAAAAAATAGTTCTGTTTTCACAGGTTTAAACTGAATTAATTCATGATTCTAGTTTACCAACTTAAAAAAGAAAAAACACAATTTAAATTTAACACATTGATGTCGACAGACGGATCGGTGTGGCTGCCGCAGTAATGGGGGCGCTGTGCCGGTCCGTTGTGGTGAACAGAGAGCTAAGCCGAAAAGCGAAGCTCTCGATTTACCGGTCGGTCTACGTTCCTACCCTCACCTATGGCCATGAACTTTGGGTCATGACCGAAAGAACGAGATCCCGGATACAAGCGGCTGAAATGAGCTTCCTCCGTGGGGTGGCCGGGCTCTCCCTTAGAGACAGGGTGAGGAGCTCGGCCATCCGGGAGGAGCTCGGAATAGAGCCGCTGATCCTCCACATCGAGAGGAGCCAGTTGAGGTGACTCGGGCATCTATACCGGATGCCTCCTGGACGCCTTCCTCGGGAGGTGTTCCTGGCCCAGGGAGGAGGCCCAGGGGACGGCCCAGGACACGCTGGAGAGACTATGTCTCTCGGCTGGCCTGGGAACGCCTTGGGCTCCCCCCGGAGGAGCTGAAGGAGGTGTCTGGGGAGAGGGATGTCTGGATGTCTCTGCTGAGTATGCTGCCCCTGCGACCCGGTCCCGGATAAGCGGAAGACGACGAGTACGAGTACATTGATGTTCATTCATTATATTCTTGTATAACGTTCAGAAAAAAGTGTAGGTTATGATGTGATCAACTAATTAGTAAACTGATCATGGCATTGCATAGCATTTGCAACCTGGCCTTTGTCTGATTATTGAAATTCTTAATTTTCTCCTGTTCCTTCGTCACATAAATTATATTTCAGTTAGTCTAAAATGCCCATAAAGCTGCCATCATTTTGATGTTTTTCATGCTGTTCAAAGACAAAATGATGTTCAAATCTTTTATGGTAGTTTTTAAACCAATAGTTTTGAATGCCTCTAACAAAGTACTGAACCCAAAGCTAGACTTATTCCCTACTGGCAGCAGGCTCTACAGAGAATCAACAGAAACAAGGTGTACAAACATACAGGGGTTGGACAATGAAACTGAAACACCTGGTTTTAGACCACAATAATTTATTAGTATGGTCTAGGGCCTCCTTTTGTGGCCAATACAGCGTCAATTCGTCTTCAGAATGACATATACAAGTCCTGCACAGTGGTCAGAGGGATTTTAAGCCATTCTTCTTGCAGGATAGTGGCCAGGTCACTACGTGATACTGGTGGAGGAAAACGTTTCCTGACTCGCTCCTCCAAAACACCCCAAAGTGGCTCAATAATATTCAGATCTGGTGACTGTGCAGGCCATGGGAGATGTTCAACTTCACTTTCATGTTCATCAAACCAATCTTTCACCAGTCTTGCTGTGTGTATTGGTGCATTGTCATCCTGATACACGGCACCGCCTTCAGGATACAATGTTTGAACCATTGGATGCACATGGTCCTCAAGAATATTTCGGTAGTCCTTGGCAGTGACGCGCCCATCTAGCACAAGTATTGGGCCAAGGGAATGCCGTGATATGGCAGCCCAAACCATCACTGATCCACCCCCATGCTTCACTCTGGGCATGCAACAGTCTGGGTGGTACGCTTCTTTGGGGCTTCTCCACACCGTAACTCTCCCGGATGTGGGGAAAACAGTAAAGGTGGACTCATCAGAGAACAATACATGTTTCACATTGTCCACAGCCCAAGATTTGCGCTCCTTGCACCATTGAAACCGACGTTTGGCATTGGCATGAGTGACCAAAGGTTTGGCTATAGCAGCCTGCCTTGTATATTGACCCTGTGGAGCTCCCGACGGACAGTTCTGGTGGAAACAGGAAAGTTGAGGTGCACATTTAATTCTGCCGTGATTTGGGCAGCCGTGGTTTTATGTTTTTTGGATACAATCCGGGTTAGCAACTGAACATCCCTTTCAGACAGCTTCCTCTTGCGTCCACAGTTAATCCTGTTGGATGTGGTTCGTCCTTCTTGGTGGTATGCTGACATTACCCTGGATACCGTGGCTCTTGATACATCACAAAGACCTGCTGTCTTGGTCACAGATGCGCCAGCAAGATGTGCACCGACAATTTGTCCTCTTTTGAACTCTGGTATGTCACCCATAATGTTGTGTGCATTTCAATATTTTGAGCAAAACTGTGCTCTTACCCTACTAATTGAACCTTCACACTCTGCTCTTACTGGTGCAATGTGCAATCAATGAAGACTGGCTACCAGGCTGGTCCAATTTAGCCATGAAACCTCCCACACTAAAATGACAGGTGTTTCAGTTTCATTGTCCAACCCCTGTATAATCTCAGCTTTGATGCTTGGGGTATAAGCCTATATAAGTTTGTATTGTTAAGTTTAAAACCAGGAGAAAAACTTGACCCTTATATTTAAAGTTAGGGAAGAGGCCTACAATAATGTTTGCAATGAAGGGTGCCTGCCCAAACACACACCATGTCCATCTTTAATACTTACTTCATGTTAAAAACTGTTTCACATGGTTCCTAAAAATGAAAATTACAATTTTCTGCTGACTCCATATTCGACAACTGAGTTAAGATCCTTCCTGTAAATTTACATGCATGACTTGAATACTAGTCTTTTTGGGTTCTGATAAGAACCCACAAAGTAATCATCTTTTTCTGAAAGCTGAGGCATGCTCCATACTTTTCCAGACCTAAAAAGAACTAAATAAATTTGTTCCATACTTAAAAAACAAATTAAAATGCTTTGAAATCCTGTGTTTAGGAAGTTTCTATATTTTTATACACAAAATTCACAAAAGGTACTTAAACAAATGTCAATTTTAACCGTTCTTTTCAAGACTGGGGTAAACCCTGTAAATGGCCATGGTTTAGTCGATAAGTTAAGCTGTGACCTAAACTGCAGTGTGTTCACAGCACAGCTAACCGCATCTAGCAAATAGGGATGTAACTGTACACATATTCATACCAAAAATATCTGATACAGTCTTGTCGGTACGGTACGCACATGAACCGAATGAATACAACACTGATTTATATCTGAACACATGCAGAATGCTGATGTATTTAACAAGAAGTCCACAACACAACATTCTGTTGCGTAAATTCTAAAGGTGGCACCACAGCTAAACAGAGAGGACTCCCGGCTATCACTGAGCTCTGCTATTGTAAGGGGTTTAATGCATTTACAGTGGAGAAAGAAAAGCTTGACCAAAACAACATTTTATGTAAGCGTATGCACCTGTCAACATTAATGAGGTACATAGCTAATTCTGCACTTAACTGAATTACTCGCCTAAAACCAGGTCAAGCAGAATGTAAACATCACAGATACTGGATAGAAATCAGCTGACGTCCAAATTGCTACCTGTAGCATCCCATCAGCCAAAACTCAATGCATGATACAAAATTCAAGTTGGAGGAATCACCTTTGATGAGAGGGGATCTTCCCAACAGCTGCTGCATACTGCATTCATGTACAGCTGGGACACTAGGTTGTCAAAATATCAAAACACCTCAAAAGTGATTTTAGACCTGTTTTATTGTCAAATAGGGACACAATCGTATTTAAAATCTTATTTAAAAATTTTGAAACATCAACACTGACCATTTTCAAGTGTTTATATTGTTGTATAATTCATCTACCAAGGTAATGGCTATTCCTGCTTCACTACTTTATTTATTGAATAAACAAAATCCAACCTAATCTCCAGGAAGTTCTATACTTTCCACATTTGTTAAGTTTTAAAGCATAATAAAATCAAATTAATTTTGTATCTCAGATGTCTTCTCTTCATTCTACTTCAAAAATACAAATAACTTTCATGTTTGAAATGAATTTTTCTGAGGTTAGGAAGAACCCCAGTTTGAGTTTTTAAAAAATGGATAGACATCAAAAAGGTCTTTATCAACCAAGCTAAGTTTTATATTAGTTCTAGTGCTTTGTCATCACAAACCTACCAATATAAAAACAATGCAATTCAGTGATTTTTAAAGTTATAGCACAAATTAATACAAGCACCTACTGTATATTAAAACTAAATGAACTCATAGAAGTTCATGCCTATTTTCCAAGTAATTCATTCCAGATGACTTATTCTACAACAAAATTATCATATTCTTTTTCTAAAGTTAAAAAATATAAGTGACTGTTGTTTGTTTTTATTGTTAATCGAACTTAATGTTACATCAAAGCAACAACTTTACATTTGCCTTGATGGCAGAAGAAAACATTTTTTTTTTCAATTTACTATTTGCTTAGAAATGAGATCATTTTAAAAACTTACATTTCCAGACAGGATAAAACAAAATCAAATCTGTGTGATGCTAAGATTTCATTGTATGAATGTGAAGATGTTGCACAGGTATTTTAGTGACCAGTGTGAAACAACTGTTGAGACTGTAACATCATGTATCATCCCTCTCCACTCTGCTAACTAACACTATAAATTAAATGTGTACTTGACTCGACATACACATGATTCTCACCTAAACTTCAAGTAGAAAAATTTATAAAAAAAATTGTTTGTGTGAAAACGTTTTGCTACAAAATGATATAAAATATTGATAAATTCCAATGGACCAAACTGGCTCAACCGTGTTTTTCTTTTCTTGAAAAATTTATTGTTTTGTATGTTTACAGCTGAAATGTTTGACTCAATCAGTGTTAGTTAAATGCTGCCTTTCTGTGTTGCCCCACAAAGCACTGGTACTTACTAAGTGTCCTTCCCTTTACCCTGCAGATGAGCAGAGGGGGTTTTCTCATTGAGGTCCAGCTGCTGTAATCAGGCCAGTCGCTGCTGACTCACCTCAACGCTGTCCTTATTACAAATCACCTGTACATGCAGTACCTTGACAGAGCCCATAATAAGGCCCTAATTCATATAATCTGTTAGTGAAGGTGCTTACGGCAGCACAGAGTAAATATAATCTCTATAAGGGGCAGGCGTTGCATGATGAAGGTCCAGGATGAACACGACCGCTGGATATCAAGCAATGCATGAGCTCGTATTAACAGGCTTTCAGTTGGCAAATGCTGGGTTTGAAAATACAAATTAAAGTTTTAAGATGACAAGTCAGGTTTTGAGAATCAAGGATATCTTTTTGAGACTTAGAAAACTACAATAGAAGACTTTTTTTTAAATATCAGAAATTGTTTCTGCACAGTTTGACTCTATTTTGTTTATCCTGAGTGTCAAACTGTTTATTAAATCTGTCACAAGGTATCATCTACAGTTGGCTCATTCTTGAAAATTAATGATGGACAGTTCAAACTGTAGGTCATCTGCTTTGTATGAAAAATCAACTGGATACAGATGCCAATTAAATGGGACAAATAGGTTCTTCTTTAAAAAAAAGAAATGGACTGGCGATGGATTGGTGACCTGTCCAGGGTACACCCTGCCTCTCACCCGTAGACTGCTCGAGATAGGGGATACCAGCTCCCCTGTGACCCACTATGGAATAAGCAGTATAGAAGCTAAATGAATGAATGAATGTATGTATTTCTGCTCTGCATTTGAACATCTCTTTTGTACTAGGCAAAATACTGAACATGCAGTTTGGACCTTTGCTCATTTTATCTTTTTAAACAGCTTAAACTGGTGCAGAGCAATTTTTAAAATCCATTTAGTCTACAGTATGAATCTTTTCCACTTCAGATTGCATAAGTTTTAAAGGAATGGTTATGTTACACAGTCCATCACAGCCCATCATATTGAAAAGTCTTGAGAAGGCACCAACGCTGCTGTTGTTTGACATGTGCGGTATTAGCAGTTGCCCAGAGTGGCCAGATGCAGAAGCACCAGATAAAATGCAACTTATCTCAGTTTTCAGTTTTCTATTGCTTTTATGCATGTTTACTAACGTTTGCACAATAGTGTATTGAGTAGACGTCCTCTACGTGCTGCTGAGAATTGGGAGACTAGGCTACGTGCTTTATTGCAGGACAACACTACATTTTTTCCTGCTCCAAAATCTCAGATAATTTCTTGCATTTCAATATGTTGGGGGGTGGCAGAAAAAGCAGTAGGTCACTATTTATGTGAGAACTGCCACTAACTAGTACACTGTACATTTTAGGACATCCTCAGGTCTCAGAAAAACTTCAAATCAAAGCTTCAGACTTCTGACTAAAGCGTCTCAGAAAAAAGTTATCAGAGAAGAAATGTCTCAAATGTTGAGAAATATATAAAAGAAAAAAAAGAAAAAGGTAAAAATTAAGGAGAACACATCCTAAAATTGCAAAGGAGTGATGGCTCTAATTCGTTACATGGACCTCGGACATCAGTGCGTAGCACATGCTAATAGTGACAGCAAAATCTCCAACTTTGATACACATTTACTAGTCAAACGTTTACATGCTGCATGTCCAGTGAGGAAGATGTTTGCTTTTGATCAGTAGCTTATAGACCTAGCAAACTGGCACTCTATTCAGGTATTTAAAAGTACTCTGTGGCAAACCAACTCTTTCTGTAATCTTCCACAGTGACGAATCACTACGCCAGGAAAAAATAGTAATTTAAAAACTTTAATTTCTGCTGCATTTAGACAGACCTAATTACTGATCACCTCCATGCCATGCTGTGTTGATGCAGAAATTCATGACATAGGAGGCCCAACAAAGCACCGAATGCATAGAAATGAACATACTTTTAAGTAGCCTGACATTTCTGTTTAAAAAATAAATTTGTATTGATCTTATGTAATATTTTAACTTTCTGAAACACTGAATTCTGGGCTTTTATCATCTGTAATCCATAATCGTCAAAATTACGAGAAATAAAGGCTTAAAAATATTCCACTCTGTGTAATGAATGTATATAGTGTATGTTTGAAACGAGGGACAAAAAATATTGAACCTTTTCACGGAACAGCCATTCATCATTTTTCCATTAGAGAAGGATTTTTTCCCCACAAGAAAAAACAGTTTTTTTTTCTTTGTTTGTGTCAAGGTGAAGCAAACGTCAGGACTCCATAGAGCCTTTCTGAGAGCTTAATATTTTTTTTTCTTATTGTTTCAATGGACCTGTTAATCAAAAATAAAATGTATTTATATCTTTGTTTTTTGGGGGTTTTTTTCTTAAAAAGTAGACCAGCTAAAACAAAATGCCAGCTAAGAGTTGGAATTTCACACTTTTTTTTATCACATTCATTTTGCTTGATAGGTGGGCAGTGTAAGAATTATGATTATTGTCAGTCTGCCAGTCATTTTCTACCACTTATTCCATAGTGGGTCACAGGGGAGCTGGTGCCTATCTCCAGCAGTCTATGGGCAAGAGGCAGGGTACACCCTGGACAGGTTGCCAGTCCATCGCAGGGCAACACACATACAACCATACACACACTCATTCATACACCTAAGGGCAATTTAGAGAGACCAATTAACCTAACAGGCATGTTTTTGGACTGTGGGAGGAAGCCGGAGTACCCGGTGAGAACCCACGCATGCACGGGGAGAACATGCAAACTCCATGCAGAAAGACCCCAGGCTGGGAATCGAACCCAGGACCTTCTTGCTGCAAGGCAACAGTGCTACCAACTGCGCCACCGTGCAACCCTTATGATTATTGATTAATTATTATTTATCAAGAATAATAATTTAAAAAAGATTAATTTCTTAACCAAAAATCATTACTTACGAATCGAAATCAGAGATGTCCTCTGGTGTTGTAACTATGGCTCAAAGCCCTTGATAATTACAATTAGTAAATTCTCAGAAATAATTGATAACTATTACTGGATGTCACTGATTAATCAGCCGGGAACTTTGACGTTATTTAGACAGACAAATCACTCTTGCTCAAAATAAACACAAGCACTTTCTCTTTATCAACGTGAATATTTATTAAATCAACAGCCCTGGTACACCTCACTATTCTGATTCAATAATCTTCACCTAATCAAGCATGCAAAAATTCTACACAAAAGGGGTAAAATGACTAACTAAACAAGATAAAGTGTGTATGAAGTCAAATCAGCAGTTATGGCAAAACAATAGAAAATATGGTACTGAGCAAAGCTTTGGGATTGGCTTCCACTAGACTACAGTCATATAACCCCCAGTTGGAGCTCAGTGAAACACAAAGGGTCATAAAACCTTTAGGCGGCAACCAGCAGAAAAACACGAAGAGTGAAGACAAAGGAATAGAGTTTTCATCACGAGGTTCTAGCAGTCCAACTTTAAGTTCACCTGAGTCTGTACTCAGGTGTTCAAAAACACAGTTAGACATGCACAGCTTCAAAGCGCAGTGGCTTCAGTGTCCAACAGCAATCAAAGTTTCAATAAGACATCGCATGCACATACAGGTCCTTCTCAAAATATTAGCATATTGTGATAAAGTTCATTATTTTCTATAATGTCATGATGAAAATTTTACATTCATATATTTTAGATTTATTGCACACTAACTGAAATATTTCAGGTCTTTTATTGTCTTAATACGGATGATTTTGGCATACAGCTCATGAAAACCCAAAATTCCTATCTCACAAAATTAGCATATCATTAAAAGGGTCTCTAAACGAGCTATGAACCTAATCATCTGAATCAACGAGTTAACTCTAAACACCTGCAAAAGATTCCTGAGGCCTTTAAAACTCCCATCCTGGTTCATCACTCAAAACCCCAATCATGGGTAAGACTGCCGACCTGACTGCTGTCCAGAAGGCCACTATTGACACCCTCAAGCAAGAGGGTAAGACACAGAAAGAAATTTCTGAACGAATAGGCTGTTCCCAGAGTGCTGTATCAAGGCACCTCAGTGGGAAGTCTGTGGGAAGGAAAAAGTGTGACAGAAAACGCTGCACAACGAGAAGAGGTGACCGGACCCTGAGGAAGATTTTGGAGAAGGGCCGATTCCAGACCTTGGGGGACCTGCGGAAGCAGTGGACTGAGTGTGGAGTAGAAACATCCAGAGCCACCGTGCACAGGCGTGTGCAGGAAATGGGCTACAGGTGCCGCATTCCCCAGACCTGGGCCACAGAGAAGCTGCACTGGACTGTTGCTCAGTGGTCCAAAGTACTTTTTTCGGATGAAAGCAAATTCTGCATGTCATTCGGAAATCAAGGTGCCAGAGTCTGGAGGAAGACTGGGGAGAAGGAAATGCCAAAATGCCAGAAGTCCAGTGTCAAGTACCCACAGTCAGTGATGGTCTGGGGTGCCGTGTCAGCTGCTGGTGTTGGTCCACTGTGTTTTATCAAGGGCAGGGTCAATGCAGCTAGCTATCAGGAGATTTTGGAGCACTTCATGCTTCCATCTGCTGAAAAGCTTTATGGAGATGAAGATTTCATTTTTCAGCACGACCTGGCACCTGCTCACAGTGCCAAAACCACTGGTAAATGGTTTACTGACCATGGTATCACTGTACTCAATTGGCCTGCCAACTCTCCTGACCCGAACCCCATAGAGTAGCTGTGGGATATTGTGAAGAGAACGTTGAGAGACTCAAGACCCAACACTCTGGATGAGCTAAAGGCCGCTATCGAAGCACCCTGGGCCTCCATAAGACCTCAGCAGTGCCACAGGCTGATTGCCTCCATGCCACGCTGCATTGAAGCAGTCATTTCTGCAAAAGGATTCCCGACCAAGTATTGAGTGCATAACTGTACATGATTATTTGAAGGTTGACGTTTTTTGTATTAAAAACACTTTTCTTTTATTGGTCGGATGAAATATGCTAATTTTGTGAGATAGGAATTTTGGGTTTTCATGAGCTGTATGCCAAAATCATCCGTATTAAGACAATAAAAGACCTGAAATATTTCAGTTAGTGTGCAATGAATCTAAAATATATGAATGTTAAATTTTCATCATGACATTATGGAAAATAATGAACTTTATCACAATATGCTAATATTTTGAGAAGGACCTGTACAACTTAGAACACATTGGACTATAAGTGGCAATTCTAAATCGCCCTAAAATCCTACTCTATCCTGCCCAAGCTATTTCTAATAGAAATTAAACAAAACGGGATTACTTGTTGTCGTCTTCTTTGGAGCAGGGGGAGAGGGGGTGGGAGCAGTTACGCGTCCGTAACAAACTCAAAGGAAAACGGTCGGTCTTCGTTCTTTGGCCTCCTTTGGCAATGGGGAAAAATATGACGGACCGTCAGCAGTCGACTGGAACAAAACAAGGATGAAAATTTCATCTCCTTAAAACCTCCGTGGGTTTTTGGTCATGTTAAATTCACGTCTTCAATCGGTAAAGTAAAACTTAACAGTCTTCCTATCCTTGTAAGATTAATTTGTTGAGTCTCATGAGTTTCTGGTCAGTGGGGAGAATTAATGAAAACCCACGTGTGAGTTTCTTTTCCAGAAGGATGCGTGCCTCTGTTGGGTGGTAACTGGTCTCGGTTTCCAGCGGGGAAAAGCAAGGGGGAGAGGCCTCATATTCTTTATATAGTCCACTGTGACATCAGAGCTGTGACGCCCCTTCCTATCAGCTGCAGTTCCTAATGGGACTTGTGGTAGCAGACCATACCGGAGTACATAGTAGCAAACAAATGGTTCAACAGCAGGCAAAGGGACTGTATCAGCTCAGTGATTGCTGGGCCTCATTGTAAAATCCTAGTGGGACTTGCCACTCTAATTTGACAAGCAATCAGTCTCTTATGTGGATGGAGTTTGTAATCATAATGTTTGGTAATTCTGCCTACTATAGGGACCTTAAATCACAGCTGAACCTGTATGATTTTCATCATAAGAGTTGCTAGCAGACAATAGCTATGCTAAGGAAGATGTTATACTGTAGCTTTGCTTTTGATACAAAGTAAAGTTTTAGTGGAAAAGGGAGATACCACAGAACTGAATGTGTTGCACTGTGTTGTTGTTTTTTTGTGTTTGGTCGTGATTTAATTTGTGTCAGGCCAAAGCGTTTCTTCTACAAATTTCTTCTATTTTTAATCCACTGGAGCTGTAACTAAGATTTTTTGTAATTAAATATAAATATGTTTAGCTTCTGGCTCTATAATATGATGAAATATGCCCTTACAAATACACTATCCTACTTGCGTGATTAGAGGAGGCTGAAGAAGAGTGGCACCATCGGGCAACCCTGTTCTCATAAACTAAATGTTAATGTTAAAAAATATTAACTGTTTTTACTCATAAATTGAGGTTAATAAATTTGCCATTATAAGCATTAATTCACACAGTTAGTTAATGGGTGACAGGAATACTGGCCCTTTACTCAAACATTGTATCCTACATTGTCAGTCATTATATCAACAGTTTTAAACACTAGGATATCAGGCATTGCGTTACAGTGCAACACAACATATATATATAAAAAAATAGATGTAAATGTAAAATAGTGTCATAGTTTTAGGAACAGATTTGACCCACATGCAGTAAGCATTCAGGAGACAGAGAAGGTATGGCAAAGATTTATTTACAGGAAACGAGGAGGAGCGGGGAAACCAGAACCGAGGCGTCAACTGTAAGGGAAGTTGAGCAGGTAACTAAGAGAATGAATCTTTAAGAGCACTTTTCTAAATAATAAATCCATCTTACTAGGAATGAGATATGATCCGCCAGGAGGGGGGGGGGGACAACAAAGCTGCGCACAAGTGAGACCGGAGCAGGTAGGTCCTTGACACAAGGGTTTGGCCCTGTGGTTATGGTGGTTGTACTGCAGTTGGTGGAGGGTGGACAGGGTCAGAGGAATGGTTGAGTCAGGAAGCTGCCAGCCGGTTTTTGTCAGGCGAAGTAAACAGGAAACTTAGATTTTTGTCGACAAAGCTGGAGACCTTTCTCTAGAAGTCGGAAAGAAGCACTGGAAATGAAGGGCTTTACCTGAGAAACATGAAATATGGGGTGAACACGTAGACTAGAAGGCAAACAGAGACGAAGGGCAGAAGGACTGATGACGGACTCAATGACATAGGGGCCAATGAAATGGGGAGACAGTTTCTTAGACATAGCCTTTAGGGGTATGTCCCGAGAGGACAACCAAACCTTCTGGCCAGGATGGTACACGGGAGCCTTCTGCGGTCGGCATACTTCTTGTTCTGGTCAGCGGTGCGGAGGAGAGCTTGGGAAGCAGTACACCAGACCCGTTTACAACGGCGAATGTGGTGGCGAATAGAGGTAACTGCTATGTCCTTCTCGTCTGCAGAAAATAAAGGTGGTTGGTAGCCAATAGAGGCCTCAAATGGTGAGAGTCCCATAGTTGATGAAACGTGAATTTATGGCATATTCTACCCAAGGAAGGTAATTGCTCCAGTCCAGAGGATTTATAGCAGTCAAGCACCTGAGAATGGACTCCATTTGCTGGTTCATGCGTTCAGTCTGTCCATTAGATTGGGAGTGGTAACCAGAGGTCAGGGAGGTCTTGGCCCCAAGAGCCAAGCAAAACTGTTTCCATACATAAGATACAAACTGAGGCCCTCGATTTGACAATATGTCCTGAGGAATGCCATGAAGGTGAAAAACATGCTGTACTAGCAGCTGAACTGTCTGAAACGCTGATGAGAGCTTCTTGAAGGGAAAAAGGGGACAGGTCTTAGAAAAGTGGTCTACAATAGTAAGGATGGTCATCATCCCTTTAGAGATGGGAAAACCAGTTACAAAGTCAAGGGCGATATGTGACCAGGGGCGCTTGGGAATGCTGAGTGGTTGGAGTAGACCAGAAGGTGGCTGGTTGCCTGGTTTCTGCCTAGCACAGACTGAGCATGGTTGTACGTACTCCCTGACATCTTTATGAAGAGATGGCCACCAGAATCTTCTATAAATAAGAGAAATGGTCCGGCTAACCCCTGGGTGGCCAGAAAACCTGGCCATGTGAAACCAACGGATTAGCTGAAACCTGACAGACGTAGGAACAAAAACCCGATTGGGGGGGACCCGTGCCTGGGTCAGGTTCGAGCTGCTTGGCCTGATTAACAAGAGAGACTAAAACACACCCTTTAATCAAACTTTTTGACAGGTGACCTTTGACCTTAAGGGGGGTCATAGTGCCATGGGGGTAGGGAGGCCATGGGGTCAACAGGGGTGTGTCCGAGGGGCGTAACCGTGCATGCTGATTGGTTGTTGTCATTAGGGGCAATACCTTAAATGAACCAAATATAATAAAAGGGTGTGTTTAAGGGTGTTACGGGGAAGGCCTTAAATGAACCAATTACAACCCAAGGGTCTGTTTAAGGGTGTTATGGGGAAGGCCTTAAATGAACCAATTAAAACACAGGGGTGTGTATGTTATAAATAGAACAAGACAAATATGGTATTATCAGAAACTGTATGGCATCAGCACCAATTAAAAATAGAGGGGTGTGTTTGTAAGCCTCGTTAAACCTTGAATAACCCAATGAAAACAATGGGGCGTGCTTTAGTGTTTACTTTAAATACAGGCATAAAACTCTGCACTTTACATGCAGCATTCGTTGGAAAAGAACACCCGTTCAGCAATGGCAAGAGTTAAGAGAGTTAATCGTCAAGCGGAGGACAAACGCAACGCGTGCCAAGATGATGAACAAGCAACTGCATCATCCATATCATCTACTTCCTCATCTGAGATACCTATCGGATTCTCGTCATAACATACTCTACCAATGATGAGGATCCAACATCAACTTCAACAACCACGGTTGAAAATCAGACCTCGGGTCGGTCAGTTCTGTGCAAAACCCCAGTGACCGTCTATCAGCATTCATCCCGTGAATTGAATGCTCCTAAGAAATCAACATACTACATCTGCAAGGTACAAAGACCCCCGTTCGACACTTTTCTGGAAGAATGGTCTTTGGAGCCATATGGTCTGATTGGTAGCTGGGGTTATATTTTCATGTATGAAATAGGAGGGTTTTGCCTGTATCAATTGGATCAAGACAAGGTATTTAATGGATCATTGGCTCTGTGTACTCTCACCCACAGCGACTAGGCTGTGTTAAGGCTTGCAATCCCGCACCTTAATGATAGCCCTGAAACAGTCTCAATGCAGGAGAGAGAGGAAGAAGAAGAAAATGAACTGTCTCCTCGACCTGCAAAACGGGCAAGAATGTTTCATTTACCATCTGATGTTGAAATAGCTGAGAGAGAACCTCTCCTTAGCGCAGTGTGGGAGTCAAAAACCACAGAAAATGGTCACTGGTCTTTTCGGGCAAGCAGATGCAAGAACAACCGGACGAACCCCTCAGATCTGTTTGTGTTGGAGGCTTTCAGTCACAACTGCGACATATTCAAGACAATGTTGGCTCTGCCGTTTGAAGCTTGGGCAGAGAAGATGAGTGAAATTGGACAATGTCTTTTCGACCTTTTCCACAACTCATGCAGTTGGATCAATGTCATGTTATTGGAAAAAAACGCTGACGTTTCCTGTTTTATGTCTAAAACAAACCCTCTTCTGAGGACCCGCCCCCTTCCTATGATATATATACGGGGGGATAACAGCAAGCTCACAGACAGCGAGAACCAAATCCTGAGAATGAGTGAGCCAACACCATACAGGGATCTCTACAACCACCGAGCAGAGATCCCATTCTCTCCTGACCATGATGAAAGCTTCAACATTGGACCATATCATCCGCCTTCCCCGGACCTCTTCTCACCATCCACCTCAACGTCCTCATTCTCAGAGACCCACTTCAGTCCTGCATCACCTACAGGATGCAACATGGAAATGTATCAACCGCTTTCTCCAGACCTCTACTCACCATCGCCGCTATTCATGGCTGAGTCTGTAGACGCAAATGTCCTACCTGAAGACAAGAAGGTGGTCGTGGAGGATGAGGTAGCTACCATCTACTCACCCTCTACCGAAGCCCCTACACAAACCCTGGAACCGATGGAGGACCCTCAGCCTTCAGCGGAGGATGAGAGTAACCAGGGGGATGAAATTGACGGTTGGTTCTCAACCGCCCTCATCAATACGGTGAAAACAGCGATACTTCATTTATTCAACATAACCTCTTTGAACTATCTCAGAGAAACCTGCTATGGGTGCATAACGAACCACCCGAGCCAGCGTCAGCACCAATGCCTGGAGGTCTTGGGGGAGGATTATTACCAAGTCAACTTTCAATGCATCATGCGACGACTCGGAACCCCCAAACTCGTTCCTGCTATTCAGAATCTTCTGATACTTCGACGCATACAACCGGATGACCTTAAAGTGAAAACGATTGCAGAGACGGTTTTATATGAACTGAAATCGGTACAAGGCATCCACAGTGCAATAGCGCACGTTTATGTTCGCATGGTCGAAGAGAAACACCTCAAACAACTTAACTCTGTTTCAGAGTGCTACGGACTAACAAACTGATCTCACATGTTTGATGACTTGTTGTGTCATTTTTTGTACTCCAGTACTTTAATTAATTTGCATTATATGATTTTTCTTCTTTTTACTATTAAATACAATTAAAGTGGGAACATATTTACCTTTTCCGAAAGTGTTGTTTAAAAGCTTGTAGTGTCTGAATTCATCTGCATTATCTGATTCTTCTTCTTTTTTCTTTTTACTATTAAATACAAAAATAAAAAAAGGGATAAATCTACCCTCCTAAATAATGTTTTCTCATTATTTAACAAGTAATTGTCAGAGTCAGCATAAGGCAGAGATGGCAGGAAGACGGTTGATGAAGAAAGTATATTATAGCCTTTCAAATCCGGGAAGTTTTGGGGGTATAGATAGACTGAGGAGGGTTATGCAAAATGAAATGGGAAAGAAGGTTGCGGTTGAAAAAGTTAAAGATTTTTTATCAGGAGAAGATACCTATACTCTACATAAACCTGCAAGAATAAAGTTTCCGAGAAACAGATTTTTTGTCACCAGACCATTGAGGCAGTTCCAGGCTGATCTCTGTGACATGCAAGCTGTGGCCAAGGAAAATGATGGTCATAATTATTTATCAACCGTCATTGACATCTTTTTAAAAAGGGCGTATGTACGAGTTTTGAAGAGGAAAACAGCCGTGGTGGTAAAGCATTTGAATCAGTTTTTAAAGAAAGTCAGGTCCCAAAAAAATTTCAGACTGATGCCGGTAAATAATTTTTTAACAGGAAATTTAAGGTTTTAATGGAGAAACACGGTATTGAACATTTCGCGACAGCGAGTGAAGCAAAAGCTTCAGTGGTCGAGAGATTTAACCGCACATTAAAAACAAGGATGTGGAGATATTTTACAGCTAACAACACCCGGCAGTACATTGATGTCCTGCAAAACCTAACCAGAAGCTACAACCACAGCTACCACTCCAGCATTAAAATGAGCCCTATTGAAGTGACCTCAGAAAGTGCCTTTCAAGTGTTTCAGAATCTGTATGATGTCAAGTCCAACAGATATTGCAAGGACTCAGTGACAACGTTTAAACAAGAGGATCTTGTCAGAATATCCAAGGTCCGTGGAGTGTGTGACAAAAAATACGAACAGAGTTTTACGGATGAAGTGTTTACAGTGTATGAGCGGATACCCCGATCTCCTCCTGTATACAAACTCAAAGATTTGGATGGAGAACCTATCGAGGGTTCAAAAAGCTTCAAAAAGTAAAAATATTTGACAAGATGTATCAAGTGGAAAACATATTAAAACGACGTACAGTCAAGGGAGTCAAACAGGTTTTTGTAAGCTGGAAAAACTGGCCTGAGAAAACAGTTGGATCAGGTTTGATGAACTTCAAAACGTATAAAAACGTTTGCACTAAACCTCACAGTTGACACAGCATCATGAACCGTTACCCTTCCCTCTAACGCTAGCATGGAAGTGTTTAAAAATAAAATAAAATAGTTCGAGTTTCCGTGTAAATTTAGCTCAACATATTGATTTAGAAGGCCAATGGATGGTTGCATTAGCAGAGATTTCATACCCTCATACATGGCATAATTTACCGGATCATGATGCCTACTTTGAATGGAGGAAGGTTGGTGATGTGGAGATCAATATGCAAAGGATCAGAGGTGGCTACTATAACAGTTATTCAACTCGAGACAGAGATGGAACTGTTTTTCAAAAAAATTAACTCGGGTATCCCCATTAAATTCAGCAAAGTTCAAAAGTGATTTGCATTTCAAGCAAGCAGTCCGTATGAAATACGTTTCTTCAACACTCTAGCTTATATGATGGGCGTGAAACCAGGGGAATGGATTCATGTATCTGAACCAAAACTGGCTCCTTTTCCGGCGGATATAAAGGCCGGTTTCTATCACCTATACTGTTACAGCGACGTGGTCAGTCCGCAAATAGTAGGCGACACTTTTGCACCTTTACTGCGGACCGTCAAAGTACAAGGCGACTTCAGTGATATGGTTACTCTGACATTTAACCCCGCCCACTACCTTCCAGTTTCCAGAAGACATATTGAAAATATCAATATAGAAATTAAATCGGACCAAAACGTTCCTGTAAATTTCGTCTACAGAAAGACCATCATAAGACTACACTTCAGACCGGTGATATCACAACATAGCCTGAGATAATTTGTTTTTGTATAAACTATTCCAGAGATATTTATAACCTCTAAGACTGATTGGTTATTATTCATAATACCCTGGTCCTTAAACACTGCATCAAGCAGGCAAGAGAGAACATGGCACAGCTAAGTCTGAGACGTGATCCAAATCGCTTTGTAAATTACTAAGTAAGTCAATCAGGCGGTAATCTGCCAGGTTTTTATGGGGCTCCTGTCATGTACGGACGCGGAATTGGATCATTATTTTATCTCCTCTGGTTAAAAAAGAATTTGCTATTGCAAAACCCCATCTTAAAACAGCTGCATCAAATATCGCTTTGGATGTCATAGGTAGAGCCGTGAGTAAAATGATTGGTTCCACACACACCGAAGGTCAAGAATGTTAAGGAATTATGGTTTTATCCAAAAGACCCAGAACAATACCCCCTGGTGATCGTTTAAGGATGGTTAAAAAACAACGGCTAGCACAAAAAAGGAGATCAGTCGCAGCTGACAAACGAAGAGGACGGAAGTCTTCCGCAAGTTTTGATATATTTAAATAATGGCTCTTTTACATAACAAATCATCAGAGTGCACGCTGGCAGAGCTGGACTTATTTTCTGCCCTGATGACGCAGCTATCGATCGAAGATAAAATTTACACCGAGTTCCAGCCTTTATCAGTAATCACCAATGGAGGCCCGATCGAGTTTTTCATTCCGGGAGACGGAGAAAAGTATCTGGATCTCAACGATACGCTGTTGCATCTCAGAGTGAAAATTACTAACGAGGATGGAACAAACCTGCCGAATGATGCACCTGTAGGGCTCATCAACTACCCGTTCAACACCATCTTCAGTCAGTGTGACGTCACTCTCGGAGATCAATTGATTTCACAATCCAGCGATACACATCTGTATAGAGCCATGATTGAGACATTGTTAAACTTTTCTGAAGATTCTTTAAAAAGCCAGTTTAGCTCTGGTCTTTTTTATAAAGACACAGCCGGGGCTCTGAACTCTATTGTTATAACTAACGGCCCTAACCAAGGTCTTAACAGCAGAGCAGGATTTACGGAAAATTCCAGGGAGGTACATCTCCTAGGCCCCCTACATGCAGACATTTTTCTGTGAGGGACTTCTTTTAAATTCTGTTGACCTCAAAATTAAACTTACAAGAACCAACGATGCCTTTTGTCTCATGGCAGCAAGAGACTCCACTTACAAACTCAGGATATTAGGAGCATCTCTTTTTATCAAAAAAGTTACTGTCTCTCCAGCTGTACGACTGGGGCACACTTCAGCTTTAATGAAAGCAAATGCTCTATATCCACTTTCACGTGTGAATGTAAAAACATATTCCATCCCTGAAAATTCAAGGTTGTGCACCCAAGAGAATCTTTTCTTAGGCATCTTCCCCAAGAATGTGGTGATTGCATTACTGGATCATGACGCTTTTACAGGAACACGCTATCTCAATCCGTTTGACTTGAATCATTTTGATATGAAATATTTACCTTTGTGTAAGGATGGCAGACTAATTCCAGCTAAGGCCTTCCAGCCCAATTTTAACCAAGGTAATTTAGTGAGAGAGTATTACAACTTGTTTACGGCTACAGGACGACATCTAAAAGATCTTCCGCTGAGTATAACACGTCAGGAATTTAATCAAGGATACTCTCTATTCACATTTAATCTTAACCCGGGTGAGGACACAGATGCTCTATCTCCAGTTTCCAGTGGGAATTTAAGACTGGAAATGCGTTTCAGAAACCCGTAGCTTCATACCACCACGCTGATCATCTACGCTTGTTATGACTCTATTTTAGAGATTGATTCAAAGAGGCGTGTGCTGGTAGATTATTATTAATCTAATCAGACATGAATAGTCATGAAATTGAGAACCTGCTGCATCATCTGCTGGGAGATTTGTTTTGTGGTGTATGGCCTTGCGACCAGCTCCCGCTGCTAGCTGACAAATTCCCAGGGCCGGCCTACTTTATTGTGAACACACATCCTTCACACATGCCTGGAGAACACTGGTTAGCTCTGACTTTGGATGAGAATGGTCAATCCAGCTTTTTTGACTCTTATGGATTCTCTCCGGATTTCGAGTTCTACCCGTCAAGCATCGTAACATTTTTAGAAGACAGATCCTCAAAAATATTGTATCATAATAATCAGCTTCAAAACACTCTGTCCACTGTGTGCGGTCACCATTGCATTTTTTATCTATGTCATAGAGCATGCGGATTATCACTGCAGCAAGTGTTGTCAAAATACACCGGAGATGTGATTAAGAATGATTTAATGGTATCTAACTTTATGAAAAAATATCAGAAATGTGTCATTAATCAAAGTTGTACATTTTACACTCACGGAACATGCTCTTTGGAGATGTTTCTGGATTGTTATGGAATTTAAATTGGCATTTGTTTTTCATTGTTTTTTCTTATGATTCAATATTTGTGTAATGACATCATATGTTAGTGTGTGAAGTAGAGAACGAAGCTAGACTTGAAAATATAATCAATAAATATTTTATTGAATAAAAGAAATAGGCTACATGTTTCATTTTCTTATAACGGTTTATGGTGAAAATGTAATCCATCGGGGTGGTAGTGTCGTCTTATGAAGAGACTTTTTTGACTTCTTATCAGCATTTTTAGGATCTTCCAGCTCGGATCTCAACCAATGGGGAGAAAGAGTTATCTGCCTTCTTCTTCTTGTTCTTCTCTGCTTAACGCTGGGGTTGTACCCTCTCCCTCTGTTTTGAACCGTCTATATTCATCACGAGCATAAGGGTTAATGACTGAAGATATGGGGATGTTTACCTCTGACAGGTGTCGAAGCTGTCTCTGCTTCCCCGGGTCCGTTGATTTGGGCACAGGTTTCAAAAGAGTGAAATAAACACAAAGTACAATCAGCTTATGTTCGCCTCTGCACAGAGTGAGAGATAGGCCCCAGCCAAACACCTGGGAGCCCAACTCTGGTCTCTCTCCGCTTCCAGCTCGTTTTATTAAGTCTCAGGCGTGGGTTCAACATATACATATATCATGTCACTCATGTATAGCATAACAGTTCCTTATGTCCAAATAAGAAGTGCTTCTTGTTATTTCTTCCAGCAAGCTTATCTTGTCTTGTCTCTGGCCTTCCCTGTCCTTCACCAATTTACGACCTTGCCCTCTCTTTATCCTCTACTCCCTTGTCCTTCACCAATTTATGACTTTGCACTCTCTCTATCCTCTACTCCCTGTCATCTATCTGCACATTCCAGTTACACACATAGATAGTTTATATTCTACACAAGGTATGTAGAAAGTCTAACCATCCTCTGGGTAGCGGTGCTCCAGATATTTTAAACGGTAGCATGACATTTTTCAACAAGTCAATCATGTGGGACCCCTTTACAACATTTCCTTTTTATACAAATTCACCTCGCGAAGTCCAACTCTCACTTCTTTTGGAGAATTTCTTCAAAATGTACTCAGCATTTTTACGTTTATACTTCGGTAGGCTTTTCAGTACATCCATAACAATCTGATCCTTAGGGGCATCGTCCTGCCCCGGGCCTTGTTTTTCTTGGGACCACTCATGCTCAGGAACCTCTGTGTCACGCTGCAGCATCAATCTCACCCGCTGTTCTTCTTTCACACCTTGCTTGAGTAGAGTCAGATACCTCTGCAAAAGCGCATCGTATTTCTTGATTTTTTTCATAAGAAGTCAAACCGGGCTCGTTTAATATCACTCTCATTTCAGCATCCAAATTCTACTCCGCCGTCTGTCTGATGGACGTGTCTGACTGGGTCAGACGCTTGAACTGATGAGGTGAAATGAGAAGCATCTTCTGCGATGTTCTGAGAGACATTATCTCCTGATTATACCACCCACTAGATCACCGATCAAGGGAGCAAGAGCCGTTAAGATGGGGAGAATAAAACCACCTCCCTGGTTTTTGAGAGCCAACTGCTTACGCTTGATACCGGTTCTTTTATCATCCAACAATCTGATAATTTTTCTTTGTTTCTTCAATTGTCGGTGTTGAGAGGGCGATGGTTTAATGTTACCTTTTAAAATATTCAGAGCTATCTCACACAGAGCCTTAAGAAAGTCGGGAGAGCAGTGTGCGAGAATATCTTTGCGTTTCTGTGGAGTAGCTTGGTACAAAGCTCTGAATAAAGGGACATTCCTTTTTATATGCGCAGACATGATGACTTACTTTGTTTTGGGCACGTACACAGCAGGCCACTGGTGAGGAAGTATGCCCGTTTTCAGTCTGAAATGTGCTGGGGCAGGTAGGCGTAAAATCGATGATTAAATATCCATGAACGTCTCTCGTTGCATCTTCAAAACATTCCAGGAAGAACCCTTTCCGAGACGGAAACATTTGGCGGGCCTGTATATTCGGCTGGACTTCATCTCTCGGGTTTTTAAACAACACCATATAATTAGTGTTCAAGCTGATGGTGCGACTGAACTTTCCCTGATGAAACACATTCTGAGTCTACATCATGACGCTCATATTACGATGGTGATGAAACTGGATAAAGACTTTCATCACGTTTTCATCATCTGAGGCTTGGGCAATAACATCGTCTAGAATGATCAGATGATTCTGATTAGGAGGAAACAGGTTTTCATCTTCAAAAGAATGAAGCAATCCTTCCACAAAGGTAATATTTTTATTCATCTTCTGCAATTCAGCATACATGGGTTTAAAAGAAGTGTAAATCCATACAATATTTTCAGGTGCAACATCCATGACTTGATTACAATTTTGTAAAATACTTTTTACAAAGAAAGTTTTCCCGCAGCCGCTGGGTCCAACAATCAAACATGAGAAAGGTGCTCTAAATCTAGGATCAAAATCAATCTCCTGTAAATCCAAGGAACTTTTTTTTTTATTATTATTTAATTATTTTTGGTTCTTCTTCTTAAGCTCTAATAACCAAAAGGCAGTGTTGTCCCATCAGAAAAAAGACCTGCCTTTTGGCAGGATTCACCTCGATTTTCTCAGGCTCTAATTGGATACCCTGATGGAGTTTGTAGTCTCTTACATACTTTGACCTGCTCTCCTGATCCACTGCTTCAGACGGGTAGCCTGAAGCCTCCTGCTTACCTTTCAGGAAGGTGTTGATATACCCTTTGAAGATTGTGTCACTGCTCTTTTCAAAATGCCACACCTCTGTTATTTTAGCAAGGCGATAGCCGCACTGCAACGCTTTACAAAACTCTACACTCACCCACACACCCGTCAGAGCTCTGTCATGATCACCATGCATGCAGGGACCTGACTGGTTATTTATTTCAGCGCATTTGCGGCAGAGAGTGAACACAAGTTTACCTCAGGAGGTTCTGTAAGGTAAAACGGGGAAAAAGAGGCCTCGTGGGGGGTAGGCCACAACTTTTATTATCCCGAAGTAGCTGCTGGGGTCATAAAAATCTTTGCATTTGATGGTTGGGTGACCGAGGGGAAAAACGCAGTTGGTGTTTACATAAGGGTACAGAGATGTGTAATCCACATAATGTACAGTTTCACCCGGCCCCACTGTGTACCTCAGTCTCATAGCGCAAGTGCGTCCACCATACAGAGCATCCCGGGGTGATAACGGTTCGGGTGCGTTAACTTTCTCAAGAAAGCTGATCACACCCGGGTGGGTTTTTTTCATTTCAGTCCACTCATGCTCCCAAATGACCTCTAGATGAAGGCTGTACACAGTTTGGAGCACCTTGTTTCTCTCCAAAGTGGCAGCGTAAAACTGTTCAAATGCGACCCCTCTCAACGGATACTTGTCATGAGGCATGTAACACTTTTTACAGCCGTGGAAAAAACAGCCGTAAAATTCAAACGCAACTTTGACACCGTTAATCTCTGCATACCCATCCACAGAACATGGACCAATTTTATTTTCACCCCTATTTAAAGCATGCTCGATAAATATGGTTCTGCTGTCCGCAATCCAGCCGAGCCATTGAATGGATACGCTGGAGAACGTTTTGCTGCTACGTCTGTAATCCAGAGGTGATGGAATGGCTAAGGTTTTAGGAGGAAGGAAATTGGTTACAAAAACCTTCATGCACGCAGATGCTATCGTGATGCATTTAAATGGATCCACACTTGTCTCCTTAAAGAACTTGTCTCTGAATTTTAAGCAGCCTTGAGAAAGAATTTCAACGTCATTTTTACAATAACGAATAGCTTATTTCTCAAAGTCAAAGACCCCTTTGCTCGCTTCTCTGTACCAGCTGTTTAACACCTGTTGTTCTTGAAGACTCATGCGTTCTACAGCGTAGCAGGATGATGCAGGATATGACCCCACGTACCGTAGGCGCTCTTCGGAGGAGAATAGGTGGGGGGAAAAAAACCCTGCTTTGATTGGTAAAACCTAACACTTTCGGCATGGCACTCAACTTCATACACATGAAGGACAGGCTATCAATGCATTTTAACCTGTAATCAAGGTCGGTTAAACAGAGAACTTTACTTCCTAGCATGATGAGATGAGGTTTAATACCTAACTGCAGCATAGCTGTGAGAATCAGCTAGCTGTCATACCCACGCGCGTTGTGCGCTATTAAGGTGAAGCCTCTGTACATTGGTCTCCTGAAATGGAGAAGGAATTTTTGGGTGCAGTCTAACCCATAAGCGTGCCATTCATCACCTTTCAATGTTTTAGCACAGACCAGAAAGGGGGTGTGCACACCGCTCTCATTGATGAAGCATTCAAAATCATAAAAAATCAGTTTATCATCAAGCTGATTAATTGCACTGCAAGGCTGAATGTAACACTTATGATCATTGCATGTAATGTCTAGGCTGGGAGGTACATTTTCACCACAAATACAGTATTTTACATTACACACGTGTGGTTTATCCAGTTTACTGATTGGAATAACGTATATCCTTTTGCATACTTTGCACAGTTTTACCAACTCACAGTCACTCATAGGTCTGTCAGCACTATTTCTGTTGCGCGGTTCCCTGTGTCTGCTGAAACATGAAGAATTACAACAGATTCTTTGACAGCCTGCACAGGTTACAGGATTGCTAATTTCTTGCTTACATTTATATGTTTGACACACTGAACAATAACCTTCACAATGGTGTGTGTTTGTATTCTCATAGCTGGTGTAACAGTACCCACAGACATATCTGCACCCTATAAAACCTTTGTGATTTTCTATCCCATAGTAATGACCTTGAAATAACAGCAAAAACAGAGGGTTTGAACGATCAGGGAAACTGGTCTCAAATTTACACAGAGCTGTAGAGCCCGTGGTTCTGTGAAACACTACAATTTTTCTCTTCAGAATGTATTATAGAACAATCGAAACCTTTTAAGAAATGTTGCGTTTGTCAAGCGGAATCTCTTTTTATCCCTCCTGATCACGTGCTGACGAATTTCAATGACACCTTCACTTGACCCGTGTAAGTAGCCCTCGACCAGCCCTTTGATACTGTCCAAATTGACCCTCTCGCTGCATTCATGCATCTGAGTGATACCTTTAGTATCACTACTTTTTTACGGTTTTTAGTTTAGTATGCATAACTCTTGGGTCCTGTTGATGCAAACTCCGAAATGCTGTCACCATCTAAATCGTCAGTAAGATCACCCAGATAATTTCCAAGCTCCAAAGGAGTTTCACCACTTTTTGTCACATAAATCAGTAACACTACAATTTTTCTCTTCAGAATGTTTTCAATTTACCATTATCACTAAAAGTAACTGCTGATTGCTCATCGAGGCCTGCCTGATGCTGCCATTTCCTCCCTAGTTGTACAGCACGGTCATCAGTAAGCTCAGGGTCAGAGGCGTGTGCGAGGCAGATTGCAAAGCATAACTGATTACCGGTATTATCTACAACATACAGGTGACGCATTTTCTTATTAATCAGTTCACAGTCTAACGTTCCTGTAGCCTTACGTTTAGACCCTCCTGCTGGGTCATTAACTACCTGAAGAACAAATTCCAGGTTATTATCTACAGGTACATCGGCATTCGATTGTACTAAATCGTCCAAAAATTCCTCGAAAGCAGGCAGTATCATATTTCCATCATCTGTAACAGTAAATGTGACGTGACGATTGAGATTTTTACCCACTAATTCCAGCTGCACAACGTCGTTACGTCTGGTTAAAGATCTTGTGGTGTCGGCTAATTCAATGAGAATACGCATGATGTTTGTATAGAATGCAGCTAGATCTGGAATGTTATCTGGACAGGGCGGTGGGATTGTAAAAGGTCTCCTTATTTCATGGTTATTAAAACGTTCACGTTCAACAACCGCTGGAGGATTTCGCCCTATTTGATCAGAATTGACCGCTACCTGCTGATTGAAATAACCCCCATGCTGATCAGCATTGTGTGATGTTGAAGGATTTTGATTACTGTCAGGTGGAGACGGTCTGTTTAATTCTTCAATAGCCTAATCGATTAAGTTTAAAAAGTCACCGTGCTGATCTTCATTGTGGTTGTTAACAAGAGATGCTTCATCCTCTAAAACATGTGCAGGTGGGATTTTGTTAAGTTCAGCTACTAAATGTTTCTATTTCATCCAGGGCAAGTCTGATTCGGTTATCCATTTATATGAGCATAAGAAAAATCAAACAAACCAACAGAAAAAAAAAAAAAAACAGTGATCAGTTCAGTTTAAAATCACCTTGATGTCGCCAAACTGTTTCTGTAACAGAATCTGACATGCAGCCAAAAGCGTTAGGGATGAGGCTTTATTTCGATGGTCCCGCGCAGCTTGCGATGCCTTGCTGCGACGTTGCTGTCCGGGTCTGGATCGGATCTGTCCTACCATTAACGTTACCTCTGTAAAGACAATGAACAACAAAAATATATATATATTGAAATAAACAAATTAAAGCTGAAAAAAAAGGGGCAATTCAAATTAATTCAGTAGGTATGAATTAAACGTACCGCTCATTAAGCCTCTCACAAGCGTTGCTCTGGTATGCAGAGCATGTTTTTTGGCTGAAGTTAAATATTCTGTAAAAACAAAATAAAATAAAGTTACCTTACGCTGCATAGCACAGTGCTCATAAATAAACGATAATAATAGTTTTTAAATTAAACAAGTTTTTTTAAGGGGGAAGTGAACTCCTATAACATTATTACTTGTAGGTTTATAAACAAATGTTGAAATACTATAGCTTACTCTGGGTCTGTGCGATAAAACCTCCAGATTTCGCTTCTTGTTGCGCTGGACTGATGCGCTTGTGTGAAACGCTGTCTTGATCTTTGAAAAGCAACCTTCTGGTGGGCGGCTTCAGTGTCGCATCTTTGGGGGCATCTGTAAACAGATTTATATATTATTTTATTGAACTATGCTTGCTTATAATACATATATATTATTGTTCTTTTTATTTATTTTTACCCACCTTGCTGCTCCACAGCTGATGGCTGTATTCCAAGTTCAGCTTTAGTCTGCCTGATCAAATCAGCTGGTGCTGCTGCTTCTTTCAGAGATACGTTCTCCGTCAAATCTGTAAACAGTTTTATCTGAGGATTAAAACAAGTCTCTAATAATACACATTCACTCTCAAAGAAAACAAATAGTTCAGGTTCAGTCTCTTAGCTGACTGCAAATAGGCCAAATTCTTGTGGTCGGTCCACACTAAAACGGTGTGCTTAGCACCCTCAAGCCAATGTCGCCATTCTTCTAAGGCCAGTTTAATGGCAAACAACTCTCTGTCCCCCACATCATAGTTCTGTTCAGTGTTACTAAGTCGTCGAGAAAAAAACGCACATGGATGAAGTCTCCCATCTGCGGGGGACTGCTGAGAAAGAACCGCTCCTACACCTGTTTCAGAGGCATCAACTTCCAAAATGAACTGCCGGGAGGAATCTGAGTGAATCAAAATGGGAGTCTGTGAGAACCTTTCCTTCAGAGCAAGGAAAGCCTTATCTGCCTCTGGTGTCCAGGAGAACACATTGTTCATGGAGGTCAAGGCAGTGAGCGGGGCGGCAGTCTGACTAAAGTTCTTGATGAACCTGCGATAAAAGATTGCAAAACCTAAAAAATGCTGTAGCAGCTTGCAGGAGTCCTGAACAGGCCACTCGAGGACTGCCTTGATCTTCTCTGGGTCCGAGCGAACCTGTCAACCCTCTAGAATGAAACCCAAAAATGTGACTGATGTCTTATGAAAGTCACACTTCTCAGCCTTCACAAACACCCAGTTCTCTAACAGTCTTTGATGGACTAATCGATCGTGACGGCAGTGCTCCTCAACGTCCTTTGAATAAATCAGAATATCATCAAGATAAACAAAAACATTCAAAAAGTCCCTGAGAACGTCATTGACGAGCAACTGAAAAACTGCCAGTGCATTACAAAGGCCAAAAGGCATCACCAGGTATTCAAAATGTCCCAAAGGAGTCTTAAATGCAGTCTTTCACTCGTCCCCCTGGTGGATCCTGACTAAATGATAAGCGTTTCTCAGATCTAATTTAGAAAAGATTGTAGTACCGTGAACAGGCTCAAAAGCCAAATTATGGAGTGGGAGTGGGTATTTATTTTTAACTGTAATCAGATTTAGTCCCCTGTAGTCTATACATGGGCATAGGGATCCATCCTTTTTACCTACAAAGAAAAACCCGGCTCCGAGTGGAGATGATGAGAGGTAAATTATGCCAGCAACCAAAGACTCATTAATACATGGACACACTTTATCAATGTATTATTTTACTTAGTACCCCTACACATAGCCCATTCTAAAATGGCCAAACTCTGACACTCAGTAGTTTAATCTAACCTCACCACAACCCTTTACCATTCCAAACCCTTTGTGAAGTGCCTTGAGACGATATGTGTTGTGAATTGACGCAATATAAATAAAACTGAATTGAATTATTTTTTGAACTCTGCATCCCTTCAATTGGACCTTTAATAAAAGAAAGTAAATTGATAAGAAAAAACATAAAAACATAACTTTAGAAACAGCTTATAGTCTACCAACTAGTTTAAACTCAGTACATACCGATCACTGGTCAATTTGGACTAATGCTCTTGGTGCCTAATATGAATATTTCAGATGCTTGAAAATTCTGCCTTGTTTCACATTAAAATAAAGACTCAAATTGCAGGGAGAAAACTGTTGGTAACAGGAAGGGAATGATTTTCAGCTTGATTGGCCATCGACCGATGAACACATTGTACCCAAGTGCTGATTGCTTTAACAGCCAACACTCTACAGTGTGTTGAAGTGAAGTGAAGAAACCCCAAAGTTAACCATTTTCAGTATCAGTGAGGTGTTTAAAACAAAGCCAGATGATAGGCAGAGACGAAACAACTTATTCTACGACTTGTCAACTCATGTCTGTAGATGGTGTTATTTTAGGATGAGAATACTGATATCTACAGGGCGTCTGATTACATGTCAACCCATGCTGATTCATTGTCATCACCGGAGACAAAAATCAGTCATTTGAAATTTTGTAACTGAAACCAACTTTTTATCAGCACATATTTAATCAGTACATAAAAATAACTGTAAATTCGAGGGGTATTTTGCCTACTGGGACCACTCATACTATTAATCTTTCTCTTCTTTCATCTCTGACCTTCAGTTACTTTTTACTCTTACAAAAATATATTACTAATGTTTTATTTTTCAGGGCAGTAACCCCTTTTAGATTCACTGAAGTATTTTATTTTTTCCTGTTCACGTTTTTTTTTTTACTTTAATACAGCTTTTGCACACCTCAGCAGCCTGCAAATATTCTATCCATGATCTTTTATACATGAACACGACCCATAGCAGTTTATTGTGAGTTTGTATAAAAGCTCAGCAGACTGCATTGGAGGTCATGACAAAAAGTTTGAAGAGGGAAGGGGGTGTGGGAGCCAGGAGGATCTCATATTCCCATTAATAGTGGGTGTCCATTACAGAGAATGCTCTCTGAAAGCAGCCCTTATCTATCATCTGCAGCCCTATCGCAACATTCATGGGGATTCTTTATTTCCAGAACACCGCATTAATAACCACAATAAAAATAACACTGGAGGGAAGCTCAGAGCAGGGGTTGTTTATCTAGCAAGAAAGTTGTCGAGCCAGAGATAACTTTGAAATGCGAGCCTGGCAGATATTATTTTGTCTTACTTCCTTTTCCTCACTTTCCTAGTAACAAGCATTCAAGCGATACCAGCTGGATGGTGTAATAATATGCGAGGCAGCAGTGAAAAAATGTTTCCCTTGACTGTGGAGAATACAATCACATCCTTGTGTTATTACATTTGGATTCAGTTATCACATATTTTGAAACACATAAATTTAAGTTCTGATATATTCATATTTGCCAAATTGAGGAACAATCTGACTTTTTCATATTTTAGGAACTTAGGTATTTGGTTTTACATTATCTAATTTATACTTTCTGTATTATTTGTAGACTAATTCAGGCTGAATTCTATCTTAACTGTTGCTACAATTTACCCTACCCCTTTATTCAGTGGGATACTTTTCAGCAGTGATTCTGAAAGTCCATTCTCCGATCCGGAACAGGAACAATCCACCCTCGTTTTAAGGTAAATGTGATGGCCAAGTTATAATAAACATTGTTTGGGGTAAGTTACTCTAAATAGCTTTTAAATTCATAAAAACAAAACGTTTAACAGACGTAGGGCCTGATCTACTAAGATCCCAAATAAGGAGCCCTAAATTGCTTATGCTAACAAAAACATAGCATGTGTAATTAGTGGGTGTGCATTAGTGTGTGCAAGCAATTAGTGAGATTGCTTGCACAAAGGATAACAGGTACAAAAGTGTTGCGGACAGCCCTATGTAAATGAGGATTTTGTGTGTGCAACTGGCTGTCACCATGGTTTGGCTGTCACCAAGTTTGAACACATTCAGGCACGTGATCAGAAAAACCCATAGTGGCACCTGCCCTTTCGCACTGGACACAAGACAGTTTTTTTTCTGTAGTTTCATGTTCTTTGATGACTGTTAATATTCAGTTTTGTTGGATTCAAAACATGCCACAATATTAAAGTTCAGTCACTGTGTTTTTCGTTTTGGCTTAGATGCTTAAGGAAATATAAACTTCGTACCTCAAATGGCGCATGAGAAATGGCTTTGAATCAGATTGAGCTGTTTCTGCTGTCCAGCTGCATCAATCCATCCCATGCAGGCTATTTAGAAGCGCTTCTTCAGTGCAATCCAGACAATGATGTTTTGCCATAAAGTGATGGCGTTCTAGAATCATCCAGACACAACAACATGCAGCGTTAAAAGGAGGTTTTCCATAGGAGATATGGCATGACTTTTATTTGTGGCCTTAGCCCAAAAAACAGCCTTGCTGGATAGATGATATGTCTCTACTATTTTTATTCCTGATAGTCCAAATACTTTAACATGTGCACAGATTTTCTCTCTCTGTCGTTTGTCATTGTACCGATGCTTCCTTCTGCACGGATTGTGCCTGCTTTTCTGCTTATTTGACAGGCGCAATCCTCTGTGCAAATGGTTAGTAGATCAGCTTTGTGTGAGCTATCATGCAAGCCTGTAGTAGATCAGGCTCTTAAAGTGAGGGAAAACCTATGACTCCATTGATGCTTCCATTTAGTTTTTGGGGTTTGCATGAAAGGAAATTCAAATGAAGCAGCATGTAATTTATCAAAGGTTATCAACCTACATAAAATCCTGTTAGGTTTTGTAATCTATAACAATGAACATCCTTTAAATGTAAAATCTTTCTCTGCAAATTATCAGTCAATTCATTTTAAAACTGTCAAGCACAAGTGCCTTTTAATTTCTATTAGTATCTAAGTCAAGCATTACTCAGTTGATTTGACAGCTCATTAGATGGAAACACTACAGAGTGGTGAAGGGCTTTCTGTAATTCCCTTCAGTTTTGTTAAATTTAAATTTCTGTCCTGGGGCCAATTTTCTCTTCATGTAACTATTATTATATCATGTTCACACTTTTATTTTATGTTAAATTATTTAAAATTTCTACCTTGTAGAAAGAGATCAATACTTGGGGATTGATCGACTGATGCAGGCTCATTTCCATTTTCTAAACATTCTCTTTCTTGCTCTCTTATGGCCTCCCATTATTACTTTCTTGTGTCTTTCTTTCCTTTTGACCTTAATTCTTTCTCCTTCTATCCTTTCTTTCCTGTGTAAGTATCATGAAGACCAAGGAACAGACCACACAGGTCGGAGAAAAGGAAAGTTATGGGGAAGTTTAAAGTAGGGATAGGTTATATAACCATATCCCAAGGTTTGACCATAGAGCACTGTTCAAGAAATTGAGTAGGATAACAAGGCATGGCTGTCCACTTAAACTGACAGGCCAGGGAAGGACAGCATTATTCTGAGCAGCATCCAAAATTCCCAGGTCAACTCTGGAAGAGCTGCAGAGATCCATAGCCCAGGTGAGAAAATCCAGCAACAGGACAACTATTTGTCATGCACTCCACAAGTCTGGCCTGTATGAAAAGAGTGACCTAAAGAAATCTGTTATAGAAAGAAAGTCATAGGAAGTTCTGTTTAAAGTTTGCAGCAAGCCATCATCTGGGTGAAAGAAAGGGTTCTGATTAGATGAAACATGAAATTGAGGCCTTCAAGTATGCCATATGTGGTAGGAAACTAATAGTACACATCACTGTGAACATGGTATGTTGAAGGTGATGTGTGGTGTTAGGTTAAACAGGTTAATAAAACTGTTCACTGCTTGTTTTGTCACTCCTAGGTGGCCAGAACATGATTTACTGTTTTATTACACATCACTGAATCCCTGTTTGGTTTGAATAAACTATGTGACTCAAAAACGGATTACACTAATAAAGATCTACAGCAGAGTGACACTTCAAGCTCACAGACTAACCTGCCAAAACTTCAAGCTGTTCCATAAGAAATAAATATCATCCAAGGTTTTATTTGAATAATAATAATAACAAATATATGTATTCATTCATAGCAGAGCGGTGCTTCAAACAGCGAGCATGGAATAATGTAAGTCAATGTGACATCTGAGGCACAGCAGGATGTATCTCAGCAGCTTACCTCAGCTCACCCTTCTGTAGAACATTGTGCAAATGTCATTCAGTAAATAGAGTGAAGGAAGCGTTTGTAACCATTAACAATTCCTCACATGACGCCATCCGCTAGTGTGTTATCCAACTGTTTGAACTGACAAATGGAACCAAACCACTGCATCCAACTGTAGCAGGTAAATGTTGTAAACCTGTTTGCTGATCTAATGCATAAACATCGCTACCATAACTGAAGAGAGAGACTTTCATTCAACAAGGAATATCATAAATATTTTATGACATGCTGTCAAGTTATAAGTGCTCCTGGAATGTTTGTCCACATAGAATTACTTGAATTTACTCAGACCTACCTGAAAGGTAAATTGTCATCCTTGGGTTATACCTGTTTTATTTGCTTTTACCTCAGTGTTGGAATTGGATGGAGAATAGGCATGCTTTAAACTTGTTTAATTGTTCACACACATTTCACAAAGATGAAATAGATGGATTTGAGCATGATGTTTGCTTCTTTCTTTCCACCCACCTTTTGGGAACCGACTGCAGGTTCTTAGTGGGGATTTAGATTAGGTCCAAAAAATTAAATGTTTTGATCTTTAAGTCAATTTATTTTCACTTTGCCTTGTAACATGGAGGTCAAAATTGCTGGAAAATATACCTCTCAAAAATTGTTGAAAGAAGAAACTGTTCATTTATCCAATGGTCTTTTTCAGATGTTGTGTGAAGGTTTCAGAGGTTAAGAGGCTAAGAGAACATTGGTGAACAAGCATTGTCATGGATTTTAAAGCACAGTTAGGTTATAAAACAATGTCCCAAATTTTAAACATCTCATAGAGCTCTGTTCAATACATCATCCTAAGATGGAAAAAGTATGGCACAACTGCAAACTGGCCTAAACTGACAGGCCGAAGAAGGAGAACATTAATCAGAGATGCAGCCAAAAGGCCAATGGTAACTCTGGAGGACCAGAAGAGATCCACCACTCAGGTGGGAGAAACTGTTGAGAGGACAACAATTAGTAACTGTGAGCACTCTTTAAATCTCTTCAAAAATAAAGGCTTTAAGAAACTTGAGACTTGGGTGGAGGTTCACCTACTAACATGACCGTGACTGTAAACATATGCATTCAGAGCTACAAAAGAATGGTTTAAATCAATTATCCATGGAGAACTCATACTCTAGACCTGAATGTGTGGCAGGACTTGAAAAATTATGTATATAGATGCTCTTCATCCAATCTGACTGAGTTTGAGCTTTTTTGTAAAGTAGAATGGGGGAATAATTTCAGTCTCCAGCTGCATAAAGTTGTTTAAGACATACAGTGCCTTGCGAAAGTATTCGGCCCCCTTGAACTTTTCAACCTTTTGCCACATTTCAGGCTTCAAACATAAAGATATAAAATTCAAATTTTTTGTGAAGAATCAACAACAAGTGGGACACAATCATGAAGTGGAATGAAATTTATTGGATGTGTCAAACGTTTTTAACAAATTAAAAACTGAAAAGTGGGGCGTGCAATATTATTCGGCCCCCTTGCGTTAATATTTTGTAGCGCCACCCTTTGCTGCAATACAGCTGCAAGCTGCTTCGGGTATGTCTCTATCAGTTTTGTACATCGAGAGACTGAAATTCTTGTCCATTCTTCCTTGCAAAACAGCTGGAGCTCAGTGAGGTTGGATGGACAGCGTTCGTAGACAGCAGTCTTCAGCTCTTTCCACAGATTCTCGATTGGATTCAGGTCTGGACTTTGACTTGGCCATTCCAACACCTGGATACGTTTATTTGTGAACCATTCCATTGTAGATTTGGCTTTATGTTTTGGATCATTGTCTTGTTGGAAGATAAATCTCCATCCCAGTCTCAGGTCTCTTGCAGACTCCAACAGGTTTTCTTCCAGAATGGTCTTGTATGTGGCCCCATCCATCTTCCCATCAATTTTGACCATCTTCCCTGTCCCTGCTGACGAAAAGAAGGCCCAAACCATGATGCTGCCACCACCATGTTTGACAGTGGGGATGGTGTGTTCAGGGTGATGAGCTGTGTTGCTTTTACGCCAAACATATCGTTTTGCATTGTGGCCAAACAGTTGGATTTTGGTTTCATCTGACCAGAGCACCTTCTTTCACATGTTTGGTGTGTCTCCCAGGTGGCTTGTGGCAAACTTTAAATGAGACTTTTCATGGATATCTTTGAGAAATGGCTTTCTTCTTGCCACTCTTCCATAAAGGCCAGATTTGTGCAGTGTACGACTGATTGTTGTCCTATGGACAGACTCTCCCACCTCAGCTGTAGATCTCTGCAGTTCATCCAGAGTGATCATGGGCCTCTTGGCTGCATCTCTGATCAGTCTTCTCCTTGTTCGAGATTAAAGTTTAGAGGGACAGCCGGGTCTTGGTAGATTTGCAGTGGTCTTATACTCCTTCCATTTCAATATGATTGCTTGCACAGTGCTCCTTGGGATGTTTAAAGCTTGGGAAATCTTTTTGTATCCAAATCCGGTTTTAAACTTCTCCACAACAGTATCTCGGACCTGTGTGGTGTGTTCCTTGGTCTTCATGATGCTCTCTGTTCTTTGAACAGAACCCTGAACGACCCACTTTTCAGTTTTTTATTTGTTAAAAAAGTTTGACATATCCAATAAATTTCATTCCACTTCACGATTGTGTCTCACTTGTTGTTGATTCTTACAAAAAATTTGAATTTTATATCTTTATGTTTGAAGCCTGAAATGTGGCAAGATGTTGAAAAGTTCAAGGGGGCCGAATACTTTCGCAAGGCACTGTACCCTAAAAGACTTGCAGGTGTAAATGCAGCAATGGTGGGTTTTACAAAGAATTGATAAAAATGTATGCAACACTTTCAGGATTTGTATTTGTAAATGAAATGGATTACTACACATTATTTAACTTTTACATGAAATTCCAATGACATACACTTGGGTTTGTGGCTACAAATTGCAGACAAAATGTAAATCAACTATTCCTGGAAAGTTTCTAGAATATATGCCAAATATACGTGTAATCTTTGCAGGGTCACAGGATCAGAGGACATACAGGACTAGACTGTATGTCCAGTATATGTATGTATGTATATTCACTCAATGGATGCATGCAATGTCAGTACAAAACCCTAGCTGTATATTTACTAAAACAAACTGATGAAAAGGACTCAGTCATGTGAAGTATGTTTAACTGTCTTTTCAAAATTAAGGCCAGCCTTCTCTGACCTTGAGCTGTAATGTGTAGCCACAGAAGAATGAATAAACGTGTGAGGGGGCTCTTTTTGTTGGTTAATTGCAGTAAGCGTTCCACATTAAGCCTCTGCCAGTCTTGAGGTCCAAGTTGTGTCCGTTTCCTCTTATTTATCTTTTGTATTTCTCAGCAGTTTTCTCAGATGGTCCAGAGGGATCTGTAATATAACTTGAGGGTGCTCTTTCAGGATGCAGGAAGTTGAGGCAGCTTTATTTTGAACCACTACTGCACATGATGTCCAAACGCTTGATTATGTCTTCAGGGGCTACCAGATCTGAAACATGTTGGTGTAAGGACACAGACTGGCCGTCCAGTTACAGTTTGCACTCATTTTATCATTAAAAAGAGATGTTGCCCTCTCCAGTTAAATCTCACAGGAGACATTTTTAGCCTATAAAATGTATCCCTTACATGTTCTAGAAAATCACAACATTTTGTTTGCCAAAAGCTGTCTTTTTGAAAGGATTATTAGTGTACACCCTAGTGATTTGTTTTCCCCTTACTGAATGCGGCAAGACTCCTCTAATGCTGACTCAGAAACTGGGGGGATTTCTGCCTTGTGCAATTCCAAAAACACAGTGACTACATGCAGCCACACAGGGACAACAGCAACATTTTTCACATCAATTATGTGTTTTTTTTTTTATCAATCTTTATATTTTATCTACATGCTTCTGTATTGAAGATGCAACAAAAGACCACAGTACTCAGGTGATCTTTATCTGAAAATACATTTTGTTTCATGCTCCACAACATTTAGGTGTGGCAAAAAACAAACTGCACTTTATATAAAGTAAAAACAATGCTAAAAATCACCATAACCTCAGTCATCTTGTGCTTTTACCTGGAATGTTCATAGGGGGAAAAGAGCTGGAAAGAATCATAGCAGAGTGGCTGAAGAAAGTGATGAGCTCTGTATGACTTATTAGTAACCGGAGGGATCACTGCCCCTTAATCATGGGTGACGATAGGTGAATAAAAACTTAACCAGTCAACCAAACTTTTAAAAGCCACTATTGTTTCAAATTTGTTTCATATTTATTATGCTAGTTAAATAAATCACATTAAAAAAAGGTTTATTTAAAATCTAAAAATCTTAATTTTGTAAAAAAAAAAAAAAACAACTGCACTGTACTGTAAAAAATGTAATAACAGCACAGGACAAAACAATACATAGTATTTAGTTCACTAGAGTGAAAAAATATAGGATTTCAGAAAAGAAATAACAAAAAAACAATTGAAAAGGTTTCACAAACCAGGATTATATTATTGGATTACATTGTTCTGAGTGTTTTAGAGACATAATTCTTAAGTACCATTGGTGGTACATGAAAACTATATATCAAGTAATCTGTCTTTAGTGTTACTCAGAAGAAATATTGGAAATTGTTTGTTAAAACCAGAAAATGGTTATGCCCATCTCCCAGATGTCTTTGAAGTCAAACCTTAAACTGGGAATGCCATCAAACCCAACTTTACCATGTTCCAGTTAAAATTTTCAGAGAACAGTGGGATTTGCTAATTAATATGCTGAGTAACCACTGATCTCAGTATCTACTAGTAAAAAGCTAATAATATGGTATTTCTCTCAATTTTGTACTTTCAAACATTGTGGCAGCATCTTTACAAAAGAGACTGTAAAACACTGTTTACAGCTAAATTGCCCCTTTTCATTTCACGGACTTTCAGCCATTACCGGGGATTTTGAAAGCCCTCCACATGTTTCAATACAATTTTACTCAGGTGATTTCAATTGCCCAGGTCCACACGTTCCCAGATAAAAGGTCCTAGTTTGAGGGTAGGACTTCCTTATTACCCCAGGATGTATGAGGGGGAGGGTAATGTCCTGAGCAACGATGACTGGTGGACCCTTTCTTGCAGTGTTCTGACTTTTGCTCAGGTGATCACCTGCTTTTTTTTCCCTTGCAAACATTTAAATAAATAAATATTCCACGGCCTTTTATAGAAGTTGAAACAAAATGCACACAAATTACCTGGGATTCCTTTTACCCAATTAAAAAAACAAATAACAGCCATTTAAATCCTAGGATTTTCAGTGGAAAACGGAATATTTAGATACAAATCGTTTGGAAGTACAAAAACAGTTTCTTTACCACCATTATTTGTAAGACTGCACCCTGGCTCTCGCCCAGTAAACACTGGAGATAGGCACCAACCACTCCGCGAGGATAGATGGATGGATATACAAGGCAGCCATATTGGATTTTTAGGTCTTGGAATTATGACGGTCAATAACTGTGTTTCTTTTTCCAACAAAAAAATTTTTAAAATTCTCTGTAAAAATGTGTAATGCATAATTAGTTGTATCCTTCAACCAATAATGCCTGGTTCACATGGCAGGATTTTCAAATTGTCGGCTTATTTTCAAAACCTCAGAGACCCCACATGTGACAATAAAAAATCATAGAAATAACAGGTTTGGTTCTACAGTATGTGGTGTCCAATCACACTGCAAGCACAACACATGACACATGAACAGATTTCACTCACGAACATTCAGATGTCAGACACGAAATCTCGCAAACTCTTTCCAGATCAAACGTGAGTAATTCCCTTCTGTGTTTCTGTCACGTTGCTTTCTGATTGCTATATGTCACATTTAACAGGCATCATGGTCATTTGTCAGGGAACACCCCACATGGAAGGGGCAAGACAATCCAACATGTTGTATATCCCCGATTTGAGGTCTGAGTGGTGCCGACATACTTCCATGCAGACTAGATCACTTAACACACAACACAAGGCAGGATTATTTCATAAGATTATTTTAAGAGCCATCACGATAAGCAGCGCATGTCAGAAGGGGAAGATTGGGACAAAAATCGGCATAAGAATCCTACCGTGTGAACCAGGCATTGCTGATTGTGTTAAGATTCTGGCACATCTGCACTACCCTGTCTCCCTGGCTGCAATCAGCAGATTAGATGCACCTGGTGGCTGCTACAGTGCAGTGCAATCTGTGGAATGCCATACACCTGTGTCTTCCCTGATATATACTGACTCTGACAAGCAGACAGTGCCAGATTTTTGAAAGCCATCGTGTGAATAGATATCCAGCGTTCCTTTCTGTCTGATCATTGTTTCTTGACCTTGCCTTGCCTCTTGGATTTTTGCCTCTCTGCCTGCTCCCTGTCGGACTGTTTGGATTTTGGTTTTTGACCCTGTTTCCCGCATCTGGTTTATGCATCAGCCTGCTCCTTGCCTGACGTCTCTTGTTCAGATTATTGACCCTGTTTCTGTCCCCGGATTACTGAGCCAGCCTAGCCCTTGGATTATTCAACATGAAGTCACCTGTATCTCCTACCTGCGCTGTGGAGATCACTGCCTGCCACCCACCGAGGTTTCCCCTCTGGGTTTCAAGTTCTACCCAAGACAAAAGCAGGTTAGTGACTTTTCTGATCCTTGCAATATCTGGAGAAACTACAAGTCACTAATCCCTCTTTCTGCCCCAGTGATTTCCAGTAGCTGTGTGGAGTTTTACCTGAGTGACGTTTTCCTGTGGCTGAATAAACCTTTTTAAATTTTCAGTACTGTGTCTGGCTGAATCTTGGGTCCGCTTGTTTCTGATCCGTAATAGATTGAAAAGGTGTGCCAGGAGTGCTGATGGATGAGTGTTTTTTTTTTTAAATATAACACAACAAACTGAAAACCAATAGGGCTTTAATATATCTATCAAAATAGTAGTAGACAGAAGACTTGGCATTTACACAAGAGGTACTTGTATAAAAAAAGTTGAGAGATCCCACTTTTTTAGAAATGAATAACCTAAACAGTGAGTTCTGCAGAAACCATTTAGCCACTCATTAGTTGAAACCAGGTGCACTGAAGCAGGAAAATATCTACATTTTGCAAGACCAGGATTGGGAAACCCTGATCCATGCCACATTAACAATTAAAATATATTTCATGGATTGAGTCTAATCAAAGTCTGAAAAAGCTCGCATGGGAGGCAGTAAAAGCATATTTCTCTTGAACTTGACTTGAACTATAGAATCAAGCTGTTACCAGAGTTTTTTTTTCTGTATCATTTAAATGGTTAATTATTGATTGATTGCTAATGGTTCACATTAGAGTGTGATGCACTCTAGTGCATCCTACCTGTCTCTATTCTTCTCTTCCCTTAAAATTATCTCAGGCGACCATTAATGGTGCATGCTGGGAAGACTGCAGGCAGGACTGAAACCACAGGAGGCTGTGTGACATCAGGAGTCTTTATTGTGAAGGATTGTTTCAGTAGCCTCCTGCATACAGTACAGCTTCTTTTGGTAGATGCACTGTTTTTTTCCTAAAGCAGCTCCAAAAACAAGTTCCCTCTCCCTCTTTCTGGCAAGTTGCAGTGGTGCATAAAATAGTGAATAAATTAAAATTTATCTCCAAGATTTTTCTATACTAAGAAGGGCAGGTCATGTTGTAGATTGGAAAATGTTTGCAAAAGCCTCACACCCAAGAAAAGGTTCTGCATTTTCTTACAGGACTGAAGCAAATAAACCGGGGGTAGGGTGGATGGTTAAGGGATTATTTTGGTTTTTAGCAAGCAAACTAGGAACCTAAATTTTGCTATGCAGAGGATTTAGTCTTCCCAGACATAAAAAAAATTAAACTGAAACTATAAATGTACATTACACATAAAAGATAAAAATTCAAATGTCAAAGAGCAGTTAAATAAGGTTAATTGACATTTGCCTTATAAGAAAAAATCTATAATTGATGATTAGAAATAATATATTTTGAAATACTTTAAAAATCAGGGCTATCAGGTCCTTTAATACCAAAAGCAAGAACTGCGTCTTCAGTCTGATGACAAAGTCGAGGTTGTTGCGAGCGCAGAGTTCTACTCACTTCAATTTAAAAATCATTTTTAAAAATACTATTAATTCCAAAGGAAAATTACAGCCCACCAGGGCTCCACCTGGATTCCAATCCCATTTGTGGTGATACAGGAGCCTCAGAGTGTGATGGGACCCAAATAGAAGGTTGCTTCTGTAAGTCTGAGCCCATGGTTCACAATAGCATAAAGGTGAACTGCTACTTCAAGGGTGGTGGTTAGTCTTCACCTCAGCCAAAGCACTTAAAGTATCTTAGTGTCTTGTTCATAAGTTATGGCAGGATGGAATGATGAGAAGATGGTTTGGGGACTTGTCTGTATTAATATAGGTGCAGCTCCAATCTTTCATGGTGTGGACAGAGCCAAGCCAAAAAGCAGGCACTTGATTTAATGGTTCATATATGTTCTGGCTCTCACAACTTTGGTTATAAGATACTCTTAGCTTTAAAGAGGAGCTCTGTCATGTGGACAAGGCTTTGGAGAAGAGTCACTGCTCATTCACTGAAAAGGTCAATTGAGATGGTTTGGGCATTTGATCAGGAGGCTTCATCGGCACCTCGATTTGTAGGTTTTCAGGGTATGTCGACACACTGAAGAGATTATATATCCAATCTGGCCTGGAAACACCATCACCCAGAATGATCTGAAGATTGTAACTGGGGAGAGGGATGTTAAGGTTTTCCTCCTGGATTTTATTCCCTCACTACCTGATCAGTGAAAGGCTGTTAGGCTGGCTAGCTGTTTAATTGACATTTTATATGTCAGAATACTTGTGTTCAAAACACTTGTATAAGATGACCATCTTGTTAAAGATAGAATCTTTCTCATTTCACATCCTCGTCAGTATCCAAATAAGACAAAACAGATAGTGCTGCACACTGATTCATTCATCAGGCAAAATAAGTCAGTGATATCACACAGCACTCAGAACACATTTAATGTTTTGCAAAATACCTTTTTACCATCTTTGTTACTAATGTAGAGTTTTGTAACACTGTGTTGCTACTCTCTGAATATTCCCTCATCACTTCAACTGGTGTAAAGTGGTTTTCTAAAATTAGTTCGTCTGTTGTGCTGCGTCTCTCTCTGGGGACTCATCTTCCTCCAGCTCACAGATACTACAGTATCACAGTTTGTAATTTTATTCACGTTCAGTAATTGTGTTCCTGCTGACAGAAATTCAGATGTGCGGCAATGTTTTGGTGTCATTTGTTGTACCAGCGTGAGCCATTAAACTGCATGAAGCAACGGTAAGGTTCTCTTAATGCTGATGCTTGTCTGGATGGAAGCTCTTTCCCACAGTGTTGTTCTGTCTGTTTTTAGTTGAATGAGTCGAAAACACCCACTTTCCCAGAAATGGGCCAGAATGTCTAATGTTTGAAGGCTAACCACTTTGTTTTCATTTGAATTACATCAATGTAAAATATGAGAAAATGATGGATAAAACAGGCATCAAATGACATAAATGATGGCATCACGCACTGAAAGATGTATTACCAGGTAGTTGCAGGAGCATCCAATAGTCAAAATGGTAAGAGACGGTCACTAGATGTAAGGCCAAACATTGCATCATGCAATTGCCTGGTATCTGTAAAGGCAAAGTCACATTGGCCTGATGTTGAAATCAACATTAAATCATCCCTAAACATGTGAGAGAATTTAAGTACACCCTTTCGTCAAACTCTTTGACAGGTGGGCGGGACTTCCGGTGAGGGCGGGACTTCCGGTTGGCGCCATGTGGGTGCCATGTGGGTGGGAGGTCAGTGGTCAAGCAGGTGGTGTGTCCAAGGGGGCGTAACCGTGGATTCTGATTGGTTGTCGTCATTAGGGGCGATACCTTAAATGAGTCAATTAAAACACAGGGGTGTGTATGTTATAAATAGAACAAGACAAATATGGTATTATCGGAAACTGTTTGGCATCAGCACCAATTAAAAATAGAGGGGGTGTGTTTGTAAGCATCGTTAAACCTTGAATAGCCCGATGAAAACAATAGGGCGTGCTTTAGTGTTTACTTTAAATACAGAGATAAAACTCTGCACTTTACATGCAGCATTCGTTGGAAAAGAACACCCGTTCAACAATGGCTAGAGTTAAGAGAGTTTATCGTCAAGCGGAGGAGAAAAGCAACGCATGCCAAGATGATGATGAACAAGAAACTGCATCATATACTTCCTCAACTGAGATACCTATCGGAATTCCCGTCATAACATACTCTACCGATGATGAGGATCCAACAACTTCAACAACCATGGTTGAAAATCAGACCTCGGGTCAGCCAAGAGGTATGTCAGTTCTGTGAGAAACCCCAGTGACCGTCTACCAGTATTAATCCCGTGAATTGAATGCTCCTAAGAAATCAACATACTACATTTGCAGGGTACAAAGACCCCCATTCGACACTCTGCACACTGAAAAAAAAAGTTTGTTCAATTTACTTGATTGTATTGTGTACATCGGTCCCACACAATGAGAACAAGTAAAACTGACTTAATTTCCCTCTTTCCCTCAAGTACGTACTTCTTGTCAAACCCACATATAGGTCCTTCTCAAAATATTAGCATATTGTGATAAAGTTCATTATTTTCCATAATGTCATGATGAAAATTTAACATTCATATATTTTAGATTCATTGCACACTAACTGAAATATTTCAGGTCTTTTATTGTCTTAATACGGATGATTTTGGCATACAGCTCATGAAAACCCAAAATTCCTATCTCACAAAATTAGCATATCATTAAAAGGGTCTCTAAACGAGCTATGAACCTAATCATCTGAATCAACGAGTTAACTCTAAACACCTGCAAAAGATTCCTGAGGCCTTTAAAACTCCCAGCCTGGTTCATCACTCAAAACCCCAATCATGGGTAAGACTGCCGACCTGACTGCTGTCCAGAAGGCCACTATTGACACCCTCAAGCAAGAGGGTAAGACACAGAAAGACATTTCTGAACGAATAGGCTGTTCCCAGAGTGCTGTATCAAGGCACCTCAGTGGGAAGTCTGTGGGAAGGAAAAAGTGTGGCAGAAAACGCTGCACAACGATAAGAGGTGACCGGACCCTGAGGAAGATTGTGGAGAAGGGCCGATTCCAGACCTTGGGGGACCTGCGGAAGCAGTGGACTGAGTCTGGAGTAGAAACATCCAGAGCCACCGTGCACAGGCGTGTGCAGGAAATGGGCTACAGGTGCCGCATTCATGTACTATGTTGCAGATGAAATTTGACTTTTCTAAAAGGATAAAAGACACCCAGTTTGCTGTGAGACTTTCTCTTCTCAGTTGTCTGTGGAAGTTGCAGCCTTAATGGAAAACTGTCCTGCCTCTGTAGAAAATATAGTTTCCTTTTAAAAAGCTTCTTAGACCTTTTTGTTTTTCGTCTGATTTCACTTTTAAACACCTCACCAATTCTAAAACTTGCTGAGGCTTCTTTCCTCAGTGCCAGTGTCCACACTGAAGAGTGTCGTCAGTGAAACCTTGTTTGGTGTGTTCACCGATCAGGAAAAGTCCAGACTTTCATTTTCCATCAAGCCAATCATAATTTATAGCCGGTCAAACATAAAAATCATCCGATTCTGGCAATCAACAAATTTCTCGGTGCATCTCAACCTAAAATGTTTTGATGAAACCCCAAAAATCACTTTAATCAATGTATAATTTATTTTACATAAAGAACTAATGAGGTATTTTTTGTCATTAATGCCTATGATCATGACCTATTATAGTAGAACTAGAAAGAAAAACATAACTTTTTTTTTATTCATGTTGAATCTCTCTACTTTTTCGTTAAAAGCTTCTAAAACCAGATTTTTAAAAAAATTAAAAGCTTTATAATTGATTCTAATATCTCATCTGTTTCATACATAAAATCTAAATAACCAAAATATGTTGAAGCAGTCATGTTTCTTGTTTCCCCAAACAACCAGGCTGAACAACAACCCTCCGTCTGACCTTCAGTGGCACCCTGTCCACCATCAGCCCCTCGCTGCCGTTTCAACAATGAACTATGGGAAGCTCCCAACAGTGAGTGAAGAATGGCCAGGTTTAGGCTCAAATCCTGCATCGGCTTTATCGCTTTGCCTTTGCTCGTACTCATCATAACGCTGGTATTAAAGGCTTTCTTCCCAGAGGACTCTCCTTCTCAACGTTCTGGGGAGGTTAAAGTAAATCTTAGACCGACTGCTTCTCAGAACCAGTGGGGCTACAACAAAAAATCTGAACAGACCAAAATGAATGACCATGCTCAGTCGGACACAGAAGCAGAGCTGGAAAGCATACTGAGGAAGTTTCCTCCTCCCAACTACTATCTCCATGCTTTCTACTATGTATGGTATGGAAACCCTAGGTTTGATGGGAAATACATCCACTGGGACCATCCACAGCTGCCACATTGGGATGCAAAGGTGGCTCAGGAATATCCACAAGGCACAAACCCCCTGACGACATTGGGGCCAACTATTACCCCTCCTTAGGGCCGTACAGTTCCAGGGACCCCTCTGTTTTAGAGGCACATATGCAGCAGCTGCGTACAGCAGCCATTGGTAAGACAAATGTGATTCTTAGCTTTCAGATCAAGGGTTATCTGTGATTAAAAGTCATATTTTTGCAATAAAACATTTTAGATTTGATGTAATAAACAGGGATGTCCCCAGTGACATTAGGTTAAACTAGACAATCTTTGAATTCTGCAGACTGTGCACTTGAGATTATTTACATGTAACGGCTATTAGGTTAGGATAAAATGTTTAAAATAAAATATCTAAGAATATTTTAGTGCACTCTGGGTCAATGACATCTGCTTCCAACCAGAAAGATATTCCTTTGGTTGAATTTAAAAGGATTTCTCATTCAAATAGTAAACATGATTTTAAAAAAATTGTAGAATCTTTTTTTTAATGTACAGGTCCTTCTCAAAATATTAGCATATTGTGATAAAGTTAATTATTTTCCATAATGTCATGATGAAAATTTAACATTCATATATTTTAGATTCATTGCACACTAACTGAAATATTTCAGGTCTTTTATTGTCTTAATATGGATGATTTTGGCATACAGCTCATGAAAACCCAAAATTCCTATCTCACAAAATTAGCATATCATTAAAAGGGTCTCTAAACGAGCTATGAACCTAATCATCTGAATCAACAAGTTAACTCTAAACACCTGCAAAAGATTCCTGAGGCCTTTAAAACTCCCAGCCTGGTTCATCACTCAAAACCCCAATCATGGGTAAGACTGCCGACCTGACTGCTGTCCAGAAGGCCACTATTGACACCCTCAAGCAAGAGGGTAAGACACAGAAAGAAATTTCTGAACGAATAGGCTGTTCCCAGAGTGCTGTATCAAGGCACCTCAGTGGGAAGTCTGTGGGAAGAAAAAAGTGTGGCAGAAAACGCTGCACAACGAGAAGAGGTGACCGGACCCTGAGGAAGATTGTGGAGAAGGGCCGATTCCAGACCTTGGGGGACCTGCGGAAGCAGTGGACTGAGTCTGGAGTAGAAACATCCAGAGCCACCGTGCACAGGCGTGTGCAGGAAATGGGCTACAGGTGCCGCATTCCCCAGGTCAACCCACTTTTGAACCAGAAACAGCGGCAGAAGCGCCTGACCTAGGCTACAGAGAAGCAGCACTGGACTGTTGCTCAGTGGTCCAAAGTACATTTTTCGGATGAAAGCAAATTCTCCATGTCATTCGGAAATCAAGGTGCCAGAGTCTGGAAGAAGACTGGGGAGAAGGAAATGCCAAAAATGCCAGAAGTCCAGTGTCAAGTACCCACAGTCAGTGATGGTCTGGGGTGCCGTGTCAGCTGCTGGTGTTGGTCCACTGTGTTTTATCAAGGGCAGGGTCAATGCAGCTAGCTATCAGGAGATTTTGGAGCACTTCATGCTTCCATCTGCTGAAAAGCTTTATGGAGATGAAGATTTCATTTTTCAGCACGACCTGGCACCTGCTCACAGTGCCAAAACCACTGGTAAATGGTTTACTGACCATGGTATCACTGTGCTCAATTGGCCTGCCAACTCTCCTGACCTGAACCCCATAGAGAATCTGTGGGATATTGTGAAGAGAACGTTGAGAGACTCAAGACCCAACACTCTGGATGAGCTAAAGGCCGCTATCGAAGCATCCTGGGCCATCCTGGACCTCAGCAGTGCCACAGGCTGATTGCCTCCATGCCACGCCGCATTGAAGCAGTCATTTCTGCCAAAGGATTCCCGACCAAGTATTGAGTGCATAACTGTACATGATTATTTGAAGGTTGATGTTTTTTGTATTAAAAACACATTTCTTTTATTGGTCGGATGAAATATGCTAATTTTGTGAGATAGGAATTTTGGGTTTTCATGAGCTGTATGCCAAAATCATCTGTATTAAGACAATACAAGACCTGAAATAGTTCAGTTAGTGTGCAATGAATCTAAAATATTTGAATGTTAAATTTTCATCATTACATTATGGAAAATAATTAACTTTATCACAATATGCTAATATTTTGAGAAGGACCTGTATTTAATTTACAAAGAATTACTTAAAAATATTATGTTGAACACACAAACCTTTTATCTGTTGACATAATGCAAATATATTATGTGGTATTACTATCTTTTTTAATGTCCCAGTAACGATATTTTGATGGATAACACCAACTTAGTTTTGATTGCCAGTATTGCTTAATAGAATTATATAATGTAAAGCCTATGTAATCATGTTCCTGGAAAATGCTACAGCTTTAAATACTGCTTGATTTTTTCAAGTTAACTTTATAAAAATACATACCTTGCTAATGGGAAAAAACTAAAATTAAATATAAACAGATTTTTTACCAAACAAAGGAAAATACAAGTGCTGCTGAACAATTCACCTTTATTAAAACTTCAGCAAAAGTAGAGACCTGCCATGAACAAGCCAAAATCACAGCCATAAAACATCTTACACCTTTTGGGGATTTTAGTCTTGTATGCAAATACAACTCAAAAACAATTTTAAATATTAGACATTTGTAAACATTTTACAAGAACAATGGCCTTAGCAGAAAATAAAAGCTACAGTGCCTGTAAATGATACCATCTTTTACAAAAGTTTTGCCTTTAACATTTTTAAAATTAAAAGGAATAATACTAAATTAGGACTTACCTGAAAATAGAAACAAACTTCTATTAATAAACAGGTTTAAAGATGCATAACTTGTTTTTGTATGAAATATTTCTAAAATTCCCATGACACTGAATTTGAAGAGAAACGCATGGAATGTGTGTACCGTTTAAAAAACATTTCAGCTAAAATTAAGAAAAACGCAAGCAGCTAAGGATTTCACATCCTAATACACCTTTTGTAATTAGCCATTTAGAATAATAGCAACATTTTACACTTAGATGACATTGTTGAACAACTACGTGAATCTTCTTAACATAACATGAAAGCAGCAGTATGCAAATTTTATAATAAATGTTTTTTACATATTTGCAAAAACGGTCCCTATGCCATCAGTATAAGACAGAAATAATTTTTTTTTCAATTTATCTGTCTCATGTTATACTGTAATGACTTAGTGACATTTTAAACAATATGTAAAAAACATCTTTTTAATAAAAGGTTTCTTACTGCTACTTCAAGGTTGACCCAGAACATATCTCTACAATCCCTCAAACATTTCTTCTAAACATTGGAACACAAAAAGGAAAATACTTTCATCCAGCAATGGAGTCATGAGGAAAAGAGATAGAAAAAAAGAAAAGAAACCGTGAGCATCACAACATAACTGCATAGAAAATGAAAAAAATCAAGATCTTTGACGCCTCATTCAAAGAGGCGGTTTTTGAGAGCTAGCGCCTTGTTGGAGAGTTTACCTCCATCCAGTTCCATAAAAATCTTCTGGAACACCTCAAAAGTGTAGCAAAGGTCAGCAGGATATGCAAGATTCAGCACATATATTAGTCCAAATAGCATTACCACAGCAAATGCTATATTATCCAAGTTAGTCATCACCCTGATGCCTTCAAGAACATCTCCAACCTCTTGTGCATGTGCTGAAGCTTCTTCCTTGATAAGATAAGTTCCAACAGTGCTGTCTTCAATGGCCTCATTGATGGCAGCTTCATCCATACCCTATGTAAAAAGAAAACATGTTAAGCCAAGCCACATGTGTGTTTACACATACACTGCTCAAAAAAATAAAGGGAACACTCAAATAACACATCCTAGATTCGAATGAATGAAATATTTTCATTAAATACTTTGTTCTGTACAAAGTTGAATGTGCTGACAACAAAATCCGACAAAAATCATCAATGGAAATCAAATATATTAACCAATGGAGGCCTGGATTTGGAGTCACACACAAAATTAAAGTGGAAAAACACACTACAGGCTGATCCAACTTTGATATAATGTCCTTAAAACAAGTCAGAATGAGGCTCAGTATTGTGTGTGGCCTCCACGTGTCTGTATGACCTCCCTACAACGCCTGGACATGCTCCTGATGAGACGGTGGATGGTCTCCTGAGGGATCTCCTCCCAGACCTGGACTAAAGCATCCGCCAACTCCTGGACAGTCTGTGGAGCAACATGACGTTGGTGAATGGAGCGAGACATGATGTCCCAGATGTGCTCAATCAGATTCAGGTCCGGGGAACAGGCGGTCCAGTCCACAGCTTCAATGTCTTCATCTTGCAGGAACTGCTGACACACTCCACCCACATGAGGTCTAGCACTGTCCTGCATTAGGAGGAACCCAGGGCCAACCGCACCAGCATATGGTCTCACAAGGGGTCTGAGGATCTCATTTCGGTACCTAATGGCAGCCAGGCTACCTCTGGTGAGCACATGGAGGGCTGTGCGGCCCTCCAAAGAAATGCCACCCCACACCATTATTGACCCACTGCCAAACCGGTCATGCTGAAGAATGCTGCAGGCAGCAGATCGCTCTCCACGGTGTCTCCAGACCCGTCTGTCACATGTGCTCAGTGTGAACCTGCTTTCATCTGTGAAGAGCACAGAGCGCCAGTGGCGAATTTGCCAATCCTGGTGTTCGCTGGCAAATGCCAAGCGTCCTGCACGGTGTTGGGCTGTGAGCACAACCTCCATTTGTGGACGTCGGGCCCTCATACCATCCTCATGGAGTCGGTTTCTAACCGTTTGTGCAGACACATGCACATTTGTGGCCTGCTGGAGGTCATTTTGCTGGGCTCTGGCAGTGCCTCCTCCTGTTCCTACTTGCACAAAAGTGGAGGTAGCAGTCCTGCTGCTGGGTTGTTGCCCTCCTATGGCCTCCTCCACGTCTCCTGGTGTACTGGCCTGACTCCTGGTAGCGCCTCCAGGCTCTGGACACTACGCTGACAGACACAGCAAACCTTCTTGCCACAGCTCACATTGATGTGCCATCCTGGATGAGCTGCACTACCTGAGCTACTTGTGTGGGTTGTAGAGTCCGTCTCAAGCTACCACGAGTGTGAAAGCATCACCAACATTCAAAAGTGACCAAAACATCAGTCAGAAAGCATAGGTACTGAAAAGTGGTCTGTGGTCCCCACCTGCAGAACCACTCCTTTATTGAGTGTGTCTTGCTAATCGCCAAAGATTTCCCCCTGTTGTCTATTCTATTTACACAACATCATGTGAAACTGATTGTCAATCAGTGTTGCTTCCTAAGTGGACAGTTTGATTTCACAGAAATTTGATTTACTTGGAGTTATATTGTGTTGTTTAAGTGTTCCCTTTATTTTTTTGACCAGTACACACACACACACACACACATATATATACAAACACATACACATATATAGATAAACACACACGCGCACTTACCACATACTCTCGGATGAGGTGGTCGGAATCTTCTCCCATGTAGATGGACACTCTCTTAATGACACACACTCGTCCTGTATAAACATCTTCACACTACAAAGAAATGAATGGGATTAGCGTCTTTCGGGCCTTGTACCTGACTATGAAGTTTAAAAATTTACATTACACAAATGCTCTTAAGGTAAAGGCATACAAACTAATATAGTTAAAGTGAAGATTTAAACAAAAACAAGCAGATGTAATAGGACAAGATGAGAGCATTTATGAGAAGAAACCCTTTGTTTTCCACATTTAGAAAAATCTTTGTCCAAAAAGGTCCCAAGTTGCGTTATGAGTATTAAGGCTTCATCACTTACATCATCCATTTGTGCCACAATTTGTTTCAACTTTTGTCCAAACTGTCCTCCTCTTCTTTTGAACAGCTTAAACAGGTTGTTAAAATGGAGGTCCAGCTGAGATAAGAACTTTGACTGAAGTGGGATGGTGGTAATTCTCTTAAACTCGGCATTGATCTGAAAAAATTAGCACAAAGAAATGAGCTTCAAATTGTTAACACCTGGAAGAGGACCACAATCACTCCTGCTGCAGAAGTGGGCTGTCAAATAACAGTGGCTAAACATTTTAGATCAACACCACTTCCAAAAAGACATCCCTTACCTCACGGATGTCAAAAAGAGCAGGTCATCTTGCCATTAAAGCCTCCACCATTGGTGCATCACAAACAATTTCATGTCTTCTGTATGCAAATGTTTTTTCCATCTTTAGTTTCACCAACTCTCTGTTGTTCCTCTTCTTTAAGTCCAAGAGTAAAGCGTTCCACATCACCTCTAGACTTTCCTCAGTTTCTTCTGATGGGTATATTGGGCAAAAGTTTACTTCTGCCCTCTTTGCTTTTTTGACACCAAAGGCTGCGCTGCATCTTCCAACAGGTTTGTTCTTTAAAGAAGTTAACAGTCACCTCTGGGCACCCCAGTTTTCGTAGCTGGGTTCGATAGTTGGCAAGTTTATATTTCAAGCTGGTCTTCCATCCTCCACATCCAGTGGTGGAGCCTCTCTCAGTTAGACAGGGATGCTTCTTGATCAGACTCTGAGCAACTTGATCAATTTCTTTATCACTGACATACACTTTGTACTGGACAATTTCCTGCACCAAACCATCAAGGATGGTTGACTTCAACTTCGGATCTGGAATAAGTACAGTTCCATTCTGATTGTATGCCATACTTGCCTTCTCAAGTTTTAATTCCGCATCGTAGGGAAACTTGGGCACATAAAAGACAGGAGGCCAAGAAGACCGTGAGCTTGTTGACTCATTTGATGACAACACATCTGTGTCCACAGATCCATCAGACAGAAGGGAGTGGTTAACAGAGGAAGCACTGGGGACTTCGGAGTCTTGGACAAGATCAAGAACAATATAATCCCCATGTAGCATAGTAGTGGGCATTGACATGTCGATGACTTTGAGAGTCCCTTTGTCTGCTACTTCTGAAAGTGAGGTAAGGTTAAGGAACTCGTTCCCAAACAAGGAGTCCATAAACTGAAGTCTGATATTGCCCTGAAGACCACACTGTGTCTTGACTTCACCAATGAGATCCTTAATTGATTCAGGAAGTGCATTGGAGAGAGTGAGCCTTTGACATGTTCCATCCGTCAAGACAATCTTTAGGATCATTGGTTTTCCCATTTTAAGCAGTTACTCTGTGGACAGAAATTACAAATCAGACATCCAGAAAGGATCATTTCAATATTTAAAGTCTTCAACAAGTTACCTATACTCAACAGAGTGCAAAGTTGTAAAAGTTGGACATTAATTAAAAATAAATGATATCTAATGAAATACATGTGACTGAATTTATTGAATAAATTACAAGTCATAATATCGCACTCATCTGCACACCTTGTATTTCTATATGCCTTTTTAAAGTCACCATGCGGACTGATCCAATCTTGTAGTCAACCAGCAGATAAGTATCGAGGAGTTCACTGAGTGAAAGAAGCGTGAACATTCTTGCGGATACTGGGTTGAGCTCAAAAGCTCTGTAATGCTCTCTGTACCAGCCACCAAGCTCTCTGACAATGTAGAATATGCTGTGGTTTACAATGCAGATGTGGTTTATTTCACAGAATCCTGGCAATCCACCTACTGCCTTGTGGGCCAGTACCATTCCCTTCCTGTAGGTTATGCCCTTTATTGTCACACACTGTGCAAGGTCAACCTCTACTTTGTCAGGGAATCTATGCCTAATGACTTGAGCTATCTCTTCTTTAAGCAAATTGACTGGAAATGTTGTTACAGTTGAGACCTCTAGTTCACACTTGCCAAGAGATGGGGAGCTCAGATGGTAAGCAATCATCATCTGATGCTTTAAGGCTAATGAGAGAGGTACATTTTTGAAGCAGCTTGTGTGTCTGATGACCTGCTTAAAAAAACTATGCTTAGCCTCAAAACGCATTGTCCAATGCTCAACAAGTGGACCAAAAAACAGAATCATCTGGGGATAATGCTCCAAATAATGGTGTTTGGGTAGTAGCTTGACGTCAGGGAACAGTGCCTGATATATCTGTCTATGCTCTATGGTTTTGCTTTCCAAAAAAGCCAGTGAGTCATTGCTATGCACAGGGGAGACAACAAGTTCTGTGATATCCTTCAGATCCATGAGAACAAGCCATGCAGGCTCATCCTCAGGCACAAGTGATCCAACTAAAAAAGGCAAGAACCGGAGCAAGCTCCAGTTTTCGTGTGCATTTCCTCCAACCGTTTTTGTGCTAGAGAAAGTTTGTGACACTACATGAGGCCTGCTTGTCTTATCTGCCCATTGATAGGGGAACTTCAGAATCGCATTGTTTAAGTCAGCTAACGTGAAAAACTTCTTTGATACAAGCACTGTCAAGCAATGTGCCAACTCTACTGGGATTATACCCTCAAAACCATCGTGGGCAAGATCAGGCCGATAACCAAATATGACATGAAAGTGGGACAGATTTTTTGAGAAGACACATTCTCTTTTAACTCCACAACAGCTTGTACCCGTGTCTTGAGCTTGTTTGACATGGACCTGGTGAAGCTCCTTGTTTCTCAGCGGGAAAGCACCAGATGCAACAGAATACAGCTGAATATCACTACTGTTCCCTATGCAAAATCTGCAATAGTGTTCTACAGAAAAACTTTGTTGAAATCCTGCAACACTGTGTGCTCCAAGGTTGTCTGCAGCTACACTTAAGACCGTACCTTTAACCGACTCTCCTAACAGTGGAACAAAAACACCATGTTCCTCAAGATTTTTCAGATCTTGTAGAAGAGGTTCCAATATTTTGTCATAACCATAGGTTTTAATATATGTGGTTTTGCACAGCACTGACAAGTAGATGGATGATAGGGAGGAATGAGATCCTGGAGGCAAGTTTGCCAAAACCCAATAAATGGCACAAAGCTTGTGTTGCTTTCGTGAGGTACCAAGTGGGTTGCAGACTTCAAAGTCATCCCCTGTGCTGTGGAATTTATGTTGATGGACAATAAGGGCATTCCATGTTTTAAAGGTGCATGGACAATGCAGGTATGTACATGGGAAGTGAGAATGACATCCAAAATGGGGATGTTTTAACTTGTAGTGATGCAAAAGCTTGGACCTACTTGACACTGTTTCTGAGCACCCCTTACAACTCCACATTACCAGGACCACATATCCCTGTAAGACACAAAGAAAATCCAGAATCAAATTATTGAATATCCAATGGGTCACTTTAGCAATACACCCCCCACCTTCAAACCTGTCCACCTGAGTACTAAAACACAAAAGCCCTGACACAAATCTGCTATCAGTGTCAAATTCATGGATGCTTAAAGTTTAGAAGTTAACATTACAAAAATGTTTCTTTATACTAAATAATCTAGGTTCACAAAAAAGAGAAAACAACCCCTAACTATAAGCCATTTATAATTAAAATTCATTATACAGCCCAGACATAAACAAACATACATACATATACGTATTAAAGACAGAAGAATGTCACTGTGGAAAAGTGTCATTGATGTAAAAAAAAAATAGCGCGAGACTTCTTTATGCGTCAGCGGCCAGTATTAATGTACCGCACCGTGGTGCACCCAGCTTGACAAACTGGCAGTTACAGCCAGACTAATTAGCCGCGGTAGCCATGAGGAAAAAAAAAAGAAGTACTGTTGCGCTCGCTCAGTGCCCTTTTACTCGCTTACTAAGCCGTTAAAACGTCCTCATGCTCTCTTACACACACATAAATTCCAAGTATGACCAGTAAGAACTGTTTTCTGTGGACTACTTTGCTAAAATATTATGAGCTATCCACGTAGCTTACACCAAAGTTAGCTAGCAAAGTGAGAAGCAAAGACCATGCATAACAGATTACTTTTCGTACAACATATAGCATAAGAATCTTGTGGAAACTTGGCCAACTGGAAAAAATATATATTTAATTCACTTACCTAATCAGTGTGCCTCCAAAAGCTTTGCCAGAAGCGCTTGTGGCTGAAGAGTCGGAACGAAACTGCGCGGTTAACTGTGATCTCCTTAATATGTTGGTTGGCGTCTTATTGGTTAAGACTCTAAAGACCGCTCTTATTATTATCCAATCATATTTAGTTTTTTCTTTCGATAAATTGCAACATTTCCGGTGATGATAAAACATGATTACAATGGCTTTAGTAATCTAATTTTGTAATGTTCAATCAACACAAGAAAAATTAGTATTTTCATTATTGTTGATAATTAAGTAAATAGTATTTTATTCAATCATGAAAACAAAAGAAACATGAATCTCTTGTGTAGCATTAACTTATTCTGTTTATACAAATTGAAAGACCTGCCAATTCCCATTTTTTCAGTGCAGGAAGAATGGTCTTTGGAGCCATATGGCCTGGTTGGCAGCTGGGGTTATATTTTCATGTATGAAATAGGAGAGCTTTGCCTGTATCAATTGGATCAAGATGAGGTATTTAATGGATCACTGGCTCTGTGTACTCTCACCCACAGCGACTGGGCTGTGTTAAGGCTTGCAATCCCGCACCTTAATGATAGCCCTGAAACAGTCTCAAGGCAGGGGAGGGAGGAAGAAGAAGAAGATAATGAACTGTCTCCTCGACCTGTAAAACGGGCGAGAATATTTCATATACCATCCGATGTTGAAATAGCTGAGAGAGAACCTCTCTTTAGCGCAGTGTGGGGGTCAAAAACCACAGCAAATGGCCGCTGGTCTTTTCGGGCAAGCAGACGCAGGAACAACCGGACGAGTCCCTCAGATCTGTTTGTGTTGGAGGCTTTCAATCGGGACTGCGGCGTATTCAAGACAATGCTGGCTCTGCCGTTTGAAGCTTGGGCAGAGAAGATGAGTGAAATTGGACATCGTCTTTCCGACCTTTTCCACAAGTCAAGAAGTTGGATCGATGTCATGTTAGTGAAAAAAACCCTGACATTTCCTGTTTTACGTTTAGAACGAACCCTCTTCTGAGGACACGCCCCTTCCTATGATATATATACGGGGGGATAACTTCAAGCTCACAGACACTGAGAATCGTATCATGAGAATGAGTGGACCGACACCATACAGGGATCTCTACAACCACCGAGCAGAGATCCACTTCTCTCCTGAGCACGATGAAAGCTTCAACATTGGACCATATCATCCGCTTTCTCCAGACCTCTGCTCACCATCACCGCTATTCATGGCTGAGTCTGTAGACGTGAATGTCCTGCCTGAAGACATGAAGGTGGTCGTGGAGGAGGAGGTAGCCACCGGCTACTCACCCTCTACCGAAGCCCCTACACAAACCCTGGAAACGATGGAGGACCCTCAGCCTTCAGCAGAGGATGAGAGTAACCAGGAGGACGAAATTGACGGTTGGTTCTCAACCACCCTCATCAATACGTTGAAAACAGCGATATTTCATTTATTCAACATAACCTCTTTGAACTATCTCAGAGAAACCTGCTATGGATGTATAACGAACCACCCGAGCCAGCATCAACACCATTGCCTGGAGGTATTGGGGGAGGATTATTACCAAGTCAACTTTCAACGCATCGTACGACGACTTGTAACCCCCAAACTCGTTCCTGCTATTCAGAATCTTCTGGTACTTCGATGCATACAAGCGGATGACTTCAGAGTGAAGACAATTGCCAAGACGGTTTTATATGAACTGAAATCGGTACAAGGCATCCACAGTGCAATAGCGCACGTTTATGATCGCATGGTCGATGAGAAACATCTCAAACAACTTAACTCTGTTTCAGAGTGCTATGGACTGACAAACTGATCTCACATGTTTGATGACTTGTTGTATCATTTTTTTTTTTAGTATTCCAGTACTTTAATTAATCTGCATTATATGATTTTTCTTCTTTTTTCTTTTTACTATTAAATACAATTAAAGTAGGAACATAGTAACCTTTCCCAAAAGTGTTGTTTAAAAGCTAGTAGTGTTTGAATTAATCTGCATTAATCTGCATTTTATCTGATTTTGTTTTTTTGGTGGTTTTTTTTCAATATTAAATACAAAAATCCTCCGCCGTCTGTCTGATGGACGTGTCTGACTGGGTCAGACGCTTGAATTGATGAGGTGAAATGAGAAACATCTTCTGCGATGTTCTGAGAGACATTATCTCCTGATGATTCCACCCACTAGATCACCGATCAAGGGAGCAAGAGCCGTTAAGATGGGAAGGATAAAACCACCTCGTTGCTTTTTGAGAGCCAGCTGTTTAGTTTTTATCCCGGTTCTTTTATCACCCGACAATCTGATGATATTTCTTTGTTTCTTCAATTGTCGGTGTTGAGAGGGTGATAGTTTAAGTTTTAGGATATTCAGTGCAATCTCGCACAGAGCCTGAATAAAGTCGGTAGAGCAGTGTGCGAGAATATCTTTACGTTTCTGTGGACAGGCCTGGTACAAAGCTCTGAATAATGGTAAATTCCTTTTTATACGCGCAGACATGATGACTTACTTTGTTCTGGGCACGTACACAGCAGGCCACTGCTGAGGAAGTATGCCCGTTCTCAGTCTGAAATGTTCTGGGCAGGTAGGCGTAAAATCGATGATTAAATATCCATGAGCTTCTCTCGTTGCGTCTTCAAAACTCTCCAAGAAGAGACCCTTTTGAGATGGAAACATTTGGCGGGCTAGTATATTCAGCTGCAGCTTATCTCTCGGGTTCTTAAACAACACCATATAATTACAGTTCAAACTAATAGTGCGACTGAACTTTCCCTGATGAAAAACATTCTGAGTCAGCATAATAACGCTCATATTTCGATGATGTCAATACTGGGTAAAGACTTTCATCACGTTTTCATCATCTGAGGCTTGAGCAATAACATCGTCTAGAATAATCAGATGATTCTGATCAGGAGGAAACAGGTTTTCATCTTCATGAGGCAATCCTTCCACAAAGGTAATATTTTTATTCATCTTCTGCAATTCAGCCTACATGGGTTGAAAAGATGTGTAAATCCATACAATATTTTCTGGAACAATATCCATGACATGATTATAGTTTTGTAAAATACTTTTTACAAAGAAAGATTTCCCGCAGCCGCTGGGTCCAACTATCATACATGAGAAAGGTGCTCTAAATCTACAGGTCCTTCTCAAAATATTAGCATATTGTGATAAAGTTCATTATTTTCCATAATGTCATGATGAAAATTTAACATTCATATATTTTAGATTCATTGCACACTAACTGAAATATTTCAGGTCTTTTATTGTCTTAATACGGATGATTGTGACATACAGCTCATGAAAACCCAAAATTACTATCTCACAAAATTAGCATATTTCATCCGACCAATAAAAGAAAAGTGTTTTTAATACAAAAAACGTCAACCTTCAAATAATCATGTACAGTTATGCACTCAATACTTGGTCGGGAATCCTTTGGCAGAAATGGCTGCTTCAATGCGGCGTGGCATGGAGGCAATCAGCCTGTGGCACTGCTGAGGTCTTATGGAGGCCCAGGATGCTTCGATAGCGGCCTTTAACTCATCCAGAGTGTTGGGTCTTGAGTCTCTCAACGTTCTCTTCACAATATCCCACAGATTCTCTATGGGGTTCAGGTCAGGAGAGTTGGCAGGCCAATTGAGCACAGTGATACCATGGTCAGTAAACCATTTACCAGTGGTTTTGGCACTGTGAGCAGGTGCCAGGTTGTGCTGAAAAATGAAATCTTCATCTCCATAAAGCTTTTCAGCAGATGGAAGCATGAAGTGCTCCAAAATCTCCTGATAGCTAGCTGCATTGACCCTGCCCTTGATAAAACACAGTGGACCAACACCAGCAGCTGACACGGCACCCCAGACCATCACTGACTGTGGGTACTTGACACTGGACTTCTGGCATTTTGGCATTTCCTTCTCCCCAGTCTTCCTCCAGACTCTGGCACCTTGATTTCCGAATGACATGCAGAATTTGCTTTCATCCGAAAAAAAGTACTTTGGACCACTGAGCAACAGTCCAGTGCTGCTTCTCTGTAGCCCAGGTCTGGGGAATGCGGCACCTGTAGCCCATTTCCTGCACACACCTGTGCACGGTGGCTCTGGATGTTTCTACTCCAGACTCAGTCCACTGCTTCCGCAGGTCCCCCAAGGTCTGGAATCGGCCCTTCTCCACAATCTTCCTCAGGGTCCGGTCACCTCTTCTCGTTGTGCAGCGTTTTCTGCCACACTTTTTCCTTCCCACAGACTTCCCACTGAGGTGCCTTGATACAGCACTCTGGGAACAGCCTATTCGTTCAGAAATTTCTTTCTGTGTCTTACCCTCTTGCTTGAGGGTGTCAATAGTGGCCTTCTGGACAGCAGTCAGGTCGGCAGTCTTACCCATGATTGGGATTTTGAGTGATGAACCAGGCTGGGAGTTTTAAAGGCCCCAGGAATCTTTTGCAGGTGTTTAGAGTTAACTCGTTGATTCAGATGATTAGGTTCATAGCTCGTTTAGAGACCCTTTTAATGATATGCTAATTTTGTGAGATAGGAATTTTGGGTTTTCATGAGCTGTATGACTAAATCATCCGTATTAAGACAATAAAAGACCTGAAATATTTCAGTTAGTGTGCAATGAATCTAAAATATATGAATGTTAAATTTTCATCATGACATTATGGAAAATAATGAACTTTATCACAATATGCTAATATTTTGAGAAGGACCTGTAGGATCAAAATCAATCTCCTGTAAATCCATGTGACTTTTTATTTTATTTCTTCTTCAACTCTAATAACCGAAAGGCAGAGTTGTCCCGTCAGAAAAAAGACGTCTCTTATCATACACCAGTCGAAACTTTTTAAGAAATGTCGCGTTTGTCAAACGGAATCTCTTTTTATCCCTCCTTATCGTGTGTTGAGGGATTTCAATGACACCCTCACTTGACCTCTGTAAGTAGCCCTCGACCAGCCCTTTGATGCTGTCAAAATTGACCCTCTCGCTGCATTCATGCGTCTGAGTGATGCCTTTAGCACGTATCATTAATTTTTTACGGTTTTTGGTCTGGTATGCATAACTCTTGGGTCCTGTCGATGCAAACTCCGAAATGCTGTCACCATCTAACTCGTCAGTAAGATCACCCAGATAATTCCCCAATTCCAGAGTTTCACCACTTTTTGTCACATAAATCAAACTGTCCGTGTCAATATAAATCAATCTGTCCTGTAACTTCTCCATGCTGCTGAGAAGTTTTAAACGTGCATAAGCGGTGGTGAATGCTGCAATAAACACATTGTTTGCCTTGCTTGGAGGAGAGATGACACGTTTACTGAAATTCCACTGCACTACACACATTTCAGGGTTGAAAAAATGAAAATAGTTAACCCTGTATTTACTCGAGAACATGAAGCTGAAAAAGTCTTCAGGGTTAGTGATGACTGTGGTCTGAGACAGATCACTTCTTTGCGCAAATTTCCCCAAAAAACACAATTTTGCAACCTGCCTTTTGGCAGGATTCACCTCAATTTTCTCAGGGTCTAATTGGATGCCCTGATGCAGTTTGTAGTCGCTTATATACTTTGACTTACTCTCCTGATCCACTGCTTCAGACGGATAGCCTGAAGCCTCCTACTTATCCTTTAAAAAGCAATGAATGTAACCTTTAAAGATTGTATCACTTCTCTTTTCAAAATGCCACACCTCTGTGATTTTAGCAAGACGATAACTACACTCCAACGCTTTACAGAGTTCTACACTCACCCATACACCCGTCAGAGCTCTGTCCTCATCATTATGCATGCAGGGACCTGACTGGTTATTTATTTCAGCGCATGTGCGGCAGAGAGTGAACACAAGTTTACCTTGGGATGTTCTGTAAGGTAAAACAGGGAACAACAGGTTACGTGGTGGGTAGACCATAGCTTTGATTATACCAAAGTAGCTGCTGGGGTCATCAAAATCTTTGTAAATGATGGTGGGGTGTCCGAGGGGAAAAACGCAGTTGGCGTTTACATAAGGGTACAGAGATGTGTAATCCACATAGTATACAGTTTCATCCGGTCCCGCTGTGTACCTCAACCTCATAGGACAGGTGCGTCCACCATACAGAGCATCCCGGGGGGATAGCGGTTTGGGTGCATTAACTTTCTCAAGAAAGCTGATCACCCCTGGGTCTGATTTTTTCATTTCAATCCACTTATGCTCCCATATGACTTTGAGACGAAGGCCGTACACAGTTTGTAACACCTTGCTTCTCTCAACAGTGGCTGGGTAAAACTGTTCAAATGCGACCCCTCTCAACGGACACTTGTCATGAGGCATATAACACTTTTTACAGCCGTGGAAAAAACAGCCGTAAAATTCAAACGCAACTTTGACACCGTTAATCTCTGCATACCCATCCACTGAATATGGGCTGATTTTCTTTTCACCCCTATTTAATGCATGCTCAATAAATATGGCTCTGCTGTCTGCAATCCAGCCGAGCCATTGAATGGACGCGCTAGAGAACGTTTTACTGCTACGTCTGTAGTCCAGAGGTGATGGAATGGCTAAGGTTTGAGGAGGAAGGAAATTGGTTACAAAAACCTTCATGCAGGCTGATGCTATTGTGATACGTTTAAACGGATCCACACTTGTCTCCTTAAAGAACTCGTCTCTGAATTTTAAGCATCCTTGAGAAAGAATTTAAACGTCATTTTTACAATAACGAATAGCTTCTTTCTTAAAGTCAAAGACCTCTTTGCTCGCTTCTCTGTACCAGCTGCTAAACACCTGTTGTTCTTGAAGACTCATGCGCTCTACAGCGTAGCAGGATGGAGGAGGAAAAGGCCCCACATACTGGAGACGTTGTTCAGAGGAAAATAGGTGGGGAAAAAAACCCTTGCTTTGATCGGTAAAGCCTAACGTTCCTGCAGCTTTACGCTTAGAACCTCCTGCTGGGTCATTAACAACCTGAAGAACAAATTCCATGTTATTATCTACAGGTATATTTGCATTCAATTGTACTAAATCGTCGAGGAAGTTTTCGAAAGCAGGTAGGATCATATTTCCATCATCTATAACAGTAAATGTGATGTGACGATTGAGATTTTCACCCACTAATTCCAGCTGCACAACGTCGTTACGTCTGGTTAAAGATCTTGCTGCGTCGGCTAATTCAATGAGAATACGCATGATGTCTGTATAGAATGCTGCTAAATCTGGAACGTTACTTGGACAGGGCGGCGGTATGGTAAAAGGTCTCCTTATTTCATGGTTATTAAGATGTTCACGTTCAACCACGGCTGGAGGGTTTCGCCCTATTTGATCAGAACTAACCTCTACTTCCGTATTGAAATGACCCCCGTGCTGATCTGTGGCGTGTGACGTAGAAGGATTCTGATGACTGTCAGGTGAATCATTTTCCTCAATGTTGAGTGGAGACGGTACTCTATTTAAATCTTCAAGAGCCTGATTGATTACGTTTAAAAAGTCACCGTGCCGATCTGCGGCGTGTGACGTAGAAGGAATTTGATGAGTGTCAGGTGAATCATTTTGCTGAAAGCCGAGTGGAGACGGTGCTCTATTTAAATCTTCAAGACCCTGATTGATTACGTTTAAAAAGTCACCGTGCTGATCTTCATTTATTACATTTTCACTGTTAGCAGGAAATGCATTTAAAACGGTGTTATCTGCTACTTCTGCATTAACGGGGATTTCGTTAAGTTCATTAACTAAATTTCTTATTTCATCCAGGGCAAGTCTGATTCGGTTATCCATTTCTATGAACATAAGAAAAAAATAAAATAAAATAAAACTAACCTACAGAAAAACAAAAACAAAACACAGTGATCAGTTCAGTTTAAAATCACCTTGATGTCACCAAAATGCTTCTTTAACAGAATCTGACATGCTGCCAGAAGCGTTAACGATGAGGCCTTATTACGAAGATCCCGTGAGGCTGTAGAGACTGTCTTCCTGCGCTGTACGTTTCTGTATCCAATCTGTCCTACCATCAACGTTACCTCTGTAAGGAGAATGAACAAAAAATAAATAAATAAAAATATGTATATATATATATTAAAATAATCACATTAAAGCTGAAAAAAAAAAGGGAATTCAAATTAATTCAGTATGTATGAATTAAAACGTACCATTCATCAATCCACTCACTAGCGTTGCTCTGCTTTGTAGCGCAGAGAGTTGCTGTCTTTTGGCCGGGGTTAAATATTCTGTAAAAACAGAAGACAATAAAAGTTATCTTACAGCACAGCGTTCATAAATAAAACGAAAATAGTTTTTAAAATACACAAGTTTTTTTTTAAATCTTACTCCGATTCTTTGCGGTAAAACCTCCAGATTTCGCTTCTTGTTGGACTGAAACGGTGCCGTTCTGCTGAAAGCTGTCTTGATCTTTGAAAAGCGACCTTCTGGTGGGCGGATTCAATGTGGCATCTTTGGATGTATCTGTAAACAGGTTTATATGACATTTTATTGAACTATGCTTAAAATACATATATATATTGTTTTTATTTAATTTCTTTTCCCCTTACCTTGCTGCTCGACAGCTGTGTCTTCCACAGAGCTCTTAGTCGAATCTGTAAACAGTTTTATCTGAGGTTTAAAATACATTCACTCTCAAAGAAAAATAGTTAGTTCCTAGGACTTACTTACTTTCTGGAGGTGCCGGTAACTTATCCGGTGTGTCTTCAGGGGAAATGATGATAATTGGCGGAGGAGTATTCAAAGAATCAGTTTTAATTTCTGTGTTAGAAGAAAGTTCAGATGTTGTTGGGGTTTTTCTCGTTTGGAGATAATTCGCCTTCTTAATTTTGACTGTCGATTCCAGCCGCTGAATCCTCCAACTTGATCATTCGGGTTTACCTCTCTCATCAAATCTATAAATTGAAACATTGTCAAGGGTTAACTATAATATATATATATATATATATATATATATATATTTTATTGCATTTAACATTTACTTACCATAATCTGATTGTGTCAAGATGAAATCATCAAGGTCATCAGCGGTGGGTTCTATGACAAAGAAACAAATATATATATATATATATATAAACAATATATATAAACAAAATTAGAGAACATTCACATGCATTTAATGATTTCTTAAAGATGAATACTTACTTACTTTTAAAGATGTCATTGTACTTTTGTGAATTATTAGAAGTAGAATCCACAATTTCCAGGTTTCCTGAAATATTTACCGAAATTTTGTCTTGTCAGTACTGGTATTTTCAATGTAACAAGTGTTATGGTTCAAAGACATTCAGCATTTGAAGACCCTGACACTTAGGTTAGCCAATGAAACAGAGCCCCCGAACAACATTTACACTCAGTATTTATACCAGAACATGACAGTGTTATCTGCTGTGGAATTTTCCTAACCATCAAAACGTCTGATAATGGTTTTTGCAGCTTTCTCCAATAACACAGAGGTTCAGAGGCAATCCAAATGACAGTGTTATCTCAACTGCAAAGACTATGTTTTAAGACCAAAACCCTTCTTGAGTTCAAAGGTGATATGGTTATCTAAGGAACAGACCTAACTGCCCTTCCTGACTTCGCCCCTAACAGATGGATATACAATAACTGTAACCCCCCTGAATAATCTTTTACTCTAAGATGAAAAAGTAAATGTTTTAGAAAAGCTACAGGTAACTAAAATTATCATTCCTTTTTCCTAAAATGGAGTCTCTCATTATTCAAAACAAACACATCATTGCTAGAGTCAATTTATAACTTGGAAACAGTATACTGAAGTTCTTTTTTTTTCTGTTAATCTCATATTCGTCTTACCTCTTTCAGCTGCTTTTCCAGTATGTTGACGCAGAAGCTGAAGGTTTTTCTCGTTCCATCGATGTAGTGAAGCACAATCTTTTATTTACTTTTTAGGTCTTTTCTATTTTGAAATGATTTAGACGCTCATATATTCAACAAAATAGGTCCTGCTGTAAAAGCAAAATGAACTTACAATTTCTGTCAGGTTACACAGTTCATTTATTAGGATTTCATGTGATAGGTCAACATTAAGTTGATTATACCTTTAAAATATAAAAGGATGCATGTCTTTTTTGTTTTTAGATGTATTAACGCCTGAAAAACATACAGAATATTAATAACACCCTTAAACACACCCCCTGTGTGTTTTAATTGGCTCATTTAAGGCCCTCCCCGTAACACCCTTAAACACACGCCTGTGTTTTAATTGACTCACTTAAGGTATCGCCCCTAATGACGACAACCAATCAGCATCCACGGTTACGCCCCCTTGGACACACCACCTGCTTGACCACGTGACCTCCTGCCCACATGGCACCCACATGGCGCCCACATGGCGCCAACCGGAAGTCCCGCCCTCACCGGAAGTCCCACCCACCTGTCAAAAAGTTTGATGAAAGGGTGTACTTAAGTTCTCTCATGTGTAATGAAGGGCCCTCTCCATATAACAGGTCTTTGCAGATAAAACCACTGGGCCTCATGTATTATCCGCACCTGTCAAACAAGGCCATCAAGTGCTGGTAAATCTGCAAATACTTGTGTTTCCTTGGTTTGATAACCAAGTAGTTTGAACAGTCTGGGTTGGCCGAGAAAAATAGAGATTAGCATTTCCACCAAACATTTTATAATGCAAGCATTACCTTCCACAGCTGGGCTAGCTCCATAGCTGATCTGATAGCCTTTTTGAGCCTATAGCAAAAGAATCACTTAACCAAGTTAAGCACTTAGTTTAAATCACACCTGTGGCATACTGATAGCTGGACATTTTTAAATGGATAATCACAAAAAAGGTAAGTATTGGTAGGGGCTGCAGACAAATTTGTCATGGGCTTATTGTTTTTCTAATACTTTAAAGCATAGCTCTCAAACTGACAACCACATATCAAGCTCAATTTACATAGGTATATAATTAATAAGCATTGGTCCATTTTTAATTGACTTTTCTGTTTTTAAGTAAAATAAAATTCCTGTTGTCTGTCTGGTTCTTTCCTTTGGTAACTATTTAGGGCCTTTTTGGAAACAACAAGAGACTGACACAAATGAGCGACTAATTGTCTTCTTTCTGATTTAAAAGTTGTCAAATAATTTTTTTATAGTTTTTACCTATGCTAAAATACATAATTTATAAATGAGTGTTTTCAGATTATTGTACTTTTATGAAAAAAATTCTAAATTCTCCATGCAGTGGGGTGTCTCCAGTCTGTTTTTTATTTTAATAATGCTTTCTTTATTCAAAGGTTTCATATTTAACAAGAAAATAATCCTCCCCATGCAAAACAAAACAAACAAAAACAGAAAAAAACTGGAAGACGGTTGCCAGATTTTAGAAATCGTACCCCCTAGATTCAAGCAAAGAGCATTTGATTTTCTCCAACCTCCCTTATACATCTGAACTGGGTTGGACGATGCGGGTTCCTCCACATCACAAAAATGCTACGCCTGCCAAACAGAGTCAGAAACGCCATGAAATTTGCAAAGTAAGCTGAAAGTTAAAGACTCTGGGGGGAAAGGGTTTTCTCCAGTGCATTTAACACAATCCAACCTGATTTGCTTTGTCAAAACTCCAGAAGACTCAGATGGAGGCTTCAACAATTTCCTGGATCAAAGACTACCTGACAAACAGACCACAGTTTGTGAGACTGAAGGGTTGTGTGTCCAACCAGGTAGTCAGCAGCACAGGAGCACCACAGGGGACTGTACTCTCACCATTCCTTTTCACTCTGTACACCTCAGACTTCCAGTACAAGACAGACTCATGTCATCTGCAGAAATACTCGGATGATTCTGCAGTCGTGGGGTGGATCAGAGATGGACAAGAAGCTGAGTACAGGAAGGTGGTGGACCGCTTTGTGGCATGGTGTGGAAACAATCATCTCATCTTGAATGTGACTAAAACAAAGGAGATAATTGTAGATTTTAAGAGAAACAGGAATAAGTCAAAAACTATTTCCATCATGGGAGAAGAGGTGGAGGTGGTGCAAGAGTATAAATACCTTGGAGTTCACCTGGACAACAGACTAGAGTGGAGATGCAACTGTGAAGCCGTCTACAAGAAGGGACAGAGCAGACTGTACTTCTTGAGGAAGCTTAGGTCCTTTGGTGTTTGCAGCAAGATGCTGCATATATTCTATAAATCTGTTGTGGAAAGTGTGATCTCTTCTGCCAGCATCTGCTGGGGAAGCAGCATCAGAGCCAGGGACTTAAAAAAGCTCAACAAGCTGATAAAAAAGGCTGGCTCTGTTCTGGGGACTCCTCTGAAACCTCTGGAGATCATTGTGGAAAGAAGGATTCTTCATAAAATGAAGAACATTATGGATAACCCTGAGCATCCTCTTCATGAGACTGTCCTACAACAACAGAGTGTCTTCAGTCAGAGGCTTCTTCAAATGTGCTGTAAGACGGAGCGCTACACAAGATCCTTCCTGTCCACAGCCATCAGCATCTACAACGGCTCTTTGAAGAAACCTTCATAATATGAGCTACAACAACATTTAATTTCCCTTTGGGATTAATAAAGTATTTTTGAATTGAATTAAATTGAATTGAATTGAACCCCAAATAGCGCAGTGAATGGGGATAGCTGAACAGATCCAATGTTAGATATGGACTGAAATAGAGAATCCCAAAACCTGGACAATGATGGATATAACCAAAACATATGAGTAACAACCACTGGACCCAAATTGCAGTGGGGGCAGTTAGGATGAAGGCCAGGATAGATTTGGGTTAGTGTGTTTCTGGACCAGAGGGCTCTTTGAATTATTTTACATTGAATCACCACATTTCAGAATGGACTCCCAAGTTATCTCATTAATCTTTATTTAAAGGTCACTAGACAAGGCATCAGAAGGCATGTGTAGAATAGAGCACAGAATATTGTACAGTTTTGATACAGGTCCATTTAAGTGATCCACATCGAGAAAAGAGTCCAATAAGGTGGAACCCGGAATATCAGGGAAACTAGGGTAATTTTCACAAATGGTCCCTGGCTTGTAAATACCTAAAGGAATGTATCCATGACAAGTTAAAGAGTGAGGAAAAGTGTGTAAACGATGCAGCCTTACCATCTATATAAACGTCCTTTACAGAGATGATACTGTGTCTTGCCCAAATTGCGAACCCGAGATTTCCTAGCCATGGCGGAAACAACAGCTTAGAATAGAGTGGAGTAGAGAGGTGTAATGTGTGGGTACCCGAAAAGAGTTTGGGTATAAATAAAAGTTGGAATAAAAGAGATAATCCAGATTTTTAGCTCATAGCCCATACGTTCTGAGGAAAATACAGGGATGAATGTAAAGAGGCAGTAGCACACAAACATTTCTCCATCTGCAGCCATCATGGCTTCTAATCCACCAAGGTCCTTACTCTTTTGCAAAATAGTTTTGCGCAACCTAGGGGGTTTCTTGGGCCATAAGAACTGATCACTACCGAGATGAGACTAGCTGAACTGACAGAATATACAATGCCAAATAGACTTCTGACATTGCGGAATGAGTGACGGTTTTTGATAAAACCAGTCTGGTCAGGATTAGTAATACTAAAATGTCTCAAGACAGATCAAATTTAGCCAGAACTTTAACATCTGCTCAGAGCAGCAAAATTGGACAATAACTATTGCACAGGCACAAGTCTTTCTTCAATATAAATGAAATGGCAGTCTGTCGCAATGAAAGTGGTAAATTACCAGAACAGAAAGATTTGTTGAATATACTGAGCATCAGAGGGGCAGGTTTAGCAGCAAAAATGCAAAATAATTCCACAAGGAATCCATCGGAACCAGGACATTTGGCCTTTTGTATGGATTGTAAAGCTGTTAGTATTTCGTTGACAGTGAGGGGTGTTTCCGAGCGACCAACTCTTTCAGGATGAAGTTGACGTAGATTGATTTGGTCAAAGAAACTCCTGACGCATAATTCAGAAGAACATTCTGCTTAGTATTGGAAGAAATACATTTATTTTAAATTCATCATTATTTCGCTTGCATGCACACCAGCCATTAATCATGGAGGCACCTCTACTGACATGTCAATAGAGGAAGCATCAGATATATGAACTTCAGCAATCTTTTAGGTGGTAGCTGAGTGCCAGATCTGGTGGGCGAACACTTTGCTACTACTTGATCTAGTCAACGGTTCTACTGCAATATCTGACAACAAGATATCAAACCCAGCTTTCTTTAACAGTAACTCCTTAATTAGGTCTGCGTCTGGGAAACGGGTCAGTCTACCCTGTAGATCAGAGATAGAAGCAGTCCAACAGGAATGTGAAGCTATTTTCCTCCAAAAGGCAGAACGTGCTACACATTCACCATACAAAAGGACTTAAATGTCTCCCACACGTCTCGTCCGTGGAGACGTTCGATGTGATTTTATTTCAGATAAAGAGGTCTATACGGTCATTCATAAGCTAAATTAATTCCAGGTCTTTAAATAGTAAGTGTGTTTAAGTGACATGGAGAGCGTGTTGTGGATCTTCCCGGAGAGGATAAGTCCAGGACAACAGGGGCATAGTCACAGATAAAAGCATGCATGAACAAAGAGAAGCAAACTGTTGTCAGTGAGACAGACATCTATACGAGAGAACGTGCCGTAGACCAGAGAAAAAAAAGAAAATTGTTGCGTATCTGGATTTTTTGTAAAATCGCATATTGTTTCATAAAAAGCTGTATGGTCTTTGATGAGTGTCTCCAATCTTTGACTGTAACTGATGACTGAAAACAATACTTTCTTCTAGTCACATATCAATAACATCACACATACTGCTTACTTTCACCTTAGAAACATTAAAGGTCTTCGTCCATCTCTCTTCCCTGATACAGCATCCATCCTTGTCAATAGACTCGTTATTTCATGTCTTGATTACTGTAACTCCCTCATATGGTCTCCCCCAATAAAACATTAACAAGCTACAACTACAACAAGCTACCTCCAAAATGCTGCAGCCCGGATCATTACCAGAACATCCTCCATTTAACACATCATCCAGTTCCTGCAGCAGCTCCACTGGCTACCAGTTCATAATCAATTGCATTCAGTTCAAAATCCTGCTTCTCACTTTTAAATCTGTCCATAACCTGGCTCCCCTTTATCTCTCAGAAGTCCTTCATCTCACCACACACTCCCTCTCCTTTAGGTCCTCCTCATCCACCCATCTTACGGTCCTTTCTGGTGTCTTAGCGCCATGGGGATGGGCTTTAAGCCTCTCTGCTCCTCATCTTTGGAACCAACTTCCCTTTGACCTCTGTAACATTCACTTTCAACCTTCAAATCCAGACTTAAGACCTCTTTAGAATTTCATTTACCATCGATTTTTTCCTGATTGTTTTAGCTTTATTTCTGTCGCATTGTCTAGTTTCGTTTTCTGTTTTGCTATATTGCTTGTGGTAATTGTTTGTTTACAGCTTTCCTTGTGTCTAGACAGGCATTTTCAAATAAAATGGATTATTATTATTAAAATACTGAAACATCTCAGAAGATTTTGTGCGGTAAACATGAAACTAACTTTCTAAGATGTCACAAAGACAATACAGTCACAGCCTACGCTCCCAGGATTTTATTTCTTTCAGTGTCCCCTCAGTTTTGCACAGAATTTCTCAGTCTTCCGGGAATACAATGCACCAAGAATTATTGTCCGGTTTGAACCTACTGAGACATTTAAAGCACATTTGATAGAAAATAGAAAACTCATCATTTTAAGTCTGTTCTTGTTTTTTTTAACTTAGTTCTTTTGTGAATGTCAAGGTAATGTTTTATGTCTAAATAAAATTAAATAAATAACTATTTTCTGGCTCCGGTGTGGTGGAACTGATCCTAGGGACTCATAGCTGTCTTCTTTTAAGATCAATAAACAAAAAGCAGTTTTTCACAGGAAAAGCACACTATTATACATCAAATAATTCCCACATTACAAAAAAATCCACAAAAATAACCTTAACTTGCTTAGTAAAGCTTAGTGAAATTTCAATGGATGAGTTAAACTAAGAAGTTAAAAAGTCAAAGCTTATAGGACTTCAGTCCTTTGCCATCACAAAAAATGTGTTCACTTTCTCAGCCTACTATTTCTAATTATTCGACTGAAAATATTATTTTTATTTGTAACATGCCCACTTAAATTACTCCTACCCTCCTTCGGCTGTTCATACTGACCAAAACAAACAGAGAACTTTAATTACTAGGGAGCGAGGAGAGCAAGATAGTGGCTAAGAGCAGGATGTGCTGTGAGTCCTATAGAACATGACAGCGCACAAAAAAACACACAACTATTGTGCTCAGTTAAAAATAAGCCAATAAAACCTAGCCAAATACTGAATACAATTTAAAATATTTCCCGTTGTGTTTTTTTCCTCATCAAGGACCACCTGGACAAGGAAACTGTTGACATTCTGATGAGCTACACTGACGAGTCTTTTCAGAGTTGTTATGGGAAAACCACAGAAACCAGTGGCCACTCCAACATCAAAGCAGACAATGTCTGAATGCTCAGTACCACCACCTCCCCAGATAAGAAATACACAGATATTTTAGACTCGAAATTCCGCAGCAGGCCCCTAGGGAATCGCTGGAGCACAGCACGGAACAGGTGGCAACACCTACGGCTGAGAACAAGACGCTCAAGAAAAGTATACAAAATCTCAGTGAAACGATGATGCAGCTCTCTAGCGACAACAGAAAATGCTGGACGTCCAGCCGAGGAGCATGCGGGACACCCTGTTTTCTCCTGCATTCCTGACCGCACAGATGAAAACTCAGAGACCACCATGTGAGATTTCCTCCAGTGGCAGCTGAAAGTCCCGAGCGACGCTGTAGAAACCATCCTATTCCATCATGCGCATCATCTGGAAGTGAAGCAGCTCGACCACTGCCGGCCGCGACCTATTGTAGCATAGTTCAAACATTTCAAACAGAAAGATCAGGTCAAAAGCTGTGGTACTGCGTGGTACAAACTAAAGTGTGAACGATCAGTTCCAAAAGGGGATCCTTGACCACCAACATGCTCTTGTTCCTGTGAGGAAGAAGCATATTATGAAGGGAGCTCGCACTGTGGTCATGGTTGACAGGCTTTATCTAAATGGGCAGCTGTTCCAGGATCGAGAGATTATTCTGTGGCTTTACTGACTACAACTGCAGGTACGATTAAACAGTAAACACCAATTAGACAATAGGTTAGGTTTATTGGATTTTAGTAACTTTATAGTTTTTTTTATTAACTTTTTTTTTAGTTCTCATTGTATTCAATATTTTCACTGTGAATGTGCTTTTGATATGTGCGTCTCTCCAGACACCCAGTTTTTATTTTCTTTCACTTCTTCACACAAAAAGACACATAGGAGGACACAATTAAAAGTTAGTTCAGACCTTATACTTAATTAATGATATGACTTCAATAAGATTTGTCACATGGAACTAACATTGAATTGGAAATTAGAAATGTTAAAAAGCCTAAAATTTGGACACGGTGTGTGGCGTAGCGATGGAGTGCGTGACCCATATATGAAGGCTTCAGCCCTCTACACAACTGTTCCTAGTTTGAGTCCTGACCCTGGAGCCCTGTGCTACATGTCCTCCCCCTCTCTTCTTAACATTTTCTGTCTGCCCACTTTCAAATAACAAAAAAATAAATAAAATAAAAACTGATCACTACCTAGGTGAGTCTAGCTGAACTGGCAGAATAAACATTGTCAAACAGACAAAAAAAGTAATAAAATAAAGGCCACTTATGCCACGAAAAGAACAAGAAAATCTAAAATAAAAGCATAAAATCTGAGACAAACTTAGGTAACCTACATATTCAAATCTGGACTGAATGAACTAAGTACATTGGCATTTCCTCATTTTTATTTAGCTAACTATAATTCCAAAGAAAGAGGAGCAGCTACTATATGCTGCTGATGTGTTGCTTCTTTTTAAAAATGCAAACCGAAATTACAAAGAGACAATAACCCTAATAAATAAGGTCTCAACAATTTCAGATTACTCAAATAATTGGAACAAATCAAATGTCCTTCTTATCTCTTTCTATCCATTCCTTTAAAGATTGGAAACATCAATATTTCTAACAGGCTGAATGAACTGACACTTTTAAATTATATGCCGTTACTCAAATTAAAAGAAGATGACCTCACATGATGTAGAACTCATTGGAAAAGTGTCTGCAATTTAAATGGTGGTCCTCCCTAAATATGATCCCAGTTAAACATCTTAGGTTCTATCAAATCAGGTTTTTATGGATATCTAAACCTCTAAGCATGAGTTTAAAAACTTTACAAAGGCTCAAAGTTTAGGAGGACTAGAACTTAAAAACCTTTATAAATAGAACCGTGCACACAAATGACAAAAAATCTTAAATTGATTTTGAAAAAATTCATCAGTCTTTCAGTGTTTAACCCTTTCTCTCTCCTAGACATGGCGATTGACTGAGCCTTTACTGTAACTAACTCTATGTGCTCTCTTTCAGACTCTAACCTTGAAAACTGGCTCAGAGTTTATCTGTTCTTTCTTTCTAGGTGAAACGACTAAAGGAGCTACATCCATTAACATTTACTTTTCCTTCCCATAGAAAGTACTCCTAGATCAGTGCTTCTTTGTTCTCTTTGTGTCTCTGCCCTGTTCTCTCAAACTCCCAGTCAGTCGTGGCAGATGGCCGCTCACACTGAGCCTGGTTCTGGTTCTGCTGGAGGTTTCTTCCTGTTAAAAGGGAGTTTTCCTGTCGCTACATGCATGCTCAGTATGAGGGATTGCCGCAAAGTCAACGCCGGGGACTGTCTACTGTCTCTACATGCTCATCCAGGAGGAGTGAATGCTACAAATCACTGACTCGATGCAATCTGCTGGGTTTCCTTAGACAGAAAACTTTTTATCCAATTTGAATAAATAACTGAATCTGACTGCACTGTTCAATCATTAGGATTAATGGGAATGTATGTACCTGACTTTTGTGAAGTGCCTTGAGACGACGTATTGTGAAATGGTGCTATATAAATAAACTGAATTGAATTGAATCAGGCGGTCTATTGATAGAAATGGAAAAAAAAACTATGTAAGGAAATCTATATCTGAGATATTCCATTTGTCAACCTGTTAATTCAGCAGCACAGCTGTTTTAAAAGCCTCAATATCAGTACATCTCTGATATTCCATCACTTAGAGGGCATTCAGTATTTGATGGAAAAGATTTAATAACTTTTAAGGTTTTAAAAGATTCATATGTCATTGTTACGGCTGGTGGCCATATGTGTTTGTTTTGTAACCTTGTCAACAGAGTGGCCGGCTGGTGTCGCTGCAAAGCTCCGTTTTCTTTGTTGCAGTAGCGCTGTTTCTGTTGGGCTCGGATCTCTTCTTCTCTCCTCCTGCTGGACGTCCCTGGGAGCTCATGTTGGACTGTTAATTTCCTGTTTCCGCCAATGCACCGCCAATCACCGAAGAGATCACCCTATATAAACTCTCTGCACCTGTCACTAAGGACGGCTGTAATTCAGACTGAACAGCTCTCCTCGTTTGTTCTGGGTGTCTTGAAACCATTGACTTTGGTTGTTCGCATGCTTGCTTGTTGGTTAGCTTGCTTGATTGTTAGAACCTTTTTTTTAACTTGGCTCTAAGGACTTTGTTGAAAGCTTGTTAAGCTTTTCTTTGAGTTGTTTGTTTACTTTAAATAGGGACTAAAGCTTTTCAGTCCCCTTTTTTTTGTTAAACTTGTTTTAAGAACGAACCAGTGGCAAATTAGCTTCTTGTCCCGACTATTGTGGCATTATTTTTAGTTAAATTAATGGTTGTGTATTTTGTTGTTAATTTGGTATTTTGGGTTTTACCTCCTTTTTAATGGTTTGTACTTGTTAAGTACCCTCCTTTTGTTTTGTTTTGTATTTTGTCAAGAAAAAGAGAAACCTTAACTGAAAAGCAATAAACTGCTCTTTTCTTTCACAAAACCAATAACATCTGGTTTAAATGTTTACTTCCTGCTACCCCTGGCTGAGTTGAGTCGTAACAGTCATTGATTAAAAAAAGGTAGCTAAACAAACACAGAACTTCCTCTAGTAATAACAAGCTTCCTTAAATTTTGACCTCCAAAGTCATTCTCAAAGCTTACATAGAACTTTCAAAAATAGATTTAACACTGTCACTCCCTATCAGTAAAAGGGACCATGATTTATCTTCTCTTACAGACCTAAATAAAATCCTTACACAGGAAAAGAATGTTTTAAATAGGTTTTTTTACATGCTCTCTTGGACTGCCCATCTGTCTATGCCTTCTTGCTAAAGGTATGTGATGACTTATGCATGTGCCTAGAATATACAGTTTCAGTCTGCCCCTCACATTTCCATCACAATAGTGGATTTGGAATCGAGTAGATGTCACACCCTTCTTGCAGTTCGAAACAGTCAGTCAGTCATTTTCTACCGCTTATTCCATAGTGGGTCGCGGGGGAGCTAGTGCCTATCTCCAGCAGTCTATGGGCGAGAGGCAGGGTACACCCTGGACAGGTCGCCAGTCCATCGCAGGGCAACACACAAACAACCACGCACACACTCATTCATACACCTAAGGGCAATTTAGAGTTACCAATTAACCTAACAGTCATGTCTTTGGACTGTGGGAGGAAGCCGGAGTACCCGGTGAGAACCCACGCATGCACAGGGAGAACATGTAAACTTCATGCAGAAAGACCCCCGGCCAGGAATCGAACCCAGGACCTTCTTGCTGCAAGGCAATAGTGCTACCAACTGCGCCACCGTGCAGCCCAGTTCGAAACATTGCAAAAAAAAAAAAAAAAAAAAAAACACTTAAGAACTTGAAGAATCAAAGGAGTTTAAAACGACAACTTAGTAGAATACAAGAGGCAAAACTAAAATGCATTCTATTTATTGAGATGCAGGCGTTCGTTTCTGCTCTCCTATGATCCTACTACAGCAGTTGATAATAATCCTAAGGTTGGAAATGCTGGCCTCAAAGTTGACACAGTAGAAAACTTTGGACTGATAAGCTCATGGTCGACCAGATAACTGCAAGCTGCCCACGTCCTGTGGCTTTAAATGAAGCCCAAATCATTACCCCAGCAGTCCTTGTTCTTGACAGTAGGTATGGGGTGTTTATGCTGATCTGCTATGTTTGGTTTTCTTCAAACATGTTCTAAATGTCTTGCAGCTCATTTGGATGCACTTTTGCAAATACCAGGTTGAGCAGTCACATTCTTAAAGAAAAGTCTTCCTCATTGAACCTTAGCAAAAATATTTTCTGTATTATTATGTAGTTAGGAACTTTAACATTTAAAGTGCTGAGATGGGCATGTGAAGTATGAGACAGATCGCTTCGGTTTTCTTGCAATTTCTCAGAGTACTGCCCAGTACCTAGTGCTGAGTTACAGGGACATTCTCTCTTGGGAAGACTTGCAGCCATTTCAAATGTTTTCTGTTTATGCAAACTCTTTCTCTTTGTAGAATGGTGAACTTCAAATAGTTTGGAAATACCCTCATAACCCTCCCAAGATTGATGGGTAATAACACTTGCTTCTCCAAGATCATTGCTGTTGTCTTTCTGCTCTGGCATTGTGCTAACTCACGCATGTGTACATTTCAGAGACATTTCAGAGAAGCAGGGTATAGTTTTTTTTGTTTGTTTTTTTTTTTTACTTTGGGCTTTTTGTGTTTAACAATTAATCAGTATGAGATATTTACACTGGGAATGATTCTTTAACTAATATCAGGCCAGATAATCTTCATTATTTCTCAATTGGTAAAACCCTAGAAATAGAAAGGAGTGGACTGTTATCAACCTGATTAACATGCAGGACTTTTAACCTGTCTCGCTCTATGTTAATTTGTACAAGCTAGGTATTAAAATTAAGCCTTCATTTCTTTAATCACTATAATACTTGCAAGAATCTTGAGCTTAATTGCAGCAGCACTTCAACACAAGAACAGTATTGTTGTTCAGTAGGAAGAAAGCAAGGCTCGTATTGTATTTAATCTATTCTAAGGACGAAAAATAAGAAAAGTAGTTCACATGTGCACAAGCTAATTTAAATTGGCTGTTTACATACAGTAAATGCACAGTGATTCTTGCAGTTAAAGCAAAACCGAGGAAATGCATCAACACAACGGCTAAAAAACCTTCCCTACGAGCAGCTACGCTTTTCTGTTTGTGATTCCTGCAGTGCTGAACTCCCAAATCAAGCTGTGCTGAATGTTTTTCATCATTCGAGGCTCTCCCACAAGTCTTCATGAAGCAAGAATAAATTGAACTGAAGGCTAAGGCTCTTTCTAAACCAGCCCTGGTAGAGTGGGGGGAAAATATAGCAATATACTATAGACTCTGGGTGTATTACTTAACGTGTTACTGAAAGTCATCCACAAGCAAAGATGCAAGGACAGTATAGAATAAATGTTTTTAAGACATGTCAGAGGTAATGGATCTTCTTGAAATGGAAAAAAATTGTTTCATTTTAATTTAAAAGTAAATAGGACCAAAAACATTCAGTGGCATTTACTCAAAATTAGACTTGGGCACATCCATTCATTAAACTTAGCTAAATTCAACACACATTTCTAAAGGAAGAGTGACCCTTTTCCAGTTCTTGTTTCTCAGCTAGAAGATTTTTTTCTGGACAAAGGGATAAATTGATCCACGAGAAAAATGTTAGGAGTTGAATGTCTTTCTTTTAATAAGGCATTTGTACAAAAACCTTTTTATTTTTCAAATCATTATGATTTAGAGACCCCAATTCTTCAACAATCAGACTACGATAATTTCATTAAAATATTGCATTTAAAAAATTTTTAAAGGTAAAACTAGGAAAAATCACAATAATTTTTCTTTTAACTTTTTTTGGCCCCTGACTACTTTCAACTTGATTGGAATTCACTCAGTTCAGATCCACTGTTATGGAAGTGGAGCAGTCTCTCTCTACTTGTAAGGATGACCTTCTGAGAGCCAAAATCAAGACTATGCCAAAGGAGGTGGCATATGTGAGAATTTATAATCCAGAACATCGTTATAATAATCTATGCATTCTTGGTGTGCCTGAGGAAAACATCTTGTCTACAGCGGACATGTTTCATTTTGAAAGTACTGCCAACTGAAAATGACCCAATTGTTATTTCTGATCATGCACGACCTAGTGTTGATGTCAAACGTTTAACGCAGTCTTTTTTACTGCACCCTGCAGGTCCAACTATTTGCTGTTCTCAGATGAGGCATTTGTTACCTTTATCAACTCAACAATTAATGAATATATAGCCTTTAATGATGTGACACTGTCACAAGGTCATTGCTATGGACATCTTTCAGATTTCCTTCTCTGTTCATTCCAGTAAGACTGTAAAGCTACACTTCAAAATCTAATTACACAAATGTATCACATAGAGAAATTGTAGCTGACCTAACTCTTGATATCAAAGTAACCTTGTCACATGTTCTTTTCATGCTCAAAACCTAATAGCAATTGGAACCAGTACTCAACAGATCTTTTGAAAGCTCTTGGAACTCAGATTTGCATGAACCCCAACTTCACTATCTTTGGGCTTCCAGTCAATACTGTACTGACTGACCCTGCTCATTCTAAAATATTAGCGTTTACATAATTTTCAGCCAGGTGTCATATGTTGCTCCTTTGGAAATCCTAAGAGGCACCGGTTTCAAGATGTTGTGTCATTTCTAAAGTTGGAGAAGATAGGTCTAACAACAAAGGGCAACTGTGGAAAATGTGATCAGATATGGAGCTCTAGTGAGCTATTGCAAGTCATTGAACATCTTACCATCTGACTGATATGATCACCCCCACCTCCTAATGTGCGTGGTGTGTGCATAAATGTTCGTTTTTTATTGGTTTGACCACTACAAATTAGATCCTAAATTGTAGTATGTTAAGAAATGGTTGCTTACTGTATGTTATTTGTATGAAAGAAATATGATGGAGAATAGACCGTATTGTGTCTGCAAATGAATTTGTCTGTAAAGGATTTTTCTCTTTTCCATCAATAAACAAATTATTTAAGAAAACAAAAAAATCGACAAGCTCAGATAGATTGACATCATCATAGACATGTCTGCTGAGCTCTCCATGGCTGTAAAATGACAACTTTACATCATCCAAGACTATAAACAAGATTTTGGTCATAAAATGCTGAAACAGCAAAACTGTACTAAAACGTTTTAAGTCTTCTCCCCAATGTCGTATATAAACCTTTTTCCCTGACAACCATCAGCAATATGTACCATCCATAAGAAACAACTGCCTCATTGTCTTCAACACTTTTGCTGAACAAGCTAAGGCATCAAATGCTTAAACTGCTGAACTTTTCAAATCTACTTTGAGGGTTGCATTTACATCTTTTACCCTAGCAGTCACCGCCGAGATGTGCCGCCCATAACAAATGGCTGCCACATGTTTAAGAAGCTCAGCTTGCTAAAAATATTGACGTTTTAAATCTTGTTTGAATATCAATAGCAGAAAATGCAACTAAAAAGTAATACACTTTTACAATATATTCCTAGAGGGTGGCATTTACACCTTTTACCATAACAGCCAACGCTAAGATGTGCTCTTCATTGGCAAAGACTCCCTCAGGGTTGTTTGAAAGCAAGTCATCCACAAGTCTTACAAGAGTCCTTTACTTTTAAAAAGTTTATATTCATCCCTAACAAGTCCCATATAAACATTCCAGCCTTACAGTTGTCTGTTGTACACCACACACGATGAATGAGAATAACACTTGAGTGAACCAACATCTTGAATTAAATTTTAATCAGATGTTTAAGTAGGATCTGTTAACAAATACATTATTTCATGTTATCAAGGTTTAACAAATATTGACTAATATGTTTGAATAAAATTTAAGTCATTCAAATGCCTATTATTTGATAACTATGACATTTGTAGTTCTCAATACAGTGGTATTAAGAACGCTAACTTAATAACTTAATGAATGGCCCTAGAATAATAAATCCAAGAAATGTATGGACATATGCTTTGATGTATAAATCAGGATAACTGTGTAATGTCTTCCCTTTCTGTTAAATAAAATGAAATAACTCACAACCCTTTTTTATTTTCTTTGGTATGGCCCTTCGAAAAGTATTGAAATTTGTCAAAGTTGTAATGCGCAGGTCAGACCTGAAAGAAAACTGCAACATGATACTGGCCTGAAAACCCTTCTCATTTCATCTCTAGAATTAATGGAACTGAAAGTAAATTCAACCTTCTTATCAATACAAATCATTATTCTGACTAATAATGTGTGTAAATTACACCAGCAGTGACTCAATTAACAGCGTTGTGGAACCCTCCTGATTTCCCTTCATCTAATCATTTAAGTTTATTGTTTCTGCAGTGTTAGATGTTTATCACCAACTCATGCTGTGACATCTGAGCTCTAACCTCGGGCTTCAGCCTAATCACGAACCACAGACAGCGGGGAAGGAACAGGCTCAGGTTCAGGCTACCCTCTCACAGCACCACCTCCCTTTCCCCTTTCATTGTCTCTGTCTACATCAACTCACCCTCTGCTTCAACTTGAATTTCACACCCTCATGGCCTGTTTTTTTCACAAATCTTAGGAGGATATGAAGTGTGCTTTTTAATCAGAGACTTCTAAGACTCATGGTGGATTGAAGCCACGTCTGGGCTTGCACATGATCCCCAATCCTTTGATTTTTCTGAGAAATGCCCTATTGCAGCTTGACCTCTGAGGCAGACTGCAAGACATTGTGACAATAGAGACAAAGGGTTCAGCATGTCATCTGGATTTAGTTGGAAAGCAAGTATAAGGCAAGTGTTTGTTTCCAACCTACCTAAGAACCTTACCAATTACTCTGCAGTCCATGTTGTGCTGTTTTTCTGTGCCTTTTCACACCTCACATTTTTAGTTGGCACCATGTGACTGGCTGTGGGTTTAATTTCTCACATACCATTACATTTCTTTTTGTCATTGTAAGCTGGTTTACAGCAAATAACAGTGCAGAAATGATAAAAATAAAACAAAAGAATGTGCTGCTGCATTGGCATAACATCATTATATGTGTGAAACAACAAGCATAAATGCAATATGTTTGCAGTCACTGCTTCTCACTGAAACCATGCATGTTTTCCTTTAGAAACAGACGTCCATCAAGATGGAACAAGATTACAATGTATTTTTAAAGTCAAAATTCCAGGATGAATGGGTGAATTGCATGTTTAACTTATGGATGAATGAATTGGGTGCTAAATAAGTAGATGGATGGATGAATTAGATATTCAAAAGATGGATGGATGGATGAATTAGATATTCAACAGATGAATGGATGGATGAATTAGATATTCAACGGATGGATGGATTAGATATTCAACGGACGGATGGATGGATGGATGGATGGATGGATGGATGGATGGATGGATGGATCAATGGATGGATCAATGGATCGATCAATGGATCGATCAATGGATCGATCAATGGAATAGGAAAGGGAATATAAGCTGGAAATAAACTGCTTCAGACTAACATAAATCAGATTTCATGCAATTCATCTCTAAATAGGAACCCTGCTGTAACTAAAAAGTCCTCAGTGAAAAAGTTGATACAATAGCAAACCAAGAAAATTCATGTATATAATATAAATAACAGGAACAGTTTACAGCAAACCACTTAGCTAGAGGTATGTAAACACAACAGAACCTTCTCCTGTCCTCCAACATTGAATGAAAAAACTATTTTGTGTTTGAAATGAGTAAAAGCCCCCAGAGTTTGAGCACCCATGTTGCTTTGTGTTCCAGGTTCGACTTTCACTGAATGCAGCATGCTGGAGAGCTTTTAAGGGTTGACCACCACTGTGCTGAGCCCTCACCGCTGTGTTGTTTCTGTGCTGCTCTTCATGAGATCATCTGTCTGTCAAACAGTGTGAGATCACTGCAGAAAACAGGTCTGTTTACTGGTTGAGAAACTTTTTTTTGTTTCCTGTGGAAAATCCTTGCTCAAAAGCAATAACTGCTAAAGCTTCTAGATGTCATAGCAGCGACAGCACACTGGCAACTACATATATAAATATTTGTTTGGGTGATAAAAGATGTATTTCTACAGCAGGAATTCACAAAATTCTTTTTTAAACTGTCTTGGAAAAAAATTATATTGATGACATCACACAAGGCACCTTGGATGAACAATGCACAACTACATTAAAGGTGATCAACTGGCATTAGAAATCTGAAAAGACTTTTTAAAGAAAAAGAAACATACATGTTTCATCATTTTCAATTGTTCTGATGGACATTTTCCCTGAGGAAAGAGGCAGTGTTCCAGTAGCAAGGGGTTGAATCTCACATGTTTGAACCATTCCCAAGTCTGTGAGACTCCAATGAACCACAGTGACAGCCATTATCAACAAATGTGGAACAGTGGTGACCCTTACCAGGAGAGGCTAACCTACCAAAAGCACATCAACAACTCAGCCAGGAGGTCACAAAAGACCTCAGAAAATCTTGCTTCCCTCAGTTAAGGTCAGTATTCATGATTAACTGGAATGATGGTGATGGTACAGGCAATACTGTTGACTGGTATAAATGGGTTCTTTCTGCCTGACGATTATTGTTGGTGGCAGTAAATGCAGCACATCTTTAAATCTTAACAGAATATTTTGGTTGGACTTGAAAATATTGTTTTAGAACTACTAAGCTTGAAATGATTGCTGCATCTTCAGTAAGAATATATGCAGCAATCTGGGTATTCCAGTATGTTCTGGTCCTCTTTGTGAGTGTTGGAAGATTTGTACATGAATTAACATTGCGTAGTTTAAAAAGATTATTTATCCTTATGATTTACCATTAAAAGACATTTCCATTTATTTAGTTTGGTGAACTTTGATAGAAGTGGTTTGAATACTTTTCACATTTTTCTTTGAAGTACTTTTATGAACTATTAACAGAATTGTCATCTTGTCTTAGAGTTGCATTTGGGTGGTTGATATGCAGACTGAGCAGGAACTTGTATGCGTGGGAAGCAGTGTGTTTGCACCCCAAACAATCTTCGTGTCCTTGAATGCCAAATGTGGATGTGTGTGCTGTATCAGTATCTGGACAGAACCAGTTTTATTCAATAGGACTTGTATTTGTGAAACTGTGTGTAGCCACACCCACGATGTTGTAACATGAGTGTCTTTTTTTTCTTTCCTTTAATAAAAGGCTGTGACACAGGGCAGCTGCTCTGAGAGAATGGACTATCTCTCCCTGGCCAGCCAAAGATAGAATGAAAAAGAGGCATGTTTTCCAGAACCTTTAAAAAAAAAAGTAAAATAAAAAGTGTGGTATAGCACCTTTTTTCTGACACAAAAAAATAAAAATGTCAGTGCAACCAAATGCCTTTGGTCATATTGGACCAAAGGTTTACCTTTCTGACTAACATGTAAATTCCATATTGGGTAGAAGACCAACACTTGACATCACCACCATGAAACGTGGTAGTAGCATCATCAAGATGTGGGAATGGTTTTTTCTCAGCAGGGGTATTAAAACTGATTAGAGTTGATAGAAAGATGGATATATATGAATACAAGGCAATCCTGGAAGAAAACCCATAAGAGGCTGAGAATGACTTGAGATCAGTTCAGAGGTTATTCATTCAGCAGGACAATAACCGTAAACATACAACCAAAGCTACAAGGACATTTTTTTCAAACCAAGCATAAATATGCCTACTAGTGCCAAAAATAAATAAATAAATAAAAACCTGCATCTCTTTTCTGCTGACCATGGTTATATCTGGAGCAGTTTGTTGAGGTGCTAGGCTAAAAGTAGTGTGCTTACTCTTTGTTTTGATATGACTCAATAATTCAGGTCACAACATATTTTGGTGGGGTTCGACTTAATCAGGTGCAGACAGGAACCTAAAGGAAAACCTGTTCCCCAACATCAAAAACACAAAATTATGTTCTAAATGTCAAAAAACTTAATGACTAGTGTTTAAGCTTCTCTGTGCAGCTCTCTCCTACATCAAGAGCTATCTGAGGATATAGGAGCAAAGCTAACATAATGGGTCGCATGACAAGGAGCAGCTGCAACCTTCCTCCCTCTCTTTCATCTTTATCATAAAAGGTGAAAAGAGCTTATATCCTAAGCAGAAAACCCAGATCTTATTAACAGAATAATTTGATACCTTGGATCAAACCAAATAATTCCTACCTCATACATTTAATAACTTTAAGGCACTCTCTTGCAGATTTGTGAAGAGGTAGTTGTTATACCTCCATTTTATTTTTAGAAATGAAAGCTTCACACTTGCTGCTCAGTGCTGTGGTGTTCTAGCTTCCTGCTTTCATTCTTGTTCCCTTCACAACTACAACTGAAAACAGCAGTAAACCTCCCCCTCAAGCACCTACATCTCACTGATTTCTGCAAATTCCAAAAGCATCAAAAGACCGGTGCTCTCCCTCTCCTTGCAGTTTCATACTCCTTCCTCATATCACCTATCCCATGCTCTTGCTCAGCTTTCTCCTCATCCTCGATGTATCACCAGTCCTGCCTCATAGTTGGAGACAGGTAATCAATATCTGCGGCTTTGCGCTCCAAGTCTTATTGACTTTGTTTTTCAGGAAGACTCCATAAAGAGTCACTGGGGGGATTCTGTCACTGCCTGTTTCTGCCCCTGACATTAAAACCTCCTCTGTTGCCACCTAAGAGTAAAAGTTAAGAACAAACTCTATCTGCCTGAGTGATCACTGGAATACCAAACAACAGTGAGCGAAGTCGGCAAGGCCACTCTCCACCTGTGAGAGAGACCAAGTTGAACACTGTGTGAAGAGAATAAAAATAGCGTGTCGGGTCCTACAAAGATCCAGGGAACACTGATGTGGCTTTAGATTTGAGGCTGCAGTATGTGTAGCTGATTCCCAGAGATAAGCTACAGGGCAGCTCTTGAATTAAAGGAGCTGAGAAATTTTTTTTTTTTTTGCTCTCTCTGTCTTTACTAGAGCACAAAATAAAAGTAGCGAAATATCCCCAAAACTTGAGAGGTTGTTGAGTAATACTGTAATATATATATGGGTGCTAGGAAGCCACTTTAAGATGATAACTTGATTCTGGAACCATTACAGTGTGGTTCTTCATGATTTTTTATTTCGTTAACATATTTGCAGGACATATCAAATTTGTTGTAAATCATAACAGTACTATATATTAGAGTTTCTGATACTATATATTTAAACACATTCTTTTACAAAAGTAAGGTAACCGTTTAAAAGGGGCTGTCTACAGGGCTCCAACACAGCTGGGAAATTCAGGAATTTGAATTGTTTTCCAGGTTTCAAAATGTTTTGTTTCGTTTCGTCGTCTTCCGCTTTATCCAGGACCGGGTCGCGGGGGCAGCAGACTCAGCAGAGACACCCAGACGTCCCTCTCCCCAGACACCTCCTCCAGCTTCTCCGGGGGGAGCCCAAGGCGTTCCCAGGCCAGCCGAGAGATATAGTCCCTCCAGCGTGTCCTGGACCGTCCCCTGGGCCTCCTCCCGGTGGGACGTGCCTGGAACACCTCCGGAGGAAAGCGTCCAGGAGGCATCCGGTATAGATGTCCGAGCCATCTCAACTGGCTCCTCTTGATGTGGAGGAGCAGCGGCTCTACTCCGAGCACCTCCCGGATGGCCGAGCTCCTCACCCTATCTCTAAGGGAGTGCTCGCCCACCCTACGGAGGAAGCTCATTTCAGCCGCTTGTATCCGGGATCTCATTCTTTCGGTCATGACCCAAAGTTCATGGACATAGATGAGGGTAGGAACGTAGACCGACAGGTAAATTGAGAGCTTCGCTTTTCGGCTCAGCTCTCTCTTCACCACAACGGACCGGCACAGCCCCCCCCCCATTACTGCGGCAGCCGCACCGATCCGTCTGTTGATCTCCTGCTCCAGAACCATGGCCTCTGACTTGAAGGAGCTGATCCTTATCCCAGCCGCTTCACACTCAGCTTCGAACCGCCCCAGCGCATGCTGTAGGTCTTGGCTAGAGGGGGCCAGGAGGACCATGTCATCTGCAAAAATGAGAAAGGAAATCAACTGGTCCCCAAACCAGACCCCCTCTGGCCCTTGGCTGCACCTAGAAATCCTGTTCATAACTTTTATTTTTTTACTCACACTCATTGAATAAAACCATACCATTAAATGCACCAAGGACTGGCTGAGAATTATGAAATGGCAAATCCAGCACCAAGTCAAAGCCCAGATCCTGATCTCAATTAGATGCTGAGATGACTTGAAATAGCCTCAACATGCAAGAAAACCTTCAAACATCTCACAGTTGGAAGTGAGACAGAGCTAAATATTTAAGGGTACGTCCTAAATTCATTACACTACAATAAAAAACCTTAAAATGCCTTAAAAGGGAAAGAGTATATACACCATGGTGTAAACGTGTCAACCTTTTAAAGAAATGGGCAGATTAGCTTATAGGACCCGACCTTTAGCCAGCTTTGGCTCCGGGTCCTCCCTGCAGGTTTAAACTATTGACATTTTAGAACAACTATCTCTACTTGTACGGCAGGCTGCATGGATGATATTCCTATTTTTGTATAACAGAGTCCCAGATTCCTTCCGGGCTTTGGCAGCACCCTGAGATGCAGCAGAGTTTGACTGATCTCTTTCACCACAAAATATGGCCTGTGCAGAGGTAACACACACACATCTGGCCACATCATTCAGATACAAAACTATTCTAGGTGACACACACATCCCCTCTGGCGAACATGTGGAATAATCCCATTAAGGGAAGGTCCAGAGCTCGTTGATGTCACAATGACGGGGGGAAGAACCAGGTGACAAAGCTTTGAGGGATAAGAGGGATCATGTTAAGTTCCTTTTGCGTAAGATGTATGAGATATGCAAAGCAGTAGGCTTTGCAGGATAGCCACCAAAAACTCAGAACATGCTTCATTAGCAAGAGGGGAGGCGGGCACGAGAGGGGCGATGGAGTGCCTGGATGTAGGATAAGTGCTAACGAAGAGCCATGCTGTCATTCAAACAGCTGCTGGAGCTCTTCATGGGGATCTGCACCTCAGGAGATCAGTTTAACTACATATATAAATCATCAATCAAACTTCATGTTACTGTGCTGCAATCTCTTAATTTTAGCCTGAGAACTCATGCATGATATTTATGCAGACGGAACGGATTTCTCTAGTGACTACATAAGCCGTGGTGCAGACAGAGTCCAAATCTGTTGTACAGTGTTATTATATCAGTGTCTGAAGAGTGCTTTGCATTGACAAATTAAATCCATGCAGTCTAAAGTCAATAAACTGGTAGACATTTCTATGTGTGTGTATTTTAAAATGACCTTTTCTCCATTTGTCTTCCTCAGTAAAATCAACATTCACCTGCAGACTTCTAAATGTTTGAATCCTGTTAAAAATGGGCTCATTGCATTTAAAAATATATTACTCTATACTGCCTGAAGTCTTAGTGGATTAGCAGTAAAAATATGGGTCTCCATATAAGCCCTGACAGGATTAGGTTTTTATCTTTTTGTAAACAAAGAGGAAACTGAGCAAAGCTTTCAGCTGTAAGCATAAAAACCCTAAAACAGGTTGCATAACGTTTTATTTCCTACCAACTGCTCACACTGTATGATAATGCTACACAATATATGAGAAATCATTAGCTGTTTATCCATGAGATTCCCAGCGATGGAGACTAGGCATAGAATCCTTACTATTTTTTTTTTTCAACAGTGCCTCGGAGTTCAATTACTCAATTATTCCAGCAATCAGAAATTTCAGAAATTTGTTTCATCTCCATCATCCAGAAACTGATCTGTCTAATCAACAGCTCTGGCAGGACTAAATTAGTAATTAATTATTTAGTCTTTGGAGATAAGGACATGAAACGGTCTGATATTATCCTGCTGAGTCAGCTTTGTGCAAGTTTCCTCTTGACAAGAACAAGTTTAGGTCAGATTAAAACTGACTATATTATGTCTGGACTCCCAATAAAACTGCTCCTTTTGACATTATTCTCTACTTTATAAGGAAAGACATTGTATGATTACTATTCTGCTTAAATGAAATGCAGAGTTTATTTTAGTACAACACCATCTGACAAAACATCCATTAATGATAGCTTAAAAAGGAAAGTTTTTCTCCTGACTGGTCAACTACACTTCCCTATTTTTGCTTTACATCATTGCCAGGATATTGAAATGCCCTGTGGCTTAAATGGCCATATAGATAACTGGGCATAAAGCCGTTCTTTATTTTAGTAAAATTACCGACTTTCAGTTTTAACAGACATTGTTTAACTTTAGATTTCTTAAAGTGGGCTTCTGGAGATTTGTAAGCAGCAGTCAGTATCATACAATATCAAACTAAACAGCATTTAGTGACATTTAGGTTATAAGAAATTGATAATAATTCATTTCAATTCAGTTTTATTTATATAGCGCCAATTCACAACACATGTTGTCTCAAGGCACTTCACAACAGTCAGGTATATACATTCCTATTAATCCTAACAATTGAACAGTGCAGTCAGAGTTAGCTTTTTATTCAAATTGGATAAAACGTTTTTCTATCTAAGGAAACCCAGCAGATTGCATCTAGTCAGTGACTTGCAGCATTCACTCCTCCCGGATGAGCATGTAGAGACAGTGGACAGTCACTGGCATTGACTTTGCAGCAATCCCTCATACTGAGCATGCATGTAGCGACAGCGGAGAGGAAAAACTCCATTTTAACAGGAAGAAACCTCCAGCAGAACCAGGCTCAGTATGAGCGGCCATCTGCCACAACCGACTGGGTGTTTGAGAGAACAGAGCAGAGACACAAAAATAACACAGAAGCACTGATCCAGAAGTACTTTCTATGGGAAGGAAAAGTAAATGTTAATGGATGTAGCTCCTTTAGTTGTTTCACCTAGAAAGAAAGAACAGATAAACTCTGAGCCAGTTTTCAAGGTTAGAGTCTGAAAGAGAGCACATATAATTAGTTACAGTAAAAGCTCAGTCAATTTCCATGTCTAGGAGAGAGAAAGGGTTAAACACTAAAAGACAGGGCTATGTGGATCATAGGTAGAGGGTGAGCATTAAGTTGTTACCAGCGGAAGCTCGGACGATTCCCCTCTCCAGAAAGGTGTCACAGGCAGACACAGAGCCAGTCCAGGTGTAGCTTCTAGGAAGATAAAAGAGAGAACAAGGTTAAAAGCTGAAATAACAGCAAATAATGCAAAATTGGAGAGTAGTGTGAGAATGTAGCGAAGAGGGTGAAAGTGGTCGTTAAGTCCTCCAGCAGCCTAAACCTATAGCAGCATAACTACAGAGATAGTTTCAGTTCATATTATTTAGTTTAAACGGCGCTTATTTACAACAATGTCGTCTCAAGGCACCCCACAAAGGGTCCCACTGATGGTCATTGTTATACTAAAAACCACAAGGATTGGGATACCTCTCTCTGTCAGACTGATCACAACCATCGGAAAAGAGAAGGGGTCACACAGGTAGCAGAAATGGAGGGTGTGTTTGCACCTCAACCATAACTGAGCCGGTTTAGGCTAAACCTGACTCCCCCTTACTCCAACCAACAGGGAGGGAGGACGGCTCCCTGATAGCCTAAGCCACTCTAACTATAAGCTTTATCAAAAAGGAAAGTTTTAAGCCTAGCCTTAAAAGTAGACAGGGTTTCTGCCTCACGGACTAAAGCTGGGAGCTGGTTCCACAGGAGAGGAGCCTGATAACTAAAGGATCTGCCTCCCATTCTACTTCTAGAGACTCTAGGAACCACCAGTAAACCTGCAGTCTGAGAACGAAGTGCTCTGTTAGGAACATATGGAACAATTAGATCTCTGATGTATGATGGAGCTACATCATTAAGGGCTTTATATGTGAGGAGGAGAATTTTAAATTCTATTCTGGATTTAACAGGGAGCCAATGAAGGGAAGCTAAAATAGGAGAAATATGATCTCTCTTTTTAATTGTCATCAGAACTCTTGCTGCAGCATTTTGAATCAGCTGAAGGCTTTTAACTGCATTTTGTGGACATCCTGATAGTAACAAATTACAATAGTCCAGCCTTGAAGTAACAAATGCATGGACTAGTTTTTCAGCGTCACTCCTGGATAGGATATTTCTAATTTTGGCAATGTTCCGGAAGTGAAAGAAGGAAATCCTAGAAACCTGTTTAATATGGGATTTAAATGACATGTCCTGGTCAAACATAACAACAAGGTTTTTTACTTTATTATCAGAGGTCAATTTAATGCCATCCAGGTTAAGTGATTGACTAAGCAGTTTCTTTTTTAAAGACTCCGGTCCAAAGACGACAACTTCTGTCTTGTCTGAATTTAGAAGCAAAAAATGTAACGTCATCCAAGTTTTTATATCTTCAAGACTTGCTTGTAGTCTATCTAACTGGTTGGGCTCATCAGGATTTATGGATAAGTAAAGCTGAGTATCATCAGCGTAACAGTGAAAATTTATCCCATGCTGCCTGATAATTTGACCTATTGGAAGCATATATATAGTAAAGAGAATTGGCCCAAGTACTGAACCCTGTGGTACTCCACAATTAACCCTGGAGTTTAAAGATGATTTATCATTTACATGAACAAACTGGAATGTGTCAGACAGATAAGATTTAAACCAGCCTAGCGCTTTTCCCTGGTCCCTACAGCATATTCCAGCCTTTCTAAGAGAATATTGTGATCGACTGTATCAAATGCAGCACTGAGATCTAACAGAACCAGAACAGACACAAGTCCATTATCTGAGGCCATAAGAATATCATTAATGAATTTCAGCAGAGCTGTTTCAGTGCTATGATGGGCTCTGAAACCTGACTGAAACTCTTCAAACAGGTCATTGCTGTATAAATGCTCACACATTTGATTAGCAACAATTTTCTCAAGAATTTTAGATAAGAATGGAAGATTGGATATAGGTCTGTAATTTTTCAAGTCATCTCGATCAAGCGAAGGTTTCTTAAGTAAAGGTTTAATTACAGCTAACTTAAAAGCCTGTGGTACATATCCATTTACTAAAGATACATTAATCCTATCTAAAATGGGGCTGGTAATCAGAGGGAACACTTCCTTAAATAATTTGGTTGGGATTGGGTCTAACATACAAGTTGAAGGTTTAGATGAAGCTAATATTTCTGATAACTCAGGAAGCTTCACAGGATCAAAACAGTCCAAACACAAATTAGGTTCTGCAGTTATTTCCAATGTTGTCTCACTTGCTTAGGATGAAGTAATCATCTTCGGGAGTATGTCAAAGATTTTCTTTTTAATAGAATTAATTTTATTTAAGAAGAATCCCATAAAGTCATGGCTGCTAAGAGCTAAGGGAATGGATGGCTCAACAGAGCTATGACTCTGTGTAAATTTAGCAACTGTACTAAAGAGAAACCTAGGATTATTCTTGTGCTCTTCTATTAATGATGAGAAATAAGCTGTTCTAGCTTGGCGAAGTGTCTTTTTATACAACAGTAGGCTATTTTTCCAGATTAAGTAGGAATCCTCTAGGTGTGTAGAGTGCCATTTTCTCTCCAATTTTCTAACATTGTGTTTTAAAGTATGCAGCTCTGAATTAAACCAAGGAGCTAGCCTCCTATTAGTGACTACCTTCTTTTTCAAGGGGGCTGCATTGTCTAATGCATCACGCAATGATGAAGAAACACTATGAACAAAAGAATCAATTTGTGAAGGGGCAGAAACAGAATTATTGCCTTCCATTGTGCTTTTCAGTGATAATGAGGAAATTAAAAGTCGAACAGATTATTTAGAGGTTGTTACAGCATCGCCTGATAATGATCTACTATAATAAAATTTTCTTTCAGGTTTGGAGTACTCGGTTAAATTAAACTCAAAGGTTATTAAGAAATTGTCGGACAGGACAGGGTTATGAGAGAATATTGTTATGTCTTTACACTCAATGCCATATGTCAGCACAAGGTCCAGAGAATGAAGACAAAGGTGTGTAGGTTTGTTAATGTTTTGATCAAAGCCAATTGAGTCTAAGATAGCATTAAACGTTATATTTAGGCTATCACTTTCAGCGTCTACATGAATGTTAAAATCCCCCACTATAATAACTTTATCTGTATTTAACACTAAATCAGATAAAAGGTCTGAAAACTGATCTAAAAATTGAGAGTAAGGGCCTGGTGGACGATACAAAACAACAAACAGAAGAGGTTTTAGTGCTTTGCAATTTGGATGAGGAAAACTAAGGATTAAATATTCAAAAAAGTTGTAGCTATTGATTGGTTTGGGGCTAATCAATAAATCAGACTGAAAGATGGTTGCTACTCCTCCTCCTCGCCCAGTAATTCGAGGAATGTGAAAATTTAAATAATTAGTAGGAGTTGACTCATTTATAGTAACATAATCCTTTTGCTGCAGCCAGGTTTCTCTGAGGCAAAATAAATCCATCTGATTGTCACAAATCAGGTCACTAACTAGCAATGTCTTTGAAGAGAGAGATCTTATGTTCAGTAAGACACATTTAATTGTTTTATTTTTCTTTTCGGTCTGAGTTGTGTTTATTTTTATGAGATTTTCCTGATTTCCTCCTTTTAGATTATTTTTTAATCTATTCAATTTTGGCCGTGGGTGAGACACTGTCTTAATAGGGTAATGGGTGGGTAGCAGTACAAAAGCTGCAGAGAGGAGTGTTAAACTACGACCCTGCTTCCTGGTCTGAACCCTGGGTTGTCAGAGTTTTGGAGAATTATTAAAGAATTAGTGCAAAGAGGTTTAAAACTGTTTATGCGCAAGTAGATCCAAATGATGAGAAGAAATATTTGGCAACCATCCTGTATGGAGTAGACGAGGTTTGCTCCAAAGATGTTTTAGTTAGCAGTTCTACCCTCCTCAGGAATGGAGAAGTACAGTGCCTTGTAAAAGTACTCATTTCACTAGAAAGTGATGAATTTGTATTCATCCCCTTGAGTCAATTAATTGCGGACTTCCTTTTTTGCTGCAGTTACAGCTGCAAGTCTTCTGATCTTTTGTTGTTTTTAACCTCTTTAAAACACTTTGTTTTACACTCAGCTGTATAAAGTGATTGATTGATTGATTGATTAATTCATTCATTCATTGACAATGATTTTTTTCCCATTCTTCTTCTGCCAAATGGCTCAAGCTTAGTCAGATTGAATGCATAGCATCCTTCATCTTGCAACAGATTGTTGGATTATGGTCTGGACCACTCCAATGAACTCTGGCAATATATTCATCGTTGTTGAGTTTCTAGAAGATAGAAATTCACCCCACAAGTCTTTTGCTTTAAACTTTTCCACAACTTCCTCCCTGATCTGTCTCCTGCCTATCTTGGTCTTTAAGATGCAGTTTGTTCACTAATGTTCCCTAACAAACCTCTAAGACCTTCACAGAACAGCTGTAGTCATACGTAAATTACACAGTGGTGGTCTTTTTTTTACTAATTGTGTGACTTTTGAAGGCTATTATGGGAATACATGGTGTTTAGATTTCTATTAGCAGAACACGTTTAGAAAACCGATGTATTATTTTGCTTCAGCTCACAATTATGCACTACTTTATTCAGGTCTATCACAAAACATTCCAACAAAACAGATTAGATTTTGGCATAATGTGAAAAAGGTGAACAATTTGAAGAGGTGCAATGACTTATTCAAAGCTATCCACTCAATTTATCCCAGAAGCAGAGCTAACAGTATTGCAATATTAAATTTGACAAAACTATTTTAATTTATAATAAAGCAAAGTTACACTTATTTATAATAAGAAGACAAAACATGAGACTGCAAATAATCCTCAAAGACAGCTTTTTCCCATTACGCCACACAGGTCAACCAAATCCTGCAGAGTCAGCGATGTAACATCAACAACCTTCCAATCTGATCATGCCTGCCCTCCAACATGTTCATCCACCATCCCTGAGGCTCCATTATTTTTCCCTTCTGATATAATGGATCAAGAACCTCCTGTGGAGGGAACAGATGGTGAGAGCTAAGCATAACCCAAGGTCTTTCTACTCGCAAGTATTCTTCTTCTTGTTCATAATTATGCCCTAAGGAGAACAACCTAAAGAGGCTTCCCAGCTATGGGCCTGGGCCTCTGCTTCAACCCCTAACTGGAAGGGACAGATGGTTCAGTATTTGGTCAGTGGTACATGGAGAAGTTTAGGTGATCTGAGTAGATTAAAACCTGCCATTTCAGAAACGTTCAGTTAAACCCCATACAGACTTAAACATACCAGTTGTCCTTTGATGGTTAAGAAAATATAAACACCTTACTTTGTATTTACACAAGAGTCTGCCTGCATCAGGCAGTTAACATTTGAGGTTTGACTAGAAAAGAAAAAAAAATTTGATAAAACCTGGATTCTCACTTCAATTACAGACATTCTATCAATTTTCTTGCACATTTTTAAAATTAATTTAGACTCCAAGGTAATTGCAGAACACTCCGCGCTCACTTAAATTTAAATTATTCAGTTATTCAATCATAAGTTCGGACTTTGTGAGCACTAAGAAGCCCGCACCCAAGGAGTTCCTAAAAACCTGTCATTTTTTTGTGAATAAATTGTCAAAAATAAAGAAAAAAGGAAAACAAATTGGATAAACAAATGTTCGTGACAACAAATCCATATGTATGACAGATGGATTCAACACTTAGATGGACACTTAGATGAACACATGCACAGACACATGGACAGACATTCAGACAAACATTTAGACAGACATATGCTGGCATTTGACATTCATACTTTTCTTTTTACATCATATATGCATTTTGCTCCCCACATTTGTGTGTCTGTTCTTTGTTTCTGTGTGTGCGTTTGTGTATGTGCGTTGTGTTTGTCTGCCATGCATGTGTACGTGTTCGTGCGTGGGTGCTGTGTGTCACACAAGCACACTCTTTTCGTCGTACGCTGGTGGAAAGCAAGACACGGCACACACACAACTTGCAACTGGAAATTCCATCCCTTAAGCCTGCAGAGAGCCTTTTTCCTTTTTTTTTCTAGCTTCTAGTCAGTTTCTACCAGAAACTCCTTCTCTATTTAAAGCACACGTTCACTCCAATCAAAGTGCACAAGGAGCTGTACATCCATCCCTTCCAGAGTGAAAAAGGCTCAAGCAGCAACCTCAACCAGCAACACAACCACACCCGACCTGGGCACAACTCAACATCCAACCCACTCTTGTAGGAACCATAAAACAAATCAAAGCTTCTGGTGCGCACCACAAAAGCTAATTTGTTGTTTTACCACAGCAAATGAAACTTAGAAAGCATTTAAGGTAAACAAAGTAAAAACATGCAGTTTTAGTCTCTCGTCACATGCAACTCGATTCAATGGCCACACTCATCCAGATTTCAGTCTGACATCACATATGGCTCACATAAATGCAAAACACCATCGTTCATACATCATTCAGAGATTCACCCATTCATCTATCTGCCATACGTTGCGGATCCAGGCTGTCATAATGTAGCGTTTCTTTAAACTCTGAGGAGAACACAACCACAGATTCAGGACAGCGATTTAACAGATTTATTTTGTGAAGAAAAAGGAACAAGGCAAGACAGGGACCCAGGCAATGACAGCAGGAGACTGCTTCTTCTCTGGAAGGGAAGGTGACAGGTTTATGGATATCCCAGGAGAATTTCAAGGTGTTTTCTTTTAGAAGAGTTTGTTCAGGAACTTACAACCAGAGCAGATGTGGTTTAGCTGGGGAGGTAAGTCTTTCCTCTGAGATGGAGGTTGGAAGGATGAGTGTGGTAGGCGGCAGTTTCCTTTCTTTCCTTTAGCTCTCAAGTGATGACTCAGTTTAAGCGTTCCCACGTAGGACGGTGGACAGGCAGGTGACAACAGAAGTAAGGTTCTCCAAAAAAAAAACTCACCCAAGCCAGGACCAGAAGCTGAGAAGGCAGGGAGACTCACGGTGAGAGATGAGGAATGAAACCTTGAAGCTCGCTCAGAAAACAGATCACATGACTAGGATCCTTAAAAACCCATCAGGCAAGGTCTGGGGAAAAAGACAAGAGAAAATTCCGATTAGGTTCAGCAAAATGTATGCACAAGCACTGCACATCACGGTCAGTACCACAAAAGTGTAGTAACGGGCTGACATCTCCCTCCTGGTCTCAGCTCCTTAAGAAGGCCAGTGATAAGGCCCTGATCAGCAGCACCTGCCAGGAAACGCTCTAGAGCAGAGGGTGGAAAGAAAACACACACACACATACACTGCGCACCAACACAGAGCCCTGACACAGGCCTTTTCATTCATATATCTCATCCACACTTCTTCATCCTTTTTCACACCCTTCCATCCTTCTTCATGCCCCTGGGGCACCATTGACCTTACAAACAGTTTGTTGATGGTCAGGCAAGTCAATTTAAAAAATTTTTATGTGTGCACAAATTTTTAATTATTAGATTATTGACTCCAATCCCTTTAATTTAACACAGTTTAACATCTCTGCAGAACACCAATCTCCACAGAGATCACAAAAATACTGAAGCTTTCTCAGTTTCAGGCTTTGACTCTCCAATCTAAGGTGTCATCTTTGAATGCCCCTAGGAAAGAAAAAAAAAACCTGGGCATGTGCACTTAACTGCAGTTTATCTTTGCCTTTCAGGCAAATATTACTCAGCGCTTAAAATCTCTGCCTCTCAGGCACTTCAAAGAGGTTTCAACTTACCTCTACTCAGTCCACCGGCTACTTATTTTCAAGGTCACTATGTGCCTTTTAAACGTTATTTTTAATATATCAAAATAGCTTTTTTCCTGCAAGGTGGCTTAATCCCTTGGAGACAAAATAATATTGGACGGAGACAATATAATATTAGGACTATTCCTAGGCCTCGCCCCCACGACTTTAGCCGGGACATAAACATTACTTCAAAACTGCCAGGTAGCCAATTCCAACTTTATTTTTGAATGACAGCCTGCTTGCGTGCGCAAGCACGTGTCGGCACATTACGGAGAACCAGATGCCCTGTCTAATTTGAAAGGGATACTTCTGATGTCGTTCACTTGAATTAAAAACCAGAGTGGAGGACCTATGGACAGCCATATTTCTAAAGTCTAACAGAAGAGACAGATGATCTTACCCCTTCTGGTTCAACGGGCCCGTTTCAGCAGTCCATGTCCCTCCGCCTGGACCAGCCACTTTTCTCTTCTCCCTCAGCAAAAAGAGTCCCCGTACGGGCCACCAATTATGTGGGAGAAGAAAGTTTCCTAATTTAAAAATGATGAAGAGACAACTGGTTTCCTCTCAAAGCTGATGCGGGGGACGTTTTATTCAGAACACATCTCTGAATACATCTCCATACAAAATCCCAAAGAATCCCAAAATCCCTTTCATGAGTCAAGATATATATATGACAGTCATATCGTTGTTGTGTATGTGAGACTTTATGACCAATCAGATGTACCCTTTCACTTACGCACATTTTGGCACTCACATTAATTCTCAAGCGAAGTTCCAGCAAACATCTGCAGGAAATCAAACTGGTCTACGTGACAGTTTGTACCATAATAATTTCATCACTCCAGGCAACTCCCCCATTCCTGAGCTAAACTGGACTGCTGAAGTAATGTCAAAGCAACCTGGCAGGACTCAGGATATCATGAGTCTGCAGCCTGCAAGTTCACTTCTACAATAACAAGCCCATCAGTCATTCCTCACGCCAAGAACTCTCCCTTCGGTCATTTGTTCCCAGACAGGCCTTGCATGCTGCTCAGAGTGACCTCTCCGTTATGCACAGAACAAAGAATTCACAGAATTCATCTTTACAAATGGTAAATACAATAATAACGCATTTGATCTAACAAACAAAGCTTTAAGCTTCCACAATGAAAACTGTTTGAATGCCCAGCCTACACTATAATCATATAATGTGATTTTTAATATATTTCTCCTTTTTAGCAAAAATATAATCAAACAAAATACAAGATATCTACAGGATTAGAGTTAAAATGGTTTATTTTAGGCTTTTAATGCAATGATTTCCAGTCTGATTGTCTGTTTGATAAGAAGAACCTCAGATACACACTCTCAGGTATAATCCCACCAACTGCTCTTCTATCTAAGCCAACCACAGACCACCATTGTAGTAATTCTTCAGAAGAAACAAGAAAATGCAATAAGTGATCTCGAACACATGAAGACCCTGCAGGGAGCTCACCTTGAGGAAGGCCAGAGTTGGAAGAAAAATATGCAATTTGTCCAGGGTTAAACCACCTGCTGGGAGAAGGCTCCCAAGAGGTGGCAGTGTGTTCAGTATGCTTGTCTTAGACCTCAAATGTGTTCCGAAACCTCTGAGTTGGAAATTAGATTTATTTTCAGGCTTCTTGATGATAGCATCATGGGAATGGTGGGTGGGGGGTATTGTTACATTGTTTTTATTTGCTGACCACTCTCGCTATCTGCAAGTCATTAACAGCCTGGTTTTGTCCCTCACAGATCCTCACAGTTGTTTACCTAATTTCCCCCAACAATGAAGTACAGGACAATAAAGAGGCCCTTACATTTCAAATTATACTCCAGTCTCTTTTTTCTTTTTTAATATCTCTGTTGTATAGAATGAGCATTGGAAATAATATTGTAAAATGAGAAGCAACGCATACAGTGACGCACTGCAAGCATTCAGGCTTTAATCAAAGGCACCTGAAGTTGATTATACAGCTGCAATGTGATCATGCAAACCGGAATGCATACCATATTTAATATCGTTCCCTATTTTTACATTTATTCTGATGTGTTTATACCTTCATACCTTATAAAAGGCTCCCGTTATAAGCTATGAGAACAATATTGCTCCTCAAATACAAATTTTGAAATAATAATCTTTTCATTTAAACAGGTCTTTATTAACTGCTCTTGAAGTTGGGATTTGAAATCACAAGAAAGCTTTGTAGGAATCTTGCAAACACCTCCACTCTTCATAGGGTTGTACATTTGTGCAGTCGTGTGAAATGAAAACCATAACAATATAGCAAACAGCTGGACATGAACTGCTGATAAAAAAATCATGGAAGAATGGTCTGCCTTGTCTAATTTGTAAACACTTATTGAAACAACTATAGTAGACTTAGATTGTTATCAGTTTGTTCTGTTTTCACCAATGAAACAGACTCAGGCACAGAAAGGTGGTTAGGTATGCAGTGAGCAGAGATTTTGTAAAAATCTGAACTGATTTAATAACACTTTAATAACTAAAAACGACAAGATTTGTGTCAGAGACTGGTAGATCATTATAAGAAGCATCTCACAGATGTTACTTCAACCAAACTAGCTCTTATGAGTGATGGAAAACATATTTGTTGATATATTTTATTTGAACAACGTTTATTTTGATGGATAACTATAATTAATCACTATATTTGAAAAATTTCTTTTGGAAGAGCTGAATACTTATTAGATGTCCTCATTTTCTGTATCTTTTTTTCTATAAAAGGGTTAGGCTCACAACAATAGAACAAACCCCTAAGGCCAAAATCGGTTCCTTCTCAGATCCAGATAAGGACAGACTCCAGAGACAAATAATAAGTCCACTAGGTGTGTTTTGTTTTTTTGTTTTATTTGAGGTGTTGACATTGCTTGAGGCCGACCTTGATCCTGACCTGCCACAAAAAGACAAATTGCTCCTGTTTACTTTGAACAACTGCTAGTAGAGGGGAACTTTTGTTCGAAAAGATATAGCAAACAAACATATTAGAACAAGGGGCTCTGCAGTTGGAACATCTTTAAAATTACGGCTGCATTTTGTAATCCAAAATGAGAAAAGGGCAAAACCTATCATAGCCTTTTTCCTTTTATGAATTTCCCTCAACCTATATCTGTAACAAGCATCTGGACCTTAATCATAGCTTCCAGGCAAACTTAACATGGTATATTACAGGCAAACAAAATGACAGTTGATCGTTCTTGTGTTGATCAGTCTTTCTCACCAATAAACGCAGTCATTTGTGAGGGTGCAGCACTAACATCTTCAAAGGAAGTCTGTCATTATTTTCCTAACCGCAGAATTTCTCTCTCTTGTGATGGACACATTAAGTGCACTGCCATAGGACGATACTCTGATTGGCCTTCACAACAAAGAAAACAGCAGCTGTTGTATGAAACATGCACATCATCATAATGTACCTTTTACTTCTCACACAAAGGCACATAGTGCAAACTGAAGCAGTTTGTAGGCAGCTGCAAAGCAGACATGATAAGGGTCAGCTCCTGTATTTCATCACCTAAAAAAAAGTAAAATGCTGCCTCCAGTTTGTGGTGGAGTCTCTGCTTCAAGCGTTGTGGTCATGGCAGGAATGGAGTGACAGATGGATAGTCAGCTTTGGCTTAGTCTGTCATGGTGAAAAAGAGGCTGAAACTCTTGTTTAATGATACATCTTTGTTCCAGCGCTCACCTATTCTTCCAAAAAAAATGACAATGACCAAAAAGCAACATTGTAGATATACGTTTCTAACATGTGCTCCTCCAATTGGGTAGCTCAAGGAGATGAAGAGGGTTACTGGGGAGAGGTGTGTCTGGTGTTTTAACCTGTAATCCTTCCAATATTAGAAAATGTTAAGGAAAAATTACCATACATATATGTAATGTTCTAGGCTGAAATATTTTTCACAGTAAGATATTTAAATATCTTATTAAAGACTCCTTCTGCAAATGTAGGATTTATTTCTTGATAACACTCAGTATGAAATCAACAGAAAAACCTAAAAATAAGTATCTTCAATTATAAACTCAAATGATTATTGATAGTGCTGCACAGTTAACTTGATGCAATCAGCTGTCGGCCATTACCGCATGCTTGCTAGTATTGGATTGATTTGATATTTCTGGAATTTATTTGGACCCACTAGTCTTGTAAAGGTCAAGCTCTACGCTACATAATGTATGTAACCATATTCTGGAAATCGGAAGCAGTCCTCACATCTGACTCACTGAAAGTAAAAAAAATATATATTTTTTTATTCTTCCAGTTTCAAATCAAATAATCGATTTAAATGGTTTTGTTGGACTTCAAACAGAACTGACACAAAGGTCAATTTTAAAAAGAAAAAGAGAGTACTTTGAGAGTATAATATTTATAATTTTTTGAAGATTTTATTAGCTATTATTAAATTAGAGTGATTACTGTACAGCAGCTTGTTAAGAAAATCACTTCTTTAGCATGTTCTTTCATGTTCTAGTCTTATTTATAGCAGATTCCAATTGAAACAGGTTGTTTTTTCATAAATAGACAAGATACTGTCAGCAGCGAAAGTGGCTGTCTCTGGGGATCTGAGCAGAGACAGAGTCATGTACAAGAACCTCCAAAATAACAAGTGACAGGAAGGCACAACTCATCTTTCCCTCTCCTGGATAGATAAAACTGTGCAGTGTGAATTTCACCGGGAGCTCTCAGGCCTCCAAATGGCAGAGACCCAATTAATCCAACCCATAATAGACTGTATGCTTGTGGATTCTTTCCGCTGATTGGAAGGCTTAGACATCAGCAGTTAATTAGCTTTAAAGGATTCGACTGACATTCACATCTTTCTTAATTCTCTAATTTAATTTTCTCTCCTAATATAATTATCACATGGACCCAATTATTGATTGACTGCAGGTGTGCCGTTCAGAAGCGGGGGGCTGCTTTGCCAGCCTCATTTTTCTGCTGAAGACAGGCAAAAACACCAGCTGCTCCTGCCTCAGTCTGCCTGCCCTCTATTGAAAAAATAAGAATGAAGACAGGATCCTTATTGTACCAGTGTAGAAGCAGACAGCAGTAACTAGAGGGGACAGCTGGCTGATAGGCTGACATGTTCCAGGTCATTGTATTGCTCAGAATAATACACCACTGTCTGGACTGATGTATAAAACAGAAACAAAATCAATTTGAGTTAGTATTTTTTTTTTTAATACACAGACGCTTTTGGGTGGAAAAAGACAGCTTTGTCACTTTTGTTCAAACAAAAATCTGTCTGCTCTATGTTCTTCCACAAATTTTCTCCTTTAGCCAGATTCTGGCATTTAAAACGTCTAGTGAAATACTGACACAATATCTAGATGTAGAGGCAGAACTGGCAGTCAACACTGTGATGGCTTCCATACTTTTTGGATTCTAAGGGATAGTTTTGTTTTTGAAGTGGGTTTATGTGGAGTGGTCATAAACAGCCGGCTTTTTACCTTCTGTAGACTCGGTCAATGGGTTCACAGTTTGGTAAATCAGGAAAAAGTTATAATAGAGAAGTGAAGCTAACGGTCAAATCAAGAGCATTGTCTCTTTGTACTAAAAACCATATTTTCAAGTTCGAAGTTAAAAAAACAACAACATTGTTCCCTGAAGATGGATTCCCAACTGAAAACGTTTGAGTTCTCCATGCAGCACAAAATTCAAAGCAGCACAGGTCCACTGACAGGTCACAGTGGCTGCAGGCTCGGCAAGCTGTTGGAATGTACAGTATTCTAAAAATACATGTTTCCCTAAGACTGGCTTTTCATGTAAATCTAATTTAGTCGAGTGTGAACTCTTTATCATTTTCCATTTTTCATGGTTTTAAGCCGACAGCTCTGCAGGAGAAGAGACCACAGTTACAGGTTTGGATGCAATTTTTCAAAATAATAATGAATATTGCTGTTGATGTGCAACTTTGAATGGTTCTTCTTTCAGTCCTCACATTTGCAGGCACACAACTGTGCAGACTTCTGGCTGAATAGATACAATTGGCATCGCCCTCGGCATTTAGTCTTGCTGCCACTTTTTGTCAACTGCTCACAAGTCTGAGCAAGTATGGAAGAGTTGTCCAGAGACTTTGCCAGACCTCACCATATGTTTGCCTGCCCCACTTGGCAGGGCCTTTAGTTTGCATTTTGCACTCTGTTGCCTGGCCTTTGTAGGGAGCTAGGAAGGCAGATTGTTTTACATGCTGAACGAGGGATGCACTTGTTGGTGGAGTGGCATGATAAGACCTGTGCTTCCGAGCAAACAAGTTCAGTCTTGCCTCATCAACTTTGCCTGTAGTACTGTGCTTGTGATATACAGTGATGACAAACTTCTCAAGGATGTTGAGGTCTACGTCTTCTATTAAAAGGTGGGTATTGACTGTTCTTTGTGAAAACTGGGCTCACTTCAGGGCAAACCTCCCAAACTTGTCACTGTCTGTGGCTGTAGAGGACCAAAATGCAGACAAGCACTGGGCAGCAGCATGATGAGAGCAAGCTTCTTTAATCAAGGTTCCTTAAAGATTTACATGAATAGATCCAAACTTACATGAGCTCTCCCATGAGGAAACATAAAGCCAGCCGAATGCACAAGAGGATAGTGAACGGGAGGAACCAGCGGAGAATAATTAGAACAACCAGGTATATAAGCAGGGAGAGGAGGAGAGTGGAATGAATGGTTACTACGGTGACTGGACAGGGAGACACAGGGACACTGGTGAAACTAAACTATAAAATAAACCAAAGGGAAACTAGATCTAAAGATAAACAAACACTGACTCACAAGGAGGAGCAGGGAAGCGAAAACCAAATACACCCAACAATCTAAAGCACCAACAAGAACGTAAGGGAAGTAACCAATAATTATTACAACTGCCAGGCAGAAACTAAACACATAGAACTATACAAACAAAAAAGGAATCAGGGAGGACAAATAATCTAAAGGGAAACAAACCTCTGGGTAAATAATAACTGAAGGGGATGTAAGGACAAGGGGAGGAACAGGGAAAAGAAACTAATGCACTAGAAGAATGCAGCAAGAACAAATAACCGTAACAGACAATAACTGTAAACAAGCACAAAAACACAAAGCGTGAAACTAAACTAGAAAACCGAAAAAAAGCAAAGAGAACCGTACTAATAATAATAATAATAACCAGAGAAGAAAACCATTCTAAGTAATAAATAAATGAGAAAGCAACCACCAAGGGAACTACGGGCGACGGGAGAAAGAACTACTAAAACTAGAAGGCAGGAGAGAGAACAAAACTAACATCATGATAACAAAAGGAATAAACAAACATAACTACTAAACCCAAAGAAATAGAAACACCTAACTGAAAAAGTAAACAAACACAAAACCAAACCAAATCCAAAATGGCAGATATTGACAAAACTTGCCATGGCATTTCTTGCCTTTACCATGAAAAGTTGACACATAACAGCCAGTGAAGACGTGAAAGAACAGTATATGACTTCATTTCTCTGAGCCAAGAATCAGCACCATATCATGAAATGGCAGCCACCTAATGGACCCATATTGGCCTGCATCCTGAAGAGTCACAAAAACGCTGACTGTAACAACAAGAATACCTGTGTTACTTGCTTTAATTAACACAGACTTCATCTGTTGCTTGTCTGCATAAAGCATGCGTGAAGATTCTGGAATTAGCTTATTCATAATTGCAAGGAGGGCTGCACGGTGTCGCAGTTGGTAGCACTGTTGCCTTGCAGCAAGAAGGTCCTGGGTTTGATTCCCGGCCTGGTGTCTTTCTGCATGGAGTTTGCATGTTCTCCCCGTGCATGCGTGGGTTCTCACAGGGTACTCCGGCTTCCTCCCACAGTCCAAAGACATGCCTGTTAGGTTAATTTGTAACTCTAAATTGCCCTTAGGTGTATAAATGAGTGTGTGCGTGGTTGTTTGTGTGTTGCTCTGCGATGGACTGGGGACCTGTCCAGGGTGTACCCCATCTCTCGCCCGTAGACTGCTGGAGATAGGCACCAGCTCCCCCGTGACCCACTATGGAATAAGCGGTTGAAAATGACAGACTGATAATTGCACGGACCTAAGCCTTTGGTTTGTTCAATTTCAAGCATCTGGTGCCCTAAACTTAGCCCAATCATTTATCCAGTGCCATTTAAGTCCGTGCGATCTGTACACCATCCAGGTAACTGAAGGCCTGTTACCCTTGTCTCGGCTCTCCTGCGTTGTCATATCCTGTCGATTCAGGTGCAGCTATCTAACTACAACACTATAACTAAACTTTTAGTAGGGTTATATACAGGGGCTTATTAGATAGTATGTGGGAAACTAAAGTATACTACAAACTACAGTGGGTACACCACTACAACAGTTAGTACACTACAGCTACAGTTAAAATACTACAAGCCGACACTGAACCCCATGCAAAGTCTGCCACTTAACGCTTTCATCACTAAGTTAAAGATTCTTATAGAATACTGACTTAATCTGCTCCACAAAAAGCCCCCACTGATTCTCTTTTCCCTCTTTACCTGCCATCGTCTACTTCACTTTCTCCTCATCTTTGTTTTTTATTTTATCTTATTTTTTTTATTATATTGATATTTGCTGATGGTTAGACAATCAAGTATCAATTTCCTGTACTTGCTGGCTGATTATCTGTATTTTTTTGGTATTCTAATAAGTAAATGTTTTATGGAAACATTTTGTCACCTTGTGCTGTATCTGATATAAGCTTACCTGATGATAATTATAAAAGAAAAATAAGTTTGTTAATCAGTGTTTAGTAGTTATTTTAAATTAATCATATCATTTTATAGCAACTCTAGCTTGATTCAGGTTGGTAAAGAAATTTATGTAAAATAATTCTTTAAACCTTTTCTGCTTTTGGATCCAGTGCGTAAGAAATAATAGAAGGAATTAATCAACTGTATAACTCTAAAGCTCATTGTCATCATTTACTATTATTTATCAGTTGAGGCAAAAAAGGAATTTTGAAGGATATAGTCTTTCAAAGGGAGCAAAGGTTTCCTTTTTAGTAGACAATCATGCTTCTCTGGTAACAAGTTTGAAAAAGTAATAAAGGTGGTAAACCACTTCTTTATACAAAGTTAAGATTTTTTTATGATAAAAAATGAAAACTGTGGCACATTATTTTAAAAGGTTTCAACTCAGTACTGACACATCTTCCTAATTAATTATGTATATTTGACGCATTTTTTCGTATTCGATATCTACTATACAAGAAAAAATAAACACTTTCAAGTAAAACAGGACCATGTGTTGAAACTCCAGGAAATATCTTGAGTTGAGTGGTGACATCATCAAGTATGCTTTGTTGCAATTGCCTAATTACTATACTGTGTTCTCAGAAAGAATGTACTTTCAACGGTACTTGCCAAGCACACAAGAACATACTTAGGTATTGAGAAAGGCAAAAGTGCATATCTCCATTAAAATGCCAGGTTCTTGTAATGAAACTCCTACTTTGCTGAAGCACCTTTTAGTATTTTTGGGTACATACCTAACATCAATTACAGTGAATGTGTTTGGCCAGAAATAAAATTCAGGTGTTCTAGTAGAATTTTCTTGACATTTGCTTATTTGCATCTGAAAGGTTGCACGTTGGCTACATGTGACGACATTATCCTGTATTCTTTATGTCTTGTCTGAGTAGTATTGTGGTAAAACCCCAGTTTGCAGCTACATCCAGGATCTCTCAATTATCTTGTAGGATTATGTGCTATGATCTAATAAAACCAAAGTTTAACTTCTGGACCACTACTCCAAAATACATGTTTGACCGAAACCACACTAAATGTTACCATAAAGTATTGAGTTAAGCAAAAGAACACCAGATCCACAAGCAAGTTGGCAACAGAACTCTTGAAAGATAAATGTAATTAAAACACACAGTTAAATAAAACAGCAATATTGAAATGTTCTTGCATTCAGTTCCTAAACAAAGGACTTCTGGTGCCTCTGTTTAATTTGGAGCAGCTGTTAAGGCCACCTGGAAATCCTGACACGGTTTTTATAGCATCAAGCATTGTTCAGAAAAACACAGAAAAGATTGAATAATTAGTTAAGCATCATGAAAAGCCCATTTTTATATACACATCCTAGTTGTAACCTATAAGCAACAATAATGAAGCCAGCATTTTACAACTCATAACTCGAAAGGAACATCTTTCAACTGAGGATAACGGCAGATGTTTCCCAACAGCTGATTTACTCTTCAAACCAGAATTATTGATCCATGTTCAGGTCCTTCTCAAAATATTAGCATATTGTGATAAAGTTCATTATTTTCCATAATGTAATGATGAAAATTTAACATTCATATATTTTAGATTCATTGCACACTAACTGAAATATTTCAGGTCTTTTATTGTCTTAATACGGATGATTGTGGCATACAGCTCATGAAAACCCAAAATTCCTGTCTCACAAAATTAGCATATTTCATCCGACCAATAAAAAAAAAGTGTTTTTAATACAAAAAACGTCAACCTTATAATAATCATGTACAGTTATGCACTCAATACTGGGTCGGGAATCCTTTGGCAGAAATGACTGCTTCAATGCGGCGTGGCATGGAGGCAATCAGCCTGTGGCACTGCTGAGGTCTTATGGAGGCCCAGGATGCTTAAATAGCGGCCTTTAGCTCATCCAGATTGTTGGGTCTTGAGTCTCTCAACGTTCTCTTCACAATATCCCACAGATTCTCTATGGGGTTCAGGTCAGGAGAGTTGGCAGGCCAATTGAGCACAGTGATACCATGGTCAGTAAACCATTTACCAGTGGTTTTGGCACTGTGAGCAGGTGCCAGGTCGTGCTGAAAAATGAAATCTTCATCTCCATAAAGCTTTTCAGCAGATGGAAGCATGAAGTGCTCCAAAATCTCCTGATAGCTAGCTGCATTGACCCTGCCTTGATAAAACACAGTGGACCAACACCAGCAGCTGACACGGCACCCCAGACCATCACTGACTGTGGGTACTTGACACTGGACTTCTGGCATTTTGGCATTTCCTTCTCCCCAGTCTTCCTCCAGACTCTGGCACCTTGATTTCCGGATGACATGCAGAATTTGCTTTCATCCGAAAAAAGTACTTTGGACCACTGAGCAACAGTCCAGTGCTGCTTCTCTGTAGCCCAGGTCAGGCGCTTCTGCCGCTGTTTCTGGTTCAAAAGTGGCTTGACCTGGGGAATGCGGCACCTGTAGCCCATTTCCTGCACGGTGGCTCTGGATGTTTCTACTCCAGACTCAGTCCACTGCTTCCGCAGGTCCCCCAAGGTCTGGAATCGGCCCTTCTCCACAATCTTCCTCAGGGTCCGGTCACCTCTTCTCGTTGTGCAGCGTTTTCTGCCACACTTTTTCCTTCCCACAGACTTCCCACTGAGGTGCCTTGATACAGCACTCTGGGAACAGCCTATTCGTTCAGAAATTTCTTTCTGTGTCTTACCCTCTTGCTTGAGGGTGTCAATAGTGGCCTTCTGGACAGCAGTCAGGTCGGCAGTCTTACCCATGATTGGGGTTTTGAGTGATGAACCAGGCTGGAAATTTTAAAGGCCTCGGGAATCTTTTGCAGGTGTTTAGAGTTAACTCGATTCAGATGATTAGGTTCATAGCTCGTTTAGAGACCCTTTTAATGATATGCTAATTTTGTGAGATAGGAATTTTGGGTTTTCATGAGCTGTATGCCAAAATCATCCGTATTAAGACAATAAAAGACCTGAAATATTTCAGTTAGTGTGCAATGAATCTAAAATATATGAATGTTAAATTTTCATCATGACATTATGGAAAATAATGAACTTTATCACAATATGCTAATATTTTGAGAAGGACCTGTATGTCCTTCAGTACTGTTTGAAAATGGTGGTTAGTTTACTTTTTATGTCGTTTTTAAATGGGCTCTTGTGGGATACCTATGAGTTGTCACTATTTTATGAACCAATAGTCTCATCTTACTGCACAGTAGTCATATTGACATTAGATCCGGGGAACTCAAAATAAGCTCTGATTCATTAACGGATAAATTGAGCAACCTTAATGTACACAATCATCCTAGCCAGACAACTATTGTTAAAAAATTGTAAATGTAATTGCTTATCTGAAATCAAGGCAAAGACAACTCTATTTTAAAAACACAGTTCAATCTGCATTCAATCTGTGCACCTGTGCAATAGGCCTCTGCAGTGCCTTTCAAAACATTTCATCCCCCTTGAACATATTCACAAAATTATGATATTATATTTGTTTAGAATGGTTGTCTTGCTAGACGGTGAGCTGCCCAAGTCTCACTTTTGCTGGCTCTAATATACTTTCTCTTAAAAAGCATTGATGCAGCATGATGCTGCCACCCCCATGTTTCCCCAGGGGATACTGTGTTCAGGGTGATGTCTAGTGTTAGCTTTCCACAACAGATATTGTTTTACATGTAGGCTAAGAGATGTACTGCTGACTGCTGACGTTTGGTGTGCCCCCTACGTGGCTTGTGGCAAACTGCTAAGTGGACTTTATATGATGCTCTTCCAAAAAGTCAAATGCTGTTCTAGAGTTACCATGGACTTCATGTCAACTTCTCTGACTTCTCTACCTGCCTGTAATGTTAGTTTAATGGCCATGTTTTACATGGTGTACAGTTGTCCCAAACTGAGTCAATTTTTATATTATGGACCGAACAGTGCTTCTTGAATTATTAAAAACTTGTGATAAGACATCTGGCAGGTATGATATTCTTGGGGTATGATAACCTTTAGTACTAATTCCAAAATTAACATTCATTTATACCAGATATCCAAAACATTTGACTGTTTGGACCTAAAATATTTCCAAAAATGTCCTTCAGCCAGCTGACTGGCAATGCACAGTGTCAGGTGGGGGAGGAGTGAATATTTTGATTGACACTGACTTCAGCAATAATTAAGAATATAAAGCTACAATATTTCAAAGTAGTTTTTAAGACCTTATTATGCAAAATACATTTTTTTCAGTTTGTTTCATTATGGTGTGACATTTTGAGTTTAATAAGTTGATATTTGCTGGTTTATTATGTGGGCTATATGCTCAGGTTGAGCCTGCATCCACATGATTAAATGTCCTGCCACTCGCAGCTTGCCAACTGTAGTTTTACTTAAACAAGGGTCATTGGTGGCACTCCTCAAGCTTTAGCATTTTTCATGGTGAAAATACTTCTAAACTGCTGAATAGGTCTGTTGTAAATGATGGAAAAGCATAGTAGATTTCTTTAATCCAGCTGACCTACAGTGTGTAGCAACATGTAGGGGAGGGGCAGCACTGGTTTGTTCTATGCTCCGTACGGCCAGAGCAATCCCCGGTCCCAGTAGCACTCTTTTTTTGGCAAGAAAAAGGAATTTCAAACTCAGAAACAGTATTACAGAAAAATGTAATACCTGATATAGTTTTATAAATAAACCGTGCTTTAAATTTCTCATTAACTTCATCCATAAACAGTCCAAATTGTATCAAACAATTCTAGTTGTATCAATACTTTTGTAAGGCATTGCATGTAGAGCACACGTAAATGCAAAATTTCCTGCTGCCTACATAAATGTGCCCTGGAGTTCTATGCTATTTGAGAAAAAAATCTACTGCTCAAGATGGGACTGATCAGACTGCTACTTAAAAATAACAACAAGATAAATAAACTACCAACAGATTGTCTAACAGTACAGAAAATCAGTTTTAGTAATGGGCAACAAGAAAAGATTAAATCATTCTGCACTGGAGTCTGTATTAAAGAGTAAATTAGCTGCTAGAAACATCTGCCATTATCCCCAGTCAAAAGAAGTCACTTCACAGTCATGAGCTGTAAATAATAGTTTTGGGGTCTAAATAATCTATTCATCTCTGGCAAGTTGCTAATGGGTTACAGATTGGGTGTGCAAAAACATTTTAACGTAACTATGGTCTGCATCAAATTGGGTCCTTTTCATCATGCTTGATTAGCTATTCACTTTTTTCTGGTTGTTTCAAAGCATTGTTTGATGCTTTAAAAAGAGTTTGTTGTCAGGATTTCCAACAGGGATTTGACACCGAAACTGAATTAAATAGTCACTGAGATTCTTTAGTGCAAGGAAGTTGTTTTCCTTATCCATATGACTAATTTTACATACCTGAAACAAATAAATGAGCAAGTCTGCAATAAAGTGCCCTTTGCAGTTGCATATAATCTAATTCCATTTGAAAGTTTTTCCTTAAGTCCATTGTGTTGAGGGGTTGATGTATGATGCATCTGCTCGCAGTTACTTTAGATGAAAAACAGAAAGTTATCATTTGTGTGTAAAAAAACAAATAATAATGATCATGGCCCTTGAAATGGGCATTTGCAAGTTTATGAAGCTAAGTATTACTTGCCAAATAAAAAATATGAATTGATTATTTGAGAACATTGCTAAAAAATGTATCCACTGAATTTCATTTGCAAAGGGGGAAAAATAGACTTTATAGCCTTTGTTGACAGCTAGACAGATGAAACCAGTACTTGTGTTATAGATGATTGGTGCCGTCAGTCTCCAACACTGAGTGCAACTGTAGCAGCATGCTTTTGAGAAAGAGTTTTTGTGTGGAAGTTGTATGTGCATTGCTATTTTTGTGGTTTGGAAATTACATGTTTGTTAAAATCATGGAATAAAAAACAGCTCAGAAGATTCTTCTGGATTGTATTCATCAATTAAAGCTACTGACAGGCACATATTTTTCCATTTCCTTGTGGTTTTCTAATTGTAGAAGCGGAGGGGGAAAAAAACAGTAAGAATTTAAATGTATCAGATGTGTCACCTATAATAGACCTTTAAAAAAGAGATTTTTTACATATGAGTTTCTGAGGAAAATGTACAAAATCAAACCAAAATCTCCCACAGTGAAGCAGATATGAGTTTCTCCGTTATCCTCTCAACATATCCATCCATGAAACCGCTGGTACATTAAGCTTAACAAGGCTGTTCAGAAAAAAAGGTGCAAAAAGCAGGTCATAAAATGGTGCATGAGGAAGATATTGCTGTGAGTGAAATAATTAACACGACAGGGTCGAGCAGCACTCTCTCTTTCCTACTGTTCATTAGCACTTTCTAGGCCGCAGGCTCTTTGTACCATTTGGAGGAAGACAGAAACCCCATCAATCACCTTCAGATGGTTGGCGTTCACCTGAACTGTGCAAATTATTCTTCATACTGCTAGCCCTAATTGTTGGACTTACTTTGTTAGATGAAGAGCCTTTCAACCAAGCAGATTTAAATTTGTCCATTCAAATAGAACCTGAAATAGGCTCCGTAACAGCACAATCAATAACAGGTCAACATTTTTCACAGCCAATTTGGCTAAATCACTGTGTTTTAAAAAACTGGGCCAAGAAGGATAAAATCTTAGTTTAACCCATGTGATATTGGTGAAACCTACTCACCTGTGACTTGGGCTTCATCTGCTGTATTCAGCCAGTCAGAACAGCCACTGAAGGCTCAGGCAGTTACCATATCTGCCATTGGCTCATTTAACAAAGAATGCCCTCTAGGGAGCTAATTAAAGAGCAATCAGGTGAAGTCCAATGATTTCCAAGAGCCTCCCAATGGTCCAGGAGTTATCTACTAACAGTTAGAGTAAAATTCTAGTATTTATATCATGTACCGTGAAGGTGAACAAAATTAAAAAGATTAAAAAGGGTTACTGTAGTCAAACTTCAAATCTGAGTATAAATGTTAAGGTAAGAAATTTAATGTAAATTTACCAATATTAGTAAATTTACCATCTGTTATAAATGTCATGATTGAAGGGTTTTTTGGTTTTTGTTTGGGTTTTAGTTATTCTTATTTCAAGTTTACATTTTTGGATCTTGCTTCTGTTTTCCTGGCTGTGCTTTAGTTTCTTAGTATTTTTCATGTTCTGCATGTTTTGTTTTTTTTCCCGATTGGTTTGTATTGTTGGATTTCTGTTTGCTTTAGTCAACCTGCAGTCATCTTCATTTGGTCCACCTGCATCATGTGATCAGTCTTCTCGTTTCACCTGCACCACACTCCATTTATACACTATCATTCTGTTCATTTCTCGCAGAAACATTTCAGTTCATCTGTTCATGTCAGGCTTGTTCATGCTAATGTCTGTCCATGCCTGCTTCTGATACCACCCCTGAGTTTATTCAATTAAAACCTTTTACTCACACTATTCTGCTTCCTGATTGTCTGCATTCTGGGGTCCTCCGCTTCGCCGCACCTGACAATAAATGCAAAGTGGAAATATGTCAAAAATAAATGTAAACTAAAGACTTGGACCCAGCTATACATGGATTTCAAGATATGATAAAAAGGCATCATCGGATTTGATTTCAGCATTTTATTTGAACAAAAAGAAGGCAGTTCTGTCTCAGGGTTCCATTTTTTGGCACTAACAATGATTTCTTAGAGTATTTCTGAGTGGAAATAAGTCTGTTGTACAGAGCTGCCTGAGGGATATGCTGATTAGAATATAAACTAAACTGCATTTATATCCCCCATCATAAGCTTACATGATTTAATCCAAAACTAATCATGCAAAGAATTGGTTGGAGAAATGATCAGAATGAAATAATTACTTTTTGAGAGTTACATTTAGTACCATTCTAACATTATGAAGAGTTTGTAAGCTATTTCTGTGAAAAGCATAGACTAATAACCACTTCTGCATTATTTATAGCTATTTTTATCATGAGACCATTTTCTTGGATCTGAGTGTTTTTGACTTAATTGAAGCAATGACAAGCAGATGGTTTATTAATGTAAGTAGAGTGTTTTCCTTGGTTTTTAAGTGATCCTTACTGAACTACAATAAAACTTAAATGCAGAAAGGTGTTACATGAGCTTTATAATTCACTGAAAACAAGAAAGGGTTGATGTGTTATTTTTCTGTTGGCTATAGCTTCTTCTCTTAAAGTTTTGTTTTAAACATCTTTAAAGATGTTATTAAGCCTTAAAGCTGCAATAGTTCAACTTTGTAAAAAACAATTTTTTTTTTACATATTTCTTAAAAGTATCACTATGACCTGACAGTAGAATATGAGACAGAATATCTGCGAAACAATTAGCTCTTCTGACGCCTCTCAGTGGTGTTACTGCAACTTGCACCGCTCCAGGTCAGAAACAACCAATCAGAGCCAGGACGAATGTCTTATCAATGATAATCAGGCACTTAAAACTAGGGAGTTCTGAGAAAACTTTGGACTTAGCCTAAAGTTTGAACAAGTGGACCTTACAGATCCCCTGGCTCTCTTCTGTGCAACAGCCCTCTCTCCACAGCGAGAGTGCCAGAATCCTCAGGCTAGTACGCAGGGCCACCGATGACGGTAGATAAACAGCTATGGCACATTCTCCCTACTGTTAACACAGCTCTGCAGCACACCGGCAATCTTGCAACTATGAAGCCATCTACAAGAAGGGACAGAGCAGACTGTACTTCTTAAGGAAGCTTAGGTCCTTTGGTGTTTGCAGCAAGATGCTGCATATCTTCTATAAGTCTGTTGTGGAAAGTGTGATCTCTTCTGCCAGCATCTGCTGGGGAAGCAGCATCAGAGCCAGGGACTTAAAAAAGCTCAACAAGCTGATAAAGAAGGCTGGCTCTGTTCTGGGGACTCCTCTGGAACCTCTGGAGATCATTGTGGAAAGACGGATTCTTCATAAAATGAAGAACATTATGGAGAACCCTGAGCATCCTCTTCATGAGACTGTCCTACAACAACAGTGTCTTCAGTCAGAGGCTTCTTCAGATGTGCTGTAAGACAGAGCGCTACAGGAGATCCTTCCTGCCCACAGCCATCAGCATCTACAACGGATCTTTGAAGAAACCTTCATAATGAGCTTCAACAACATTTAATTTCCCTTTGGGATTAGTAAAGTATTTTTGAATTGAATTGAATTGAACGACAATAGGAGGGGAGGGTGTGAGTGAGCACCGAGTACATGAGCGTAATTGATGCTGCCAAAACATTCCTCCTGGCTCTGATTGGTTGTTTCTGCAAATGGCAGTAAGATCACTGAGAGAAGTAAGATGAGCCTAATCTATTCCCAGATAGTTTGTCTCATATTCTACTGTCCCGACATAGTGATACTGAAGAAATATGTAAAAATCTTCTTTTTTTTTTTTTATAAAGGTTTCCTCCTGCCGCTTTTAGTAGACATCAGTAAATAGGTTATTTCTTCTGATCCCTAAGATGTTTTTATCATAGTTAAATAACCCTATTCATTTAATTTACAGTACACTGGAAATAAAATATTTGACATTAAAATCAAACTAAACCTTTTATGTTTTCGGTCTGGCTAAATGCCAGAATAGCAAGATCATTCTTATAGAAGTTTAACTTTTTTCAAATCCTGAAATTTATGTACTTTTTCTAAGTATTTGTAGAATTGTTTTTAAACTGAATGACTTGGGTTTACTGCCACCAGCTTCCTAAAATACCTTTCTTGAAATGTGGACCATTTCTCCTGAAAGAACTGCCGTTAGTCCAGTTTGCAGGCTGCCATGCTCACAAATACCTTTTCCACTCTGCCCACACATTTTCAATGGGTCTAAGATCAGGGCTTTGTGATGGCATCTCCAAAACACTAATTTCACACTACGTTTAGAATCATTGTCCATTTAGAACTAATTTCTGCCTAAGCTTAAGCTCCCTGGCTGATATGTTAAGATGTTGCTTCAGTATTTCCATATAATGTTCTTTCCTCAAGTAGCCACCTATATTGCGAAGTGCACCAGTCCCTCCTGCAGCAAAACAACCTCATAACATGATGCTGCTACCCTATACTTCAATATTCGGATGCTGTTCTCCTGGTTGCAAACTTCCCTTTTTTCCACCAAATGTAATAATGGTCATGAATGCCATTAGCCAAACACTTTAATTGTTGTTCATGTGGACCACAGGAGATGTACCCATAAAGAAAGGGTTCTGTCCCTGTGTGCATTTGTGAACACATACGCACCAAAACATACTCATCTCTGGAACACAGAGTCCGGCTCATTCCTCAACAGTATGACAGCTGGACATTCTTATGTTGTTTATATTTTCAAATAACTGTTTCAACAGACAAACATGGCACTTTAAGGCATATGAAAATTAATAAGGATGCACCAGAGTTGTAAAGGTCCACGATTCTCTTCCAGATAACTTCCCTTATTTCTTTAGATTTTTCCATGATGTTACACCAGGAAACATAGATGGCGTTGCCTTAAAACATTTCTATAGGTGAGCCTCCAGTGAGCAAGTAGAAATAATTTAAGAATTTAGTCAGATATATTGTCAGACAGTGAGAAACAAAAACGTTATCTTTGTATGGCTATGTTAATATTTGACTTCGAATGGAAAAGCATTAAAAAACAGGAAAACCACCAATTTCAACTTCTGCAATACTGCAGTCCAAGTTTATCTTTGCACAGATTTATCTTCACCTATATCTCTATTACGTACATACGTACATACGTACATACATACATACATACATACATACATACATACATACAGTTGGTTGTTTATTCCTTAAAGGCTTATAAAGTTTGAGCATTTGACACTATGCATTGAAAGTTTATTTTCTTCAAACACAGCTTTTTAGGATTTAAGCATAGTAGGAAGTTCAGACTTCAACTGTGTTTTTAGTTTAAACCCCTCTGGTGCTTGTGCTGCTGGGCAAAATGGCTTCTGGGTGACAAGATGAACAAAAACTGCAAGAAGGCACAGATTTAGCAAACTCCTTTTGTATTTTTATGAGGAAGGGGAGACTGCAGAAACATTTTAATTTATTAGTTTAGTCATCATGCCTTTGTTGCTTGGATGCACCAAACAGACAAGTGTAATTTGATGACAGCCCTCCGCTCTCATAAAATTAGAGTATTTACTGGAGAATATCATCAGGAGAACCTTCATTACTCGGCGCTCTCCAGAAATCTGGGCTCTGGGTATTGAGTGGTTGTTTTCACAGTGCCTCTCAGGCATCAGCTTCTTCCTTATCTCCACCTGCTCTCATGGGCCCACTGCCTCTGTCAGTGATGGGAACTCATTAGTTTTTCTCTACCAGAAGATAATGTTCATTCTAGAGCCAAAGGTGATGCCGATAGCCTGATTTGTCATGTGTCTTTCGTTTTTTTAATGTTTAAGCAGTAGAGTGTTTTCATTTACCTGATTTATTTTAACAGTACTAAGTGATAGTTTACATTTCTGCCATTACTTCTTTCATTGTAAGAAAACAATTGTTAACCCTTTATGACCTACCAAAGAACAAGTTTGCCAGAGCATATTTTTACATTTGTACATGCTGTAGAGCCATTGTTTGGAGCATTTCAATTTGTTATACATCAATACAACCCTTACATCCTAAATTTTTATATTTTGTATATAATAACTCCATATTAGCTAAGTAAATTGCTAAAAAAAAAGTGCAATTAACCACCAGAAAAATTTATATCCTTCTTTTTTTTTTTTGCACATATTTTCCTAAATACAGAAATATCATAGCTGTATCCCTCAACAATTGCAATATAAAAAAGTTGCACAAAACCCTTTCAAACCACAGGAAATTTATTTGGAGTGTGTCCATAACTTCATTATTGAAATACACAAATTTTTATGAACAGAGACAAAAACGAACATAAAATGTACATTGTGAACAGTTTGAGAAACGATATGTACATCAAAATTAAACTATTTAAAGAAGTGTAATTAAATCTCTAAATGTGCCAGATACATATGAGCACACATATATGTTCATAAGACCATCTTCAAACAATAAAAAGTGCAAAAAATAAGGAAAATGAAAGCGCAAGTGCGAGCGAAGTTTACCACAAAAAAACTACAACTTCTGGGGAGAAAAAAGACCACTCCCGGGAAAAAACACCCAGGAAATGACATCACTTCTGGTTGTTGCAGGCATTGGTGTGAAAAAAAACCATCTGATAGTTCATCCACCAATGTCATCACGCATATTCCGATGTAGGAAATACACAATTTGTTTGCGATTTTTTATTGGATTTCTGCATCAGTTTCTGGAAAATAAAAACCGTGCTCTGGGAGACGTGGTGAGTAGAATATTTAAGTTTAACTTTCCGGTTTCATTTGCAAAAAAAAAAGTATTCTTCTAGCTTATTTGGTTGCAATTCTACAGGCATTTTAAAATAGATATGCAAATGGAAGCGCCGGCGGACATTCCCTGACGTCATTGTTTGAACAAAAACCCCGCCTTCCAACACACAGACCTCTTCCATGCAGGTCCCCAGCAGAACTGGAAGGAGGGACATCGCACGCTAATGTCTCTTCGCTGGCAAGCAGACATAACAGGATCCAAGAGTGTCATACGATCACGCGATCATATGCACTAAGTTAAGTGGGAATGAATTGCTGTTTTTGCATCCGGTATTCATTCATGAACGGGTAATTAAGGTGCAAGCGAGACTTGACTTTTCTTTCTGAGGTCTACAGAAGCAAACTGTGTTCTAGAGAGTTCCCAGCAGAGACCCTGTCTCTACAACGCCGAGTGGAGCGGTTTTCCCAGCTTGAAGGAAGGACAACAGTACCACAACACAGCCCGCCTCACTGTGCAGTCCTGCCCGGGACGGCATAAGCTGCAAGCTAACTCTTTGTTCACCGTGGGTGCTTTCCTCAACTTTGTTGCCCCAGACAACTTCTCCTTAGCACGGTTCACGTAAGAGGTAGTGTTTTGGCAGAGAAGATTAGTTTAGAGGTAAATACTCTGAATAATGTTCATTTAATAACGTTTGTTTTTGTTTGTGTTGAGAAACTCTGTTACAGTAAGTGCTAGCAGACTCGCACTCAGGTAAGGATGTATTCTGTGTTGTGTTTTTAAAGTGAAGACAAACTTTATATAAAGGTGGTTTTTAAACACAGAAGAGCCATTGGTGGCCATTGTTATACTATATACGATATACTAAAAACCACAAGGATTGGGGTACCTCTCTGTCAGACTGATTATAGCCATTGGAAAAGAAAAGGGGTCGCACAGGTAGCAGAAATGGAGGGTGTGTTTGCACATCGACCATAACTGAGCTGACTCCCCCTTACTCCATCCAACAGGGAGGGAGGAAGGCAGAGGTAAAAATAATTAGCAGGTTTTAAAAACATACTTGGAAAAAAAATTTTTAACTCAGGCAACACTGCTCTTTTGCAGAAGGTTTCTCATTGATATGAAGTCACTTTTAGAAGACTAATTTTAATTAATGAACATTTTATAAACTCAAAAGTCATTTTGTTGTTTGTACAAAGCAGAAGACAGAATAAACTATGAGTGTGATTGTAAACATTTTTAAGTATTTACAGGTGTATTTACTAATGCTACCAGTCCTGACTGTGTAATCAGCATAATCAGAACTATTTGTAGAGTAAATGACAGCCACTACTTAATGTTTTTATTTCATCCAAGTGGGAGTTTTGTTAGCTGACATGCTAATGATATCAGCATTTTTGCTAATGTTTTTTTTTGTTTGTTTTTACCAAACCAGTTCCAGTGCTAATCTGGTGCTAGTGCATGCTTAGCAGTTATTTGTGTTTTCATCACTCTGGCACCAAAAAACTGGTGCTTTCTTGGCTGGAACTTTGACCTCAGCCAGAGGAAAGAATTGTTTTCATCAGGAGCTGGAGGCGGGGTTGTAGAAACCAACGACAAATAGTGTTTAACAACTTTTTGTGGTGTTGCTGTTGCTGCTGCTGATCAGAGATCATTTGATTGGGTTTGTGAAACCTAAAACACACTTTTTAAAAACAGCTTTAATAAAGGAATCTGTCAGTATTGGGACATAAATGTGATTTGTGTAGTAAAACTGATTCCTTGCACTGCTATCACACACAAAAATACAATATAAAACTGATAAAGGACACTGCTTTAAAATATTATTTTATTTTGCCTCCTTTTCAGTGTTAAATTCCTTTTTGTTTACAATAATTATAGCAGCTTTGAGGATATCAGTCATTTTCTACCACTTATTCCATAGTGGGTCACAGGGATGCTGGTGCCTATCTCCAGCAGTCTACGGGCGAGAGGCAGGGCACACCCTGGACAGGTTGCCAGTCCAACACAGGACAACACACAAACTACCATACACACACCTAAGGGCAAGTTAGAGAGACCAATTAACCTAACAGGCATGTCTTTGGACTGTGGGAGGAAGCCGGAGTACCCGGTGAGAACCCATGCATGCACGGGGAGAACATGCAAACTCCATGAAGAAACTCCCAGGACCAAACCCAGGACCTTCTTGCTGCAAGGCAACAGTGCTACCAACTGCACCACCGTGCAGCCCTTCAACAATAAATCATAGCCTCATGTCAGAGCATGGGAGTTTAATGCAGAATGTCTAAGTGTTTAAATATAAACAAGAATTCATTCAGTTTTTAATCTTTGGCACCTGAATGCTGAACTAGTTTTACAAAGGGTGTACAGCCTCAACTAAGCAATTAAAGCCTGACAGGTTGCAGTTCTAACTTCCCATGAATTCCCCTTGTGTAATCTTCCAATCTAAACTAACTGCAGAAAATTATTCAGAATGACAAGGCAGAAACTGGGATCAATATGCAACAATTCTACTTCAGTGAAGTTGTCTAGGGCAAAGTTTATTTATCACAAACCATCATGTTTCTAAAAAGTGCATTGAGGTTTTTCTTGTTTATTTTGTATTACAGGTGAGGTTTCAGATTTTCTCCACAAACTAAATTCACAAACCAAATATTCAGATTCCTGGTTTCTCTGCTCACTTTCTAGTTAATGGCACTGTAACCACTTTTCTCACAACTCACATTTTACTAAATCCCACTGCACAAGTTGCTTATTGCCCCAAGTGTAGCACTTTAAAGATAATGTCACTTAAAAAGTATTTAAACAACGGGTTTCTTGCTTTACATTTTAAATTAATTTCAACTGTTGAAAACCTCTATATTATTTATATTGGTAACATAATCCTAATCATTGTATCATGCTGAAAGATTACCCAATTTTTTAATGCAGTAGTATTATACGAAAGTAAAACCAGAAGAAATTACTGCACATCAATGTATGTTAACAAAAGATAACAAAATATGTTTTCCACAGAAGCCTCCTGCTGTTAATTGATGTAATTGGCTGTTGATTAACTACAAATCTTAGAGACAACAAAATACTTTGAGATTCTGCTGTAAATCGACTGTAGATGTCAGGCCAGTCCCAGACCGACAGTGGTGTCAAAACAAAATAAAACAAAACAGAATGTTTCCCACATCATTTCCCACAAGAGAGACAAGTTATTACTATACCTGGTCAAGATGCATCCCGCATTTCCCTTAGAGGTCTATATGTTACAGCAGTGATAGCTCCCAGTGGATCAGTCAAAACAAAGGATTCATTTGAGAAGCTTCTCATTTTAAAGCTCCAGATAGAGCTCATCAGACACATGTCAAGTCCTGATAGACAGTAGAGTATTTCCAGATAAAACAACATATCGTTAACCTCAAGCACGTTATATTTTTATTGAATTTGTAACAGTAAGCCAAAATATGACAATTATGCTATGAGGCTAACAATATATACAATGATAGTGTTTAGTTCAGTACAGTGAGAAATCAGAGAAATTATACAGACATCTGTTTCAGATGTTGTAGCTCTTAACCACACATTTGTTTGCCTCGAGGCTTTTGAATGATTCATCAACATATCTGACTCAAAACATGCTCTGACAATCCTTCGACAAGGCCTGTGTTTTGAATAATAAACTTTATTTGCTCATTTTTCAGTACTTTACTTTTGTACCTTTAAAAGGCTAGGTAATGGCTACGGTAAACTATGTCATGTGTCTTGAATCAATCAGTTTTAGTTAATCTGAATTATACCACATCAAAAATCTAAGGATGAATTCTTTCCTTCCTAATGACTAGATTTTAATCCCAGATGTAATTGATTCTGTTTATTTCTCTCAGTAAGATTTATTTGACAGCAAACTAATTACACTTCATCCATCCATCCATCCATCGTCTTCTGCTTATCCGGGATCGGCTATGGACACCCTTATGCTTGAACATGGTGTTAGTTATGGACAATCCATGACGAGCACAGAAGTCCAATAACAAAACACCACTCAGGTTCAGAATGGGAGGGCCATTCCTCCCAACCACACCTGTCCAGGTCTCATTGTCATTGCCAGGGTGAGCGTTGAAGTCCCACAGCAAAACAAGGGAGTCCTCTGGAAGGGCGCTTTCCAACACCAAGGACTCCAAAAAGGGTGAGTTGTCTGAACTGCCATTTGGTGCATAAGCACAAAAAACAGTCAGAACTCGTCCCCCCACCCGTAGGCGAAGGGAGGCTACCCTCTCGTTCACCGGGGTGAACTCCAATGACAGGTGACAAGATGGGGGTCAACAAGTATGCCCACCCCAGTTTGGTGCCTCTCACCAAGGGTAACTCCAGATTGTAAGAGTGTCCAACCCCTCTCAAGGAGACTGGTTCCAGAGCCAGAGTCGTGCATCGAGGTGAGCCCGACTATTTCTAGCCGGAACCTCTCTACCTCGCACACCAACTCAGGCTCCTTCCCCACCAGAGAGGAGACATTATACGTCACAAGAGCCAACTTCTGCAGCTGAGGATCAGACTGCCAAGGTCTCCGCCTTCGGCCGCCTCCCATACCACAATGCACCCGACCCCTTTGGCCCCTTCCACGGGTGGTGAGCCCATCGTAAGGGGGACCCACGTTTCATCTTCAGGCAGTGCCCAGCCGGGCTCCATGGGTGAACAACCGGCCACCAGGAGCTTGCCAGCGTGCCCCAACTCCAGGCCTGGCTCCAGAGTGGGCCCCAGTGACCCGCGTCTGGGCGAGGGAACACTGTTTCCATCTATGTTATTCGTCATAAGGGGTCTTTGGGCTGCACTTTGTCTGATCTCTCACCTAGGACCTGTTTGCCTCGGGTGACCCTACCAGGGGCATAAAGCACCTGACAACATAGCTCCTAGGATCATTGGGACACTCAAACCCCTCCACCATGGTAAGGTGGCAGCCCAGGGAGGGAATTACACTTAATTTTAAAGGATTATTTTCAAAAAATAGAATAATTATTGATTAATCATAACAATGAAAACAAGACAATGCTAGAAAGATACAAAGCAATTCTACAGCTAAGAGTTGAGGTTTCATAATTTGAACATTATTATCTAACTGTATAAAGCATTGCAAATTTCTTAATTAATCGATCACATGTCTTTTCTATATTAACCACCTGTACTGGTTGGTCAAGTTTCCACCATTCTTGAATTGTGGACTTGGGATGCAAGTCTGAGGGACTAATAGTTTGATATTTTCTGGGGGAACCCAAAGCATTCCCACACCAGATGGAATATTCAGGTACATTTCAGTAAATTGGAATATGTGGTTTAAAGAGGGTTGTTTGTCAGATTAAAAGTACCTTTTAAAAATAAGCTTCAGGAGGTGCTAAACAGACTTTTTATTAAGCCTATGTTCCTGTATTACAGTTTTTTGTTTTATAGTTGTGGTGTAATATTCTGTTCTTTTAAAATATTAAATATTGTATTTTTATTAGCTTTATGCTGAAAATCATCATAACAGTAATAACATAAAATAAATATAACATAACATGAAAGCCTGAAAACATCAGTCTGTGTGTAAATATCTGGCCATTAAGCCAGTGCCTGGATAGATAAAGTATTCAACAATAAAACCACCTGAAAACAGTCAGAGTTAATGTTTCAAAATGTTTCATAAGACTATGACCACATTTGAAAATAAAGCATGTTTAAATCACTTTGGAGTTGTTTTGGTATTGTGACAACCTTTTGTCCCAACTGTACCTGAATGCAGCATGCACCAGCTGTTGGAAAATCTCCTCTTATTCCTCTGACTTGCATTTCATATGATGGATGGAGTTTGGGCTGACTGGATGCTCCAGATTGCCATTTAGACATCAGTTGATTTTTCTCCAGTATCTGTGATGGTTACATTCAGCTTGGCATTGTTTCAGGAGAATAATTCAGTTAAGTGCAGAGCGAGCTTCAGATCTTATTGCTGTAGAAAGATGTGTACATTGAGAAAGTGTTGGTTCAGCCCAACTTTTCTTTCTTCACTCCAGCTGAATAAAAAATCCTAATGTTCCCAAATAGCAGGGTTTACTGATAGCTGGGAGTCCTCTTTTTTGTTATGGTGTCACTTTTTAAAGTTGCTCTACAGAACAATGCATCGCACACTTGATTCCTCACTTGAACATTATGCATGTGCTCAGGTATAAAACGATGTATTTATTCATTACATGTGCCTATTGAATTGACAGGGCTGTACCAGATACGTGTACGCACACACTCCTCTTATAATGTGTTTCACTTCTTGAATTGAATTATTCCAATTTATTGACATGCACCTGTACAGTTCCCCACCAGCACATTCTAGTTCTGCTCTGGATCTCCTGCCAGTCACACATGCTCTTAAAACCTCAAGGGGAGGCGACTTCAAAAGCATGCTGATCAGATGCTGTTATTGTCCATAAAAAACTGGTGCAACGGATACATATTATATAGAGTTCCGACCAATGCAACGGCTTCGAGGAAGTTTTTTAAATTGCAGAAATGTCATAAATTGTATTTAGGATTTATCTGCAATAATGTGAACTAAATGCACTGGGGTCATTTGTCTTTATACCAGGTCCAATTCCTATTCTGCATCTTCTTTCCCAATTTAGCAACACCCAGAAGATAGACCTCTTCATCAGCTATTCTTCATTCTATTACTCTTATGCATTTCTACAATGTGTTTGCATTTTCAGAATGCCTGTTCATGGATGGTTTAAGTATGTAACTTCATGGCCTTTTTTCAAAAAGGACCTCTATATGAATGACTAGATGTTTTCTTAACCTCTGTACTTTTTAATCTGGAGACCTTCCACCCAAAATGCATTCAGTTTTAGAAAGCATTCTGCTAATCTAATGAGGAATATCTTTTTATTTACTGAAATAAAAACATAACAAATTACTCTTTCGTTTTATTCTCAGAAGCTCTTTTTATGTACTGCAACCTTTGCAGCATCCCTTACGACTTCAAGCATAAAGGATCAAGGAGCTCCAAGTGTAGAGTTATGAGTAATGTCTCTAAACCTAACCTAGGCATGAATGTGAGACTATTACAGTTACCACAGGCCACTGACTATTAACCTTTCTCCGCTGATTAAATACGGCTACGAAAGAAGGACGCGGATATCAAGAAAATAAATTGGAGGAGTGACTGGAGCATGACAAGCATTAAAGAAATGATCTGCTAAAAATATTGTGGAATTTAGACCAATCATGTGTACTATGATTATTCTGTTTCAGCTCTGGCTAATTTATAAAATGATACTTTAATTCCTCCTCTGTGTTGCTGTTAACATGGCAGACCAATAATTTGTAGTTTTATATCATGGTAAATCAAAGGTACCTATTTGAATAGATAATCAGAGGTCTGTGTTGCATTTCAGTGAATGACATCTCTACCTCAGAGGAAATGAATCAGGGGAATAATGAATAAGATTTGAAATGTGCAGTCTCTGCACAGTTACAGTCAGACATTTACATACACTCGCAATCAGCAATGATTTAATGATTTTTTCGGGTATGTATGAATACACAACAAACACGTGTGAATATATATTTGATATCCTCTAATCCACAGTGGTTCAAAACTGAAGATAAAGGCTCAAATATACACACAAATACTCCAACTAATATCAACTCCATGCTATTTGTAGTCATCATGCTTGAATTTTTGACAACTATTAACAGAAAAGGTAAAACACATTTAAATTTGTAAATTTTCGGCCACAAACCAGCCTTTTAAGCATATTCTATACATTTTCAATAGGATTCTGTTCAAGGATTCAAGACAGTTTACATGTATATTTGGGATCACCATCCTGATGGAATACCTTGTTTTGACCATGTTTCAACCATCCATCTGTCTCGTATAGACTATGCTTAAATGCCAGGTCCATGCCAGAAAAACCAGCCAATTTCAATGACATCTACCAATTCTGTTAAAAGTGGTCAATTGCCCAGCCAGAATTATGGCAGAATCTTGGTGATGGCTACAAAACATTGGGGGCTTCTCTGTAACTTGCATTTTGCCGAATAAGAGTGTATTTATATATAATTTTGACCCAGTGTAGGTCAGAGAAAATCCACATTATTGAAACTTGTACACCCAATTTAGTTTGTTTTTCGTTTATCTTTGAATATGTATGTTTAAACGGTACAAAAAATAAAAACTCTACAATAGGACATTCACAATGATGTTCTGATGTTGAGTGTTATCAGGGCATACTGATAAAATGTTTGCTTCTTTTATAGGCCTGGTTCTTTCTGATTATCCATGTGGCAGAGTCATGTTATCAAAGCCGGTTCCCATATGTTTGTCCCTTTTCAGATATAAATTTTTTTTAAATAAACCAAACTAGATTTTCTTGTGTTAAAGCCATTTTGCCACACCAAGAACTCCTTGAACTTGTAGTTCAAGGAACTTGCAGAGCCAAGAACTCTTCACAAAGGCCACAGCCAGGATATGATCTCAAGAACCTCTAGTGCAAAGACACTAATGCAAACAATTGCACCACTGTGCAGTCCAGAGGGAAGAAAGTCATTGGACTGAATTGGAGAAAATAAAATGTGACTTCAAGCACGAATAGGTTTCTTCACATATTGATAAGATGACATGGAAACTAGTTGGGGAGACTGTCAAAAGGCTGACACTTAAGTAGCTGCAGGAATTTCTGACAAGGTCTGGTTATTTTCTATATATGCCAACCATCTCCTCTGTTTTCCATATGTCTGAGATGAAAATTATTTTTTCTAAATTGAAAAAATATGTGTTATTGTCTACATTTAATGAAAACAACACCTGCAGTCAAACATGGTGGTGGCAGCACAATGTTATAGCGTTACAGTGCCTTAGAAGAAACTCGTATTTTTGTAAAAGGTGGATGGGAATATTAACTGTCACAAATGCTCTGGCAACATTTTTACATGTTCTATAGAAAGCTGAAGATTAATTGAAATTTTATTTTTAGCTTTATGGCCTGAATCTAGAAGTAAGTCTTACAGAAAAGTCTGTAGACCAAAGATGTCCTCACCATCTAATAAATTTGGAGATGTTTTGCAACATTGAGTGGGCAAATATTGCTAAAACAAGGTGTCTCATGCTGATAGGATCCTACCAAAGAAAACTGAACTCTACAATTATGAAACGAGTTTCAACAACATTTATCTAGCAGGTTATTTGTTTGTTGCATTTTTCAATTAACATCCATTCTTCAAGTCAATTACACAGATTTAAAGGTTCGAACGATTTTATAGTCTCCTTTATTTTTACCACAAATATCCAGCAGATCCACTGTACAATAGTCTGCCATTGAAAGTTAAATAAAAACAGCCCCTATTTGAACAAAGAGCAAATTAGGTCATCAAAAGAGGCATAAACCAGTATTGTTTCCTAGGCAGCATTGCGGTTTGTAAAAATGTAAAAGAAAATGAAATCTTAATACAAAGGAATTTTTGTACAGATTCATAATTTCCTAGGGGGGGGTTTTGATAATTTATACATGTATTGAAGAAATGGCTTTAATAAACCTATCAGACGGCTGCAGTGAAACAGCTTCAGTACTCTAGAAGAGCTTCAGAAAGTTAATGTGGCTAAGACAATGTCACAGAATAGATCAGAGATATACTTTGGATTTAAAAAAACTGAACCCCACCTTGACCAATTCTTTTTTGTGTCCCTTTTATACTCCTTATATTTAATCTGACAGCAGTAAATGTGGTCTGTGCTGAGAGAGACTTTAGTTCAAGTTCAAGGGTAACTTCAAAGTGATGTCTCTCACATTCATAAGGTTTGACTCTGCTGCATTTTCTTTGCTGGATGGAATTAATTCTGGACTTCAGCTAGTTTTCTCACTGTCATTAAATTGGGTGCTGAGAGTTTTCATTTCTTTTTAGGAGGATGCAAATTTATGCCTTTGCATAAATGTTTGCAAAGATAGCATTTTCCAAAGCAATTTGGTTTTAGGATGTCAGATAATAGAATATGGACCCAATGCATTCATGGGATTTAGGTTTATGAAAACAAATGACTAACAGCACACAGAGAATAAAATATTGAGCTGTATGACGGACATAATCGCAGGGTGCACCATCAAATATATTTCTTGAATGGGAGAAGTATTAATTTTGCTACTCAATTAAAAAAAAAAAACTAGTCTTGCGTAAATATTGGGCAACAGATGAAAGATGAAAGCAAAACAACAGAAGTAGCAGAGACTGTGTTGCATTAGTTCATTTTCTGCTAAGAAACAGTGATCTGGTTGCTCCTCGGTCTCATAAATAGGATGTCCTTCAAATTTCTCAGCACGAAGGTCACTTATGATCCAACTGAGTAAATTATTGATGTAAAGATGCAGCACTCATTCTTCTGTTGGTCTGTAGAGCTAAAATAAAACCTACATCTTGCTACTCTACATCATGACACAGTACTTTACCATGTTTTACTAAGAGTGGATGAAATACTTTCCTGTACTCCAACTAAAAAGAGGTCAAACAGAACAATGATTGCACAAACTATTTGAACCTCAACAAAATGAAAATAAATGAACACCCTGTTCATCTAAAGCATCCTTGCAGCACAGGGCCACCTAGAAGCAAGCGGTGCTGTAATTGTTTTCTCTGCTCGCTCTTTTAAATGGAGGCTGAGGAGGACAACATTAGTTTCTGCACTATACGCAGTCGTGCTCATACATTCACTCTGGACTATGATGCCCCCAGAGAATGAGCAACGGTTGTAAAGTGTTTAAGGTGACAATAAAAGCTCTGGAAATGGGAAGGGATCAAATAGTTTTTGATTCTGTTACCCTCTACACTCAGATCTCAGAGGAGTGGACAAGATCAATAATCATATATATTTTTTTATTATATCAGAGGGTTTAAGGTACCATAGCAGTCAGCAAAACTGACTAAGTCTCTGTCCTCTCTTTCATCATTTAAACTTAGTTTATTTTTACAGAGCTACAACAAATGTTATCTCAAAGAATTTTACAAGGTAAATGGTTCCAGATCATGACCAGTTATATTAAATCCAGTTCAGTCCAAATTCAGTTCAAATCAGTTAAATTAATTCTAATACAAACCATTCATATTGTCACTTTATATAACAATTCAATCCAAATTATATCATATGATAACAATGAAGTTTTCTTCCTATGAAACCCCAGCCAATTGCATACAGTCATTGATTGATGGCAGCTATCATTTATTCTGAGTCAGCATGTGTAAACAATGGAGAGGCACCACTCCGTTTAACACGAAGAAGCATCCAGGCTTGGTATGAGCAGCCATCTGCCTCGACTGATAGGGGGTTGAGAGACCCAAAAAAAATGTAAAAAGGAGCTAGAGTTACTTCTAGCTCCCATTAACACAGGGTTAATGGGAGCAAAACTTCTATCAATAGCTCTGTCAAGAAAGGAGACACATCCAAATCCAGCTGCACTGAACCAGGGGTACTTTCTTTGGATAAATAAACAAAGAGAGTACATATTATTAATTGCAACAATACGCCAGTCAATGGCTCCGTCTAGGAGAGAGATACAGCACAATGCCAAGACGACTTTCTATGGAAACGAAACACCAAGCACACAAAGTGATGGCACCAATTAGTCTTACAGTCAAGACCTCCTAACCTGGGACTGAGGCTGGACAAGGCATCCCCAGAAAAGACCAAGAAGGAGGGAGAACAAATCGGGAGAATAAGGCTCGTCTGTAATCATAATACAGTTATTGCTACAAACGTTAAAGAAAATCTGCTTTAACAGCTCATTAGCAAGTTACTCTGTAATAGAGCATTTTATTTTAAAGGTTTTATTAGGTGCACCCAAACCTCTAAAGCTTTTTCACCATCAATGTAACATCTTTTTAATTTACATTTTCATAATTTCCTGTGCCTATGTACAATATTGTAAACAGGGATGTATAAATGAAAAAAAATGCATCATCATTATTTACCAAGTATTTCAACTTTATTTATTTCACTTTATTCAACGTCAGAGGCAAGCTAAGATAATGGCTCTGTCCAGTAAAGACAGAAAGCTAAACACAGAGGCACTAAGTCAGGAGTACTTTCTCTCAGAAACAAAAACCAAATAGCTTGCACGGTTAATGCAAGAACAGTTTCTTCCAGGATGTTGTCCAACAAGTAAATGTAAATTTGGTCATGTTCCTCAGTGAGGCTGCATAAATTTAGATTGTTCTGGGTTTGTGCAGCTTTAAATTAAACTAGCACTTATCAGGCTACATTCAGTTTAGGCCAAAACCCATTTCCTAGTGTTAACCTTACGCCTGCGTCCGCTAGTAACCAGAACATGATGTCTGGTACATTAACAGATGCATGCTCACATTTGTCATGTAAACAGACATCAACCCAGAAGCAGATGTTGACTTAAATTATTCAAGAAAATCATCAGGAAAAGAAGTTATGATTGATCAGCATATATTTCCATGTATCAGATTAAACAAATTCTAATGTCTGATAGATAACCCGAGTGAAAACAAAAAGTTATTTTTTTATTAATTCTTTAGATCAGGGCTTGCTTCACCAGACATGTCCAATTGCTTTGCTTCCCTTTATATGTAAAATCATTTGAAAACTGATTTTGGTACTTATTGAAGTTGTTTTTGTGTGATATAAAACTGTTGCTTAATCTGAAACCATCAAATGCGACAAACAAGCAAAAATCTGAGGAAATCTGTAAGCGGACAAATACTTTTTCACAACACAAAATATATTGTGTTGATTTTCATTAATACACAGATGTGCAATACAAGTAAATTAACATACTAAAGTGAACCTGTGTGAGAACACCATCAGCTATATCACCCAAACCAACAAGAACTTATTTTGTGTTATGAAGCGCACTGATTATGCTGCTTTGCCCCTGGTCTCTAATGGTTTCTGAAAGTAGTGTAGTCATTATAGCATCGGTCTTTATTATGTGCTGCAAAGATCTCCAATAGCAGGTTGAATTTAAGGGATTTCAGTACATTAAATAAAACCCAATGAATAGGATGGCCTATAAACGCCATAAAGCTCCACCTAAATAAGGCAGGATTCTTATAAAAATCTCCACATATAAAATTGGCAGGGAGCAATAGCCTGGCTGATGCTGCTGCATGATTAGAGGTTTAGTGTAGAGATTTTAGTCAATAGAGAGGAAGGTTGAGGCCAAGCCCAATTAAGTGTATGGGCCTTTTACATCGGATCTGATTGCATCTGCTGCACATTCGACAAAGGCCGCAATGATCAATAGACAGCTTCTCAAAATGGATAGGCTCAAGACTGTAGATTTTTTTGAGGCAGGGAATGGAAGTACGGAGGAAATCCTTTAATTAGCTTCGAGTTCTTCTCACAAGTTTGAGTTAGGGATTTATTACATTTAGAGAACTGTCTTTAAACAAATAAGTAATATTCAAGTATTTACAGGATTACATTTAATTTATTTCTATTACTTTAAAGATGTATTTAACAGTAATGTAACACCTGCAATAATGGACCAATTTTCTGCCAATTTAGGTGTCAACATTAATGCTTCATTTACTGCTTGGTAAAATAGGCCATAGTTACTTTAAACCTGTCATTTCCACAGTGGACATTTTTATATGAACTCATAGAATTTCATGCACTGCTTGATGTGTCCTTGGTTATGACCCTTTTGCCCACTGTTCCATTCTGATGGATGTTCCTCTCTGCACTGTTTTTAGCTGTCTTTGACAAGATATGCGTGAAAATGGGAGCCACACTTTATTTGTGACACTGTCGGGAACAACATTGTGGTTTGGCTGCTTATTAATCTGCATGATGTGGAAGCAAATATAGCATCATTATAAAGCTTGCTTGTGCATGTAATATGTTGTCAATATGGAGTTTGCAATTGATTACATACCTTCAATAATCTGTTTTCCAATCCAGGCTCTCTAATTGCATTTGAGTCTATGAGAAACAGACCTTTCAAAGTGCTGTTTGTTTTTTTTTTTATAGGTGTTGCATTAATACTGAAGAGTTTACGCTTTGCTTTGTGAAACTCAGGAACAGATCTGAGTTAATGTTAACAATAAACACTGGTGTTTTTTAGCTTAATGCAGTTTGTTGATCTTTAACACCACATAAATCTTTTATTTTTAAAATTTTGTTAGTAAAACAAGGAAATTGTACTGTTCATGAACATTCCAGATTCAACCTTTCACTAGAAGAAACAGATTTTCACCTGTGCAATCATGTATAAGTGGTGTGCATGCAAAAAAACATTGTGGTGCCATGTTTCACCCACAAGTCAGGATGTACCTAAATGAACATGTGCATAAATGCACGTAAACATTTGACCTGCCATGAAAATGTGCTAATAGACTGTCAAACTTTTTCAGTTGACAGTATCAAGCTGCATAGAAATAAAATTAATCTAATTACACAGTAATCGGATTCCATCTGAATCTTTCAGCTTTTATGGTTTGAACCGGAATGATGAAAGTGAACCACATTTGGATTCATACAACAAAGCGTAACACAAAAGCACAAAAGCAATGGAAACGACCTCAATCCTATGTAAACTGTAAATTTTTCATTCTTTTTGTCATGTGTAGATGTAAATGTGCATCGCTCGATACGCTGAAGAGCATAAAATGCATTTAAATTGTCTAAGGACAACTTCCATGATTTACAATGGTGGCAAATCATTAGATTCATTCCAAACAAGTCAATTGTGATGATTTATAAGGTGGACAAGGTGTATACAATTACACATGTTCAAAAATAGCTGTGCAAAGCTGTGTGTGCATAATTGTGGAACGACAGCTTTAGCACTGCTGGAGGACATCATCAATGGAAGAATTTGGGGAGAGAGTGTGTTTTCAGAGATCATACAGACCTGCTGGCACATGATGATGAGTGGCTTATTAGCCGGATTAGATTGCCCAGGGCAATTATTTTGGAGCTCTGCATAGAAATTGCCCCAGCTTTACAGAGGGAACCAGGAGGAACTGTGCATCGCCCGAGCCAGTTCAAGTTCTCACTGCGCTGGGGTTCCCTGCAACCAGAGCTTTTCATATGGAGCTGGCTGACAGGTCAGGTATTTCACAATCATCCCTGATCCGTGCCATGCCAGCCGTATAAGATGATCTCATCCGTATGTTCCCCAGATATATAAAATTCCACTAAACTGTGGCTAAACAGGCAAACATCAAATTGAGAGGAGACAATTTCCACTCATGTAGCTATAAGAGGACCATCTGTAAATGAATTGCTTTTTCATTCAATAAACTAATTTGTGATTTGCAAATTTGTCTCACAAATGTAGTGGCACATTGGCCTGATTGTGATGTGGCATCCTGACGTATACCCCACAGAAGGCATGTTGCATTGTGCTAGCATGTGGCATGCTAAACAATGTAGCAAACCTTCATGGTGTGCTTCTACTTGATGTGGGTGTCCACATTGATGACACTGGGCCAGCACTTATAATTGATCTCAATGCAGCTAGACAGCTCTGTTTTTATTTGATACAGAGATCGTAGAATTGGTTTGCTGTAATTCCTTAGAAATATTCCTTATAGTGTGAACAATGTCTCTGTGATGGCAGCACAGCATTGGTAAGCACCTGGCTGGACTGATGTCCTTCTGCAACCAAGGTCCACGGTGCCTTTGATTCAGGCACATCCTGTTAGGCATGGTCAGAACCAGGTTCTTTGGATTCCATGTCCCTGGTGCTTCACTCCCCAAGTTTCCACTTGATCTGCCTTAATGATAACGTATCATTATGTATTAAATTATCGACGTATAGCATGGTCAAAGTATTTTGATTGATACATCTACATTGTCATACATGCCAAACATGCCTGATTCAATTCCCTGTGCTGGCAGGATGCCAAAGAGGGTTTTTCTTTCCGTTTATTGCAGCAATCCTTTCTGTCTTTGTGTGGAATCACCTCTGGTAACCCTGGGCCTCCACTTCTGGCTGAAACACTCCACTGCAATTCTTTTCTTCACATCAACCTTGATATTGAAACATTTTTTTTAATTTTCATCAAGTAGTCACAATTCAACTCCTGTTGTGTTATTTGTCACCTTCTGCCACTCCATTTTTTAAATATTATTACTCATTCTAGTTTTTGCCTCCACCTCAGACTGTCAGGACCTGAGTGCTGTGTCTGTTTTCTGGTGCTGTTCACTGTGCTTAGCCTCTAGGTGGAACTGGAGACCGTGAGGAGAAGTGACAGGTGTTCCCTATTTCCTTAATCATCCTTGGAGGGTATTTAAGACGGAGGCTGCCAGCAATTCATCGACAGAGTGTTGTCCTCAGTGGCTGTATATCTGAACCTGACTTTGCCTTCAGCATTGTTTGCTGTTTTGGATTTTTGACTTCTGGAGAAAGATCTCCAACCTTGTGGATTAAGAGCTAGGCTTCCTGCTCACTTCGTCTACCAACAACTGGCTGGCAGCTTCCTGTCTGGATCAACCACGGACCTCCTCAAGCGAACCCTGTCCACCCTCCATCACTGCAGAACCACCACCAGAACCTCAGTGCCCAACAACTTGTGTCAAGTACCCACCAGCTCCAGTCTCATCTGTGTGCAGCTTCGTTGTCGCTCCCCCCTTCCTGGCGGATCACTCCTCATCCCTAGTAAGACAGATGTTATTTAGTAAAAGATACACTCTATGATTCACTTTTACTTACCAGCTCTACTTACCTTGCAGTAGGTTTCCTGGTTCCGGTTCCTCCCGTACCACCACGTTCCCTGTAAATAAAATCTTTGTTAAAACCTTATCTGTCTCCTGAATGCTTACTGCATATGGGTCAAATCTGTCTGTAAAACTATGACACAGACACTAAGACCTCTGTTTCACATTCAGTGAAATTCTTATTTCCTTTACTGAAAACATTAGCCACAGTTATTTGGACCAGGGTTGAAAGCATGTCTTGTATTTCTACTAATATCCATATTTATTTTTGGGTAGGGACCAGTGGCGGATTCTGGTCTTTCAAGGAGGGGAAGCTCAATTTCAAGATCGCTGATTCGCTCATTTCGCTGTCAATCAAAAAGGGATTCAGCCTCAGACAGATCATCCAATCATCATGTAGAAGCTGAGTGTCCGTGCCAGTTGAGGCCAGACCACTGCCCCATAGACCCCCAGAGACTCTGAGCGTCCAATGGGTGGGACAAAGCCCTGCATTTTTGCTTCGCTATTGAACTCACTGTTTAAAGCACTGTGAAGCTGCGGGAATGAGTGAGAGGAAAGTCACGTCATTACCAGTGATAAGAAGCTGATTCTGAACAAAAGTTGAGAGCATTTTAGCGCATATTTAGTCAATGACTTGTACACACAACAGTATATATTTGATCAGTTATTTTTTGACATTTTAGGGGAAGCGGAGTTTCCCTTGCAGTTGCCACTGGTAGTGACAGACCAGTCCAAGTGGCACCTGCAACCGTGCTCTATTTTGCTCATATTAGCATATATGAGGGAAAGATGCTCAAAAACATGCATGTGCACGGTTTCATACATCTGTATTTCTTGGAGTGCCGCACTTTTCAATATTTGTTGCTATGCTAACTTTTAGTAAAGCTGCACACTCTTTTATACATGAGGTCCCTGATCTCTTTAAATAGTTGTCAAACTTTTTCAGCCTAGTCACAATAGCTTCTCGAGCACACAGTTGGTGTTCCTTAATCTTAAATTACTAACATGTTTTTTTTCTGACAGGAAATATTAACGACTTACAGGTCCTTCTCAAAATATTAGTATATTGTGATAAAGTTCATTATTTTCCATAATGTCATGATGAAAATTTAACATTCATATATTTTAGATTCATGGCACACTAAGTGAAATATTTCAGGTCTTTTATTGTCTTAATACGGATGATTTTGGCATACAGCTCATGAAAACCCAAAATTCCTATCTCACAAAATTAGCATATCATTAAAAGGGTCTCTAAACGAGCTATGAACCTAATCATCTGAATCAACGAGTTAACTCTAAACATCTGCAAAAGATTCCTGAGGCCTTTAAAACTCCCAGCCTGGTTCATCACTCAAAACCCCAATCATGGGTAAGACTGCCGACCTGACTGCTGTCCAGAAGGCCACTATTGACACCCTCAAGCAAGAGGGTAAGACACAGAAAGACATTTCTGAACGAATAGGCTGTTCCCAGAGTGCTGTATCAAGGCACCTCAGTGGGAAGTCTGTGGGAAGGAAAAAGTGTGGCAGAAAACGCTGCACAACGAGAAGAGGTGACCGGACCCTGAGGAAGATTGTGGAGAAGGGCCGATTCCAGACCTTGGGGGACCTGCGGAAGCAGTGGACTGAGTCTGGAGTAGAAACATCCAGAGCCACTGTGCACAGGCGTGTGCAGGAAATGGGCTACAGGTGCCGCATTCCCCAGACCTGGGCTACAGAGAAGCAGCATTGGACTGTTGCTCAGTGGTCCAAAGTACTTTTTTCGGATGAAAGCAAATTCTGCATGTCATTCGGAAATCAAGGTGCCAGAGTCTGGAGGAAGACTGGGGAGAAGGAAATGCCAAAATGCCAGAAGTCCAGTGTCAAGTACCCACAGTCAGTGATGGTCTGGGGTGCCGTGTCAGCTGCTGGTGTTGGTCCACTGTGTTTTATCAAGGGCAGGGTCAATGCAGCTAGCTATCAGGAGATTTTGGAGCACTTCATGCTTCCATCTTCTGAAAAGCTTTATGGAGATGAAGATTTAATTTTTCAGCACGACCTGGCACCTGCTCACAGTGCCAAAACCACTGGTAAATGGTTTACTGACCATGGTATCACTGTGCTCAATTGGCCTGCCAACTCTCCTGACCTGAACCCCATAGAGAATCTGTGGGATATTGTGAAGAGAACGTTGAGAGACTCAAGACCCAACACTCTGGATGAGCTAAAGGCCGCTATCAAAGCATCCTGGGCCTCCATAAGACCTCAGCAGTGCCACAGGCTGATTGCCTCCATGCCACGCCGCATTGAAGCAGTCATTTCTGCCAAAGGATTCCCGACCAAGTATTGAGTGTATAACTGTACATGATTATTTGAAGGTTGACGTTTTTTGTATTAAAAACACTTTTCTTTTATTGGTCGGATGAAATATGCTAATTTTGTGAGATAGGAATTTTGGGTTTTCATGAGCTGTATGCCACAATCATCCATATTAAGACAATAAAAGACCTGAAATATTTCAGTTAGTGTGCAATGAATCTAAAATATATGAATGTTAAATTTTCATCATGACATTATGGAAAATAATGAACTTTATCACAATATGCTAATATTTTGAGAAGGACCAGTATGTGTGACGTGTTGAAAGGATGACGAAGATTTATTGCACAAACAGCCGGTTTATTATAGAGCATGAGCGGCTATTCTGAATTGTCACTCACAGACAATGATAAATAAATGCTTAAAAACACGCTGGAAGGCTGCCACCGGCACTACCAGTTCTGCCTGTCACTGCCACCAATTGAGCTCGGCCCTGCTGCAATTCAATCAATTTCTTGGCACGTTTGCAATGTAACGCAATGCAGACGTGCACAGCGCCCCCTACTGAACAAGATGGGTAGCTCGGTCAGCAAGGAGCTGAGGAAGAGCGGCTGCTGACGTCACTCTGCTGCGACCGCAGCTCGGAATGCTTTTTCGTTTTCGAGTTCTGGGCAGTACTTTGCGGGCAGTCAACGAAAACGAAAAAGCAATGTCTGCTTTGTTTTCTTTTTGATTATGGCATAAAATGTGCAGTCGTAAAGAAGAAAATGCAAGTAGGATGATTGATTACAAATTTTATTTATGGGGTCAAACAATGCAGCCACATTCTTAAAATGAAAAAGCATTTCTGGAAATGCTTTTTCATTTTCAAATTTTACATTTCAAATTGAATTTTGGTATCTATTTGCTGGGGTACATTTTGAAAAATAAATCTCAAATGTCTTTTTCATTTTCATTTTAATTTAATGAAGGAATGAGCTGTCTTGAAGAAAAAAATGCAAATGCAAATAGGATTATTGATTACTAATTTCCTTTATGAGTCAAACAATGCAGCCACATTCTTAAAATGAAAAAGCATTCCTGAAAATGCTTTTTCATTTGAAATATGGTAACGATTTGCTTCCATAATGTGAAACGGAAATCAATGAATCTGTGTTTGATTAATCTGTGGGTATCCTGAAGGACCCGGATGTGTGACACAAAAAACTGTTTTAAACCATTATTTTCAGTTTCAGCTGTGTGAAATTCATTTTCAAACCAATGCATTTAATTTCCAATTACACAAATACAAATTCAGTCTGAGCAATTCAAATTCAGTTTCTGATGGCACAGGTTTCTTCCCATAAATCTGCCAGTGGTATTTATAGTTATAGGTGTATCTTAACTATATTAAAATTTTTCTTGCCATGTTTTATTTGTCAGTTTAGAAATTCAAAAAGCTTTGAAATAATTCACAATTAGTTAAATACTAAAATGTGAGTCTGTCTTTTTGTTCAATAAAATGATTTTATGTTTAAAATATTGATTGAAAAACAGCTGCAGTCACAAGATTATCTACACTGATGGTTTAACAATTTTCAACATTCTGTTGTCTAACCAATGTATTTCAGAAAAAATAAAAACATTATAAAACATAATAAAAACATTTTTCCTTCGCTGTGAAAGATGACACATCCTACACATTATCCAAGTTAAGCCTTTGGTTGTCTGATCCTCATCATGTCTCCTCTTCTTCAACAAATGTAAAAGCAAGAGTAAAAGCAGAAAACTCATGAACATTTCAGTCAAGCTCCTGTAATATAGCATGTCAAAGTTCACCTAAAAATGTCAGAGCCTTAATTGCACATTGAACCTTTTCATTCTTTTAAAGATCAGCTTACCTGCAGCAAGACGAGAAAAGTTTTTAATTATAAGGAAATGCATGAGATTTATTCTGCATCCTGTTCTGAATCTTAATCATTGACTTAAAATTTGTGAGAAGTATCTTCAGCTATATTGTTGAGCTCTGTTGTTCGACTTGCTCTAAGGGTGTAGATTTCCTGCTAGTTAGATTTATGTCAGGCAGGACATGCTTTGGAATAGAGATCTTTCCATTCCAACGCATACAAGTATCTCTACTGCGGGCCATCAGGAGTAATTCTTGTAAGATTGCCTCCAGGAACAGGTCTTATCAGCTTCTCCACTGTTTCCTCCTTTATCAACACAACCAACAATTTTTCTTAACTGACCTTTATCTGTCTGCTGATGATCTGTGCACCCAGACCAGAAGAGATATTTAAAACACTACATCAGTGTCCGGTGGCTTTCTACAAAGGCAGAAATGGCACCAATAGAGTATTTAAGATTCATGGTGACCAGGTGCATTTTCGCCTCTCCTCTTTGGAATCTGTTGAGAGCCGCTGAAACACCGGTCATACATTTATGTGCCTTTATCCCTGAAAATTAAAACAACAAAACATAGACTTAGACTTGCTTTAACATAATCCCTCCCAGTTAAAGAGGAACTATTTAACGTGGGTTTTAGGAAATGTTCCTGCACAAATTCGGCGGTCTGCTGGTGTTTCTGATTCTGTTAGACATAAGAGTGGTAAATTTAGCATTTTATTATTATTTTTTTAATAAATGTTTTTTCTCTTTGTATAAAAACAAAATGCTAAGGAAATGTTCAAAATCTGCAAAAACCATGTCAGGAAGTGTCACTAATACTATCAATAAGTTCAAAATTAAAAATAGTTTAAGTATAAGTCACGATTCTTCTAAAACAGGGCAGACAAATCTTTGGGGATAACTGTCCTACAAGTTTTAGATGTTAACAAACATCCGTTCAGCTAAAACATGCAAGACACTGATCCCCAAGAAACATCACTGTTCTTAAACAGCTGAAGATTTGTTTGATTAACAAGATGTACTATTTCCTCTTGATAAATAACCTTTCAGCACACATATAAAGTTTTAATAGTAACAGAGGAAATATCTAGGTGTGCTTTTGCCTCTACCCATCCTGATTTGGCACATGACTCTGGTGTTCTTGCATTTTAGCATAATTGTTCACCTGTCATTTTTTCAAAGTGAAGTCTTTGAGGTGTGAGTCCAAGTCAAATCTCAAATCACTAATGATGGAAACATTATCACAACTGAAATATACAATGTAATCTGCCTAAGACAGAATTTCTGTAGATTACGGATTTCAATTGTCATCCTTAAGCCTAATTTAAAATAAGCATATTTAACAACTTTATCACATCATTCAATTTAATATGCAACAGGATGACTTATTCACTGCTGTCAGTGGTTTTTTTTAGATATAATATCTTATTCATACAGGTCCTTCTCAAAATATTAGCATATTGTGATAAAGTTCATTATTTTCCATAATGTCATGATGAAAATTTAACATTCATATATTTTAGATTCATTGCACACTAACTGAAATATTTCAGGTCTTTTATTGTCTTAATACGGATGATTTTGGCATACAGCTCATGAAAACCCAAAATTCCTATCTCACAAAATTAGCATATCATTAAAAGGGTCTCTAAACGAGCTATGAACCTAATCATCTGAATCAACGAGTTAACTCTAAACACCTGCAAAAGATTCCTGGTGCCTTTAAAACTCCCAGCCTGGTTCATCACTCAAAACCCCAATCATGGGTAAGACTGCCGACCTGACTGCTGTCCAGAAGGCCACTATTGACACCCTCAAGCAAGAGGGTAAGACACAGAAAGAAATTTCTGAACGAATAGGCTGTTCCCAGAGTGCTGTATCAAGGCACCTCAGTGGGAAGTCTGTGGGAAGGAAAAAGTGTGGCAGAAAACGCTGCACAACGAGAAGAGGTGACCGGACCCTGAGGAAGATTGTGGAGAAGGGCCGATTCCAGACCTTGGGGGACCTGCGGAAGCAGTGGACTGAGTCTGGAGTAGAAACATCCAGAGCCACCGTGCACAGGCGTGTGCAGGAAATGGGCTACAGGTGCCGCATTCCCCAGGTCAAGCCACTTTTGAACCAGAAACAGCGGCAGAAGCGCCTGACCTGGGCTACAGAGAAGCAGCACTGGACTGTTGCTCAGTGGTCCAAAGTACTTTTTCCGGATGAAAGCAAATTCTGCATGTCATTCGGAAATCAAGGTGCCAGAGTCTGGAGGAAGACTGGGGAGAAGGAAATGCCAAAATGCCAGAAGTCCAGTGTCAAGTACCCACAGTCACGTTCAAGCAAAACTAGTAAAAATATGCTTTTACCTGTTTATATTCAATTACTAAATAAATAAAACAGAAAGTCATTTTATTTTTAAATTATTTTGTCTCGACCCTTTTCTCAACTGCCAAAAAATAAGATGCTGGAGGTTCGTTTATTTTGTTTTAAATGCCTCCAAGTCATTAAATGCAGAGCTCAGTTTGAGAGACATCCATCTGGTAATAATTAGGATGCTACAAACATGAACAGTTTGTTAGAAACCACTAATAGCCCACAGTCTGTTGAGGTCCCTGGTTAGTAAATCAAGCTAATCTTTAACAGCAGTATCCATTGCTATCAGAGCTGGGGGCCATGACTGTCTTGCTGTAAATGTCTGCTTGATGGTAGCATTTAAAAAAATGGAGCTTGGAGGATTCTGTTAAATAAACTCACTGGTACTTACTTTTGGGAAACATTACAGAGAACCATGCATAATGTGCATAACGTTACCATGACAACTAGTCATCTCTATACAATATACAGTAGAATTTCAAAGGGGAAAATAATCCTTTACTCCAACGTCAGCTGACCTTCAATCCAATTCCAAATGACTAAGAGTGTTAATTAGTTAATTAGGTTTGTTGACTTGAGTTCCCATCTTTGGTTTTTAGATGCTCATGGGTTGCAGCAATGCTGTTCTAAAAGGAGAGCTCTGCTTTGTACAATCTGCATCAACCTTACTGGCATAAAATTAAGAAAATTAGGTACATTTTATTTTGTGGGTCTATGTGATGCATCCACAATAAACCTTTGAGTTAATTCTGTACTCAACCTCTTTGATTATATGAACAAATTGTTTTGATCCTAGTGCAGCGATCTGAGAGGTGAACATGGTTCATGTTGTTCACTTTGGTCCCTACTTCTTGGACTATTCATCATTGTGTAACAAAAGGTTTAAAGAAGGCAATGCTTTCTAGAGGGGAAGAAATTATTGATTCCACTCCAGTCTGAAACGGTTATGAATCCGTTTTTATGACAATCTCAGACATGTTTTTATCAGATGCTCTTGTTGTTGGAACCTACCAGAGCACAGAGAGAGGAGTAGGAAAGCTTCACAGTTGGATTCCTGCTGATAAAGCATCCCCTGTGGAAGTTAATCATGAAGTCACACAGGAGTATTTGTTAAAGCTTAATCTTCAGTTCTGTGGTGGTGTCACTTTTATCTCTTGTAGTGCATGATGAGTTCTAAAGGAAACTAGCTAATATCACAACGAAAAGTAGGATTTTATGACATCGGAGGGCTGTCGTTCAGAAGGCTACACTTTACAGATCATAAAAGCAGTCAGCCAGACGGCATGCAGAGTCTCTGCAGAGACCTTTAGTGGAAAAGATGGGCTGCTTTGGTATTTGGATTCTCCAATTCATCACAGTTTCATCTCCCACCTTTGGCTCACCCACTTGGAGTTGCCCTTTATGCTGTCTGGGTCAGTGTTTAATTTCTCTCTGCTCCTTCTTTTAATACCACCTGTTTCCCCCCCTTGATTTGCGCCTCCCCCTTTTTCCCCTCCTATGTTTGCCCACACAACAGATCGAATAAAACCTTCTTTTAAGTCCATGAAGCATTAGGTTTATAATTGTACATTTTGTCTATGGGTGTGTTATGCTGACAACTTTTATATAGTTGTGACCTCCCTTGTTGGTCTATTTATAGAATTGCTAAGAAAAGATTGTATTAGACTTCTTTGTTTTGACGAATAAAGATAAAGCTGCTGAAAAACTTCAATCTTGGCATATCTAACAAATTCTTCTTATATGGGTCAAAATGTGAAGGACAGAAGTGCATATTGTAACAACATGAAGTCCTGTCACATCTAAAAAGTATGTTTTTCACCTTTAATGAGATCCCATTGTATATATGTAGCATGTATGTATTGGGATTAAGTTTACTGAATTCAGTGTTTCACTGGGACAGTGCATCGTATGCTACTTTTGTAGTGACGTGACCATGTCTTCCATCTTTCTGTTTCTATGATCTGGAGATGAAGGTTCAGTACCATATGCAGTGTCTGAGTGCTCCCAACTTCTCAAATAACTATTAGCTAAATTATTTGAAAAGTAGGTCAGGCTGCTGTTAATTGGTGCTGCTCCAAGCATTTGTCATGTCAAGGTGAGTGACACTTTATCAGTGCGGACAGAGGATCTGCATAGTGTAGCATGATACTAAGTAATGTATCAGTGGGCCTTTGCTATGACATTTGCATAGCATTTACTTAAATTTCAAACAAGCCAAGCTAAAAATGGTGATTTGGCCATAGTTTGTCATTATGGCTGTAAAATGGTCAGGAAATGCCCCACATCTGGGACCTTCGGTCTCCTTTCCCCGGAGTACTTGAACATCTGGTTAATGATTTTTGCACATTATATGGATTTTATAGCAGTTTAAAAAAAGAAAAATACAAAATCAGATTTTTTTTTCTTGGCTTTCACGTATAAAATATTTGTTATTGCTCATGAAGTTCTGCTTTTACATTTGAAACGTGAACTAATACATGTTCAGTATGATAACCATTCGTTTTTGAGTCTAGGACTTTGGGTGTGCAAAAAAAAGTGCAAAAGATATCTATATACACATAGTTTTGACTATAAACACATAGCTATCTAAATACACTGTTGATGTTTGGGATTGGTAAAAGGATAGGCAGTGGATGCGGACCATGTCCAGGGGTGATGTGAGCCGATGGATGGGGGTCATAATTTTCTGTACTTTTCTTTGCATCATTCTCTGTATCTGCCTTTGGGTCATTCATGTGGATGTTACTCAGACTGAGCCGGAAACGGTTGTGGGACATGACATGACTTCTGTTTGTGGTTTTTATGTGACAAAGTAAAAACGTTCCAGGGGTCAAATTGAAGCCATTCAAAACATTTTGATTATCTTGCTCTGTGCACATCTAAATAATGTTAGGTGTCATATTCTTAGTTTTCATTTTAATTAAACCAAACCTGATATGTTTAAACACTGTATACCACTATAGGGAGATTTTAATTACTGGAAAGAATTTATTATTTAAAGCATCTCACCAAAAGCAAATCTTCCTACTTCTTTATTCTTGTCAGATTGTTTTCAAGCATTTCTAATCTTCTCTCTTCCGAGTTTGTGTCCTTTGTCAAATAAAAGCCATTAATCTATCACCAGCCTACGCCTCTCTAAGTCTGGTCTTATTTATACTTTTACCTGTGGGTGGTAACACTGCTTAACACAGCACTTTACCTCTGCCTCTGTTCTTGCCCTTTTTCCAAAAGCTATTTGTCTCAGCATTCAGATTTCTTGATAACACATCTTATCATTGAAAGTGCACCACATAGTATGGGTTGAAAGGCTGCAGAGCTGCAAAATGTTCCACTGGTTCAGCTGTAAAATGTATATACTGAGCCACAGGGCAGCAGTGTGTTTTAACCGACAGCAAAAAAGACTGAAGAGTAAATACTGAGTCAGCATCACTGCTATTATTATGGTGAAATGAGGTGTTGCCATTACCATTATGATTTTCAGCACAAAGCAGAATCGATTTTACTGGAAACAATTTGTTGATAACTAGCTGCAATCAGCTGCAGAGAAAGAAAGTGTTTCTCGATTTCATTTTCTTTCTGGCCTTGGACAATGGCTTTCATTTTTATTCTGTAGACAGTCATAAGAAAGTCTGACCTCGGTCTTTCAGATGGATATTTGCTTTCAAATATGTAAGGAACTGTTGTCTTCTGCTCCCCAGAGAAGAAAAGACACAATCTTAATATTGTGTTTAGTTGTAAATGGTAAATGGACTGAACTTATATAGCGCATTTCCAGTCATACCGCCCACTCAAAGCTCCTTACACTACAGTGTTGTAGCCTTTGTTGAGTCCTGAATATTTCGGCTGTTTATTTCTTTTATACAGAATTTATATATCTGGATTTTGTTTTTGTTTTTATTATGCATACAGACTGAAACGTGTACATACACAAATGTCCCTTTGGACGTTAGACCTCAGCCACACGCTTTTTGTAGCCACTAACAAGATTCTGGTATCATTCTGACTGAATATTGGACCACTCCATATGCCGGATGTGGTAGAGTTGCCTTAATATGGTCCATTTGCTGGTTCCCCTGCCCTATTTTTAAGCACTCTCCATTAATTTTTTGGACAGATGAAACCATCAGCCTCTACCACAATGATGACAAGAAAAAAGTATGGAAAAGGGATGAAACAGCCCACGATCCAAAGTACACCACATCATCTGCAAAACACAGCTGAGGCAGTGTGATGGCTTGGGCATGTATGGCTGCCAGTGGCACCAAGAAACTACTGTTTATTAATGATGTGACACAGGAAACCAAATGAGGTGTTCAGAAACGTACTATTTGTTCAAATCCAGCTATATGCAGCCAAAGCAACCCAGAAGTTTATTAAAGCCAAGAAGTGAAATATTCTTGAATAGCCAAGTCAGTCACCAGATCTTAACCCAATAGAAAATGCATTTCACTTGTTAAAGAATAAACTTCAGACAGAAAGGCCCACAAACAAACAGCAACTAAAAGTTGCTGCAGCAAAGTTCTTGCAGAGCATTGAAGTGGTGGAAAACCAGCCTCTGGTGATGTCATTGAGATCAAGACTTCATACTGTCATTGCCAGCAAAGGGTTTTCAACCAAGTATTAGAAATGAATATTGTATTATCATTATTTAAGTGCCCAGTTACTTTTGAGCCCCTCAAATGAAGGGATTGTTTTAAAAAATACTTTAGGTCCTCAAATACTTATGCAATCTTTTCGTTCAAAAGAATTAAAGCTGAAAATCTGCACTTCAGCTACATCTGAGTTTTTTTCATTTAAAATCTGTTGTGGTGATATACATAACCAAAATTAAAACAAGTTGTGTTTGTTCCAAATATTAATGGAGCTGACTGTATATAATCATTCTGCGCACTCATTCCTAAACATGTTAATATTCAGCTCTTAGGTTTCCCCTTAAGCAGTCTAATTTTGTAACAGTACTAATACTTCTGTGTTTGATAGATTATCTTAGTAGGGTGGAGAAATGTATGAAAAGATTCCCATGTAAGTATTTATTTTATAAAAGCCAGGTCTAAATGCAAATGTTTAATCGATGCAAAGACTAGACAGCAAAAATGTCATTCTATGACCAAGTTAGGTTGATTTTAACTAAAACATCTAAATACGTAGTTGTTTTTTGGTCAAGATGACCAAGACACAACCCACTGAACTGTTATAAAATGACTTGTTTTACTTCTGTATCTGCTATACAACCTCAGATTTTAAGCTGACATGAAGGTGGTTAAATCCTGAAGAATTATTTCAGTTTAAATCTTCACGTCTTCCTGCATTTTTCACATTTAGAGAGGCATTTATTTGACTCATGGGTGTCATCTGTGAGCTTTCTGTTACACTGCTGGTATAATAGAGGACTATATACAAGTATGTGTGCACACATTTTTCTTTAAGACAAAACGGGGGCAACTGAGAATGGGAGCACCCTTCCACCTCATCTCTCTCGTTCTGCCACACATCTATCGTCTCTCCTCCCACGCCATCCGTTCCATTACAATGATAATGGGATTTGGAAGGCTGCATTATTGCTGCTGTCTGAGCAAGCCAGGCCTTGTGATATCCCTGTCCGTATTCCTCCCTTTGAGTCTCCTGTCGGTCTCCTGATTCCATTCAGAAGCCTCTGTTAAAGACCAAGGGGACTTGTCTGGTTCATGGCAGTTACTGCCCTCTGCTATATGGACTGCTGAGTTTTATTTTGGCAGACAGACTGTGTGAAAAGCTAATCTGAGCTTCTGGGGATTTCTTTGTAATAGCCGCTCCACTGTGGCCCCCAGCGAAGCTTATTTGTGCAGATGGAGGTTATGTTTATGGCCATTCATAAGAGTGATTCTGAAACACTAATTTCCAGGGCTGCACCCTGCCTTAGGGGGCTTTGCTCTCATTTCTAAACAGCTGAAATGTGGAGCAGAATTGCCAAGGTCAAAGCTGAAGCCAATCCCTAGCTGAGATCCATATAGAGTATGGTAGCCAGTGATAACATGAGGACAGCAAGAAGCAGGCATCCACAGGAACAACAAGTTTTAGTTGGTTAACTATTGAGTTTGCCCTGCTGTGGCTCTCTAGATGAAGGACAAGCTCTCATGGTTCCTCTAATGACTATTTAATGATGAAGCCATAATCAGTCAACATTTATATTATAATGGACACAATTCTCAGCAACGTATTCATGATTTCACAGTTACCAGACCCAATTGTTGCCATATTAACCAACAGGTTACAAATCTAATTTTCTGAATTTTTTATTGCAAAAATAAAAATTATAGCCAGTCAGATTCAGAATTTATAATGATGCCTTTTTTTATTTCCAGGAATGTTTTTAAACATTTATTTACTTCTGTACTTCTGTACTCTACAAATGGCATAAGTCCCATGATTTTCTTAAATTTTCCTTTCATAAGGTCAGACATCTTACAACCTTTTAAAAACATTTCAAAACATCCTTCTATATTTTATCTTTTAAAACTGTTTAGCAGCATTTCTAATCAATAACTGTCAGCATGCAGGTATTGAGGTAAATGTATTGCCTTTAATTACTTTTAACTGATTTTGTTCAATAGATCTTAAGGCTGCTTTTACCCTCAGTTCAGAACAGATTGAAATCTTACAAAAAGGTCAGCGTACTTGGAAGGAAAACTTAAAAAATGGTGTTGGTTTAAATCTTTCACAAAATCATCAAGGTCAGTTCATCAGTCGGCTTTAATATCCTAAACATCATAATTGAAGTTAGTTGCATCTTATGTTTTAACAACAAATGAAAAGAACTGTAGACACTTTCTGTTGTAAGATCTCAAGCTGGACTCAACAAGTACTTTAGAATCACATCAAAATTAGACAGTTTTTTTTTAGCCATCTTTTCTTCCCCTGAGTCACTGTGTGGCAGAATTTTACACTTCAGGCTGTGCAGCAGACTGAAACCAATTCTTATTGTGGTGATATCAATCTCTGCTAGCCTTACAATGCAACACTGGATCTGTGGCTCATCTGTTTGAGAAATAGGTTTGGTTGTGGTGATCTGAGGTGATGTATGTTGTTTATCCCAGAAAAATACTTAAAAAAAACTAAACCCACCCACACCTGAGGGGAGAGATCTGTTAAAAACGCATTCACGGGAAGGCCTGTTGGTCATTTCTTGAGATATTTACTCACAAAAACCAGATACTTGATACAGTTTCATATTTACATTCAAGAAAGTCAAGATATTCCTCTGGTTGGTGCCAATCGCTGTTCAACTGGAATGTCTTACAATGATGCTGTGCTAAAAAACGACAGATAAGAAAACTCGCAAGAAACAGACCAGATGATAATGCAGCATCTGCATCTCTGAGTTTAAGATTTGAATAATGTGGACCATCTTATTATATTTGTCACATTGATTCTGAATAGAAAGCAAATCCATACTAGACTGAAAAATGAGAAGATGTCTAAGTCATTGACCATGTTTGGGCAAGACAGGAGTCTTCCATCTCTATAGCATGACATGACTTGCCAGAAGGGAATACAACAACGTAAAAATAAGTTAAGGTTTACCTTTCTCTCTCATTGTATAAAAGAGAGCAAGAAGAGGATTATGGGTAAATGCTAGAACAAAAACCTTAGTCAGGGTATAAAAAAAAGCTCCTTTTAGAAATTTGCCAAAACAGGACATGGTTAAAATGGCACTGAATGATCTCGGGCCTTTAGAATGACCTTGTTTATGAATGGTGCTTTACAAATAAGCTTGCATTGCCTCATTAGTCTCTCACATAGCTCTGTGTTAGGCCTTTCCAAAATACATCATAAACCATCATAAATCTCTCGTGTTCTGCCTGGTTAAAGTTTGACCCCAAGACTGCAACTTTAAAGCAATTTTAGGTTCATGAAAGAATAGTGAACACAAATGACATACTTTAAATCTCTTCCTCCGGACAGAAAGAGTTGCTTGGTAAACATGCTAAACCCCGCACTGAAACTCCATAGGTTCCTATTGTGGGAAAAATAATAAAGGCCCTTACAAAAGTATTTATATTCCTTGCATACTTTTGTCACTAATACGCACAAGTTCAGTGTATTTCATTAAAAGGAAAATAGTACACAATTTTCTAAATTCTTGCATGAAATGAAAATCGGAAAAATGCATGTGTATTTAGTTAAGACTTTCCAGAACCACAGTTTTCTGCAGTTGAAGTCTTTTGGGGTATATCTGTAGCAGCGGGATATACCTAAACACAGTTATTTTGCCCATTCTTTCTGAAAAAGATTAATCTCAAATTGGCAGATAAGATGAAAAGCCTCTGAACAAAAATGTAAGTGTTGCCATAGATTCTCAATAACATTTAGCACTAGACTTTGATTGGGCCATTTTTGATTGGGCCATTTTAAACACATTAATATGCTTAAAGGCAACCTATTATACTTCCTTTTAAACATTTGGAGTAGGTCTATGGGATATACAAAATATGTTAATTACATTTTACGTACAAAATCATTCTCAGATAATGAAATTTCACCTCCTCAGTTTCCCCTATTTTGAGCTCCTTTCAGAATGAGTTGTTTTAGGGCTCTATCACTTTTATGCAAATTAGCTGTAATTTTTCTTAAGTCTAAGTCTTTCTGCAAATCCTGACGTGTGCTGATGTGAGTTCTCAAAGCAGTCCATGCTGAAGTAATTCGCGCAAATTAGTATTGTCTTCGGCAATGGCACTGCAACATTGCCCTCAAAAATAAAATGAAGCCACAAATCTCTATTATCTAGCAGGAGAATGTTCGTGGACACATGTGGGTCCTTGCAGCCAACAACAAAACATCTGACTTTCAGGGTAGCCATTTTAAAGTGCGTGTAAGGTCAAACCAGCCGCCGAGACCTGATCCTCTACTGAAAATCAAGTGGTTGGAGAACCTCTTCAATTGCTAGTCAGGGGCGGGACTCAGGTAACGTTGCTGGGTGCCAGAGTAGTTGTGACGTCACAGCTTTTCAAAGCATGAGTTTTGTAGAAAAAGTAAAACATTCATTTATAGCCAAAAAACAGCTATCGTATTTTCCGGAATATAAGCCGCTACTTTTTTCCCATGCTTTGAACCATGTGGCTTATAATGAGGTGCGGCTTTTCTGTGGATTTTTCTTCACCCGCCAGGGGGCGCTTTTGCAGAAAGTGAAAAAAACGAGACAGGTCGGAAGTCAAAATTGGAAATCAAAGAAGAAAGCGCTAATTTTCATTTAGCACATGCAAGCAGCAGGCACGACGAAGATTTTTTTTCAAACCCGTACCCACTAATCATGGAAACCACATGAAGAAGTTCATATGATGCCACATTTAAGTTGAAGGCCATCGATCTGGCAGTACCGGAAGGAAATAGAGCTGATTTGTTGGATCAGCACTTTCACTTTTATGCTACATGCACCAATCGGAAACTAATCAGTTCAGTTATGTTCAGTTAAACTATGTAATCAGTTCAGTCGATATCAGCGGCTTTTAGCCCGGTGCAGCATATATATGTACATTTCCATTTTGTTTTTTAAACTTTGTGGGTGCAGCTTATATTGAGGTGCGCTCTATAGTCGGGAAAATACGGTAAATTGATTATTTTGAGTTTGAAATGTTTGTAGAAGCATTAGAGACCCAAGTGGAATAATGCAATAAAACCGATCAAAAAGTGAATTTTGCATAATAGGTCCGCTTTAATAGGCTGTTTAGAGTTGTCATTCTGCTGGTTGGTGAGCCTTCACCCAGTCCCAAGTCTTTCACAGCTTTTCTTCCAGTTTTGCCCTGAATTTAGCTCCATGCATTCTACCATCAACACTGTCATCATTTCCTGTTCCTGCTGAATAAAAGCATTGCCACAGCATGATGCTGCCACCACCATGTTCCCCGGTAATGATGTGCAGTGTTAGTTTTCCTCCAGACAGAGCATGTATGGTAAAAGTTCAATTTTGCCCTTAGCAGAGCACCTTCCTCACATTGAAGCTGTCATTTACATGGCTCGTGACACACTTCAAACAGGCAAAAATTGCCCTCTTGCCCCTCCTCCATAGTGGCCAGATTTGTGGATTGCACAACTAACAAACAAATTAAATTTAAGGGTTTTAGACGTGAATCTTCAAAGTCTTCCATTCTTTTCCTTTAGCTTCACAATTACAGCCCTACTTTGAGTTGGTCTCTCACATAAAATCAATATAAAATACATTGTGAGGCGCAATAACAAGTTTGCTTAAATTAAATCAAAAACTCTCTTCTACTCTCACATTCTTCTCCCGGTTTTGCCTAACTGGACATTCTTTGTGCTAGTTTTGATCAAAGTGTCTCATTTGTTTCAGCAAAGAGTCAAGTCTGCTAAGTATAGCAGCTGTACATGAAAAATGTGTTGCACAGAAACTTCCTGCCCCAAGTCATGCATCTCTTTGCCATCTAGTCACCCATTAGCACACCAGAAAAAGGGGCCAGCTTATGTTCTTCTTCATTGGTACCTCTGGCTCATTAAGCTGCTGTTGTTGATGGGGTGGAAGATTCCACTTGGGGTTCTTTTCAGTCTAACTCTCAGTCTAGCTGGCAATATATGTATTAAATTGGATAATTTAATATATGTATTAAATTATCCAATTTAATACATATATTATATTGGATTAAATTGGATAATTGTAATTGCCAGGATTGTCATTACTTTTAGAATCAAACTGGAACCTCTAAAAGAAATATTGATCTTAATGGCCTTCAGACCTTTGTTTTGCTACTCCTCTATAATCTGGTCTTCAAAAGCCCTGTGTCATAGCCTAACTGTTGTTACTCTTAAAGGATTTCTTTTCAGTAAAGGACATTTTTAGAAGAATATAGCATCAACATTTTAGGCAATGCTATAGACTGCACCTGACAATTTAATGTATAAAATAGCTGAATCCTATTTTCAAATGTTACCCCTTGCATTCAAGAGAATGTTTAGATGGTTTTCGAAGAATGATTCTGTAAAGTTGCTAAGAGCAGTCACTGTCTTATTCGCAGACAATAGTCATATATTTAACTTATCTGAGAACAGGTACTGGAGGAAACTAGTACAGGAGGAAAATACATCCGGTCCCTCCATTTAGCCCTTGCTCTTCTCTCAGTGAACATTCCCGGAAAACCTGAAAAGTGCTTCAACCTAATTGAATGTCTGATCTGAAACCCCTCAGCTAACTTTGTTTTATTATAGGGGGTTGCAACACTGCTCTGAACTCCTTACATTATCTTTAAGCCAAGCAAGCCTGTGGAGGAACCATACAGGTCCTTCTCAAAAAATTAGCATATTGTGATAAAGTTCATTATTTTCTATAATGTAATGATGAAAATTTAACATTCATATATTTTAGATTCATTGCACACTAACTGAAATATTTCAGGTCTTTTATTGTCTTAATATGGATTATTTTGGCATACAGCTCATGAAAACCCAAAATTCCTATCTCACAAAATTAGCATATTTCATCCGACCAATAAAAGAAGAGTGTTTTTAATACAAACAACATCAACCTTCAAATAATCATGTACAGTTATGCACTCAATACTTGGTCGGGAATCCTTTGGCAGAAAGAAGACTGCTTCAATGCGGCGTGGCATGGAGGCAATCAGCCTGTGGCACTGCTGAGGTCTTATGGAGGCCCAGGATGCTTCGATAGCGGCCTTTAGCTCATCCAGAGTGTTGGGTCTTGAGTCTCTCAACGTTCTCTTCACAATATCCCACAGATTCTCTATGGGGTTCAGGTCAGGAGAGTTGGCAGGCCAATTGAGCACAGTGATACCATGGTCAGTAAACCATTTACCAGTGGTTTTGGCACTGTGAGCAGGTGCCAGGTCGTGCTGAAAAACGAAATCTTCATCTCCATAAAGCTTTTCAGCAGATGGAAGCATGAAGTGCTCCAAAATCTCCTGATAGCTAGCTGCATTGACCCTGCCCTTGATAAAACACAGTGGACCAACACCAGCAGCTGACACGGCACCCCAGACCATCACTGACTGTGGGTACTTGACACTGGACTTCTGGCATTTTGGCATTTCCTTCTCCCCAGTCTTCCTCCAGACTCTGGCACATTGATTTCCGAATGACATGCAGAATTTGCTTTCATCCGAAAAAAGTACTTTGGACCACTGAGCAACAGTCCAGTGCTGCTTCTCTGTAGCCCAGGTCTGGGGAATGCGGCACCTGTAGCCCATTTCCTGCACACGCCTGTGCACGGTGGCTCTGGATGTTTCTACTCCAGACTCAGTCCACTGCTTCCGCAGGTCCCCCAAGGTCTGGAATCGGCCCTTCTCCACAATCTTCCTCAGGGTCCGGTCACCTCTTCTCGTTGTGCAGCGTTTTCTGCCACACTTTTTCCTTCCCACAGACTTCCCACTGAGGTGCCTTGATACAGCACTCTGGGAACAGCCTATTCGTTCAGAAATGTCTTTCTGTGTCTTACCCTCTTGCTTGAGGGTGTCAATAGTGGCCTTCTGGACAGCAGTCAGGTCTGCAGTCTTACCCATGATTGGGGTTTTGAGTGATGAACCAGGCTGGGAGTTTTAAAGGCCTCAGGAATCTTTTGCAGGTGTTTAGAGTTAACTCGTTGATTCAGATGATTAGGTTCATAGCTCGTTTAGAGACCCTTTTAATAATATGCTAATTTTGTGAGATAGGAATTTTGGGTTTTCATGAGCTGTATGCCAAAATCATCCGTATTAAGACAATAAAAGACCTGAAATATTTCAGTTAGTGTGCAATGAATCTAAAATATATGAATGTTAAATTTTCATCATGACATTATTGAAAATAATGAACTTTATCACAATATGCTAATTTTTTGAGAAGGACCTGTATATCTGTTATGATTTGGGGTTTTTTGGTTTCAGGTTTTTTCCTTATATGTTTTTCACTGCTCAAGTTTTGAATCATGCTTTTGTTTATTATTTTTCTGGTCATGTTTTAGTCTTGTTCATGTTTTGTCAAGTTTTGTTTGTATATTAGAGTCTCTGTTTTTGCCACAGCCACGTTTTGTTCTGTCTGTCAATTAAGTTTAATCGGTTCACCTGCGCCATGTTAATCAGTTTTGTTTTCCACCTGTACCATGCTCCATTTATACACGCCTGTTCAGTTAGTCATCGCGGAAACATTTCTCATGCTCATGTCTTGTGCTCAGATCATGTCTTGTTTTTTGCTCATGCCTGCCAGTTTGTTGTTTTGATCCTGCTGTGAGGTTTTTGTTATTAAATCTTTTGCACTTACCGTCACGCTGCCTGCTCGTCTGCATTCTGGGGTCCAATATCTTGCAAGCCATAACAGAATGTTTCCGCCAACAATGGACCTCGCGGATCAGCATCGGGCTGGCTCCATGGACCTCTTTACCTTTCTGTCTCGGGAGGCGGAGAAGTCGTTGCGCCGTTCTGTGGGGCTGTCAGTGCCGCAGTCGGCTTATTATGGATCCAGGTTGGCGATTCCATGTCCGGGGACAGGTCCCCTTCGTCGCCGTTCTCCGCCTGCGCCCCTGGCTGCGCATTTTGGTCCGGCGGTGAAGTTCTCGCCCTCCTCCCGCCGCAAGAAACGTCGGCGTGGAGCACCTTCCTGTGGTTCGGCTGGTGAGGAGGTGGTTTCCCAGTCAGCCTACGAGAGGACTGCGGCAAATAAGCCCGCATCTTCGCCTGCCACAGCACTGTCTGCCAGGCTCGCTGCACCTCCTGAGCTGATGGAGAGGATAAGGCAGATTGAGATGGATTATGAAACGGCAGTAAGGTTGTTTTACTGCCGTCCTCCTTCACCCACACCAAGCCACATGAGTGCTGCTGCAGAGCAGCCCACGTCAGGCCTCCAGAGCGCTGCTGCAGAGCAGCCCACATCAGGCCTCCAGAGCGCTGCTGCAGAGTAGCCCACGTCAGGCCTCCAGAGCGCTGCTGCAGAGCAGCTTGACTCCAGGCCTGACACACCACAGCCTGACACACCACAGCCTGACCCTAAGTCAGCCTCTGCGCACGCCACCGAGGGTCCGGCCGACGCCTCAGCCTCTGCGCACACCACCGAGGGTCCAGCCGACGCCTCAGCCTCTGCACACGCCACCGAGGGTCCGGCCGACGCCTCAGCTCCTGCTCCTAGTCTGCAGGGGTTCGAGGAGGAAGCACCGCTGAACCCTGTTCTTGAGGGGTTTAAGGAACGTTTTTGTCCTCGTTCTGGCCTTTGAACCCAGCTCTGAGGGTTCGCCTGGCTCCGCTTCAGCCTCTGAGGGTTCGCCAGGCTCCGCTTCAACCTCTGAGGGTTCGCCAGGCTCCGCTTCAGCCTCTGAGGGTTCGCCAGGCTCCGCTTCAGCCTCTGAGGGTTCGCCAGGCTCCGCTTCAGCCTCTGAGGGTTCGCCAGGCTCCGCTTCAGCCTCTGAGGGTTCGCCAGGCTCCGCTTCAGCCTCTGAGGGTTCGCCAGGCTCCGCTTCAGCCTCTGAGGGTTCGCCAGGCTCCACGCCTCTGTGGTGCAGGTCCGGTCACCCGCCGGAACTCTGTGCCTGCTGGGGACAACCTCCTGGTCGCCCGCCAGAACTCTGTTCTTGTTTAAATTAAATTAATTAGTATAGCGAGTATTTAGCCTTTCAGCTCAGCTCAATTGTACCAGAGACTTAAGCAACCCCCTTCTTACTGCAGACAATAGCCTTACCAATTTTCCAAAGAGCGCATTCTCTCTGCTTCTTTGAAATGTTTGAGCTCAGAGTTGTGGTAAGGTGAGAAAGTAATACATTTTGAAACTAACCCAAACATGACAAGTTCAGCTCTCTGGTCAGCATTTCTCATTCCTGAAAATCAAAACTCTCTGACCTGCCTCAGAGATGCACCGAGAAATCGGCTGACGGCCAGAATCATATGATTTTTGGTTTGACAAGTATTGGTCATTTGGAAGCTCAAAAATCAGAAGCTGTTTTTCAGAGAACACTCAAAGTTAGATATTTTCAGGATCAATGGGGTGATAAAGGAAGCCCAGAGATGCAAGGAGCTATTTCTATCTCTGCAGTTTGTTTAGAGAGCAAGAGGAAGCTGGACTTTCTGCAAATATAAGGAAAGCTGAATTTAGTATATCTGTAATAGAACCTGTTTAAATTGGAAATGTTGGTTGGCTTTTGGAAATCTGAGTTAAGAGCCTACAGTCTCTGTTGAATATGTTGCCCACACTTTCTGCTAATAGAAGATGCCAAAGACAGCATAAATGTTAACCTTAATTTCTCTTTAAAATACTATTTAAGCATTCTTTTACAGAAGCTGCTTTTGTACACATGATGCATGATGTAGCCACTGTTCTAAATATAAACAAGCTCTGATGACAGGAAGATTAGAAAAAAAATCTTTGTTGTTATTTATAGCTTTAAAGGAAATATGAATAGGCTCAAATCTGTCTCACCTGGCCAAAGCTCTATTTAAAACTGAAGATTGTCCGCAAAATTTGTAAGGGTGCACCTCTAACAGGCCTCAGCGCATTTGAGTTTGATTTGTTATAACACCAAAACATATAAACATTCAGGGTAAAGTTGAAGCAGTGATTTATACTAATAAGAGGTATAGTCAGCATACACTAAAACCCATCTCAAATGAATCTCAAGTTGACTGGACATGCAAACATTCATGTTTTTTGTGGGTTTTCTTAGGACTGTATTTAGAAATTTAAGTAACTGGATAAAAGTAATTCATGTACTCAGAATGCAAACTACACTCATTCAACAGATTGAGTTTTTGTGAGATGACAAACAACAGAAATGCTTTCAGGGCATCCTTCTGCTTTAATGTTTTATTATGCTGTCTAATGGAAGCAGTGAGAGTTGAAGGGTCTGTTCTTTTGCTTGCATTAATGTGACATTGCCTCAATATTGTCTCAAACTTCTTAATAATGATTACATTTTCTTAATTTGTTGCTAATTCAGATTGCAATTCCTGTTGATCTCTTTTTTAAAGATCAGGTGCTGCTGTAGATGCCATTTTATTTGTTTGTAGAGCAGCAGAGTTCAAGGCTAATGCATCCATTGTTGATTAAGACAACAGGTTACAGGGCTGCAGGAGTTTATTCTGTAAGAAAAAAGCTGTTGCTAAGGAAGGTTTAGAGAAATTGCTTAACTTTCAAAACAATTTCAGTCACTTTATGACATAAAGGACTCATAAATAAAAAATCTGCATACCAAATTAGCATAAATAATGTCAAATAATGGAAAAATTAGATAACATTGAAATAAAGTGTAACAATCAAAAACTCAAAGAATGTGTAAAAGATGATAACTTTTCATCTTAATGCGATATAATTTCAAATAATGCAGTTATTCATTATGTAGTTTTAGAGATTCAACCAATTGCCCAACCCAATCAGACTTTGGAAATTAATCTAAAGATATTAGAGACCTTAGCAACATTCTTCTCCAAAACTACTGTACATATTTTTTGGTTTATAGTTCTGGCTTTTGCATCTGCCATCTGTTTATTCGCTAAACTCCAGGAATCCAAAGACAACGCCGCTCAGTTTGTCTTGCAGTACCGATTCTGACTACTGGTGTTATCCAATGAAGTTCAACACAGAAAGCCTTGTGTGGCAACATTTTAGGGAAATATTTTTCACACTGGGAGCCTCACATCCAACAGAATTTATTGTGGTTAGCAAACTCCACATGTTCTAGATTTATAGAAAACTCCTTGTTTTCCAGCTTGCCTTTAAAACAGCCAATTGCAACATACAGGTCCTTCTGAAAATATTAGCATATTGTGATAAAGTTCATTATTTTCCATAATGTCATGATGAAAATTTAACATTCATATGTTTTAGATTCATTGCACACTAACTGAAATATTTCAGGTATTTTATTGTCTTAATACAGATGATTTTGTCATACAGCTCATGAAAACCCAAAATTCCTATCTCACAAAATTAGCATATCATTAAAAGGGTCTCTAAACGAGCTATGAACCTAATCATCTGAATCAACAAGTTAACTCTAAACACCTGCAAAAGATTCCTGAGGCCTTTAAAACTCCCAGCCTGGTTCATCACTCAAAACCCCAATCATGGGGTAAGACTGCCGACCTGACTGCTGTCCAGAAGGCCACTATTGACACCCTCAAGCAAGAGGGTAAGACACAGAAAGAAATTTCTGTACGAATAGGCTGTTCCCAGAGTGCTGTATCAAGGCACCTCAGTGGGAAGTCTGTGGGAAGGAAAAAGTGTGGCAGAAAACGCTGCACAACGAGAAGAGGTGACCGGACCCTGAGGAAGATTCTGGAGAAGGGCCAATTCCAGACCTTGGGGGACCTGCGGAAGCAGTGGACTGAGTCTGGAGTAGAAACATCCAGAGCCACCGTGCACAGGCGTGTGCAGGAAATGGGCTACAGGTGCCGCATTCCCCAGGTCTAGCCACTTTTGAACCAGAAACAGCGGCAGAAGCACCTGAGCTGGGCTACAGAGAAGCAGCACTGGACTGTTGCTCAGTGGTCCAAAGTACTTTTTTCGGATGAAAGCAAATTCTGCATGTCATTCGGAAATCAAGGTGCCAGAGTCTGGAGGAAGACTGGGGAGAAGGAAATGCCAAAATGCCAGAAGTCCAGTGTCAAGTACCCACAGTCAGTGATGGTCTGGGGTGCCGTGTCAGCTGCTGGTGTTGGTCCACTGTGTTTTATCAAGGGCAGGGTCAATGCAGCAAGCTATCAGGAGATTTTGGAGCACTTCATGCTTCCATCTGCTGAAAAGCTTTATGGAGATGAAGATTTCATTTTTCAGCACAACCTGGCACCTGCTCACAGTGCCAAAACCACTGGTAAATGGTTTACTGACCATGGTATCACTGTGCTCAATTGGCCTGCCAACTCTCCTGACCTGAACCCCATAGAGAATCTGTGGGATATTGTAAAAGAACGTTGAGAGACTCAAGACCCAACACTCTGGATGAGCTAAAGGCCGCTATCGAAGACCTCAGCAGTGCCACAGGCTGATTGCCTCCATGCCACGCCCCATTGAAGCAGTCATTTCTGCAAAAGGATTCCCGACCAAGTATTGAGTGCATAACTGTACATGATTATTTGAAGGTTGACGTTTTTTGTATTAAAAACACTTTTCTTTTATTGGTCGGATGAAATATGCTAATTTTGTGAGATAGGAATTTTGGATTTTCATGAGCTGTATGCCAAAATCATCCGTATTAAGACAATAAAAGACCTGAATAATTTCAGTTAGTGTGCAATGAATCTAAAATATATGAATGTTAAATTTTCATCATTACATTATGGAAAATAATGAACTTTATCACAATATGCTAATATTTTGAAAAGGACCTGTAATGTCTAGGAGGCCAAATGCCAATGCATCACTTTAGCAGCATGTTCTTTTGTCTTTCCCATTTTCATGTCACCTGGGATTTTGATGTGAGAGTATGCTACTGTAACAAGTTAATTTGTTCCTTTACAAGAATTGCATTATAAATAGTAAATGAGGTTTATCTGCCAACAACAAGATGTGTCCCTGACGTTTTACTTGGAATGACAATTCTGGCTTTTTAAAAGTGGGTTTCTGTGTAGCAGTTGTCTGTAGTCAGTACCTTCCCCCACGACAATCATATTTTAAATTTACAGCAAGGTTCATGCATGTCTCTCATTGCTTTATGTTGTGAATCTTGACTAGAAACAATACAGCGCAGTTCAAAGGTTTTCAGTTTTACCAGCTTTGTTCTGATCCTGTTACCATGAGGTAAACATTATATGGTGAAAATATCACAGAATATGGTCACAGAGAATATGGTAAACTATGACAAAATATAAACAATAACTAGACTGCTCTAAATGTTTGTCTTTTTACAGTTTGAAGGGCATATCATCATTTAGTTATATTCCATTTCCAGGACCTGAGTAACAGGGCATGAAAGGGAAAAAAACAATAATGGGACAAAAAATAGCCTTTAAGCCTATAGCTGAAGTTACATTTGGAACATCAAACTCAGACATTAGTGCAAAATGTCCACCCAAGATAGTAGTAGTAAAAGCAGAGTGTGCAGCTTCCGTTGAAATTCATTAAGTAAAAAGTTATGTGGTGATTTATACAGTGAGGGCAACAGAGTGTGGAGAACCATCTGAGAGCAGTAGCTTGGAGATCTGACAAACCAGCACCCTATGATGAGACCTAAAACCTGTGAAGAGCATAGTCTACTAACAATTCTCCGCAGTGGCAAATGGTCACTGGTGACAAAAGCTGTAATTCAAATCTCTGGCAGCTGTTAGAATTAACTTCTGCTCCTATTCAGCCAGTGTTGTTACTCTGATCGAACAGAATGTGTCACAAAATGCGTATAGTTTGTATTAGCAAGCCATGCAGTGGTTGTGCAAGTATAATTTTCCCCTCCATAATCAGTGCTATACATGTAAGGGTTTAACTGCATGACACTAATTTAACAGTCCATTAACATTCCAACATTGTTTTTTATGTAAATTAAACATTCAATACTTGACCAGTTTTGTAAAATGCTGTTTAGACCTAAAAAGTCAATTCAGGAGACTGATTATAGATTTATTATGATCTGCAGACCTCAGAAGACCTCATGACAGAGTAAACACAAGAAGCAAGAATCACACAAATCATTATCTATTTATAGTGATTATGTCCCATTTTTAAAAGAAAACACAAAAGCATGAATAGTGTCACAAGAGCATTGTAAAATTACTTATCTGCTTTGAAAAACAACCAAAAAGGCTGGTTATGTTTTATTTATCTTTCATACTTTTATTATGTATAGCTTCAATTGCTCAAAAATGTAATATCTGGTCATTAATGTTGATGTTTTTTCCATCTTTAGGTCACCTTGAGGTCAGTAATGGTTTATTTGCATTCTTGTTTAGACATTCTGGAGTAGTTGAGGTCTCAGTCTCAACAAAGTGATGGACTAAGAACTTTACCGGCCAAGTGCTTTGTGGTTTTAAAATTGTGGTGAAATCTAGTTTAATTAGCTTCTTTTTGCCCTGGTTTGATCCATAGATGGGGTGTATGAAAATACAGATGGAGACTTCTTTATACCACTCCATGTTATTATTATTTTCACCTTAAACTGAATTATGCTGTCAAAGAAAACTTTGAACTCCAAGATATAATATCAAAACACAGTTACTTATCTAATTAGTCTATTCTCACTCTTCGATACAGGGTTAACTGTTGCATCTTACAGGCTTTAACCAATTTTTACTTCATGTTTGCTCTTTAATTCAAAGTTTTAACTCTAAAATTAAAATCCAAAATCCAAGAAAAACTTATTTCCTTTACAATTTCTCTGTTTATCAGACCTGCCTGTTTCTCAATGGCTTCTGCAGATTTACTCTAATTCCTCAAAGTCAATGACACAAGGTGGGGTAAAGAAAAAGAATTTAATAAAATGAGTCTGTTCCCCCTTGAGCTAACAGACGCCTGTCTGGCACCTGCGCCTGCATCAATTTCTGCAGCCTCCAATGACTCCCAACCACCTGCAACAGACTCACCACAAACAGTTCAAAAACCCTTAGGTATTTTATTTTCCTCTTGTCACCTGGCTAACACAGATTTGTGCAGATTTGTCCATGCTCGAGTTTGCACAAGAGAGGGGAAAAAGCGAGCTGGAATAAACAAGGGGAATGGGAACAGGAGAGTTAATTTCAGCTTTCCTCGAGAGTGTCCCCATTCATTTACTGCACGCAGCATGTGTCAGCTGTGGAAACATAACAGAGTAAAGTGAGGAATGGGCTCACGGTTTCTTTGGATAGAAAACCCCAGGGCAGAGGAGGTTTTATTCAGTCTCAATTTGAGTTTGGAAAGGGAAGCAATGGACCCGTTCAGGGGCAGGGAGGCAGCATGGGACCACAGCTGTGTTGTGTTGAAACCATCTGTGTGTTTACATGTGGTGTGTGCTTGGTTGAAATGCACACAGGGGGCATACGAAATCCCCCATAAACCCTCCCATACACTTACAGCAACACACATTCCCAACAAGGCCCAGAGCAGCATTATGATGTACACTTCCTGCTCTTTAACCCAGCAGGTTGAAAGAAGGTCAAACATCTTGTCATCCCCTCACACATCATCTCATATCACCCACAAAACCCCACCTCCTCAACTGTCTCTCTGCTAAATAGTTGACATTGGTCCACATGCTGTAGCTCATGACTCACTGGTTTCTGTAAACTGAAAACATTTTCTGCAGCTGTCCTGGCACCTGAGGGGTTTGCTACCTTCTGTTTCAGTCCGTCACTAATGCTCAGCATTGACAAGAAGCATTGATTTACACCATTATTAGACTTTTAGAAAGAAAATATAATCTATTCGCTTTGCTGATTCAGTTTTGAAGACTTCAAAGAATCTCTGCTGTTATTTGTTCCTTAGAATGTGCCACATAAACAGATGCAATGTCCAAGGTAAATTACATTCCAAACCTAAATTCATATTCAGTAATTTATAGAGTAAAGACACAAAACCTTATTTAGTCTCACAGTCCCACTCTAAATCAGACTAAACATTTCCAGTTTTGGGTCAGTTGAAAACACCACAATTATTTCTATTTGCTAAATGCCAGAAAAATGCCAGAGAAAATTTGCTATTACTTTGTTCAGAAGTGCAAATACACTAAAAGTTACTCTGCCTTCAAACAAGTTGGGAAAGCACACTTATTGATGTAATGGCTTTGTATGCTTCTGAGCTTAAACACACTGCTTCCTTGTGTGACATCTCTAAAAAAACAAATAAATTAGCAAATGTCTCAGGAAGACAATTGTAGACCTGCATAGCTCTGATTCATCTTTTGGTATAATTTCTAAATGCTTGAAGGTGTCGTGTTTATCTGTCAAAACAATTATATGCAAGTATAAACACCATGGGAATGTCCAGTCCCCCTACTGTTCAGCAAGGAGATGAGTTTTGTTTCACAAAGATGAACTGTGTGGACCAACCCAAAAACTCACACAAAAGTGACCTAAAGCTCGTAAGGGTGTCATTATTCACAGTGAAACTAGTCTATCATGGACTGAAAGGTCACACAGTGAGGAAGATGCCATTTTTCCAAAAGCAACATAAAAAGCCAAATAACTTTTTGCAAACGCAGTCAGAGGCAAAGACCTTCATTTTTGGAGACATGTCCTGTGGTCTGATGGAAATAACATTTAAGTGTTTGGCCATACAAATCAGGAAGTGCCTTGCAAGCCAGAGACCACTGTATAACAGTGAAATATACGGGGGGTGGGCAGCGTTTTGTTGTGACTGGTGCACTTCACAAAATAGTTTGAAACTAAATGATTTGGAATAATTTAAGCAAAATCAGCCAGGACAACCAAGTAGATATTTTGGAGTGGCCATTAAAAACCCTGACCTCAGTGATATATAGAATTTGTCGGCAAGGTGGCTTACTCACCTGATTTGGTTATGTCAGGAGGAATGGGCCAAAATTCCAGCAAAGTATTGTGAGAAGCCTGTAGGAGGATACCCCAAAAACTTCTAAAAAATAAAAAGATTATGTAAACTTCTAAATTTCCATCTATCCATTATTTATACCCACTTATCCTTGCAGGGTCGCTAGTGTCTATCTCCAGCAGTAGCTTGCAAGTCCGTCACAAGGCAACACAGAAACACATAGGATAAACAACCGTGCACGTTCACAACCTAAAGTTAGTTTTGAGACACCGTTATGTTTTTGGACCATGGGAAGAAGCCCATGGTCCAAAAAGAAAAATGATCTGTATCATTATTGTGGCAACTTAGATGGACTTTAAAAATCATGTTAACCCAAACAGTCAGATCCATGCATTAGGAAATAAAAACATATTTATCTGATCCAAAGTCTTGAAAACAAGTAGACAAGTATATTTACCAAACATATTAGAGTAAACCTAATTTATTTAACAGTTAACAGTTGACCCCAAAGTGCTTTTATTATCATCTTTTGTATGTTTCAAACAAATCATTCACCTCTCATAAATATTAAACCAGATCAGTAATATATTTTATAATTATGTATTTATTCTTAAACACATTTTTATTGAAGAACTCTAAATTCACAATATCCCAAAAAAATGTAGGAAGAAAACTGTTCCAACCAATTGCTCAAATTGCTTGTGCAAATTGTGCAATTCCCTGAACAATTTTTCATTTCAGAGGAGAAAGCTATCTGAAGCAAATAACTACATTACATTGTTTCCTAGCAAAACTAATATATGTTATGTCTGAGTGAAAACAAAGCTATTACAAAATCCGAGAAAAGTAATCTAATAATGAGTGTTCTTAGCACTGAAAGGGGAACTGACGGAGCAGATTGGAGTGTGAAAGTGTGTTTCAGCTGTGACAGTTTAAATTAGTGCTGTAACTTCTTTGGTCGTCTTTACAGCTGTTAACCTTTGGGTCCCTGCTCAGTATCAGATTTCCTGCCTCCGGACCATCGTTAATAGCCCCTCTTGACTGTCTGCCTTCATGTCATCACCACGGTGCATAACATTTGGTCTCTGTCTTTCCGCTTCTCATCCCTCGGTTCATCAATGTCTTTCCATCTGTAACCACACCTGCCCAAAGAGTCTGACACACATGGCTGAGAACAGCTTAAAGGAAGTGACACAAGCCAATTGCTGCTGCAACGCTGGCTGTTCACTCTCTGCACAGGTGGAAACCTTTGTATGGCCAAAGCCACTTTCTGTTCATGAGTGGTTGTTTTATTTAAAAAGAAACAGGAAAAATGTAGGATTAGTGTGTTCAACAGTTGGTTCTTCCCCCTGAGTACCAATGTGTCAAGGGGTGGCACGCACAAATTTGTCTATCATTTACACTCCAAAAAACTTTCTATTCCTTGTTTGCTCTCTCAGCTTGGATGACATTTTCTGTTCCTTGTTGACATGTACATCTATTCATAGGGGAGTAGAAAAAAAAGGCTCCACAGGACATTTTATCGGATTCATGTTTCCAAATCAGCACTGCCTTTGATCGTCAACAGTTCAAACTGTTTCACTGACAAGAGATTCCTTAAAACACAGTTTAAATCTGATCTGACAAAATCAGAGGCAAACATGAAAGCTGTAATATACAGTACAAACCAAAGGTTTGGACACACCTTTTAATTCAAAGAATTTTCTTTATTTTCATGTCTATGAATATTGTGGCTTCACACTGAAGGCATCAATACTATGAATTAACACATGTGGAATTACATGGGTTGAACAATGAAACTGAAACACCTGGTTTTAGACCACAATAATTTATTAGTATGTTGTAGGGCCTCCTTTTGTGGCCAATACAGCGTCAATTTGTCTTCGGAATGACATATACAAGTCCTGCACAGTGGTCAGAGGGATTTTAAGCCATTCTTCTTGCAGGATAGTGGCCAGGTCACTACGTGATACTGGTGGAGGAAAACGTTTCCTGACTCGCTCCTCCAAAACACCCCAAAGTGGCTCAATAATATTTAGATCTGGTGTCTGTGCAGGCCATGGGAGATGTTCAACTTCACTTTCATGTTCATCAAACCAATCTTTCACCAGTCTTGCTGTGTGTATTGGTGCATTGTCATTCTGATACACAGCACTGCCTTCAGGATACAATGTTTGAACCATTGGATGCACATGTTCCTCAAGAATGGTTCGGTAGTCCTTGGCAGTGACGCGCCCATCTAGCACAAGTATTGGACCAAGGGAATGCCGTGATAGGGTAGCCCAAACCATCACTGCTCCACCCCCATGCTTCACTCTGGGCATGCAACAGTCTGGGTGGTACGCTTCTTTGGGGCTTCTCCACACCGTAACTCTCCCGGATGTGGGGAAAACAGTAAAGGTGGACTCATCAGAGAACAATACATGTTTCACATTGTCCACAGCCCAAGATTTGCGCTCCTTGCACCATTGAAACCAACGTTGGCATTGGCATGAGTGACCAAAGGTCTGGCTATAGCAGCCCGGCTGTGTATATTGACCCTGTGGAGCTCCCTACGGACAGTTCTGGTGGAAACAGGAGAGTTGAGGTGCACATATAATTGTGCCGTGATTTGTGCAGCCGTGGTTTTATGTTTTTTGGATACAATCCGGGTTAGCACCCAAACATCCCTTTCAGACAGCTTCCTCTTGCGTCCACAGTTAATCCTGTTGGATGTGGTTTGTCCTTCTTGGTTGTATGCTGACATTACCCTGGATACCGTGGCTCTTGATACATCACAAAGACTTGCTGTCTTGGTCACAGATGTGCCAGCAAGACGTGGACCAACAATTTGTCATCTTTTGAACTCTGGTATGTCACCCATAATGTTGTGTGCATTTCAATATTTTGAGCAAAACTGTGCTCTTATCCTGCTAATTGAACCTTCACACTCTGCTCTTACTGGTGCAATGTGCAATCAATGAAGACTGGCTACCAGGCTGGTCCAATTTAGCCATGAAACCTCCCACACTAAAATCACAGGTGTTTCAGTTTCATTGTCCAACCCCTGTATATACTGAACAAAAAAAGTGTGAAACAACTGAAAATATGTCTTATATTCTAGGTTCTTCAAAGTAGCCACCTTTTGCTTTGATTACTGCTACACACACTCTGTTGATGAGCTTCAAGAGGTAGTCACCTGAAATGGTTTTCACTTCACTGGTGTGCCCTGTCAGGTTTAATAAGTGGGATTTCAAGCCTTATAAATAGGGTTGGGACCATCAGTTGTGTTGTGCAGGAGGTGGATACAGTACACAGCTGATAGTCCTACTGAATAGACTGTTAGAATTTATATTATGGCAAGAAAAAAGCAGCTAAGTAAAGAAAAACGAGTGTCCATCATTACTTTAAGAAATGGAGGTCAGTCAGTCCGAACAATTGGGAAAACTTTGAAAGTGTCCCCAAGTGCAGTCGCAAAAACCATCAAGCGCTACAAAGAAACTGGCTCACATGAGGACCGCCCCAGGAAAGGAAGACCAAGAGTCACCTCTGCTGCGGACGATACGTTCATCCGAGTCACCAGCCACAGAAATCGCAGGTTAACAGCAGCTCAGATTAGAGAACATGTCAATGCCACACAGAGTTCTAGCAGCAGACACATTTCTAGAACAACTGTTAAGAGGAGACTGTGCGAATCAGGCCTTCATGGTAAAATAGCTGCTAGGAAACCACTGCTGAGGACAGGAAACAAGCAGAAGAGACTTGTTTGGGCTAAAGAACACAAGGAATGGACATTAGACTAGTGGAAATCTGTGCTTTGGTCTGATGAGTCCAAGTTTGAGATCTTTGGTTCCATCCACCGTGTCTTTGTGCGGCGCAGAAGAGGTGAACGGATGGACTCTACATGCCTGGTTCCCATCGTGAAGCATGGAGGAGGAGGTGTGATGGTGTGGGGGTGCTTTGCTGGTGACACTGTTGGGGATTTATTCAAAATTGAAGGCATACTGAACCAGCATGGCTACCACAGCATCTTGCAGCGGCATGCTATTCCATCCGGTTTGCGTTTAGTTGGACCATCATTTATTTTTCAACAGGACAATGACCCCAAACACACCTCCAGGCTGTGTAAGGGCTATTTGACCAAGAAGGAGAGTGATGGGCTGCTGCGCCAGATGATCTGACCTCCACAGTCACCGGACCTGAACCCAATCGAGATGGTTCGGGGTGGCTGGACCGCAGAGTGAAGGCAAAAGGGCCAACAAGTGCTAAGCATCTCTGGGAACTCCTTCAAGACTGTTGGAAAACCATTTCAGGTGACTACCTCTTGAAGCTCATCAACAGAATGCCAAGAGTGTGCGGAGCAGTAATCAAAGCAAAAGGTGGCTACTTTGAAGAACCTAGAATATAAGACATATTTTCAGTTGTTTCACACTTTTTTGTTCAGTATATAATTCCACATGTGTGAATTCATAGTTTTGATGCCTTCAGTTTGGAAGCTACAATATTCATAGTCATGATAATAAAGAAAACTCTGTGAGAAGATGTGTCCAAACTTTTGGTCTGTACTGTATAGACTGGTCGGATTACAGATTCTAAAAAAACCAGTGGAGAAACTTAGTTTACTCAAAAAAAAATTCACAATCACAATCTTCTTGCCACATTCTTGGGTGCAAGAGGGGCCGCAGAAGCTTCTTTTAGTTGAGACATTTAAATTTGCACATCAAGGTTAAACCTTGACATTATATGGTCTAAAAGGAAAGATTTTGGGCTTAAACATAACATCCTTTTCAAGCACTTCCCACTGCAGCGCCAGCTAGGCAGACGTTTCCATATATTCATCATGGATATTAATGTCATATTAATTTGGAGCTTTTAATGATGCATTTGCATACTTTTTCCGGGGGAAATGCTTATACAACATACAACCATAATGATCTTTATAAACAAGAATTAGGTGCACAAGTTAGAATTTATTGTGAAATAATTTTTTCTTTTACAGGCTCAAATATATGCATATACCCCACTAATGACAGCTATTTATCAATTCAGACAAGACAGAAGTTGCCATCTTTGGACTGGAGTCTTTGAAAAAGAAACTGCTTAGTCAATCACTTAACCTGGATGGTATTAAATTGACCTCCGGTAATAAAGTAAAAAAAAACCTTGGTGTTAATTTTGACCAGGACATGTCATTTAAATCCCATATTAAAAAGGGTTTCTAGCATTTCCTTCTTTCATCTCCGGAACATTGCTAAAATTAGAAATATCCTATCCAGGAGTGACGCTGAAAAACTAGTCCATGCATTTGTTACTTCAAGGCTGGACTATTGTAATTCATTACTATCAGGATGTCCACAAAATGCAGTTAAAAGCCATCAGTTGATTCAAAATGCTGCAGCAAGAGTTCTGATGAAAATTAAAAAGAGAGATCATATTTCTCCTATTTTAGCTTCCCTTCATTGGCTCCCTGTTAAATCCAGAATAGAATTTAAAATTCTCCTCCTCACATATAAAGCCCTTAATGATATAGCTCCATCATACATCAGATATCTGATTGTTCCATATGTTCCTAACAGAGCACTTGGTTCCTAGAGTCTCTAGAAGTAGAATGGGAGGCAGATCCTTTAGTTATCAGGCTCCTCTCCTGTGGAACCAGCTCCCAGTTTTGGTCCGTGAGGCAGACACCCTGTCTACTTTTAAGGCTAGGCTTAAAACGTTCCTTTTTGATAAAGCTTATAGTAGAGTGGCTTTGGTTATCCTGAGCTATCTGTGTAGTTATGCTGCTGTAGGCTTAGGCTGCTGGAGGATATAATGACCACTTTCACTCTCTCTGCTACCTTCTCATACTACTCTCCAATTTTGCATTATTTGCTGTTATTTCAGCTTTTAACTTTATGTTCTCTCTCTTTTCTCTTCCTAGAAGCTACACCTGGCCTAACTCTGTATCTACCTGTGACACCTTCCTGGAGGGGGGCATCGTCCAAGCTTCTGCTGCCAACAACTTAAGGCTCACCCTCTACCGGTGATACACTTGGCCCTGTCTTTCAGTGTTTAACCCTACTTTTCACCTAGACATAGCTACTGACTGAGCTTTTACTGTGACTAACTCTATGTGCTCTCTCTCATACTCTAAACTTGAAAACGGGCTCAGAGTTTATCTGTTTTTTCTTCCTAGATGAAACAACTAAAGGAGCTACATCCATTAACATTTACTTTTTCCTTACCATAGAAAGTTCTCCTGGATCAGTGCTTCTTTGTTCTTTTTGTGTCTCTGCTCTGTTCTCTCTAACCACCAGTTGGTTGTGGCAGATGGCCGCTCACACTGAGCCTGGTTCTGCTGGAGGTTTCTTCCTGTTAAAAGGGAGTTTTTCCTCTCCACTGTCGCTACATGCATGATCAGTATGAGGGGTTGCTGCAAAGTCAACGCTAGTGACTGTCCACTGTCTCTACATGCTCATCCGGGAGGAGTGACTGCTTCAAGTCATTGACTCGATGCAATCTGCAAGGTTTGCTTAGATGGAAAATATTTTTTACCAATTTCAATAAATAACTGAATCTGACTGCACTGTTCGATAGTTAGGATTAATTGGAATGTATGTACCTGACTTGAAATCTGTCTGATTCAATTGAATTGACTTAGCCCATTTTAAAGTTACCCACATTTCACAAAATGCAACAGGAAACAACACTCGCCAATTATTTTTATCTCTGCCTTCTTCCCTCCCCACTAGATGGAGTAAGGGGGAGTAGGTTTAGCCTAAACTGGCTCAGTTATGGTTGAGGTGCAAACACGCCCTCCATTTCTGCCAGCTGTGCGACCTCTTTTCTTTTCCAAAGGTTATAATCAGTCTGACAGAGAGAGATACCCCCAATCCTTGTGGTTTTTAGAATAACAATGGCCACCAGTGGGCTCTAGATGGACAAACTTTAGCAGTTTATTATTTTACTTAGTACTCCTATACATAGCCCATTCTAAAATGGCCAAACTGTAACACTCAGTAGTTTATTCTAACCTCCTCAACAACCCTGCATCATTCCAAACCCTTTGTGAAGTGCCTTGGCGCTATATAAATAAAACTGAATTGAATTCAACTGAATTCTCTGGCTAAATAGTTGTCAGTCAGTCATCAGTCAGTCATTTTCTACTGCTTATTCCATAGTGGGTCACGGGGGAGCTGGTGCCCATCCCCAGCAGTCCATGGGCAAGAGGCGGGGCACACCCTGGACAGGTCGCCAGTCCATTGCAGAGCAACACAGAGACATACAACCATGCACACACTCATTCATACACCTAAGGGCAATTTAGAGTGACCAATTAACCTAACAGGCATGTCTTTGGACTGTGGGAGGAAGCCAGAGTACCTGGTGAGAACCCACACATGCACAGGGAGAACATGCAAACTCCATGCAGAAAGATCTCTGGCTGGGAATTGAACCCAGGACCTTCTTGCTGCAAGGCAACAGTGCTACCAACTGCACCACCGTGCAGCCTGCTAAATAGTTGTGACATGGCAAAATCATAGGATCAAAAATAAAGTCTCAACATTTGAAGTGGTGGCTTATACTGCTAATGCGGTGCTAACACTACTTTATTTGTAAACAGAAACTAGTGGATATTCAGTTAAAGTCTTGTTACTTTTACTTATGTCCTCAATTAATACTGCAAGAGCTAACAACAATTTGTTAGCATCTCAAAATATTAAAAAATAGTGTTCCTTTGAAGTTATACCTACAGTATATGGGTGGCTATTGGTCCAGCTGGTCCCCCTTTTGTGGAGTCACTGTTTCTTTCCTCATTGATTAACTGAAAGCAATTAGTTACACTGTAAGGGTTTATTTACTTGATCATGTTGCCTATCAATTTTTGAAATAGAAAAAAACTTTTTTTAATACATATTTACAGATATATTGTATAAATACAAAATATACTCCATATGCCCCAACTATTTAGAGCATTATAGCATCTTTCAGGTCTTTGTTTTGCTTTTACAGCCCTAATTGTTTTCATTTTTTCACCAAAAAACCTGTGAAAAGCATGTGCAGCAGAACATTTAACAGCAAATAATGAATCCCTGGGGAGTTGTTCAGGTGCTAAAACAACGTTAACATTCACCAAGTGGGATGAAAAAACAACTGAATGCCAGTGATGTTAACATTGTGCAAATAAAGCTTAAGTTCTTTTTACATCTTGTGTACAGGCAACAATTTAATCACAGAAATGTAGAAACCTTTTTGTGACATCAGCGCGTCTACACTTTTCACTGTTTACTTATTCTCAACTTCACCTTAAATCATGGGTCCACTTATAGCCAGTATCATATCACATCTGTTCCAGTGCTAACTCACTGCTATTGAGGAAGTCTTATGGATCTAATTTAAAAAATATATGTCTAAAAATCCTATAACTAAAAGGCTGAAAAACTATAAAAATCTGACATTTAATCTGAAAACTTTATATATACTGCAAGTGGTTCCTCGTGATGGACTGACCTCGCCCCCTGCAGCAAGAACAGCAGCTTTACAGCCCTTCATTCATTTTGGATTATAGATTCAGTTTTTCTACTAGTGTTTCACATCAATCTCATTAAGTCCCCCATCATACTTCTGCTCGTCAATAGAGTTTCCTTTTGCTTTCTTTGTTCCTCCTACTTTTCCCTTGCGGCACTTTCTACTTTCGCAGCAGTTCAGCGCTCAGAGAACGTGGTAAGGGCACCACAGTTTGGCTATACATGGCTATATTAAGTTATGAATGAGCATGGAGTGGTTTTCACAAAATATGAGTATGCATTCTGTTTGCGAGGGAACACAATAAGAGTAAAGCAAGTTGGAGGGCTTAGGAACTCAAAACAAAAAAACTGTTTAGGTTGAAAAGAAAGAAAACAAAAGCATTCACTGTGTCACTGTGCTTTGAAAAAACATTTGCTCCCTTACAGAGTTATGATCATGGTGTGTGAGGGTGAGTTTTTTTTGCAAGCATGAGATCTTTCCTGAACAGAGGATCTTTGCTGGAGGGCGTGGCTGCCGGCTGTAGACCGCACACTTGCCAGTAATCTCCTCATCAACCAGCTGTACAACTATTCACACAGACTTATACCAATGGGCGATTTAGAGACACCAATGAACCTAAAAGTCAAGATTTTAGACAGTGGAAGGAAGCCAAAGTGCCCTGTGAGAACCCATGCATGCACAGGAAGAACATGCAAACTCCATGCCGAAAGACACTCAGCCGGGATTCTAACCGAGAACCTTCTTGGTGCAAGGCAACAGTGCTAACAGTGCCAATGTACAGCCCAGACAATGAAACAGATTTTTATATTGCCAAAAGCTCACGTAAATAATTTTAAGCAGTTTTCAAATGATTAAACCAACCTGACCCTTTTTGAAAAAGGAATTGAACGCCCAACCTAAGGGCTGCACAAATAAAAGAGTTTAGTCAAGAATTCCTCCTACATTTTTGAGTCTATTACTGCAGTAAATATCACAGTAATGCAGAATACAGTTAAGTAATCATAGTGATGCTTCAGTTTTGCTGGACTAATAATAAGCATATCTGTTCTGGCAATAAGTAGCAGGCAGTTTTTAGTCAACCACTTGACAGCAGCCACAAAAGCTTTAAGTTTAAATGTGTCAGATCTGTTTTGAAGTATTACAGGTATATACAGCTGTAAATCATCTGTAGAGAGGTAAAGGGAAACACAAGATAAAAGAACCTGACCTAGAGGTCCAACCCAATACAGTAACCTGATACTTGTCCGTTAAGATTAAAATTTTATGAAGCCCCCTTCTGTGTGATGCACTCGGGAGAATAACTTAAACTATGGGATGAGTCCTGTGGTTTGATAAAACTAAAATTTAAGTTTTCAGCCTTAGTAACCACCATTACATTTGCAGAAAAAAGATGGACCCTTGCAAGTATATATACAGGTCCTTCTCAAAATATTAGCATATTGTGATAAAGTTCATTATTTTCCATAATGTCATGATGAAAATTTAACATTCACATATTTTAGATTCATTGCACACTAACTGAAATATTTCAGGTCTTTTATTGTCTTAATACGGATGATTTTGGCATACAGCTCATGAAAACCCAAAATTCCTATCTCACAAAATTAGCATATCATTAAAAGGGTCTCTAAACAAGCTATGAACCTAATCATCTGAATCAACGAGTTAACTCTAAACACCTGCAAAAGATTCCTGAGGCCTTTAAAACTCCCAGCCTGGTTCATCACTCAAAACCCCAATCATGGGTAAGACTGCCGACCTGACTGCTGTCCAGAAGGCCACTATTGACACCCTCAAGCAAGAGGGTAAGACACAGAAAGAAATTTCTGAACAAATAGGCTGTTCCCAGAGTGCTGTATCAAGGCACCTCAGTGGGAAGTCTGTGGGAAGGTAAAAGTGTGGCAGAAAATGCTGCACTATGAGAAGAGGTGACCGGACCCTGAGGAAGATTGTGGAGAAGGGCCGATTCCAGACCTTGGGGGACCTGCGGAAGCAGTGGACTGAGTCTGGAGTAGAAACATCCAGAGCCACCGTGCACAGGCGTGTGCAGGAAATGGGCTACAGGTGCCGCATTCCCCAGGTCAAGCCACTTTTGAACCAGAAACAGCGGCAGAAGCGCCTGACCTGGGCTACAGAGAAGCAGCACTGGACTGTTGCTCAGTGGTCCAAAGTACTTTTTTTGGATGAAAGCAAATTCTGCATGTCATTCGGAAATCAAGGTGCCAGAGTCTGGAGGAAGACTGGGGAGAAGGAAATGCCAAAATGCCAGAAGTCCAGTGTCAAGTACCCACAGTCAGTGATGGTCTGGGGTGCCGTGTCAGCTGCTGGTGTTGGTCCACTGTGTTTTATCAAGGGCAGGGTCAATGCAGCTAGCTATCAGGAGATTTTGGAGCACTTCATGCTTCCATCTGCTGCAAAGCTTTATGGAGATGAAGATTTAATTTTTCAGCACGACCTGGTACCTGCTCACAGTGCCAAAACCACTGGTAAATTGTTTACTGACCATGGTATCACTGTGCTCAATTGGCCTGCCAACTCTCCTGACCTGAACCCCATAGAGAATCTGTGGGATATTGTGAAGAGAATGTTGAGAGACTCAAGACCCAACACTCTGGATGAGCTAAAGGCCGCTATCGAAGCATCCTGTGCCTCCATAAGACCTCAGCAGTGCCACAGGCTGATTGCCTCCATGCCACGCCGCATTGAAGCAGTCATTTCTGCAAAAGGATTCCCGACCAAGTATTGAGTGCATAACTGTACATAATTATTTGAAGGTTGACGTTTTTTGTATTAAAAACACTTTTCTTTTATTGGTCGGATGAAATATGCTAATTTTGTGAGATAGGAATTTTGGGTTTTCATGAGCTGTATGCCACAATCATCCGTATTAAGACAATAAAAGACCTGAATAATTTCAGTTAGTGTGCAATGAATCTAAAATATATGAATGTTAAATTTTCATCATTACATTATGGAAAATAATGAACTTTATCACAATATGCTAATATTTTGAGAAGGACCTGTATATATATATACTTGCAAGGGTATATACATATATATATACATATATATATATATATATATATATACATTTATATATATATATATACATATATATATATATATATACATATATATATATATATATATATATATATATATATATATATGTATATATATATGTATATACCCTTGCAAGTATATATATACAGGTCCTTCTCAAAATATTAGCATATTGTGATAAAGTTCATTATTTTCCATAATGTAATGATGAAAATTTAACATTCATATATTTTAGATTCATTGCACACTAACTGAAATTATTCAGGTCTTTTATTGTCTTAATACGGATGATTTTGGCATACAGCTCATGAAAACCCAAAATTCCTATCTCACAAAATTAGCATATTTCATCTGACCAATAAAAGGAAAGTGTTTTTAATATAAAAAACGTCAACCTTCAAATAATCATGTACAGTTATGCACTCAATACTTGGTCGGGAATCCTTTGGCAGAAATGACTGCTTCAATGCGGCGTGGCATGGAGGCAATCAGCCTGTGGCACTGCTGAGGTCTTATGGAGGCCCAGGATGCTTCGATAGCGGCCTTTAGCTCATCCAGAGTGTTGGGTCTTGAGTCTCTCAACGTTCTCTTCACAATATCCCACAGATTCTCTATGGGGTTCAGGTCAGGAGAGTTGGCAGGCCAATTGAGCACAGTGATACCATGGTCAGTAAACCATTTACCAGTGGTTTTGGCACTGTGAGCAGGTGCCAGGTTGTGCTGAAAAATGAAATCTTCATCTCCATAAAGCTTTTCAGCAGATGGAAGCATGAAGTGCTCCAAAATCTCCTGATAGCTAGCTGCATTGACCCTGCCCTTGATAAAACACAGTGGACCAACACCAGCAGCTGACACGGCACCCCGGACCATCACTGACTGTGGGTACTTGACACTGGACTTCTGGCATCTTGGCATTTCCTTTTCCCCAGTCTTCCTCCAAACTCTGGCACCTTGATTTCTGAATGACATGCAGAATTTGCTTTCATCCGAAAAAAGTACTTTGGACCACTGAGCAACAGTCCAGTGCTGCTTCTCTGTAGCCCAGGTCTGGGGAATGCGGCACCTGTAGCCCATTTCCTGCACACACCTGTGCATGGTGGCTCTGGATGTTTCTACTCCACACTCAGTCCACTGCTTCCGCAGGTCCCCCAAGGTCTGGAATCGGCCCTTCTCCACAATCTTCCTCGGGGTCTGGTCACCTCTTCTCGTTGTGCAGCGTTTTCTGCCACACTTTTTCCTTCCCACAGACTTCCCACTGAGGTGCCTTGATACAGCACTCTGGGAACAGCCTATTCGTACAGAAATTTATTTCTGTGTCTTACCCTCTTGCTTGAGGGTGTCAATAGTGGCCTTCTGGACAGCATTCAGGTCGGCAGTCTTACCCATGATTGGGGTTTTGAGTGATGAACCAGGCTGGGAGTTTTAAAGGCCTCGGGAATCTTTTGCAGGTGTTTAGAGTTAACTCGTTGATTCAGATGATTAGGTTCATAGCTCGTTTAGAGACCCTTTTAATGATATGCTAATTTTGTGAGATAGGAATTTTGGGTTTTCATGAGCTGTATGCCAAAATCATCCGTATTAAGACAATAAAAGACCTGAAATATTTCAGTTAGTGTGCAATGAATCTAAAATATATGAATGTTAAATCTTCATCATGACATTATGGAAAATAATGAACTTTATCACAATATGCTAATATTTTGAGAAGGACCAGTATATATACACATACAGGGGTTGGACAATGAAACTGAAACACCTGTCATTTTAGTGTGGGAGGTTTCATGGCTAAATTGGACCAGCCTGGTAGCCAGTCTTCATTGATTGCACATTGCACCAGTAAGAGCAGAGTATGAAGGTTCAATTAGCAGGGTAAGAGCACAGTTTTGCTCAAAATATTGAAATGCACACAACATTATGGGTGACATACCAGAGTTCAAAAGAGGACAAATTGTTGGTGCACGTCTTGCTGGCGCATCTGTGACCAAGACAGCAGGTCTTTGTGATGTATCAAGAGCCACGGTATCCAGGGTAATGTCAGCATACCACCAAGAAGGACGAACCACATCCAACAGGATTAACTGTGGATGCAAGAGGAAGCTGTATGAAAGGGATGTTCGGGTGCTAACCCGGATTGTATCCAAAAAACATAAAACCACGGCTGCCCAAATCACGGCAGAATTAAATGTGCACCTCAACTCTCCTGTTTCCACCAGAACTGTCCGTCGGGAGCTCCACAGGGTCAATGTACACGGCCGGGCTGCTATAGCCAAACCTTTGGTCACTCATGCCAATGCCAAACGTCGGTTTCAATGGTGGAAGGAGCTCAAATCTTGGGCTGTGGACAATGTGAAACATGTATTGTTCTCTGATGAGTCCACCTTTACTGTTTTCCCCACATCCGGGAGAGTTATGGTGTGGAGAAGCCCCAAAGAAGCGTACCACCCAGACTGTTGCATGCCCAGAATGAAGCATGGGGGTGGATCAGTGATGGTTTGGGTTGCCATATCATGGCATTCCCTTGGCCCAATACTTGTGCTAGATGGGCACGTCACTGCCAAGGACTATCGAACCATTCTTGAGGACCATGTGCATCCAGTGGTTCAAACATTGTATCCTGAAGGCAGTGCTGTGTATCAGGATGACAATGCACCAATACACACAGCAAGACTGGTGAAAGATTGGTGTGATGAACATGAATGTGAAGTTGAACATCTCCCATGACCTGCACAGTCACCAGATCTAAATATTATTGAGCCACTTTGGGGTGTTTTGGAGGAGAGAATCAGGAAACGTTTTCCTCCACCAGTATCACGTAGTGACCTGGCCACTATCCTGCAAGAAGAATGGCTTAAAATCCCTCTGACCACTGTGCAGGATTTATATATGTCACTCCCAAGATGAATTGACGCTGTATTGGCCGCAAAAGGAGGCCCTACACCATATTAATAAATTATTGTGGTCTAAAACCAGGTGTTTCAGTTTCATTGTCCAACCCCTGTATATATATAAATATATATATATATATTAAAAACCCAAAGCGTAAGTGGGTCTCAAGAGTCAGCTGTGCTCCATGCAAAAAGCTGAAGATTGCACTCAAATTTCAGTTAAACCTTTCAAAAATCAAATGCATTGACAAATGTTGTGTGTTTGGCAAATACATTAAGGCACAATGTAGTTCAGAATTTGTGTGTTCATCCACACACCCTTAAAAGAAATGAGGATCAAAGAACTCAGAGCAGTCTCTGAAAAACATCAGTATCTGATTTCATCAAATGTGTTTTCTTTTTCATGTTCAAAATTCTCTTAGTGAAAAGCAGAGGGATTTGAGCTGGTGCAGCAATTAAAGAGAATGGTGCAACAACACCCTGTTTCTGGTGTGTCTTTCCTGGAATAGCTCTCAATCAGCTTTCAGCTCAGACTCGGCATTCCGTCTTTAAGTCAGGACCCAAGCTACTGGCAAACAGAAGTGAGATGGGCCTGTGTGCCTGTCTCTTTCTAAAAGTATTCCAAAATAATGAAGCACCTGTAGGAGATCTGCCTGTCCTTCTTTTTTCTTTCACCTCGATATTACAAAGTGAGACTCTTCCGGAGGTTTCTGGTGAACATCGGTTTTGATTTGAACTCAGCCTGTAGGTATGACTTTATGTGTATAAATGTAGTCACAGCTTATTTATCAGTGTACAACATATCCAATAATGGCTGCCAAGGTTTTCTAGAATTTTGCAGGTACAAAGGATGTTTTCCAAAGCTTTTACAAGCATTGATAATACTTGCTAACCATTTTATCATAAAATATCCCTTTGCTGATCATTTGAGTTCACCAGTACTGACTGTAGCAGCTGTACACTGTTCCGTCTTGCATTGATACACAGCTGTTGTTGATAGAGCTTTTGTAAGGTATAAACAGGATTATTTAACTATAAACTGACCAAAGTTTGTTAAATTTACTGATCAGTTCACATTGATCACTTTGTGCAATTCCCCATGACTTAATATCCTTTATTATACCGTTTAAAAAATAATTTCTCGCTTGACTGTCATTATAAGCCCTAACTTACCAATCTTTATGCCATGTCTAAATTCAAAGGTGAATTGACACATGTCACAGACAGGTCAGACAGAGAGGAGAACCTCATTACTACAAAAAAAAACACAAAAAGCCCAAGTTAGCTTTGTAGATACACTCAGGGGCAACATCATGTTCAGTGCTGCAGGAGGAACTGGTGCAATTTAAAGAAATTAATTTGAAGAATAACTTGCTCAATATATCTAATCCTAATTGAACTGAAACAGGACATGTTCGGTCTGACTTAATCTCAGACAGTAAAACCAAAAAAATCATATGTATTTTTATACTCATTCATTTATTCATTTATTCATTCATTCATTCATTCATCTTCTATTCCGCTTATTCCATAGTGGGTCACGGGGGAGCTGGTGCCTATCTCCAGCAGTCTACGGGTGAGAGGCAGGGTACACCTTGGACAGGTCGCTAATCCATCCCAGGGCAAGGGTATTTTTATACTGTGTATGTAAATATCTGGTCCCAGTTGTGTATGTATCCAATGTGTTCAACTGCTTGTGGTAAATTTTGCCTAAATTTTGCCAGGGATGTAGTAGTAGACAAAGGCTTTCACTAAACTCAGGGGGGAAATTGATGTTGTCTTTCCACATTATTCAGTCTTTCTGACACCTTCAAGTAAAGTAATCTACACTTGTGACCTCTTATGTCAGATAGATTAAAAAAATTAAGTGACGTGCTATGCGTCTTTCTCTTCATAATGTTTCATTTGATTAATTGGAACAGAGCTGGAGGCTCAATGTGACTCAGTAGTTCATAAAAGGAATTAGAGCTGATACCTGATAATTTAGTATAGCTTATTACTCATCTCACTACCCTCACTGACTAATCCTGTGACACTGTGCTGGTGTTAATCCCAAATTTGTCTGTTAATCCTTCCAGTTTATAAATTCCAAATCCTGATGGGGTTTGGTTTTAACACGAGTCAGGTCTCGTATAGTGATTGTAAATGTCGGAAGGTGCACTCCTGTAATTTATTACGATGATTTTCATTTGAATAAATACTCACCCACCATCCTGTATTAGATGTTTCAAAGTCCTCTGTATCACTCTTTTAATACAAAGTCAATATTACTAATAATTTGGGTTTACTTGTATTACCATCTTCTTTACACTCACACCTGACATTACAGTTCCTGCATTTAGAAAGAGATGGATAATTAAACCTGATGAGGTTTAATTATGAAGTTTCTCCACACCAAACTTTATACACCTGCAGCCACAGAAGTGATTGCAACACCAGAATTCATTGATTTGGTGGTGAGACCAAATACTTTTGTCTGTATAGTGTATTTATGCAGCACCTTTAGCTCAGATGCAATATTTAGTCCATTGAAGTTGGAAAGAAAATGCACCACACCAAGTTTCCTTTTCAAGGTGGTTGGTTTTACTGTCTTAGATCAGATGAGAAGTTTTGAAAGCTGGAAAGGCAGAATATCCTTTGCTTCATACCGACACAGGACTTGCTCGAGGCACTTTCAGGGCAAACACTTCCTACAGGCTCCCTAAGGGTGATGGACCGGTAAACTCAGATTTACAAAATGCTGAAGTGCTCTAAATTCTCACTGCAGATAGGACCCAGAGATGATGTAATATCCAAGCAAAAGCAAAAATCTCATCACTTTTAGGCATCAGTGGACAAGTGTCATGTTGGGTGGTTTGTAAGAGGATCCAAATGCCGAGACTGACAATGGTGGAAACTAGCAGAGTTTTAATAATAATAATACACAAGGAGAAACTTACAGGAGTATAAATGGGACAGCAGGACTCTGAGCACAGAGGAGCATCAAAGAAGAAACCAGCAATGAAAAACTAAAATAATGGAGCTTTTATACAGAGGAGATGTGATCAATGGCATGGGAACCAGTTGAGTCTAATCAGGGGAATGTTGAACAGCTGTGAAAGTACTGAGTGGGGAAACAGAGGGAAGGAGACTAATTAACATACAGGGAATGACAAGACTAACAAGAGAATAACCCAGGAGTATCTATGAGAGCACAGATTGAAAAAAGTCACAAAGGTAAACCAATGAGAACTAATGATAAAGACAAAATAGCACAACAGGGATGATATTGTCATTAGTGACAGTCTCTGCTCTCTGACTGCATCCGAAGTGTTACATCTGGCTGACAGAGGTATTACAAACAGCTTCAGAGAATTTGTGGACAAATTTTTCAAGTAACCTTTGCCCTTAATATAACTCCAATAAAGCACCTGGGTCATGCATATTTCAGAGGAGTCAATGTTATTCCCAGGTCGAAACATAACCAGCAGTAAATTACAAATTCCCTTTGTAAACAAGAGTTTTCCTAAACACTTTTATTTGGTTTTGATTTAGCCTGAAAACTCAACACCAAACCCATCACAATCCTGTGCAGATTCTGGACTGCTTTCATTCAGCTAATGTAGAGTGAAATGATGAACATTAGACAAAACTCTGTTTTGTCTAATGTTTGAGTTTGTTTGTTTGAGTCAACATTTGATGTTTCCCAATCTATAATGGGTACTGTCATCAATGGAAAAACAGACCTTCAAGTGAGGCTAAAAAATATTGTCTTTAGAACTTTAATTTTTACAAACTAATTTATATTCCTGTTTGGGTTTTTCACTTTGATTGGTCTCTGTGCATGCCCACTACTCCTAAATGTCAAATTCTGCTTGTATCAGCTATCTGATAGGCCAGTAGGTTTGGAGTGCATGTAACTTATTCTGCTGGTGTTGACTGGGATGATGACAGTGGCATAGATTGTAGTGCAGGTGAGGGCACGGTGGAGATAATTGGTGGGCCTGGGAGCATCATTGGTCTGTTTTCATTGCGGTCATTCTTGGTAGCAGAGGCAGAATGATGCAGCAACTGTAGGAAAAAATGTTGAGACTTAAAAATGATCTTTCAGTTCCAGCATCTTATCAAAACACATCAACCCCACAATATGTTTTTTAATACTACTTTGCAGTTTAGTGAGAACTCACTCAGTTCAAAACTTATGTTTTATGGTCTTCTATACATTTTCTAAGTAGTATTACATCTGCTTGCTCTTTTTCTTACTATTTTTTGCCCAACCTGCTAGTTGGGCTAGGGATGGAAATTAGTTACTTTGTTATAATCTCATATATTTACATGCTCATGTTCATTATTATGTATTCTCCAATTTTGTTTTAATAATCTGAACTGAATCCTTTATTTAAATAAGAACTGAGAAAAAGCATTGGACTATGTGTGAATCCATATTGCACATGAAGGTCAGCACAGTAGAGCTTTCCTGCAGTTATATTTAGCTATTATTTAAATCCAAACACTTCTCCATTGGACCTCTGTCATGATGACAGGCTCTCCTGGACTTTTATAATGCTGCTGCACAGTTGCCACCACTTGTCAATCTGCAAAGGAGATTTTTTTGTGCTCCTGTCCTCCTTGCTGTTCATTAGTCTGCTGCTGGCCATGCAGTGTGGGCAGGTACTATGGGTGACAGCTTTGACAGCAGTGGCAGCACAGAGGGGAAAAGTGGCTGGAGCTCAATATCTGCATCCTCATCTTGCACTTTACTTGGTAGTGACCATAGTTTTTAGCCTTAATGATAGATTGCTACTGTAGATCTTCCACCTCAGCAGCCGTGGAACATACACCCGGGAAACATGTCCTAACAGCCAATTCAGTTTTATTTTTAATTTACCATACTATTCACATGCAAGGAAGAAAATACAGAATGTTGCAGAAACTTTTTTTATTTTTTTTATATTTGATGTTTTTTGGGCTATTCTGTGACTGATTAAAATCCAGATGTCCTAAAAATTCAACTTAAAGTCTTCAGTTTATCCAAAATACTGCCGAAAGAGCTTTAATGGAAACCAGAGGGAGAGAGTAACTGCCTAACACAATGAAGTGCGTTTTTTTACAAATATAAATATAAACAGTGTGGCTTGTTTTTGCATTTCACCCCTTGTGACTTTTAGTTTTTTTTTTTGAAAAGTGCAAACTAAATACATTAAATATATATTGGGTTGGTTTTTGGTTAGGTTTAACATTTGCTTTGAAAACAAAAGTATTTTCTTATTTGTTTTGCTGCCTAATGTCTTTATATTTTGTTTTTCTGAGGAAACTGTGGCTGTGTTCAGGACCTGTTGTCTGTATCACATGGCAAGGTCACATGGGAAGACATTTTGGCAGCATCAGCCGCCACAGCTTGCCAGTGCTTCTCTCTCAGCCGCTGCACCTTTGTGCCAAACCGAGGGATGAAGCATGTTATCTGTAACTAATGCAGTCCATCTCTGCTGTGGGATTATCTGACATCTCATACCAAACTCTCTGCTGTGCTCTGTCCACAGTCAGGGAGAAATGTTTCTGATGTAGCGAAAAGCAGAACAACGAGAGCCGTGTCAGGGCAGCCATAAAAGCGCTTTGATATTTTAATCAGCCTGTTGGGGTATTGCTTTGCAAGGCATTAGATGTGTTCCGATAAACTAACAGGTGTTACAACCTGCAGGCTGAGTTTCATGTATTAACTTCCCGTTTATCATAAACATTACGTGGTTTACAGTATGAATTTACTAAGTTTAATTTACGAATCAGGAGTGTTTTCTTTTTGCGATGATAATAAAAATGCTGGCTGGGTTATGAAGTATGGCAATAGAATCCAAGACTGATTCTGAAGCATTTGCATTCAGTCTGTTGAGCCTGATGAAGAATACGATGTAGATCAGACAATGAGAGCTCCAGTTCCTTTTTCTGAGCCAACAAATTTACTCAAATTTGAAGTTGCCCTAACCTTGAGGGGTACTGTCGTTGATGGTGAAGCTAAAGCACATGCTAAAAAAGGACAACAATCATATTAAGAAATTAAGTCAGTACAAATGTATATATATTTGTGTTTTAGTGTTTAATTTTGATATTTTTGCATGTTCAGTATTTGTAAATCCCATACTCTGCTAAGCCGATTACATGAAATGCCAGTACATGCAGCATTGGAATACACACACCATTTACATAATTATTAGGCATGGGAGCATGTTGATACTCATTTTTCTATGCATCTTTTACATGTTAAGCTTATACTTGTGTCTTCCCTTTTCAGTCTTTACTTATGTAATTGCTGTTGTATTTAATCTGTTTGATGTTTTTTATTAACTTTTTGACACATTCCAGTCGCCCCAGGGCCACTTTATGAAACACGTCTATGTGTTACATTGTTGCCAAATTATTCAGCAATCCTTGCATTCTTCTTCCTTATAGCTCAGACAGTTTTCTACAACCTTACTGAATAGAAATTTACTTATTCACAAGATGAAGTTGGTTTAAATGGACAAATGGACAAACTCAAAGTAGCTGCCTTTTGTGACACAGCCAGTAGAAACATTTTTATTTTTAAAGTTAAAATTTATTATGTTTAAATAATACATTACAACAAATACAACAAAATAGGAAATCTGACTGTTGCAAGTTGCTTAGGGTAAAAAGGTTGAATCGTGTTTTATTATCATTCATTATATGATGGCTGCTCTATACAGTATGTGATAGAAAACAGATGACAAACATCCACATATGAGGCATGCAGCAAGAAAAAAACAGAACTGTAGATCCTTGTGTGTCAGTTTATTTAACAAATCCTCTGAGCTTAAGCTTGGAGAAAAGCAGAGCTTCCAAACAACTTTATTCATCACAGAATTTTGCCCTGGGGATAGTTAGTCATATTTCTTTTATTTCTGAAGAAATGCTGCTGGGAAGACAAAACAGTCTGTTTTAAAATCAGAAACTCCTCAATAGTTAGGTCCTAATTCCTTTGCAACTTGTGGATATAAAGTTGTAGCCAAGCATACATAACTTTTAAACAACCATCTACATCATCGGCAATAAAAATGGTGCTGTACTGTGTAATGTGTTTGTCATTAATTGGCATTGTGACGTTACTTGAGACGCATATGAGAAATGTTCAGATCAGTATTGTTTTTTCAGATTTTTTCCACTAAAAAGCTTTGCATGCTACCTTTTAATGATTTGCAAGGTGAAGCTGCAAGGTATCAAGCATGCCTGTTGGTGAAATCCTAATGAGTCATGCAGACAGGGAAATCATATAACCAGCTTTAGCTGCAAGCTTTGAATGATTGTTCTGCAGATATTGCAATAATATGTATCTGAACAGACTCCCTAGTTCATGCCTATTGTAACAAGTAACAAGCTGTGGATGCATCATTATTTGTTAACTGGCTGCATGTTTACTGCTGCTCCTGGTGAACTTTGTGTGTTTAGTGTTTTTATTGGGTGGGGGGTCGTTAATGGAAATGCCCAAGATACACTGCTGTGTCACTGGATTTAGTAAAATCTACACTGATATCAATGTCTTTGATCAAAATAATTTGTGTTTTTCTCCAAAACGTCTGAATTCATGTGATGAAACGAGGTGGAGGCGGAAAAGCTAAATAAATACAAAATTGATTTTAGTAATGTGTCCATGTTAGCATGGATAGGGCACATAACTTAGACTTGTTTACAAATTGGTTAGCTTCTTTCAACCACCTTAACAACCTTTGTGTCCAAAGAACAGTTTCTAGGCAGTTCCTCTCCTCCTTATTCATTACAGAAGCAATCTCTGGTGTGCAGAGACAAGGTGCAGCCGCATCTAAATACTCATCATCCATACCTCTTTGGGCTTTACGTCCAATCGATACCAGATTGTCCAACTGAGATTTGAACATACACTGAACATGTTGAGTTCAGGTACACTGAGACAACATAGAGCGATTCTTAAAAATAGAACTGTGCTAGAAAGGATCACTAGGTGGAGCACAGTGAACCAACAGGTGGCAGCCAAACACCAGCCCTGTAAGTTGCCCTTAACCCTATATATGAAAATCAAAATACTGAGTTTTTCTTTCCAGTCTCTCTGTTGTCCCACTCCCACATCAGAACTGTTTAACAAGTCTAGAAATCTTTTGATCAAGGCAACCATAACACACCATTCAGACCCAAATGCAATATACATCCAACAATAATTACATACTTTAAAAACTCAACGAGTCCAGAGTCTCTTTTAGGGTGCAAAAAAAAATAAAAATAAATCCATAAACCATGACATTTTAAACTCATGTAGACATCAATAAACCACTACATCGTCAAACCTTTTCAATGTGCATCTACATTTCTGTAATGTTTTTGTCATGATGGGGTTTTGGGTCGGACCAAAGTGCAGACAAGAGCTTGGGAGGCTGAATTTATCCTCATTTATTTAGCGGTTGCAAGGTGAAAGCAAAAACGTAGCAAAACACACTGCAGGTACAAAGTATAAGTACAGTCCAAACTTACATAAACTCTTCAGGTTATTCAAGGCAAAAACGTAGCTTGGTTTCCAAGCGAAGCAAAAACAAAGCATGGTCATGGTGGGAACGGGGTAGTGATGAACACAAGGAAAAAGCAACAAACAAAGACACCAAACCAACTAATATACTGTGGGATAACAAAGGCAGGTAATCAAAGGAACGGGGAACAGGTGTGACAAGGAGGCAGGGAGGCAGAAGGAACAGGTGAAACAAACACAAAGGCTGAGGAAGAGTGAAAAGACTAATAGTAAACAATAAACAGAAAACACAGACTAAGCAAGATAATTAATCAGAGGAGGAATGAGGAAACTAGAATAACTAAGAACTAAAGTGAACAGAGAAACTAGAGGGAAACATAGGAACACCAACAACAACCTAAGAACAAACAAAGAGCCCATAAGGTGAACATGATTTACAAAGTAAACAAACCAAACGTAAACAATAACTAAAAGCTGGAATGAGAACAATTACCAAACCATAAATAAACACAGACATACTAAATGAGAATCCAAGGACGAATAATAATAATAATAACAATACCACACAAAGTAATAAGAAAGCAACCACAAAAGGAACTAAGAGCAAGAGGAAGAAAACACACACTAGGAGGTGGTAGAGGGAGGAAAAGAACTAATAAACATGATGCCAAACCCAAAATGGAAACAACTAAACAAAACTTAACACAAAGCCACAAACTAAGTCCAAAAATGTCATATTCTGACAGGTTTGTCAGGATTTTTCCAAGCAGGTTCATTTGGAGGGTGGACTGTGCAGCTGCTTTCTCTCACACCTGTGAGTAATCAGGCTCATCTGGGAGCTTAAAAGGAGGCTGCAGATCAGTCGACACCTGAGTGTCAACCTTAGTGTCAACCTTAGTGGTACCTCTAGTCCTCCTTGCTATTTGCTGTTTCCTGATTCCTGAAACCGCTCTAACCTGAGATCCCTTTAAGGTGCCTCGTGAAAACCTGACTGCTGTTTCCTGGGTCGTCCTCCTACACGACCAAGCTCAGGTTAACCCTCCTGGATTCCATGCCTCTGGATCTCAGTCACACTCCAAGATTCCGAGCCCATGCCGAACCCTGTCCCTCTTCCAACGGACCAAACCTCCGCTAACAACCAAAACAAGCCGCCTCCTGGACCTGACTCCTTGCCGGACCAAAACTCTGCACTCAATCGTAAGCCACCATTCACTTCATCGGTTCCTCTCTCTGCTTCTGGCCAACTATCTCGTCCTCTGCTTCTCTTTCCTAGAAGGCTAGGCCGATCCGGTTCCTGAAAGTTCCTGCCATAACCTGATATCATTTCTGCACAAATAAAACCTTTTAAACTATCAGCTGCCACATGTTCCTGGATGTGGGTCAAAAGAATAAAAAAACCTATGACGTGTTTAGACAGAAGCCAATGTCATCTGTTTCATGTCTTTCAACAAAATGTATCCCTTATTTCAATTCACATTTCATTATCAGTTGTAAGGTTTGAATTTGAATGGATCAGTAAATTGAGATCTATATCTTTTATTTCAGCTCCTTCTCCACCATTACAAACCCGTACAGGGCTATCATTATGGGAGGTAAAACCTTGAATCATTCAAGAAAACTTAAATATTCATTCACCTTCCCACCTAACCTATGGGAACCATTATGATAAATTCATAATTAACCAAATTAGATTTCTTTCTACCTCTGATGCAACCTTATAATTATTCCCATCTTTATAAATAATAAACTTAATCTTGGCTGTGTCCTTCATCAGTAGAGAAATTCATATCACCTGAAAATTATTCAAGCTTAGAAGCATTGACATTTATTAACATGAGTTACTTTTGACATATTTATTGGATAAATAGTGAAGCACCCCAACGTTGTCCAAACAGACGTCACTTTTTTTTAAAACGTGAGAAAACGCTGAGTTTTCCAGGGTTTTAAGGGTGGAGACTGATTTTACAGAGGATTTTGCAATCATTACAGAACAAGAGGAAAAGGGATGAGCTGAATTTTAATCTTTGCTCCTTTAATAGACTGCGGGCACCAAATGTTTAAAAGATGTCTTTAAAGAGCTTTGTCCAGGGTGCAGAATAGGCAGGTAGTTGGTTGTAGTGGCATGTACTAATTTGCTGAGGGTTCCTAAAGATAGTATCATGGGAGATTTTCTCAACCGGAATAATTATAAGTGGATTGCAGGAAACGGGAAGGTAATGCTAAGCAGCTCCCATGCCATTTTATCACAACAAATTAAATTGTTGTTCTGGAAAACTAATTAGTTTCTATTAAGATATAAATTATGTAAACAGTCTGCCAATACTTTTAAAACAATGGTTACATGTTCAATATTGTTTTACATAAAAATCCATGTTATTCATTATTATGACTAATCCCAAATGGATATATTTTTTGTTTATTCTTCTTACTCAATAATATTTGATGTGTAATTCAATAAACTCCACAGACTCGTCCACAAGGGAAAGTTTAGTTGGCAAACAAGCATATCACATAAATGCCTCATTTTTTAACAAGCCCATCTTCATGTTTGCTTTCATGTTATGTTTCCTCTTCCCCCTTTTCTTCATAGATCCCCACTGATCTACAATATTCACAAAGTGATTTGGACTTTTCCCACTGTTTTCCACTTGCATCTATAGATCCAAGTTATGACCATTATTCTGGGCATATGCCATGCCCCGTGGGAAATGGCAACGTTGCCAAAATGATGGATGGAAAAATAAAGGCAGATGAAAAACAATTCCATAGAGAGTGGTTAAGATGCCGTGTGGAAGCGCCGGGGCTACAAGGTACAGTGCAGGAAGTCAATTTTAATTAAAGGTTTCTGTCAAGTCAGGGGACTTGTTTGTGGAGTGGAGAGGGCAGATCACTGTCCATCAGAGAACAACTAAACATTCAGGTACATATAATAACAGGGTACATGTGATAATTTAGAGTTTTGATAAAAAATTGTCTTCTGAGCAAATATTAAAGTCATTTATTTCTTCAGATTTAAAAGTTCAGCGGCTCTGCAGGAACACATGTTATATCCAGCATATACAACAAACTAAAAGTGATTTACATATAAAAAATCTCAGGCAGCCTGGCTTCAGTCTGGCTTCAGCCTTAAATGGGTAGGAAGGCAGTTCTGAAGCATTATTTTCCTATGGCATTGTGTCCTCCTACGCCACTTAAACAGACAGATACACAGGAATGTGAGAGGGACTATTAAGTCCCCAAATAGCTGAATAACCCAAAAATCTTTTTAGTAAGCATGTTTTCAGGCTAAATACAAACCCTGGGATGTCATGAAAAAATAAAAAATTACATATATTGTCTTGCAAGAGTCCTTGCGAGTCTTCGGGAGCTTAATACAGAAATTTAGAAGAGAGTTAAAGTTCCCTGAGGGTTTTGAATACTTCCGTTGTGAGGCTGTGGTTGTTATTTATGACAGGAGCAGCATACTGGGCCCCACGGTGTAGAGTGTGGGAGTGTGGCAGCAGTGTATCCATGAAGAAGGGCCTATGTCCACCGGTGTGGCTTGGTTGTTAAGAATTTGAAGCAAACGTAGGCTACAAACCTATCCTAGCAGTGGCGTCAGGCAAGCATGCTAGGATCATCAAGTAAATTACTGCATTCTGACATGGTCTGATAAATTTTTGACATGGTGTGCTGGTAGGAACTTTGTGGCAACATCACACTGAGATCTAGAGTCTGCAGATAAAATGCAATACATCAGTTTGGGATGTGGCAAATAGAAAAAGTTGTTTTAAGGAGCACTAAAAGCATAGTAGTATCCTGATTGCCCGCAAATTGAAGGACGATTGCCAAATCAGGCAATGTAGTTTCAAGACACCCTAAAGACTAACAGACTACCCCATCTGCAATAGATTTATTCTAAATTCTTCTTGTCCTGCCTCCAAGCATGAGCACATCTTGTTCTTTGAGGTATGTTTCAAACAATCGGTCAGCTAATTAGCTCCTCAGCAAGAGCCTTCATGTATGTTAGGTATTATTTAGTCAACTCAGAGGTAAGAACGATACAGTCAGAGTTACTTGTGACAAGGGTAGCCCACTTTGCAGTGAAACTACAAAGTTTTGACACCCTATCTCTTTATTTATATGCACAGTTCAACAGACAGTTCAGACAGGGTGTATGTGTGTGAGACGGAAAGGAGGCTGGTTCACACAGAGATAACAATGATCTCACACACACAGGGAGGAAGGCATAGTGCAGGTGCCTTGCAACCCAAGGTTTTTACATGAGTGATAACAAGTTTTTGCACCCATCCAACAATGTACATGCAAGTGTTAACTTTGGTGCAAATGCTGTGTAATGTGTCAATTTCTCAAATTTAAGTCCGTCGCTGTCATGGGAAATCCACAGGCTAGAAAGTTGTTATGGGCGGCAGGTGCTTACAAGGCATTACAGCCAACACGACCCAACTCCTTTTTACCAAACGACCTAACGTATCCCCCTCCCCCAGCCCCCTCCTCGTCTGAACATTGATGCCGAACAGTGCTATACCAGTACTGGTGTTATGCCGCCAGATAAGTTCCTCCGTCAGTCACATCAACCCCTGAGACATGGTGACATTTGCTGGGATGAACACTGTCGCAGCTGCTTACCTGACCTTTCACAAAGGCTCCTTCAACACTGTGTCAGATTGAATGCAAAGTTGCCCTCAACTGCATTTCTGCCCTGACCGCAATTTAGAACTCAATCCGCACTCCTGAATGAAGAGAATGATGATGATGCTGTAGGTCTAAGAAATGTGTCTCAGAAGGTACTATGCACACACCCGTCACCCCAAAGAGGATTGAGTGAAAGTGGTACAAAGGATTGGAAATTTTGCATTACCTCAGCAGCATGTAAATCTTTATATGATGTCAGATTTAAATGTTCTCGCTAAAGGAGAAAAAGGAGGAAATGATCGAATATGGACTCCAGGAGATAATCAGAAACCTTTGAAATGTGTAATGACCCAAAGCAAGAATGCCTTTGCCAACACTGCCATCCGGTGCGCAGACAAATAGTTGCACCTGTTTTCCTGCCAAACAATTTCTCAATGGCAGAGCTGAAGAATAACGATATTGCTCTTTCTCCACAATGATTGAGAATAACTGCAGACATCCAGTGATATAAGAAACAATCTATGTTTACATTACATTTATAGCATTACGCCCCGTCCACACATGCTTGCTCACACTCTGTACTAATTGATTGGTCTGCTTTTTATAAGACATACCATTAGTCTTTAAAGATGCTTGTGCTTCTTTATTCTTAAAGATACATTGCCCATATGCTGCTTCTTTGTTTCTCCCTTCTGAATACCAATGACTATGACCTCCTTGTCCTTTCCTTTCATGTTTTTCCTTTTTATTTCCACTAATGCTTGTTATCGCACATGCCAGCTGATTGAAACTGTTGCTGCTAATCATCAGATTTCATCCAATCATCACTTCGACACTAAAGCAATCTGAAAATTCAGGCTGTCATGTCATTGCACATCTCTGATTGTGCTATCTATATGCAAATGATGTGTGAAATAAGACAATGGCTCAGTAATACAGCAGACTTTTGTTGGAGAATCTGTGAGAACCAACAACAAAAAGCTTCTAATATAAAAACCCTTAACGTTTTGGGATTTTTTTTTTCTTTGCAGCCCTGTTAAATAAATAACAAATATATGAGATATATGAACAACATGATTTCAAATGAAAGAAAATGACTTCCAGATTATTAAGGCTAAAGCCACCAAAGCAAAGTTAGAAAATAACTGAAAAAAAAACCTAAACCATGGCTGCCTCTTGTTCTCAATCCTGCTTGTGGATTTCATAAATAGGATCTCAAGATGTAGTCATAAGGGGGTGGGTTTCTGGTTCAACAACTTTTTACCTTTTGCAAATTATGGTAGTTCTATTCGTGTCTTCGAGGCATGACTTTGAGCTTACACTGAAGTAGTTTGCAACCAAGTGTGAAACAGCTGGGATTAGAGTCAGTGCCTAAAAAGCCTAGAAATAGTTAGATTACACCCCCAGGTCTGAGGTCAGTTTCTGCCTTGGGCAGAGGAGTAGCTTGGTGCCTTGTTCGTGAGTGATGGCAAGATGGAGTGAGAGATGAAAAGACGGAATGGGGTCTTGTCTGCAGAAATCCAGGCACTGCTCTGGTCTGTTGTAGTAAAAAAAAGAGCTGAGCCAAAAAGCAAAGCTTTAGATTTACCCGTCAGTCTAAATCTAGACTATTTTATGTCTATTTATGAGATACAGATCATGACTGAAACAACAAGATCTAGATATAAGCAGCTTAAATGAGCTTCTTCCTAGGGTGGCTGCTCAGGTGAGGAGCCCCATCACCTGTTGTCTTGCAGCAAGAAGGTCCTGGGTTCAACTCCCAGCCAGGGGCCTTTCTGCATGTTAGGTTAATTGGTCTTTCTCAATTGCTCTTGGATGTCATTAGGTGGGTGCATGGTTGTTTGTCCTGTGTGTCTCTGTGTTGCCCTGCGATGGACATGGGACCTGTCCAGCCAGTGTACCTTGCCTGTAGATTGCTGTAGATAGGCACCAGCTCCCTCGCAACCCTATATGGAAGGCTCATGGATGGGTGTACATGGATGTCGAATCAGCTCAATACCTGGCATTTATAGGATATAATTGTCACGATGTGGTTTTGAGTCGGACCAAAGTGCAGACAAGAGCTGGGCAGCAACATGTTGTAAAAGGCCTTCAGCTTTATTTCCAGAGATTTTCCAAAGAAACCAATCAAGGCACTGCAGATACAAACAAAAGTCCAGATGCAAAAAACTTACAAGAATGGTTCTGCAGGAACATGGAAAAACTCAGCACAAATACATGGGTAGAGAACAGGAGGAACCAGCAATGAACAGAGACACCAAACCAACTAATATACTGGGGAAAGACAAAGGCAGGTAATCAAGGGAACTGAGAACAGGTGTGACAAGGAGACCGGGGAGCAGAAGGAACAGGTGAAACAAATACAAAGGCTGAGGAAGAGTGAAAGGACTAAATAAACAACAGAAAACACAAACTAAGCAAGAGCATAAAGCAGAGGAGGAAATAAAGAACTAGAATAACTATGAACTAAAGTAAACAGAGAAACTAGAGGGAAACATAGAAACAAAAACAATAACCTAAGAAATAAACAAGAGCCCATAAGAATCTAAATTACAAAATAAACAAACGTAAACAATAGCTAAAGCTGGAATAAGAACAAATACCTAACCATGACTAAATACAGGGATACTAAATAAGAATCAAAGGGTGATTAATAATAATACAAAAAAATAATAAGAAAGCAACAACAAAAGGAACTAAGAGTTAGAGGAACACAATACAGGATGATACAGGAGATGGTAGAGGGAGGAAAAGAAACAAATAAACATGATACAAAAACTAAAATAGAAACATCTAGACAAAATAAACTCTCACAAGACACCAAAACCAGAGTCCAAAATGTCACACCGTGACAATTATCTAACAATTAAATTGTTTATATAGATCTCAACACATTGGGTAACCAGCTTGAATGCTTCAAAGCAAACTATCAGCAAAACTTAATATTCAAAGGAACACTATGAGGAGATGAAAACCTATCAGAGCCTGAGAGGCACACAGATAGCAGAACACAGACTTTATAGTTACAGATGGCAGATATTCACTGAATTTGCTTGGAAAACATAATCTTATTTCTTAAGTCCCTACCAGAAAATATTATGCTTTTTTCTGTTTTCATAGGCTTCACTCTACGTTGATTGTTGGCCTTTTGCTAAAAATGTGGGTTGGCTTTGTTTCTATAAGATTACTGATTCAATACTTAGTCACTTAGCTTTATCTTCCAACTTCATGATGTAATACATCTAATTCATTTCTCTGAGGTTTTGGCTTAGTTTATAAGACATTTGAACATTTTCTTTTTTTAGTTTTCTTGTTTTCTTGATTATGGTGTAATATTTAGGGCAACATTTTTAGTTTGTTAGCAGCAGTTAATTTCAACAGGTATCCAACAGAGTTTGGAAAAGTCTGAAATATAATTTGAGTATTTTCCAGGTCCAAGTGTGGTAAATGTAGAAATCCAGAATTTATCACTGTTCTTATTTACCACAAAATAAACCTATATTCAGCCAGTTAATCAGAAATCTGTTTTCCAGGTTATTCACTCAACATTTTGAAAAACTGACATTTTACATCCACCAAAAAGATTTTGTTGCAATCATGTGCAGATTTTTACACTTATTCAACAGACGGTACTGTGTAAAGGTCATGAGTCATACCTCATTTGTTTATGGTTTGACTCCAAGGAGTTAGATTTTATGGTAAAATGTAAATATTATATATGTATGTTCAAGTCTTAAAAGTAGAACATTTCTGTTTAACTCCCCTTTAAGGCTGTGCTGCAACTGCAAACTGCCTGTCTCTGATGTTGGTTCAGGCAGATGAAATGTGCCAAAAATCCAGACATGCTGTGGTCATGCTCCCCTTCCCCACGTCAGCAGTGTTTTCTTAATCTCTGCATCTATGTTAGCTCTGTCTGGCCGGACATCATCTTTAGATTATGGCCATGTGACTCAATAGTTTTTAGACAGTAATATCAGGAAGCAGCCATGTCCAGACCAAAAGTGGGGACACCGCGGGTCTGATAAGAGGTGTCTGTTCCCCACCGAACCGGAGCGTTCAGCAGCTCTGAGCCAGTCAGAGGAGTCCGGCTGTTTACATGGGATAAAGAGGGGACTCAGTGGATTTATTGAATCTATTTTTGGTCTCGGATTTTGTGTGATGAATTGAGTCGGAGGCCAGCTCAGCAAGATGGGAGAAACTTTAAGAAAGGGTTAGTTCAGCTCACTTTTACGATGATAGTTACCATCATTAAGGACATATTGCTGACTGTGTGTACACTGGCTTTACACAGCTTTTACAGTGTGCATAATTCTAAGGTTACCTATTATTTATTTATATTTCACCTCCAAAAAATTTTGAATTTTGAAGAAATCTCAGGGAAAAAATTAACTTGCATTAAATAGAAAGGATAAAAATGTAATAAAAACGTTCATATTAAAAACGTTCATATTAAACATCCAGCTGCCTGGGTCTGTTTCTGTCAGATCCTGGTTATTTTTGCCTGCTACTAACCCTTTTCCACCAGTAGAGGCGTTAGGAGCTGAGTTCTGGGTGGTCAGGTGTATCGCATGAGTGTCATCAGCTGGAGGACAATAAGAAGGAGGCGAGCCAGTACTTCGACGCCTGAGTGTTTTGCCTCCTCGTGGTATTCAGCCTGGCCAATTTCATGATTTTGTGAAGTTTTTGATCTTCTGTGAAGACTGTTTATTCCTTTGACTAATGGTCTTATCTGTCTCAGGATACCAAAGCCTAGTTCCTAAGAGATCTCTGGAAGACTTCTAACAGTTTATGGATTCTGGATTCTCGCTCTTCTACCCGCTGGCTGCCGGATCAGACGTTTGCTTCATAGCTCCAGGCAAACCCTGTCCACCCTCCTCCGAACCTCTCAGGACTACCTTGCTCCAACGTTGCAGTGTTGTTCACAGCCCCTCCAGGATCATAACCTCTCTCCCTGGCGGACCTAACTCAACCGGATATAAGCTCTCACATAGAGCACATTGTTAAGGTTTCTTTGGTGGTGTCTTACCTGCGTTCGCTTTTCTCTTGCAGTCGCTCAGCATCCTCGGTTTCCAGTACCTGGATCTGCAAATAAAACTTCTTACTAAACGCTTCTCTGTTTAGTTGTGTTTATCTGCATGTGGGTCAAGTCGGCCATTAACACTATGACAGTTTCAGCAGTTAGCAGCTTGATGCTTGGGTACTATGATACAGAAGAAACACATTATTTTTCAAATTGAACATTTTTTTCCATCTGCAGTTTACTAAAGAGCATGTGAATTAGCTGTAATTCCACTAAAATGCGTTCAGAACAGACTTAAAAGATTACTAATTAGGGGTGAAACAATACATACAATGCATGATACTGGGCAATATTTGTAAAACATCCATATTAGACAGTTAGGAACATCTCTACACCCTGCTAATTATCAACAGCCTGTTTGACCCATTAGATTGTGGCTCAGTTGTGGCAAACTTGGAAAAGTTCCTTCCGTATGATGCCAACCTGCCTTGCGCTTCGTACAATAACGCTAACTGCAATGGATATTTGGCCAAGAATAGGATTTTCCCTGCTATTTTGCACATCCCTTAGATGATTTTAACATACACACAGTATTAGGTTTACTTCTCACTAGGAAGCATAATAAAATATGTCCTCTGATTGCTTAGTTTAGGGTGGAAACTGTTTTCATTTCGAGAGCTGGAGAACGTGACCAATAAGATACCCACGATGGGAGAGACTTGGAGTTCTGTAATTATATGGCTTTCACAGCAGGTTTCCTCTGCTCCCCTCAGGGAAAACAATCACACTTTGCACTCTGCTGAAATTAAATCATGTCTATTTTTATACCAATTTAGAAAGACTACGAGTGTCCTCAAGAAAACGTTGCACTGTTACATTTAAATGTGTGTGCTTTCTGCTGGACAAAAATGTTGTCTTCAAAATCCCTCAAATAAAAATATACACATTCTTCATGATTTAACTATTGTGACTACTCCAGAAAATCAAGATTGAAAAGCTGAAAAATCTTAGTGTTTGAAAGTTCAGCCCTCAGTGTACAGATGATCATAATCCAAAACAAACACAAAGGTTAAATGTCATTTTATCTTTATTTTACCCACTGAAATCTGAAGCTTTCTTTTCATCTCTGCCTGGTGGGGAAATTGCCTCACTGCAGGACAGAATACTGGACCTATTGAAAATTATTATTTAGGTGCATTTATATAATTTAAAAAGTCTTCAAATCTATTAAAAATAACATTCAAATTCAAATTCATATGCCATCACTATAAAAGCCATTTGGACAGTTGGTAAACTGCTGAGTACTGAGCTACTTCTGGTCAAATGGGGACAGTAATCAAGTAGTAGGAGCTTTTTTGGATTATGCACTATTGGTAAAAGAAGCAATGATGGGAACAAGGACTTTAAGGTTTTTATTATTATTAATTAAGAAATAGTAAAAATGACAAACTGAGACAAATTGTGAAAAAAATTTTAAGAAAATGAGATCAGTTTTACATTGTTTTACATGAAATTGCAAGATGGACAAAAAGAATTAAAACATCTCACAGAAATAAAATGTCAAAGTAACAACTTTTTCATTTTTGTTTTTACAAGGTGACTCAGATTAAGAAAAAATTGTAGTTCACTTTAGTCTGTAATATAAATATTTGTCAAAGATTTTTATACACCATTTTATACCACATTTGTCTCAATATTGAGAGTCTGAACTGTCTTTGCTTTCTTAATTTTGCTAAATTTACTTACAACATACTGAAAGTAAGCTTAATCAGACTTGTGCAACACATGCTTTTTAATAGTAACAAGTAAACGAGTCTCGCATTTTGTAAACATAAAAAACCAAAAGCATGGCAGATGAAATGTACCAATGCCATTTAACAGCAACACAACTTGATGAGAAAACCAAGTACAGACTTTCTGGAGGTGTTATGTGGCATGGATTAAATTAGCTCCTCTTCTCTTCAAAGTGAAAAAAACAAAACAAGTTTAAATCCACGGTAAAGCCTGCTAATCTATAATCCCACAGCCTTGGTTCTGGCCATGTTTAGCTCCTGTGTAAACCCTGTCCTACAACACACAGGTCCGGGTGTGATGCAGAGCGTGGTGCTGCTCTGAGGTCTGATTGGCTGCCCCATAATTCACGGTGCCTGGCTGGATAGTCATCTAGCCTTTTAAATAAAAAGAAAATGGACTTTAGTAACCAGCATAGTGTGCAAGGTGGGTTTAAGAGGACTGTCAACTGAAATCGTGCTTTAAATGTAGAACAAATCCTGTAAGGCTACACAGTGCAGGAGGAAAACAACCCTAACAATCTTATCTCAAACTAGTGTTTTTCAGTTCACAGAATAATACCTTCCAATTGCTACAAATATTAATATTCATTTTAATCGTAAAAGAACAGGTTGATTTGAAATGAGCATAGCATGTACATTAAAATATACATTTTCTAGTTATCAATTTCTAAGTTATAATGCTCAATAAATCACTCAACCAACTTTATTTACAGTAGTTTGGAAAAAAGCATTTGATATTTTGTTGTTGCTTTTTTGTCAGACTGAAATCTTTCAATATCAGACAAAGATAGCCAGAGTAAATACAAAATGTGGTTTTCTTTAGATGATTTATTTATAATGGGGAAACAAATATTCAAACCAACCGGGCCCTTTGTGAAAAAGTAATCGCCTCTTTGGTATATTATGACTAACCTTTATTAAGAGTTTTTTTTTTCTTTGGTTCCATTTCCCTTGCAATACCCAGGCCTGATTACTGCCTCACCAGAATCGAGAATTCACTTAAATAGAACCTGTATGATAACATGAAGTAGGCTGAAAGATTTTGGAAAGCAACACATAATCAAGAAATAGTAGAACAGAGGAGAAAAAGTCATTAACAGCTGTCACTCTGAAAAGCTTCACAAAGCCATTTCATAAAACAACCCAGAAGGGTTGGATAGCTTTTGCCCCTTACTAAAATCATTTGAAAACTGCTTTTTATATTTACTTTGGCTGCAGCTGTGGATTTTTTCCCTCTCATTTTCAGATTAATACCTGACCTTCTTCAGATACATTTTTTTTTGTGATTGTTATGCCACTTAACTCTGACCTATGGATCATACAGGCACGAGAAGGCTCCCAAACTCAAGTAATGAACCACCGTTGTATCCTCCAACAGACAACTTAGCAAAGGACCCATTTTAATTTGGATCTTTAGGCAATTTTTTTCCCCCATTTCCATCTGTGAATATATTGAAAATTCCAGATGGACAGAGAAGAGGACTTCACCACCAACAAGGTGATTTTAAAAGACTTAGCTTAAAACTTTACCAAAAGATACTAAGCCTCTCAGATCCCATAATTGGTCTTTGGTGTATTTGGTTTGCTATGTCCAGTAGACTACACTCTCAAATATTGTTCATCTGCTCCAAGTAGACTTTTAAGCCTGACATTTGTTCATTTGCTCTCCAACTGTCCATTTCCCTTTTGTCCTTAAGTCAAAAGCAACATTTTGAGGAATTTTCAGAAAGCATGAGTCATTTATCGAAATATTTTGAATAAATTAAATCTTACCCCTTTGAACATATTGCTGGCTCACTACCACAAGTTTCAGCCACTGAGATCTCTTGGAATCGGGGTGTCATACTTAGACTTGGCCTTCTGTCTGACTGGCTGCGTCGTACGAAGGGTCGTGGTCCTTGTACAGACACAGGGAACCTCCCTTGACTCCCCCAATAACTTGAAAAAACAGAGGCTCTGGTAGATGTCCATGCTTGAGGTGGTTGGGGAACTGAACATGGCTGGGCCTCAAACATGGATGGAGAGACTGGGCAGAAGACCGAACGAGCATTACTGAACATCCGTGCACTTGAAGATTCATCACTGCTGTTCTCCCTTGACCACTTCTGTACCTTTGGTGAGGCTGGTGGAGATGGTGCTTTGAACGGGTATGAAGTGTAGGAGTTCTGCCTTGCAACAGGTGGGCTGGGTAGTCTCAGTTGAAGAGCTGGTGGTATTGAAGGTGTCCTGTTAACAGGGGGTCTGTCTGTTGAGGGTGTTGTAGTTTCTTGTTTTGAACCGAGAGGGCTAGGAAGTCGTCTATGCAAGCTGTTTGGGGTAGAGGGAGTGGATGGTAACATTCGTCCCTTAGAGACAGGTGGAGTAGCAAGTGGTTGGCTACTGGCAACTGAGGAAGGAGGCACTGTGTTAGGTTGAGGCACTGAAATGTGGCCATAATGCTGTACATCAAGTGATTCTCCTTGATCTTTAGAGGTTGCTACCCAACTCATTGATGATCTCTCTGAGTTCGAGTCTGAAGATTTTTGTAGGTGTAGGATCTTTCGAACTTGCTGGTGTAAGGAATCTGTTCGCATTTCTAGATGTGGCTGAACATCGGGCTGAGTGACCTTTGAAAAAGCAGTTGTGCCTGGAGAAGCAATCTTCGATGACTGTGGTAAGCCTCCTTTGCTTGGTAATACTGTGACAGTCTGAACTGAGGCCCTCAATCGTTGGGATACAGCAGCCCTTTTCAGGACAGATGACTTTCCAACTTTTGTAGCTTCATCTCCTGCTGCAGTCAATCCACTTTGGGCACTTTCAAAAGAAGTGTCCATTAGTACTTCCAAAGGAGGTGGAGGAAGACTGTCCAGATCGAAATAATCATTTTTTTCCGATGTGGACTCAGGTCTACAGCTTGTCACTCCTGTACTAAGTACAGCTTCCACATTTCCTAAACCAGGTAAAATGGGAACACCACACCTCTGTACACCTTTTAAAGCCCCAAGAACTTTAGGACTTTCTCTTACTTCTATACCTTGGCTGAAGGTGTTAATCAGTTTTTTGACTGAATTCCTGCCCCTGTGAAAGCCAGAGCATTGTGGTGATAAAGGAGGGCTTGTTGGAGGGGTGGCTTTTATAAGACACTTGGGTGTTATTTTTTCTTGCCATTGATCATCTTCAACATCAACAAGTTGTTTTTCTTTTTTATTATTGCACCTTGAGAGGCTTGCTTTGTCTTTAGGTGGCTGGCTATTAATGCTCCTACCTTGTGGCAGCTGTTTTCGATTAATTGTTGGAGACTGTGCTGGTGGATTTCCTTCAGTTTTTTTAAATGTAATTGGCTTTGAGTTTGCTCCCACCTTACTTTTACTCATCCTTTGCAACCTTTGGTTTAAAGCCTTCTGAGTCCTTTCCAGTTCAAATAGAGTAGGATCCTCCCCTTTACTTCGTAAGGATTCTGCAGACCGGGAACGTTGCCCCCGGGTAACCGGGTTCTTTTTTATTTCGGCCCTCCGAACAGCTGCTGCTGTTTGAGGCCTCCTTGGAGATTGCACCTCCTCATCTGTCCAGTCTTGCCTACTGGTTTTTGGAGTCCCTGCAACCTTTGCTTTGGCACAGGTGTTCTGTTTTTGAACAAACTGTATCCTACCACTTATAGCATTTTTAATTTTGAGAGTCATTTCTACATTTTGAGGATTTTCTATGCGTTTTGTTGGTAGGCGGAGTGGAGGGGTTTTACAACTTACAAGTGAAGAATTGGATCGCAATTTGAATGCTACTTTTCTATCATCAACACCTTTATCTCGCTCCTTTTCATCATTATTTTCATCTGCACCATCATCTAAAGAGGCCAATCCTAATAGTGAATCTCTTTGGTCATTATCCATTAGGGTACATGTGGAATCAATTGAGTTAAGTGAGGTGAGAGAAACACTTGGACTTATTTGAGTCCCATATTTTTCTCCTGAGGCTCTAGTGATGTTCATAGAGGTGTATTCTATAGGACTAACTGGACTTCTGTTTGCCCCAGTCGACCCGCAACTCTCTCGTCTATGATGTTTTTCACACCCATTAAGGGATTCATTCTCAGCTCCAATACCACTATCCTCACTGAACAGAGCTGAATCCTCGGCTCCAGGCTTTCGCAGAGACGCCATTTCTATTCGCGTTAAGAGTCGCATCAATCTAGCTTCCACTGTGCGTTTGATTTTGAGTTTCTCTTCTAAAAGCTCTGACACTGAGGCAAAGTAATCTACTGCCTCCTCCAAAGCAGAGTCTCCAATTCCACCAACAGTCCGGCTCACATTCCTCATCCTCTGAGTGGTGTACTGAAGCAGTTGTTGCAACAAATCTGGTGGAGATTCGGTTCCAGCAAGGCCAGACTTCCGATGTGAAGAAGATGAGAGATTTTCCATTTGGCTTGGCCAAGCAAGATGTTCTCCATTTTCTTTGAAAACCCTTTCCCCCTCTTCCGCCATCTCTTCCAGTCCCTGAATGATTTCCTCATAGCGTAAAGCCATGAAGGCTACCATAGGCTGCACTGAAATCTGAGTCTGTGTGGCTTGTTCTATGAGCCCAAGTACAGAATCATATTTGTTTATACTGGGATTCAAAAAGGCATATGCAGCTTGATGAGCTTTCACTAAAGGTTCTGGAAAGTCCACTTTTTGATCTGTAGATATCTGGTTCTTGTCCTTGTCTTTCCTTTTTGGACCTTTAGTGCCTTTGACTGCTTTCTTTGGTTTTCTGTTAGTCTTTTTATCAGCCAACTCCTGCTTGTCAATGTTTTTCTCCTTTCTCAGTGGCAGTGTGACATTTTCTATTACCATACACTCCACTTTATCTATGTTCATTCCCCCCATACTCACTTCTTCAGTGACAGGTCTCTTTTTTTGTGGTGTCATTTGTGTCTCTTTCTGAGATACCTGGACATGTGGAGATTCCTTGTTTCCCTTTGGATCCCCTTTTGCAAGTCCAGTTACATTATTCTTTACTCTGTCTTCTTCTATTTGGCTTTCTTGAGGCACGGGGGGTAACATTCTCCCCTTCCTCATGGTCCCAAAACTGCCCAAATTGGTACCTTTGGAGGGTGAGCAGCCCATTTTTTAAGTCTTGAAAATACAAGATAGCTTTTATGTTTTCCTGCAGAACAACAGCATGAAAGATGAAAATCCAGCCAAGGTCCTTATCCATATGTTGTATCTGTCAATTTTAGATGGCCGAGGCTGTACAGACTAATACAATCCCTTTCAACAAGGCATCTGCAGAAACAAAATGCGGATAAATCCATTTAAAAAATTGCTTCCATCTGTCACAAATAGGGAAAATAAATCCACAAAATGGCAGTCAAATTGATTAAAATTTTGCTGTAGCTTTCTGAAGTGCATCCTTCTGTACCTTGCAGAGGACGTGCAGCTGAAAGGATTAGTGGGGCTTTCAGTGAACTCCTTGCATGGACATATGGCATTGTAAACCAAATAAAACTCACCTACTTGTAAGAACATAAGCTCATTTGTGTAATAGGGGCTGGCCTAAGATGGCTTTTTATAGCCCGCAAAACATAGTTTTTAGCTCCTTCTGTGAAGCAAAATGATGGAAAATACCTAACTGAACTAACTGTGAAAGTGATTCATTTTCAAACAGCATTAGAAAACATACAGCTTTAGTTTTAATCTCCATTATCTTTACAACTTAAACTTTACTAACATATTACTAACAGAATGTGAAAGTCAAGAGTAAATAGTACTGTGGCACTTTTGAGTTGAAAGTTTATATTGTGCAAACGCATTCTGTCTGGCCGACTTTGACCTGTGGATCTGTAGTCAAAGCCAGGTCAATGAAATGCGACATGACCATTCAGATTGTGGATACGTCGAAAACTTTATTTATCCCATTTAGTACCACATATGAAGGTCAAAGTTAGAGAAGAGCCTGGAATTGGGCAAGTCTGACTGCAATGGGAACATATGTCGCTGACAGCCAATGGAATATGGAAGCAAATGTGTCCCAATATTCAAATTATAAAGGATTAATGGAATGCTTTTTCATTTTCAAAATGAAGCTATATTTTGTACTTATGAATAAAATTAAAAATAAATAATTCAAACTGTATTTTCATTTTTTTCTCCAAGAATGCTCAATTTGTAAATTAATTAAAATGGTAAATAAAATAACATTTAACATTTCATTTTCAAACAATGTCCCAGTAAAAAATGATCAAAACTCATTTTGAAATGTCAAATTTGAAAATTAAAATGTATTAACAGAATTGCTTTTTCATTTTAAGGTCATCTGCATTTTTAGCTTCTAAATGAAATTGCTTATAATACCAGTTTGAAAGTTTATTACATTAAACTACTAAATAGTAATAAATGCTTTATGCTTACACAGAAATATGTATTATGTAATAATGTATACATAAAAACATTCACGTGCTTCAGCTGATAGCAGGAAAGTCAAGTCCTGAGAAATGTGAGAAATTCAGCAAACGATTTTAATAATACATATTTACACATCTATTATAATACATGTATACACGTCTATTACATGTAGTCACATCCACAGCTAATACAAGTCCTAATGAACTTTGTATTATAATGACATCATAACTTCATGAAATTCAAACATGACTTGTGTCCCTGATGGATTCAGATTCAGAGATTGAGCAATCTCAGGTCATCTGCTTCATGGCACCTTGATGGATCGGAACACAGTGGTGAACGGCTCCTCTCTGTTCAATGCAGGACAGAGATTTTGAAGATCCTTCATTCCTGCAGCCAACAGGCTTCCTTTTTAAAAGCAAAATGCAAATGAAGTTTACTGAGTGCCTCAAAACGTAGAATACGCTAGTTTAAAACTGAACTTTAACTATTTCTGGTCTGCTTACTTGTCTATGCCCAGCTCCCAATCAAACCCAACTGTGTGGGATTAAATAAAGTTGAGCTGCAAAAGGGACAGTGAAAGTTTGTGCAGCAGGTCCTGCATCTGTCCAATATGGGCAAGGTTTTTCTGTTCTGGACAGTTATATGCAACTGAAAAAGAGAGAGCCTAGTTAGTCCAAATTAATATTCTTCCAAAACACATTTTCAAAATATAGGTAACAGAGTGATATCAATTTAAAATGACTGACTAGATCAATACATAGTAACAAATATTGACTGAAATAATAACCTTCGGCTGTCTCTAAATGAACCTCTTGGAAGTTCTTTCAAGGCTGTTTGGAAAATCCTTTCAGGTGACCACCTCATGAAGCTCATGGAGAGAATACCAAGAGAGCAAATCAGTAGGGCCAACTCTGGCTCAGGTTGTAAGAGTTTGTCATATAACCGGTGGGTTGCCCGTTCGAACCCCTGTTCCATCTGTCTCAGTCATTGGGTCCCTGAACAAGACCCTTAGCCCCAGAAAGCTCCCCGGGCACCGCACAGTGGCTGCCCACTGCTCCCTGCTGGGACCACAGCTATGGATTTCAACATGAAAACTCAGGTACAAACTTTTCTAGAACTTTCAAAATAAATTGCATTTAACCGACTTCCAGCACAACTTCAGAAGGGGAAAGGGGGGTAGCAGCGGACTTCCCATGCTGCCACTGCCAGTATAAAACCCCCACCTTTCCAATGGTCCTTTCTCTTCCACTGCTCCTCTGCAGGACTGGGATAGGGGAGGCACAGCGTGCTAATGTCTCTTTGCTGGCAAACAGACATAACTCTTCAACTGGATCCGAGAGTGTCATACAATCATCGATCACTAAGATAAGTACAAATTAATCACTGTTCGTGTATCTGGTAGATTCATTCATGAATGTGAATTAAGGTACAAGCCTGGCTTGACTTTTACCTCTGAGGCCTACAGAATCAAGCAGTGTTATAGACAGTTCCCGGCAGAGACGCTGTCTCTACGACTCCGAGTGGACCAGTTTCCCAAAGGAGGACAACGGACGCATCACCGTGGTCTTGCCGTTCGGTCAGCGGACAGAGCGAGCCGCGCCATCAAACAGCTACGGAGGTTAGCTGAAGCTAACCCTTTTGTTCGCAGAGCTTTCTTCAAACTTCATTGTCGCCCTGTCAACTCCTCCTCAGCACGGTTCGCATACGAGGTTAGGGTTTGGGCCGAGAAAGATTTAGGATGAAATGATCTGAACATTTTTCATTTTATGAAGTTTTGTTTTGTTTGTGTGAAACTCTGCTATCTTAGTGCTAGCAGGCTATGTGCAGCACACATGCTCAGTTTTGTGTTCTGTTTGTGTGGTTTTAACATTGAGACAAACATTATTTAAAGGGTGATTTTAAACACAGAAGATTGATCATAACGCGCCGTCTGCACCTATGCATTTTAACCCGTTTTATTGACGGTATTTTTAAAGGTGTGTGTTTGATTCTGGTGCTAAGCTATCAGCTGCTTTTGTTAGCTTTCACTGCTAACAGGTAAGGACACGTGCTTGCATCCTTAGGCCCATTTCCCCAGAAAGATTTGGTTATTTTCCAAAATACATCTTTAAATATTTGACCATTTCCTTAATATTTCTTTAAATATTTTAATAAATAAAGGCAGCTAATGAGACACCGTTGAGAATTAGTCATCCAGAAGGTTGGTTTTATTCAGCAGATCATTCTTTTAAACATTATTTTATTAAAATAATATATCTGATCTTGCATAGTGAATGGTTGTCTAAAGGTGTATTGATTATTGCCTAAGTTGGTTCCAAGACTACCTTAACTCTGTTTCCAGATTCTTCAAGATAATCCTTGGTTCTCAAACATAAATATTGCATGGTAATGTTGCATCACTCTTTTGGTCATGATTTCCAATCATCTTTAATCGACTTGTTTATATTGTACATAGGCCGTTAGTCTTCCCTATTCTTTAATTCTGCTTAGTACTTTAGTTGGATTGTTTTAGCATAGTAAAGAGTTTGTTGATTGAAATACAGGTCCTTCTCAAAATATTAGTATATTGTGATAAAGTTCATTATTTTCCATAATGTCATGATGAAAATTTAACATTCATATATTTTAGATTCATGGCACACTAAGTGAAATATTTCAGGTCTTTTATTGTCTTAATACGGATGATTTTGGCATACAGCTCATGAAAACCCAAAATTCCTATCTCACAAAATTAGCATATCATTAAAAGGGTCTCTAAACGAGCTATGAACCTAATCATCTGAATCAACGAGTTAACTCTAAACATCTGCAAAAGATTCCTGAGGCCTTTAAAACTCCCAGCCTGGTTCATCACTCAAAACCCCAATCATGGGTAAGACTGCCGACCTGACTGCTGTCCAGAAGGCCACTATTGACACCCTCAAGCAAGAGGGTAAGACACAGAAAGACATTTCTGAACGAATAGGCTGTTCCCAGAGTGCTGTATCAAGGCACCTCAGTGGGAAGTCTGTGGGAAGGAAAAAGTGTGGCAGAAAACGCTGCACAACGAGAAGAGGTGACCGGACCCTGAGGAAGATTGTGGAGAAGGGCCAATTCCAGACCTTGGGGGACCTGCGGAAGCAGTGGACTGAGTCTGGAGTAGAAACATCCAGAGCCACCGTGCACAGGCGTGTGCAGGAAATGGGCTACAGGTGCCGCATTCCCCAGGTCAAGCCACTTTTGAACCAGAAACAGCGGCAGAAGCGCCTGACCTGGGCTACAGAGAAGCAGCACTGGACTGTTGCTCAGTGGTCCAAAGTACTTTTTTTGGATGAAAGCAAATTCTGCATGTCATTCGGAAATCAAGGTGCCAGAGTCTGGAAGAAGACTGGGGAGAAGGAAATGCCAAAATGCCAGAAGTCCAGTGTCAAGTACCCACAGTCAGTGATGGTCTGGGGTGCCGTGTCAGCTGCTGGTGTTGGTCCACTGTGTGTTATCAAGGGCAGGGTCAATGCAGCTAGCTATCAGGAGATTTTGGAGCACTTCATGCTTCCATCTGCTGAAAAGCTTTATGGAGATGAAGATTTCATTTTTCAGCACGACCTGGCACCTGCTCACAGTGCCAAACCACTGGTAAATGGTTTACTGACCATGGTATCGCTGTGCTCAATTGGCCTGCCAACTCTCCTGACCTGAACCCAATAGAGAATCTGTGGGATATTGTGAAGAGAACGTTGAGAGACTCAAGACCCAACACTCTGGATGAGCTAAAGGCCGCTATCGAAGCATCCTGTGCCTCCATAAGACCTCAGCAGTGCCACAGGCTGATTGCCTCCATGCCACGCCGCATTGAAGCAGTCATTTCTGCAAAAGGATTCCCGAGCAAGTATTGAGTGCATAACTGTACATAATTATTTGAAGGTTGACGTTTTTTGTATTAAAAACACTTTTCTTTTATTGGTCGGATGAAATATGCTAATTTTGTGAGATAGGAATTTTGGGTTTTCATGAGCTGTATGCCAAAATCATCCGTATTAAGACAATAAAATACTTGAAATATTTCAGTTAGTGTGCAATGAATCTAAAATATATGAATGTTAAATTTTCATCATTACATTATGGAAAATAATGAACTTTATCACAATATGCTAATATTTTGAGAAGGACCTGTATGTTTGACTTTGAGTTGACTTATTTTTGTTAATAAATTCTTGTATTTTAAGAAATTGTGTGAATTCATTCCATATATGTGCAGAGTTTATGCTGTTCAATGTCAGAGCTCGTCTCACACCTTTCTATTTTGTGCTAATACCATCGCCTTACTGGGCTGGTATTCACAGGATAACCCTCAACAGACCGAAATATTATTTGATAAAATATTAAATATTTTCAGATTCATAATCACAACATCCCTAAAGTGATGAGCTAAAATGCAGATTTCGATTTCTCCATTGTGAGATCAATAAAATCTAAATTATTAAGCAAAGGGTGGCTATTTTGAAGAATCTAAAGTATGAAAATGTTTAGTTTCTTTACTCTATAATTTCATGTGTTCATTCAGTTTTGTTGCCTGTGGTGATAATCTACAATGCAAATACTCATGTAAATAAAGAGACTCATTAAGTGAGAAAGTGTATCTAAAACTTTTTACTGGTAGAGTGTGTATATATATTTACATACACACCCCATAGTTTGACTGTATTAAAGAAGCAATTTGATTCACGTTTAATACTTTCCATTCACCATCCATGTTGACTCATACAAGGAAATAGATGGCACTGTCGCAGAAGAGATCTAGAACTGCAGGTCAGAAACTGCAGTCTTCGAGTCTGCAGACACATGCTTCTCACAAAATCAGCTGCAAACAAGGCTTGTGCATTGGTATGAGGGAATGCCATGTTGCATGCAGTCTCTGCCACCTTACTTCCAAGATGCATAATGGTGCGGTCAGCGGCAGGAGAAGAGTTGCCACTGACGTCACTCTATGCCGCTACAAATTGTGAAGTCAGATCAAGTTATGGAACACTTTTTGCAGGCCCTGGCATGAAAATGAGAAAGGATTTTCCTCATAATTATTTTAGTTGTGTCACACAGTGAGCAGTCTTGAAGAAAATAAAAATGCAGTTTGAATGGTTTTTAATTTTGAGTCGAAAACAAACGCAGCTTCATTTTGAAAATGAAAAAGCATTAATATATTTTCATTTGAATATTGGGACACATTTGCTTCCATAATGAAACAGGCTGGAACAAAACTGAGTAGTTACTGAAAACATTATTTGTGACTGACCAAAAGGCAAAGTGGATTGCTGGGGCTTTAAAGTAATTAGCATTTCTAAATGAAATATTTACAACGTTATAAAATCTACATTTTAACAAAGTCCAGTTCAGATAGAATAAAATAAAGTTCTTCCAAAAACCCAGCTTTTTAAAAAAAAAAAAAAAAAAAAAATGCTCCCAATATGATAATAGTCCACACCATCTAAAGTAAATATAAAGTTTTCATGACGGAAAGGGAGCAGAAATTAAAATCTTGATCCGTTACCAATCATTTACCCTCATGTCACCCTTGCCAGTTCAGTGCATTCAGTTGGCTTCTGCTCAAACCAGGCTGTTAGTGTGTGTCAAGCATGAGGTAGCTGCTGTGATATACATTAGAATTAAATGAGTCAAGACAAGTTTTACATTTTCCAATTTTATTCAGAACTTCCCCACATGTAAAAGCTCCTAAAAGATGATGAAAGGTCTACCCTGAAAGACAAGACAGGAAAATGAGAACAGATGCCAATTTGTGTTCTAGTAGTAGTAAACACTCAAGCTCACCTTACCAAAGAAGAGAGTGTGCCCACTAAACCCCAGTTTCTGGAACAAACTGTTGTGTCTCCAGTGTTTCAGGAACAGGCTCCAAATCATCATTAGCATACTGGCTGTTAGACAAGAGGTCACTTGCTTGGTGATAGCCTCTGTATGACTGCATAAGAGATGAAGGGTACAGAGGCTTCTCAGTCAGGCCCACTGGCACTTCACTAGTCATCCAGGGCCGAGCAAGTGGCATTTCACGAACTCTCATGAAGATGTTCCCAATGAGAAGTAGTTCAGGATCCAATATTGAAGGCTGCTGGGAGAAGTATCCATAAGCAGGTGGAGGGCCCACCCCATATGGAGGAGCTGTAGGTATTCTGCGATCATATGCTTGAGGTGACCCCCCTGTACCATACGAATAACTGTAATAAGGAGACCTGGCAGTACCATAACTGTATCCATAGGGCAGAGCTGCTGCAAGGACACCATCATTACTGTAATAAGGAAATCTCATAGAGTCATCTCCATAAGTGTACACATCAGAGTCAGTACTAGTATATACAGCTTTTTGGAATAAAGGAGGTCCAAACCAGGGATTGGATGATGAATGAAAGCCTCCAGGACTTGAAATCAGTTGTGGCTTTGAGAAGCCAGCTGACTTCTCCCCTAAGTGAAAGTGGGGGCCAACATAAAAGGCCCTTGGTGAAAGATGATCAGGGGCACTGGTAGCAATGGAATCAGAAGACTCTTCAGCAGCTTTAATGCTGGAGGTTGACTCATTTCCAGCAGAGGAGGCAGCAGACTCAGGGTCTGGAACTGCTGAAGATCCAAAGCTCAATGACATTGGGTTATTGCCATGGTCTTGGGAAAGAAAAGAAAAAAAAATTCTGGTCAGGTTAAGTCTCACTACTTGTAAACAGCAAGGAAATTAGAAATAGGAATTAGGCACCATGATGCTATGCCACTCAATGGAGATACCAGTCATAACTGTTGCCAAGTCTTGCAGGAAGAAGTAAAGCTTAAACTTAAATCTTGGGCAAAACCAGAGCTGTATCAGAGGAAATCATTGTAGCAACATTGAAGGGACATTAAAAGTTTCTCAGGTCAGATGGGTGGTACATTTATACAACCAGTAGGTCTACTGTGTGTTATGGTATCACAGTGCACCTTGCCTATTACAAGTAGGACCCAAAGAAATCTGACAGGATTATGAAACCAGAAGCATCTATCCTTTGCATCCTCAAACACCAAGCTATATTTTAGAAAATTTAACTAAAAATGAGTAAAATACTTAGATTTTTTTTTAGAACTAAAAATATGGTTTTAGGTTTTTAGAGATCATGACTCACCTGTAGGAAAACTTTTCCCAAGGCAAAAAAACAAGCAGATCCATGACACCCTAAAAAACAGTTTAACATTAGAACCAACACTGAAACTCAACTGAGTTAAGAAGTTATAATGCCAAGACACTTCACTTCAGTAACAAACCTTAAACTGACTCCCAGGAGCATGTTTACCTCTTGTTAACAACTCAGCTACAGCAACTGGCCATCAGAGAGGAGAGACTGCTCTTAAACAGAGGGTTCTGCACTCATTGTACTTATTGAAGACACCTGCAGCTCACTGAGCAGCTGCAGAAACAAAGCTCACTTAACTAGGCCATAGGAGTTCATGCAAGTGAACATCAAGAAGTATTTTTTATTTAGGAAACTTCAATGTCTGTTTCTATGCACTACCAACTGAACAAAATGTTTTCTACATAGCCTTTAACAAATAATTACTCTAGTAAAATCTTTCTCTCTCTCTCTATATATATATATAGATCTATTTATATATATATATATATATATTAGATCTATATATATATATATATATATATATATATATACATACATATATATAGACAGATAGATATTGTTCTCAAAGTTTAGAGATATTCGGCTTTTTGGTCAAATTTCAGGATGAACCTAAAATGCACTATTACTTTAATGTGAACTTAATGTGACCTTCCCTAAACTTTTGAATGTACGTGTCCAGCTGTTTAATGTTTTAGCACTTTTTGCACAACTTGCTGTTTTCTAATAAGGAAATTAAAGGCAAACATTCCAGGAGTCCTGTCCAGGGTGTACCCTCTTGCCAATAGACTGCTGGAGATAGGCACCAGCTTCCCCGCGACCCACTATGGAATAAGCGGTAGAAAATGACAGACTGACTGACTGACTTTCCAGCAGTTGTTTGATCTTTGAATCGACCAATACATTTCCTGGTTCCATCAAAATTGGTTTTAAACAGTCCTATCATGCTGTTCACATTTTGACATCATGAGACCAAAATGACACCTAACAATTGATCAATAGGACCTTGCCATTGCGAGGCTTCAAACAGGACATTTTCAGACAAAAGTGGCAACTGAGCTTATAAAGTCACAGAATGTGTGTTGCGACAGAGATACAAAGAGACTGGAAGAGTCACAGAAAGACACAGAAGCAGACATCAGCATGGTCTGCATGCTACACACCCTGCAAGGGTACCTGACCACCACCAGCCACAGACATCACCGTCTTGCAGGGTCCAGGGAGCTAGACGAGGGGACCAGTGGGCCTCATTGCTGTTGTCTGATGAAAGTCTATTCATGTTGAGCAGAAATGATGGCTGCCAACAATGGGTGTGTCTAGTTAATACAGACCTGCCCTACAGTTTGTGAATGGTACAGTGACACGCCCATACTACCTGAATAACATCATTAATCCAGTCGTTGTGCACCTGTATAAACCAACACAGGCCTAATTACATCTTAATGGATGACAATGCTCCAGCTCATCAAGGTCGCATCATTAGGGAACGGCTACTGGAGACTGGGGTACCTCGAATAGAGCGGCCGGCACTTTCTTCAGATCTGAATTCTATAGAAAACCTATGGTATCAGCTGAGTCACCGTCTAGAGGATCATAACTCTGTACCCCAGAACCTCAATGACCTGAGGTCTGCCCTTTAGTAAGAGTGTGATGGCATGCCTCAGCAGACAATAAGTCGACTCGTGAACAGCATCAGACATCATTGTCAAGCTGTAATTGATGCTCAGGGGTACATGACACGTTATTGAGACAGTGATATTCTTCTTGTGGTACACACACCAATGTTATTGGCTTTTGCTTTCATAAATTATTTGAGAAGAGGAAATCACCATTGCATGTGTGCCCTACTTTCGTGATATATCACTGTAGCGTGAACTATTTACGATTTTCATAAATTTCACCCGAAAACCAATCTTTTAAGGCTTTAATTTTGAAATTCAGCAACAGATAATCTTCAAATGTGGAGACCTAATGTTAAGCATGTTACACTTAATGAGAATATCAATCACTGGGTAGGTTAAAGTTCTCCTCCAGCACAGATAGAAATGTTTGGAATTTAGTCTGGAAATGCTGTCTTGCATATCTATACTTGTATGGTATTTATCTAAATATGTATGTATAGCTATAAGTGGATCTTAAATGTTCTGGGGTTTTTTTCTCCTTTTGTCTAGCAAAGTAAGATCAGTATCAAAATTAGGGATAAAATGGAGGCGGACGACATGTTTGACTAGCCTAATGTGTGATTTCAGAATCTTTTACTAGGCTATCTTTTGTATTGCTCAGCCAAAAGAATTTGTCCAATGACCTGATTCTTCTGCCTATCTCAATTATGGAGGACCAATCCTGACAAAATTAAAAATAAAAGCAGAAATATAAGGCATGTGTAAGGAAAAGGAAAATATATAAATTTCTTGATGAAAAGGCATGTCTAAAGGAAAAGGAAAAAGAAAATATATACATTTCTTGATGAAAAGGCATGTCTAAGGAAAAGGAAAAACAAAATATATACATTTCTTGATGAAAAGGCATGTCTAAGGAAAAGGAAAAAGAAAATATATACATTTCTTGATGAAAAGGCATGTCTAAGGAAAAGGGAAAACAAAATATATACACTTCTGCTTTTAATTTTAATTTTGTCAGGATCGGTCCTCCACACTCAATAACTCGTTATCTTGCCTTACCAATATGGCGAACGCGTTGACGTACTAACGCACTGAGGCACGGCGACACGTCAGAGAAGAAGGAGAAGAAAGACCGCGCGAGTTGTAGTCACCGCGTCTCGCGCTAGAGAGGAGTGGTTGCGGCGGATTGTCGATCGCTTCCAGTTGCCTCCTGCTCGGGTCAGTGTGGGGTTTAACTTTTTTTTTTTTATCGAGCTCACTAACTGACGTTACTGGCTCAGTTTGTGTCGAAAACTTTTATATCGTTTTAACGCTGTCATTTGGTTAGTTAAGATAAACCGAAAAATTGTGAATGTTTTTGATAATCTTTCTAGCTAGCTACGCAACTCCTTAACCCGGGGCAGGAAACCTGTTGAATAGCCGAAGAATTTCGCAAAACCTAACCAGGACAATCTATTTAACTAAAAAAAATGCAGGTGACATCCTTGTCAACAAATAAAACTAGAGCGACAGAGATTTGATTAAATTAAAAAATAACCACTCGGAGTTGCTGAGTGGTTGTAGTTTAAGTGGACCAGACGTTTATGATCGGTTTAATTGCTGCAGGCGCCTGTGAGTAAGTAGGTATGCATTTTCAACTTTAATCTAAAATGAACATTAGTGGATGTCAGCCATAGAAAAAAGGCATTGTCCTTGCATATCATTTAATTGTCGTTGCTAGAAATATATCTTATTGAGTAAAGAATAGTGTCCTAAACAATAAAATAATAAATATTCGTGAACATTATTAGAGATGAACCAGTTAATTGACTACAAATCAGAATTTATCATTTATTAATGTACTTGATTTATTATTTAATGTCTAATACAAATCCGATTATTTAGGGTTGCAATGTATGATGCAAAACGGTTGATGATCTTCATTTTCTGTTGTAGTTACAAATTACGACCTCTATCATACAACTTGCTATTTTTAATTTCACCATCTTTAAAAGAGAAAATTGTAATCGGTGGATCAGACCTCATGGGAAAGGTCTGATTGGTGTGTCTCTAACTTTGTATTTATCCATACATACATTTCAGAGATGCTGAGCTCTGGGTTTCCTTAAGGTCTATAACGAATCACGCACTGGTCAGAGAATTTGTGGCCAATTTTCAATCACCCATTTTATTGAGGCTCTGACCTGCTGATTTTCGCTGGTTCCAATTTCTCTTTAGTATACTCAAATAACAATAAAATATTTATTTAAAAATGCAATTAAACCAAACCTTTTTGTACAATACAAGAAGGATTTCTCAAAAACAGCCCAAAGTTGCATTGCTCTGTCTCTGCATTACTGAAAATCTACAAATACAGTAAAAAATCCGTAGGTGATGAGCCATCTAATTCTCTTTTATTGGCTCATTGGCATTTGAGCCTTTTTTTAGAAAAGCTTTTTAATTTTCTGTGTTTTGTGGTTTCTTGCCTTTTGTATGGACCATATCTTCTGTCCAAAATAAAATGACAGACAAAATGAAGGTCTAAAGGATAAATCAGAGTCCCTTTGCTGTGGTACATTGAGCTTCCTTTTATTTGTTGAAATTTCACTCCTTGTTTAAAAAGCAGTAGCCTGAACAAGCAGCTGACGTGCTTTTGTATGAATTAGTTTCCTTTCTGGAAGACACGGTTTTTCTTTAACTTCATCTTTAAACACCTCAGTGATACTAAGAAGTGATACATTTTGAAACTTAATTCTTTATTCCACACAGTAGAGTTTCTTAATACATAAATGTTTTTACATTGACAGATATTAAAATTATGTCAGTTTTTGTCTGTTTTCATTTTGATTTTGGAGCTATTGATAACACCACAGATAACATGAAAATTTTACCATCTCAGTTCAAGAAATTAACTGGACCTATGGTTCCTAATGATGCCAAACAGAGCATTGAATGCCTTTTTCTTTTATTTTACAGCCAAAAAAAGGTGTCCCAAGATCACAAACCTTGATTTGAAGAGCGACATTTGTTGGGGGGACATCACAGTCCAGAAATGACAGATCTGTGTGTTTATAGATTATTAAAAATGGAGCTAATCTAAATTAGGTCCAGATGCCCAGTAAGGTAGTGAAATGACAGATTTACCTCTCTGTCGAATCAGAAATCAACTTCAACAGTGTGCTATTTAATAATTTGTGATAACATCTTTTGCTTTTTTTAAATGTTCCGAACGTGATTTAAAAACTTTCCGAACATTCTAGAAATTTGGGTTTGTTCAATCCATCAGAAAATGAAGGAATCATAAGATTGTCCCCATTTAGGTATCAAAGCACGTATCTTAAACATTATTGACTGGAAAAAGTTTGTGTTATCAGTGCATTTAATGCAATTTACCTGGAAAAAAAACTCATTTAATTTCTTGTCCATATTGGATGTTTTGGCCATGCCTCAGTAACTAATTCTTTCTTTTTGGTACAAACATAAAATGTTTGAGTGTTTTAAATTTCTTCAGCAGAAAAAAAAAATGTTAATCATTGTTTTTTGTGCTGAGGTAAAACTACATAAGTTTTCTGTGTGTTAATTAAATAAAACAAAGATTTTTGATGGAATTAAACAAAATTTAATCAGATGGGACTGGATTGTTGAGTAGGGTTGTTTCACAGATCACCATATTTTCTCACATTGAGCCTTTTTAAAGCAATGAAGATAAATTAAAGGACCTCATTTTTTAACTTCCATCTCCAAACAGCGAACAGCAGTAGCCTCCTATACATATGACACTAGCTTTGGCATGATGAAAACTCCTCCCTCTGCATCCCTGCGGGTCAAGCGCAAAAATGTTCGGCAGATCAGAAAACATTTCTGCCTGAGCAGAGCCAACGGTCAGGACCCCGACGGCTCCCTGTGGAAGATCCAGCCTGGCCAACATTTCACCAAAATGCCTACAACCGTCATCCAGCGGCAGGAAATGGCTTCATACTTGCATCTTTTTGGTGAGTAAAGAAACTGAATGTCAGACCGATGAGTTTACATCTTAAGTTGTCTTTCTTCGTAAAGGACTCAAATACTGGTTTCGGTTTCAGGTGATGACCTGATACAAGACTTTCTCTTGATGGACTGTTGCTACAAAATGACTGACAAGGTATAACCTGTTATATTTTAAAATAAATTTTAATTTTGCTTAATTACCCTCTGCTAACTTTGTTTTTCCCCTATTTCACCAGTACCTTTTAGCCATGACCTTTGTGTACTTCAAACGGGCCCACTTCACTGTTGCTGAATACACTAGAAAGAATTTTTTCATTGCCCTGTAAGTCCACAGAAATTAGAGGAAGTTTTACAGATTGTGTTGGAAATACAACATTCCTGAACTGAGCATTTGTTCTGTTTCTGTAGCTATCTTGCCAACACCATGGAGGAGGATGAGGAGGAAAGCAAGTACGAAATATTTCCATGGGCACTGGGCAAGAACTGGAGGAGACAGTTTCCACGGTTCCTAAAGCAGCGGGACGAGCTGTGGGCTCGCATCTGTTACAGAGCTGCTGTCAGCAGGAGCTGCTGTGAGCAGGTGTGTGTGCATTTATCTTTGAAATGAGGCTGATAACTTCAGTCCCATTCAGAAATTCACATAATGTTCATCTGAATATGAGGCTTTTATTCATATATTTGAGCAGTTCTCTTTTTTGGGTTGAAGGATTTTACAAGAAACAATACATTTTAAAAACAACTCTTTGGTGGACAAACTTGAGTTTATTGTTCGAAACGTTGGGACACCCTACCGCCTTTAGGTAAAATTACTGTGGTAAGACATTTCTTGCTGCCATCTACTAGCCTCTAACCCTTCTGAGAAAAGTTTGTCCCACTCATCACTTTCAGGGGTGAGATGTTTGAGGTGTTTCTTGCATGTTGAGCTCTTGTCAAGTCATCTGACAGCATCTCAATAAGATCTAGGCTTTGGCTCGACCTGGGACTTTCCATTTAAGTCTCAACCAGTTCTTGGTGGATTTACTGGTATGTGTCATGTTGCAGGATCCAGTTTTTTTTTTTTTTTTTGTTGTTGCTTCAAATAGTCTTACATTTTCTCCCTCATCCTCTGATACACTCTGGTACAATTGATAGTGGACTCTATAATGGTGAGCTGGCCAGGTCCAGCAGCAGCACATCATCCCAAAACCGTAACACTTTAAAGTTAGTGGGTTCTTTTCCTGGCGTGCTGTCTTTTGTTTATACCAAACCGGGCCTCTGTTCTGGAGTCCTAATATGTTAGACTGTCTCCAAAGAACATTATTCCAAAAAAAGTCCTGCTCCTTGTCTATGTTTTCTGTGGCAAACTTTGGTCTGGTGTGGATGTTTGACTTGGTGAGTGACAGTTTCCTTCCTTCTCTCATTCTTTGTAAGGTAACTTTGTGAAGTATTTTCTGGTTCGTACAGGCATACAGCTTTATATTAACTGTAGCAAGAGCCCACTGATGGCATCTGAGTTTTTGAAGATTTCTTTAAGCATCTTGTGGTCTGTTTTCTTACTGAAGGTCCCTGGATAATTAAACCTAGTGATGTTGTCATTAGACAAATGTTTTTGAATGTTTTCCACTTGTAAACTATTTTTGTCATACAGTAGAATGGCTGATCATTCCTCACCAGAAATAAGGTTTTATTACATTTTACAGAAAATGTTTTCTTCCGTTTTCATTATTTATGTTGCTTGAATTTCTCAGTATTGTTAAAATTGATAATAAATATCCATTTATCCAGATATGTTATAAAAGCACAAAGGCTGTTGTAGTGTCCTCATTTTTTTTTTACATGATATTTGTCTCTTAGAAAGTTTCAGAGAACAATTACACACTTTTTCTAGCCATATGAGAGGTTATCTTTTATTTCTGACAAATTTGATATTTTATTTCAATCTGTGGGGTTCATGGCACAGACCTTGTTTTTTAAGCATTGTCCATAAATGTTTAAAGGAGTTGAAGTCAGGGCCCTCCTGAAATCTTGATGTTATACAACTTTTTTCTTTTCTTTTAACATTAAAATCCAGTTTGGGTTTGGGATTACTGTCCTGTTGGAATGCCAAACTGTGGACAAGTTTAAACTCCTGCAGTTGAGACGAAGTTGAATAATTTGGAGGTAGCATTATTCCATCCACTAGAAGTGACACAGATCCTCAGCATCATGCTTCAGCTGGCCTTCAGCTGGCCTCAAACGCACATCTTGTTATTGTGACCAAACAGTTCAATCTTTGTCTGAACATAAAACGTTGCTCCATCATCGGCCCATCCAAGCTTGTCCATTTTGGAGCAGGTATTTACTCATTTCTTGTGATCCATGTATGTACACTTTTGACTAGTACTGTAGTTTCTCGCAACTTTTTTTTGGTTTGGATTTGAGTCTGATATTTTATTCTGTTATTGACTTAGGTCTCCCTGCCTCTGTCCTCAGGTAATGGCCATTGTGCCCTCTCACTTTGTGTGGCAGCGGCAGCGTTCCGATCACCACAGCGGTGCCCTGAGGCAGTACAACGAGCAAGGCGCTGCCCGTTTCCCACGCGGCCCCTCCGCCTCCCCTGTTTCCTGTGCCCTTTGTAACTTCAGCAGCAGGTATCATCGGATCTGCTCCGGCCGCCCAACTGCACAGACCTCGGGCAGCAGCTACCTGAACCCGTTCGCTCCCGCCTTTACTTTTGAGGTGACACCGCCCAGAGTCCCCAACAGGACGACAGAGGAGGACACAACCAAGGCACAGAAATCATGCTGCTTCTGTCCTGAAGAGCTTCCAAGTAAGCGCTTATTTAATTTTGTGGATTCCTTTCAAACTATTTGGTTGCAATTTAGTATGAGAAAAATGGCGATCTCAGTAACTGTCATGAAGTACAAATTATTTAAAAGCCCAAATGTGCAGCACTTTCCTAAAGAAAGGAGAAGTGCTGAATTTCTTTATATTTTTCTTCCAGACTTTTTTACTGATCTTTTAAAGTCACCCGGAGCAATGCTTCTCCAGATATAAAGATTTCCTTTGACTCTCCTCTGATTATTACCTCTCTTAGCTCTCAGCCAAAAACTTCTCAAATCATAGCATGTTGGGCAATGTGTATATAAATAATTGAAGCAAATGGATATAAAAAAAACCTGTCTCCAGCTGATGAACATTATCGGAAAGGCGTGTTTGTAGGAAACTGGAAAGAAACCTGCGAGATGCATCATCCTTCAGCTGGTCATCAATTGCAGTTATTTCCAACAAAATGCAGGAAAGAAGCACACCCTCTTTCCTGCATTATTGAAGCAATTACTTTCCAGTTTTCTTTCTGACACATTTCTGTCAGGTGGAAATTAGTACAGAAAAAAAACTGAGCTCAATTTGCAAAACTGACCTATTGGGGCAGCAGTACACCTGAGTTGCTGCTAGTCTGCTTTTAATGCCATTATAAGTAAAAGAAGAAAAACCGAACAGTAACTTTAGCAATCACCACCGAATAAAAGGTTTTCATGTGGCTTGGCTGTCGGAAGAGAAATAATCCCCCTGGCTCTGTAAGACTGAGCTTGGTCATTAAAAACATATGAAAGAGAGAGAGAGAGACCCAGAGCGCTCTGATGCAAGTTATCTCACTTCCTACTGCTGAGAAACATCACCACGGCATGATGCTGCCACCACCATGCTTCAGCGTCGGAATGGTACTGGCCAGGAGATGAGCGGTGCATGGTTTCCTCCAGGCATGACCCTTAGCATTCTAGCATGCTCTCAACAGACCTGGGAGTTTGGTTTTTCATGGTGTGATTGTTCTTCAGGTGCCTATTTGCAAACTCCAGGTGGGCTGTCCTGTTCCTGTTTCTGAGGAGTGGCTTCTGTCTGGTCATTCTGCTATACAACCCTGATTGGTGCGAGTGCTGCAGAAAACGTCCTTCAGGAGGGTCTCTCTCCACAGAGCAACACTGGAGCTGTCAGATTGACAGTCTGGTTCTTGATCACCTCCCTCACTCAGACCTCCTACCCATCACCCAGATTGAATAGGAGGATGAGTTCTGGTGGTTCCTAACCTCTTCCAGCTATAGATGAAGGCCACTATGCTCATTGGGACCTTCAGTAGTGCAGAAGTTATTCTGCAAGCTTCCTCAGATAAAATCAGGTCTTGAAGGTTTTCAGTGGAAAAGTGAAGTTCTGGGAATATTTTCCAGACGTGCTGCATGTAAAACCGTTCTGTGTGCATCTCAGCACTAAAGCCAGGAAATGATGGGTGACTCGAGACTTTTTTACAACATTTTGGATATAATTAAATATAGAAAAGATCTTGCATACTGTGATTATTGACCTGTATTAAGATTTTAAAGTAAGACATCGAATCAGAATAAGACTGCAGTTGCTGCCTTATACTGCTGTATAGTTTATCAAGTCATGCTTTAAAGACTAACAGAATTAAGTTGTTGTCCTAATCTAACATTTTCTGTCCTTTCTCTGATAGGGGAGACTTCTTCCTGTGACTCCTCCTTTGACCCCTTCATAGACTGGATCAGCGAGATGTAAAACACAAAGCCAAACTCAGCTGTTTCGCCTTGTTCCTCTTTGTACCAACTGAACCGTTCTGCGCAATAATCCCTCGTTTATCTCAAACCTTGCGGTAAAAGTCTGAATCTTCCAGTTAGGGTTGACCTAATACAAACACAATGAACTACTCTTACTCAGTACATGTGAACATGAAAGAAGTTGTTGCTGTTTATTTGCTAACAGACACATTCTGTAAACATTTTTCCAGCTACAGTTCTATTTATTTATTTACTGTATTCATTTATTTATTTAACTTATTTGTACATTGGGATGTTTTTGCCGTTTTTCAACCTTGGGATGTATGTTAAATTGAGACGGGGGAATCTTGTGGATGTTTCCAGTTGTGACTTTTTGATAAGCCAATGCTGTCAGAGTTTGAGAATACAAGCCTAAACTTAAATTTGTCTCATTGTTGTTTTTAACTGGAATAAGGTGCTTGCTTTTATATAGTGATCTAAAAGGTCACTATAGGTTCTTACACAGACTAGAAAAATTATGGAATATGAGTTTAGTATGTTGCAGGTCTGGTTAAGTGTGGAGAAAGAAAATTGATTGAAGAAATGTCCAGGATTTTTATTCTCTGTTTTATTATCAACATGATTCATGTCTGAATTTCTAAAAATAAGTTGCTGCAACCTGTGAGTTTTCATGCTGGCTTTTAAACCAAATGTGCACATAGAAGTCAATCTGTCCCATCATCCATCAGTCCTTCCATCCATCTCAGTCTGGCTGTACATCAATATGGCCATCCATTTTCCATCAATAGTCCAACCATCCATCCATCTGTTACAGCATTCACCCATCTGTCCATCCGTCTGTCCATCCATCCATCCATCCATCCAGCTGTTTGTCCATTTATTACATTTCCATCAATTTGTCCAACTGTACATCTATAAAAACTATCCATCAGTTTGACGCTCAATCATTTGAACTATCCACCCTGTTGTCCATCCTTCCATAACGTTTTTCAATGCATCGGTTTGTCCGTCCATCCATTTCTGTCCATCCTTCCTTACAATAGCTATTTAAAGCCTGACCTCTAGAATTTTATTTTTTTATTTTTAAGGAGCTTTCTGTTTAAAATCAATGGCTTCAAAAACTAACTGGAATTTTGGCATTTTGAATGTGGAGTAAGGAATATAGGTAGGAACCCTGTTTTACTATCTAAATTCTGGATTTATACATTTTATAAACAAAAAAGAAAATGTATTTTCATCAGTTTATTTTTCTTTTACTCTGTGAGGTAACATTCACCTCTTAAATAGTCATTGGTATCCAGGGTCTTCAGTGACTGTAGCTACTACACAAATTTCCTCAGTTTCACCAGGAAGGCTGAAAAATGAAAGGATAAGATGAGAATTTACACCAAACACTAAACAGAACCTGGGATTTGACCTCAGTCTAACCTGTGTGACTCATTTGTTCAGGATGTGGTCTGGCAATGTAGGGAACATTACCAAATGCTGGCCCGAAGTTGTTTTCTAAAGAGACAACCAAAGTTTATGAGGAGAAAAAGTCAACCGATCAGCGTTTATATAAATCAATCCTTTTCATTTGTACTTACCTCTATTAGCCCCATCTGAGCTTTCTTCCTGGCTCCTCGGATCTTCGCCCAGGTTCGGAGCTTTCCTGGTGCAGTATTGTCCATCTTTCTGCAGGGCGGGGTTCACCACCCAGTCTCGGACTGGAACCTCAACGACACGTTCGCATAGAACAGAAAGCCCAGAACACCGTAGACCCTCCAGCAGATCAACGACTTGTGTTATACTGTGAAAAGACCGAACTGAATTCAGGTCCTGGTCATACAGGTCCTTCTCAAAATATTAGCATATTGTGATAAAGTTCATTATTTTCCATAATGTCATGATGAAAATTTAACATTCATATATTTTAGATTCATTGCACACTAACTGAAATATTTCAGGTCTTTTATTGTCTTAATACGGATGATTTTGGCATACAGCTCATGAAAACCCAAAATTCCTATCTCACAAAATTACCATATTTCATCCGACCAATAAAAGAAAAGTGTTTTTAATACAAAAAACGTCAACCTTCAAATAATCATGTACAGTTATGCACTCAATACTTGGTCGGGAATCCTTTTGCAGAAATGACTGCTTCAATGTGGCGTGGCATGGAGGCAATCAGCCTGTGGCACTGCTGAGGTCTTATGGAGGCCCAGGATGCTTCGATAGCGGCCTTTAGCTCATCCAGAGTGTTGGGTCTTGAGTCTCTCAACGTTCTCTTCACAATATCCCACAGATTCTCTATGGGGTTCAGGTCAGGAGAGTTGGCAGGCCAATTGAGCACAGTGATACCATGGTCAGTAAACCATTTACCAGTGGTTTTGGCACTGTGAGCAGGTGCCAGGTCGTGCTGAAAAATGAAATCTTCATCTCCATAAAGCTTTTCAGCAGATGGAAGCATGAAGTGCTCCAAAATCTCCTGATAGCTAGCTGCATTGACCCTGACCTTGATAAAACACAGTGGACCAACACCAGCAGCTGACACGGCATCCCAGACCATCACTGACTGTGGGTACTTGACACTGGACTTCTGGCATTTCCTTCTCCCCAGTCTTCCTCCAGACTCTGGCACCTTGATTTCTGAATGACATGCAGAATTTGCTTTCATCCGAAAAAAGTACTTTGGACCACTGAGCAACAGTCCAGTGCTGCTTCTCTGTAGCCCAGGTCAGGCGCTTCTGCCGCTGTTTCTGGTTCAAAAGTGGCTTGACCTGGGGAATGTGGCACCTGTAGCCCATTTCCTGCACACGCCTGTGCACGGTGGCTCTGGATGTTTCTACTCCAGACTCAGTCCACTGCTTCCACAGGTCCCCCAAGGTCTGGAATCGGCCCTTCTCCACAATCTTCCTCAGGGTCCGGTCACCTCTTCTTGTTGTGCAGCGTTTTCTGCCACACTTTTTCCTTCCCACAGACTTCCCACTGAGGTGCCTTGATACAGCACTCTGGGAACAGCCTATTCGTTCAGAAATGTCTTTCTGTGTCTTACCCTCTTGCTTGAGGGTGTCAATAGTGGCCTTCTGGACAGCAGTCAGGTCGGCAGTCTTACCCATGATTGGGGTTTTGAGTGATGAACCAGGCTGGGAGTTTTAAAGGCCTCAGGAATCTTTTGCAGGTGTTTAGAGTTAACTCGTTGATTCAGATGATTAGGTTCATAGCTCGTTTAGAGACCCTTTTAATGATATGCTAATTTTGTGAGATAGGAATTTTGGGTTTTCATGAGCTGTATGCCAAAATCATCTGTATTAAGACAATAAAAGACCTGAAATATTTCAGTTAGTGTGCAATGAATCTAAAATATATGAATGTTAAATTTTCATCATGACATTATGGAAAATAATGAACTTTATCACAATATGCTAATATTTTGAGAAGGACCTGTATATTACCAACACAACTAGTGTCCATTTTAATTGGTATTATCTACAGCAGTAGGTGTTTAAGCCTATAACTGGTTTGAGATGCGACCGCTACAAAGTGGCTACTCACTTGGCGAGGTACACGGCACACACAGCTCCAGGATGCAGGTGTGGCAGCACGGTAGGTAAAACTAGGTGAGGATGGATCAGGTCAAGAGCAACCTGCAACAGAAAAGGCCCCTCAGATGAATGAGCTGATCTATTAATGAGAAACGGATGTTAATAAGGGCCTTTGACGCAGACACTGACCGAGTGAAATCCTCGCCCAGCGAGGAGCGACGAGGATGAACAGAGGTCGGCGTGCTGAAACTCCACGTTGTTGGGCCACTCCTGTTCTCGTCGCAGAGCCCACGACATCCTCCAACGCTCGTAGTTTTTTACAGATCTTCTGTGGTGATCCTCCCTGACCTCCACGCTCAGCACGCTACCCTTGGAACCAACTGGAATAAAAACCTGGACCATAACATTTCTGAATGTTCAATGAGGTCTGATTTGTATCATAATCTTGGTTCACATTATTCATTTTTAACAAATTACTGGAAACTAGTTCTAAACCTTCACGTATTACATGACAGGTTCCTTTGAAGAAGCCAGACTTCTATCACTAGTGATGTGCTGCTGCACCTTATATATGGAAAGGTTCTGTATAAAATGTCCTTCCTAACTGCAGCTGTCAGACTTGAAGCAACCCTACAGTGTCACTCATACTCGTACACTTTACTTTTGATCTAGCTTAGCTCTGAGAACATCTGCAATGTATTCATAGCCCTTCAACTCTTCCATGTTTTATGGCATTACAACCATAAACTTTATTTTATTATGATTTAATATGATGGATGTACACACGTGTTAATGTGAAGTGGAAGAAAAGGATAAATGGCTTTCTAGTTTTTCTACAAATATATAAAAGGTTTGGTGTGGATTTGCATTCAGCCCCCCTGAGCTAACCTTTAATACAAGACCACATTTCACTGATTCTATATGACCTCCAAACTCTTGTTTGTTTTTACCTACTTTGTACATCTAGAGGCTACAATTTTGACCATTTTTTACAAAATAGCTCGAACTCTGTCGGATCTTCCAAGTCTCCGATGAAAGCACACCACAACATGATGCGGCCACCATCATGTGTCATTGTGGGGATCATGTGTTTAGGGGTAAGTGCGGTAATAGTTTTCCACCATGTCACATTTTGCGCGTAGGCTAAATAGTTCAATTTTGGCCTTATCTGACCAAAGCATCTTCTTCTACATGATGGCTTGGTTTTCTAAATGGTATGTGGCAAAATGTAAGATTTTCTTTTAACAATGGCATTCTTGCCACTTTTTCAAAAATGTCCGATTTGTGTAACGGCTAATGGTTGTCCTGTCTATAGATTCTCACACCTAAGACTGACACTGCCTTGTCTGCTTAGTTGGACGGTCACTTCTATAAGTCTCAATAAATAACTGCAATGTTTGTGGTTGGAATGGGACTAAATGTGGAAAAACTCAAGGATTTTGAAAACCTTTGCAAGGTTCTGTAAAAACTGGAGTTTAGTCAAAATGCAGGGAAGGCAAAATGACTCAGACAGACTGACCTGCTCTGGACAGAAACAGTGACATTGCTCCAGACCCAGAACCTGACTCCAGCACACAGTCTCCCTCCATAACATCCATCATCAGCAGCATGTTGGCTGCATCCTGATAACACAAGGAGACACAGATGGATAAGGTTAATCAATCAGACGCTCTTAAAACATCTCTGTATTTAACATAATCTACACATCTACCTTTGGATAGGCGATAGCAGGTCCCCTCTTCATATGCAGCACGTAGTCCTCCAGACTGGCACGCCGAATAAAGATAGGAACGCCCCTGCTCGTCTTCAGGAATCGGCCTGCAGGCTGCCCCATAAGGTCCTCATGCATGATGATCCCCCAACTGCTCTGCAGACGGGACCCTGGCTGAAGCTGGAACATCTTCCTGAACTCCACCCGCCTATTCTTTCTGTACTCAGCGATAAGCAGCTCCCCAGAAGTGAGCAAGCTCTCCCCAAGAAGAGTGGGGTACACCTGCGCCTCCACATGCTGAAACGCAGTAGCTTTTGGCTCCTCTGCTGTCCCAGGGCCAGTGTAGGTCTCGAGATCTTCCTCTCCAGTGACTACCGCAGGATCACACTTCTCTGCTTCCTCTTCATGCTGTTCTTGCTCTCTAAGCTGCATCACCTCTGGGCTCAGTACATCCTGAGGCAGCAGACTGCTGATCCTCTCCAGAGGGGACAAGGGTCGCTTCCTTCTGATCAGGAGAGCCTGACTTTCTGTTTTGTTAGGACGTAGTTTTAAGGACTCTTGACTCTGTCCATCATCCTCATAAGATCTCATAGAAGCAGTGAAAAAAATCCTGCTGCAACTACTTTTAACAAGTTTCACAAGCAAATCTCTGTTCCTGCTATGAACCAGTCTATGCAAATACATACATCTGTGAGCTGCATGCACAGCCATGACTGTCTACTCTGTCCCAGAATGAACAACTCAAATCACAAATGCATTATAAAATTATTAAAGTCAACTTACACGGAGACCGCCTGTTTACAAAAGGAAGGAGGTCGCTGCTTCAAACGCACATGTGAATAGCGTCATAAACACGCGCCTGCCGCAGTACTCCAATGTTGCCAGCAGACGGCAACATTTACTCAAATGCGTTTTAACTATTTCTTAATTATTTTTTTACACTTTGTATTATGTTTACACGTTTGAAATCCTTACTCAAGGTTATTGAAACGATAGATAAATAATTCTAAACCAAAAAGGCAGACTATACGTCGACGTCACCGCCATGTTCTGAGTTGCAATTTGAGCAGATAGTTTCTGTTGCGTTTCAACCGAAGCCCTGTAACTATGGGGTCTGTTGTGTTACGATGGCATCAGCCGCACAAGTCTCTTCCGTTTCACATTAGACTGTAAATACATAAATTAAGTAAAGTATTTGTGCAAAAACCAAATGCGGCAGTCATTTCTTTAAGATGTAGTCACATCCTTTAGTAAATAATAATGCAAAAATGATACAGTTGTATAAAAAGACGCATCACCTTTTTTCTTATTGTCTGTCAAAAAAAATCTGACTAAACCTTTCATGTTTAGGTCAGTTAGAATAATTATTTCTGTTTGCTTAATGTCAGAATAATGAAAGAGATACTGAGATTATTTTGCATTTTCTTAGTATTTCCCCTTTGAACCTGGGTAGAAGGTTTTGGGTATCCTTCCAGACGTTTCTCACAACTGTTGGGAATTTTGCCTCATTCCTCCTGACAGAGCTGGTGTAACTGAGTCAAAGTTTTAGGTTGCCTCACAGAAACCTGTTCAGATCTTTCAATGAAGTTCATTTATGATTGAGATAAGAGCTATGTGAGGGCTACTCTAAAACATTGTCTCTGTTGTCCTTGGCACTGTGAAACTAATTTGCCAAATTTGCTAAGGGTCATTGTCCATTTGGAAGTATTCCCTTCTCTTCCCCATCTTTTGACACGTTGATGCAAATTTCCCTCTTTTACCTCTAAATATAACTGTATCCATTTTGACTAAACATTAAAATTTCAGTTTTACCAGACTTCAGGACTTGTCTCCAAAAACTTTTCCCCCTTTTTTAGTTCAGTTGATAGGTGCTGCTTTCAATATCTTTAGTCATCATCTGGGTCGACTCTTTATTATTTACTTATTTAATAATAATAATAATGCTCAATATTTATAATATACTATATTAACATAAATTGCTGTTAATTAAATGATTAATGGAAACTTGTAAAATTTCATTTTGAACAAGTATTCATGAACATGCCACTAACAATATGGCGGACGTCCTCACGTATCATTTCTTCTGTGGGTTCAACACTCAGAGCTGTTGTCTAGCAGTAGCCAATGAGACGCCGGCTCGTGTGTCACGTTAATGCGCATGTCCTGTGACGGCCGCACGTGGTTGGTGTAAGCACGTAGCAGACGCAAAGCAGCGCTGCAGAAATGGCGGCGGACGGTGTTAGGTATTCGCTGCAGCTCCCTTGCGTTTTTTCATCCAAATCGCGACAGTATTTAGCTGTCTGTGCACAGGATGGCAGACTTCGCGTCTGGAACACGGACAGTAAAACTCTTCACCAAGAATTCGTGCCTTCAGCCCATTTAAGCGCCACCTGTACGTGCATAGCTTGGGGACCATGCCGGACAGTGAAGGTAGGAGAGCTCGCTGTTAGCTGCTGCAGCTAGTCAGGCCTGAGTGACTTATAGGGGTGTTTTCCTTCGCTTTAAACCATGTAAGAAGTCACATGTTGTGTAAGAAAAGTGAATACAAAGATGAAGAGTTGACCTCGGTGTTATTCCAAACAGTTTATATGACATATTTGTAGCTAGAGAGCTTCAGCTTGACTAGCTGCGCGAACGCACATGTTAACCCACATGGTAGTTTCAAAAAACATGGGAAGTGTCTTCCGGTGCTACTTTATGGTTAACCTGCTGTCAAAACTTATAAGAAAAATGTTTTTTTTATTCGGTACTCTGTTTTTATGTTGTAATTGGTTTATGAAAACGCCTTATTTAAGCTAGCATGAGGCGGTTATGAAGCATGTGGGGCATTATAACTCATCTGCTTGGAATTGTACGCTTTCAAATGGCATGCTGTAAAGTTTTGCATCTTAGACAAATGTCAACACATTGACATAAAGGTTCTCTGTTGTTCATAGTATTTATTTATTTTTTTTATTTAACTGAAAAAAATGTCAAAAGCCTCCCATACAGAAACCACTAATACTTTAACCCTTGCATATGTCTGTAGGCTGAAATCCTAGGGTTTTTTATTTTCTGTTTGTAAACACCTATTTTACAGGAAATAAAAAAAACTTCTACTCAAGTATGAAAGAAATGTCAATTACCTGTACCAAAACTAGTTGTTGCTTTAGTGTAATTATGATTTCAATATACAAGAATACTGGATTCTCTGAAAAAATATACTGAATATAGAGAAGGGAAACAACCACAGAGAAGGTTAATGGATGTATTAAGAAGGGTCTTGGACAGTGGAGGATTGCAGGGATGAGGTAAGATGGAGGCAGAGGATGCTGTGATTTCAACACTCTACAAAACTTTTTTTTTTTTTTCATTTTGGATATTAAATTAATCCTTTATGGCTTAACAATACTGCAGGAGAGAAAAACATTGATTGTGGAAAGATTTGCCAGTCTGTATCTGCATTTTGTAACCACTTGTTGCCATAGCTATAGACAAAACAGCAGTTTATTCCTATTAGAGTTTAAAAATTGTTGAGAAAAAATATTACTTAAGTCTGACAGGAAAGTAGACTTTATATTACACCCTATTTCCATTGATTGTGGTTCTGATCCCAGTTAACTCTTATGAAATATGTCTGATTGTGACCATTAATCAAATAACAAAGACTCAGAGCAAACCCCCCTGGCATTAAATATAATCTATTAGAGTAACATAACATTTACTTACTATAGATCATGGTAGATCACTTTTAGTCATCGTTGCGGGTAAGAATGGATGCATGGCTGCTCTGAAATCTCCCATGGAAGGGTATTAATTTTTTTATTATATCACCGAACCACAAAAGGACAAAATGATGAATGGGTGAAATTACCCAGTACCCTAAGATATTCCCTGGACCTAATATGGGTTGGTTATGCTTTAAGATAAGCTACCTAGACTGGGTTGAAAATAATCCAAAATAAAGATTTTTTTTCAGTGAATTAAATGTTAATTTATTTCTTTATTCGGATATTTCTTTGGTTTGAAATATGCGATGGAGCAGAGTGATAACATTTCACTATCAAAACCAAAGATGATAACACTGAAGGTGGTTTAAAAGAATATTTTTATTTTATCTTGGTCAGGTGTGTTTGGAAGGTCAACTTCTGAATGATCATTATGGATTTTTTTTTTCTTTGTTGGTGTAAAACTAGCATTGAGTGGTTTAATACCTGAGAATTTAAATATAAGTTGCTGTCATTGAGAGGTATTTAGTTCATTGTTATAAATGTGGTTTCAGGAGGGGCCTCAGAGGAAGAAGAGGAAATCAGAGGTGGCTCAGGTGGAGGAGAGGGCAGACCTGTTGGCAATGGGCACAGCAGCTGGAACCGTTCTCATCTACAGTACAGTGAAGGGAGCCTTGCACTGTACTCTGGTAAGTACTTAAAGCTCAAGGATTAGAAAATGAACATAACTTTTAATGTAAAGCGTTGACATGTCAGACCATACAGAATGCTCCCTGAAAAGCTCAGCTGTAGATGTGATTTTTTTTTTTTTTTTTGACATTTGTATTAATGCTGTTAAAATAGTGTTTAAAACAGTAAATGGAAAGAAGCTCCACCCTGTGAAGAAAAGGGATTTTTAGACATAAAATAAACAGATATATGACTGCAGCAAATCCATCCGCCTTTCTTTTAAATCTACAGTATGACATGAAGCATCCGCTAAAATATTCTTCTAAAACCTCCCTTTGCTCCCTGGTAGGATGGAGGTCACAGCGGAGGAGTGAACTGTGTCCACTGGCATCCTGAAGACGGTTTATTGTACAGCGGCTCAGAAGACACAAACATCATTGAGTGGGACCTGCAGACTGGAAAGACACGAAGGTCAGTGGCTACTTCTCCTTTGAGATGGGCACGTTCAGTATGCAGACAGGGACAGAGGAGAACTAACTTGGCAATAAAGTTTTACTTAAATAGGGTCGTGTTGTTATTGAGAAGTACCAGTCAGTCATTTTCTACCGCTTATTCCATTGTGGGTCGCGGGGAAGCTGGTGCCTATCTCCAGCAGTCTATGGGCGAGAGGCGGGGTACACCCTGGACAGGTTGCCAGTCTATCGCACGGCAACACACAAACAACCATGCACACACTCATTCATACACCTAAGGGCAATTTAGATTAACCAATTAACAGACATGTCTTTGGACTGTGGGGGGAAGCCGGAGTACCCGGTGAGAACCCACGCATGCACAGGGAGAACATGCAAACTCCATGCAGAAAGACCCCCAGACGGGAATCGAACCCAGGACCTTCTTGCTGCACGGCAACAGTGCTACCAACTGCGCCACCGTGCAGACCTGAGAAGTACCATTAGTTTTATAATTGCTGCTACCTCAGCAGAAAGTCTGCCCTTCTAGATTGCATTTTGACTCTTTCCAATGTAACTGTTGTTACAGTGTAAACAAAGTCACTTCAGCTCTCCCTCTCAGTTCAAGCTCCTTTTGTTTACATGCACGACAAGATCCCACTCTGAATTTACCAACATCAATATTCTGATGTAAGTTAATTGAGTAGACTTTGATGCAGCCTTCATCTTTACAACATGCAATCTCTGCAGGTTGGGCCAAGCTGTGTCAAAACAAACCAACAAAAAGCAGCTGTTTATAACTAAAGCAACAGAGACATAGAACATTAACCTTTGCTCAGAGCTGAACAAAACATTGGTCAAGCTTCTGCGTAACTGGTCGTCATTTAAGTTTAATTACTGTTTTGAACCTCAGTGGAGATGCCTTTGGTAAATTAGAAGATTCAGGGTTAATGCTTTCTGAGGGGAAATCATTCTGGGTTGCTCCAGAACCAGCCACTGGGTTCATCTGTTGTGCAGCTCCAGCCTGACCATTTTCCAGCTATGTACTCCAGTGTGACAATCATGATTGATTTTGAACACATATTTGCTTTTTGGTTTTAAGATTAAACAAATCACAATGATGATCCTAAGAAATGTATGTCTGCAGTCTTTTAATTCAAAACTTCTCCTGCACTTTTATAACTTGTGAAGTTTGTCATTTTTACACACGTGCAAAAGCCAAATTTCTACAAAGTGTGTGCAGTTTAAACTTGCTTTTTTTTTGTGACTGAGAAGAAGCACTCTAATTTGTTTGACTTCATGTTCATTAAAGCTCAGTTATTGTCCCAGAATGTTTTAAAGAGATGTTTTCAGCTCTTGATTTAAAGCAGGCAGTTTCTGGTGACATTTGTCATTTTAAGCGGTCAAAGCAAGTGCAAATTCGAAGCTGCCATCTAAATGGTTGGAACAGCTCTCTCTTCCTGAAATAACTCCGCAGCGACACAAACAGATGTTTGTAACCACGCAAATCTGAGACGTTGGAAGTCCTCTCGACTCTTTACCTGAAGCTCCGTAAAGCCTGGTTTGGTCCTCAGATTTTTAGCAGAAAGGAATAACATGAAACAGTTGACTGCAGCTGAGATGTTTCAGACTCACTGATAAATCTGCTTCCTGTTTTTGTTGTCGATGTAGTAAGTGGAAAGCGGACCGTGCAGCAGTGACCAGTTTATGTGTGAGCCCCGATGGGAAACTGTTGCTCTCAGCTGGACACGTGATCAAGATGTGGGATTTGGAGACCAAGGAGGTTTACAGGGTGAGTCTTCTCATTCAGAATGTTTTATTTTGTCTGTGCTGTAGCCTAGTGGGTGTAACAGGCCGTCATATACAGTTCTGTCTTTCTGATACTCTGCTTTGGGTTCTTCTCATAGAAATTCACAGGCCACTCCACGGCTGTGACGATCCTGCGCTTTGCCACCACACGACCTCCGGACAGCAACGGCCTTTACTTCCTCTCAGGAGCAGCACACGATCGACTGCTCAGTGTTTGGTGAGTTGGTGAGAACCTAATCTTTCATCCTGATTATGCTGATAGAAGCTTAGTAAATTTGACACTTGCCCAACCCACTGGGAAATATGCACAAGACCAAAACAGTCCTGTTAGACTGTGCGGTGTCCACCATGACCTTGTCTATGATGATTAGAAATATTTGGGGTTCTTATCGTAACAATGACTTTGGAATAACAAACTGAGCGGAGGTTTAGGAATTCACCAGACAAGCCTTGCCACATTATGATCCATCCTGAAATAGTTAAACTTCACTACAGTTTGCCCACTGAATGTGGCAATCTTCCCTTTCTCTCCTGGGAGCTTGAAGAATCTAATCCTGATCACGACTGTCTCACAACAGCTTTACAATGTTAAGGAGTAACTCGGTCAATCTCACAGGGGACCTTACTGCCAAGTCTATTTATGCCTTAATGCATTTTAACAAGCTTCAAAACACTGAGTCTGATCAGAAAGCAGTGACAGCGGAAATAATTTTTTTTACATTAAACAGAAAAATGTTTGAAGGTGTAACGGTTTGTGTATATGTATCAAACAGTGAAAGTAATTATCAGTTACAGGTGAGCACTCTGATCCAGAGGAGGATGTCTACATGCATTTGTTGCTATTCTGAAACTGCCACTATAGCAAATGAGTGGATGAAGCTACTATCTGAAGTTCTCCATACCAAAGGAGTATAACAATAGCATTGCTTTGGTGTGGAGAGCGCGTGCACGTGTTCTTCATATTTAACGAAAATGGTGTCAAATGTTACTGCTGGTTTGTGCAGCTATTATTTTCAAGGTATAAAATCCTGACAAAAATAAAAAAAATAAGATTTTCTTCTGTTCGTACTGTAAACATGTTTGTCCACCTTTAATATTAAATGTTTTAAAACAAAAATTAAGAAATGCATCTCGTGTCTGACCACCAGGGGCAGTGTGATCCTTGCATACCATTCATTTATGGTACAGTAAATTTGTCAGTACATTAAATCTGCCCTATTGTACATGGCCTTTAGTTTATCTTATCTGTAAATGTTTACTTTTTGATAAGTTTGTTGGTTGGTAAAGTTATTAGAACCCCAATACGTAATGTTTTTTATTTTGTACCGAACCGTGATCCAAAAACTGATGTACTTATCAAAGTGTGCTTAGGGTGTTTCTTTAGTTCCCTGTTATTAACCACGGACAACAGAGATCAGATGAGTGTGCGTACGGTAGCAGAAAGCCCTTCAAGGTTCATCTCGAGTGTAGAGCCCAGTCCATGGGAAATGTGACCCAACCTTGGCAGCTTTTAAAAGTCAAAGACTGAAACATTCATAGAAAAGCTTTGTCACCTTATGTTTAATAGGATTAAGCTGTATGTCACAGGTTAGAATGTTTTGATCAACAGTTTAATTGATAAATTGGTTCTGGCTGCATGTGTGTTACGTATAGGCAAGTACGAGAAGATGGGAAGGACAAAAACTCTGTGGTTTCTTTCACTTTGACGGATGAACCCCAACACGTGGACCTCAGCACATCTGGCAGAAAGGAAGAGGTCAGAGCAGCACCTTAATGTTACCTTACTTAATACGTCTGCAAAAAAACAGTTTTGTTGTGTTTTCTGTTCATACTTGCATGTTTTCTTTGTTTCCTGCAGGCTGTGAGGCTGGCAGTGGTGTGTAAGGACGGACAGCTGCATCTGTTTGAGCACTTTTTAAATGGGTAAGTCCCGCTTCATACTGGAGACATCCAGCTGAATGTGTTGAAAAGAAACATTTTAGTTCATATAAAGCCTTATATGGTACAGACCTGGAGTAATTTAAGGAGGCACAGTGTGAAAAGTTCCTTCAAACTCAACATGTCAGTCTGCTCAGGCATCGTTATAAACAGCCTGCTTAAGGAAAGATTTATGCAGCTGCATCAGTTAGGTAGATATTAAAAATGTAAAGGCTTAATTTAGAATCTAAAGTATTGGACATACGCTCATTTAATGTGAGTAAAACTAACACAAAAACTCCACCCAGGCCTTGTAAGAAGCCGCTGTTACCATCCTGTTCGGTGCAGATGTCCGACACCAAGGATTCCCCGATGCCGATCCCACTGCTGGCGGCTGCGCTCGGAGCCGATCCGCGGTCCGTGCTGCTCGCGTACGGCAGCCATCTTCAGCCTGTGATGGAGAAAGTGGTGAGAGGATGTTTGTATATTACACACTTGAACATTTCCAAGTTATATTTCTGTTGGATGTTGGTTATGTAATTCCAGGTAATCTGTCACGTGAACCTTGGTGTTCATTCATCCAAGTGGCACCTGGGTTTAAAAACATATTTTAAATATTAAATAAATATTTATTTCCTAAGCTCATTGTTGACAGACTAAACCTTTTCAAAGAAAGTTTTAGTTACATAAAAATAAAAACTTTTTTTCGATTTTGTCCATTTTATAAATCCCACTTTTTGTGTAATTTGGAAAGATCTTCTTAGTGAGGCTATACTTGGACTGTTTGTCCCTTTCTTTGCCTTACTTGTAGAAAATCCTTCTAACACATGTATATGCAGCATTTGGTCATCCTTGTGAAAGACCTTGCAGGTTTTATAAAAATAAAAATAAATGAAACTCTTTGGGTTTTAGAAAGATAAACTGAAGAGAAATTAAATCCATGCTCTTGTCAAAATTACTTGGATTGCACATCTCTAGCTCTGGCTGCCTGACTACCATCTTCTCTTTCTTCCACCTTTACAGGAGATCAACATGGCAGAGAGACATGTATGTTTGACTCGAGATGTTAAGACCACCCTGTCCCTTTCTATGGAGACCACTGTCTCTAAGGTAACCAGGCTTAGTTGATTTTTAACTGTAGGAAGAGAAAACCTTGTCGCAGGTAAATAGTTACAGAATCATAATCCGTTCGCTAAATCCAACTTTTCCAGGTGAAAACTCCTATTGTCAGTGCCAAGAGCAAAGTCTTGATTCCAGGACTGCCCGGTCACAAAGCTCCGCTAACGGCGGCTCCACAGGGAACGGAAAAGAGGAAAAAAGACGCAGACAACAAAGAGGTGGGATCTTCTCCACATATGATGCAACATGATTGTAACCATCTCTTTGTAATTCTGAGCATCTTGGTGAGAAAACCTCTCTGCATTAATGCATGTTTGTTTGCAGATTTCCATAGCGGAGCGGCTCGGTGAAATGGACCTTGAAGCAGTTTCCAACCAGAAAGGAGCTCCTAAAGTGGAGGCCTCATTGCAGACGGACAACTATGCGGTCCTGCTGATGCAGGGCCTCGAGAGCAAAGATGCTAACATCCTAAATGTAAGTTCTCCTTTGAAGCTCTGAATTCAAATTTACTAAAATAACATGGCTCTTAAAATATTCATTAGTAATTGAACGTTAATTCTCAGGTAGAATCAGTGGTGCATGCTCAGTTAAATAAAAAAAACGACTTTTTTTTTTTCTCTTGCAGAAAGTTTTCCAGACTCGTAAAGAGGCGTTAATAAAAAAGACAGTAGCTCGATTACCGCTCCCAGCTGTTATACCGTTGGTTGAAGAGGTAAGAGTCACATTAAAGCGATGTTTTAACTATTTAGAGACACAAACCTGAACAGATTTCTCCTCAGCATCTTAGTTACAGCAGTCACTTATCCTCTGTCTTCCACAGCTAACGAAGAGGCTCCAGGGGCACCCTTTAGCGTAAGTTCAAGAACTATTAATTTCACTGCTGTTCTCTGCAGCCTTTTCTCATTCATTGCAAAGTCAGGGTCCTGTTATTTGACAGGAAGCATGTTTGTTTCTTCCTGCAGGGCGTGTCTGATGGTACGGTGGCTCAAGGCAGTCCTCATGCACCACACGTCATACCTGGCATCGGTGAGGCTTATACAGATACCCTGTCTTTCTCATTGTCTTTACAGCACTCATATAAAGCACTCATCACTTAACAGAATGGCTTCACTGAAGTGTTTCCGCCCTCCCTCCTCTCATGCAGCTGCCGGACCTGGTCACCCAGCTGGGAGTCCTTTATCACATGATCGAGAGCAGAGTGAAGATATTCCACAAACTGACAAAGCTGCACGGGAAGCTGCATCTCCTAATGAACCAGGTAGGTGGTGTCCTTGCCCCCTCTGAAGCCTTTTTTTTTTTTTTTTTTTTTTTAAGTTTAATTTTTTTAATTACTTCCATTATGGATTCTCAAAGAAATTGTATCCTTTTGCACCGATTAGCCACACCATTGGCATATTATCAAAGATCCTGGAGCTTGAATCAGGCAGTTAAGTCTCTGACATGTCCCTGAGAGGTTTTGGAAGCTGTGCAGAGAGCACCGCTGCGTTAGAAAACCCTGCCTTTATCAGAACAAACGACTGAAGGCAGATTGACCAGAAGACCAATGACTTTGGTCCCCAGCTGGTGATTTAGATGGGGAGGTCATCCTTACAACCAGTAGGATGGATGTCAGACACAGTCCACCAGGTTTTCACATATTTTACTCTCCATGCCTTTGGGGAAGTAAGTTAAATACTTGGATGTCTGAGAAACCTCAGAAGTCAAAAGCAACGGAAAAACTAAATCTGATTTATAGTCTATGAACGAACTCGGTTCTCAGTGCAAGAAAAGGTTATTTATGTGCAGAAACCTCCTCCCAGTAGTTTGGTAAACACTATTTTTCTCACATTTGCAAGGTTCCTTGAATTACTGAACCAGTAAAGTAACATTTTTGTTCTTGTTGGTAATAGTCGTGGGTTAAACAAAGACCTCCCAAACACTTGTACATCAGATGTTCTGAGTCTCTGTCTCCATTGCCGCCCTAAGTCTGAACTCTTCAACGTGATTCAAATTCAGTTCAGTTCAAAGATGTCTAAGAGTAATCCCAAAGGTAATGTGGTGTAACTGCATTGTATTTAAATGCAATGTTAATGTTATAATAAGCGTGAACATTTTGGTTTAGTCTTTCATCTGGATCCTGTTTATTTTATTCTTTCTTTGTATGTCTTAGTTTTTTATTTGGAAGTGAGCTTTTTGGTTTTGCTGTCTTTAAAATATTAGCCAAACTGTGCAAGAGTAGTCGGAGACTGCAAAATAACAACCTTATCTGTCTCTAATTATATGAATTGGTAATATGTCTGTATTTTGTTAGATACGTATGATAGTTCTGATGGTTATATCAGTAACATTAATTAGCCGTATTAATTGTGAATTTCTCTTTCTCCTGCCCTTTGTTTAATTGAGGTCAAGACATTGAGAATTCAGGTCTTTCTCAATTTGCTCTTTTGACTCAAATATGTGGGTCGCTGGTGCCACGGAGTTGATATGACGGTTGTTATGCATTTGTTCTGCAGACATTGTTAAACACCCACAGCTGGGGTTTCTGGGCTTCTTCTTCAATGGTTGGTTAATATCAGCTGAATTTATTTGCAGGACTAACAGCTTGTCAGGCCTTTTGTAGCCGATTTCAAATTTCTGGTTTTCTCCCAGATCTCACTGCCTTGTTCAGATTATGAATAATTACTTTTTCTGTGTTTTGTTTCTTAAGGACTGAGACATAAATGAGGAAAAAATGTATTGCAGTTACCTTGATGGAGGTTAAAATGCAGCACAATATAAAGGAATTACAGGATAATTCCCCCGTCTATATTGCCTAACCCTTATCTGAATTTTACTAAACTCAATCAAACCTAAATATACGCTGTAGATCTTAATAGACAGTAAAGCGATGGAGGAACGGGTCAGTTCTAATCTTTGGCCATCACTGATGAACACATGCACGTCATGAACAATATATTAAACCAATGGACTAATAAATGTTCTGAAAGGAAGTAAAAAAGTTCTACATTTCAGATTTAATTAATCTCTCAGCGCATCAAGCTGTTTTTATTGTGGCAGTTCAAATTAGAGAGAATAAATCAATTTACATTTCTGTTTGTATTTCAATTTTCTATTTGGCAAAATGTTTATTTGGTTGGAGTTAACAATTTTAGTGTAGACGTTTTGGGTGGTGAAAGAAATCATGAACAACATACAGGGGTTGGACAATGAAACTGAAACACCTGTCATTTTAGTGTGGGAGGTTTCATGGCTAAATTGGACCAGCCTGGTAGCCAGTCTTCATTGATTGCACATTGCACCAGTAAGAGCAGAGTGTGAAGGTTCAATTAGCAGGGTAAGAGCACAGTTTTGCTCAAAATATTGAAATGCACACAACATTATGGGTGACATACCAGAGTTCAAAAGAGGACAAATTGTTGGTGCACATCTTGCTGGCGCATCTGTGACCAAGACAGCAAGTCTTTGTGATGCATCAAGAGCCACGGTATCCAGGGTAATGTCAGCATACCACCAAGAAGGACGAACCACATCCAACAGGATTAACTGTGGACGCAAGAGGAAGCTGTCTGAAAGGGATGTTCGGGTGCTAACCCGGATTGTATCCAAAAAAACATAAAACCACGGCTGCCCAAATCACGGCAGAAATAAATGTGCACCTCAACTCTCCTGTTTCCACCAGAACTGTCCATCGGGAGCTCCACAGGGTCAATATACACGGCCGGGCTGCTATAGCCAAATCTTTGGTCACTCATGCCAATGCCAAACGTCGGTTTCAATGGTGCAAGGAGCGCAAATCTTGGGCTGTGGACAATGTGAAACATGTATTGTTCTCTGATGAGTCCACCTTTACTGTTTTCCCCACATCCGGGAGAGTTACGGTGTGGAGAAGCCCCAAAGAAGCGTACCACCCAGACTGTTGCATGCCCAGAGTGAAGCATGGGGGTGGATCAGTGATGGTTTGGGCTCCCATATCATGGCATTCCCTTGGCCCAATACTTGTGCTAGATGGGCGCGCGTCACTGCCAAGGACTACCGAACCATTCTTGAGGACCATGTGCATCCAATGGTTCAAACATTGTATCCTGAAGGCGGTGCCGTGTATCAGGATGACAATGCACCAATACACACAGCAAGACTGGTGAAAGATTGGTTTGATGAACATGAAAGTGAAGTTGAACATCTCCCATGGCCTGCACAGTCACCAGATCTAAATATTATTGAGCCACTTTGGGGTGTTTTGGAGGAGCGAGTCAGGAAACGTTTTCCTCCACCAGTATCACGTAGTGACCTGGCCACTATCCTGCAAGAAGAATGGCTTAAAAACCCTCTGACCACTGTGCAGGACTTCTATATGTCATTCCCAAGACGAATTGACGCTGTATTGGCCGCAAAAGGAGGCCCTACACCATACTAATAAATTATTGTGGTCTAAAACCAGGTGTTTCAGTTTCATTGTCCAACCCCTGTACATGTGGAACATCCCATTTTTCAGGATCTGGAATCAACAAAAATGTTTATACTTGGTAGTTGTTCTGCATCAGAATGGCTTTACATCCTCCACCAATGTAGTTGTTGTAATGTTTGACTGGTTTGCAGCTGATATTCATTGAATTAGTGAGTTGATAAAATGATTTAATTTCTCCTCTGTAACATCTCGCATTTCTCCATTAGGTGGCAGCAAACGACAGCAGTACCTTGGTGTCAGATGTCGACCATACAGCTAAACTGGTGTATGAAGAGGGTGAGTGTGAAGTCCCTCTATTCCCAGTGTTTCCCAGCAGATTACACCTTTTGTTCCTGCACATTTCTCACTTATTGGGACCTCGGTTCAGCTCTGCAGAGGATTAAAATGAAAACTCTATCAGCTGTGGTTCATCTGTTGTTTAATTTAGGCACGGTTTCTGACCTTTTGTTATCCCGTAGTTGACTCGAAGACCTTACACTCGGCCGTCACGCAGCCGCTCTCTGCACGCAAAAGTGTCTCCTGTTGCCTGGCAACCTGACTGTCCTAGTTCAGATTGTCCTCTTTGAGTGGAGCAACAAGACTGATCTTTGTTGGCTCTCATTTCTCACTACAGTGCTGTATGAAGCACTTCATTGAACCCCGTGGAGGGGGGAAAAAATGAGCTTTGCTGAAATAATGAACCTGCACTGAGACCCCCCCCCCCCACCAGAGGTCCGGGATTTTAACAAAGAGCCGTTGATGAAAGAAGCTGATGAGCAGGAAGAGGATGTTTCTTTCCCCTTTGTATCAATGCTATGTGCTGCTGCTGCTGCTCCACTAGGTTTATTATGAGTTCAGCATGGGAGCCTGACAGGAAGCTTCCAGCTTTCCTGACTGCTGAATCACAGTTTGCTCCATAAACTCAGTCGCTGTGTTTACTTTTATAATCCTCTCAAAACTGAACTGAATATAAAAATCAGATTATTATGAAGATAAGATGGCTTCAATTAAAAATAAGCTCATTGTGAAATAATACATCCTAATATTTGTGGAATTCAAAAAAATAAATAAGCTAAAGCAGTTTCCTCTAAGAATCTGCTAAAGCTGAGCGGTTTAGTTAGTTTTAAATGAAATGCCTTTTTTTTTTTTGACTTAAAGAAACCAATCGGCTTTTCACAGAAACATCTCTTGTGTTTCTCCGGCTTCCTATGTGGGTTGAAAACGTTTAGGAAAGTATGGAATTAGCTTGTAGTGTTTTTTTCCAGGTTTAAAAGGTGTTTGTGGGGAAGCTGAAAAATATATATTTCTTTTCAGACTTCAATCTTTTTATTCTATTTTCCCAAAAAAAAGAACAAAGCAAGAAAAAAAAATTCATTCAAACCGATTGATCTTGTGTAGAACCAATCCTCTTGTTTCATCACCTTGCTCAGCTCTTGTATTGGCTTTGGATGTCGTGAAGAGTGCTGGAGTCTTTATTCTAATGCTAGCGTGCGTATTAAAAGAAACCACTGTAAAAATAGCTGCTTTAATTTCCTTTTTAAGAATCTAGAAATGCAGCAAAAATGTTTCCTAAAATTTTTAATTTGAGTCTTGAAAAATCTCCCTTTTTTTATTTTTAAACGGGAATATGTGTTTCAATTTAAAGCGAAAGATCTGATTCCTGAAATGGTAAAACCCTGTTTTGGTTTGATTTTCCAAATCTAAGTCCAAAAAAATAAAATTGAACTATGATCTGAATCCCAGTTATCTTTATGTTGTTGCTCGTACATTTACGCCAATCTGTTAAGTCTAAAGAATTGTAATCCCATTTAATTTATTTTATGATGATGACCACCTCCTCCTTGCTGCCTTGTGCCTGTAAGTGTGTTTGTTGGGGCTTAAAGCATCATCAGTGTGCTGGCAACAGAGATTACGTCACACAGTAGGGCTGCACAATATATCGCAAATGTTTCGTCAACGCAACATCATTGTGTGCAATATTCATATCGCAAATAACTGTTTGGAGAGCAGTAATTGTTTGCTAATATATTGCAGGTATTATGAACATTCATTTTACATGCGATTGTAATATTTAGCTGGTTAGACATAGTCTGACATCAGCAGATGCTCACAAATGACATTAGCAAACATGTTGAAGGTCACAGAGGGATGGAAGCACAGATGAGAAAGAGAGGAAGGAAGAAATTAGGCATGGATCGCATCTCGTATCGTCATAGCAAAATTTTCTACTATCGTGCAGCTGTATTACAGTCTGTACCATTATAAGCAAATGGCCAAGCTGCATTGAAATGCAAATTTCAGTTCATTCACTTTCCATTGTTTGCTCTTTTGCAGACTCGTCTGACGAAGATGAGGCGTCTGTTGACGAAGCCCTTCCCGATGAAGACTCTGATGTAAGTTGGACCCCTTTTTCCTGTAAAGGATTTTTGGATCTGTTTGGATCATCACCGACATGGTTTTCTTTTCTTTTTTTCTGCCTTTCTCTCAGCACTGGGAAGAAGAGGAGGCAATGCAGGAAAGTAAAGACGACGAAGAAGACTTGGATCCCGACAGAAGAACAGAACCCAAAGCGAACGGAGATGAGGACATGGAGCACGAAAATGAGAGCGAAGAAGAATGAGAACAAAACGATTTCAATGATGCATAAGGACCTGAAAGAGTTATATATGAACTGTCATTTTATTTTCAAGCTTTTTGATTTTATTATCAGAGGGGGAAAAAAAGTTTTACAAAAATCAAGAGACGCATTTCAGTGGCGGTCCCTCCCTTCCTCTCCCACAACTGCTTCGCCATAAACATCTTAAGCTTGTGATTCTTCTCACCAGTTGAGCAACATTTCAGTGAAACTACAACTGATGCAAATCCTCTGCTCATCTGTGCCAGCCTGCATCCCAGCTTCACCTGCCGTTCCAGTTTTTCCTCCGCATTCCAAGATGTGTTGTTAGTCCGTAAAATATTACCACATTGTTTGTTCATTGTAATAATAGTCATTCTGATTGGTTTAAGTTAACTCTGGAGCAAACATGCGAACTCAGCACTGGAGTCTAGCTGGAATGCAGACTAGCCCATGCCTGGTTGTTGTGCAGGATACAGGAGGTGGGGCTGCAATGCGAGACCTTTCAGCATGGTCCCACACAGTGTAAATCTATATGTACAGTGAAGTGTTTGTATGAGCTCTTCCCTCTACACAAATCTTTGGGATTAAACAACCTTCTGTAAAGTGTCCTGAATGCAGTTTCTTGACTTTTTTTTTTTTTTTTTAACCATGTCATCACAGCTAAATCTTGTCTTAAAGTTGTTTACATTCAGTATCTGGACATCTCCGCTGCTTTCACCTTCAGCCCCCATCGTCGCAGGGCATGGGCCCAACTTACAAAACAACCCGGGACCTTAACTCTGACAGGTGAATAAATACTTTTTCAAAATGTCTTTACTGCGTTTGAGGTCGTGCACATGTTTCCGAGGTGTTACAGAGCGGCTGGTGAAACAGCTTGAGGTCAGAGGACAGCAGATGATGGTCCGGGAGCAGGTGGTGTGTGTGACTTTAGCTTGGCAGTATTGTGATGGAGTCAAAGAACCAGAATGGTGGGTTTTAACTCTATGAAATGTGATTTTATTTCCACCTGAAAAATGTTTGATTTACCTCTCATCACAGTCTTGATACAAACAGGAAGGTAACTAATAAATAGTTCAACATTTATGAAGAGGTGAGGTTTTTCTTAGCTGCTCGTGAGCTTATTGTAAATGTAGTGAGCAGGTTCTGGCCCAAGTGACAAACTTTTTTTTTATATATATATAATTTTCAGCCATTTTGATGTAGGTTTGCTGCTGTGTTTTGGATCCTTGTACTGCTATGACTAGGTTTAGATCAGCCTCCAGCTGTAGATTCCCTCACATTTTGACTCGAATATTACTGAATACAGAGGAGTTTATGGTTGACTGCAAGGACCCCAGTCCTGCTGATGTTACAGTAAGCCCAAATCAACCCTCTACCGCTGTGCTTGATGCTTTGAGTGAAGTTTGCTTGGATTTGCTGTGCATTAGTCAAAAATCTCTTCATTGGTCTCATCTAGCTCCAGGATCTTATACCACAAGTCTTGTGCTTCACTTAGATGTAATTTAATGAGCCCGAGTCGTGCTGCCATGAGACAGCTCTCCCAAACAGGACATACTTGTTCAGTATTTGTTTTAATTGTTCTGTCACTAAGTCTCATCACATGTTAACTGAGGTCTGTGGAGTCTAAGATGGAGCATTGCACTGTGATTTATGGGGTGAATAAAATTTTTCTACTTGTAAATATTATTTTTCAGTCCAAAATTATGAACTTCAAATAGTTTGAAAGTCTTCTAACCCTTCCCAGATTAATGGGCAGCAACAGTTACTTCTGAGTTCCTTTTAACCAAATTACATTTCATTGCTTTATCTTTGCCTCCAAATCTTTTTTTTTTTTTTATTCCAGTTGAATCTCCGTGAGATGTACTTTAACAATCTGATGGTTAACCAACAAGTTGGACTGACTGAGGGTTTTATCCCAGATACCACTGAACTGACACAGAGGCAAAGTGTCAAAAAGCCTGTCCCATTTCAACAAGCTTATAGAAACATTAGATGTTGGGTGACTGACTTGCTGCACAGGCTTAATATAAAGCTCTGTATAATCTGTTTCTAAGCTGCAAGACAATTAAAGGTGATGGTTTGGGTTCCTTTAAAGAAGTTATGTGATAAATACAAAGAAATGAAGCTTGAAAACACTTCTGCTAAAGAATAAATCCTCTCTCCATGTTTGAGAGATAAGCTCAGAATCAACACTTTACTGTTTGCAATTAAAACTCCCACTGTGACATGTAGACTAAGACTCATTTCATTTCTTTTTTTTTCTTTCTGTGCAGTAATTATTTTCACTGAACTGAAAAGTGCATTTAAAAATTTTGGATGGATTTAGGTGTTAGATATTTCATTAAGACAATTCTTTGGGTCAGACTGTACTGCTTAAGAGAAATGAAATGCCCAAGTGGAACAAAAAGGTTTGGTAAACCTCTCTGAGACCCTTTTGTCCCATTTTATCCTGCACATGACAGCTATTGGTTCATCATCACTTATTAACGGTGTCTGGTGTTGCAGCAAATGTTATTCACACATAGGTCTACATTTTTCACACAGAGCCTGCCACATTTATGTATTTATCACATTTGCATAACCCCACATTGAAAATAAAAAACTGCTACAGTTGGTACCTGTTTCGTAAAGATATTGTCTATATGATGCACTTTAATCTTAATTTTAACTATTATAGTTCTTTGTCACTTCCATCCACCCCTCCAACCTTGTAAGCATCTGCCCAGCAGTCAACCAGCCCTCCAAATCATGAATCAGTTTGTCAATCCATCGAAGCACCCATTCATACATCCATCCATGCGTTGGTCCATCAATCTATGCTTCCATTGGTTCATGTTTTAGTATGCCCATCCATCTATCACCTCTTGTGTCTATGTCTGTGTAATATGTGCTGCTCTAGATTGTCATCTGATGAAGAAATGGAAAAAAGTACAAATATTGTCACTAATTGTGCAGAGGATCTGGTGTTTAAATTGCACCTGTTCTTGCTAAACCAGGCCAAATGCCTGATTTTGGATGGAAGTGACAGTATATACAAAGCAGGTCTTTATGATTAATACATGATTTCTGCAGGAACACCTGGATTTAGACCAACAAGGTGGGAAGAACACCTCGACTGTCCTTCAAAGAGTCCCTCTTTTCTTGGCTGTTTTAAACACCAAAGGAGGAACATCCATCATGTTCTCACTGGTGTCCTTTGTTAGTCTCTGCTGGAAGCTGGACTGAATACCAAACATATTATGGTATGTACAGGAAATCTGGTAAAGTGCACCCGTCAGGGCTTTGATGAATATGGTGTCATCCATTCGCTTTAGAAAAGAATGGGAAGCGTTCTTCATGCCACATCACATTTTATGCTATTGCATCATTGCTCTTTTAACAGCATTATTGTGCATCTCATTTGCCGTAGCGTTAATGTTAAAGACCCTGCACAGCAATCTGACTAAAGTCTATGGAAAATCTTTAAAATACCATCGGAAAGCTTGGGAAACTACTAATTAAAGCCCATTTGAACATCAAAGTCTATAAAAGAAATTATGAATTTTTGCATAGGGCTGTGTGATGAAAGACATTTTTGATTAATCAATTCCTTAACTATTGACTAACCATCAACAGTCCCAGTTGAGAAAAAACCTGCTGTCACACCTACCAATTTAATTTCCTGTATACGTTTTGCACTGTTTTTTTTTCTTGCCTTACCTCTCCCAAACACCATGAATTAAGCTGTATTCAAATCGCGGGACTATGTATTTATGCCAAACTACTGTTGTGTCTCATTAATTTCAGAGGTGATTAGGTTTGAAAGTTGCTATAAATTCTCACCAGAGCTCAATAGACCTTCTTAAAGATTTCTTCTGTTTTTTTGCTTTTTTTGTTTTTCAAATGAGGATAAAAACCATCCAAAACAACCTGGCTCTCTGTAATCGCACCAGTTATCCCACAGTTATTTGAAAACTTTGTTCATTTTTGCTTTTTACACAAACTAGATTGTTGCCAGACCCGTGGAATCAAGAAATTGCTTAATAGGACCTGTCTGACACCATGAAGCAGGCTGAAAGATGACAAAGTCTGATGAGATGTATCGGTCTAGGAAGGGTTAATGCTAATGTTATAAATCAGCCAATCCAAAATCCATATTGAGTCTCAGAAAATAGTTTGTATTTGTTACAGGTTTATATAATATATGTATCAGTCATGTTCCACATCTGGATCACAGTGACATGTTTGATTTTAAACTGATGGCAGACATGCCCTGTGGACACAGTGTACAGAGATAATAAACTTCATTATTATGTGTTACAGCTGTATATCTGTTAGCCTAAATGAGTATCCTCTGATCAGTTTTTGGAGGCCAGTCAGGTTCAACAAATTGTGGCATCCAGCGAAGATGCATTTCTGCCACGTAGTCAGAACAGCTACATGGCAAGATTGTGGATAAATCATAGGGAATGCAAGTGTCAGAAGCAACTTAATGAATATAAAAATTAGAGCAGGTATTATTTTTCTTTCCCAACAACTGCCAGACAGCTATTAAAGTGACATTTCAGTCTGGTGAGTGTTGTTTGAACAGATGACCGCATGGCATCATAATGCTTGCAGAAGGAGGTTAGGCTAATATATTTATTAACATTACAGGATAAATACACATAGGAAACCAATGCTGAGTCTCTATTATAACCAGAAATCATGTCAGATAGCAGCCGGGTGCTGCTAATTAAACTATTTGATTAACTGATCATCAGTGTGACATCTTTTATAAAAGTAGAGGTTTTGGTAGTTTGCTGGTCTGAAGCATACAGATGTATGTAAACACAAAGCAAACGTCGAAAGACATCAGCAATGAACTTAGAGAATGAACTTCGAGTTGCAATCCAACCTGGGAACAGTTATAATGCCATTTCTAAACAACTTGGAAGTCCATCACTGTGCAGAGGAAAATATCAATCCCAAGCTGACAACACTTAAGGCAGATGCCAATCTGTTTTGATTTGCTGGACCTCCCAGTGAATTCACCCCAAGATCAGAGGTTCTAAGAGAAATTGCAAAGTAAACCAAGCGCTCCATCTCAGGCTCTACTGACCCCAGTTAAATATTTATGAGAGCATAATCAGAAAAAGACAACCCTTCCAATGAACTTTTGCTTGTTTGGAAGGGCTGAAGAAGAAAGCCTCTTCTTGCAAAAAAGAAAATAGCTGCACAAGAATTCTGGAACAATGTCCTCTAGAGAGTGAGACCACCTCTGAAGGATGGTGGTGGAGGGCTGATGATATGGGCATCTTGAAGTTATGAGGTTGAACATGAATTCCTCTGTGTCTGAGTATTCTGGATTAAAATCTAAGGCCATCTGTCCAACAGCTGAAGCCTGGCCCAAACTGGTTTATTATGTAAGCAACAATGTTGTAAAAAAAGAGGGCCAAATGATGGGCCTCAACAATGATGTGAGAAACTAAAAAGATAATACAAAAAACTACAGCTTCAAGTTATTGCTGTTAAATGTGGTTCAACAGACTGCTGTAGTTGGATTAGTTTTATTTTTCCATGAATGTCTTCTGTAGATGTTCATTTTTCCCAGCTGAGATAATATTTTTAATCTGCTGGATATCATCTGCGGCTGGCACACTCAGTCCACCCACACAAGGGTTAAAGCCTGTGGGTGGACTGACCCGCACCATCGGGTTGTTTAGTTTGGAATACTCACTGGAGTTTGAGGGTTACATCCTTCATCCTGTAATCTTATTTTGGAATCCTGATGGGAATCCTATCTGGGCTGAAAGATGGTCTTGGTGCAGTCGGTTTTTATGGCAGTGTAGAAGAGATTCCTTACTTTTGTGTGCATAAAACCCCAATAAAATACATTGAGTGTTGTGGTTTTAATGTGACAAAACATAACAATTTAAACAGGAGAGCATCTTTTAGCAAATCTCTTTACTTTCAATTATCTTAATGCTTTCACTGCCTCCTGGATTCTTCTGTATTTATTTTAAATTTAGATAATGGAAGTAAAAGGTGATGGAGAATGACTGTGGCAAAAGAAAACAAAAAAAACCCTTTATTTTAAAATGTCACTAATAAGAGAAACACAGTACTGTGTTCTACAAGTCCTTCTCAAAATATTAGCATATTGTGATGAAGTTCATTATTTTCCATAATGTCATGATGAAAATTTAACATTCATATATTTTAGATTCATTGCACACTAACTGAAATATTTCAGGTCTTTTATTGTCTTAATACGGATGATTTTGGCATACAGCTCATGAAAACCCAAAATTACTATCTCACAAAATTAGCATATTTCATCCGACCAATAAAAGAAAAGTGTTTTTAATACAAAAAACGTCAACCTTCAAATAATCATGTACAGTTATGCACTCAATACTTGGTCGGGAATCCTTTGGCAGAAATGGCTGCTTCAATGCAGCGTGGCATGGAGGCAATCAGCCTGTGGCACTGCTGAGGTCTTATGGAGGCCCAGGATGCTTCGATAGCAGCCTTTAACTCATCCAGAGTGTTGGGTCTTGAGTCTCTCAACGTTCTCTTCACAATATCCCACAGATTCTCTATGGGGTTCAGGTCAGGAGAGTTGGCAGGCCAATTGAGCACAGTGATACCATGGTCAGTAAACCATTTACCAGTGGTTTTGGCACTGTGAGCAGGTGCCAGGTCGTGCTGAAAAATGAAATCTTCATCTCCATAAAGCTTTTCAGCAGATGGAAGCATGAAGTGCTCCAAAATCTCCTGATAGCTAGCTGCATTGACCCTGCCCTTGATAAAACACAGTGGACCAACACCAGCAGCTGACACGGCACCCCAGACCATCACTGACTGTGGGTACTTGACACTGGACTTCTGGCATTTTGGCATTTCCTTCTCCCCAGTCTTCCTCCAGACTCTGGCACCTTGATTTCCGAATGACATGCAGAATTTGCTTTCATCCGAAAAAAGTACTTTGGACCACTGAGCAACAGTCCAGTGCTGCTTCTCTGTAGCCCAGGTCTGGGGAATGCGGCACCTGTAGCCCATTTCCTGCACACGCCTGTGCACGGTGGCTCTGGATGTTTCTACTCCAGACTCAGTCCACTGCTTCCGCAGGTCCCCCAAGGTCTGGAATCGGCCCTTCTCCACAATCTTCCTCAGGGTCCGGTCACCTCTTCTCGTTGTGCAGCATTTTCTGCCACACTTTTTCCTTCCCACAGACTTCCCACTGAGGTGCCTTGATACAGCACTCTGGGAACAGCCTATTCGTTCAGAAATTTCTTTCTGTGTCTTACCCTCTTGCTTGAGGGTGTCAATAGTGGCCTTCTGGACAGCAGTCAGGTCGGCAGTCTTACCCATGATTGGGGTTTTGAGTGATGAACCAGGCTGGAAGTTTTAAAGGCCCCAGGAATCTTTTGCAGGTGTTTAGAGTTAACTCGTTGATTCAGATGATTAGGTTCATAGCTCGTTTAGAGACCCTTTTAATGATATGCTAATTTTGTGAGATAGGAATTTTGGGTTTTCATGAGCTGTATGCCAAAATCATCCGTATTAAGACAATAAAAGACCTGAAATATTTCAGTTAGTGTGCAATGAATCTAAAATATATGAATGTTAAATTTTCATCATGACATTATGGAAAATAATGAACTTTATCACAATATGCTAATATTTTGAGAAGGACCTGTATTTGGTCATCGCTTCTTCTATCGTTCCCTTGTCATTTTCAAAGCCATGGTCATTCATTTCATCTTTCAAAGTTGAGAGACTGGGCAGAAAAAGACCCTATTTATCCGTGCAAGGATCTGTTTCATTTGTGTTCTAAAGCTCATTAAAGCAAGAGTCCACCTGCAGTTGCCTCACTGACCCCACTTTCAATCTGTGCCGAGGCAATAATTTTACCGGAGAACAAATGAAAAAAGGGATTAATTTGGCATCAGGTTTACACGCCACTAGCTGTGCCCTCTTTGTCCTTTGGCCTCAGGGTCTCTTAAAGATAAGCAGGAGCTGTCCGGTCTGTTCATTAAAGCTCCCCAGAGAGTTGTCTGCCAGTCGTGCAATTGACACTACTTCATAAGAGGGTGGATAATCCAAAGAGGAGGTGTTGGCTCATTAACGCAGTGTTTGGCTGAACTGCAGTTAGATGAGTTCAGCTGAGGGCGGAGAAGAGACAACAGTCTGTCCTTTCCCCAATGATTAGTGATGGCTGGTTAGCTGGAGCCTCCAGTACTGGTGTTTAACCATTCATGGACTAAAATGTCATTGTTTCACTGAAGCTTTAATTGTATGAACGGACACCAGGCTCTCTGCAGCACTGAATAATGCATTTATGGGTGTGCTTTAAAAATAAATGGGATGTATAATTCACAGATTAGTTAAAAGTTTTTACCGGTGCAGAAACACTTTAAGGCACACTGTTCCAATGGTACAGGCTGCAGGAAAGGTGCAGAAACAAACATACTGATGGAGGCACCTGGGGACAAGCTATACCCCTAAACATATATAACATTTCAGAAGAAGCAGCTATTTCAGGAAGGAAAATAAAGCAGAGTTAGTGCATGAATTAATGAGGTTCCTAATATCACTGCTGCATAATTAAAGCACAAGTAGATCCTATCAATGTTTGGCTCTTTATTAAATAAGATTGCTGCATGTGGACTTTTAAGACAGAGAGAAAGTTTCAGCAAAGGCTGTCATATGAAGAGCTGGTTGTTTTAAAACCTCTTTATATCTAAAGAAAAAGCCAATGGGTGGTGTGAAAATGTCTTGAAAAATCTTTGTTTTCTCTCATCCAGGTTGCTGAACATAACAATTTTAATAGTCAGATTATATTTAATGTTTTAGAATGGATGCAAATGTAAATGTGCAGACATAATTTGGTCTTAATTATACTGTGAGCATATATGGCAAGGGGACATTTTAAGTTAATGGCTGCTTCATGGTTCTAGTGAAAATGCTTCAATAATTTAATACTGCAACCTTTGTGGCTGTTAATCTAACAACCAAGCTGTTCTGTTTCTGACCCAGAAAATAACAACTACATAGCCAAGCATAAGCCTAATTCAGAACATTTTATTTGTAAATAATTTGAAAGTCATTTATCCTTTTTGCCTCAGTCTTCAGTACTTTGTGTTGTATGGTCACATAAAATCCCATTAAATTCTATTACAGTTTTTGGTTGTAATGGGGCAAGATATGGAAAGGTTCTATAGGGTTATAAATACTTTTGCAGGACACTATAAGGGCCGATACATGGTTGACATACCAGTGTTATGCCTCTGAACCGTCAGTGAAGGAAAATCTAAACAGAGATTTGACTTCCAGAGGCAATGTATATGCAGATATGTCAAAGAAAATATGTAATCAAAGTTTGGGTGTAATAAATTCATCCATGGTTGTGTGGCGAAGGGCTACAGTCATGTCAGCACATTTTCTTTTTTTGAATGTGGCTGCTTGTGAAATGTCAAGGCAGCCTAATAATGGGCTCCTCTTTGCAGTTATATTACAAAAACATTTTGTGAAAAGCTCTGTAGAAAAAAAACGGTAGTAAACGAGGAGCTAATGACAACACAAACTGTGTTGACTGTATTTTGAGTTAATCCTTTGTAGAAGACAGAACATTTTGCCCATTCATCGTTGCAAAATAACTCAAGCTCAGTCAGACTGGATGGAGAGGGTTTGTGAATGTCAATTTTAAAGATTCTTAACTGGCTTTAGGTCTGGACTGGGTCATTCTAAAACAAAAACATGCTTTGATGTAAACCATTCCATTGTAGTCTTTTGTTGCATCAAACAGGTTTTCTTCAGGAATTGTTTAATGTTGGTTTCATCTCACCAAAGCACATTCTTCCTATTATCCTCCACATGGCTTGTGGCAAACTGCAAAAGCGTCTTTTAGCAATACCTTAACAATCTTCCATAAAGGTCAGAGTTGTGACATTAAGAAACAGAAGCTTACTTTCCCACCTGATAAGTGAATCTTTGTAGGTCCTCCAGAGTTACCATGGAGTTTATGGCGTCTGTAATTATGCTGTGATCCATTAACCTTGGAAGTCAGAACTAGGATGTAGGAGTTTACGTCATCTCCAAGTTGTAGCGTTTCAGTTTTCCTGCTTGTGTTTGTAGTATCTGTTACAGCAGGCTTACAACAATAACAATGTCAATAAAACTGTTCTACTTTGTATTTTGTGCATATAAACAGCGTTGAAACATCTCGTTTTATAAACACTGAAAAGTAGTATGTGTACGATGGACTAAATGTTACATAAATAATAAAGAATCTCTAAAAACAGTCACAGAAAGAACATTTTATTACTATTGATGTGAGTAGCAACCATCTTGAATATGGAAGTCAAGGATGGTCATGTTGCCCCAACTTTCTGCCTTGTAATTCACAGGAATTTGTCAGTTTAGGTGGACATATACGTCTAGTTCTCTGATGTTTTAAACTGAGTAATAATGCTACATCTTTAATATTGTCCAGGACACCCTGTTGGAGAATGTTTGCATTTAAACATAAAACATTAAAAACTATTTTCTCATTCACAAGAAGCTCAGATGATCATTATCTTAGCTCTGTTATAATGCACAAATGGTACAAAATTTAACTTCAGTGATTAGCTTTATGCATCCAAATCATGCATAAACACAAGCAATAAGGCACAATATCCTTGAGTTGAAGTCCCACCGCACCTCTATCAGACACACCCCAAATGTCATCTTGGCAGAGATCCCTTGTGAATTTCTATAAACCCTTCTGAGCCATGTCCTGTTTGAACAGCGCAGTCCACAGGGGACGTTAGGAGCAAGGGGCGCCGCTAGAATGTCAGTCCAGGAATAACAAACAGCCTCCTGAGTGCGCTGACAAGTGGCTGAAGCCAACTCGTGCCGTTCCTCATGCCCACAGAGAATTATGCACAATGTGAGAAAGAGCCATCTTTCTGAGAAATGTTTTTCATCTAATGCTTGAGGGCATTTTGACAGGAGTATCTTACATATTTCATTACAAGTCCGGTAGGCCAGTCAGAGCCTAAATCAGGAGTCATAAACAGAAGGGTTGACATTGTTTACTTTCTGTTTGACATTTGGAAATCTCCCTGTTGTTTACACCACAGTGCACAGGCAGAGAGGCGACAAAGTACTTATCCAACATATTTCCTTTTCCTTTTAATGGCTTGGCATTATTTCTACCTTAAATTTAATAATTTCTTATGAATTTTTGGTGGTTCCAAAAACCATAGATTTAAGAAGTGTTTATAGCTTCCTCCAGCAGCTTGTTATGTTCTAAACTCCAGTCGTCCCTCTCAAAATGTTACAGTTTAAACTAAAACAGCTTGATAAAACAGAAATTACACTTGCACTCCATCTCCGGGTGTCTCGACACTCTTGTTCACCATCTCTTTCACAGAAATGTTGGCAGATCCCAGAATCACTACTCTAGAAACAGCTTTCACTTTGTTCTTGATCCATGGTTTGATGACTTTCTGAAATTTTAGAAATGTTTTCTGTGGACATTGGCTGATTTTTCACTTCTTTTTAGTCCAGTACCTGACTATTTTCATAGCTTGTTTGAACTATCACTCGTTCAGGTGTAAAAAACGAGACTGGCCCTGGCTGCTTTCCTAGAGGAATGTTGCTGATCTGTCCCATTCTTATGTTGTTGGCCACCTTGTTTCTCAGTTTGACAGTTTGCTTCTTGACATCAGAGTGCATCAGAACAAAATGCATTTCCTTGAGGCAGAATAGAAAGCAGCTGCGCATGGATTGCAATCCATGTCGTGGTCATGAAAGACCAAGAAGACAAACATAATTACAAATAACTTGGAACAATCTTAACTTCAACTTTCACAGTCTCGTACAGATTGTATCTAAAGAAAGAGAGATTGTGACTTCCTCTTTGGTGGCAAATGAGGAGCTATAATACTATTAAACATACAGTGCCTTGCGAAAGTATTCGGCCCCCTTGAACTTTTCAACCTCTTGCCACATTTCAGGCTTCAAATATAAAGATACAAAATTCTAATTTTTTTGTGAAGAATCAACAACAAGTGGGACACAATTGTGAAGTGGAATGAAAATTATTGGATGTGTCAAACATTTTTAACAAATAAAAAACTGAAAAGCTGGGCGTGCAATATTATTCGGCCCCCTTGCGTTAATACTTTGTAGCGCCACCCTTTGCTGCAATTACAGCTGCAAGTCGCTTGGTGTATGTCTCTATCAGTTTTGCACATCGAGAGACTGAAATTCTTGCCCATTCTTCCTTGCAAAACAGCTGGAGCTCAATGAGGTTGGATGGAGAGCGTTCATGAACAGCAGTCTTCAGCTCTTTCCACAGATTCTTGATTGGATTTAGGTCTGGACTTTGACTTGGCCATTCCAACACCTGGATACGTTTATTTGTGAACCATTCCATTGTAGATTTGGCTTTATGTTTTGGATCATTGTCTTGTTGGAAGATAAATCTCCGTCCCAGTCTCAGGTCTCTTGCAGACTCCAACAGGTTTTCTTCCAGAATGGTCCTGTATTTGGCCCCATCCATCATCAATTTTGACCATCTTCCCTGTCCCTGCTGATGAAAATCAGGCCCAAACCATGATGGTTCCACCACCATGTTTGACATTGGGGATGGTGTGTTCAGGGTGATGAGCTGTGTTGCTTTTACGCCAAACATATCGTTTTGCATTGTGGCCAAACAGTTTGATTTTGGTTTCATCTGACCAGAGCACCTTCTTCCACATGTTTGGTGTGTCTCCCAGGTGGCTTGTAGCAAACTTTAAACGAGACCTTTTATGGATATTTTTGAGAAATGGCTTTCTTCTTGCCACTCTTCCATAAACGCCAGATTTGTGCAGTGTACGACTGATTGTTGTCCTATGGACAGACTCCCACCTCAGCTGTAGATCTCTGCAGTTCATCCAGAGTGATCATGGGCCTCTTGGCTGCATCTCTGATCAGTCTTCTTCTTGTTCGAGATGAGAGCTTAGAGGGACAGCCGGGTCTTGGTAGATGTGCAGTGGTCTGATACTCCTTCCATTTCAATATGATTTGTTGCACAGTGCTCCTTGGGATGTTTAAAGCTTGGGAAATCTTTTTGTATCCAAATCCAGCTTTAAACTTCTCCACAACAGTATCTTGGACCTGCCTGGTGTGTTCCTTGGTCTTTATGATGCTCTCTGTGCTTTGAACAGAACCCTGAGACTATCACAGAGCAGGTGCATTTATACGGAGACTTGATTACACACAGGTGGATTCTATTTATCATCATCAGTCATTTGGGACAACATTGGATCATTCAGAGATCCTCACTGAACTTCTGGAGTGAGTTTGCTGCACTGAAAATAAAGGGGCCGAATAATATTGCACGCCCCACTTTTCAGTTTTTTATTTGTTAAAAAAGTTTGACACATCCAATAAATTTCATTCCACTTCACGATTGTGTCCCACTTGTTGTTGATTCTTCACAAAATATTTGAATTTTATATCTTTATGTTTGAAGCCTGAAATGTGGCAAGAGGTTGAAAAGTTCAAGGGGGCCAAATACGTTTGCAAGGCACTGTATGCTGAAGTGGTTTAAAGGTCAATCACTGACCTAGAGATGTACCTGTTTGTTTAGGATTAGAAATTTTGTCTCCTACTTTTCAAAAACATGTTCAGCTGAAATAAAGGTGTCTTTGAATGGTTTGCTGGTTGCTTTGTTAAGCTTAACATTCATGATCACATTATTCAAAAAGAAAATCACTGCTTAGCAGGAAGCTATGGGATGTACTAGATTCAGTTGCATATAATGATATCCATGTATAAATTTGTGTGCCAATGTTTTGGCAGCAACATATGAAATCTATTTAATATTAATTAAAAAGGGCTGCACGATAGCGCTGTTGATAGCACTGTTGCTTTGCAGCACAAAGGCCTTGGGTTCGACTGCCGACTGTGGGTCATTCTGAATGGAGTTTGCATGTTCTCCCCTTGCATGCATGGGTCTGCCTTCCACCCACAGTCCAACAACATAACTGTTAATAGTTCTCTCTAACTTCCTCTTAGGTATGAGTGGGTGTGTGTATGGTTGTTTGTCCTGTGTGTCTCTGTGTTGTCCTGCAATGGACTAGCGACCTGTCCAGGGTGTATCCCGCCTCTCGCCCCTAGACCGCTGGAGATAGGCGTCAGCTCCCCTGGGACCCTATACAGAAGAAGCGGGTATAGAAAATGGATGGATGGTTGGATTAATTACAAAATATAACAAAAAATATATATTAAATGTAACCTTATGTGGGGGACTTTCTCTTCAAGCTCACCCATTATCCCATTGCTCGCAGTGAGAGGGATAGTCACCCTCTGAAGCATGTATCAGTACATCTGAGGGATTGCTGCAAAGTCAACGCCAGTGACTGTCTACTGTCTCTACATGCTCATCTGGGAAGAGGGAATGCTGCAAGTCACTGACTGGATACAATCTGCTGGGTTTCCTTAGACAGAAAAATGTTTTTATCCAATTTGAATAAATAACTGAATCTGACTGCACTGTTCAATGATTAGGATTAATTGGAATGTATGTACCTGACTGTTGTGAAGTGCCTTGAGATGACATGTGTTGTGAGTTGGCACTATATAAATAAACTGAATTGAATTGAAACTGAATCTACAAGGAAGGCAATATATGGCCCCTCCTCCTCAAGGAGACTACATATCCTCAAGATTAGGCCCATGATGTACCCTTAGAGCAAACAACATGTAGAAGTAAATTTGGACAGTCAATAATAGCCTGCTTGTTTCTGCCGAAGCTGTTTGTAAGACAAACGTACCCAGAAAGAATCACTAGCTGTACTAAATGAACACCATGAGGTTACTGGATACGTAGTTAAAAATTCCTTCCCAATTTTCGAAAGGTTTGCTTTAAAGCTTTCTGAAGGTCATCCATAGTTTTACCTGATCAGACACACAAAAACGGCACAAAGTGACGGTCCAAGACTCAAAGAACAGGATTGAAGATGGCTGTTTAGTGTTGACATTCTAAAGGATGCATAAGCCTATTTTGGTTGTCAGATATATGAATTAACTGTCAACAGAGATTTTCAGCATGACAATAGGTAGCTGGTACCTAGAAACGCTGTTACCCTGTAAAATAAATGTATGTACAAACAATGTGATGGCGACCTGTCCAGGGTGTACCCCGCCTCTCGCCCACAGACTATAGGCACCAGCTTCCCCGCGACCCGCTATGGAATAAGCGGTAGAAAATGACTGACTGACAAAATAACATTTTAATCAGCACTTTTCAGGCATATCTACAGCACTACTATACATGAGGGACAGTTTGGGGTTAGCGCTAGTTAGCATTTTAGTACTCTCATAGCTAACAAACTAGCAAACCAGGAAAAAATATATTCGTTTATTATTAATCAAAGGATTATCTGGGTGTTCATTTGCTGACTTAAGTTTACTATGTTCCACTTAATGTGGCAAAACAACTTGCCTTATTTGTTCACTCTGTTAGCTTAGGAATTTCAGTTGATGATTTACACTTAATGCCTCTGCACAAGTACAGCAGAAATGTTGTCTAAAAAGATTTTTAGACAACACTATGTTTACTGTTAATTTCCTGGATTTCAATTCAATTCAATGCAGATGCGTTTGAACAGACTACTAGCTTGATAACATTTAAGACTATAATCAGTGAAATTTACTTTTTGACCATCTACTGTTATTTTAATTCTTATTATTTGAACACAATAGTGTACTTTCTGGCATTTTAACTCGATAAAAACACAAAAAACAACTCTAAGAAAAAAATTAAGGATTTCAGGTTCATTAAAGCAAGCCAATTAGCAAACTAGCAAGTGAATTGTTTAGTTATAACCGATAGTTATTGAGTTTAAAGCACCTCTGGTGGTAAAGGGTGGGTTCTTTGTCATAAGAAATGTTTATGTTGGGACTCTGTTGACTAGGTTCCATGTAATGTGTAAAAACAGCTACTCTTCTTTTATCGTCTTCGCTACAATTAGCAATATCTGTTGATTATTAATGCCATTTTTGGAATTTGTTTACAAGTTGAGCCAAATGTTCAACAAAAACAGATGAGGGTGTTAAGGAGCCTTCATCTTTCAGCATCAAAAATCTGACTTTAAATTTTGGTAAATTTTGACTTCTCAGTATGTATCACAACAACATTTCCAACTTTTCTGTAGAGGCTGTTGAATGACTCAAACTCTGATGCTACAGCAGCAAAGCTGTATTATGGAAATGTACTGATGATCATTCTCTCATGTTTCTTTCAAAAGGAACACCCACCCTTGTTTTTCAGTGAGATAGTGATAAGTGTCTGACTTGCAGGAATATGCAGTATTTTTGAATTTAATTAACTGTTATCTAAAATGATAAAAAAAAAAAACAGACATTTTCAGGGTGAAGTGAGTCATGACACTTGCTCTTGACTTTCTTTATGTAGGTGGAGTTGCTATGATTTTTGCCTTCGTTGCTGAGCTCAGAGCAGCTGTACTTATTAGAAAACTGCTGTATCTCTTCCAGGAGACAAATTTTAAATACAATAAGAGTATGCTGCGGAACAGAACTAATAAATCTTTAAATTGCATGCAACAAGCAATTGAATTGAATTTGAACCACTAGATGTCAATGTTGTTCAGGTTTTCAATGTGCAAAATGTACTATCTGATAGTCTCCATAGTTTAAATTAGTCTGCAGGCTCCATTATGTTACAGGCACACCACAATACCCAGAGCTGTTTCCTCCAAATAGGACCAGCTGCCACATCAGAGAAGGTCAAGATACTGAGTGACCAGAATGAAAAGATCTTCTCTATGAGTTTCCTGAGAACAGCTCCAACAATATGTCACTCCTTTGAAGTGGATATCAATGTGAAGTGTGTCTTTTGGTGTGTCTGTGTTGCCGTTCATTGACCTTGCCAGCTATTGCTGGAGCTTTCTATTGGTCCTTTGCCATTGCCTGGACACAAGGACAAGGACCATCATTGCATGCTAAATCTGGTTGAGACTTCGGGCAGTGAGTGTCTTGCCTTTATGCTCCTGTTTTGTTTTGCTCAATTAAGTAAACTTACAGATAAAAAAGCAGGCATGTGTCAAAGCCTAACCATCCTGGGGCCTGGCTCTATAATTAATACGCCAGTAGACGAGTAATAATCATTGGAATTTCCGAAAATGTGATCTAAAATGGACAAATTTTCTGTAGATTTCAATAATTTAATGGAAGAAGTCAATGTTTTACATCACCTTTATATTTTCATTTAGGAATATTTTAGATAAAACGCATGCAGTAATACAGATGTAACTAATTAGAGGAAATAAGAGATTGCAAGGCTCATGGGAAAATAATTATCTGTTAAGATCCTTGGGTGTTGGTTTTCATTTGTGTCTGGGTTTTGAACACTTTTGAGTTCTTTATTATTGTTTTACTGGTTTTGACATATTCATTTAATTTCTCTGTGTGCCTTGATGCCAGAAATGTGTTACCACATTAGTTCATTACTTTGTGTTTAGTTTTTTAGTTTAGTTTCTTAGTTTTTTGTTCTGTGCATTTGGATTTATTTCTCTTTGATTAGTATTAGTCTTTTTTCCTCTTCGTTTTTAGTTTCTTTGTGTGTAGTTTAGACTCCTTTGTGATAATTATTCACCTCCCCTAAGTCTGCCTGTTTGCTCTCCTTCACAGCTGTTCCTAATCCCCTAAATTAATTTACTTGCATTCATTGTCATTCTCCACTGTTCCCTCAGTATATACGCTCACTGATCCTTTATCGTTATTTGCTGGTTCATCTGCTCGATACTGCTCTAGTCTGCTGCATGTAATTCTGCCCTCCATCAACCTCCCTCCTTGTTCCTGGTTTGTTTTTGGATTTATTTTGTTTTTTGATCTTCAGTTACTGTTTTTGTGATTTTTGGACCTTGGACTTTGTTTTTCTAAGTTGTTTCACCTCTGCCTTCCTTTGTCTGCATTGAGTCCTCCACAATTACCACACATCTTTTGTGACATTACTAGTGTAAAAGAAGCTTGGGATGAATTATTGCCTTTAAACATACTTGTCCTCAGACTGATTAATTTCATTGCACTGACAGCTATAATTTGCTTTGTGGTATTTTCACCTTGAAAGAAAATATAGACGTTTCCTCCTCAGAAAACATATTGTTCAGTGATTAATTAGGAACTGTAACCAAGCTCAGCAGGCTGTATCCTAATCTAATCAGGTAAATCACACTATACCATGACCCTCAAAAGTGTACACACCCCAGCTCTAATAGGTTTTTTGTGATGTAAAAAAAACTTGACTTTGATCAATGTCTTTCCAAACTATTTCATATAAACTTTAACATATGCTGTACAATCCAAGTCAAAAACAAACATTTGTGATTATAAAATGGTAACAAAATAAAAAAGATGCAATGAATGAGTTGCATAAATGTTCACACTCTGAAACTTATACTTTTACTGTCCAATAATTGTGAATCTGTCATGATTCTTGGTTGTTTGGTTTTTAATGAATCACTTCTAAGTCCTTATTGTTTGAAGGTCTTGCAGTATTCAGTTAATTTCAGTGTGCTCATTATTGTGTTGCCATTTTTTTCCATTCCTTTGTTTTTAGATTTCTTGTGTTCTGTTCTCTGTGTATTTTAGTTTATTGTCTTAGATCAGTCTTAGTCTTTTTGTAAATCCTCTGTGTCTAGTTCAGTTTCCTTTGTGTTTATTATTCACCTTATTATTATTCATTCTCAGTCTCTCTAATTGCTCTCCTTCTCAGCTTTTCTAAATCTATCTGAGTAAGCACTTCTGAAACCAGTGCTATTCTCCACCCTTACATCAGTTTATAGGCTCTCTGGTTTTCATTGTTATTTACTGGTTACTGCCGGTGTGCCATGGCTTGCTCATCCTGTGACTCCCCTGTGTAAGTTCTCTTTGTTTATTTATAATAAAAAATTCTGCTCATTTCCGTCACTGTCAGCTTCTGGGTCCTTTAACAACTTCATCATGACTAAACTAAAGTTAAGCAAAGTTGTCCTGGTAGGATTCTCTTTACTTTTCAATGTGCAACCCATTTCTGAAGCCATAGTTTGCAGAAAGGTTACAAAGAATCGTAGTTATGTCATTGTACAAAGGTAAGGAATGCAACAGTTGTAACCCATGTCCTATATACGTCGTTTCTTCCATAGTGGGTAGCGGGGAAGCTGGTGCCTATCTCCAGCAGTCTATGGGCGGGAGGCGGGGTACACCCTGGACAGGTCGCCAGTCCATCGCAGGGCAACACACAAACAACCAAGTACACACTCATTCATACACCTAAGGGCAATTTAGAGAGTCCAATTAACCTAAGAGGCATGTCTTTGGACTGTTGGAGGAAGCCAGAGTACCCGGTGAGAACCCACGCATGCACGGGGAGAACATGCAAACTTGGAATGTTTGTTCCTGTAATTTGATGTTGCTGTTACTGCCACCTGCTGGAGAAGCATTTCTTGTTTTTTTTTTACATTGTTAGTACTTTTGGTTTCTGTTAGATCGGATGAGAAAAACAGTTGTGTATGATAATAGAAACAGTTTCCAAGCGCAGAATGGGCCTCAGGCACTGTAAGTTTCCTTGGCTCAACACACTACACGGTATCCGGGTTTATCTGTGAGGATAAGAGACATTTGATTGTATTCCAGAACATAATTTTGCAAATGAATACAACTTGCTGCATTCATACAAAGATGGTGTCAAAGCAGATTAATTAAAATGGCTCCATACAAATATGCAATATGTATCAATATTAACAATATTGAAGTTTCTGTGATACTGCATAAAGAAAAAACATTCACAGGTCACTGTTTCCATGAAGGGAAAATGCAACCAAATCAATATAAAATGAGATGCCAACTTCTCTGCCTCTGAAGTTAGAACAGAAGCCCCTGATGTGTATTTGTTGTGTGGTTTTTCATGTGCATAACCATAAAGCTTGGCAGATTTAACAATGGAAATGAGACAAAAAAAACACAAGAACGTTGGCTGATAATTTATTCAGGCATGAGAATGGATATGAAGAGAGGAGGGTAGAAGAACATCCGCAGGCTCCTTGGTGATCTGGCATCCCACAGTGCAACGTACATGATGTTCCCCTCTGCCTCTTGCAGGAAAACAAAGGCAGATACAGACACATGGAAGAGGTGTAAATAAGTTTCTTAGAAGCTCAGTGAACTGCATTACTTCTGTTGATGTATAAAAAATGCATACTGATGTCTCTGCACTGCTTAGTTCTGATGTCTGGGTTTGGTAGTGACAAACTGTCATCTAGGCAAATAAAAAAATGGGCCCTTATTTGTAAAACCCTTTCTCTGAGGCAAAGCAGTCAGGTAAGACAAACTGGTACATTTCATATCGTACTTCTGTCATAAAATGCTTCCTCCACCAACATTTTAAGAATTTGAAAAGACACTGGATTCTCCATTGGTATTTTTATTTTTCTCAAGTGCTATAAATTAGCCACAATTCATTATGAGGCCTAAGCCTGTGAGATCATAGTTCTCATAGCTCAAGTTCTAACCTGACACTATGGAAAATGGGGTCATATTAAATAGTGATGGTGTGGTGGGTTGGCAGGGCACGTGATGTGGCGTGCTGGGAGGGGCGGGGCCATGGGTGGAATTGCTAGGAAGGGCTTGGAACCCGTTCATAACCGCTTGCAGTTCTAGTTTTTCTTATTTTTTGACAGTAAGCTGACAGAAAAGGGGTGGAGAGAGAGGAAAGACATGCAGCTATTAAGAATCAGTCGGGGCTCCACGAAGGGCTTGACCTGAGAAACGTGGAACGTGGGGTGAATCCTCATGGAGTTGGGTAATCTCAGCAGTACAGCGACAGGGTTGATGATCTTGGAAACATTGACTGTCTAAATATGGTAAGACGGAAAAAGTGTGTACGTGACTACATGTGAGAAAAAACTGTAAACAGGGCGCTGCCCATTTTTAATGTGTGTTTTAATAAAAGCAATGTGCCCAGTGAGAAGCTCTGAAGTTGTCTCGGTGTCTGTCCTGATCACATGAGAGCTTCCCCTGGTCCAGGTATTTTGAATTACATACCACTGTCTCCGTGTGATTTATTCTAATGTGTGTAATTCCTCCAGGTTATGGTGAATAAACGAACGCGCAGAAGGCCTCTTTAAAGAGGTACTTCAACAATTTGGTGACCCCCGAGTGTGACAGACGGGATCTTCTGACACCGGGCGCCCAATATCTTCTTAAAGGTAGGCAGAGCCTATTGTATTAAATTCTGCCGATTGAATTTATGTATAGGCTAAATTAACCAGGTGTCAGTTGATTCTGAATGTCATTTTACTCTGCAAAACTGTAAAGGAGTGTGCGTTAACTGGACGTGTTAAAATAGAGTCATATAAGATTTGCTGACAGGGTCGGCAAAATAAGGCAGCTTTAAAGTTTATTTAAAGATGAACAAGGTTAAAGTCCATAAAAAATGTTAAAGTCCTTATTTGCTGAGAGTGGCGTCTTAACTTATTAATTGACGAATTAATAAGAAAAGCTAGGTTAAAGTCCTATAGCTTGGCAAGCTATAAAGTTTATAAAAACTGAGAGGTTAAACGTCCTCACAGAAAAGAGTTAGAGGCTCTTCTATAGGGTCCCATCAGAGTCCCATCTAGTGGTCACACGGAAGAATTACACAAGCGACTGGGAGTGCAGTCGAATTTAAATCTTTGAACACACATTTTGACTTAAAAATGCGGTTGGATTTTTGATTATTTGAGGGAAAATGAAATGCATTTATTGAATATAGGGTGAAGTGGCTTGTAGTGGATTGTTTCTGCATATTTGTGCATATTTCCTGTGTGCGAGTGTCTGTCACAGACAGTTGTGTTGAATTGAGACAATACGAGCTGGAATGTATTATTTGGGGTAAAATAAAACACAAAGTACTAGATATAACTATCTGTGGTGCGGATTATAGAATAAATGTGAATGTTAAGTGTTTTTGTTGATATTAGGACTGACTGTGACAAGCGCTGACTGACTGATTGTATGTGTCCGTGTATCTGGGTAACGCACGCACAGAGCGGGCTTGCCATGGCTGTTTATTAAATACACTGTATTGTCTGCTCAACCTTGCGTTGTTAACAAAGGACAATACAGTGATAAGCGGATTTTATATGCATATAGTGAAGAGTTGGTTGCACATTAATTTCACAAGATTTTAAACAACATGGAAGGTAAATTTCCGGACACAACAGCATGGGTGGATTTAGAAACACAATTAAATAACATACAAGCACTGCTATTCCAAACCAGAGGGAAGGACGACGCTGATAAAATGAAAAACAAAATCGAAAAAAAGGTAAGACAACCAATGAAGGTGGATGGAATTAATTTGACAGACAAGTGGAATTTAGGTGATTGGTTTAGAAAGAAACTGAACACAGCAAAGAAAAACAGACAGGAAGCACAAAGTAAGTTGAATGAAGCTACTGTTTGGTCCAAAGGTAAGTACTGGACAAACGTAGATAAATTGGAAAAAGAAGAGTGTTTCTGGGCAGACATTCTTTTGATTTACCAAGGAGGAATTAACACAATGCAGCGGAAAAAACCCAGAAAAGGAGACAGGAGGGGTCAAAATCAGCTCAGGGGATGGGCGTAGAAACACCCCCCCCCCCCCCGTATGCACCCTCCCCCAAGTACAGCTCACTCACTGGTGCACCCACACCGCCCCCTGGTGGATTGTAGCCCATATTGGAAGCAGAAAATGGAACACTTGTATTGCATGGATTGGACATTCCAGAAGAGGGGAATAAATCTGTCAGTGGAACTTCCGGATTATCTATGCCAGCAACTGATAGGTCATTTATGGATGAAGAAAAAGCAGCCTTTCAAGACAGAGAGGTAAGAGAAAGACAAGAACGACATCAAAGAAGCCTGAGCAAAACAAATCCCTTTCGCTCACCCCAAAAACAATCCTCCCAACCGGCCTCTCTACTTTCAGAGGCTGGGGCACGGGAACCATTCGGGGCACCCGGCCCAGGCTCTGGCTTACAAGGAGCAGGGACTGATCCGGAAGGTTCAGTGGTTTTAATGCTAAGTGGATCCTGGAGGCTGTTGTGGAATTTTCTTATCAAAGTGGGTAGAAGTTGACTCATAACAAGAGAAAATCCGGACTTTGTCTTATAAGTTTTATTCAAAGGCATTCAGCGTTTGAAGACCCTGACACTGAGGTTAGTCAGTGAAACAGAGCCCCGATCAACATTTACACACAGTATTTATACCAGAACATGACAGTGTTATCTCAACTGCAAAGAGTTTTAGAAATATGGCCCCTAGACCCTCCCCGGGTCAGAGTTAACAAAGTTATTTATGAGGGCACCCATCTACCTTCCCTTGAAATATACACTTCAGGAAGTGTTAACCATAAAACTCTCCAGCATTTGAATTTAGAGTCCATCTGCTCTAAATAACAGAACACTAATAAAACACAGAGGTCAGAGGAGAGAGGTGAAGGGAATATCAGAGCACTTTAAAAGAATTTACCATTACACTCCTTTCTTCTGATTACAAGATAATCACATAACTAAAAGAAAATTCTACAAAACCATCACCCAAGGAAAAACGACCTCCACCAACCTGTTATCTGGAAAGAAAGTAGCTAGAGCATAAGTAGTATCAATAGGAACTGGTACCAAAAATAGTTGATCATTAATAGCACGTGAAATCAAACAACAAACATAACAACAATCATTTCTTATCTTCCTCACGGTTTGATGCATCAGTTGCCACCAGACATTATCAGCATGTTCATAGTAGTCAGAAAAGTGATGAATCTCTCTTCGAATCTGCTGATGAATATTATTAGTCAGATTAACCACACATTGTCTTTGCTGTACCTTTCCCAAAATGAACACAAGAGTTATAAAAAATATTTGCAATACCAATTATTAGCATCAGAACAGACTATCTTCCATTTAACTGCATCGTGACCTTGAAGTGGAATGTCCTTTCTTCTGGTACTGAAAGCAAACAGTTTTTATTTTAAAGAAAACAAATTATAAACACAACTTAAAAAACAAAGAATCCTGCTGACTCTCCTGAGTGGCTTCAAGCTGCCCTATTACCAGTCTGGTACAGGTGGGCGGTCGTAGGAAGCTCCTCTAGAAATATATTAAGAAACAGGAACTCTAACCTGCTGGAAGTTAGGCTTCCATAGTCCAACTAAACAACGGTGGAAATGAACACATTCAAATTTGTAATAATACCATAATGATAAATATCAAGCAATAAACATAAAAGTTAGATAAAAGCATCTGAGATTTCCTCCTCAGAGTCAGTCTCGCTGTCAAAGTGGGAGGAAAGAATCTCTCACTGTGGTGTGTGTGCAGTGAGGCAAATGACCTTATGATTTCTAACTTTCAGGCAATGCGATGGCCTTATGTAGATTCTTAAATAACGTTGCACTGCCCAAGGGATTATTGTGCCCTTGTAAGAACAGTGTTCTTCAACCACCTCTTCAATCACTCGCCAGTGATCAGCTTACAGTTCTTTGTCTTGTGGTGGTCCGCTGTCCTCACACCTTTCAGGCCGTGGATGATCCAGTTGGAAGATGACTCGTGTCCTGGAAGCCAGATGAAGCTGGAGGAGCTGGAGCTTTCCTGCAGCTTTCCTGGGTGTCTAGTAGGATCTGATATGGGCCATTCCAGCGCCTGGACTTCCTGTGTTTTCTCCTAGATTCTCTGACCAGAATCCAGTCGCCAGGAATAACGGACTGGAGGGTGGAAGTGGCTGTTTCTGGTAATGCAGCCTTCACCGTCTGTGAAACTTGAGAAAACACAGTGGACAGGTTTTGACAATAAAACAACATCCTATCTTCACACAAAGATGTGGAAGAAAATTATCTTGGCAATATCCCCATGTCCAAATTAGGAGACCTGCCACACAGCACTTCAAAAGGACTGAGATTTGCCTGTGTCCTTTGTCTCAATCTCATATAAGTGAGAACAATAGGTAGAGCCTTCACAACGCTTGGCTAATTTTCAATTCAAAGTCCCATTCTCAAACCTAAGTGCTTAACTACATGAACTTCATCAAAACATCCAACAAAATCAAAAGAATTGATCTTCTGACTTCACCTGATATACTAGCAATGACCATCAGCTAAATATTCTGAATATCAAAAATGTGACATGATGTTTGAGGAAGGTCTGATTACAGGTCAATATTTCATAGTTTCAGAAAACCCAAAAATAATTTCAAAAATGGTCTAATCTGTGGAGATATAAAATTTCACAAAAAATCAACACCATAATTTCAGAGAGGTTATCATAATGTGGTCTTAGGGAGCTATGCACCATTTATATAACAAAGTACAACGTCTCTCTTGCATTGTCACTAAGTCCTCACTGGAGGTCTGAGCTACCCTTTTTCCCATGAGTGCTAAAACTTTTGGAACCCCATGTTGCTTTATTCTGACATTCCCCTCTTCTGGCGCAGGGTCCAACCCATGCGACAATCCAGCAAAAAGTTTGTACAAAAATGTTCTAGTAACCAAGATCACATTACATAGAACCAAAGAAATGAATTCTGACATAACTATGTGTCATTATGAATTTAACGAAAGCAACATAAAGAAAATCCAAATGTTTTTAACTGCAATTCAGTTCCATCAACAACTAAACACAAACTTTAGTTATTCACGTCATCAATGTCTCACTTAGAAATTAGTCACACATCATCCTAATTTGTCTTGTACAAAGATGAGTATTAGATTAATGGACATCCAATGTAATTTGGATGAATAAACCCTACAAATTGAATCAAATAAATAATTCCCACCAAGTATAAAGGCATGACTCTGATTCTTTATCAAAAATATATTCCTTACTTTTGCATATCTTGAACTGTCAGCTAGCTTAATGGCACCAGGGAAACTTTCAATCTAATAAATCACCAATGATTCTGCATGCAAAACTAATTCTTCAAACTAGTTTAAACTATTTCATTAACCTTTTAGTAATAAAACACATAAATCTAAAAGTCATGCTACATCCTTAATTATTATACAAAAAAAACATGTTTTTAAGGCAACAATCACTACAAGCATTTTGATTCTATTGTCTCTTAAACAATGTTAAAACTCAGGAAGGGAGGTGCTGAGCGTTACCATGACAACAAAGGCATGAACCAACCTAGTAGGTGGGCGGAGTCAGGCAGAACTAACCTCTGATTGACAGCCTATGGGCGGACCCACAGTTTCTTCATCCCATCCCACATTAGTGTAACTTAAACTGCTTAGCTATTAACATGCACCTACCTGAGAAACAAGCTGCTTCTTAACTCTCCTGAAAACTCAAAGTTTTAATCAATCTGGGATTTAGAAACATTATTCTAAACATGAATTATTGTCATGCAACATATAAACAAACATTAATTCCAACAAAACAAAGACAAAACATCAAAGACAGACAAATGGCCAAATTTGAAGCTTCAAGAATTCAAAGAAATTTTTAACAATCTCTTTTCAGAATATGTTTTCTCAGCCATATCTTTTAATGCTATAATTGATCAATTTTGTTATGACAATCGTCAGGATCCTTTTTAAAAATGAGTGCACATAATCCAAAGAGATCTCAAAGTATTTAGAAGCACAGCAACAGTTTTCTCTTATATGAATCCAAATTTACTGATGCTGAAACCTTTTGCTAATTCTTTGTACTGTAACTCTGTAATAATAACTACAATCCTGAGAGTTATTGTTATAATTCTCTTTTTGTTTGGCTCAATTTGATCGCAGCTGTATTGCAGAATTTCAAGTTAAATGCAAAGAAGTATTTTTTATTTAATTCAATTCAAATTCAAAGATACTTTATTGATCCCCGAGGGGAAATTAGAAAAGTCGGCATTGACATTTTTATGGTATACCCAAACTAAACAAAACTGCAGTGTTTGACTTAATCAGAAATTAAGATAAGAAGCTTGTCACCAAACTGGACTTTTTCCCACATAGTGTTTAAAAAAGAACAAACATCATTTTCTTTAATTTGGCTATTTAAATTTTGAGAGTTGGGGAAAACTTATTACTAGAACCCCTCTTTAATAATCCAAATGCTGATAAATATTTCAATATTTTATCTCTTAATAATCTGAAATTACCTTGTGTATCTTTGTACTCATATGTATTCTTTTAATCTTTAAACCTTAAGAAATCAAACAAGGAGACTTGAGTTTGAGCCGACCATCCTCTTACTGTTAAGAGAGCATTTATTTCTTTTATTTTCCTAAAATGAAGGATTTTACTTGTCTTGATTCTGTTATAAAAATCCTAACCTTGGTTCCAAAACTAAACTCTTCAACCCCAATCTGTGTTCCCCAGAGTAGAATTTTTGAGTATTATTGCATTTCAAAGTCACCAAAATGACTGGAACTCATCATTGACTTAGATCTATTCTAATAGGTAATCGGTCTACCTTTAATTAAGTATTATAATTTCATGGACCCAAAATCTATGGCTTACAGGCTTCAGGAGTCCAGGAACCACAAGTTGAGTACTACTGCATTGAACAATGGTGTTAACTTTCTGCAGAGATTGAAGGATTGGCTAAATATATTATTTCTGCTTGGACAATAATCAGATTTAAAATTATTAGTTCACAGCTCCTAATTTACCTCAGATCATATTTGCTTCTAACCCAGTTCATAAGAAGCTTCAGACAAACATTATGCTAAAAAGCCAAAAACAAAACAAAACCCAGATCTGTTTTAAAATAAAGAAAAAGCATCCTTAAAAACTTGATACTGTGGTGGAAAATAACTCCACGGTTCTGAAGGCCTTTTCATGCAGAGTCTTTTAGGAAACATGAGATTAGTTTAATTTTTGTGTGGTACCACTGTCCAAACAGATTCTTTCTAAATAACCCAATTTTTTCATACTCATTTTAAAGGTTTGTTTTACCAAGGAAAATGTGTTTAACAAAACCAATTACTCTCAAAAGTTTTAAAAGTTTTTAGCTGGTGATATCTTAGAAAACAACAAGTGTTTTAATATTTCTATGCAACACAGAACTGATCAGGTGTCCTTTCCTTCTCCAAAGGGAGAAAAAAGAACCTGCAGAACCAAACCTTTCATAGTTTTTGTCAGGACCTGATATAAGGTACAGTGTAAATCAACACGCTGCATGAATCAGAAGAGGGAAGAAAAACCTAATATAACCTCTTCCCAGCAGCTGCTGTGAAAAACAATGAATTTGTACTTTCCACAAGCGTCAGTTAACACTTGCGGACAAAAACTGCACCAAACTGTAAATACTGTGTCAGAGACTGTATGAAGACCATCTGCAGTAGAACTAAGCCTGTTTTAATGAGGTCTCTACCCATTAGATTTATGGGATACAAACTCTGACAACAGAAAATAATATCTGAAGGAGAAACCCATCAGGTTTTACGCATGCGCTGGGTTTTAAAAATGCTCCTTCATGAGATCTGTCCTGAGAATAACATAGAAACACTTGGTTACTGCTGAGTTTTGGAGATGTTGTAACTTCCTCTGCATTTTCATAACTTGTAATAACTATAATAATTGACCCTGAATATTCCACGATGAAAGAGAACTTGTTTCTCTGAAAGAATTAACTGGAAAGTATCAAATGAGTTAAGTTATCACCCTTTTAAAGATACTTTTCTAACCCTAAAATAATATTTTAACCCGCTATATCTGTCCACGTCAAGCCAGCGTCACATGAGCAGCGGTTAATAAGCGTTCTTCATTGCAGAAAATAGGAAAAGATTTATGCAAATGTGTGTTTGTACGTTACCCCCATCAGTTTCTAAATCGCTCCAGAGTCAGACTGTCATGGCACACAGTCCTCTATCAGTCCAAAAAACAACCAGGCCCTTCCCCGGTCTGTTGGTGAGACATTCAATCATTCTTTGTCCACTTTAACTTCTCCAGGAGGGAGAAAGAAGAAACTTTGCTCCGGTTTCTCTTCTGCCCGCATAAGATGTGCTTTCAATATAAATCCAGTGTATCACTCTTCTGGCTCTTGCAAACAGCATGGATCGTTGTCCATCTCAGTGGGTCCAGACTTCTTCTGAGTTTCGTTTTTTTTTTTTTCCTTGTAGAAAGTCACACTGCGATTTTCAACATGCAGGAAAGCAGATCTCTCTCTTTCAGGCCTTGCTGGAGAAGCGTCTCTAGTGGAGTAGCCATGGAGAAGGGCAGGTTTCTAAGGTCCAGACTCAAAAACGCAGATGTTGAACTTAAATCCCATATATGTGTGTATTTGTGTGTGAGAGAGGCAAAAGAAAAGTTTAGTATAGGTTCAGATTTTGTACAAACACATATTATCAGTCAGTCAGTCAGTTGTCCACCTGCCTGTCACTTCCTTCCACAACATGAACTATACTCCTTTCTAAAACAACTTTCTTTTCGCATCTCTAATGTCCCTTTTCAATTTTACCTTCTTTTCCGACTGATCGCAATATTTAAGACAAACAAAACTTCCTTCAGGAAAGTTTTAACTCTTTAACCCCTTAATTGATGCACTCTGTGCTTTTTAATATTCTTCTTATGTTTTTTTTATTTATTTTTCCATCAACTGTTTTACTTGAAACTTTTTAAACTATTTAACTTATTCACACTCAAACTTCCCCGCTGTGAAAAACCAAACTTATCTTCCAAATTAAAACACATTTAACACAAGCATCCCCACTTTTTCCTTTCATTATTTTATAAATCAGAGTATGAAGAAGGAGACACCCCTGATGCCTCAAGGTTCCGGAACCATTTTTTTTTACCTGTTCAGCGGCACGTCTGCCCACTGGCTTTTCTCCTTCATGAGGTGTAGAAAATTGCTAAAAACCACCCGCAAAACCCTGTGTTCTGCTTTATCCCATTATTACCAATGAGAACCTCCCTGCAATTCCTTTTGCAGGGTAACCGGGCCCTCAGCTGATGTCCTCCCTCTCGCAACTCTGGAACCTAATTAATTAGTTAGGAGATGATGGTTAATGTGTAATAAAAATAATAATATACATTATATCATACAGAGCAACTTCTCACCCAGATATATTTGAAGACAAATTGTTCGGATCTAATCAGCCAGAAGCCGCAGGCGGACATGAGGACTCCCCTCCGTAAAATGGAAGTGGACTGAGGACAACGTCTCCAGGCTGGCCAGGCGTCCGTGTCCCATCCTGCGGTCTCCTCTGGCACGTTAGATCCTGTTCGTGACGCTAAAATTGTTGTGGAATTTTCTTATCAAAGTGGGTAGAAGTTGACTCATAACAAGAGAAAATCCGGACTTTGTCTTATAAGTTTTATTCAAAGGCATTCAGCGTTTGAAGACCCTGACACTGAGGTTAGTCAGTGAAACAGAGCCCCGATCAACATTTACACACAGTATTTATACCAGAACATGACAGTGTTATCTCAACTGCAAAGAGTTTTAGAAATATGGCCCCTAGACCCTCCCTGGGTCAGAGTTAACAAAGTTATTTATGAGGGCACCCATCTACCTTCCCTTGAAATATACACTTCAGGAAGTGTTAACCATAAAACTCTCCAGCATTTGAATTTAGAGTCCATCTGCTCTAAATAACAGAACACTAATAAAACACAGAGGTCAGAGGAGAGAGGTGAAGGGAATATCAGAGCACTTTAAAAGAATTTTCCATTACAAGGCCAGATAGGGTTTAGTGTCCCAATTCTTTCCTCACACCCACACCTTGTTACACCTCTACCCCAGCTGTAGAGGTGCAGGTAAGCAGGCACAGCATGCCACAGGAAAATGGAGAAGACAGAACAGATCCGCAGCAAAACCATCCTGAGGACGGATCCCCAATACGCAGTCACACAGTTGGACAGTTAAGGGAACATTTACCCCGCCCGGCTGCACCCAGTACCCTCACAAACCAGCAGCCGAAACTGGAATTTCTGACACCATAGAAGGTCTGTGGAACGCTGGGGTGCTGGAACCAGCTGACGGCTCTTCTTGGAACACACCCATCTTACCAGTAGAAAAGAAGGGCACTGGGAAATGGAGAATGGCCCACGACTTGAGAGCTGTAAATGCAGCACTTTCCACTCCTACAGTTCCAGTGCCCAATCCTTATGTTGCTCTTACCAATCTAAACCCCGAACATGCATGGTTCATCTGCATCGATCTGGCCAACGCTTTCTTCTGCCTGCCTCTAGCTGAGGAGTGCAGAGATATTTTTGCATTCACATATAAGTCAAACAGGTACCGCTACACTTGTTTGCCGCAGGGTTTTGCTCTGTCACCAGGAATATTTAATCAGGTCCTTAAGGAATCCCTCCAAGACTGTCCCCTTCCACCGAACACCACATTGATTCAATATGTGGATAACATTCTTTTGGCGACACCAACTGTTTCTGAATGCTTGGAGGCCACGGCTGTGGTGCTCTCACACCTAGCAAAAGCTGGGTACAAGGTCAGCAAAGCCAAACTACAAATTTGCCGGAAACAGGTGGATTTCTTGGGCAGGGTAATCTCTCAGCCCGGGACATGAATGTCCCCTTCACTTCAATCTGCTGTCCTTTGTCATCCAAAACCGGTGTGATGCTTGACAACATGGAACAAAGACACCATGAATGTACCAGACATGCAGCAGGGTTGGCAAAAATAATTCAAAAAACAGCCCATGTGGTGATGGGACATCCACTACACATTTTAACATCACATGGAGTAGTGGCATTTGTCAATTCCAAAACTTTCACATTCTCACCATTGAGACAACAGAGATTGAGTAAGGTGCTGGAGGCGCCAAATATCATCTACAGCCATGAAGGGATCAACATGGCAGACAGAATGACAGAAGGAGAGCCCCATGTATGCGCCGAAAAAGTTGAGGTAAGTGAGAAAATCAGACCAGACCTACAAGGAGAACCACTGACAAGCAAGAAACCTGTACACATATGGCTGTTGTTTTAGACATGACACAGACGGTCTGAAAGCAGCCTATGCGGTGGTGGAAGACACAGGAACGAACTTTGTGACTCTTAAGGCAGAAGGGCTGACAGACACCCAATCAGCACAGAGAGCAGAGGTGCTAGCAGTAATAGCAGCCCTAGAACTAGAGGAAGGACAAAAAGTGAACATCTACACAGACTCAGCTTATGTCATGGGAGCAGCGCATGTGGAACTGAAGCAGTGGATGAGAACAGGGTTTAGAACAGCAAGACAGAAAGCCATTAAACATGAGCCAGAAATGAGAAGATTAGCTGAGGCCCTACTACTTCCCCAAGAAGTAGCGGTCATAAAATGCAAAGGACATGATAACAGCTACACTAGGGTGGCTCAAGGAAATCAAGCTGCAGACCAAGCAGCCAAAACCAAAGCTGGATATCTGCCCATACACATCTTGATGAACTCTGAAGTTGAATGGACACCAGAACCGACTCTGGAGGAGGTGAGTAGACTGCAAAAGGGGGCCTCACCGGAAGAGAAATCAGTCTGGAAGGCAAGAGGGGGAAGAAAAGACCAGGATGAACTATGGAGAAGTCCAGACGGACGTCCCATCCTACCCCCAGGGTTGACCACAACAGCGCTGGAAGAAGCACATGGACCGGGACATGCAGGAACTGCACAAATGATGAAGAGTCTTGAGCAATGGTGGCATCCATACCTGAAACAGACGGTAGGTCATTGGATAAGCTCGTGTAGCACCTGCCAACAATTCAATGTGAGACCCACTCTGAAGCTTGCACCAGGTAAGTTCCCTGTGGACCCGGTAGCAGGTAAGGAAATCATCATAGACTACACAGACATGACTGAGAGAGTGAATGGGTTCAGATATCTTTTGGTGTGTGTGGATGCATTCACCGGTTGGCCAGAGGCCCGGCCAGCAAAAAAGGAAGACAGCAAAACAGTGGTGAAGTGTCTGATTAATCACTACATCCCCAGGCACGGTTTTCCTGCGAAAATCAGGTCAGATAACGGCACACACTTCAAAAATGAAGAACTTAGAGAGGTTGAAAGGTTCCTGGGACTGAGACATTTCTTTGGAACAGTGTACCACCCCCAATCTCAAGGGAAGGTGGAAAGGATGAACCAGACAATCAAAACCAAATTGGCTAAAATCTGTGCACAGACCAAAATGAATTGGGTCACAGCATTACCTTTAGCTTTGATGTCAGTAAGAAGCTCAGTGAGCCAGAGACATGGGTTGACGCCCCATGAACTGCAGACTGGAAGACCTTTTCCAGGCCCAAAAACCAGGTTACCTTTTTTGACTGAATGTGAACAATCTATGTCTCACCGTGATTACTATAGATCTCTCCACAGCTTGGTTGCAGCATTCTCAAAACAGGTGGTCGCCCAACCATCCGAGGTTTGAGCCACCACCTCAGACGCGGAGTGGATCCTTCTGAAAGTCATCAAATGGAAGTGGTCAGATCCCAGGTGGACGGGTCCATTCCAGGTCACAGAGAGAACCTCACATGCGGTGAGGGTCAAGGGCAAAGGAGACACGTGGTATCATTGGAGCCAGTGTGCAGCAGCAGAGGCACCACAGAGATCGCTGAACCTGAGGGACAACACCAGCACACCAGAAGACCCTTCTCACCCAATTCAAGGGGCAGAATAATCCCCTAGGGTGAGAAAGCTTTCATTTATACCTAAAGGTTAGTCTACACCTTAGGTGCACCGTCAGATCAGTGGCCCCACCAATAGGGGCAGAATAATCCCCTGGTGAGACCACTTAGCTCCAGGTCAGTCTACACCTGTGAGTGAAGACCAGGACATCACACAGAAGAGGCGGATGTGATTGAGCTTTCCTCTCTTTCACTGGTGGTCGTAGCTGCTCTCCCACCGAAGAACTTAACTGAACATACTGAACTTTAAAAAACAAAAAAAGAGGTCTTTTGTGTTTCACCATATTGTTAATCCTTATCTTCCTTTGCAGGTACCTTGGAAAAGAATGGGAGGTAAAAATCTAGGACCCAGGCCCCTTAAGGGTTGGGTCACGGGAGGTATAGGTGTTTTATCAGTTTTCATTGCCACATTGATTCTAGGTTTGTATTGTGAACTTCCTTTCCAGACATGCTCCAGTCATCCCAGGATCAATAAAAGACAATCCAAACCCCAGGGTCCAGATAAATGCCTCCAGGCGTTTGGGGGAATAGAATTAAATTACACTCTCGGTGCGACCACGACTTTCCAATTTGATCTCTGCGACGTTATCAATTGTAGCTCTTACTAAATCTCAGGCAGCACATGGTTGACGAGGCTCCACTATTACCTATGTGCTAGTGTTGAACTCTCCACACACTGTGAGTCCACAAATGCAGACACACCCACCCCTTTGTGCGGTAGGGGGTGGAGAAATACTATATATTACAGCAGACCATGGAATACCAATATTTTTAAACCTGACCCGACACCTAAACTTGAAGCGCTAAACATATCCCTGATACGCGATAGTTTACCGAATGCCGCCTCAAACGGGCAACAGCCATTTCTTTTAACCCTTAAAGCCTTGACACACAACCCCCTAGGAACACACAACGCCCATTTCATGTTTGGTCTTCGACTAGGATGGAACACACAGAATCCGGAAGGCATCATCAAGATACATTTCGGAAATCACTCCAATCAGGCAGAGTCAGACAAGGGGAGGATAAAGATAGACTACAACACCTTAAAACCCATAGAAATGATCCAGATGGCCACGGGATATACTGAAGATAACCTCTAGCTCCAATGGATAGCTCAGACTGCCAAAGAACAAAGTAAATCAGATTGTGTGCCTGCGTGGCTGCAAGACCACATTTAACTACTGATCCTGCTCCTCTGTATCCAGAGGACCAGTGGGGTTATAGCTGTATGCTACAGCTGACTAGAGTGGCTACTCCCACAAACTGTACCACTTTGGCCAGTCTGTTCCCACCCATTGCCAATAACACAGAGCAGGCCCTTTCACCCCTCAACGAAGAAATGGCACATACACTTGCTTTACCTTCACTTCCACAACACCAAAGGCAAATGTAGGACAAATTCCTCGCGATTGGTGTAACATCACGGTGCCAGGCTCAGTGATAGGTCCCTGGGCAAGATCAGGACTCTATTATTATTGTGGAGGACATCGGCTATTAACCAGGATTCAAAATAACACTATTGGAATGTGTGCCATGGTTAGGTTGTAGGCACCTCTCCTTCTGTTAGGTAAAGACTTTAAGTATCTTCCCTCCAAACATGCACAAAGCACGGCTCTCACTAGACGACGGCGTAGACATGTCATGAAGCGGAGCACAAACGCATTTGACCCGACCGAAGGCTCGCCCACCTACATTGACGCAATTGGAGTCCCCTGAGGCGTACCCAATGAGTATAAATTGGCGGACCAAGTCTCAGCAGGCTTCGAAAACCTTCCCATTATTGCAGCCTTTTTTCCGGTAACTCCCAATAAAAATGCGGACGGCATTAATTACATACATTACAATGTTCTTCGAATGGCCAACCTCACTAGAGATGCTGTGGAGGGCCTAGCTGAACAAACTGGCCCCACATCCCTTATGGCAGTACAAAATAGGATGGCCCTGGACATGGTGTTAGCTGAAAAAGGGGGCGTATGTGCTATGTTTGGAGACATGTGTTGTACTTTCATACCCAATAATACCGCCCCTGATGGTTCCGTCTCAAAAGCTTTAGAAGGGTTAAAAACACTTTCAGCCACTATGCATGAGCACTCAGGAATAGACAATCCGTTCGAAGACTGGATGACGGGCATGTTTGGACACTGGAAAGGGTTGAGTATGTCATTGTTTATATCCATTGCTGTTTTTGTAGCTATTATGGTTACCTGTGGATGTTGCTGTGTACCATGTATAAGATCTTTGATTGTTCGCTTTAGTACTACAACCATTGAAGGGAAAACCGCACCTCCTCCTTCCCATATGATGCCTTTGCTTGCGGTGGATGCTAACGAGGAGGAGGACGAAAATTAACCCGTAAGAGTAAGTTACAGGGCGTCTGATATGTATTACTGTCTAGGGAGCAGAAGGATGGTAGAATATTATATTGGCATATTTGGACAGACTATGGAATAAAGCACGGATAGACACCCTCCAGTTAGAGGGGTCAATACTCCCTGTCAAGACTTAGAAGTTTGTAAGCATCCTTGGGACTACAAAGGCCGGACAGGCAATAGTCCCTGGGCACATGGCATGGCATTGGAGGCAGGGTCAAAAAGCATGATGACGAACATTTCCTTCTGCTCCACAGGTTGTAATGACTGTTCAAATATTTTATGCAGTATCTCCAATTAGTGGTGAAGTCTTAGGAGACTTCAAAAGGGGGAAATTGTGGAGATATATTTTGTGTGTGCATCATTATTATAATGTACATAACCAGTGTGGGAAATAAAATGTATAACATGTGTTAGTATAAAGACATTGTGTATTGTGTGGTCTGCAGAAGTATTTCTCACAGAAGAGGTGAAGTGGAAAATTACTGAAAACTGCAGAAGTGTGTGAAAATTGGTGATAAGTGTTACTCCCTGCTTATATCAGTAGATACGACGAGTGCAGGTGCTGGAACAATGACTGTCTAAATATGGTAAGACGGAAAAAGTGTGTACGTGACTACATGTGAGAAAAAACTGTAAACAGGGCGCTGCCCATTTTTAATGTGTGTTTTAATAAAAGCAATGTGCCCAGTGAGAAGCTCTGAAGTCGTCTCGGTGTGTGTCCTGATCACATGAGAGCTTCCCCTGGTCCAGGTATTTTGAATTACATACCACTGTCTCCGTGTGATTTATTCTAATGTGTGTAATTCCTCCAGGTTATGGTGAATAAACGAACGCGCAGAAGGCCTCTTTAAAGAGGTACTTCAACACCTTGTATTCATAATGGCCCGTAGGCGTGTTGAAAGCCGTTTTCCACTCATCTCCTTCTCTGATTCGGACCAGATGATATGCGCTCCTTAGATCCAGCTTAGAAAATATCTTGGCTCCCTGGAACTGATCAAAAGCTGTGTTCATGAGTGGTAAGGGGTATCTATTTTGAACTGTTATCTCATTAAGGCCTCTATAATCAATGCATGGTCTCAACGAACCATCCTTCTTCCCAACAAAAAAGAAACTAGCACCTGCAGGAGAGGAAGAAGGTTGAATGTGCCCTGCCTTTAATGCCTCATCAACATAATTCTTCATGGCCCTGTGCTCTGGACCAGACAATGAATAGGTTCTGCCTTTAGGAGGTGATGTGCCAGGAAGCAAATCAATAGCACAATCATACGGTCTGTGGGGTGGCAGAGCTGTGGCCTTGATCTTATTAAATACTTCCTTTAAATCATGGTATTCTTGTGGTACCTTGGATAAATCCGGATAGGTCTTCTCAACCTCATTTTCCACACTAACCTCCGTAGCAGCAGACAAAAGACAGTCAGCGGAACATGACTCAGACCAACCCAGAACGTCTTTCTTCTTCCAGTCAATGTGAGGGTTGTGTTTCTGCAACCAGGAGGCCCCTAGGACTACAGGAAGTTCAGGTGAATTAATGATCATGAAAGTAACTTTTTCTTGATGATTACCTCCAACTGTTAAGGTAATCTCCTCCGTCCTGAGATGTGAATTGTTCATGCTGTGACCAACCAATGCTAGCACGTTTCTTGTGTCAGCTGACGGAATAAGTTTTATGCCGTTCTTATTTGCGAATGTTTTGTCCATTAATTCAGTGTCTGCTCCTGAATCAATAAACACGGCGTCCTGGAGAGACATGGAAGAGGTTTGAAAACAAGCAGGAAACAAGAAGGAGGACGCAGTTAGTTGATTTCGGCTCAGTAAGGACCTCCCTTCCTCTGCTGAGCCTGTCCTTTTAATGGACACCTGAGTGCTAAAAGTCCCTTCTCTCCACAATAAAAACAGAGCTTGAATCTTCTCCGACAATCTTTCTCCTCAGGGGTAATCTTGGTTCTGCCCAATTGCATGGGCTCACAATTATCATTTTCCACAGTGAGAGGTGACCAACTCCTTCTCTCATACCGGTGTGCAGAAACCTGAGTTAATGATGAGCGACCCTTCTCATGTCGCTACTCCCTCCTTCTCTCTGCCAGCCGAATATCAATGCGAGCAGCCAAATCTTCGAGTTGTTTCAGGGAAGAAGGATAGTCACGGGTCGCTAGCTCATCCTTGATGTCTGCGTTTAATCCTTTCATGAATGCAAGACACAGTAGCAACTCAGTAAGTTTTGACATTTAGATGTGCTAAAAACAACTTTCTGAAATTCAAATCATACATCAGGATGAGGAAGAAAAGACTTGACTTAAAAGAATTGACTTTAGTTGTTTGTGCCAGATGGGCTGTTCTGAGTGTTTCAGAAACAACTAATCTACTGGGAATTTGGCACCAATTTAGCATTGTTTAAACAAAATAGCTGACGCTGTGTTGAATGTATGACTTGAATGAAAACAGTTGTTAGGGCAAAGGGTGTCCTGTAATAACAAGGTGGACCTAATGATGTGGGGGTTGAGTGTATTTTATTTTACTTTTAATTTGTTTGAGTATTTGCGTTTTTTTCACCCTTATATTCTTCTTTGAAGAGAATGGATCAATGTTGTTGTCCTTATGAAGATGGAAATTGTCCAACAGAATACACTATTCCGTATTGTGATGCAAGCAGATTCTAATCTGCCTTGGAAGATCTGAGAACAACAACTGTGAAAAGTTAGGACAAACTGTAATTAAATGTAGTATCTAGACTTTGTATCAAAAATTGTGTTTGCACTGCATAAAACTTTTCCGGAACCAGGGTGTTTTTTCTTGTGGAAGGTTTTATCCCCGCTGAATAAATGTACTTCGATTAAAAGTTTGAGATTATGCTATTGCAATAAAATAATAATTTTCTCTAAGACGTCTTTACGAGATCACATAACTACCTGTTCATTCCCAATGCATAGTCAGTTTTTTGTCACTTTATAAGTGATCTGTTGTATATGCATAGTTTTTGATTAAGTTTGTCATTCAGCAGGGTTTAGACTTTCTCCACAGTGATGTAAAACAAAGACTGTTCACACTGCAGGTCTTAATGCTCAAATTCGATTTTTTCAGAAATCTGATTGTCTTGTTTGGTTGTTCACATTACTTTGAAAATATTGCGTATGGGGTAAGAACGCTGTCAAAAACAACGTGTATGTAAAGACGGAAATGTGTGAATATCAGTCAATAGTTGTGCATAAGTAAAATCCAAAAGGGGTATTGTATATTTTCTCTATAAGAATACAAAATAAAATGTTACAGCTTCAAGAAATTACAAACACGAATTTCAGGTTTACAGTTGTGGTTTATTCGTTATGAATACAACATGCTAGAACAGTTTGTGAATACGATTTCTTTTCTTTGAGAATACGAATCTACAGCACTCGTACATCACGTGACACCAAGTCACGTGATCTCAGGCTGGTTAGTGGAGCACAGAGTTAGGCCTTGGATGACGGAAAAGGGTAATGGGAGATGATTCAGTCTAAAAGGAATATTATGATCAGATGGGAGATAGGGGGGAAATCAAGAGTATTATAAATAAAGCATTGTTCTTATTTTTATGAAATACAAAACTAAAACATAGAATATAGTGGGTGGAGTTATACAATGATGTACAGTAGGTGGCGGTATGCACCTCTGAGTTTGTTGCGAACCGCCAGTAGAAGAAGAAGCAGCAGGACTGGCGCTAAGATGACTGACCAAGAAAGTACGGTACAAAGCCAGGTAAAACATTACATTAAAATTGTTTCGGAACATTGGTAGTTTTATTTTTTTAAATCACATAACAATCTAGTAGATAGACAATGTACACCTTTACTTTGTAAGTTTATTACCCCTGACTGAATACACTTGTACACACAGTATGAAACGGGTGTTTTTCCTGCTATTTAGTTGGAAACTGCTACATGGGTCTTCTTGAATTTTTAAATAAATAAGCTATCATCCACATCTTTTTTTCAATGACATACTGCTTTACAAATAAATGTAAAATTTTTATCACAGTTAAGTAGTAATTCATTTTCTGATTGTCATTGTTCAACTAAATTCTTGTTTATGTTTTATGTTTGTGCAGTTTTAAACTCTTTCAAGGTCTTTGATAGATTATTCTGCTTTATTCAAACCATATCTGTAAAATTCAAAATGTTCTACTCACACTTATACAAATCTAAATGAATAACAAGTATATTAATATGTGCTTAATTAAGTATAATCTGTGTTCTGATATTTGCAGGAATCATTGCTGAGACATTTAGTGGAACGTCTTCTATCCAGAATTAATGAAGTTTTAGATCGGCCACATTTGGATTTAGACTATTTTCATTACGTAATAAATCAGGAGGTGTTTGTTTTTACATCAGCATCAGCTGTTCTTGATGTACCTGTGGATGTTAAGGAATGTATTTTAAACCTTCAAGAAAAAATTTGTGCCACCCTTTCTCAGGCAGAACCTTGTGTTCTTGTCACAGAAGTGACCAGTGGACGAGGGAAACCCAAGTTGGCAGTTTCTGAAGACCTGCTGGCCCATCTGATTGGCATGGCCCTACCAGTGTCATGCATTGCAAACTTGCTGGAAGTCAGCATATCTACTGTTTTCAGACGCATGCATGAACTAGGATTGTCCACAAGATCTTCATTCACCTGCTTATCTGACAGTGAGCTTGACATTGCTGTACGGTCAATAAAACATAGACTGCCAAATGCAGGATATAGGATGGTTAAAGGCTGTTTACAAGCAGATGGACACAGAGTTCAGTGGGATTGGGTCACAGAGTCGATGCAGCTGGAGTTTTACAAAGAATGATGCAACTTGGGTGCATAGTCAGAAGGACATATTCTGTACCTCATCCTTTGTCCTTGGTGCATTTGGACACAAATCATAAGCTCATTAGGTAACTTGTTTTCTTTGTAACATGAATATTGCTTTCAATTGAAAATCAATCAATAAAGTGATGTTAATCTTTTTTTTGATAGGTACAACATAATCATCTTTGGGGCAATAGATGGGTTCTCCAGAAAGGTACACTATTACTGTGATATTTCTTTCTTTCTATGTTATCTGTTCCTAATTGGGTGCAAACATGTTTGCCTTTGTTTGTACAGATTATTTACCTGGAGCCTGCAACAAACAACAGATCAAGCACCGCTCTTACCTTCTTTCTAAGGGCAGTGGAAAACTATGGTTGGCCTTCCAGGTATTATAATAATACATGTCCAGAATGTCTACATCTGCTTCTCTGGCATGTGTAGGTTTATTCATATATATATGTGTTTGTAATGTCTTTCTCAATAGACAAGACATGTTTGTATATTTCTTGGTATACCATTACATGTCTTTTCAGAGTAAGAGGCGATGAAGGGGTTGAAAATGTGGCAATAGCTGAAACCATGTTCAGTGTAAAAGGAACAGGGAGAGGCAGTTTCATAGCTGGGAAAAGTGTACACAATCAAAGGTAATAATTTTATGTTTTATGATAAAATACCAATGCAGGCCTTAAGTGACCAATTTGCAAGATCTATTACTTAAAATGAAATTTGTCATTCTTATTTCTTGTCAGTGGCATAACATTATTGTCTCTTATTTAGAATTAAACATCTGTTTTAATAAAGTTTTTATAAACTTTATTAAAGAATTTAAAAAATGTCAATGCTTGACCATGAATTTATTTTAACTTGAGCCACTTGTCAGCACTTACAAGTAGGTTATACAACACCTCTAGTAAAACAAAACAAAAACTGTTAGACTTAAAATAATTTTACATGAAATTGATGGAACTATCAAAATCAAAAAAACTTATTTTGTTAACACAAAACCTGCAGTAAATAAAAATATAAACACCAAAAGTATTAAAACATATATAACAAAACTCATAATACTTTGATCAAATAGGGCAAAGTCACACGTTATGAAAGCTGGTCTAATATGCTATTTTACAAGAAGTGTTGGGGCACACCAACAAATAAATGGATTCAGTCATGGATCACTTCCATGACTGCAGGTATATCAAGTTCAGTGTAGAAAAACATGACCGGCCTTGCACAGAGTCCTGGCCTGAACCTTATAGAACACCTTTGGGATGACCTAGAGCAGAGTCAGGTTTTCTCATCTAACTATGAACTCACTAGGATCTAAACTTACTAACTGTGATCTGAGTGTCATTGGGAGGTTTTTTTTTTTTTTTACCTTTGAAAAGAACGGATTTGTGCACTTGAAATGCCAACATTGCCTTCTTTGTCTGAAGAACTACAGGGAAAAAATAGAATATATATGCAATAAGCACAGCACAAATTAAAATGCTATTGAATATAAAAGTTCATTTCAAATTCAAGCACCATATTCCACAGTCAGATGCATGTGTTTCAATTGTATCGATGTCGAATACACCTCTGCAGACTGGACACTCAGCAGTCTAAAATAGTAATATAGAATGTATAACACATAAGCTTACATGATTAATCAAAGCAAACAACAACAAGAAAGATGCGTTTCTCACCATCTTTGTCTGAGATTCTGTGCTTAATGGAGGCATGTCGTCTGGGTTGCAGCTTTCCTAAATCACACAATACCAAATAACTGTTAAATTACAGCAAATATTCACATACTGACAGCCAATAACTGACATGCACTCTCCGGGGAACTGTCCAGATCAATACTCTCATCTATGCAGCTCTTAATGTGAAAAGGAAGCTCTTGAAGTGGAACCATCTTCTTGCAGGTGGTGCATGGGGCTTTGGGCATGTTTTCAAATTATTTTGCTTCTGGTGGAAAGGGAGTGGTATCAATTTCCTCCAGTAAAGATGCTATGTACAGTGTACATTTTCCATTTCCACTGACTGCTTTTAGCTGCTGCCCACTATATCCATCAGAATCGGGAGGAATGACAACTAATTTTCGCTTCCCACCTCCACCTACAAATGTAAAAGGAGACAATCGTAAATATTTATTACTCGAGTCTATGCCACTTCACCTGGGGAAACTAGTTGCATAACACTGAATTTACACATTTGTGGTTTCTTAAAAGAACATAAAAAATAACATAAAATCCACCCATACCTGTAGACTTGTGTAACAGCCAGCCACCATTAATACTGCTAAGCCGTGGAAATGCATTGAGCAGAAAATCTGTCAGCTTGAACAAAACATTTTAGATATAGTTACTGAATGTTGTAAATACAGTAAAATAAAAAAATATATTTTTCATACATCTATTATTCCTGAATCTGAGGGTACAATTTGTCATTAATTTTAAATATCCAATTTATTTATACAATACACCATTATTAAACCCAAATTAACAAACCTTAAAAAAAAAAATACCTCGGAATGTGTGAAGCTTTCGTTTACTGTGAGAGACCTTTTCCCAAGACCAGCCAGTATGAGCTGGAGCTCTTCATCTCCTTTGGGTGTTTTTGAACGCTGTCTATCAAGTAAGAAAAAGTTAACCAGAAAACCTTTTTGCAGTCGTACATAGGGTGCGAAACGTCTTTTGCCTCCAGGAAAATACCTAAAATTGAATTTGATGAGAACCGAAATTAATATGGTATCAAATGACCAGAAGGATAAAGAAATGAAAGATCATAAGATATACACTTGATAAACAAGACTGTGGCTAAGGTGAAACATACCTAGCCATTTCTTGATGCACTGACTGTCCAGAGCCACTACCCTGAGGACATCTTATTAGTTGTCCAGACTGTGAACCTGTCCCCATTTGGGTTGTCTGTCCCTCAACACACTGTCTTGCATTTTCCTGTCTAACTGGCCTGACCGTCCCTGGAGAACTTAACCTTCTGTTCAACATCGACACCAGACTGTTTGCCGTGTTTAGAATATCCGCTAACTGGACCTAACAAAGAAGCCAATACAGTTACGAGGTTAGAAAAGCTACATGAAAACGGTTACTTATCCTATATATTTTGATATTAGCATATATTAGCGACATTAAGATATATATAACTGTGATAAAAATTGTACATTTATTTGTAAAGCAGTATGTCGTTGAAAAAATTATGTGGATGATAGCTTATTTATTTAAAAATTCAAGAAGACCCATGTAGCAGTTTCCAACTAAATAGCAGGAAAAACACCCGTTTCATACTGTGTGTACAAGTGTATTCAGTCAGCGGTAATAAACTTACAAAGTAAAGCTGTACATTGTCTATCTACTAGATTGTTATGTGATTTAAAAAATAAAACTACCAATGTTCCGAAACAATTTTAATGTAATGTTTTACCTGGCTTTGTACCGTACTTTCTTGGTCCGTCATCTTAGCGCCAGTCCAGCTGCTTCTTCTTCTTCTGCTGGCAGTTCGCAACAAATTCAGAGGTGCATACCGCCACCTACTGTACATCATTGTATAACTCCACCCACTATATTCTATGTTTTAATTTTGTATTTCATAAAAATAAGAACAATGCTTTATTTATAATACTCTTGATTTCCCCCCTATCTCCCCTCTGTTCCTAATATTCCTTTTAGACTGAATCATCTCCCATTACCCTTTTCCGTCATCCAAGGCCTAACTCTGTGCTCCACTAACCAGCCTGAGATCACGTGACTTGGTGTCACGTGATGTATGAGTGCTGTAGATTCGTATTCTCAAAGAAAAGAAATTGTATTCAGAAACTGTTCTAGCATGTTGTATTCATAAAGAATAAACCACAACTGTAAACTTGAAATTCGTGTTCGTAATTTCTTGAAGCAATACCTCTTTTGGATTTTACTTATGCACAACTATTGACTAATATGCACACATTTCCGTCTTTACATACACGTTTTTGACAGCGTTCTTACCCATAGTTGCACCTCCAAACTGACCCGCATGCGCATAAGAACAATAAGTGCGTTGTCAAGCGCAGCACAACAGTAGACACGGAGAAATAGGTGTTATGGTTTAAGTGCACAACCGAAGTCATTTATTGTCAGCAGGTGCTGTGTGGGAAACACATAAAAGGAGTGAAACTCTTTATTGTGCAGTTTTAGGGCGATCTGACTGTCAGTTCAGCACAACAAACTGTCTGGATGTGGAGACACAGCTAGCAACGGTGGGGCAGGGATGTTAACAACTTTACAGAGACCGAGTTTATTCAGAACTTCATGTTGAGGGCAACTTTTAATCATATCAGTGCCTCTCCTCTCAATTCCACAGGCAGAAGCCTTGATGCAATCCAGTGTATTGGACTGCAGCAGGGGCAGATCATCACATGCTTGGTAACCTCAATAGCATTTCAAAGTCCTCTGTTTGAACGGTTGTATAAGAATTTTACAATACAAACTACGTCCCACATGCAGATGATTCCTATGAACCTTTCAATTAGGCTTGAATAAAGTTTTATCTCTGTTTATTAACGAGCTTTAACGACTTGCTGTCTCTTTGTGCAGTTCTATTCTAGCCCCCCGTCTGTTTTGCTAACTGCTACCGTTTCCTGCTGGGCGGCGCAAGATTGTGACGAATACGACGGAAAGTGAAATCAAAGTCACATCTAAGCTGCCTTGGTCGTTCCCACTGGAGTCACATTCCAAAAGATCAGATACGACTTGGATTCAGGACCACATATGAATGTGGCTCAAATGTGACTTGGAAAAAGTCAGATATAGGCCAGATATGAGCGTTCACACTTGTTCTTAAAAGTCTGACCTGGTCACACATTTGCCTGCAGTGGAACTAGTTATTTGGTCTTGGGGTCATTCCCTTTTTTCATAGGGCCAGGTTGGTTTTTACTTAAATAAATGAAATCATATTTTCAAAATTGTATTTTGTAGTGACCTAAAGGACCTACTTCAGAGAGGGAGACAGGGAATTATTGAAGAATATACAGAAACAAAGTCAAGATAAGAGACAGCAAGGAGGTGTACAAGAAGAAGCTGGAGAGCAAGCTCCAGCAAAACAATATCAGAGATGTGTGGTCAGGGATGAAGAAGATCACAGGCTTCAAGCAGAAGGTAGATCAGACTGATGGATGTCTGGACAGAGCCAATGAACTGAACACATTCTTCAATAGGTTCAGTTCAGAAACAAGCTCAGCATCCTCCTCTCCTGCTCTCAGCCAAACAAACATCCCACCCTCCTTTGACCCACAGATTCTCTGTCACATCTCAGGTGAAGTCAGGTGAAGAGACAACTGGAGGGACTCAACCAGAATAAGGCTGCAGGTCCAGATTATGTCAGTCCCAGAGTCCTGAAGGTCTGTGAAAGGCAGCTCTGTGGGATTCTGCAGCACCTCTTCAACCTTAGCCTGACCCAGAAGGTTCCAGTGTTGTGGAAGACCTCCTGTCTTGTACCAGTACCAAAGAAAACTCACCCATCAGTCCTCAATGACTTTAGACCCGTTACCCTAACATCCCACATCATGAAGGTCCTAGAGAGACTCCTGTTGGCCCACCTGAGTAAGATAACAATAAACTATCAAGAGCCTCTTCAGTTTGCTTATCGGTGTGGAGCTGGAGTTGAAGATGCCATCATACACCTGCTTCAACAAACCCACTGTCATCTGAACAAAGCCAACAGCACCATGAGGACCATGTTATTTGATTTCTCCAGTGCATTTAACACAATTCAACCTTATTTATTTTGTCAGAAACTCCAGAAGACTCAGGTGGAGGCCTCAACGATCTCCTGGATCAAAGACTACCTGACAAACAGACCACAGTTTGTGAGACTGAAGGGTTGTGTGTCTAACCAGGTAGTCAGCAGCACAGGAGCACCACAGGGGACTGTACTCTCACCATTCCTTTTTACTCTGTACACCTCAGACTTCCAGTACAAGACAGACTCCTGTCATCTGCAGAAATACTCGGATGATTCTGCAGTCGTATGATGTATCAGAGATGGACAAGAAGATGAGTACAGGGAGCTGGTGGACTTAAAAAAGCTCAATAAGAAGGCAGACTGTTCTGGGGACTCATCTGAAACCTCTGGAGATCATTGTGCAAAGATTTCTTCATAAAATGAAGAAAATGGACAACTGTGAGCACCGTTTTCATGAGACTGTTGTACAACAATTTGTAAGGAGGCAAATACATTTTATAATTACTACATCATAACACTGTATGTAAGATTTAAAGGAAATGTCCTGGTTAGAGAACCCCAATGTCAGCACCAAATTATTGCCGTCCAGAGTAACTGATTGACTAATTGGTTTGCACCCTGCAGTGATCCAAAAATGCCTGCTTGTGTCTTGTCAGAGATCACCTTAAAATGTAAAAATCATTCAGACTTGTATTTCTTCAAAACAAATTTGATCTATTTAACTGATGGGACTGTAATGTCTTTGTGAATAAATATACCTGAGAATTATAAGCACAGCACTGAGCTTATACATACAAAGTAATGATTACTGGGCTAATTAATTAACCCTGTGGAATTCCATATTTAACTACTGTGAGCGAGGAGGATTCATTACTCACAGAAATAAAATGAAATCTATGAGATAAATATTATGAATTGTAATGCTATATTTCCAGCCATCAGTAATGTTTTGTATATATGAAGAAAATAATATTTCACTGTTTTCTTTCATTTCCCTAATGTTTAGTGTTGGCATACAGATATTGTTTTAGCAGTTGTTGTGTAAAGATTTATGCATTGGTGTTTTATGTTTCTCCAGGCAAAGTCACTGTGCCCAGGGCTACAAAAAGATACTACTACATCTAAACCTCATGTTAGGAATATTTTTGGTTCAGTCTAATGATACTTAAAATATGACAACAGAACTTGATTTTTACTCAACCTGTAAATGACTCTATGGCCTTTTCACTGGAGCATATGTGTCATTTTTACCACCTCAGGATTAAACCTGTCACTTACAGAACCAGCAAGGCTCCTCTCACAGGTATACACCTGAATATTTCACATTTTGATTCTGTTATATGAAACGGCCAGTAAAGAAACTTATCGTTTTCCTGTGTCCTGAAATGCACCCATGTGGAGCAATGACACAATGACTATTCTATTCTAAATGTAGTTTTGCCCTCTAATCCAGTTTTAACAAAGTCTTGGTTATTTCTTGTTTTTTTCTAAGATGAGGCTGAAGGCTGGTGTGCCTAAGATAAAAGCTGATGTCCAGCTGCTGGCAGCAAGATATAGGAGCTGGTGATCAGATGTGATATAATAAGCAGCAGAGCAGACAGCTTGGATGTGGAGCTTTTTGTACAATATAGTAAATAAAAGCCAGTTTAAAGGATAATTCAAGGAAACAAAAATACAAAGTAGGAAAATAGATGTAAATTTGGTGCTAGAAGAATGACTCATTGAAAACACTAATTTGACCTATTTTTCAGAGACACTTGTTTGTTAGAGGTTGTGCAGTAAATCGAGCCGTTTGCTAATAGTCCAACAATTTCTTTTGTTTTGTGAAAATTTTGCTGTTTGTGCTTAAAAATAAGACTCACTTGCCCCAAATTCTCTGACTGAGCCTGGAAAGCAGGTTGTTTGGGCCAAAGAAAAAAGGCATAAAAGGATTTTTCAACTGTATTTGCAGATGCAGTCTAGATGCTGAGTTGTGGAGCTGTTTTTATTGCAGTTGGACCTTTAGTTCTTGGTTTGCTCTTTTAAGTGACAGTGGAAATTCACAATCTTGCGTGTCAACACTTGTCATTTGTTTTGATTAGCTGCTTTGGAGTGATATCTTGCTGCTGGGTGGAAAAAAACCCCACTGCATTAAAGTAGAATAGAAGAAAAAGGTGATGGTTAATGGGCTAGTAAAACATAAAAAATGGGTAGATGTATTCCCCTTGTCTGTTGTGAGGATATATTTATGCAATATCCAAACATCACCAGTATACAACCTAAAATACCATTAGCAATCTGAAGAAACAACAGTAGCAGAAAAAGTTTACCTTTTTGGCATAGTTTTAGTCAAATCTTACATCTACAATTGTGTATAAAACTACTTGCATTTGACACCACACTAACAAAAACCTGGAAGCGCATTCTGAGTTAGATGAATAACACTTTAGTGAAAAATAGAATCTACATTGTTTAATAATAATAATCATATAGTAAGTCGTTTAAGCAAGCACATTGTATTTTTATTTCATTATATCTTAAATGGAATCAGGCCATAATTGGAATAGCTTTCCTAATTTTTAAAATTTTCTGTCTCCATATTTAGTGTGAACATATTCAGGGCTACATATCCAAATGTTTCCGGCTCCTGATTCTTATCATCCTCTATACTAATGTTTTACACTTTGCTAGTATTTTACTATAAAGACTTATCACTCTGTGACTTTAATGCAAGACCCACATGACCATCAGCTTTGAAGGTTTTAAAAGGTATTCACGTGATCATAGAGAAATGCAGTGGTTTGCAGCCCAACAAGAGGAATGTTTACATCTGATTTGAGAGATATAGAACAGAATAGAATATAATAGATTTGAGATATATAGAATAGAATAGAATAGAATAGAAATTCAGGTGTACCAGCAGCAAAGTGACAGGCAAAACTGAAGCTTGGTGATTCCCAAAGGTAAACTGAAATAAAAATAAGAATAAGACACTGTAATCAGTCAGCTACATCGTGTGTACAAATAGGGAGAAAACAGAAACACACAGCAGATCTAAAAAAAACAAAAAAACATCTAAAAATAGAAAAAAAGCTCATATTTACAGAACATTATATACATAATAATTAATAACTTAATAATTTCAATGGGGGTCACTGAAGTCGCCGGTCTGCCATCTTGGGTGTCTCCGTATTGTTTCACGCTTTTCTCAACATTGCAGAAGTGCATAGTTTTCCGACCACCGATAAGTATTTAGAGTCTTTACAGCCTCCTGATAAGATCATATACCTCAAGAAAATTGCGGTCGTCAACAAGATGGATCCATTTGTACTGCCTGTTGGTTTGTTCAGTGCAAATCCAGATGATTGGCGGCACAACTATTTTTCATAGCCACAACATAGGCAAAAATCCATAATAAGTTCAATATTGCCTTTTTTAGGATAATTACATAATAATGTATACATTTACAGTATAACAATAAAGGTAAATTGCAGTCTAGGTCTAGCTGGTCAAGGTGCAGCTTACTGAAGTAGGTCACTGCGCTGAGTGCTCAGGATCAACTTATTAGCTCACAGTCTTGGCAGACTACTTTCCAGAATATTATTACAATACATGTGGGCAAACATTATTTACCTGTCACAAAATGTGCACTGGACACTCGGACGTGAGTGAGGTTCAATCTGTCCAAATCCGCCCTGGATATCCGATTCAGCCACAGTTATCGATGTTGTGTAGTCAGTGATTTCGTTTTCTCACACTGATTTTCTATCACGGCTGCCAGACGACGGAATGAATGTTGGTCTTGACCACCATGCGCAGCACAACTCACAATTAAGCAAGTTTTCCCCATAGTTAAATTGAATGGTCTGGAGTTTTGCTTCACTGCTCATGCTAAAACAACGAAAACAGGCTGCTACTGCCACCCAAGATGCTGATCACGAAGTGCGGTCATGTGACCTTGACGTCATGTGAAAACCCCTCATTGGTTAATTGGCATTAATAACTGAGAATTATTAACCAAAACCATGCTAAGTGTCTCTGTGTTATCAACCGTTTTACAGAATGATGTGAAACACCTTAGTTGACAGATAATCATTCTTACACAAAATAAACACAAATCCTGTCTCTTTATCCATGTAAAAATTTATTAAACAAATTGTTCCATTTTACACTCACTAGTCATGTCCAACAACTTTTCACCTAGCTGAAACATGCCCTATTCTAAAGAAAATGGGTAGATTAATAATCAAAAATAAGGATGCACACTGAGGATGGATAGAGATTAAACCAGCAGTTTATGGGCTGAGTGGGAATGGATCAAAGCTTTGGATGGACTTTGGAAAATAGAACCAAATTAATAAAACTGTGAAGCTTCCTCTTGTGCGTTGATGCATCCACGACCAGCAGCCGTCAGCTGACAGAACGGTAGAACCAGGTCAGCTCAGACAATGCCATAAAACTCTGAGACAATGGGATAGTTTGGGGGGTTGCAGCACGAGGCACAGATTGCAGCCTCGGCCTGCTTCAAAGTCCACTTTAACTCCAATTAATTCAGAAATCAGTTGATCCAAAAATACAGTGAACACACCGACATTCAAACTTTGCAGTGCGTACCCGCGCTTCACAGTCCACTGATATCAAACAGTAAGCAGAGCAGTTCATTAACATTTATGCACATACAAGTTAATATATTGGATTTATTGCATCCTACTTAATGTCGTCTTCTCTGTGGGAATGGGTGTAGGCGGGTGGGCTTAGTTCTAGGAATGAATGAAGTTGTGCGTCCACAGACTACTCTGAATGTTCAGCTTCTCCTCCTTTGCCCGGAAACGGGGGGAGGATATGATGAATCATTGGCAGTTAACTGAAACAAACAAGGAGCAAGATCCGTCTCCTGCTCACCGCTGTGGGTTTCTTCACTTGAGTAGCCATGCTGAAACAGGTCTCCGATTGGGATATAAATCTTACGGTCTTCTTACACCAGCATGATTTCCAGCTTCATCAAACTCTTCATGGAGTTGGCCAGTGTGGAGGAAGGGAGTAAACCCGCCGGCAAGCTTCTGTTTCTCTGAGGAGATCACGTCCTCTGCGTGTAACCGGTGAGGGTCCACACTGGAATAGCACCTAGCATTAGCTTCAGCGGCTATTTATAACCTCTGGTGATGTCAGAGCTGCAGTGCATGCTGCAAAGTGTAGTAGTACATTTACCTCAAACAATGGATAATGGCCCAACACAGTTCACCATGGGATTGAGACTAGGTGGTTCCTGGACTATTTTTCAGACAGTTTGGATCAGATGGTTGAAATTTGCACACATCAGGTGGTCCTACAGAATTATGACCACAACACAAATGGAAACTAGTTTTGAAATGGCTAAGACAGGCTAACTATAAAATATTGGAATGCTCCTAACCTCAACCCTTTAAAAATTATGAGCTTTGCTTAAGCACCAGGTCTGTGACAAAACCTACCATTACTGATTAGAAGAGTGGTCAAATACCCTGCCACAATTATGCCTGAGGGTTGTTGATGGCATTGGAAATTTTTTGGTTTCTGTGCAGTCTTCTAAGGGCCATTTATCTAAATTGTATTCATTAAAGTGGTTTGTTCTATCATATTGTCTCTGTGAAAAAGGCTTAGGGTTATTTTTCCTTTCCAAATAAATTATTAAAGGCCCAAAATTAATGAGATGAATACAAATGATTGTTTGTAAAGTGTATTTTACAGCTAGAGATCTTAGTTTAGCTAAAACAAATTGCATTATGTTTAATATATACTCACAAAAACCTAATCTGTATACTCACATTAATATCATTTCAATTCAATTCAATTCAAAGATACTTTATTGATCCCCAAGGGGAAATTAGAATTCCAGTACAACCCAGTACAACAGACATCATGACAGAAGACAAGGGGGGACGGGTCACCGAGGCTTTGCTTTGCTGCCCACTCACAGGCGCTGCCCTTGCTAGATGAGAAAAGAGACCACATTAGGTAAGTAGAGGGAAAAAAATCATATTTCACACTTTATCCTTAGCAGGATACAGTTTGAGATTGCAAATAACCTCAGCACAAAGAAGCAACAAGTTTACAAAACAACATCATGCTGGGAACGGTGAAGGTGGTATGAGGGGGTACATATGTTTATCTTGAGCATGTGTGTGTGTGCAAGTGAGTGTGTGCAAGTAAGTCCATGAAGCATTGTCACAGAGGCCATTGTCCTTGATGGTACGTTGGAATGTTCATCAACCGGCCACAAAGTTCTGAGCAGGTCCACAGATGTCCTCAGGGAAGGGAGGGAGCAGAGGGAGCACAGCGTCATGTTTACATAACTTCCAGAAGAAGTTGAAGATAGCCAGCCATCAAGGATGTGCAGGGGAGCCAGATTCAGAAAAACAACAATTATTTGGGTTAGGCTGACTCTTAATTTTCCGTCAGCCTTGAGAGTCTCGCTGGTGCTTCTCAAAGGCGAATCCAAACAGCCAAATTCCAGGTCTTTCGCCAGATCCGAGCGAACAACTTTCTCCAAGATTTATCCCATTTCACCCCTGAGTCCAGGAACCGCAACCTGCCTGCGATCCTGTATAAGGATCACATCCAGTCTGCGATTCAGCTCACGTAACATCTCAGTCTGAGTGCTGATCGCTCTGAAGATCCCATCACACATGCCAGGCAGCCTCACAATTGCCAGAACAGCTGCTGACATTCTCCGAATTTCTCGATATGCCAGGTAACCGCTGACTCCAAAAAGCAGAAATCCTGATAACAAACATCCAATTATATACACATCTTCCACATCCTCGACTGACATTATCGACAAACACACAATCCTCCACTTCTGCCAGGAGTCCAATGTATATCCAGAGAAAAACGTCCCGTTCGGACAAGTTGGGCTCTCCTTCACCCTGTCTTCTCCTCGAGAAAATTTGATCAATTGCATTGAGAGACCAGCTGACCAAATCCATAACTAAGAATTTGGAAGATATGCAAGAAGAGGCTCCAAAAAGAAGACAAGACACAGAGCTGAAGCAGGGCAGATATGGGAGAGGGTGGGAGACAGAGAAAAGCGTCCTCCTCCACTGAGAGCAGAAAGAAAAGGAAAAAAAAGGCTATGAAAAAAATCACAGCTTTGTCAAGTAAAGTCTCAAAAGTAAAATTCTATTTTCAGAATTTCAACATTGCCCCAGTACCCCAGCACTAATCTAAAAAACATTCTCAGTGGGGAATAAGTGTATTTTAGTTAACATGACTGACTCCTACAGATTTAGGTGAGCTAAGTACAGGTTATTGGGGAAAAGCATAAAGCATTCTGTATTCAATGTTGCTAACTCACGAAAATACGTTTTTAAACTTTTGAGAAATTCAATTTTAGGATATTTCAATTCAATTCAGTTTATTTATATAGCGCCAATTCACAACACATGTTGTCTCAAGGCATTTCAAAAAAGTCAGGTACATACATTCCTATTAATCCTAACCATTGAACAGTGCAGTCAGATTCAGTTATTTATTCAAATTGGATAAAAAGTTTTTCTGTCTAAGGAAACCCAGCAGATTGCATCCAGTCAGTGACTTGCAGCAATCACTCCTCCCAGATGAGCATGTAGAGACAATGGACAGTGACTGGCATTGACTTTGCAGCAATCCCTCATACTGAGCATGCATGTAGTGACAGTGGAGAGGAAAAACTCCCTTTTAACAGGAAGAAACCTCCAGCAGAACCAGGCTCAGTGTGAGCGGCCATTTGCCACGACCGACTGGGGGTTTGAGAAAACAGAGCAGAGACACAAAGAGAACAAAGAAGCACTGATCCAGGAGTATGTTCAATGGGAAGGAAAAGTAAATGTTAATGGATGTAGCTCCTTTAGACGTTTCACCTAGAAAGAAAGAACAGATAAACTCTGACCCAGTTTTCAAGGTTAGAGTCTGAAAATGAGCACATATAATTAATTACAGTTAAGCTCAGTCAATCGCCATGTCTAGGAGAGAGAAAGGGTTAAACACTAAAAGACAGGGCCATGTGGATCATTGGTAGAGGGTGAGCATTAAGTTGTTGCCAGCAGAAGCTTGGACGATGCCCCTCTCCAGAAAGGTGTCACAGGTAGACACAGAGTCAGGCCAGGTGTAGCTTCTAGGAAGACAAAAAGAGAGAGAACAAAGTTAAAAGCTGAAATAACAGCAAATAATGCAGAATTAGAGAGTAGTGTGAGAATGTAGCGAATAGGGTGAAAGTGGTCATTATGTCCTCCAGCAGCCTAAGCCATTTTTACAACTTTCACATTCATGTTTTATGTAAAAGAATAAATATTTAATATTTTACTGTACAGTTTTGGAGAAATATCTTGTCAAAATACCCCAAAATGCTCAACCATTATATGCATTTGTCCCACTTTCAGGAATTTATTTATCCAAAAACAAGAGAGGTGACAACACAATCTCTTCAGATTATATTAGAGGGTCATCTATATTATAACCAGAATTAGTATTTCATAATTTCACTGTAGGTTTCTGGAGAAATACACAACTACCCCAACAACGTACCACAAACGCTTCTATTTGGTGAGGTCGATGAGGTTCTGGGAAGTGGTTGGGACAGCTTAAAATGCAAGAGCATCCAGATCTCCTCTGACCTCTCCTGGACCGAAACGCCCCTCGCCTGTTGAAGAAGGTACAACAACAGCTCTTCTTCATCTCCTCAGCTGCTTACAGATGTCTGCAGGGCCACGGTGGAAAGCACTCTGTGTCTCAGCATGACAGTGTGGTGTGGGAATCAGAATCTGAATCAGAATCAGCTTTATTGCCAAGTTCGTGCATACAAACAAGGAATTTGCCTCCGGTACACTTTGCTCTTTTGTTCTGTTTTTGCATTACAGAATATACAAATTTACTATTTACAATGTACAATATACACATATCTAATAAAAAAGGTGCATTTGCAACATCTGTATGCTGTTGTTCTGTACTCTATTGAATGTTCATCAGAGAAACAGCCTGGGGGAAGAAACTGTCTCTGTGGCAGCTGGTTTTAGTGAACAGTGCTCTGTAGCGGCGGCCTGAAGGTAAAACTCTAAACAGTTTATGTGCAGGGTGTGTGGGGTCTGCAGAGATTTTGGCAGCTCTTTTCTTGACCCTAGACCTGTATAAGTCCTGGATGGAGGGAAGGTCAGCACTGATTATTCTCTCTGCATTCCTGATTATTTGTTGCAGTCTGGATCTGTCCTGTTTTGTGGATGAGCCAAACCACACTGAGATGGATGAAGACAGGACAGACTGAATGATGGCAGTGGAGAAGATGACCAATAACTCCTGTGGAAGGTTGAACTTCTTGAGTTGCCTCAGGAAGTACACTCTCTGCTGGGCCTTCTTTAGAATTGCACAGGACAGGAAGGAAGTATCACGGGTTGTGAGGACAACACACAGGATTATGGGATGCCATCTGCCCAACATGGATTCTGTTTTATACTACACTTGGGGTAGTTGTGTATTTCTCCAAACTTTAACAATAAAATTATGAAATACTAATTCTGGTTATAATATAGATGACCCTCTAATATAATCTGAAGAGATTGTGTTGTCACCTCTCTTGGTTTTGGAGAAATAAATTCCAAAATGTGGGACAAATGCATATAATGGTTGAGCATTTTGAAGTGTTTTGACAAGATATTTCTTCAAAACTGAACAGTAAAATATTAAATATAAAACATATATTAAAACATAAATGTGAAAGTTGTAAAAATGTAATTAATATAAATGTTCTTTAGGTTACTTTTCTGTTTTCCTCTTATTTTATCAACCATTGCCAGGATCGGGGTCCTTTCGGCTCCATTACCGTAATGCACCTTGTATGCGCGACGCTAATCTTTAAGAGAGAGCTAGTGTCGACTGGCGTGACCGCGTATTTCTGACTGTCGGCTCACTTGACCGCCGTTTTCTTCTGTACAGTTGATGTCTCCTCACTGAAGCGACGCTGCAAGCCCTGCAGTTCGAGCGGATGTTCAGAGGTGGGGGGGATCACAGTCTGCCGCTTTAGTCAGCGCTAACCAATAGGGAAACGTCTTACATCGTTCGTCTTTAGGCCCCGCCCAGGATGTTCATGTTCCCAGGACTCAAAATTTGTTGAGTTCAACCAAAAACAGAGTGTCAAAACCAAAAAAGCGAGACTCGTAACCAAAGATTTTTGACATGTGCAAAAAAAGTTTATGCTTTGCAAATAACTTTTTTCTCTTCGGGAGAAAAAATTTGTCATTTTAATAAAAAAAAGTTTTATCAAAGAATTTTTTTCTCCCCAAAATAAAATATTCCATTAAAAAAAAAAAAAAATCGTTACAACTCTGAAAGTTTTGATCACAACTTAATATTTTTTGATTGAGATTAGTTTTTTTTTTAATTCAAATTAGTTTTTTGTTTGATTGAATAATATTGAGACAAATTAACCTCCATAGATATCTCCCTCTGTCAGACTGATTATAACAATTGGAAAAGAGAAGGGGTCATACAGGTAGCAGAAATGGAGGGTGTGTTTGCACCTCAACCATAACTGAGCCGGTTTAGGCTAAACCTGACTCCCCCTTACTCCAAACAACAGGGAGGGAGGAAGGCTCCCTCCCTGGTAAACTAAGCTACTCTAACTATAAGCTTTATCAAAAAGGAAAATTTTAAGCCTAGCCTTAAAAGTAGACAGGGTGTCTGCCTCACGGACTAAAACCGGGAGCTGGTTCCACAGGAGAGGAGCCTGATAACTAAAAGATCTGCCTCCCATTCTACTTCTAGAGACTCTAGGAACCACCAGTAAACCTGCAGTCTGAGAACGAAGTGCTCTGTTATGAACATATGGAACAATCAGATCTCTGATGTATGATGGAGTTAGATCATTAAGGGCTTTATATGTGAGGAGGAGAATTTTAAATTCTATTCTGGATTTAACAGGGAGCCAATGAAAGGACGCTAAAATAGGAGAAATATGACCTATTTTCTTAATTTTCATCAGAACTCTTGCTGCAGCATTTTGAATCAGCTGAAGGCTTTTAACTGCATTTTGTGGACATCCTGATAGTAAAGAACTACAATAGTCCAGCCTTGAAGTAACAAATGCATGGACTAGTTTTTCAGCATCATTCCTGGACAGGATATTTCTAATTTTGGCAATGTTCCGGAGATGAAAGAAGGAAATCCTAGAAACCTGTTTAATATGGGATTTAAATGACATGTCCTGGTCAAAAATAACACCAAGGTTTTTTACTTTATTACCAGAGGTCAATTTAATGCCATCCAGGTTAAGTGATTGACTAAGCAGTTTATTTTTTAAAGACTCCGGTCCAAAGACGACAACTTCTGTCTTGTCTGAATTTAGAAGCAAAAAATTTAAAGTCATCCAAGTTTTTATATCTTCAAGACATGCTGGTAGTCTATCTAACTGGTTGGGTTCATCAGGATTTATGGATAAGTAAAACTGAATATCATCAGCGTAACAGTGAAAATTTATCCTATGCTGCCTGATACTTTGACCTATTGGAAGCATATATATAGTAAAGAGAATTGGCCCAAGTACTGAACCCTGTGGTACTCCACAATTAACCCTGGAGTTTAAAGATTTATCATTTACATGAACAAACTGGAATATGTCAGACAGACAAGATTTAAACCAGCCTAGCGCTGTTCCCCTGATCCCTACAGCATATTCCAGCCTTTCTAAGAGAATATTATGATCGACTGTATCAAATGCAGCACTGAGATCTAACAGAACCAGTACAGACACAAGTCCATTATCTGAGGCCATAAGAATATCATTAGTGACTTTCAGCAGAGCTGTTTCAGTGCTATGATGAGCTCTGAAGCCTGACCGAAACTCTTCAAACAAGTCATTGCTGTGTAAATGCTCACACATTTGATTAGCAACTATTTTCTCAAGAATTTTAGATAAGAATGGAAGATTGGTTATAGGTCTGTAATTTTTCAAGTCATCTCGATCAAGCGAATGTTTCTTAAGTAAAGGTTTAATTACAGCTAACTTAAAAGCCTGTGGTACATATCCATTTACTAAGGATAGGTTAATCATATCTAAAATGGGGCTGGTAATCAGAGGGAACACTTCCTTAAATAATTTGGTTGGGATTGGGTCTAACATACAAGTTGAAGGTTTAGATTAAGCTAATATCTCTGATAACTCAGGAAGCTTCACAGGATCAAAACAGTCCAAACACAAATAAGTCGGATGTAGAGCAACAATAGCTTTTATGAATAAAATTAAAACTACTGTTTTAATCTACTGTTTGCAGTGAAGCTAAAATATAAATTTCACAGCTTTACTCATAAATCTCCAAATAATTCCTTAGTTGAAGCATAAAAAAAAATGCTAAAATGTTAATTAAGGTATAATTACAGTATTTTTAAAAAGAAATCATTACAGAAACACTGCTCATCACATTAGTAGGACTGCTGTGCGATGAAATAATGTCATAACTGCTGATTACAATGACGCATTTTTGCAAGAGCATGAGGGGAAGCATGTGCCGGCTAGGTTTATAATCGTTCTGGGTGTCGTCTTGTGGGAACTGTTTGCTCCAGATGAAAATTGAGTTAAATCAATTTTCCATTTTCTTTCAGGACTTCACTTCAATCTGGTGTCAAGCTAATGACAGCATGAGCCGCTGGGACAGGAGTCATTCATCAGAGGCATTTAAAAGCTAACACAGTGCTGGTTCCTTTCTTGCTGCTCATTAGTTTAAACAAAATTACCTCTGAGGAGAGCTGCTTGCAGCTATCATGTTTTCTTCTATAAGGTGGAGGGTTCTTATTCCCCACAGGAGCCGAGGAGAATAAAATTAAAAATTACATAGAATATACAAGGATATATTGATGTCATTTATTCATTTATCTTATTTAAATAAAAATTTGTCTCTTTAAATTGAATGAAAAACAAAGTTGATGCAGTTTGTTTTTGCATTTTAAAAGGACCGATACAAAAGGATGGATGGATGGATGGATGGATGGATGGTAGTGAAACAGGTGATAAACAAAAAGATGAATGAAAAAGATGATGGGTACAACTATTTGATTATGGAACAAGTCTGAAATTATGAGCATCTTTCTATACTAATCCAGATCTGGAAAATAATTAGATTTTCCCGTCTAGAGAGTAAACCTGTTAATCTTTGAAATAGCCCTTTAAAGCTAATGAGTTGTCCTCATAAAGAAGAGTGTGTTATAAAGACTAGAGAAGTAGTAGGGTACTTTTTCAAAGGAAAATCTATTGTAATTTCAATCTCTCTTTTTAATCTCTCAACCTTTGGGTCAGGATTCAGGCAGCTCTGCTCTGCCATGTTAGCATTAGGTCTCTGCTTGACAGGCGAGGGCATTACACAAAATCTAAAATAAAATAAGTTCTCATTTAACCAAAACAAGAAGATTGGTTTGGCCACAAGTAATTGGGGAGTCAGTTATAATTTTATGACAGTTTTGTAGCTGCTTTATTTGGTTTGGGCTACACTGCAGCTCCAAGCGTGTAAACCAAGTCTGACAAGCTCCCATGTAGAGCAGAAAAAATTGCAGTAAGCTGCCCATCATTCCTCCTTCACTGCCTGGAACCTTCCGGATCACAGGGAGTTCAACATGAAGGAGCCCAATATAGAGATTAGCTCCCTGAGAAGTAAGTAACATTTACGGTTCTGAGCTTTGAAAGGAAAAGCACTGGTGGAATTGAAATTGAAGCTGCATATTCTTTACAGTGTAAAGCTTTTGCCAGTATTAAAAAATATATATATATCTCTGGACAGTGTAAAGCAGAGATTCATGTCTACAACAAATCTGAAGTGACATTTAGAAAATAAATTGTTTTAGGATTTAAAGTCAAATATCCTTAATTTAAACTGCTATTCGATAACATTTAAATTCAATTCAATTCAAAAATACTTTATTAATCCCAAAGGGAAATTAAATGTTGTTGTAGCTCATTATGAAGGTTTCTTCAAAGAGCCGTTGTAGATGCTGATGGCTGTGGGCAGGAAGCATCTCCTGTAGCGCTCCGTCTTACAGCAGATCTGAAGAAGCATCTGACTGAAGACACTCTGTTGTTGTAGGACAGTCTCATGAAGAGGATGCTCAGGGTTCTCCATAATGTTCTTCATTTTATGAAGAATCCGTCTTTCTACAATGATCTCCAGAGGTTCCAGAGGAGTTCCCAGAACAGAGCCAGCCTTCTTTATCAGCTTGTTGAGAGTTTTTAAGTCCCTGGCGCTGATGCTGCTTCCCCAGCAGATGATGGTAGAAGAGTTCACACTCTCCACAACAGACTTATGGAAAATATGTAGCATCTTGCTGCAAACACCAAACGACCTAAGCTTCCTTGATGTAAATGTAAGACTTTAATCAACAAGCTCTAATTTTCATGATACACTGAAGATATGATGCACATCATTACAACAGTATTTTATTTAATCTTTAGAAGAGTGGGGGCCTGTTATATAAGGAGGATTAGTGATTTTTAGAGATAAACTATTGTTTAGTTTTAGATTTTCAATCTGAAGAAGCTTGCTCAGCTCATAACTCCACCTATCACAGAGGCAACTGTTGCTGAAAATCACATGGCAGTAACTCAATGCTTTTAGGCACTTAGACATGAGGAAGACAACTTTCTGATGTCCAAATCGGACCTTGAAGTAGGTGAGTAATTGCTTCCAGGTTACTTTGAATTAGCATGGTTGGTGGGGTATTGGAGTATTTCAGAAGCTGGTGATCTACTGGGAGTTTCGCATACGGCCATTTTAAGGTATCATAACATTGTTTAAATACCACAGAGTATCTGGGTATTGGCCATTTCAACCTTTCTGACCACGATGTACCCATCTTCTGATGGAAACCTCCAGCAGGATAATGGTCCATGTCACAACCATCATCCTAAATTGGTAGCTTCAAGATGATAATGAGTTAACTGTACTTCAGTAGCTCTTAATCACCAAACCTCAATTCAGCAGAACATGTTTGCCAACATGGACTCATATTTCTGTGAAATGTTTCTGACACCTTGTTGATTCAACCTTCTTGGAGTTTTTGGGAGCGAGAAGATGTCTTATATGAGGACTAAATTGTCTCTCTACCTACATAAGATTACCAGTGTAACCTGGCGTCGTGTGACTGGAAGGAGTAGGCTGTCTAATCTGAACTAGTGTAGTTTTATTGTTGGACTTCTTTGCTAGACATGGTTTGTTCATACCAAACTCCATGTTTGAGTATTTTGAGGTTCCAGCATTCTGACGGGAGCACGGAAATATCCATGTCTTAAGCTGTCATTGTAGAGTCAGATGTAAGGTTGTAGAAGCCTGGTGTGGCAGTAATACCTAAAGTGTGTGGTAAACACATGAGATGAAGGGAATCAGTCTTAAAGAGTCCACCAAAGCTCTGTTTTAGTTGCGAAACTCTGGAAGAAACTGTCAGATAGTGATAGTTTAAACAGGCCCCACCTCTGGAGATTACAGAGGTAAAAAATTAAGTATGAGAGAGGTTCAGTGAGGCTTTGGAATCAGACTTTTGGTCATGGACCTCAGGTGCAGCAATCAGTGCTTTGCCAACATAATTTACAGTGGAAATACAGTCCTGTGATCTCAGTTGTGGAAGGAGCATTCTCACTCCAGTTGCTACGGGGTTCTGTCTTAGAAGAGAGGTTAAGAAACCTCTGCTGTGCTCATTTTCTACCAACTGAACTGTTTTACAGATATAAATTCAGCTCTAATTGTTTAAAGGTCAGTGTAGACTTTAATTGGCTAAAGTGAGACTGTATTTAGCTAAATGTATGTAAAACTAAGACTTTTTCCTTCAGTATACCCAAAACAGACAAAACATTGTTGCTAATTTAAGACTAAAGATGAATGTAACACAGAGCCAACACAGTTATATAAGATTACTCACATAAATGTCACCTTTTCCTGTTATAGCATGGTGAGGTCTTTAGTATGCCTAACTTGGTTTTCTGTATTCTATTTTGTGTAATTTCAGATACCTAATTATTTTCACTTTTGTTAAACCTTGGTTCTTTGTGTGTTTCTTTTGTTTTTTTGTCCTTACGAGTACAAACTTTATGTGTGCTTATTTTCTGTAAAACATCACAATCTGAACATCCAGCTCTTTGCTACTTTTCTGAACTTTCTGGGTTCTCCCCTGTTGTGATTATGAATACATTATTTAATATTAATACTTTAATATTTTGTTAAATTATATTTTGGTCTGTTAAGGGTTGTCCTGTGAATACCAGCCCAATAAGACGGTGGTATTAGAACAAAATCAAAAAGGGTGAGCCAAGCTCTGACATTATTGAACAGCAAAACTCTGTACACACATGGAATGAATTCACACAATTTCTTAAAATACAAGAATTTATTAACAAAAATAAGTCAACTCAAAGTCAAAAATATTTAAATCTACAAACTCTTTGCTATGCTAAAACAATCCAACTAAACTACCAAGCAGAATGAAAGAATAAGGAAGACTAATGGGCTATTTACAATATAAACAAGTTGATTAAAGATGGTTGAAAACCACGAAAAAAAGAGTGATGCAACATTACCATGCAATGTTTATGTTTAAGAACCAAGTATTATCTTGAAGAATCTGGAATTGAATTAAGTCAGTCTTGGAACTAACTTAGGCAATAGTTGGTATACCTTTAGACAACCATTCACAATGCAAGATCAGATAAAATATTATTTTAATCAAATAATATTTTAAAGAATGATTTGCTGAAGAAAACCAACCTTCTGGATGACCAATTCTCAACGGTGTTTAATTAGCTGTCTTTATTTATTAAAATAATATTTAAAGAAATAGTTTTAAGGAAATAGTAACATATTTGCTCTGTCCGCCGGCCAAATTGCACGTTACAGCTGTAGCCACGGTGATGCGGTCCCGTTGTCCTTCCTTCAGACCGGGAAAAACTGCTTCCCTCGGCGTTATACAGGTCCTTCTCAAAATATTAGCATATTGTGATAAAGTTCATTATTTTCCATAATGTCATGATGAAAATTTAACATTCATATATTTTAGATTCATTGCACACTAACTGAAATATTTCAGGTCTTTTATTGTCTTAATACGGGTGATTTTGGCATACAGCTCATGAAAACCCAAAATTCCTATCTCACAAAATTAGCATATCATTAAAAGGGTCTCTAAACGAGCTATGAATCTAATCATCTGAATCAACGAGTTAACTCTAAACACCTGCAAAAGATTCCTGAGGCCTTTAAAACTCCCAGCCTGGTTCATCACTCAAAACCCCAATCATGGGTAAGACTGCCGACCTGACTGCTGTCCAGAAGGCCACTATTGACACACTCAAGCAAGAGGGTAAGACACAGAAAGAAATTTCTGAACGAATAGGCTGTTCCCAGAGTGCTGTATCAAGGCACCTCAGTGGGACGTCTGTGGGAAGGAAAAAGTGTGGCAGAAAACGCTGCACAACGAGAAGAGGTGACCGGACCCTGAGGAAGATTGTGGAGAAGGGCCGATTCCAGACCTTGGGGGACCTGCGGAAGCAGTGGACTGAGTCTGGAGTAGGAATATTCAGAGCCACCGTGCACAGGCGTGTGCAGGAAATGGGCTACAGGTGCCGCGTTCCCCAGGTCAAGCCACTTTTGAACCAGAAACAGCGGCAGAAGTGCCTGACCTTGGCTACAGAGAAGCAGCACTGGACTGTTGCTCAGTGGTCCAAAGTACTTTTTTCGGATGAAAGCTAATTCTGCATGTCATTCTGAAATCAAGGTGCCAGAGTCTGGAGGAAGACTGGGGAGAAGGAAATGCCAAAATGCCAGAAGTCCAGTGTCAAGTACCCACAGTCAGTGATGGTCTTGGGTGCCGTGTCAGCTGCTGGTGTTGGTCCACTGTGTTTTATCAAGGGCAGGGTCAATGCAGCTAGCTATCAGGAGATTTTGGAGCACTTCATGCTTCCATCTGCTGAAAAGCTTTATGGAGATGAAGATTTCATTTTTCAGCAAGACCTGGCACCTGCTCATAGTGCCAAAACCACTGGTAAATGGTTTACTGACCATGGTATCACTGTGCTCAATTGGCCTGCCAACTCTCCTGACCTGAACCCCATAGAGAATCTGTGGGATATTGTGAAGAGAACGTTGAGAGACTCAAGACCCAACACTCTGGATGAGCTAAAGGCCGCTATCGAAGCATCCTGGCCCTCCATAAGACCTCAGCAGTGCCACAGGCTGATTGCCTCCATGCCACGCCGCATTGAAGCAGTCATTTCTGCAAAAGGATTCCCGACCAAGTATTGAGTGCATAACTGTACATGATTATTTGAAGGTTGACGTTTTTTGTAGTAAAAACACTTTTCTTTTATTGGTCGGATGAAATATGCTAATTTTGTGAGATAGGAATTTTGGGTTTTCATGAGCTGTATGCCACAATTATCCATATTAAGACAATAAAAGACCTGAAATATTTCAGTTAGTGTGCAATGAATCTAAAATATATGAATGTTAACTTTTCATCATGACATTATGGAAAATAATGAACTTTATCACAATATGCTAATATTTTGAGAAGGACCTGTAGAGACAGGGTCTCTGCTGGGAACTCTCTGGAACACAGTTTGCTTCTGTTGACCTCAGAGAGAAAAGTCAAGCAACGCTTGTACCTTAATTACCCCCGTTCATGAATAAATACCAGATACACAAACAGTAATTCCTTCCTACTTAACTTAGTGTATATGATCGTGTGATCGTATGACACTCTTGGATCCAGTTTGAAGAGTTATATCTATTTGCCCGCAAAGAGACATTGGCACGCTGTGTCCCTCTGTCCAGTTCCACTGGACCTGTGTGGAAGAGGTCCGTTTGTTGCAAAAGCGGGGTTTTTATTCAAACAGTGACGTCACAGGAAGTCCGTTGTTACCCCAGTTTCTGGCTGCGCTGGAAGTAGGTTAATGCGATTTATTTTGAAAGTTTCAGAAAAGTTCTTACTGGCCTTTCATGTTGTACCCAAGGATGGTGTCCCAACACCCCTTGTCAAAGGATTTCCCTTTGAATGAAATTTCACAGCACACATTAAGGTTAAATGTAATGGTCAACATGAATACATGCGCTCACAATGATGCAAACTGTAGATATGAAATGGTCAGAGATGTATTGAAGATTTTGTGCTGCTCTCTTAAAAGACAGACTGTCTTAAGAGAAAGTTTATGCATGGCAACAAGGATTGTGTTGCCATGTGATTCATATTACATATTTAAAAAATAACCTCCTATTGACTCTACAGAAAGTTGACAACCTCTGCAAGCTATGCCCCTCAGCATCCGCAGACCCTACTCGGCAATTCTTCCTATCCTACCACTTATTGGCTCAGTTGCTAATGTTCCCAATCCCTTCCACTTCATTATTATACCACTAACAGTTTACAGTGGAACATTGATTAGTTAGTCTAATTGCTCAAATGGACGTACTGTAAAAGTGGCATCTATCACAGTACCACCCTGAAAATTTAGTGAGCTTCTGTGAGCGGTTCCTTCTATTACAAATGATTGTAGAAGCAGCCTGCATGCCTAGAGGCTGAATTTAATACATCTTTGGTCATGGAAGTGATTGGAACACCTGAAATTAATGATTTGGATGGGTGATCCAATACATGCCCCTTTAGACGTTAAATAAAGTCAAAGGCAATTACAGTCTGCTGCCCAAAAAGACAGACTTTTGTGTTTTAATTAAGTTTAATTTTTAATTTTTAAGTTTAAGTTTGAATTTCGGAGCACTGAATGCATGCTTAGGACCCGTTTGTGTGTCTAGAGTTTCAACGACATCTATTAAACAAGGAATTGTAAAACTATTGTTTAATATTGGCTATTACAATTTACTTGCACTTTTTTGACTGTTATCTTTCTTTGCCATTATTCCAATTTCCTCACCACTTGATGTGAACTTTAATATCTCAGCTACCAAAAATATACATAAGATGCAGCATAATCAGTTTGAAATCATATGACAGACCGTATATATTATTTTGGCAAGCACTGGCACTTGAAATATGATATCCAACCAAATATTGGACCCTAGTAGCCTTTGCATTGCAATTTTGCAAGGACTGATATTGCAATACCAAATGTGATTCCAAACACACGCACGCACACACAAAGAGAGAAAGGCGCTGTATTATTTTGACAACTAAACAAAAGACAAATTTAAGCAGGCCCTCGGCCATTATACTGGTCGACCATCTGGCAAGCTTATAGTTAAACAGAGAAATCAGACCATCCTGAAGACCACAAACAGTTACAAGTCAAGTTATTTTGCAGAAGTCGCTATGCTGCTAAGCCATAATTTCATCACTCATGACTCCACATTTAATATCAGTTATATATGTTTGTTTTTATTGCCACTGCGGCACAGCAGATCAACAAACCTGTGTGTATGAATCTGCAAAACTAGATGCTGTGGCAGCAAAGTCTTTTCCAATAAATAGCAGGAGCCATCTGTACCATTATGCTCCCAAAAACCATTGCTATGTTCTCTAAGAGCATCATTTTCACATAGAGTTTTTTTATGCACTTACTGGCTTTCTGGCTCAAAACCTTCAGTGTGAAATTATCACATTTTATATGGTTGCTAAGTTCTGGTGTAATGTGTATTAAACATTTCACAAACAGATGTGCCAGGATTTCAGTCAGATGTTAAAAAAGACTGACAAGATTTTGAAGAAAAATAACAAAAAAGGCCAAACCTGTGGATGATGAAATGCAGGATTTGTATGATTTAAAATATTTCCAGTTTATCAGTGCAACACAAAACAAAAATGTTATCCCATGACCCGGGAATTAATGTTAGAACAGATGTTGGCAGCGAAAGATCAAGTCAGGGATAAAGAATTTATGTTTTTTGCAGATTTTCAAAGGACATTATTTAATCTCACTGTATATTCTACCTCTTTATACAATCAAATAAAGGTTTTCAAAGGGGATTTTCCTTTGAACCTTACAGAAGATTGCATTTTGCTCAAAGAGAGATAGAAGTGTGTCTCTATAATAAACATTCAGCTAGAAGTAGTTGGTTATTAGACTGAAATTTGCAAACACTGCTGTAATCTGTTGTGTGGCAGCTTTTTGGGTACTCTGGTACAAAAAGAAACGCTTAATAGAGACATAAATACTACAGTATGGGCTGGAATGATCATTACTTTCCAATAGTGTCAGGTCAACTGTGTTCCTGCATTAAGTGGTATTGCTTTTAGATGATCACTGAAGCGGGCAGAACATGTGTAAGTCACAAATACAAAGTATGATCTGAAAGGGGCAGTGACTCAACACAGAGTGTCTCATCTCATCTTTTATCTGGATCTGTCTTTCAGTCATGATTCTTATCTTATGATTATATGTGACGATTAAATTGGAGATGTTTCCTGTTCATAAAGAAAAAGACCTTTGGTTTCTGTAATCAACATTGGGAGCGGATCCTTTCGGCCTTCAGTGGTGCTTGTTTTAGAGTTTATTGGCAGCGATTAAATCTTAAAGCTAGTTCTTGATTTTATGTAGTTGCATATAGGTATCGATAAAGGTTGAGAAATTTATAGATCTTTGCCTAATTTTAAAGTGTGAGCGCTGACAGTATCTCAGCAGGGCATTGCATTGTGTTAAGTTGCTTTCACACTGTACGCTGAGTCATTAAAAATGAGGAGGAAATAAAGATCATGTTATATAACATACAGTCCTGTCTTATCTTTGAAGAACGTGCGTTGCTTTTGGTTCGCTCCAATTTTGAATAGTGTATGTGTACTGGGATCAAGGTAGTGGAATTTACAGTGTTTTGTTTATACGTTTGCTGTCTCTTTTTATTTTTTTTCATATATAAGGATCAACTGAGTGGGAATAAAATTTTAACTCTATAATTGGCTCTCAAGTGGTCAGATAATAGTTAGCCATATTAGTCATAAAGTAGGTCATGATGTCAGTTTCTCTTTCAGTTTCAAGCATCTGGCATGACAGGTAAGTGAAGAGTCCACATAGAGTGGGATTAAGTAATGTTATTGTTTGGCCATTATGACTGTTTCTAAGAAGTGGGGAGTTAAAACCATGTAAAGTTGTCTTAAAAAAGAAAATTGATATTCATGTTGTACTGCAGCTTTATTTATTGCTTTATATTCTGAAAGGGAAGCAATTAGATTGACATTGTTTGTTTCCTTTTACCATTTGGTTTGTCACGCATTAAGCAATAGGTACACAGTAACCAGCAGTTCTTAACCTTAGTAACTTGCTTCAGGGTTTAGATATGTGCTTTAATGAATTATGCAATGCAATTTGTGTCTACATTTATGTTTGCATGGTTATGCCATTCTCTGCAGAAGGTCTAAAAAGTGCACCTGGGAGAAATAAAGAGATGCAGTTTAGTTGCTGAGAATGGCTGCTTAGAAAAAGATAGCTTTAGAATGTCATCTAGAATAAGGTATTCACTGCAACCACAACCCTAATCAGTAATTTCAATTACTTTATCACAAATAATTGCTCGTAATTCTTGTTACCTGTAAGTGAAAGCATTCAGTATGCATTAATATAATTGTACAGTTTCTGTGATAACTGTGCACTCAGTGTGTATAAAATCAGGTGGAATCTTAAATCTCTTATTACTATGCTAATCAATTATTAAACATAAAATAACCAGCATAAGTAGGCTTTAACTGACATTATCTATGCTGTTTTGGATTTTGTGAGTATTCCTGTTGAAACATTCTGGGCCAATTTAAATATGGGCGGGCACTATTTGCATATGAATGAACACTGTGAGTTACAATTAAAAAAATACTTTAAATACCACACTCTGGTAAAGGGGCTTTGCATTACATATACACAGCATCACAGCTGAATCCCTGACCTCCCTTAAAATCGAGCAACATACACTCTAGATGGGTTTGGCATGAAAAACAACATTAATAAATAAGTAGAGATTATGCCACATCTTGGTACAGTGTGTTGGACAATAACGCTGTGGGCATATTTTTCTTCCATAGGCCCTAGGAACTTTGTTAGAGTGAAAACACCAAGATATATTAAATATAAACCTGGCGATCTCTGCCAGAAAACTGAAAATGTGTTGTGATTGGGTTTTTTAGCACGGCAATGATCTACCACATATGACCAAATCAACACAGACATGGTTGACCAGACAGAGATCAATCTTCTTTCATGGCATCAGTTTCCCCAGATCTAAATCCTATAGAAAATCTGTTTGGTGAGCTGAAGAGAAGCAAGGGTAAGAGATGAACCAGGACTGTGCAAGATCCAGAGATTTTTTAAAAATTAAGACAGAAGAAGTATCTATTTTCTGTTTGTGGTTATACTCGCGGAGGGGGGTTGATGCATTTCTCTATTAGTCATTGGGTTAGGGGTGGGGTGCGGCCTGGACTGGTCATCACTGAATAAATGTTCTAAGCAAAACCAAGCATTGGGCTTTCCTTAATTTGTACAGTATTAGATTATGATGCTGCAATAAAAAAAAAATATTTATTTTAAGTCTTTTTATATTTCTTTACTGGAGGGAACTAATAGAATGTAGTATGAATGTTAATTGCATTGTAAACTCTGGGTTTTAGGCTTAAACGCTGTAAATGCTATGTTCCTATGGTTATTCAGAATACATTAAAATATAAATTAAACAACACCATCTTATGGGGAGTGGTGGCCTAGTGGTTAGAACAGGAGGTTTGCGTTCCAGAGGGGCTAGGTTTGTATCCCGCAGATTGCCACTCAGGGCAAGACCCTTAGCCCCAGATTGCTCCCCGGGCGCCGCATAATGGCAGCCCACTGCTCCCTATAAGGGATGGGTTAAATGCAGAGGACAAATTTCGTTGTAATGTACATGTGCAATGACCAATACAGATGATTATTATTATTATTAAATAATAAATGAAAAATTTGTGTTATTTACCAGTTTACTGAAATAAAATCCTTTCTCATAGACAGTTTTATTCATGTGGCACCCTTAATCCCGTCAGCAAGAAACTATTTGTGGAACATCCATGATTTAAAAGTCGACAGAAGCCTAATGAAGCCCCTGGGTCAGAACAAGTATGTCGTGGTTATAAACCAAGATGAATCATTGATTGCTCGATGGTCCTTGATGAAAACTCTAATGTTACCTTGTGGTCTGACGCTGCGCTGCAGATGAAGCCTGTTTTCTTTTCCTTTCAGCAGAGTTCCCTTGTGGCTGAGTAAAAATGTCACGATGCTTGTAGCACCAGTTGTGCAAAGCTCCCTGGAGCTGTGTGACCTATAAAAAAAAGAAGCTAATTTGAATGTCAAAATTATATTGGAGTGTGGTCACGTCAATCAAGTACACATGAGTATACAGTGACATATTGAAAAGATAAATAGATGCCACTGGCTTCACACATTTCTAAAAACAGTACCATGTGTACAATAAAGTGAAATAAATACAACAGATTAAAAAAAATTAAGACAAAAATAAAAATAAAATGCAATATGAAAATACTGAGTTGTGCAATTTGAGATACATGTGCTGATTTTTTTTTAGCAAAACAAACATGTAAGCAGTTTTGGTAATGTAAACAGATGTATATAGGTGGACAATCCTTATGTGTGTGTGTGTGGCTGGGGGATGGGGGGTTCACACTGTAAATCCAAAAGTCTTATTGCTGTTGGAAAAAAGATGTTGCAGACTCTGGATGTCCTGCAACAAGTGCAGCGGTATCGTTTGCCTGAGGGCAGAAGTCTGAACAGTCTGGTTGAGGTGGGTGGGATCTCCAATGGTTTTGGTGGCTTTTGACAGGTAGCGACTGTGGGCAATATCCTTAATTGGATTGAGGGGAATACCAGTGATCTTCTGAGCATCCTTCACCACTCTCTGCAGGGCCTTCCAATCTGAAGCAGGGCAGCTTTCAGTCCAGATGGAGATGCTCTCCACCGTGTCCCTATAGAATGTGGTGAGGATGGAAGGGGGAATATATACTTTCCTCAGCCGTCTCAGAGAGTGGAGCCTCTGCTGTGCTTTATTGGTCAGGGCTTATATGTGTTGGGACCAACTTACATCCTTAGAGATATGCACCCCTAGGATCTTGGTGCTCTGGACAATCTCCTTTTATGGAGAGACGAGTATGGATGTGCTGTTTCCTCCTAAAGTTAAAACTGACTTCCTTAGTTTTGTCAACATTCAGGTCCAAGTTGTTGTTGGTGCACCAGTTCAACAAATGTTCCATCTTCTCTCTCTACACAATTTTGTTGTTGTCCTGGATGGGATTCACAACTGGCATTTCATCTGCATACTTTATGATGTGACTGGTAGCTTGTGGTTTGTGGATCATCAGGGGGAACAGCAGTGGGCTTAACAACAGCAATGGGGTTAACACCATGGTGTTAACATTCTGGGACCTGTTGATGAGAGAGTCCAGGATCTAGTTGCACATGGGAGGACTCAAACCTAGATGGCCAAGTTTACCCACTGGGTGTTGGGGGATTATGGTGTTGTGCAAAATTGGTTAGCTGGAAGTCCATAACCTTGTTTAGCAGTTCCGCAGCAAATACTGTGACGTAATAGTTAAACAAATATAAATTCTCTATCATAAATAATAGGGAATACAGAACAGTGAACGAATTGAAAAATATGACCCAAACAGAGTAAAAAGATATCAATGCAGCACATGGAGAGACTAAATTCAACTTTTCTGCACTACTACAGACTCCAAGTACACAACAAAATGTATTTATAAGCTATTCATTCATTTCTATATCGCTTATTCCATAGTAGGTCACGGGGGGAGCTGGTGCCTATTTCCAGCAGTCTACGGGCGAGAGGCAGGATACACCCTGGACAGGTTGCCAATCCATCGCAGGGCACTTTTATAGCTTTTATTTATAAGCTACAAAGGTGGATTTTGCATGATATGTCCCCTTTAAGGCAGATGACATTGTTTGTTTCCTTTTACCATTTGGTTCGTCATGCATTAAGCCATAGGTACACAGTAACCAACAGTTCTTAACCTTAGTCACTATAAGCTTTAAATGGAGCCAAAGAATGTAGAAGCCAAGTCCAGGGTTCAATGTTATCTATATTTTATGGTGAAAATCAGACAACTGCTGTTGTATCTCACCATGCCCTCATCTCATTATGGTCACAGGGTGTTTTCCCCAAATCAGACCAGATCATTGTTGGACACTGACTTTGTTCTGCATAGTACTTGCTTCAGGGTTTAGATATAATGTGCTTTAATGAATCATGCAATGCAATTTGTGTCTATATTTATGTTTGCATGGCTGTGGCATTCTCTACAGAAGGTCTAAAAAGGGCAGCTGGAAGAAATAAAGATATGCCGTTTAGTTGCTGAGAATGGCTGCTTAGAAAAATATAGCTTTAGAATGTCCTTAAGAATAAGGTATTCACTGCAACCACAACCCTAATCAGTAATTTCAGTTACTTTATCAGAAATAATTGTTCCTAATTCTTACCTGTAAGTGAAAGCATTCGGTATGCATTAATATAATTGTACAGTTTTTTGTGATAACTGTGCACTCAATGTGTATAAAATCAGGGGGGAACTTAAATCTCTTATTACTATGCTAATCAATTATTAAACATAAAATAACCAGCACAGGTAGACTTAAACTGACGATATGTATGTCTCCTTTAAGGCACATGACAGTGGGTTTTTTTGTAACCGGTATGATGGTGGCTCTCTTGTAGCAGGAGGGCATGGCTGCCTGGCTCAGTGAGATGCTGAATATGTCCATGAGTAGATACATGAGTGGTCTGCACATTCCTTAGGTGCCCACCCTGGTATATCTGGGATCAGTGTACTTCAGATAGATCCAGACAAAGAACCTGATCATCCTGGTGCTGATGGGCTATAATGGTGGGTGTGTTGTTTAATGCATCGAACAGTGTAAAATTGTTGTTTAGGTTACTGAGGAAATCTGTTTTTTGTCACACTGATGGGGATGGGGTTTGTAGTCTGTTACTGACTTTATGCCTTGCTAGAGTTGCCGGGTGTCCTTGGAGTCTTGGAACTGCCTTTGTATTTTATTGCCTAATGCTCACATGACATCTATGATGGCTCAGTTCCGGTTAGGTCTTGCTGACCTGAGAGCTGCCTCATCTGGAAGGCTATGGTCTAGGAAGGTTACACCCAGAGTTGCAAAATCCACATATCAATGGTAATGAGGGACACCTTTCTTCATGTTGGGTTCATTAAAATTTCCAGCAACACTGACTACTCCATTAGGATGTGACTGAAGTTCACTGATGTTGTGGTACAGAGTGTTATATGTCTGCAGAGGGAGGTTTGTGCATCACATTCAATTATTACATCAGTAATCAGCAAAAGTAAAAAAGGTGACATTTGACATTCAGAAATTCAATGTCTGGAGAGCAGTAGCTAGAAACTACATTTAGCCACTACTTGGTGAAGAGCAGAATGCACCAGTCTCAGATAAACCAGCTTCCAGGGAGCGTACGCTGGCAAGCAGAATCAATGAAAGAAGGAAAACAGTGCGCACAACTCCAAAGTAGAAAAAAAAGGGAAGGATTAATGGATGCACAGTTTTGACAGAGCTCAAAAAAGTCAGCTATCAATCACTTGTCTAGTGAACCCACCAAAGGCCATAGTTTTAAAAGGCCTCCTATTTTTGTCAACAAGTGAGCCAGGAATTTAGGAAATTTCTTATGTAACCCAGGTTATTTTCTTAGTCAACTTTCTGAGCCCCCTGAAGGCCTCACGGGTAAAATAAAACTCAAGTTGATGCAGCTCTCTAAATTTCCTTAAACGCCTCACCAATACTGCAGAAGAAGTCTACCCCATGTTACTGCACTGCGTTGTGGGAGGAAAAGTTTACAACTTCGAAAAATTGCTGAACAGAGCATAGACACACTGGTTGTGCACTTTGTACTTCTAAATAGTATAGAGGCGCGTTGGGTTGCACTGACAAACGGAGGCACGTCGGTTGTGTACTGATGGACATAGATGCTTGTCCGGAAAAAAACGCAGAGCAGACGTTAGCACTGATTAGGTTGAAGTTACCCTCTGGTGAGTTTTAACCTAAAGTATCTTGGAGGGTGTTAGTGGGACATGTTTAATTAGCTACCTGTTCTTCTAGATTCCACTTGTGAAGTATATTCTGCCGTGTGAAAATTTGTAATCAGTTGAGCTGCTACCAGTGGTGTAGCTACAGATGAGCCATGCGGCTGCTCATCCTGCAGACCTGACTGTTAATGTTTTGTAAAAAAAAAACAACCCACAGATCCGAGCCATTGTGTGTGCTTGGATTGATTTAATTTGAAGAAAATGGGCCATGTAATTGTACTTTCATGTCTTAGTTTAGAGAATAGCCATGTTATTTTAAAATGATCTGCAGTTAGTGTACCGTTTATTTTATAAATATATCAAAAAGGGATGTTAAAGAATGTAATTGTAAAAGAAAAATGAGTGTAACTGTACCGCACATTTGGGTGCAGGCTTTTTCCTTTTGGGTTATTGCTCCATAGAAGCGTTTTCATCCATGGACATCTAGGATCTACCATGCCCTGGACTGACACCATTGATTGGTTCTTCCATATCTGGATATGGGTTCTACAAGATGCGTTCTGCCGAGGGATGTTGTTGGAACAGATTCAAGGAATTGCGATGGTTATAAGGACCTTAGTTTTCCAGGTTTTAAGAACTGCCTTATTTTTTATCTTTTTGCATATTTATTTATTTATTTTTTTTGTGGAGGGGAAACTCCACCATTCATGGAACTGGGAAGACACAAAAAACTGAAGAGTGCAAGTGTGTTTGTTATTTGACCCCTTTTCAGAGAATATTGTAAAAACAAAATCTAAACTGTGAAGGCTGAAATGCAATTTTTCTTTACAGAGAATGTCTTATTTTGCATGTAATTTGTCAGTATATTGAAGTACCTTTGCAAATATTTTTAATACATTAATGTTTTTTCCTAAAAGGGTGTAAGGTGTGTTTCTTGTGGGTTGGAGGTTTCTAAGCTCTTGCCAAGAGCAGCTACTACCAATCTCCTTACCAGAACCAAGTGATTGATAACCTGTAGATTAGGAGCAAGATTTCTAAATATAACTGGTAGTTTTCAATGAATATGATTCTCTGAAGCAGTTAACTAAGTTCTTATACAAGTAAGGTCTAACAGGTTAAATCCTAGAACATACTAAAGACTATACGGGTTACACTTAGTTAGAGCAGACTGTTATATTCCTCCTACTCATTTTGTTCCTCAACTACGAGGTGATCATTTCCTCTGTTCTAGCTGTGCTCAGTGAAATGCTTTGATCCAAAGGAAAGTGTTCCTACATCCTCATATAGACAAAACGTTTTCTATTTCACACAGGATTACTTGCCAGACTAATTGTGTTATATATCTACTGAAATGTCCATGTGGCCTTGTTTATATAGGTAAAACTAAAAGAGAGTTAAAAATTAGGATTTCTGAACATAAAAGTAATATTTGTAATAAAGATGAGAGATCACTTGTTGCTAGACATTTCATGACAGTCGGCCATGATATCTGTTCATTGAAATTTCAAGCCATTGAAGTGGTGCCTACAGCTAAAAGAAGAGGTGATAGAGATAAACCTCTGCTACAAAGAGAAGCATTTTGGATCCACTCCTTACAGACAGTAAACCTAAAGGGATTTAATGAAGAACTTGTGTTTAACTGTTTTCTCTGAATTTGATGATTTTGTGTACTTCTTTGAATCTTTATATGTTAATATTTGTATAGTATGTTTTGTTCTTCAGTGCCACTGATTGAACTGGCAGTGTCCACACAGATGTTTCTTTTTATGGCTGATTGCCAAGTTTGCCTCTGATTCACTTAGATGCTTTCCAACCTCCATTAAGATACATTGATTGTCTTGGATCTGTAACAAGCTGACAACGGCATGTAACCGAAACACGTCCTTTCATTTCTGCCCAAATTCAATTTGAAGAATTTCTTGGAGTGCTGGTTATGCCGATTTTTTTTTTTGGGGGGGGGGGATCACTGGTAGAGCTGCTCTGTGGGGTTAGGTTTAATCTTAGCTAGCCCTTCTCCACACTTGCCATGCTTCTGCTTCGTTTCTCGCCGGTCCCATCTACTTCTGTGGTGGGGAGCGCTGATAGGGGGCTCTGCTGGTCATACTGCTTTGTGTGCATAGCAGCCTGAGGGATTCCAATAGTATTAAAGTATTTCAATGGACAGTTATATCCTTGCTTCCTGAGCGTAGGCAGAGCATGGTCAGGCCATCTCACCTTCATATTGTTGATTTTTTTTAAAGCTGCTATTTAAGTCAGTGTTTATTGCCGCATTGAGAGCCACAGCAGCCACAGCCAGCACAAGCTATAAATAGGGGTAATTTGAAATAAGTGAAAAAACCCCACAATTATTGATTTCTTTTATAGTCTTTCATGACTTACGCATTTAGCCAAACTGAACCCAGATTTTCTAACTTCTGTTAATTACCTAAGAGTTGATTCACTTCCTCTACTATGCATGTCATGCTCTAGCCTTTATTACATTATGTGGTATAAGTATAAAACATTTACTTATATCTAGAAATGTGTGGAAAACAGAAACTAACAAAACCTTTTTAAAATCGTTTTTTTGTTGATGTTTTTCTTATTTATGCAGGAGACAATTTAAGTAGTTTGGACACCGGTTTAGGCTGCTTTCATGAGTAAATCTATAGAAGATTCTTCAAACATTTCCTATCAACAGGAGACTTTGGGGCAGACACAGGGTTTATTGGATTGCCTGCATTTCTTTCCCACAGATGAACATAAGGAAGTAGCTGAGGAGAAGCAGATTTTATGATTTCTGTTCAAACCGTTGCACCCTGCAACCTTATCCCTGATATGCCACAGAAGACAGATGGATGCATACTTCTTTTTTTATTTTCCCAAGAGTATTTATTTCTGTTTCCTTTTTACGATGCTTGTGAATGCTCTTTACATCTTCATTCAGAGTCCACAATAACCGCCATCTGCATCTATAACAGCTAAAATCACCTTCACGCAGTCACAGTGTAATGTAGCTTTTTGTATAATCAACAGTAAGAGAACACACAGTGACAGTTATCTGAATGAAAAAAGGAAAGGTCAGAATTTGGCGCCACAATAGGAAGTGCCATTTTTCTTCTTCTGTGTTGCTTTGTGCATCTTTGTCCCATTCTCCCCGTGTAAATATGCACAATTCTTATACAAAGGACGTTGTCTCTGGTTGATGTCAGATTTGCAATTAAATGACACTTCAACTGAGCCACATTTTGACATTTATATTGCTACCACGTTAGCACAAAAAGCTTATTTTTGGTCCTGTATAGGACATGACTTTTGCATACCTATCCATATATGACAGTATAATAAAACTCCTATAATTATATTATACCTTTCAGTTTAGTTGTGCCATCATCATCTGGCCACCTCAAACACCCTTCTGTCGTCATTTTAGTTCATTTTTAAAAGTGGAAAACAATTCTATTGAATCAGTATATTGTTTTTCAACAGTTTACAATGAGCTTTGTTAGAATGTCTTATTAAAGAAAAAGTCAGACAATCTAACTTTAAGAGAAAAGAAAATCAGGCACCATGACATGAGTCCATGAACAGTAGTTATCTCGGTATTTAGAAAATAACTCTGGTACCGTCCACATTAGAGAGCACCTTACAGATAACAACAAATAACTGGAAGAAAAAGTTCTGTACATCTATCTTATTTTAACTAGCTAATACTCAACATGCTTATCTACAGTGGATTTTTGGGAAGCATTTTGAAGATGGAAAACATACAGAAATGTATAAGAAAAACTAAAAAAATGCAGTAAATTTACTTTGACAAACGAAAAGAGGGAGGAAATGCATTAAAAAAATATTCAAATGACAATAAAAATTAAACAGTTTCCAATTATTATATATATTATTATATCTGTTATGTTTTTTAATATACAGTACAGACCACAAATTTGGACACACCTTCTCATTCAAAGAGTTGTCTTTATTTTTATGACTATGAATATTGTAGCTTCACACTGAAGGCATCAAAACTATGAATTAACACATGTGGAATTATATACTGAACAAAAAAGTGTGAAACAACTGGAAATATGTCTTATATTCTAGGTTCTTCAAAGTACCCACCTTTTTCTTTGATTACTGCTCCGCACACTCTTGGCATCCTGTTGATGAGCTTCAAGAGGTAGTCACCTGAAATGGTTTTCACTTCACAGGTGTGCCCTGTCAGGTTTAATAAGTGGGATTTCAAGCCTACACAGCTGATAGTCCTACTGTTAGAATTTGTATTATGGCAAGAAAAAAGCAGCTAAGTAAAGAAAAATGAGTGGCCATCATTACTTTAAGAAATGAAGGTCAGTCAGTCCAAACCATTGGGAAAACTTTGAAAGTGTCTCCAAGTGCAGTCGCAAAAACCATCAATCGCTACAAAGAAACTGGCTCACATGAGGACCGCCCCAGGAAAGGAAGACCAAGAGTCACCTCTGCTGCGGACGATACGTTCATCCGAGTCACCAGCCTCAGAAATCGCAGGTTAACAGCAGCTCAGATTAGAGAACAGGTCAATGCCACACAGAGTTCTAGCAGCAGACACATCTCTAGAACAACTGTTAAGAGGAGACTGTGTGAATCAGGTCTTCATGGTAAAATAGCTGCTAGGAAACCACTGCTGAGGACAGGCAACAAGCAGAAGAGACTTGTTTGGGCTAAAGAACACAAGGAATGGACATTAGACCAGTGGAAATCTGTTCTTTAGTCTGATGAGTTCAAGTTTGAGATCTTTGGTTCTAACCACCGTGTCTTTGTGCGCCGCTGAAGAGGTGAACGGATGGACTCTACATGCCTGGTTCCCACAGTGAAGCATGAAGGAGGAGGTGTGATGGTGTGGGGGTGCTTTGCTGGTGACACTGTTGGGGATTTATTCAAAATTGAAGGCATACTGAACCAGCATGGCTACCACAGCATCTTGCAGCGGCATGCTATTCCATCCGGTTTGCGTTTAGTTGGACCATCATTTATTTTTCAACAGGACAATGACCCCAAACACACCACCAGGCTGTGTAAGGGCTAATTGACCAAGGTGGAGAGTGATGGGGTGCTGCGCCAGATGACCTGGCCTCCACAGTCACCGGACCTGAACCCAATGGAGATGGTTTGGGGTGAGCTGGACCGCAGAGTGAAGGCAAAAGGGCCAACAAGTGCTAAGCATCTCTGGGAACTCCTTCAAGACTATTGGAAAACCATTTCAGGTGACTACCTCTTGAAGCTCATCAACTGAATGCCAAGAGTGTGCGTAGTAGTAATCAAAGCAAAAGGTGGATACTTTGAAGAACCTAGAATATTTTCAGTTGTTTCACACTTTTTTGTTCAGAATATAATTACAATAAACAGTTATCATTATTATAATTATTATAGTGTTACTGTTAGTAATTCTCTTGTGTCAAGGAGTGTTGCATAATTAAGTATATTTTCATGAATATATAATTTTATCAGAAAACATAATGATGTCAATATTGATAACAATATTGATTATCAGTATACAGACAAAAGGATTAGAATACATGTTATACTCTATAATAGTATAGTTAATTGGCATCCTGTGTTTGTCATGTTATAGCTTTTGTGTTTTCATTTCTTTTTTTCACGCCTTTTCTCTAACTTTTCTGCTGATGTCACCAATTCTTCTATTCTTCTAGCATTTCTTTCTTTCTTGAATGTGTCCTTACAATTCACTTTTTTTTAAATCTTTCCCTGTCTTTTTATTACTAGTGGACTAAACCTTTGTGCTGAAGAGTATTTCCCTGGAGCTTTAATAAAGCAGTAAATAAGAAAGGTTTTCAGTAGCTGTAACAATAATAATATATCTTACCTAAAGTCTTTAGCTTTATTTCCACTTCTGAGAAATGGTTTCACATAGGTAACAACTACACAACTAGTCCCTTTTTTCCTTTCCCTTTTTAGTCTTCTGATCTTTAGTTTTCTTTAGTAAAATTAAATCAACATAGCTTGATATATCTAATCTTGACAGAGAGATTTGGATAGTTTTTTCATTTGGCTCAACCAACATACTGAACTGCGTTGCTCAACCTATAAATATATTTTCCTTATAAATGTGGCATTATTTAATTGGAAAAAAACTGAACTTCCAATGTTGTAAGATTTATTACGAGGGAGATTTGTTACTACAACGAAAAAGACCTGGAGACTGTTTTATGGAGGACGATTAGTGGCTTACTGAGGTAACTTTGGGTTTTGCTTAGGATTTTGAGTGTAACAAAGCTTCTTATCTGGACCTGCCTCCATGGTAACTGCTACTGGCAACCTAACCTGCTCTCCATCAGGTTGAGTTTCCAGAGGAAGGATAAAAACACTGGATGCATCATCTGTCAATGTTTGGATGCCCTGAGATAAAATAAAATAAAGACAGATGACAAGAAATAAAGACATGACAAGAACATTGGTGTGTTAACATTTCCTTTTCTCTCCTCCTCACTGAGTTACATCTGACTATGTAACTGAAACTTTGTGTAACTGAAACAGAGACAGGCTAAGTCTATCAAGGAGAGTTAAAGTTTACTAAGGCTCCCAATGCAATTTGACTGAGATTACACTTTTTTGCAAAAATAATTGGGCTTGCTGTACAAAACTACAAGACACAGCCATGATTGAAGTGAAAGGTGGTTGTAGCATTGTCTCCAAGAGGCTGAATTCAGATGCCTGCCATTATCACGATTATTATTTGGGAAAAATTTAAAATCATGTATTCTTTGCCTTCCACTTCACATATAATCAGATACATGTAAGTTTGCCATTGTAAAATTGCAAAATGTGAAAAAGCTCAGTGGGTAGGAATATTTTTGCGAGGCACTGTGTAGATTTATATTTCTAATTTCAGTAGTTCAGCCATCTATAGAAGAAATCTCAACATCTTGAGTTATTTTATGTCCTTTTCAGAAAAAAAGCAGTCAGTAAATCATCTTGCTCTGCATTTTTGTCCTATATTTCATATAAGCATGTATTTGCACTGTGGGAGTAATGAGATTGGGAAAAAAAAGAAAGAATAAGATTTGATGAAATAGGCCTTACAAGATGACCGATAGAGCCTGGCCAGTGAATGAATGTGCAAGTCAATATTACAAAAAACAGCATCAGCGTGTATGATGCATGAAGAATTTTCAGTGAAGGAAATAAACAGAAGGCATTTAAAAATGGTGTTGCTGTTGTTCACCAGTTTGTTCACCTCAGGTTTTTAAGCAGTAATTTTTCTCTAAATACAATTAAATAGTTTTGTTAGAATAAATTTAATATCACCTCTAGGCTTTATTATGCAGTAGAATGAGAACACAAACCAATGTATTACTTAGACCTTTTTATTTGTTTAAATATCTGATAAATTAATCAATTATAATTCATTACTGTGATGCTTTTGAATTCAATAAAATACAAGTTTGTCCTGAATGGCCCCATGCAATAAAATTGGTATGATGTTTCCTTTTGTCTGCAGAATTAAAGACTGAGATGCATTCCCTTCTATGTGTAAAAAATACATGAGAATAATCTGAACATATTAAAAATTTTATTTCTCCATAAAATGTTAATTTATTTCACCATGTGAGAAAAGCAATGCAGTTTTTTAGGTTCTGTTAAAAAGCGAATGAAGTTAATTATTTAAACTCAATACTTTTTAGAGGTGTTTTAATTCTTTCCACCCCCCCAAGGTTCTGTCAATTACAACTTATGCCTGGTTCACATGGCAGGATTTGTATGCCAATTTTTGATCCGATCTTCCCCTTCAGTCATGCCCCGATCATCATGACCCTTTTTATGAGATATTCCTGCTGTGTGTTAAAAGTGATCTACTCTGCTTGGAAGGACGTCTGGACTGCTCCGACCTCAAATTTGTTTATATTCAACGTGTTGGATTGTGTTGGCCCGATATCTTGTCATGTGGGGTGTTCCCTGTGGACAAATGAGCACGCAGCCTGTTGAACATGACCTGCAGCCAATCAGAAAGCAATGTGATGGAAATATGGGAGTGTTGGGCTGGACATGTGGCTGGACACCACATACTGTAGGACCAAACCTGGTATATCTACGATTATTTGTCGTCATGTGTGGGGTCTCTCAGGCATTGAAAATCAGCCAATAATTTTAAAATCTTGCCGTTTGAGACAGGCATTAGTTGTGGAGGGAAATGACTAAGCAGGGATTCCCAGCTTTCCCTCTTCCTACAACTAGTGGGTGTAGGGGGAAATCTGAGCTGTTTCAAATCACAATATTGAATTTTTCAAGCGAACATTTGGTCTGCAAATTCAGTTTCTACCTCTTTGGACCGAAATATCTTTCCAGTAATGCCTCAAGAGAGGATCTTTACCGAAAGCCAAAACTTTCTCATCTGGTTTATTTATTATGATGCATCCCTTCAAGCCCCATTCAATCCATTATCCAAAAATGTAAAGAGTATGGCGCAACAGCAAACCTACCAAGATGCGGTCATCTAAACTGACAGACCAGGTAAGGTGAATTTTAATTGGAGAAGTAGATAAGAAGCCCATGAAAACTGTGGAGATGTTGCAGAGAGCCACAAGTGCTAGAATCAGTTGGCAGGGTAAATGTTAGCCATGCTCCACAGTGGCCAGTTTGTAGCACTGTTTTCTTACAACAAGAAGGTCATAGGTTTCAATTCCAGCCTGGGGTCTTTCGGCATGGAGTTAGTATGTTCTCCCCTTGCATGGAAGGGTTCTCTACGGTTACTCTGTCTTCCTTCCACGGTACAAAACCGTGTCTGTGAGGTTAATTGGCCAATCTAAATTGCCCTATGTGTGACTGTGTGTGCATGGTTGTCTGTCCTGTGTGTCTCTGTGTTGCCCTGTGATGGGCTGGTGAGCTGTCTGGGATGGACCCTGACTATTTACCACTGAAGATAGGCATCAGCTCCCCTGAAACTGGCTTTAGAGGTTTCAGGCTCCTTGCTCAGGAGCACTCAGTCACTGTAAAGTCTGAATGAGAACATTGTTTGTATTGAGTTTGGGCCAAATTGGATTGTATGGTACATGACATTAACTGGACTTGTTTGGACCTTGTGTTGTGGCACTATATGAATCAACCTCATGGAATGGAGTTAATAATGTGTTAGATTCTGCCAGGGTTTATCTTGTCACAGAACTAACCACAGATCTTCTGTGAATGTAGGCTTTCTCACATCCTTCTGTCTCTTCATGTAATCCCAGACACAATGATGATGATGATGTTGAGATCAGGGCTCTGTGGGGGCCATACCATCACTTCCAGTAATTCTTGTTCTTCTTTACGCTGAAGATAGTTCTTAATGACTTTGGCTGTATGTTTGGGTTTGCACACTTAGCATTTTGTAAACTGATGAAAATAAACAATCATCATTTATATTTCGGAAAGCATTCTTTATTTACAGCATTTTTTCATACCTCCCTAAAACGTTTGCACGGTACTGTATAGTATTGTTACAAATTGTGTTTTTGCAGCTGAAGGCAAAAGTACAATTTTTTTCATTCCGTATCATATAGTTGACTGGCACTAAAAGAGAAAAAGTTTTTTTTTTTCCTCCTCCTTTGTTCCCTGTTGAATGTGAGCAAATGTTTAATTACAAGTGCACTTATATTGACCATGAGCTTTTATTTCTTTTACATCAAAGATCACATAAAATAATAAAAACGAGGGAGTAACTGAAGCATTAAATCTTTGTGAAAGCTTAACCAAGGATTACAAAGGTTTTATCTTTAACTGTAGCAGATAAATACATCACACTGACCCTGTTACAAATGATGCAAAAGGAAAACTGATTCTCTCTGTTACACAATTTTCCTGTTATTATTACTATTATGGAGATTGGCTGGAATCTGATAACATATACAGAGGCAGCATAAAAAGACAGCAGGCACAAAGAGAAAGGTTTTCAATTCTAGAGACTAAAAGTCAACAACGATTGCATGACAGAAAGAGAAAAGTGGTCAGCAGGATGATGGAAATGTTTCTTCCTGTTATAAGTATTTATTTGGGAAATTTTGCTGAATTTCCTGAGTTCGCTTAAGCGTAGTAAATCAATAGTGAACATACTTGCATACAACATTTGTCCTTCCTGACCATATGGCTTAGATAAGCTTTCTAATGTCAAATACACAAAGGAGATGTGACTCTGGTCTGCACACAAAGTTTTGTTAGATGCCCTCACCGTGCCTCTTCATCTCCCCCTCCTTCACAGCATGAGGGACTGGGAGATGTCCCTTATCTTCTTGTCTGAGGCACTCTTCTTTTAAATCAATTTCCTCCACCGGGATTCATAAAGTGGAAATAAAATTGAACACGAGCTGAAGAAGATATGAAGATGCAAACAGCAGTGTGGCATCTCTTTTCACATATTGAAATGAAATATAATGTGCTTATCCTTAATGCCTTTGACAGGATTAACCACACAACAATTTAAGACACACCCCCACTGCGAGTTCAGGGTAACAAAACACTCCTCGATACAAACACACACAAGCCACAGTCTGGCTGTAATTGACTCGCTTGGTAAAAGCTGAAGAGCACAGAGCAGTAACTCACTGTCTAAAAAGTGTTATTTATGTTCAATCCAGTCTGCTGCTCGCTCCGGGCAAAAACTGTACCCTCTCTGTCAGCATTGTGTTTTGGAGCTGAACAGAAGTTTTCTGTAATAAGGAGCTGGTTTGATGGTGCTAAAGTTATCTCGGCTGAGGATAAATACTTTTTGTGGCAGTGCAGCTTCTGCTGCTGGCGGTAAATATGAAGTCTGTCTGCTGCATGGTTCCTCATTTGCAACCTCTTGTTTTATATGTGTTATAATATGATAATACAGTTTGGTCCCAAACGTGTTCCACTGCGAATATAAAAAAGTATACACACCCCTGCTAAAACTTGACCCTAATTAGTAATTCTTAATCTTTTCCACTTTTAATGTGACATTATTCTTGTATAATTCAACTAAAACAGCAAATAAATCAGTGAGCGAAAAGTTTTTTTAAACGCTGCAATAAACTGAATCCATAAGTAGGTTGAGTAATGTATGACTCAATTTATGCTTTCAGTCTTTTTGACTTAACAGCTGCTTTCAGATACAGTTAAGCAAACATTTTTCATACCCCTGGCAGATTTAGGTTTAAAATACTTTTTTAAGGCTGCACAGTGGCACAGTTGGTAGCACTGTTGCCTTGCCGCAAAATGTTCCTGGTTTTGACTCCCGGCATGGGGTCTGTCTGCAAGGAGTTTACGTTTTCCCCCCGTGCATGTATGGGTTCTCTCTGGGTATTCCGGCTTCCTTCCACAGTCCAAAAAACATTACTGTTAGGTTAACTGTATTGCCCTTAGGTGTAAATTAGGTGTGAATGGGTGTGTGTATGGTTGTTTGTCCTGTGTGTACGGAAGAAGTGGGTATAGAAAATGGATTGATGGATAATCCTTTAATACTACCAACATGTTTCTTATGACGGGAAGTTAAATTAACATTTTGAAGCGGTCCAGTCTGATTCCTGACTTGAATCTGACAAGAGTATCTATAGAGAGAGTTAAAGGTTAGGGGGATGGGAAGGAGGCCTTCTGACATCAAAGACTTGGAGCATCCAAATAGCAGTGGAAACATGCAAATAGCTGGTTAACAATTATAAAGGTTCATTCACTGTCATGCCAATAAAGTTTATTGATTTTTATGAATGATAGAAATTATTTTGGCTTGTCACTTCTATCTAATGTACATAAAACAAAGTATTGATTTGTTTTAAAATTGATACTCGTTTTGCATAGTTTAAATATGTTTATAGAGATGCCTGTCTCATTTCCTGTCAGAAACAAATGTCTTGGTTGAATAAAAGTCATTTTAAATAAAAATAAAAATAAGTATGAACGAAGAATACAGTTTCAGAGCTACCGCAGCAAGCCCTGCAGGTGTGCTCTTGTCACTTTGTAAATAAAAGATCACAGAGGAAAAAAATTCCTACCTCACATTGTTCTTGGACTACGAAAGACCACCGAGAAAGAAACATCAGTTGCACTAGCGGGCTTTATTTTGTTATATTTTTCAAAAGTAAGCAGACAGGAAGCAGGGTGGAGAGAGGGGGCAGGTTTTGGGGGCGGGACTTGAACCCAGGACAGCTGCGTCAAGGACTGAAGCCTCCATTGATGGGTAGGGTATTTTATGGGTAGGGCACTTTACTCTTACGCTACGCAGTGCGCCCGGGGTTACTTTAAATTTACTTTAAATTGGATTCCTATGAATTGAATGAAAATATGAACAGCTTCAAATACCAGCCACATTTAACTCAGATCCTTCAAAACAATATTAGCTTTAGGCTAAGCAAGCTGATGCAACAAGATTGTTGCACTTTTTAATTTTTTTAATTTAAATTTTTTACTTGTTTCCATTTCCTCTAAAAGTTTATTTTTGTTTTTCACGTTAAGTAAATTGAATTATTCAGCCGTAAAAAAAGAAAATACCAAAGAACGAGAAACAAATCACAGATATAACAAAAACAATCCATCCATTGTATACCTGCTTATCTGTGCGAGCTGTAGTGTCGGAGCACAAAGGACAAACAACCATGCACACATACAATTATTGCTAAGGACAAATAACAAACTCAAATTGAGGAAAAAATGTAATAACTCTGTGATTTGCATGTGTAAATATTCAACTGTACATCGTCAAAGACTAAAGATAGGGGTTATAGTTCATTTTTCTTTGTGTTTGTCATGTTATAGCTTTTGTTTTCTTTGTTTCTTTGCTTTGTTTTTTTTTTACGCATTTTTTCAAACTTTTCTGCTGATTTTCTATGTGAGCTCTAGATGTCACCACTTCTGGTTTTCTTCTAGTGTTTTCTAGAATAAATCCATACACTTCACTCTCTTTTGTATCCTTCCCTTTTTTAACTATTGAAATAAACATTTGCACTGAAGAGTTCTTCCCCAGAGCTTTAATAAAGCAGCAAATAAGAATGGTTTTCAGTAGCTGTAAAAATAGTGGCATATAATTCCTAAAGTGTTTAGCTTTATTTCCACTTCTAAGAAGTGGTTTCAAATACACTGCCTGGCCAAAAACAAAAAGTTGGCGCCTGGATTTAACCAAGCACATAGGTACAAGCCTCCCATTGAATAATTACTGCATGGGCAATTATGTTTCAGCTGGCAACAAGTTATTTAACCCCAACTGGTCTAATGAGTTGCTTCTCATTCGTTAAACAACCATGTTGAAAGACACATCCCGTGGTCGTGGAAAAGATGTCAATCTGTTTCAGAAGGGTCAAATCATTGGCATGCATCAAGCAGAGAAAACATCTAAGGAGATTGCAGAAATGACCAAAATTAGGTTAAGAACTGTCCAACGCATTATTAAAAACTTGAAGGATAGCGGAGACCCATCGTCTTTAAGAAAGAAATGTGGCCGGAAAAAATTCTGAATGATTGTAATCAGCGATCACTTAAACGTTTCGTGAAATAAAATTGAATAAAAACAACAGTATAACTCCAGGCTATGTTTAATAGTGAAAGTAAGAGTATTTCCACACGCACAGTGCGAAGGGAACGCAAGGGATTGGGACTGAACAGCTGTGTAGCCTTAAGAAAACCACTAATCAGTGAGGCTAACCAGAAAAAAAAGGCTTCAATTTGCTAGGGCGCATAAAGATTGGACTCTGGAGCAATGGAAGAAGGTCATATGGTCTGATGAGTCCAGATTTACCCTGTTCCAGAGTGATGGGCACATCAGGGTAAGAAGAGAGGCAGGTGAAGTGATGCACCCATCATGCCTAGTGCCTACCAGCGCCATGGAAAGAGAGAGTTACGACACTCTTTGAACTCTCCGATAGGCAGTCACGTGGTTCATGTAGCTCTCAATAGTTCCAAACATCTCAGCGGTGTCAGTCAGTTTGAACGGCTTCAGGCGCGACATAATGCAAAGAGCGACTTTTTTCACTCTTTCCTGGAACTTTTGATAATTAAATAGTAATTAATTGATTACTGGTTACTAAATTATAATTTGAAAATCCAAACAGAAGTAACAATACCCATTATAAATGCTCTTTCTGATCTCCTCCGCATGCTAGCATGGGAATGCTATAACTGTAGTCTGTGCCAGCAGTTAAGAGCTCTGATCAAACTTACCTTCAGATCTACATCCTATACTATATGGAAAGATCTATTGCCTATGTATTTCAAAAAATTATCCAAATAGTACAGATGGAAAATGAGCAGAATTTAATTTTTAAATTATTTTATTTAAAAATTAAATAATTTTTAAACTAATGAGGAAAATAAGTAGCTGTATGAAAATATGACTGAAGACCTGGGAGGAATTCTTAATTTTTGTAGAAGACATAATTATTCTATTTTTTGCTGTCATGCGAACTGAGTACTTGTATCTATAACAGAGTTGATTGTGACTGTAGTCTGACAACTGTTGTAAAATTGTAATTCATTGACTAAAATTTTCATTTAATTAAAACTGTAGTTAAAATCGTATTAGATGACAAAACAACTGTGAATTGTGCAAAAATAAATCACCAAACAATTTACTGTAAGATATGTAAAATGCAAAACTAGCTTTAATAAAGAAGTACTTGCACTACCATTTATACAGTTTATTAATTACATCTGCACCAATATCTGATCAAATCTGGACAAGGTAGAAATGTGCTGAAGTCTGAATGAGGGTTCATCCTCCTTGGCATCATTGGCAGCAGCTCCCTTTGAAGTCAGTCACCACATCTGCTGACCCTGAAAACAATACAGAAATAGTTTAGAGGCCTTAAAATCAATCACTATCATAGCTGGAAGGTTATACTGGAAGGCAAAAAAAGTAAATGCCTTCCAGTAAATATGAAGAAAAGTAAATGTGTTTCTTCAAAACTCTCTCTCTCTCTCTATATATATATATATATATATATATATTATGGCATGCTGTTCAGGAAATTATTTATATTTATATTCAAAAATCTGAATATGTGGAATGAAAGTCTGAATATATTGAATTAACCTTGAATATATGGAATGAAAGTCTGAATATATGGAAGGAATCATGAATATATGGAATAAAACTCTGAATATATGGAATGAAAGTCATCAAGGAATTATGGGTAATGTGGTCTGTGGTCCTAAACAGAGAAGGGAAGGGCAGAAACTTCAAGTTTTTATACTATCATGACGTTGTCGTTAATTAAATATTTTCCAGATGTGTTAAGCAAGAAAATAGACCTTAATATGTTATCTGACCAGTCAGTTTGTCATTGAGCATAATTTGAAATTTAGTCTGGGGTTTTCGAAACAGCAGAGCTTGGTTCACAGATCGCCTTGGCTGCTGAACTAACCAAACAGTTGGAGTGGGGTTTCCCCTCTCACGTATTGTATGTTGGATAAGCAAGCTGTCATTTCCCGTTACCCGTTACTCGTTAGTGGCGGTTAAATTTCAGTTTTGTGGCGAATAACAGCAACAGCAACAACCAGAATATAGAATATATGGTTTTTCTCCTTAACGTTTTGATATTTTCAATTAATTTTCACATTTTGTAATCTCTCAACTCAAATCAATTTTTTGTATGTCCCCAAAATAATTTTGGGCCAAATTCATAGAAACCGTATGTATGTATGTTGTATACCGTGGTGATCAAACACTTTAACCGTTCCTTGTACATAACAGAAAAAAAAATCTCTAAGTTTGACTTCCTGTAAACCCACCTTGTGTGAACTCTTAATTGTTTTTGATTTTTTTTCAGGAGGATAGACCACATTTACAAATTTGAATCTCTCATCTTTTTACCTTGTAAACATTTGTAGACAAAAGCAAAATAATCAAATTCAGTCTCTACAATCAGATAAGTGAGTTTGCAGAAGACTCGTTCTGGATAAAAGCAATTGACAAACTTGTCAGGAGAAATAATTAAATGTAATAATTTTCTAAACTGTCTTAAGATGTCCACAAGCAGAGTTTGGACCTCAATCCTTTGATCTTAAGTGGTTAACATCATTCATCCATCCATCCATCCATCCCGTTTATCTTTTTGGGGTCTACTGGTGCCTATCTCCAGCAGTCATCGGGTGAGAGGCAGGGTACACCCTGGACAGGTCGCCAGTCCACCGCAGGGCAACACAGAGACAGACAGGACAAACAAACAACCATGCACACACACACACACACTCACACCTAAGGAGAATTTAGAGAGACAAATTAACCTAACAGTCATATGTTTGGACTGTGGGAGGAAGCCGGAGTACCCGGAAAGCACCCACGCATGCACGGGGAGAACATACAAACTCCATGTTGAAAGATCCCAGGCTGAAATCAAACCCAGGACCTTCTTGCTGCAAGGGCTAACATAATACAAAGCAAAAATGTAATGCCAACCCAATCCCGCACACTGCACTTGGCACTACTAAACACTTATGAACACACTAATTTTTCTTTTATTACCATCTGGTAAGCTCATTTCACATATATAGCACAAATGTAGGAAAAATGTTTTTAGTAAAAACTTTATTGGAATTACAGATACAGTCAGCAAGTACAGGGAATTGATATCTTGAATGTCAAAACATCAGCAAATAATTAAATGAAGAACATGAGGAAGAAGGGGAGAAGACGATGTCAAGACATGAGGGTGAAGATGCCAAAAATGTTGGGAGGATATTGTGACACAAATGAAATATGTAAACTGAGTAAAAGTATTAAAAAAATTAGGAAGAAAATCATACATTTTATAATTTGGTACTTGCAGTTATTCACCTTATACCTAAAAATGTGTACTATCTCACTTTCAGCAGCCACAAACAGAAATCAGGTAGCAAGAAATGACAGCGTGCCTATCCGAGATAAGGCAGGGGTTAGAGGTGAGATCCCATTCCAACTCCGCTTAGTTTAGCTTAACTTCGCAGGCTGACCGGCTTGTGAACTAAGCTGTGGTGCTCCCAAAACCCCAGAACATGTTTCAAAGGTTGCCCATTGTTGATGAACTGACTGGTCACATAAAAATTTTAGTTATACTTCTATGCTTAAAACACGTCGAACGTTTCTGCAACAAATACAGAAAAGTATGAAAATGTTAAGTGTCCACGCTCGCCTCCTCTGTTTACGACTATTGGTGGTGCAACGCATTGTGGGATATGATGCTGGCCCAAGTCCGCAGAAGGATGGATCCTCAATAAAATGGATGAAATAAGAATATCTATGGGTTCTTTTAGAGTACTTCGTTTGATGCGTACTTAGGATTGGAACAGTTCTTGAGCCACTGCCGATGAAGTGTCAAAAGCACGCGAAAACACACCTACAGACGACTTTCATTCCATATATTCAAGGTTCATTCCATATATTCAGACATTCATTCAATATATTCAGACTTTCATTCCATGTATTCAGACTTTCATTCCCTATATTCACACTGGTATTCCAAATATTCAGACTTTCATACTATATATTCAAGATTTATTCCATATATTCAGACTTTCATTCCATATATTCAGATATTTCATACCATATATTCAAGATTCATTCCATATATTCAGACTTTCATTCCATATATTCAGACTTTCATACCATATATTCAAGGTTCATTCCATATATTCAGACTTTCATTCAATATATTCAGACTTTCATTCCATATATTCAAGATTCATTCCATATATTCAGACTTTCATTCCATATATTCAGACTTTCATTCCATATATTCAAGGTTCATTCCATATATTCAGACTTTCATTCAATATATTCAGACTTTCATTCCATATATTCAGACTTTCATTCCATATATTCAAAGTTCATTCCATATATTCAGACTTTCATTCCATATATTCAAAGTTCATTCCATATATTCAGACTTTCATACCATATATTCAAGATTCATTCCATATATTCAGACTTTCATTCCATATATTCAGACTTTCATACCATATATTCAAGGTTCATTCCATATATTCAGACTTTCATTCAATATATTCAGACTTTCATTCCATATATTCAGACTTTCATTCCATATATTCAAGGTTCATTCCATATATTCAGACTTTCATTCAATATATTCAGACTTTCATTCCATATATTCAGACTTTCATTCCATATATTCAAAGTTCATTCCATATATTCAGACTTTCATTCCATATATTCAAAGTTCATTCCATATATTCAGACTTTCATTCCATATATTCAGACTTTCATTCCATATATTCAGACTTTCATTCGGTATATATTCAAGGTTCATTCCATATATTCAGACATTCATTCAATATATTCAGACTTTCATTCCATATATTCAGACTTTCATTCCATATATTCAGACTTTCATTCCATATATTCAAGGTTCATTCCATATATTCAAGGTGCATTCCATATATTCAGACTTTCATTCCATATATTCAAGGTTCATTCCATATATTCAGACTTTCATTCCATATATTCAAGGTTCATTCCATATATTCAGACTTTCATTCAATATATTCAGACTTTCATTCCATATATTCAGACTTTCATTCCATATATTCAGACTTTCATTCCATATATTCAAAGTTCATTCCATATATTCAGACTTTCATTCCATATATTCAGATTTTCATTCCATATATTCAGACTTTCATTCCCTATATTCACACTTTTATTCCATATATTCAGACTTTCATACCATATATTCAAGATTCATTCCATATATTCAGACTTTCATTCCATATATTCAGATATTTCATACCATATATTCAAGATTCATTCCATATATTCAGACATTCATTCAATATATTCAGACTTTCATTCCATATATTCAGACTTTCATTCCATATATTCAGACTTTCATTCCATATATTCAAGGTTCATTCCATATATTCAGACTTTCATTCCATATATTCAAGGTTCATTCCATATATTCAGACTTTCATTCAATATATTCAGACTTTCATTCCATATATTCAGACTTTCATTCCATATATTCAAAGTTCATTCCATATATTCAGACTTTCATTCCATATATTCAAGGTTCATTCCATATATTCAGACTTTCATTCAATATATTCAGACTTTCATTCCATATATTCAGACTTTCATTCCATATATTCAAGGTTCATTCCATATATTCAGACTTTCATTCCATATATTCAAGGTTCATTCCATATATTCAGACTTTCATTCAATATATTCAGACTTTCATTCCATATATTCAGACTTTCATTCCATATATTCAAGGTGCATTCCATATATTCAGACTTTCATTCCATATATTCAAGGTTCATTCCATATATTCAGACTTTCATTCCATATATTCAAGGTTCATTCCATATATTCAGACTTTCATTCCATATATTCAAAGTTAATTCCATATATTCAGACTTTCATTCCATATATTCAGACTTTCATTCCATATATTCAAGGTTCATTCCATATATTCAGACTTTCATTCCATATATTCAGACTTTCATTCCATATATTCAGATTTTCATTCCATATATTCAGACTTTCATTCCCTATATTCACACTTTTATTCCATATATTCAGACTTTCATACCATATATTCAAGATTCATTCCATATATTCAGACTTTCATTCCATATATTCAGATATTTCATACCATATATTCAAGATTCATTCCATATATTCAGACATTCATTCAATATATTCAGACTTTCATTCCATATACAGGTCCTTCTCAAAATATTAGCATATTGTGATAAAGTTCATTATTTTCCATAATGTCATGATGAAAATTTAACATTCATATATTTTAGATTCATTGCACATTAACTGAAATATTTCAGGTCTTTTATTGTCTTAATACGGATGATTTTGGCATACAGCTCATGAAAACCCAAAATTCCTATCTCACAAAATTAGCATATTTCATCCGACCAATAAAAGAAAAGTGTTTTTAATACAAAAAACGTCAACCTTCAAATAATCATGTACAGTTATGCACTCAATACTTGGTCGGAAATCCTTTGGCAGAAATGACTGCTTCAATGCGGCGTGGCATGGAAGCAATCAGCCTGTGGCACTGCTGAGGTCTTATGGAGGCCCAGGATGCTTCGATAGCGGCCTTTAGCTCATCCAGAGTGTTGGGTTTTGAGTCTCTCAACGTTCTCTTCACAATATCCCACAGATTCTCCATGGGGTTCAGGTCAGGAGAGTTGGCAGGCCAATTGAGCACAGTGATACCATGGTCAGTAAACCATTTACCAGTGGTTTTGGCACTGTGAGCAGGTGCCAGGTCGTGCTGAAAAGTGAAATCTTCATCTCCATAAAGCTTTTCAGCAGATGGAAGCATGAAGTGCTCCAAAATCTCCTGATAGCTAGCTGCATTGACCCTGCCCTTGATAAAACACAGTGGACCAACACCAGCAGCTGACACGGCACCCCAGACCATCACTGACTGTGGGTACTTGACACTGGACTTCTGGCATTTTGGCATTTCCTTCTCCCCAGTCTTCCTCCAGACTCTGGCACCTTGATTTCCGAATGACATGCAGAATTTGCTTTCATCCGAAAAAAGTACTTTGGACCACTGAGCAACAGTCCAGTACTGCTTCTCTGTAGCCCAGGTCAGGGGCTTCTGCCGCTGTTTCTGGTTCAAAAGTGGCTTGACCTGGGGAATGCGGCACCTGTAGCCCATTTCCTGCACACGCCTGTGCACGGTGGCTCTGGATGTTTCTACTCCAGACTCAGTCCACTGCTTCCGCAGGTCCCCCAAGGTCTGGAATCGGTCCTTCTCCACAATCTTCCTCAGGGTCCGGTCACCTCTTCTCGTTGTGCAGCGTTTTCTGTCACACTTTTTCCTTCCCACAGACTTCCCACTGAGGTGCCTTGATACAGCACTCTGGGAACAGCCTATTCGTTCAGAAATTTATTTCTGTGTCTTACCCTCTTGCTTGAGGGTGTCAATAGTGGCCTTCTGGACAGCAGTCAGGTCGGCAGTCTTACCCATGATTGGGGTTTTGAGTGATGAACCAGGCTGGGAGTTTTAAAGGCCTCAGGAATCTTTTGCAGGTGTTTAGAGTTAACTCGTTGATTCAGATGATTAGGTTCATAGCTCGTTTAGAGACCCTTTTAATGATATGCTAATTTTGTGAGATAGGAATTTTGGGTTTTCATGAGCTGTATGCCAAAATCATCCGTATTAAGACAATAAAAGATATATTCAAAGTTCATTCCATATATTCAGACTTTCATTCCATATATTCAGACTTTCATTCCATATATTCAAAGTTCATTCCATATATTCAGACTTTCATTCCATATATTCAAAGTTCATTCCATATATTCAGACTTTCATTCCATAAATTCAGACTTTCATTCCATATATTCAGACTTTCATTCCATATATTCAAGGTTCATTCCATATATTCAGACTTTCATTCCATATATTCAAGGTTCATTCCATATATTCAGACTTTCATTCCATATATTCAAAGTTAATTCCATATATTCAGACTTTCATTCCATATATTCAAAGTTCATTCCATATATTCAGACTTTCATTCCATATATTCAAAGTTCATTCCATATATTCAGACTTTCATTCCATATATTCAGACTTTCATTCCATATATTCAGACTTTCATTCCATATATTCAAGGTTCATTCCATATATTCAGACTTTCATTCAATATATTCAGACTTTCATTCCATATATTCAGACTTTCATTCCATATATTCAAAGTTCAATCCATATATTCAGACTTTCATTCCATATATTCAAGGTTCATTCCATATATTTAGACTTTCATTCCATATATTTAAGGTTCATTCCATATATTCAGACTTTCATTCCATATATTCAGACTTTCATTCCATATATTCAAAGTTCATTCCATATATTCAGACTTTCATTCCATATATTCAAGGTTCATTCCATATATTCAAGGTTCATTCCATATATTCAGACTTTCATTCCATATATTCAAGGTTCATTCCATATATTCAGACATTCATTCAATATATTCAAACTTTCATTCCATGTATTCAGACTTTCATTCCATATATTCAAGGTTCATTCCATATATTCAGACTTTCATTCAATATATTCAGACTTTCATTCCATATATTCAGACTTTCATTCCATATATTCAAAGTTCAATCCATATATTCAGACTTTCATTCCATATATTCAAGGTTCATTCCATATATTTAGACTTTCATTCCATATATTTAAGGTTCATTCCATATATTCAGACTTTCATTCCATATATTCAGACTTTCATTCCATATATTCAAAGTTCATTCCATATATTCAGACTTTCATTCCATATATTCAAGGTTCATTCCATATATTCAGACTTTCATTCCATATATTCAAGGTTCATTCCATATATTCAGACATTCATTCAATATATTCAAACTTTCATTCCATGTATTCAGACTTTCATTCCATATATTCAGACTTTCATTCCATATATTCAAGGTTCATTCCATATATTCAGACTTTCATTCCATATATTCAAGGTTCATTCCATATATTCAAGGTTCATTCCATATATTTGATTGTTTAAAAGTATTTTTTGTTACTGTTCTGTGTATTGATGCTGATATGTTCCAGTAATAATTCTTAATTTCTTGTTCTGTCTTGAGATAGATTCTAATATCTACTTCAATTTCATCCATGACTAGCAAATGCAAAACTAATAATATAAAACAAACGTTAAGTAACAGTCCTGCTGTAAATACCAACTTTGTGAAGGTCTTAAAATAATTTTGTTCAAACATCTTGATTCAGCTCTTATTATTTTTAAGGACAGAAAAATGAGATCTTGTTACCTTTGTGGTGCTTTGTATGCAACATGGTCCAGCAGTTCACTTAAGCCATTCTCGTGTGGTTTACCTGGAAAATAATAATAAAACATTACTCATCTTCACAATCACGTTTAATGATAATGTCCCCAATTATGTGGCCGTCGTTGACAAACACTCTATAACTTTAATTAAATTAACCATGTCAATATCACAGTATTTTTCAAGATGTGCTAGTTCAGTAGCTGGAATTACAATAAAAATTTGAAAATGATCAATGTTAAGAATGTAAGCTGTAATGGACATTTTAAAATGCTGAATCAGACACAATGAGATAGACCAGTCTAAACCCGCCATGCTTGCAATGAACTAGCTGCAGTTAAAATACAACAAGCGAGTTAACATGCTTAATTAACTAAACCTGGCGATATAAAATATAATTGCTAAACTGCAATACAGAACAGTCAAAGCTTCACAATAGCAAAATAATGTTGTATTTTCATCAACTTACCGTAAAAAATCCTTCCAAAACACCGAGAATGACTATGTCCAGTGCTGGAGCTGCTGGTGTTTGGAACTATTAGCAGCTCCATGAACCACGTGACTTCCGCATTCCATTCTTTCTATAGAAGTCAATGGGAGTGTTGTAACTCTATCTTTCTTTGGGGCTGGTGCCTACTGTACAAGCCTGTGGGAGCAGTGCTATGATCTGGGGTTGCTGCAGTTGGTCAGGTCTGGGTTCAGCAACAGTATGTGTTCAAAGAATGAGGTCAGCTGACTACCTGAATATACTGAATGACCAGGTTATTCCATCAATGGATTTTGTTTCCCCTGATGGCATGGGCATATTCCAAGATGACAACGCCAGGATTCATTGGGCTCGAATTGTGAAAGAGTGGTTCAGGGAGCATGAGACATCATTCTCACACATGGATTGGCCACCACAGAGTCCAGACTTTGACCCCATTGAGAATCTTTGGGAGGCGCTGGAGAAGGCTTTGCACAGCAGTCAGACTCTACCATGCAAGATCTTGGTGAAAAAATATTGCAACACTGGGTGGAAATAAATCTTGTGACATTGCAGAAGCTTATCGAAACAATGTCACAGCAAATGCGTGCCGTAATCAAAGCTAAAGGCGGTCCAATGAAATATTAGAGTGTGTGACCTGCATACAAGAAGACCTTAATGGCCTGTCTGGGATATACTCAGTGAGCATCTCAGAAATATAAGAAGGGGCCTGAACATTTAAAGCTTTAAGAACAGTCTGTCATTTTCTGCTGCTTCTACCATATTGAGTTGTGGGGAAGCTGGTGCCTATCTCCAGCAGTCTACGGGCGAGAGGCGGGGTACACCCTGGACAGGTCGGCAGTTTTTCGCAGGGCAACATAGACACACACAGGACAAACAACCACGCACACACTCATTCACACCTAAGGCTGATGTAGAAACCATTTGACCTAACAGTCATGTTTTTGGACTGTGGGAAGAAGCCAGAGCACCCGAAGAGAACCCACGCATGCATGGGAGAACATGCAAACTCCATACAGAAAGACCCGGCCAGGAGTCGAACCCAGGATCTTCTTGCTGCAAAGCAACAGTGCTACCATTCAGCCCTTTAAAAACAATTATAAGTATTTTAAAATCAATTCTCTGTTGAACTGGTAGCCAGTGAAGAGATTTGATTTTAGTTTTTGTTTTAGCTGCAGCATTTTGGATCAGCTGAAGTTTACTTAGGGACTGTTTATTAGTTCCAGCAATAAGTACAGTTCTAATCCACTAGAAATAAAGGCATGACTCAGGTTTTCTAAGACAGATTGAGATAGGAGAAATTTGATTTTGGACTGTTGACCGTGATAAATTATGGATGTGTTTTTGAAAATTGAGGTTGCAATCTAAGGTCACACCTAGGCCCTTATTGTGGTTTACCAACAACGAGTTCAAAAGAGAATAAGTGAAATTTTTTAGATTGTCAGGACCTATAATCTTTTGGACAATTGATTGTTAATAATTGTTAACCAGCAATCACAGGACATGGTGAAATTTTGAATGAATTTGACACTCACAAGAACGCGGACAAACAGATATTAAACTTGACCGCCCTAAAGGCTGCCGTGATGATGTCAAATCCATGACTAGCGGTTAAGCTAACACAAAAGATATAGCTTATTTAGCAACTTTCTGAGTTTCACATTTACTTTAAATATAATTGATACAAATATAAATGTCCATATAAGAACCACTGGTGAATTACAGGAATAATCACAGAATGAACAAACGAGCTGTGTTGTGAACACGGAGGAGCTTATAATGGCTACCATGTGGCATTAGCATTTTGCCATTTTAACGTTTAGCCTAGTAGGTAACAGATAATTTTGTAAAACACAATGAAAGAAACAATTTTTACAAAGTTTTATCCTAAATTAATTTTTTCTGCCCAGACACCACCTCTTACGTGAACCTTTCTGGTGAGCAAGAGTACAAGAGGTCCAAGGGGGTGATGAGAATCTGTTATAGCTTCGAACAAAGGAGGCTGCTCTTGGTCTTCCAGCTGGGGCAAGCTTCTGCTGTACGTTTCAGGGGGGCAGAGCAACGGTTTCAATGCCGTCTTTGTCAGGCAGTGCGGAAAACTGCTTCGATTAGTGACACCTTCTCATCCTTGTGTATCCCTGGCTCGGATACGCAAACATCAGATCATACTCAACTTTGAAACTGGATGTAGCCCTTTACTAGACTGGTGAGATCAGGACATTCACGTGTGTTCACGTGTGTGTCTTCTCTATGCAACCAGTTGATGGTTGCGGGTAAAGGTATTGAAAGGGGGATTCACCAGAGTTTAGTACTATGATGTCATGGGGATTCAAGCTGTGACCTCTCCTTCCTGGGGCTATCCTGAAAATGAGTTGAAGCTGTGCATTCTGGGATACAGAGTTCTCTTTTGTTTGTAAGTTTCAGTGGTTGTTCTCCATACATGGCTGGGCCCAATACTGCTTTGTACTAAAAGATCTTGAACTCCCTGTTGACCACTTTTGTGCCCCACCTTTCCTAATATCAAGTTTTAATCCTCCAACTTATTCATTACTTCTGTTTTGGACTAAAAATACCTTTAAAGTTTTACTTTTTAAGTTTCTCTGTGAGCCTTCTTTTCCTGATTTAAAATGACAGATGGAATTTAGTGTATGTGCATTTGCATATCATTAAGTTTAACAGATGCCTATTAGTGACACATTTATTTAAATCAGGTGTGTTGGAACAGGGACACATTTAAAACTTTCAAGGCACCGGCCCCTGAAGACCAGCGTTTGACATCTCCTGTCCAGAGCATCACATGAGAAACAACTTCAAAATTCATGTTGTTTATCCTCATTGGGCTTGACTAGTTTATTTATAATGAGACTTCAGGCCAAATTTATCTACAAAACAGACATTTTATCTCCAGCAGCTGCCTTCTGTAGGATACCTCTCCAAGGAGACAAAACAACCGCAACCATGAAGATGTGACTGCTGTAACTGACATGACGCTTCGGCTCACATCAAAGCTCTCACTAAGCTGAGACTTCATCTTTCTCCACCCACCCTTTCTTGTCTCGAGCCATCATTCAGAGAGAACATTTGTGCTGCACCTATGTCTGGATCAGAGAGTCGCAGTAGGTTGCGTGATTTGTCTATACTGCTAACACATGGCTCTGGGGCAGATGGCAGGTTCTGATTCTGGGCCAACATGCTTCCTGTTTTTGGCAAAGAGTTCAGATTTTTGTTGTTTATAAAAATTACATCAAGTGGAGAAATAAAATCAGTTAAATAAACATCCAAGTACAGCATCAATTAGATTCGTTTTTTGTTTTTTTTGTCATAATTCAGGAAGATGACAAATTTGAGTTAAGTTGCAGCTCTTTTAATTGCAGTTCATTGTTAGACATTTGTCTAAGTGGTGTAGATGTTTCTGGAGAACAGACCTCCAGGAGAACCAAGCTCATGAAGTGCAACCATCTGCCTTAAGCAGTTGGAAGACTTACAAGAAAAATTGCAAGACATCAGTAAGAATCAATGAAGTTCTCATCTTTTTATTGTCATTGTATATTTTTTGATGAATTTTATTTTAATTAGATATTTTTTTTTTTGCTCTACAATTTTAAAATATAGTTGATCAACAAGTAAGGACACAAGACTCAAAAATATGTAAATAAGATGACAAAGACCACAATGCACACACAAAAATATGAAATTGATATCCTAAGTTAGGTTTAGACATGGCCTTAACATTTACAATGTTTTACATTAGATTTTCACATTGGGACTATGATCTAATTGGGACGTTTAAGGTGATGAACTATGAACATGAGTAGATTTAATTCTGTGCACTGAAGGTTCGATTTAGGGATGAACTTGAATAATGTAGTTGGTATCCAAAAAAGCCCAACATGTAAACTTGGAAATACATTTGTTTCATGCAAAATAAGACAAGAATGATATTTAATTAGGAGGTAAAAATTCCACTATATAAAAGTATTCATTATTGCATTTGATATGGAAATTTCAAGTTTGCTGATGTTTCTGAAATGCAAACTGGGGGAATGAAGATTCCCAGAAACCTGCCTTAAATGTTTGACTTTCAGATTACACTTAAAGATTTCAGAGCGGAGAAAAACATATTGGTACTGAATGTACACTGTACATTTTGTCTTCTTTTAAAGCTTGGCTCCATCTACAAATGACTTCCAGAACGGCTGAAGGCACAAGGCGGCATTAGAACTTTCATATTGCTTGATGAACCACTGAAAGCAGTGGTTGTTGTGTGTATTTTGGAGTCAGTGAGAAGAGTCTGGGAACTTTGGAGGCTTTGAAGTGGGCCGCTAAAACCCGAGTGGTCAACTGGTCGATTTAAGCACATTAAATGCTTTGATTGGTGCGACTTGGTTCTCCCCGTTTCCGCTCTTAGCGGCAGAGAGACAGCTGAAAGCCCGGGCCTGTTGAAGGAAGAGAGTTAGGACAAATTAAACAGCGGGGACATGGCTGGAGAATAAAAAGGATTAATGGGAATTTGTTCCTTTCCTCGTGCACTGCATTAAAGCAGAATTTTCCTTGACTTGTTACTCTTGCCTTATCAAGTCAAGGCAAGAGTGACCTGAAATATGTCCTAAGGAGTTATCTTTAAGCTTAAAAATTAGCCTCTGTGCTTCTTTTCCTGATTACTGGTTCAGCCAAGTTGAATTCATTTCTGTTCTTCTAGATCTTTAGAGGAGTTGAACAGTCGCTCCACCTACCATCAAAGTAAATGATCAGAAATAGCAACAGTCTGACACGGCTCATACATGCCTAGGGATTCTCTACTACAGATTCTTAAATGTATTGGACTTAGACTTGGCCATTCTAATATATAATAATGCTTTGATCTAAACCTTTCCATAGTAGCTCTGTCTGTGTGTTTAGTGTCCTCTGGCTGGAAGGCAAGGCAAGAAAGATGAACCTTGACTACATTTCGAAGTCTTCAAAGTCAAACTCTGACAGGTTTTCTCTTGTGATTGCCCTGGAGGGTAGGATTTCCTATAAACAGTTTCTCTGGTCTCGGTTAAAGAAAGGCATCCCCTTAGCATAATGCTGCTACCACCTTGTTTCACAGTAGAAGGGTTGTGTTCAAAGTAATGCTCTGTGATTGTTTTTGCCACACTTAGTGCTTTACATGTAGTCCATAAAGTTAAAGTTTGGACTAATTTGACAACAACACCTTTTCCACATTGTTGCTTTGTGGCTTTCATGGCTTATGGCAAATTTTACACAGGACTTTTGTTTTCAATAATGACTTTTTTCTTGACACTTTTTCATACAGGGCAGATTTGTAGGATGCATGCCTAATAGTTGTCCTGTCAACAGATTCTCTCACCCAGTGGCGTGCACAGACATTTTGGGGGGCAGGTGTTCAGGTGGAAAAAAAGGGCACCTTGTGCGGCACCTGGAGCTGTCGGCTGCCTTTGTAGTGTGAGATTTATTACAGGCACAGCATGAACATAATTTATATGTATTACTAAGCACCCACGCAACAGTCTGTCCTGTGGGATCTAGGGAAATGACCACACAGGAAACAAAAACTCAAAACAAGAATGCCAGTCAGTCAGTCAGTCAGTCATTTTCTACCGCTTATTCCATAGTGGGTCACAGGGGAGCTGGTGCCTATCTCCAGCAGTCTATGGGCGAGAGGCAGGGTCAAAACAAGAATGCATTTTACAAAATTCTTAAGATTAATAAGGCAACAAAATAATCATAGATTGATTAAAATTTAGATTACTGACTCACAACCAGCCTTTAACCTGAACTTTCTGAGTCAAATTTGAAACTTACATTATCTTTCTTTTTTTTTTCTTTTTACACACTGAGCATGTGTTTGTCTTGACTATATCATTCTGTACTTTTATCATAAAATATCTTCTGCACCAAATAACCTTATGTTGTAACAAAGCAGGTTACACTGCCAGATTTACCAGGTAGGTCACACTAAATGAATTATCTTCAGAAATTGAGTAACCAGTGACCATTCTACAGTGTAAAACAACTATACCCAGAAAATCTTTATAGTCAAAATGAAGACTGAGAATGATCAAAAGAATCATCTATACTTCTGCATGTAGCCACTGTGATATATGACAGAAATTATTCTTAGAGAATTAAAATGAATGAGATTACAAGTCCTGAAAACTGATATTTAGAAATTAAAATACTCTGATCACATCATAATTTTTACACACACAGAAGTAGAAAATATAACCTAGCCTACATGCCCCACATTTACTGAACTTTATTAAAGGTATTTTAGTAGTGTATGAATTGTAATGTTAACCAGCTCATTTGGCTGTATTTGCAATTAAAAAAAACATGAGTTAAACAAAAGTCATCAGGTACCATTATAACAAATGTAATACATACACCTTTGAGATTTGAATGTACTTATTTCTTCTAATTTAATCTAAGAATTATATCGTAAACATTCTCTTGGCGCCTGATGGCGGCCATAGAAGACATAGCCGGTAAATGTATGCCATTGATTGGTCTGTTCTGTTTAGATAAAATGGAGGCAAGTGAAGTTTTAACTTTTTCATCTGAAGTTTAGGAAGCAAGTATATTCGTTTTGCTTGTTACCTGGATTGTTAGCTGGCCTGTTGGCAGGGCAGGGCTCTATCTGACGGCGGAGGAGAGAAGAGGTAAGCTGCACCAGCGTGGGTCCACCTCTCCGCTCTGCACGCAGCCCGTCCCCGTTGAGAGACACACGAGGCGGGGCATGTATGTGTGTGGGTGAGGCGGGGTGGTAGTTTCAAAAACGTGGGGCAGTGGTATTATAAGTCTTTACATTTAGAAATGTTACCTTGGGCCCCAACACAATACATTGTAAAAAAAAGAAAGATTTCAGGAGGGCACTGTTTTGTCCATAGGATAAAAGGGCAGGGGCTCTAGCACCACCTAGTGTCTATCTGTGCACGTCCCTGCTCTCATCTGAGGTATAGATCTCAGCAGTTCCTCTGATCAATACTTTCCCTGCCTGTTTCTCAATTTAGGTGGACCACCATGTCTTTGTTGGTCTGCAGTTGCTCTGTACTCTTTCCATTTTTAGATGATGAATTGAACAGAGCTCTGAGATGCTCAGAACTTCGTATTGCTACAGCTTGGCTCAATGACTGTAGCAACCAGAGGGAGACAACATGAGGTGGTAGTATTTTAAAAAAATAATTATTTTAACTAAACCAAAAATGTAATGGGTTTGATCAGTTGTCAGTAATGTTAAACTGCTTGGATGTGTGGAAATGTACATGGTGCAAAAACCCAGACATAACAAAGGCAAACATCAGAAGTGGTCAGGGTGAATTCTCCACTGAACAGAGAAACCACACTGAGAAGCAAGCAGGAGCAGCCTTTATAGGGCAGGAGCACACCAGGCCTAAGTGCATCTCATGCCACTAATGACAACTTCCAACCTGAAAAACAACAAAACTAGACCCCCTTGTGGTGGGGTCATCACAGTATATTGTTTTATAACATAGCTGTCTCCATAAACACCGTAAACACTTTTAAAATTACTTTCTTGAAAAGAATAATCCACTTTTTGCTCCTTTATGTTTTGGCAATTTAAATTAAAACATTTTTCTTACGTTGTTAACTACTGGCTCCTTTATCTTTAGAAAATGTTTATTTAACCAGGTTTAGCTTGAAAACAACAGTGGGCTGAAACATGTTGTCAGAAACCGTTATAATGATTATTATATATTGTAAGAAGGCATTGAAGTTCGACAATATGGTGAAAAGTATTGTATTCACATGAGAGTACCAAAAAAAATCAACTCATGTTGACAAGGTTTTTTTAATGTTAACCTTAAACTAAAAATATATAATAATCTTAACCCTGGATAGTCAATCAGGAGCCTTTTTTGATGATGATGATTGATAGATCTGATTAAGTTTAAAAAAAAATGAAAATGCAAAATGGAGAAGGTACTCCACAGTTTAGGGGCTACAACTCAATCTCCTCTGTAAACAAGCCTGGAGCTTGGTACAGCTGAAAGCAAGTGACCATTAGATGTAAGGGATCAACTGCACAGTACTGTACATATTTTTTGTTGACGTAATTCCACATTTTGGCATTACAAATGACAATAAAAAGAGCAGACTGTTGTATCCTGGGACTTAACAAATCCCCCCAAACTCTATCAAAAAACAATCAAGTCATCTCAAGGCACTTTACAAAGTCAATTCAATCAATTCATGCAGATTCCAAGTCAAATACAAACACTCAAAATGTTAAAAGGTTAAATAGTTTTCAATCAAAGGAAACCGAGCATATTGGATCAAGTCAGGAACTTGTGGCATTCATTCCTCCTGGATGAGCAGGTAGCGACAGTGGACAGTCGCTTGCATTATGTTGTTGACTTTGCAGCAATTCCTCATACTGAGCATGCGTGTAGCAACAATGGAAAAGAAAACTCCCCTTTAACAGGAAGAAACTTTTAGCAGAAGCAGACTCAGTGTGAGCGGCCATTTGCCATGACCGACTGGGGGTTTCCATTCAGTAAAGTAGAAACTCAAATTTTGTGTCTCTGAAGTTTACATTTTTTCTCACTCATTTTTGGAAACGACAAAAATGTTCCAAATGTTTCTTTATTTTTAGGGACAGTAATGTCACATCAAGTGAATATTTTGGGCAAATCACTACTGTGATGTGTTTCTTGGTTAGTTTTCTTCACAAAGCATATTCTGATTAGGAGTAATTTCTTAATTCTGCATCCATTGCATCGTTCTCCTCAGGTGTTCTCACTCAGGCCTATTAGTAACACTCAAATATTGCAGAGGAAGAAACTAAAACATAATTTCTTCTTTCATTAAAACAGAATGAAACCATTTAATCAACACATCTAGACACCTCAGCTCTTGTTTCATGAAGGAAGAGCACTATTTCTTGAGTCACCATCTTGTTAATTTCCTGCCACAATTGCCTTGAGTGTTGTAAAATAACACTGTGGCGATGATTGGAAAACAATTAAGGAACTAATGAACGGAACATAATGATTCATCTTCAGCCAGATTTCATTCGTGCATCCCATGGCCTTGGAGACCGAAAGGCATGAGACAAACAAGTGATGTTTAGAGCCATCTCGTGGGACATGATTACAGAAAGTAAAAGAACTGAGATGCAGTTGTGCTTAACATAATTAGACGGAAACGATACATCACCGTGTTCGCTATAATAGATGAAATCACAAAGTATTTTCCCTTTTCCAATGAGTCCACCGTTATCAGAATCTAGCCTGAGGTTTTAGTGAAATGTGAATTTCTGCTCTAGCAAGGGAGTTGTTGAGCAGGTTAGGATTTGATTGGAAAGTCAGCTTCTGGGTCTTATCAGTGGTAAAGCTGATATTTCATGATCCATGCTGTAAGCCCAGGAGCTGAATACAGACATGTTTGAAACCATTTTTCCTTTAATGTTGAGAAGATGCTGCATCCAGACGTTTACATTAAGGGAAAACAGTTTTTTCAAACCATTTTGTGTAAAAAAGCTTCCACAACAAAGATTAGATTGAGACACAACTGTTATTTCTTATCACATCAACACAAATGATATATTTTTAATACCAGACAGCACTACTTTCAGAGAGAAATCATTTGGCCATTTGTTATATATATATATATATATATATATACAGTACAGACCAAAGGTTTGGACACACCTTCTCATTCAAAGAGCTGTCTTTATTTTCATGACTATGAATATTGTAGCTTCACACTGAAAGCAACAAAACTAGGAATTAAACTATGAATTAACACATGTGGAATTATATACTGAACAAAAAAGTGTAAAACAACTGAAAATATGTCTTATATTCTAGGTTCTTTAAAGTAGCCACCTTTTGCTTTGATTACTGCTCCACACACTCTTGTTATTCTGTTGATGAGCTTCAACCTGAAATGGTTTTCACTTCACAGGTGTGCCCTGTCAGGTTTAATAAGTGGGATTTCAAGCCTTATAAATGGGGTTGGGACCATCAGTTGTGTTGTGCAGGAGGTGGATACAGTACACAGCTGATAGTCCTACTGAATAGACTGTTAGAATTTGTATTATGGCAAGAAAAAAGCAGCTAAGTAAAGAAAAACGAGTGGCCATCATTACTTTAAGAAATGAGGGTCAGTCAGTCTGAACAATTGGGAAAACTTTGAAAGTGTCCCCAATCGCAGTCGCAAAAACCATCAAGCGCTACAAAGAAACTGGCTCACGAGGACCGCCCCAGGAAACGAAGACCAAAATTCACCTCTGCAAGCAGAAGAGACTTGTTTGGGCTAAAGAACACAAGGAATGGACATTAGACCAGTGGAAATCTGGGCTTTGGTCTGATGAGTCCAAGTTTGAGATCTTTGGTTCCATCCACCGTGTCTTTGTGCGGTGCAGAAGTGGTGAACAGATGGACTCTACATGCCTGGTTCCCACCGTGAAGCATGGAGGAGGAGGTGTGATGTTGTGGGGGTGCTTTGCTGGTGACACTGTTGGGGATTTATTCAAAATTTAAGGCATACTAAACAGCATGGCTACCACAGCATCTTGCAACGACATGCTATTCCATCCGGTTTGCGTTTAGTTGGACCATCATTTATTTTTCAACAGGACAATGACCCCAAACACACCTCCAGGCTGTGTAAGGGCTATTTGACCAAGAAGGAGAGTGATGGGGTGCTGCAACAGATGACCTGGCCTCCACAGTCACCGGACCTGATCCCAATTGAGATGGCTTGGAGTTAGCTGGACTGCAGAGTGAAGGCAAAAGGGCCAACAAGTGCTAAGCATCTCTGGGAACTCCTTCAAGACTGTTGGAAAACCATTTCAGGTGACTACTTCTTGAATCTCATCAACAGAATGCCAAGAGTGTGCATAGTAGTAATCAAAAGCACACTACATTGAAGAACCTAGAATATAAGACATATTTTCAGTTTTTTCACACTTTTTTGTTCAGTATATAATTCCACATGTGTTAATTTATAGTTTTGATGCCTTCAGTGTGAAGCTACAATATTCATAGTCATGAAAATAAAGAAAACTCTTTAAAAAAGTTTTAGGAGGTAATATCTTGCCGGCAGTAGATCCCTTATGTCTCTTTTCCATTGGTACCTACTAAGCACGGTTCATCTCAGGTTAGTTCTACCCTAAAGGGTTTGATTTATTTTCCATTACAATTGAGTACCATCTCAATGTGGGTGGGATTGTCAATAGCATGGCATTCCCCACAGTCCGAAAAGTAATGTGATGTGATTTGTAGCTATAACAACAATGGAGGACCTGCTTTTCAGTCTATGGCTTTTGTCAGACTTAGTAAAAGAAGGGAAACAGAAAAGGCACAGCAAAACCAAGCACTCTGGATAAGTACAGGAGAGAGAGGGAAGCCATGGAGTGGTATCAAATTGGATAAATCTGAATAAATCCAGATGGTCCTGGAAGCTGAGGGTTTGTCTCAGAAATTGAAAAATGGATCTGACTACATCACATCTGAGTCAAATGCATTGTAGTTGCAACTCAGATCAGGGCCCGTGTGAACCAGGCGTTCACACGGCAGGATTTTTATGCAGATTTTTGCTCCAATCTTCCCTTCCCAACATGCCCTTATTATTGTGATGGCTCTTTGACCACTTTGACCTCAAATTGGAGATATTCATCATATTAAATTGTCTTGCCCCAATTTCCTACATTGTGGGGTGTTCCCCGAGGATAAACATGCAAGCACGCAGCCTGTTGAATGTAACTATAGCAAATTCTAAGATTTTTATTAGAATTTTCACTCAGTAAGATAAAAGTTATTCATGTAGCATCATAGGCCTTAAGAGAGCTCCTAATGTGAGGAAATGTTAAGAGTTGTTAGGAGTTTTAGTGAGCTTATGCAGAGAAGATGGTGGAAAGAAAGAGAACGGAGAGATATTCTCCGAACAATAAATAACAGCAAATTAATAAAATGGTACCGGCTCAATTGCACAGGAATAATCCTCCTAAACAGTCGAGTAAATGAGCACATAAACTTCTACAGGTCCTTCTCAAAATATTAGCATATTGTGATAAAATTCATTATTTTCCATAATGTCATAATGAAAATTTAACATTCATATATTTTAGATTCATTGCACACTAACTGAAATATTTCAGGTCTTTTATTGTCTTAATACGGATGATTTTGGCATACAGCTCATGAAAACCCAAAATTCCTATCTCACAAAATTAGCATATCATTAAAAGGGTCTCTAAACGAGCTATGAACCTAATCATCTGAATCAACGAGTTAACTCTAAACACCTGCAAAAGATTCCTGAGGCCTTTAAAACTCCCAACCTGGTTCATCACTCAAAACCCCAATCATGGGTAAGACTGCCAACCTGACTGCTGTCCAGAAGGCCACTATTGACACCCTCAAGCAAGAGGGTAAGACACAGAAAGAAATTTCTGAACGAATAGGCTGTTCCCAGAGTGCTGTATCAAGGCACCTCAGTGGGAAGTCTGTGGGAAGGAAAAAGTGTGGCAGAAAACGCTGCACAACGAGAAGAGGTGACCGGACCCTGAGGAAGATTTTGGAGAAGGGCTGATTCCAGACCTTGGGGGACCTGCGGAAGCAGTGGACTGAGTCTGGAGTAGAAACATCCAGAGCCACCGTGCACAGGCGTGTGCAGGAAATGGGCTACAGGTGCCGCATTCCCCAGACCTGGGCTACAGAGAAGCAGCACTGGACAGTTGCTCAGTGGTCCAAAGTACTTTTTTCGGATGAAAGCAAATTCTGCATGTCATTCGGAAATCAAGGTGCCAGAGTCTGGAGGAAGACTGGGGAGAAGGAAATGCCAAAATGCCAGAAGTCCAGTGTCAAGTACCCACAGTCAGTGATGGTCTGGGGTGCCGTGTCAGCTGCTGGTGTTGGTCCACTGTGTTTTATCAAGGGCAGGGTCAATGCAGCTAGCTATCAGGAGATTTTGGAGCACTTCATGCTTCCATCTGCTGAAAAGCTTTATGGAGATGAAGATTTCATTTTTCAGCACGACCTGGCACCTGCTCACAGTGCCAAAACCACTGGTAAATGGTTTACTGACCATGGTATCACTGTGCTCAATTGGCCTGCCAACTCTCCTGACCTGAACCCCATGGAGAATCTGTGGGATATTGTGAAGAGAACGTTGAGAGACTCAAGACCCAACACTCTGGATGAGCTAAAGGCCGCTATTGAAGCATCCTGGGCCTCCATAAGACCTCAGCAGTGCCACAGGCTGATTGCGTCCATGCCACGCCGCATTGAAGCAGTCATTTCTGCCAAAGGATTTCCGACCAAGTATTGAGTGCATAACTGTACATGATTATTTGAAGGTTGACGTTTTTTGTATTAAAAACACTTTTCTTTTATTGGTCGGATGAAATATGCTAATTTTGTGAGATAGGAATTTTGGGTTTTCATGAGCTGTATGCCAAAATCATCCGTATTAAGACAATAAAAGACCTGAAATATTTCAGTTAGTGTGCAATGAATCTAAAATATATGAATGTTAAATTTTCATCATGACATTATGGAAAATAATGAACTTTATCACAATATGCTAATATTTTGAGAAGGACCTGTACAGGTAAGTGAGGAGGCTGGAGACAGATCGTTTTTAACAAACAGAAACCAAAATAAATAGCTGATGATTGACAGTTTGCTGAGGCATAACAAGCATGTGTCAAAAGACAAAGACATGTCTACTATTATGTGATGGGGGGTAATGGTTTTAAACACAGGAGTTACAAGGGAGTAGACAGCAAACAACTGAAAAAACACAATCACCATAATAACTCTCTTGATTCAAATGCAGGGATCATTAACAAGCTTCTGCAGAACTTGATGACCGGCTCAGGGTCTAATTTAATCATTTGAATTGGTTGCCGGAATGAATTAAATCCTATTGCAGTGTTGGTTCTGAGGAATATTATTGATACAAATCCCTTCATGTCTGCTTATTTTTGTTTCAAAACAACAGCCAATGTGAAAATCATGTTTCATCAATAATGCTCACATTTCTCTGTAGCCCAAACTGAAGTGTTTATCATCATAATAAAAAAAGACAATGACTGCAACGAGGAAGTTTCTTTACTACAAAATCCTTTGTAAGCTTTTTCTGTCAGCTGTGTAACTCCTTATGTGTGTGGGATCTGTTTTCTGAAAAAAAAGCTCTGTGATGAAGGGCTCCCCAGCGCCCTGCTGGCCATTTTCAGCCATAAAGAAATCACTGTGGACATAAAAATGAAGCTACATGATGCAGTGAGAAAGAGACGGTGAAAATCCCCTAAAAAAAGAAATGAAGCCCTCTCAGCTGGTTATTAAAAGTGTTACAAGCTATGATTCTTGGCTTGGGGTGGGGTTGATATTAACAAAAATGCAATGTAGCCAGGTATATTTTTAGAAGTTAGTTGTTTAAAATATTAACATTTCTTAATTAATGATTCTTTCTGAAAATCAAGTCATAATAGGTTAATCAGGGTTACTTGATTTGTTTTTCTTTAAAAAACTAAATTAAACAGACATAAAAATAAGGGAAGATAAAGCAAAGCTGTTTTTTCAAAAGAAGATGAGGAAAGTGACAAAGATGTTTTCTCTGCAGCTACTGTTCACAAATGAGGGTGCATTTGCAGGAGGATAGTATAACTACTGATTTATCCTTTATCTCTTCAAAGCAGGCATTTGCAAGTGAGCTCTTTCAAGTCAAAAAGAACATATCAGGAATGCAGGATGAAATAAGATCCATCAACAATCAATATTTAACATGTCAAACATCAATCTCCTAACGGCCATTAACCTTAGTCTTCTGAAAAAACTGTAATGTCATTTCTTTTACTCAAATTCTGGGTTCATACACTTGAGACAGAGGTTGGGGAGTTTAAACAAACATTGGGTCCAAAATAGTGACTCAGTTTTATTAAGACAATCCTAGAATGGCCCTCATTGTTCTTCAAAAACTACCATATTGAACTGTTCAACATATACAACTATACAACATAGCTACTGGCTGAGCTTTTACTGTAACTCACTGTATGCATTCTCTTTAATCTTATAGACATGAAAACTGGTTCCGGGTTTAGCTGCTTAGCTGTGTTTCTCTCCTAGATGAAGCCACTAAGGGAGCTATTACCTCCATTAACTTTGTATTTTTCCTCGACTCCTGGATCAGTGCTTCTGTGTTTCCTTTCTTGTGTGTATGCTGTGTCTTTTCAAACCCCCAGTCATGGCAGATTAATGTTCACACTGAGCCTGGTTCTGCTGGAGTTTTCTTCCTATTAAAGGGGAGTTTTCCTCTCCACTGTCGCTACATGCATACTCAGCACGAGGGATTGCTGCAAGGTCAATGCAAGTGACTGTCCACTGTTGCTACATGCTCATCCAGGAGGAGTGAATGCTGCAAGTCAATGACTTAATACAATCTGCAGGGATTCCTTGGGTAGAAAAACATTTCAACCAATTTAAATAATAAACTGAATCTGACTGCATTTTTGATAACTTAAATCAATTTGGAATGTATGTACTTGACTTGGAATCTATCTGTGTGATTTGATTGAATTAACTTTTTTTTAATTGTAAAGTTCCTTGAGATGACATCTCTTGTGAACTGAGGCATTGTAAATTGAAGTGAAATTGAGCTCAGCTACCCCAAAAATGCAGCTATTCTGACTTGATTCATGATTTAACAAGGGGCGTGATTACTTTTTCACATATGCCACACAGGCTTGCATTTATTTTTTCACTAAAAAATGAAATCATTATTTAAATACTACATTTAGAAACACTCAGGTTTTCTTTGTGATGAGTTGGTGGTTCTTGGTGTCTGGGGCTGGTTGCTCTGGTGTGTGCTGGCTCACTCCTGGTGGCTGCTTAGCTGGGCCTGGACCCCCTGACTCTGTCGGGCCTCTGCTGGGGATAATGTGCCCTGGGGTCTCTGGGTCCATGTGGCCTGGGGTCTCTGGGTCCATGGATGGATCAGCTCCAGCATAGAAAGGTGCCAGGAGGGCCTGTGGGCTCGTTGCTTTAGCTCCCTGGGACTTCTGCCCTGGGGTTCCCCTCTGCTCTTCTCCTTTGGGGGTCAGGGCCAGGTGCATTGGTCCTGGCTGGGTCCTCCTGTGGTTCCTGTGCTTGGGGGGGCTTTTAGATGTCTGTACTTCCAATCTCCTCTGTGTCTGTCTCAGGCCTTGGGGGCAAGTCTGTGGCTCCACAAACCCGCTATTAAATTTTCTTATGGAGAAACATTATATACAATAGTGCACTGATGTGCTCATTCAGATGTCTACAGATACACAGATATACTCTATATTGAGCTAAATACCTCTTGCATTCATTAGTACATTGTACTTTTCAGTAACATTGTTGTTTTACAGTGGGGATAACCAGTGGGGATAACACTGCCGATTTGTCAGGTTTTTCTACTTGCAGAAGTCTTAAATTTTTGTCACAGGTACTGTTAGTGACGGGATCTAAAATCAAAATCCAGAAAATCACATTGTGTGATTTTTAAGTAATTAATTAGCATTTTATTGCATGAGATAAATATTCACCAAGCAACCAGTAAGAATCCCGGCTCCTACAGACTTGTTAGTTCTTCTTTAAGAAGCTCTCCTGTTCTCCACTCATTGCCTGTATTAAGTGCACCTGTTTGAACTCGTTATCTGTATAAAAGACACCTGTCCACACACTCATTTAAACAAACTCCAACCTCTCCACAACGACCAAGACCAGAGAGCTGTGTAAGGACATGAGGGATAAAATAGTAGATCTGCACAAGGCAGGGAGGGGCTACAGGAAAATAGCCAAGCAGCTTGGTGAGAAGACAATAACTGTTGGTGTAATTATAAGAAAATGGAAGAAGTTAAAGATGTCGGTAAGTTCCCCTCGTTCTGGTGCTCCATGCAAGATCTCAACTCATGGGGCATCAATTATCATGAGGAAGGTGAGGGATCAGCCCAGAACTACACGGTAGGACCTAGTCAATAACCTGAAGAGAGCTGGGACCACAGTCTCAAAGAAGACCATTAGTAACACACTGTGCCACCCTGGATTAAAAGCCTGCAATGCACGCAAGGTCACCCTGTTCAAACCAGCGCATGTCCAGGCCCATCTGAAGTTTGCCAATGACCATCTGGATCATCCAGAGAAGGAATACAAGAAGGTCATGTGGTCTGATGAGACAAAAATAGAGGTTTTTGGTCTAAACTCCACTCACTATGTTTGGAGGAAGAAGAAGGATGAGTACAACCCCAAGAACACCATCCCTACCGTGAAACATGGAGGTGGAAACATCATTCTTTGGGAATGCTTTTCTGCAAAGGGGACAGGATGACTGCACTGTATTCAGAGGAGGATGGATGGGGCCATGTATCAAGAGATCTTAACCAACAACCTCCTTCCCTGCTGCAGTGTGTGCAAACCTCATCAAGAACTACAGGCAATGTCTGATGTCTGTAATTGCAAACAAAGGTTTCTGTACCAAATATAAAGTTTTATTTTCCTGATGCATCAAATACTTATGTCATGCAATACAATGCAAATTAATTATTTAAAAATCACACAAGGTGATTTTCTGGATTTTTGTTTTAGATTCCGTCAGTCACAGTTGAAAAGTACCTATGATATAAATTAAAGACTTCTTCATGCCTTGCAAGTGGGAAAACCTGCAAAATCTGCTGTGTATCAAATACTTGTTCTCCCACTGTACATGTGTTTCTGCTGGTGTACAAGCATCCTCCCAGGGATTTATCTTGTATTTTCTTTATCCTTCTTTCCCTATTCTTATCTCCATCTTTATCTTTTACCTTTTGGCCCCACCTCTTGCTCTTTCTTCTACTTTTTTCCCTTTTGTTTCTGTCTCCATGTCCATTGTATTTAAAATAATTCTAAAGCAGTTTCTAATAAAGATTTTTTATATATAAATCAGGTGGCACATACAGCTACATACAGTTTCACAGCACTGTATGTGCAACATTCGCAAACTAAACAGTAAACATTTTATACGTTGTTCAGTATTGTGAATTAATTTTGTTTTACTGAAAATAAGTATTTGTATAAGTCTTCAGAGCAGATTAGACATTACCAGCACTCTGTTGGGGGCTGCAGGGTGGCTCAGAATCAGGAAGGTCCTGGGTTCAAGTCCCAGTTGGTGCCTTTTTGTGTAAAGTTTGAATATCCTCTCTATGAAGATGTGGTTTCTTTTTCCAGTGTGTGGCTCTGTTTGCACGCATAGTTATCTATTCTGGTTCTTTGTAGTGATCTTTCCATGGTGTACCCCACTGCTTGCCCATTTACCTCTGGAGATAAGCATCAGCCTCCCAACACCTCTGTGTTACCCCCTATAGATGGTGAAGAAAATTGATGCATTAATGAAAATCAACCATTTTAACCTAGACATTGCTGCTTTAGTAATATAGGTTAGCACTCTCTTAGTCCTCTCTTTAGTAACCTTAGCATCAGACATTATTCACATTAACCTATTAGGTTTTCAACCTATCAACCTAAATCTGCCTCTGACTAATCAATATCTCCAGGCTACACTCCACTATACTAGTGACACTTGGTCTGACATTCAAAAACCCTGCTTCCATCAGTCATCTTCCAGGACTGTGTCTTCTTTTTCTTTCGCATGAAAGTCATGCGTGTTAACTACTTTTAAAGGCTGCCCTCACTTCACAGAGTCACTCATTTTGGATGAAAGTCTCAGTGTCGAGCCTTCTTTGTAAACTATGAATCATTAATGCCACCACATTTGTGCCACTGCGAGCACTGTGAACATCCTGAGAAACAGTTTGATGATTAATATGCAGCTGCTGTGAAAAATATCTACCCCCTAAGCCCCCCAGAAGTGGCTCTTGTCATACATTTACATGTCTGAGGCCCAGTGAGATGACACTGCAGTGGCATGACTTTTATTTGACACGCTGATTCAGCCTGATAGAACAACCTTTCTGAAAAAAAGCCTTTTTCAGTTCATATAAGTCTGCAAACTGTAGCTGGTAGGCTGAAAAGAAGTGCAGAGAAAATGCAACCCTGCAGTGGTGATGACTATGCACACAAAAACATTGCTTGAAATGAATGCAAACATCATCACCTCTGTAAGATTTCTTTGACTGATCCTTTGCCTTTTGTGTTTGACCCATAAAGGCCAATCCAAAAAAAAAAAAAAAAACACATATAGAACATTTGCATTTAGATTATAGCCTGAACTATGTTACAGCTGTACTGCACAATATAAGGGTCTCTCTAATGTTTCATTCATCACAATTTTTATCTGATCTGATGCCATGGTGGTTAATTTGCCCAACTTTGAGAATGTGTCAGATTGAACACACTCAGTCCAACTGCGCATCCCTGCGCCCCGCCCCTTTCACTCCTGTGCTGTAATTGCGGTATTAAATTTATACTGTCAACAAAAAGGCATCCCTCTGTCATGTGAGGAGTCCCCAGCGAACATTATTAGGTAAAAAAATAAAAGATAATCAGTGTACAGCGAGGGCCCTCATTGATTTGCTCATAAAGAAGAGTAATCAGTGTGATAAATGAAGAAATATTACTCTACTAACTGCAATCTCGCCTGAGCGGCAGCAGTTTTACAAGCGTGATATAACCATTTAGAGTTTTTTTATTTTTGGCTAAACTATGTCATAAAAAAATCGCAGCAGTATAGCTGCTCAGTAAATCACTGAAACAAAGATGTATCCATCATCCTTCAAAAGCCTGTGTCAGCAAAGAGGGACCAGATAAAAAATAGGAGGCATCTACTGCCACATTCATCTCTATTCCTCTAGTCGTATCTGGAGGTGTTAAAATGGAGGTCCACATATACACATATACAACCTAAGCATGCTGGAAAGAGCCAGACTTGGATACAGGATGATCTTGAACAGTGAAAACATTTATACATACATAATGCAGTTTGGGTCTGACCAGTCTAAACATGTATGATTTTGAAACAGACAGGGTCAAATGAAGTGCAGATTCCTTCAAAACAGACAATTCAGTAATGCAAACCATACTTGAACTTCAGCATCATCAGCCAGCAGTAGTGTACAGAGATATTTTCCTGCTATACATTAATCAAATTGGACACTGATTGCAATAAAACAAGCAATGAAGAACCGTTCACCCAACAGGTAGCTAACCTTTTTGCCTTGGCTCTTCTTGCACCCTGAACAGAAAGCCATATTCCACATATCAAAAAAAGCCACTGCCTGAAACATGTGTCTTTAAGAGACACAGAACAAATGTCTGAAATGGAACATTAGTAGGTCAAAGTATAGGAGCAGTTTTCTGATGAGTGGAAAGCAGCCAAGGACCTTCACAGAACTCAGAGGAGTATTGCTCTAGACAACGTATCAAAACAATGGTTGGCTTCTTTTGAAGCACCATATTTTACAGTGCACTGTATAGAGCGCAGATTAAAAGTCATTAAATGGCACAATACAAAAGATTGCAACATGGAATTCAATTTAGCCCAATTACTTCCAACTTGGCCAGCTACACTTGACAAAAACAGTCATATTTTGATGATTCCTGCAACATTGGACAGAAAACACTTGACTTTAAAGAAGGGGACACCTGCACACAGACACAGAAATACAGGTTTGGGTATACTGTATATGGGAAAAAAACAAAAAAAGACTAAGCAGCACTAAATGGGAGTACGTCCATCAGTCTTACAGGTCCTTCTCAAAATATTAGCATATTGTGATAAAGTTCGTTATTTTCCATAATGTCATGATGAAAATTTAACATTCATATATTTTAGATTCATTGCACACTAACTGAAATATTTCAGGTATTTTATTCTCTTAATACGGATGATTGTGGCATACAGCTCATGAAAACCCAAAATCCTATCTCACAAAATTAGCATATCATTAAAAGGGTCTCTAAACGAGCTATGAACCTAATCATCTGAATCAACGAGTTAACTCTAAACACCTGCAAAAGATTCCTGAGGCCTTTAAAACTCCCAACCTGGTTCATCACTCAAAACCCCAATCATGGGTAAGACTGCCGACCTGACTGCTGTCCAGAAGGCCACTATTGACACCCTCAAGCAAGAGGGTAAGACACAGAAAGAAATTTCTGAACGAATAGGCTGTTCCCAGAGTGCTGTATCAAGGCACCTCAGTGGGAAGTCTGTGGGAAGGAAAAAGTGTGGCAGAAAACGCTGCACAACGAGAAGAGGTGACCGGACCCTGAGGAATATTGTGGAGAAGGGCCGATTCCAGACCTTGGGGGACCTGCGGAAGCAGTGGACTGAGTCTGGAGTAGAAACATCCAGAGCCACCGTGCACAGGCGTGAGCAGGAAATGGGCTACAGGTGCCGCATTCCCCAGGTCAAGCCACTTTTGAACCAGAAACAGCGGCAGAAGCCCCTGACCTGGGCTACAGAGAAGCAGTACTGGACTGTTGCTCAGTGGTCCAAAGTACTTTTTTCGGATGAAAGCAAATTCTGCATGTCATTCGGAAATCAAGGTGCCAGAGTCTGGAGGAAGACTGGGGAGAAGGAAATGCCAAAATGCCAGAAGTCCAGTGTCAAGTACCCACAGTCAGTGATGGTCTGGGGTGCCGTGTCAGCTGCTGGTGTTGGTCCACTGTGTTTTATCAAGGGCAGGGTCAATGCAGCCAGCTATCAGGAGATTTTGGAGCACTTCATGCTTCCATCTGCTGAAAAGCTTTATGGAGATGAAGATTTCATTTTTCAGCACGACCTGGCACCTGCTCACAGTGCCAAAACCACTGGTAAATGGTTTACTGACCATGGTATCACTGTGCTCAATTGGCCTGCCAACTCTCCTGACCTGAACCCCATAGAGAATCTGTGGGATATTGTGAAGAGAACATTGAGAGACTCAAGACCCAACACTCTGGATGAGCTAAAGGCCGCTATCGAAGCATCCTGGGCCTCCATAAGACCTCAGCAGTGCCACAGGCTGATTGCCTCCATGCCACGCCACATTGAAGCAGTCATTTCTGCAAAAGGATTCCCGACCAAGTATTGAGTGCATAACTGTACATGATTATTTGAAGGTTGACATTTTTTGTATTAAAAACACTTTTCTTTTATTGGTTGGATGAAATATGCTAATTTTGTGAGATAGGAATTTTGGGTTTTCATGAGCTGTATGCTAAAATCATCCGTATTAAGACAATAAAAGACCTGAAATATTTCAGTTAGTGTGCAATGAATCTAAAATATATGAATGTTAAATTTTCATCATGACATTATGGAAAATAATTAACTTTATCACAATATGCAAATATTTTGAGAAGGACCTGTACATTGCAGAAGTATAACTATGGATAGAGCCAAAAATAACTGAATAGAACTCTCTCAGCAGCAATTCTATTGGCTGAGGACCTTTTGGATATTATGTATTGCACAAATAAAGAATTACAACAGGTCAAGAAGTAGAAGTAATAAATGCAACTATTTTTTCAGCAATACATTAGAGGAGGATGCTCCTGGTTACGGCAACATTGTGCAAGTGAAAGAAAAAGGGTTATATAGTCAATGTCATCCAGAGTAAGTGACTGGCTAAGAAATGTCCACAGCTGCACAGGTCCAAAGACAACTCTGTGGTTCTTCTCAGGGCACTGTAGTAAAAAAACAAGCTACAGAGTTACATTTGTCTGTGTATTTGTCTCCTCTCCAGAGTCTGGCTCCCATTGGGTACCAAGCTTTATTGGTGATTATCCCTGTGATGTTGCGACTCTTTTATCATCTGTAACAAGTTTTAATAATGAAGATGATGCCTGCACAGCGATGAAAACAGCAGAGCTTGTATGTGAGGGAAAAATAAAATCCATAGGTTCTTTGTATTGTAGTCTACATAAATAATGGGAGTTGATAAATCTTTTGCAAAAAAAAAAAAAAACAGGCAAGGCATGCATGTTTTATCAGCACTTCAGACTTGAATATAATGTACCACAGTGTAATAAAGTATTTCAGTCTGGCTTTGGATTTTATCAAAACCTGTAGATGAGCCTCTGTGGCTTGGCTATGGCACTTCAAATCCATCAGGCATGAGAGATTAGAGGAGCTACCCTTCCCTCCTTATTCATAGTGAAACTGCAGTCCTGCTCTCATTGATGCAGTGGTGGTGGGGGGCATCTGTTTACAAAGTTTTATTTGTTTTAAGCATTAATCAGAGAGGGTTTCATTATTTTATGAGGAGACTGTCTCCACAGGTGATAGCAACATTTAGCTTGAGAAGAAATGATGTCCGACTTGATTACATGTTCATTATTCAGGAGCACTGATCAAGAACCGTTCGTGGCTCTGCATCCTTATGCACTGATACAACAACACAGTTGGTTTTAATTAAATGACATAGATGGTTTTTATAGGACCACTTTAACTACACTGCATACATTTATGAGATGATTCAAGCATCTGTGGAATGCTTATTTATATGTTATACAGTGTGTTTTACAGTGTGTCATAAAGGAATTTGTTTCTTGAACTGCATTAATATAAGCAGCCCCATCTTTTGTTCCACAAACAAAAACCTCAGCATCAGAACAACTTTCAAACAAACTAGTTGCTCTTTTAAAATCCGTAACCGAGTAAATCTTTAACAGCAGCTTTGCAGCTTTCTCGGGCCTTGTGTGTTGCTTTGGGATTAGTTACCCAAAACTTAATGTCACCAGGAGTTACAGGAATCCTGTATATCGATCTTAAGCGGTAATTTGCTCCTCGGTTATCGCCACAGCTGCTTCTCTGAATAGCTCCCTGACTTCATAAAAAATAAACGAGTTTGTAACTCTGTTACACTGGTGTTCATGCTGACTTGGAATGCTAATGCACCCTACACCGACTTCATTCGCAGTGTCGCAGCTTTTCTAATCTAATTAAAGGGTAGGTTAGGATTCCAAACCTTTACTGTTTGTCCTTAGGTCTAAATTATTACATTAATATTTGATAATTATCTTTCAGTCTTTTAATATTTAACAATTACATTTACTTTTTTTTTTTTTACATTTAACTCACCATCCAAAAACTGCTAAAGGCTGCTTTATATTACTTTGAAAATTTATTGAATGTAATATGTACCCTATTAAAAATATAATTAGGCATTTATGCTCTAAGGTAATTATAGGAAGATAAAAACTTGTTAATGTTGAATTTCTGAATGAATCAAAGTGATTTTTTTTTTGTCTTTGCAATGACTAAGCTAAAACCTGCTTATCCATGTCTTCATATTGTCCACTCCTTTAATATATGTGGCACTAAATATGGTTTGGAGGGTTTTTTTCTCCTAATTTTGAGCTGAAACATTTTCTGCACTATTGGGGGACCATTTTCTAAATCCACATTTAAAATTTTTTTTGTTTTACATGGCATTTAGTATCACTTCAAACTTGAATAGAACTGGAAGTGCTTTTATTTTGATAAAGTGTACAAGTGTCCTTGTATTTTGGCAGATAGCTTAACTGCAAGAGAATGTCGGAGGTAATTTAAATTTTATCTGGGTTCCAAAATTATACAAAGTAATTTAAGACTGTGTTGATTTGGAAAGACCCTAACCCTCATTATTGTGAAGCTATAGCTAACGTGAGCAAATAGTTTTCAGCCATTAACAGCATCACTGGCTAATAACCAACCTCATTCTTTCACAGTAAAACATGCACATAATCACATACAGCCTTCCTTTCACTCTTCTTTACCTAAAATAAATACTTTTTTTAAGATTCCAGTCTCAGGCTGGCACTTATTCACACGTATTCTCAGAGTCCTCTCAGAGAGCTAATATCTTAGCCTAGAAATTTCTGCCAAGGAGTCTCAGCTTATAAGTGATTCAGCTCGCTGCTGAGAGCAACTCTGAGTGAGGAGTTGACAGAAATTCCTATTCTAGAGAAGAGGTGTGGTTGACCCCTTTGCTAGGTGTAATGCTGTCTTCTAGGAGCTGTGTTTCAAAAAACAAAAACAAAAATTAAATGCACTTCTAGTAATCAACGAAGACAAAATTAACTGATGATAGAATATAGACTTGATGAAACTTAGCAAACTTAAATCAGTTGCCTCACAGCATCAACATGTTTGAATGTACTGTATTTACATGCGCATCATTATCTTGATTTGCCTATTATTATGTTTGCTCACCATGCTGGGCATTTTCCTAGTTAATCTATTTGATTTTAAAGTGGACACTCTCCTGTCGATATTTTACTGTGACTGCCTTCTTGTATAAAGTGGTTTGATTTGGCAAAACAAGCAAAACAAAATGGAGAAAAACCGGTGGAGAAAACCAAACTGGACAGAGGAGCAGTGCCTGCTGTTGGCACAGCTAGTGGAGGAAAATACAAGAGTGTTGAAAGGTAAATTCGGTCCCGAGATCACAGTGCGAACAAAGAAACAGATCAATGCATCGTTCCCTCTGCTTTCACTCTGTACCTGTTGCATTCAGAAGCTCGATCGGAGATTGCAGCACAAAAGCGAGCTTCTTCACTGACAGGTGGATGTCATAGATGACCATTCAGGCTATGGCCACTGACATCATCATGTACACTACAACAAATATTTATTCACTACATTTACATCTTTTACCTTGTCTAGATTTTGTATTTATGTATTTATATTTTTTTGACTTTTTCCAATTTTTTCCAAACCTTTATTTTTGAAAGCATGTTTGTAAATAATATTTAAGTTCTTCTCTACTATGTTGTTTGTACATTTTGTTCACTTTTTATTCACTTTTTATTATTATTATTATTTATTTATCCTTCCTTTAACCTGTCCTGCTGCTGATATGATTTAAATTCCCCCTAGGGGGATGAGAAAGTTTATCTTTTTTCTATATTAATAATTGCATGATTGTTATATACGTTTATGGGCTCATTTACTAAACTATTTAGTGGCTGGATCCCTGTGTGTTAGAGCTGGCAGTGTCTTAATAAATTCACAGTTTTTCATTATATGAAGAATATTTCTCCTTTCTCTCTGTCTTTCTGCCATCTTCTCTGCTTAAGACGCTCTTAGGCTCACTAAAAGTCCCCCTCCCTCCCTCACCACTCTGAGCAGGGTTTCACCTTAGGGGCTCTCTTAAGGCCTAGGGTGCTTTGAATCACTTTTATCATACTGAAGGAAAATTCTAAGAAAACTATTAGAATTCAAGGAATTTGACAACCCTCCACATGTAGGGTAAGCCACGAGGTCATTGCTGAAGAAGCTGGTCTAGACATAGTGCTGGATCCAAGCATATTAATAAAAGGTTGAGCGAAATGATAATGTGTGGTAGGACTAGGTGCATCAGCAACAAGGATAACCGCAGCCTTGAGAGGACTAAGGTTGAAGTCAGCCCATCAAGAGCCACAATATGTAGACAAATCCTACGCATGGACCTAGAACTGGACTGTTCCTGAGAGGTCCAAAGTCCTCTTTTCAGATGAAAGTATAGTCCAGTGTGATGTTTCCACAGTCAGTTAAAAAATAAATCAATACATATCCTATATAAAGGTATGAAATATACAGTACAAATATGCATGTACGTAGACAGCACAAGAGAGAGAGGGATGAGGGACACTAGACCCGACAATGTAGATGACCTAAAGGCCACTATAAAAGCAACCTATACTTATATCAAACCTCAGCAATGCCGCAGGCTGATTCCCTCCTCCTAATTCTTCTTTACTTTTTTCTTTACTGTAGTCTAAACACACCTGAATTTGCCCAGTGTGGGACAATAAAAGATATTTCTTCTATTGATGCAGTAATTCATGCAAAAAGAGGCCAAACCAAGTATCGAGAGCATAGAAAGGAACATGCTATTCAGAAGACAGGCATTTCTGTTTAAAATATCCTTTTTTATTGATCTTATGTAATATTCAAATTTTCGGAGATACTGAATTTTGGGTTTTCATTATCTGTAAACTATAGTCCTTAAAATTACAGGAAATAAAAGTTTCAAATATTTTCCTCTATGTGTAATGAAGATACGTATTTTCACTTTCTGAGATTAAATATCAAACTTTTTCATGGGCCCACCACCTGCAGGGGGAACCGTGAGGGACCGGTGCAAAGAGGATTGGGTGGCGGACGAAGGTGGAGACCTCAGCGGCCCGATCCCCGGATGCTTAGGCTGGCTCCAGGGACGTGGAATGTCACCTAGCTGGGGGAGAAGGAGCCTGAGCTTGTGCGGGAGGTCGAGAGATATCGACTAGAAATAGTCGGGCTCGCCTCCATGCACAGCGTGGGCTCTGGAACCCATCTCCTTGAGAGGGGTTGGACTCTCTTCTACTCTGGAGTGGCCCACGGGGAGAGGTGGCGGGCTGGTGTGGGTTTGCTTGTTACCCCCCAGCTCAGCCGACTCGTGTTGGGGTTTACCCCAGTGGATGAGAGGGTCGTATCCCTGCGTCTTCGGGTTGGGGAGAGGTCTCTGACTATCATTTCAGCCTACGGGCCGAGTGGTAGTGCAGAGTACCCGGCCTTCTTGGCGTCCCTGTCGGGGGTGCTGGATAGTGCCCCTCCCGGGGACTCCATTATTCTGCTGGGGGACTTCAACGCCCACGTGGGGAACGACAGTGACACCTGGAGAGGCGTGATCGGGAGGAATGGCCTCCCCGATCTGAATCCGAGTGGTGTTTTGTTATTGGACTTCTGTGCTAGTCACAGATTGTCCATAACGAACACCATGTTCAAACATAAGGGTGTCCATCAGTGCACTTGGCACCAGGACACTCTAGGCAGGAGGTCGATGATCGACTTTGTTGTCATATCATCAGACCTTCAGCCGCATGTTTTGGACACTCGGGTGAAGAGAGGGGCTGAGCTGTCCACTGATCACCACCTGGTGGTGAGTTGGATCCGCTGGAGGAGGAGAAAGCTGGACAGACTTGGCAGGCCCAAGTGAGGGTCTGCTGGGAACGCCTGGCGGAGCCCTCGGCCAGGGATGTATTCAACTTCCACCTCCGGGAGAGCTTCGACCAGATCCCGGGAGATGTTGGAGACATACAGGTCCTTCTCAAAATATTAGCATATTGTGATAAAGTTCATTATTTTCCATAATGTCATGAAAATTTAACATTCATATATTTTAGATTCATTGCACACTAACTGAAATATTTCAGGTCTTTTATTGTCTTAATACGGGTGATTTTGGCATACAGCTCATGAAAAACCAAAATTCCTATCTCACAAAATTAGCATATCATTAAAAGGGTCTCTAAACGAGCTATGAATCTAATCATCTGAATCAACGAGTTAACTCTAAACACCTGCAAAAGATTCCTGAGGCCTTTAAAACTCCCAGCCTGGTTCATCACTCAAAACCCCAATCATGGGTAAGACTGCCGACCTGACTGCTGTCCAGAAGGCCACTATTGACACACTCAAGCAAGAGGGTAAGACACAGAAAGAAATTTCTGAACGAATAGGCTGTTCCCAGAGTGCTGTATCAAGGCACCTCAGTGGGAAGTCTGTGGGAAGGAAAAAGTGTGGCAGAAAACGCTGCACAACGAGAAGAGGTGACCGGACCCTGAGGAAGATTGTGGAGAAGGGCCGATTCCAGACCTTTGGGGACCTGCGGAAGCAGTTGACTTAGTCTGGAGTAGGAATATTCAGAGCCACCGTGCACAGGCGTGTGCAGGAAATGGGCTACAGGTGCCGCGTTCCCCAGGTCAAGCCACTTTTGAACCAGAAACAGCGGCAGAAGTGCCTGACCTGGGCTACAGAGAAGCAGCACTGGACTGTTGCTCAGTGGTCCAAAGTACTTTTTTCGGATGAAAGCAAATTCTGCATGTCATTCTGAAATCAAGGTGCCAGAGTCTGGAGGAAGACTGGGGAGAAGGAAATGCCAAAATGCCAGAAGTCCAGTGTCAAGTACCCACAGTCAGTGATGGTCTGGGGTGCCGTGTCAGCTGCTGGTGTTGGTCCACTGTGTTTTATCAAGGGCAGGGTCAATGCAGCTAGCTATCAGGAGATTTTGGAGCACTTCATGCTTCCATCTGCTGAAAAGCTTTATGGAGATGAAGATTTCATTTTTCAGCAAGACCTGGCACCTGCTCATAGTGCCAAAACCACTGGTAAATGGTTTACTGACCATGGTATCACTGTGCTCAATTGGCCTGCCAACTCTCCTGACCTGAACCCCATAGAGAATCTGTGGGATATTGTAAAGAGAACGTTGAGAGACTCAAGACCCAACACTCTGGATGAGCTAAAGGCCGCTATCGAAGCATCCTGGCCCTCCATAAGACCTCAGCAGTGCCACAGGCTGATTGCCTCCATGCCACGCCGCATTGAAGCAGTCATTTCTGCAAAAGGATTCCCGACCAAGTATTGAGTGCATAACTATACATGATTATTTGAAGGTTGACGTTTTTTGTAGTAAAAACACTTTTCTTTTATTGGTCGGATGAAATATGCTAATTTTGTGAGATAGGAATTTTGGGTTTTCATGAGCTGTATGCCACAATCATCCGTATTAAGACAATAAAAGACCTGAAATATTTCAGTTAGTGTGCAATGAATCTAAAATATATGAATGTTAACTTTTCATCATGACATTATGGAAAATAATGAACTTTATCACAATATGCTAATATTTTGAGAAGGACCTGTAGAGTCCGAGTGAACCATGTTCTCCGCATCTATTGTCGATGCTGCTGCCCGTAGCTGTGGCCGTAAGGTCTGCGGTGCCTGTCGCGGCGGCAATCCCAGAACCCGGTGGTGGACACCGGCAGTAAGGGACGCTGTCAAGCTGAAGAAGGAGTCCTATCGGCTGTGGTTGGCTTGTGGGACTCCAGAGGCGGCTGACGGGTACCGTCGGAGGGTGTGTTCCAACTACAGGGGGATCACACTCCTCAGCCTCCCTGGTAAGGCCCACGCCAGGGTATTGGAGAGGAGAGTCCAACCGATAGTCGAACCTCGGCTTCAGGAGGAGCAGTGTGGTTTTTGTCCCGCCGTGGAACACTGGACCAGCTCTATATCCTCTACAGGGTGCTCGAGAGTTCATGGGAGTTTGCCCAACCGGTTCACATGTGTTTTGTGGACCTGGAGAAGGCATCCGACTGTGTCCCTCGTGATGCCCTGTGGGGGATGCTCCAGGAGTAGGGAATCGGGGGCCCTTTATTAGGGGCCATCCGGTCTCTGTTCAAGCGGAGCAGGAGTTTGGTCCGCATTGCCGGCACTAAGTCGGACCTGTTCCCGGTGCATGTTGGACTCCGGCAGGGCTGCCCTTTGTCACCGGTCCTGTTCATAACTTTTATGGACAGGATTTCTAGACGCAGCCAAGGGCCGGAGGGGGTCTGGTTTGGGGACCAGTGGATTTCGTCTCTTCTTTTTGCAGATGACGTGGTCCTGCTGGCCCCCTCTAGCCAAGACCTACAGCATGCGCTGTGGCGGTTCGCAGCCGAGTGTGAAGCGGTTGGGATGAAGATCAGCTCCTCCAAGTCCGAGGCCATGGTACTCGACCGGAAAAGGGTGGCTTGTCCTCTTCAGGTTGGAGGGGAGTTCCTGCCTCAAGTGGAGGAGTTTAAGTATCTTTGGGTCTTGTTCACGAGTGAGGGAAGAATGGAGCGGGAAATCGACAGACGGATCGGTGCGGTTGCCACAGTAATGGCGGCGCTGTGCCGGTCCGTTGTGGTGAAGAGAGAGCTGAGCCGAAAAGCAAAGCTCTCAATTTACCGGTCGGTCTACGTTCCTACCCTCACCTATGGCCATGAACTTTGGGTCATGACCGAAAGAACGAGATCCCGGATACAAGCGGCGGAAAGGAGCTTCCTCCGTAAGCTGGCCGGGCACTCCCTTAGAGATAGGGTGAGGAGCTCGGCCATCCGGGAGGGGCTCGGAGTAGAGCCGCTGCTCCTCCACATCGAGAGGAGCCAGTTGAGGTGGCTCGGGCATCTATACCGGATGCCTCCTGGACGCCTTCCTCGGGAGGTGTTCCAGGCACATCCCACCGGGAGGAGGCCCAGGGGACGGCCCAGGTCACGCTGGAGGGACTATTATGTCTCTCGGCTGGCCTTGGAACGCCTTGGGCTCCCCCTGGAGGAACTGGAGGAGGTGTCTGGAGAGAGGGATGTCTGGGCGTCTCTGCTGAGTCTGCTGCCCCCGCGACCCGGTCCCGGATAAGCGGAAGACGACGAGTACGAGTACTTTTTCATGATATTCAAATTTTTTTGGGATGTACCTGTTTTATATGCTGTTCTCCACTTTCTGGTCTCTGTGTGTTTAGATTCTGTTCTGCCATTCCTTCCATTTTCCTCCTCTCTGTCCCGGTTCTCTGGTTCTCTCACTCAGCTACTCCTACCGTTAGTCTCCACCGCGGATTACCTTAATTTATGTTTTATTTCCTTGAATTTATAAAACTTTCAGCTTCAACTTAAAGTTTTCAGTTCTTGTATTTTCTCCCTTACTACATGGCAGCACTTTATGGGCTCCTCTTTATCAACAAATGGTATCTAGCGTGGTTCTCATTCCAAACAACAGCATTATGTAGATTTGATGTAGTTGGGATTTAGCAGCCAGAATCATGTAAGATTGATAGTAGATAGCAGCCTGCTCCATAAAGCTGCTACATCTAATGTATCCATTGGCATCCTGCCTAGAGGATCAATGGTGATGAAGAAGTGATTGATTAAACCTAACTTTGACCTGAACTTAAGGGGACTTAGTTTGTCTTAGATTTTTTTATTTTTATTTTTCAGGATTCTATGTTTTTTTGAATGTTTTAGAGTACAATAAAAATAACAGCAAATACACTAAGTGATAAATATTCAAAGGAGCGGGTAGGAGTATAAACTTATTACAACCCCCCGCCTTTTCCAGCAACGTCAAAATTACGTTATCTTCCTATTTACATAAAGTGTCATACCAACATGTATTCTAATCCTTTTGTCTGTATACTGATAATCAATATTGTTATCAATATTGACATATCATTATGTTTTTTGATAACAAAATTATATATTCATGAAAATATACGTCATTATACATTACTCCTTGACACAAGAGAATTACTATATATATATATATATATATATATATATATATATATATATATATATATGTACATAGTTCATCAAGATTGCTTGTGTTACAACTAAACAGTTCTACAATAAACAGTTATTATTATTATTATTATTATTATTATTATTACTGTTAGTAATTCTCTTATATATATACACAGTACAGACCAAAAGTTTGGATACACCTTCTCATTCAAAGAGTTTTCTTTATTTTCATGACTATGAATGAAGTTGTTTTCATCAACCAGATGAAAACAACTGAAAATATGTCTTATATTCTAGGTTCTTCAAAGTAGCCACCTTTGATTACTGTTACACACACTCTTGGCATTCTGTTGATGAGCTTCAAGAGGTAGTCACCTGAAATGGTTTTCACTTCACAGGTGTGCCCTGTCATAAGTGGGATTTCAAGCCTTATAAATGGGGTTGGGACCATCAGTTGTGTTGTGCAGGAGGTGGATACAGTACACAGCTGATAGTCCTACTTAACAGACGGTTAGAATTTGTATTATGGCAAGAACAAAGCAGCTAAGTAAAGAAAAACGAGTGGCCATCATTACTTTAAGAAATGAAGGTCAGTCAGTCCAAACAATTGGGAAAACTGTGTCCCCACAAAGAAACTGGCTCACGAGGACTGCCCCAGGAAACGAAGACCAAAATTCACCTCTGCTGCGAACGATAAGTTTATCCGAATCACCAGCCTCAGAAATTGCAGGTTAACAGCAGCTCAGATTAGAGAACAGCTCAATGCCACACAGAGTTCTAGCAGCAGACACATCTCTAGAACAACTGTTAAGAGGAGACTGTGTGAATCAGGCCTTCATGGTAAAATAGCTGCTAGGAAACCACTGCTGAGGACAGGCAACAAGCAGAAGAGACTTGTTTGGGCTAAAGAACACAAGGAATGCACATTACACCAGTGGAAATCTGTGCTTTGATCTGATGAGTCCAAGTTTGAGATCTTTGGTTCCAACCACCATGTCTTTGTGCGGCGCAGAAGAGGTGAACGGATGGACTCTACATGCCTGGTTCCCACAGTGAAGCATGAAGGAGGAGGTGTGATGGTGTGGGGGTGCTTTGCTGGTGACACTGTTGGGGATTTATTCAAAATTGAAGGCATACTGAACCAGCATGTCTACCACAGCATCTTGCAGCGGCATGCTATTCCAACCGGTTTGTGTTTAGTTGGACCATCATTTATTTTTCAACAGGACAATGACCCCAAACACACCTCCAGGCTGTGTAAGGGCTATTTGACCAAGAAGGAGAGTGATGGGCTGCTGCGCCAGATGACCTGCCCTCCAAAGTCACCGGACCTGAACCCAATCAAGATGATTTGGGGTTAGCTGGACCGCAGAGTGAAGGCAAAAGGGCCAACAAGTGCTAAGCATCTCTGGGAACTCCTTCAAGACTGTTGGAAAACCATTTCAGGTGACTACCTCTTGAAGCTCATCAACAGAATGCCAAGAGTGTGTGGAGCAGTAATCAAAGCAAAAGGTGGCTACTTTGAAGAACCTAGAATATAAGACATATTTTCAGTTGTTTCACACTTTTTTGTTCAGCATATAATTCCACATGTGTTAATTTGTTACAATTTGTGAGATATAGGACCCCAGAATGCAGACCAGAAGGCAGCATGACGGTAAGTGCAAAAGACTTAATAACAAAAAAAACTCACTCACTACAGGAGGCAGGAACAAAACAAACGGGCAGGCTAGACAAGCATGGCATGATCCGAAAACTAGACATGAGCATGAGAACAAGACACGAGAAAATGTTTCCGCGATGTCTAACTGAACAGGTGAGTATATATGGAGTGAAAACCAGGTGGAGCAAGGAGACAGATTAACTTGGACAGGTGAACCGAATAAACTTAATTGACAGACAGAACAAAACGTGGCTGCGGCAAAAACAGAGACTCTAATATACAAACAAAACCAAACTTGACAAAACATGAACAAGACGACAAAACTTAAGCACGACCAGGAAAATAACAGAAGCATGATTAAAAATCTAAGAAGAATAATAACAAAAGAACGAGTCAAAACCTTAACTGTGAAAAACATAAGAAAAAACCAGAAACCAAAAACCAAACAACCCCAAATCATAACAAATTCATAGTTTTGATGCCTTCAGTTTGGAAGCTACAATATTCATAGTCATGAAAATAAAGAAAACTCTTTGAATGAGAATGCATGTTCAAACGTTCGGTCTGTACTGCATATAGAATGATTTGCTGAATAAAACCAACCTTCTGGATGACCAATTCTCAACGGTGTTTAATTAGGTGCCTTTATTTCTTAAAATAATATTTAAAGAAATATTATTGAGGAAATAGTAAAATAATATTTAAATAAATATTTTTTGAATAAGAACCAAATCTTTCTGGAGAAATGTGGCTTAATGGTGTTTATTAGTTATCAAATTTAGTGAAATAATATTTAGGGAAATATTATTTCCTAGATTAAAAACTAACAACCTTTTGGGTAAATTATCTTTAGTAGGCAAGCACGTGTTGTTAGCTGTTAGCGGCTGGAGCTAACAAAAGAAGCTTATAGCTCATCATCAGAATCAAACACATACCTTTAAAATACCAATGATAAAAGGGTAAAATGCATAAGCGTGGACGGCGTGTTATGGCTGATCTTCTGTGTTTAAAATCACCCTTTAAATAAAGTTTGTCTTAACTTAAAAAAAAAAACACAAACACAGAACACACAAATTGAGCACATGTGCTGAGCGGATAATCTGCTAGTACTAAGATGGCTGAGTTTTCAGGGGGGGCGGCTCGCTCTGCCGGGCCGGCCAAACTGCATGTTACAGCTGTAGTCACGATGATGCGGTCCCGTTGTCCTTCCTTCAGACCGGGAAAAACTGCTCCACTTGGCGTTGTAGAGACAGGGTCTCTGCTGGGAACTCTCTGGAACACAGTTTGCTTCTGTAGGCCTCAGAGAGAAAGTCAAGTAACGCTTGTACCTTAATTACCCCGTTCATGAATAAATACTGGATACACAAACAGCAATTCATTCCTACTTAACTTAGTGCATATGATTGCGTGATCGTATGACATCTTGGACTCAGTTTGCAGAGTTATGTCTATTTGCCAGCAAAGCAATATTAGCGCGCTGTGTCCCTCCGTCAAATTCCGCCGGGGACCTGTGTGGAAGAGGTCAGTTTGTTGCAAAAGCGGGGTTTTTATGTGGACAGTAACATCACGGGAAGTCCACTGTTATTCCCTGTTTCTGGCTGTGCTGGAAGTAGGTTAATGTGATTTATTTTGAAAGTTCCAGAAAAGTTCTTACTGGCCTTTCATGTTGTAGCCAAGGATGAGGTCCCAAGAGCAGTTTGTGGCAACTATCAAACCTTCACATAAATCTACATTGTAATTTACCTTAAAAGGTATTTCAGAATTGAATTAAATTGCCCCCTACCAGCTTTTTAATTAATGTCTAGTAAAACAGAAAGGTTCCTCCATATATGGACAAAGCACAGTCTGAAAATATTTTTAAGAGTTAAATGGACTACAAATATATGAACAGTGAGTACTTTTGCTACATACAGGGGTTGGACAATGAAACTGAAACACCTGTCATTTTAGTGTGGGAGGTTTCATGGCTAAATTGGACCAGCCTGGTAGCCAGTCTTCATTGATTGCACATTGCACCAGTAAGAGCAGAGTGTGAAGGTTCAATTAGCAGGGTAAGAGCACAGTTTTGCTCAAAATATTGAAATGCACACAACATTATGGGTGACATACCAGAGTTCAAAAGAGGACAAATTGTTGGTGCACGTCTTGCTGGCGCATCTGTGACCAAGACAGCAAGTCTTTGTGATGTATCAAGAGCCACGGTATCCAGGGTAAGGTCAGCATACCACCAAGAAGGACGAACCACATCCAACAGGATTAACTGTGGACGCAAGAGGAAGCTGTCTGAAAGGGATGTTCGGGTGCTAACCCGGATTGTATCCAAAAAACATAAAACCACGTCTGCCCAAATCACGGCAAAATTAAATGTGCACCTCAACTCTCCTGTGTCCACCAGAACAATCCGTCGGGAGCTCCACAGGGTCAATATACATGGCCGGGCTGCTATAGCCATACCTTTGGTCACTCATGCCAATGCCAAACGTCAGTTTCAAAGGTGCAAGGAGCGCAAACCTTGGGCTGTGGACAACGTGAAACATGTATTGTTCTCTGATGAGTCCACTTTTACTGTTTTCCCCACATCCGGGAGAGTTACGGTGTGGAGAAGCCCCAAAGAAGCGTACCACCCAGACTGTTGCATGCCCAGAGTGAAGCATGGGGGTGGATCAGTGATGGTTTGGGTTGCCATATCATGGCATTCCCTTGGCCCAATACTTGTGCTAGATGGACGCGTCACTGCCAAGGACTACCGAACCATTCTTGAGGACCATGTGCATCCAATGGTTCAAACATTGTATCCTGAAGGCGGTGCCGTGTATCAGGATGACAATGCACCAATACACACAGCAAGACTGGTGAAAGATTGGTTTGATGAACATGAAGTGAAGTTTAACATCTCCCACGGCCTGCACAGTCACCAGATCTAAATATTATTGAGCCACTTTGGGTTGTTTTGGAGGAGCTAGTGAGGAAACGTTTTCCTCCACCAGTATCACGTAGTGACCTGGCCACTATCCTGCAAGAAGAATGGCTTAAAATCCCTCTGACCGATGTGCAGGACTTGTACAGGTCCTTCTCAAAATATTAGCATATTGTGATAAAGTTCATTATTTTCCATAATGTCATGATGAAAATTTAACATTCATATATTTTAGATTCATTGCACACTAACTGAAATATTTCAGGTCTTTTATTGTCTTAATACGGATGATTTTAGCATACAGCTCATGAAAACCCAAAATTCCTATCTCACAAAATTAGCATATTTCATCCGACCAATAAAAGATAAGTGTTTTTAATACAAAAAATGTCAACCTTCAAATAATCATGTACAGTTATGCACTCAATACTTGGTCGGGAATCCTTTTGCAGAAATGACTGCTTCAATGTGGCGTGGCATGGAGGCAATCAGCCTGTGGCACTGCTGAGGTCTTATGGAGGCCCAGGATGCTTCGATAGCGGCCTTTAGCTCATCCAGAGTGTTGGGTCTTGAGTCTCTCAACGTTCTCTTCACAATATCCCACAGATTCTCTATAGGGTTCAGGTCAGGAGAGTTGGCAGGCCAATTGAGCACAGTGATACCATGGTCAGTAAACCATTTACCAGTGGTTTTGGCACTGTGAGCAGGTGCCAGGTCGTGCTGAAAAATGAAATCTTCATCTCCATAAAGCTTTTCAGCAGATGGAAGCATGAAGTGCTCCAAAATCTCCTGATAGCTAGCTGCATTGACCCTGCCCTTGATAAAACACAGTGGACCAACACCAGCAGCTGACACGGCACCCCAGACCATCACTGACTGTGGGTACTTGACACTGGACTTCTGGCATTTTGGCATTTCCTTCTCCCCAGTCTTCCTCCAGACTCTGGCACCTTGATTTCCGAATGACATGCAGAATTTGCTTTCATCCGAAAAAAGTACTTTGGACCACTGAGCAACAGTCCAGTACTGCTTCTCTGTAGCCCAGGTCAGGGGCTTCTGCCGCTGTTTCTGGTTCAAAAGTGGCTTGACCTGGGGAATGCGGCACCTGTAGCCCATTTCCTGCACAGGCCTGTGCACGGCTCTGGATGTTTCTACTCCAGACTCAGTCCACTGCTTCCGCAGGTCCCCCAAGGTCTGGAATTGGCCCTTCTCCACAATCTTCCTCAGGGTCCGGTCACCTCTTCTCGTGCAACGTTTTCTGCCACACTTTTTCCTTCCCACAGACTTCCCACTGAGGTGCCTTGATACTGCACTCTGGGAACAGCCTATTCGTTCAGAAATTTCTTTCTGTGTCTTACCCTCTTGCTTGAGGGTGTCAATAGTGGCCTTCTGGACAGCAGTCAGGTTGGCAGTCTTACCCATGATTGGGGTTTTGAGTGATGAACCAGGCTGGGAGTTTTAAAGGCCTCAGGAATCTTTTGCTGGTGTTTAGAGTTAACTCGTTGATTCAGATGATTAGGTTCATAGCTCGTTTAGAGACCCTTTTAATGATATGCTACTTTTGTGAGATAGGAATTTTGGGTTTTCATGAGCTGTATGCCACAATCATCCGTATTAAGACAATAAAAGACCTGAAATATTTCAGTTAGTGTGCAATGAATCTAAAATATATGAATGTTAAATTTTCATCATGACATTATGGAAAATAATGAACTTTATCACAATATGCTAATATTTTGAGAAGGACCTGTATATGTCATTCCCAAGACAAATTGATGCTGTATTGGCCGCAAAAGGAGGCCCTACACCATACTAATAATTTATTGTTGTTCTAAAACCAGGTGATTCAGTTTCATTGTCCAACCCCTGTTGATTATTTATGCATGAATCCGGTTGAGCTCTCTGGATGTACACACAAGTAAGGAGGCTGGATTTCTTTTCACCTAACAAAACCAGTCTATCCATTGGATAGATGTTTTGCCCAAGAATTATTAGACAATTAAAAATCTTGCATTTATATCGAAGTTACACCTCAATGCTAAGGTGATGAAACCATGGGTACAACCCATAGCATGAGTTAAGAAGAGTCAGACCACATAGCAGGTCTTTATACTTGATTAACCTTATGAGAATTATGTTTATCAAGGTAGATAATTAATCAATAATTAACTAGTGCACATCTTATTTTTTTCTGTGTTGGTCTGTATTGATTCAAATAAAGGAGAAAACATTTGACAACAAATGGTGTCTGGGTATGTTAACTTTCCTTTTAACTACCAGATGTGTAGGATAAGTTACACTTAAGCCAAACAACATGGAAAAATACCTTACTCGACCACGTTTTGAAAAAGCTTCAGCTCATACTTAATAATTCATTCAAATCGGCCCACATTCTGTCCTTTGTAGTTCACTGGCGAATATATAAAGGATGAGCTGAGTTCTTAAACATGTTAATCTGCAATGTAAAAGACTGCTGACTCAATACAAACAATTCAAAGAACTGATTATGATGCTACAACTACAACAAATAAACTTTGAATCCCTGTACATCATGACTCACTGAACAAAGGTTAGCGGGACATTTCTCAGAAGCAGAATCAAATACACACAAAATCCAAGAGAACTGCACTATTAAGCAGCCTTTCCATATAATGCAAAGGAAAACCGTAATATATTCAGATATGCTTGCCACCCCTCCTGCTCAGCTTTCATATCAGATGAAAATAATTTTAGAAGCATTTGGATCGAATGCTGAATACGACACATCCACAACCAGAGGAAACTTCAGAGAAGTCAGCTCAAATACAGATTTTACTATCATGACATACAGATGTTGGAGTGATCAGGATGAGTTTGCTCTCAAAGCCAGCTTCAATGTTTTACCATAGACTGCTGGAGATGTGCACCAGCTTCCCCGTGACCCACTATGTAATAAGCGGTAGAAAATGACTGACTGACTTACAAAAGTTTATTGATATTCTGGTGAGAAACACCTTTATTCTTTCTTTTCAGTTTTTTTCTCCTTCTCTAAGTAGACACTGTATCAACTGTACTATCACATAACTGTGAGTTCAGTTAAGCTAAAAATAGTATGAATATGGGCATATTCTCAGACACAGAAGGACCTGGTCTTCAATCAGGGTTGGGGTAACATAAGAGCAGTGTCAAGGTCGATTCTATTTTTCAATAACCCTCAAACTGAGAGAGACCAAAAATGTCACCAGGATTTTCTTTAGTCATAATTATATCTTCACATTTTTTCAGATTTGAGAATTTTTGAAATGCAGTTCTTTTATTGAATGAAATGTTTAAAACAGTACACAGTCACTAAAGTAATAATGAATTTTATATCTGTTTTACAGATTGTTGAATTTCTAAATGCAACAGTTAAATAAAATGCCTATTTTCAGTGCTGTACCCTAAACATGTTCTGTCTGCCCTCCGCATTTATTTCCACCCAAAACTAATATTTCGTATAATTTGGCATAACACCAACCTGCTTGACAGCGGCTTCAGTTACTCTGGGAACAATGCAGTTTGGCAATGCTTCAGCAGTCTTCACAAGTACATGCCTACTTATTGTGCTGCGTTATTAAAAGAAAGTGCACAAAGTCATGCTAATAATGAGTTTCTGTCACCATGTGTTTAAAAACAAGCTTGTCTTCTGAGGGCCAGTGGAGGTGGGAGGGCCACATTTGATTGAAAGGTGTGAACATTAGTGTAAAAATACGTAACAAATCCTCAACAATCTGTACTGCCAGTGCAAGGTGTTTTTAGGATTTAAGAGATGTGCCCATCTTTTTCAGAGCTGTTTAGCCAGTGTAATTCGAATCTTTCAGTGTTTGTAAAAATAACTACTTGACATGTGTCATTTGTAGTCCAGGCTGATCTTTCATTCATTATTAACCCCACCTTATTGTAGTTTTTAAACCAAATAACTTAACTCTCTTCTCATATACTCCACTCCAACATTAAATCATAAATCAGCAAATCCATATAATATTTGCTATTGTAAGTGTGAATACATTGCTTAAACCTTAATGATAATGTATTAGATGTATTAATATTTAGAGCAGTTTTCATTTTTTTAACAGGTAAGGACGGGTAAAAGTCTTAGAATACATTCATATTTTAATGCAGTAACATAATCTCACAGCTTTTAGTTTGAGTATATTTATTCAGTGTGGAAAATATCATGCCAAAAAATAATTATTTTCAACAAAATTCCACATTTATTTATGTGTCTCTTAACAGTTCCTGTGAAAATGTGTCAGAAGCATTTCTTCATTTATACATATCTTTTATGAAAATAATATATGAAATTCCTACTTTTATTTTGTGTAGATATATGACAAAAGTGGCAGATATCTCTTGATTACACTTCAAAATGGAAAAGACAAGAGAACATGCTTTTCAAGTATGGCAGGTGTATTGTTATTAGGTCAGGAAATAGTTATTTGCCAAGAACTGCCCATCTCTACAGTGAGAACTGTGGAAAAAAGGCATGAGCTGAACAGAGGAACTCCCAGGAGTCTAGATGATCTCTCTCTCATTATCATCCATCCTTGCGATATATCATATAAAAAGAATACTTACAGTCCTACATGGAGGGGATTGTACACGCGCCTATAGGTGCCATTAACTGTGGGCCACAAGAGTTTCTATAAACAAAAAATTTGCAACATGCATTTTTTTAAACTCTCTCCACTGAGTCTAATTAAATGTTAATTAAAGGAAGAAGCTATGACTTGGAAACTGGTAAGATTTAATGAATGTTGTGAATTATTACCCAATACAGCCTCCCAAGGTTGACCATGTCCATTTGTTGTGGGAACTGGAAAAAGCGATCCCTCTGGTCCTGTAATTTCTCTGTCAGAGGGGTCACCTGATTTCATTCCTGTAATCTCTCTGATTTAGTGCACCACGAGTACACAGAAAAAGATAATGAGATGGTTAATTGTAAACTTGTGTCTGTAATCAGCTGGATCTTTACTTTTCAAGCTGTTAGCTCACATTGCCAGTTGCCATGAATCTTTTTAATATTAGGTGTTACAGAGAAAAGGACGAAGTCCTCACAGTGTATCATATTTGGGTAGGCATGTCAGTATGTGGGATCGAAGCATCGATTAATGGAAGTAGGAAGTATGTGCAATTACTGCTGGGGTTGTCTAGGCAGACTGAGCTCTGTTGTAGGAAGAGTGAAAGACCCAAAATTCCTGTTATCCTTTAATAATTACAGTAAGGTGTGTTAGCCTGTTTCTCTTAATAGTATGAATACAGTATAGCTCTGCAAGAAATGAAGATACTCCTTCTGATGCATATTCAAGACTTACAAACATGCAACTTTATCTCAGGCATTTTGCTTTAGGTAAAATGTCAGATGGGTTTAAATGTCAATATGTGTCAGTTTTGTTGGAGAATAACAATACATGTGTGGAAGCAATGCATGAAAGACTAAGCTATGCCTAAAGCAGGGTTGTGAAATAATCGGTACTAAAAATAAATTCTTAACACATTATCATTTGCATTAAAATTAATACAAACTGGGCCATTTTATGAGGGCTGCAGAGACACAGAAACCTGGCTCCTCCCCTCCATTGTGGGACCTCACCAGAACAAACATGGCTGAGAATCAAAAAAGTGAGCAGTCTGACCCACACCTGTTCCTAGTTCCCCTTGGTTACCTGGTCCCTCCTTGGACTCCCGTTTTATATTTAAGCTTCTTAGTTACCAGTGTTCCCCGCTGGTTCCTTGTTGTTTGATATCATGGGTAATGTTACGTCTGGTTTCTGGTGTCCTACCCTGGTTCTGGTTTCCCTGCCTGGTCCGTGAGTGAGAACAATAAATCTTGGACTTACCATTATTCATCTGACTCCTGGAGTCTCCTTCTCTGCACTTTGCTCCTAACCACAAACCGCACAACATGAAAGTAGGAGCCAGCGAAATGGACCGAACAGAAGGAGAGGAGTTGATCACTCTGTGGGAGTATCTCCGGCGTGCTGCAAAGAGCTGCACATGCCAGGCTAAGGTGGAGGAGCAGTGATTGCCATTCTAGGGTTCAAGGCTGGCGATTCCCCTTCCAGGAGGTGGCCTACTGCGCTACGTCTCTCCCCTAAGCCTCTTCCCCACATCGCAGACGGGATCACAGGCGCGACGCTTCAGGTCCTGGCTTCCCTAGAGGTCGGCGCGACACCACAGCTTCAGCCTCCGTGAGTCGATTACCTCCACTGCCTGATCCTCTTCTCGTTCCTGGTCCTGTTCAGGAGGGGTCCGAAGACGAACTGCCCTCGCATCCTGTTCCTGCCCGTGAGGGGTTCAGGAGCTCGAGGACGAGCTGCCTTCACTTCCTGTTTCTGGTCGGAGAAACTGCCTTCATTGCCTGATTCTGTTCCTGAGCGATTTGTGGACAAATTGCTGCCTAATCCTGTTCCTGTTCCGGAGAAGGTCGGTGACGAGGTGCCTCCACTCCTCCTTCCAGTTCCAAAGGAGTTTGAGGACGAGCTGCCTCTCCCTGTTTTGGAGAGGTTCGAGGATGAGCCGCCTCTCCTCCCTGTTCCGGAGGGGTTCGAGGACGAGCCACCTCTCCTGCCTGTTCCGGAGGGGTTCGAGGATGAGCCACCTCTCCTCCCTGTTCCGGAGGGGTTCGAGGAATAGCCACCTCTCCTGCCTGTTCCGGAGGGGTTCAAGGAAGAGCCACCTCTCCTGCCTGTTCCGGAGGGGTTTGAGGACGAGCCACCTCTCCTGCCTGTTCCGGAGGGACTCGAGGACAGGCTACCTCCACTCCCTGTTCCTGTCCGTGTGGCAGCGATTGAGGCTGTCTCTCTCTGTTTTTATTCAGTAGGTGTTGAGTTAAGTTGGAGGGTGGACAGGCAGGAGGATTGCAGTTTGGACCACAGAGGGTGAAGGAAGCACTTTTCTTGTGTTGTAGGTTCAAGAAAGTAGGAATAGGCTCAAGGTTTGGCAAGCGCAATAAAGCGCTCAGAGCACGGAATTGGACCAGGGCCACGGGCTGGGGATTCCAGATCAGGTTCTGCAGGGGCATTTTCAATCTGGGAGAGAGGAACACAAAAACTCAGGTAAGAAGCAAGGTCAAGGAACAAGAAGAAAACAGAACAATGTCTGCAGGTCCAGTTACCACTCTGGTGAGATAACAATGTGACGTCTCCTTCAGGGTTCCTGCTGCTTAAGAGCAGTTTGTTGATTAGCCCAGATGAGGATCTGCTGCGTACCTCCCTGTCCCACTGTGCAGGAAGAGGTAAGAGAGAGAACACTGCACAAACACAAAACAAAGCTGTGCTCAGCTCCATGGCATGCCACTTAAGCCCCAACCCCCAGTATTGTTTGAGAAATTAAACTTTCTTTTTCTACTTCCATTACTGTAAGTTCTCTTAGTTAAGCGTAAACATGTTTGCTATCCCCAGAAAAACTTGAATCTTGGCTAAAAGCTGATATAAATGATTTCTTCAAACACCAAACACAGTTAAAACTACAAGCAGTTGAATCGTAAAGTAAACAAACTCCACAAAATCACATCACAACAAAACTCGCTTTCAGCTGTTCATCACATGGGTTCTACACACACAAGCATGTCTGCTGAAAGATGAGATCTCGCTGATTCTAAATATACAGGTTTTGTTACAGTCCACCCAGGATTTACTCAACCTGCAGTAAAGGAAGACCAGAATTATCATTTACAGTTGATAAATATAATAAGTAACATAATTATTATTTAAATAGAATTTCTGAGAAAAACTCAGAGAAAAAATAACATGTTATTTTGAGCACACACATCACAAAAACCCCTGGGGCTCAAAATACCACATAGTCACAATGTCTTTGATTCCACATTCAACTGTTTTTGAAATGGGTACGCCATTCATCAAATATAATTAATCGAACATTTATGGCAATATGAAAACACATTTTGAAAGTAGGCAAATTTTTTATGGATTACAACTAAATGTTAAATTATTATCGTGAAAATGGCCAAACATTTTTTGGTCTACTGAATTCCCAATTCAATGGTTTTGCCCTAGGTAAGACAAGGAACACATTTTCATACCATAAATGGTTATATTTTTCTTGTCTTTGCTAGAAAGAGCCCTTTGCCTTCGGTATCTAAAATGTTATCAGGTATTGACTACTTCTCTTAGTATTGTAAAAATTTGTTTCATGATAACTCTTATAGAAAGGTCATCCTACATGGATGTGAGGGATTTAGACTGTTTTGTTGTCATATGTGTTAGAAAATCTATCTTCATAATGTTCATAATGATCTTCAAAACGTTTCCGAAGGTTTTGCAGGAAAAAAAAACTAGCAGACAAAACATGAAAGGACATTCAGCTCAAAAGCTTTGTAAAAAAAATTACACAATAAATACACCTCAATAACATTGTAGCGACATTATTATGCATATGTTTATTTTGCACTTTTCTGTGTATTTACTGTTTGTAGTGTTTTCACATGGAAGAAAGCAAATTTTCCCTTTTATTGAAACACTGTTTATTTTGAGGCAGAAAGGTGGCTGGTCCAGTAGGGAAATGCAGGCATTCTTCCCCCTGGTTCTCAAGGTTATCCTTTGCCAAAGTGGTTTTATACTATCAATCCCGAAAATTCTAGGTCTAGCCCAGTATCTCTTGCAACATGCCTGGAAACCTTAGAAATGAGGGACATCCAGGAGGTATTCTAATCAGATGTCTTAACCTCCTTAACTGACCCAGAGCCAAACCACTTAACTGAGGATCCTGGTTTCAGCCACTTTTCATCTGAGATCTCGTTCATGATCTTTTGTTCATTACCATACTCGAGGTCTGAAATGCTGGAATCAGTAAATGGAGACTTCATGTTTAAGACTAGCTTCTTCTTCACTTGACAAATCTGTCTTTCCATACCCTCCATTTTGCCATCACTTGTAAAGAATACATCAAAAAGCCTTGGACTTCTGTATTTGATGCAGATATTTGGCAGAGATTCCCTTCTTGCATTAATTCAACAAAAACTATATAGCCTATATCGACATTGTTATGGTTCTGTAGAAGGAATCTATTATCCTTTTAATTATTCTGTATTTGTGCCATTGCGGTTCCATGGTATTTGTCAGAATGGAAAATCTTTAAATGGTTACTTTCAATTTACTTTAACTTGCTGTCACAGACCTGAGGTGTTTGGGGTTTGATTTTCTGTTGTGTCTATATTTTGACTATGTCTTTGCTGTTTATTTTGTTCCGTAGGTCATGCTTTCTTAAGTTTATTTCACTGTGGATATTATTGTTAGGTGTTTTCCTTATTAGTTGATCCTTTTGCGTTTTATTCTTTTGGTCTTTTTACATTTACCATTATTCTTCTTAGATCTTGTTATTTTTCCCCTTGATTTGTAGTTTTATTGTATTTATGTTTCTGCTCTGCTCACGTTAATTAGTCTTTCTCCTTCAGCTGGTCTACCTTCTCTCTGCCACTCTATTCTGCTTTCCATCTATGATCTTATCACTCTCAAGCATCTTTAGTGTATTTAGTACATCTGGCATGAAAGCTTTAATGTGCTCTTGTAAAAGAAAGCTCCTAGGCCTGTTTTTTGTTATTTTTAGGGTTGAAAAGAATCTTTCACAAGCCCTCTTTGTTACAGACAGAGTGAGCAAAACCTGTGTGCAAACCCTATGATGCTGTATGCATCTTTAAGGGGGACGTATTGCCACAGAACGCAATAGATGCAAAATGGACAGTCGTTGCAAGATAAACTGTTTTTGTAAATTATTACCACTTCGTATTCAGCATCAAGGGGTCCTCCTTTTGTTTCCTAGGTTGGATATTCATCCCTTACAGAGGTCTTTAACTTTTCCCACTGTCCTGCCAGGCTGCTGAGTTCATTTAATGGTTGTACTGTCTTCAAATGGCAGTAGACACTTGCTCAGCTGTTGGAAAGATGACTCTGGAAATCTGCCAGCATAAGTTGTTACCTGGTTTGAAGTCTTTGGGATGCAGAGGAGCCAAATCTGCATACAGTTTGCCATTTTTGAGAAATTGCTGGTGAATGCTCTCTAAAACTCTGTCCATTGGTTACAGATATCAATCTTATATGATGTGATAGCATCACTTACAACCTCATCTTTTCATACTTCACCTGGCATGGATTTCTTCTTTCTACCACGTTTTTTTTTTTGCAGAGAGGCTTCAACCTTTAGCTCATTCTTATTATCTAGGTTGTTGTTGCCCATTGAACAAAATGTGTCAGCTGCTATTTTGACTTCCTGAAAGTCTCTGCTCATATTTGTCAGCTGTATTTCTGCACCCACAATCATCCGATGAGCTGTCAGAATGTCCATTCCACTTGTCTGGACGTACTTTGAAACTGGTGTGGTAATATGGAAGATTCTCAGGAAAATCGGGGCTGTAAGTGCTGTTTCATACTTCAAGAGCTGGATGATGTATCCCATTGCATTAACACGTGTAGCGGACAGAGTATGGACATCAACATATATCTGGCTATACAAAAGAGCCAGATACTTTGACAAAACAACCTCTTTTGACCACCAGTGTGTTTGTCCTATTGAGGCAAGATGTCTATGTTTTAGATCCTTGCTCTGCTTTTTATAGATGTTCATTCTCTGGGAGGACTCTTTAATGAAGGTAGCAATGGTGTTTAGCAGTGAGAGAGCCACTTGCCAAAACACATTTTGTTGTGTTTGAAAGTACAAGGTTTAGTATGTGTTTGTAGCACCACACATGAATTTGACTGGGGGACTTTTTGTTCAAAAGAGGGCATAGAAGCCGTTATACTGGCCCTGCAGGTTGGATGCATCATCTGTAAACTTCCAATACACTGCTCCAAATCCAGATTCATGCCCTTCAGCACCTTACTTACAAGTTGGACAAAGTACTGACCCATGGATACTTCTGTATCTGATCACTGCCAGAAGTCGCTCATGAATGATGTCTGTCACATAGCGTATTACAACAGATGCTCTTGGGATGTGATGTCTGGTGCGGTGTCAATTTGGATGGAGTACGTAGCAGTCTCCCAGATTTCTGTTGCAATAATGTTTTTTCATTATGGACTGGATTGTGTGATTATGTACTCAACTGTTGTTTTTGACAGCAATGTAACCAAAGAGGTGGCTCTGTTTGCTTTTTTTTTCTATGGATTGTAAGGTGCTCCTTTAGGCACATGTCATATTTGCCTAAAAATTCCCTTGATCCAGAGTGTTATCATCCAATGTGTAGGCTGCCTTTGCCTGTTTGCCTCTGAAGCTTAAACCCCTTTTACCAATCTATGAATTATACAACATCTATGATGCGCTTCAGAACTTGCTGCCTGTGTAGTGACATTAAAGGTCCAATATGAAGGTCCTTAACTGTCTTTTTGGAGGACCGATTGAAGTATGCCTCTGCACAAACTTTATGATTTTCACTTCACTCTCAGATGTATGTGTGTGAAGGTGGTCATGCCAATAACGAAGGAACTACTGTCACTAGGATTAGCATAAGTCATGCAAACAAAGCAGAAGAGGGGGCTGCAGTTGGTAGCACTGTTGCCTTGCAGCAAGAAGGTCCTGAGTTCGATTCCCAGCTGGGGGTCTTTCTGCATGGAGTTTGCATGTTCTCCCTGTGCATACATGGGTTCTCACCGGGTACTCCGGCTTCCTCCCACAGTCCAAAGACATGCCTGTTAGGTTAATTGGTCACTCTAGGGTGTTGTTTGTGTGTTGCCTTGCGACGGACTGGCGAGCTGTCCAGGGTGTACCCCGCCTCTCACCCATAGACTGCTGGAGATAGGCACCAGCTTCCTTGCGACCCACTATGGAATAAGCGGTAGAAAATGACTGACTGACTGACATGCAAACAAAGCAGAAGAGTGCTTGATTTTTGTCATTGTATGACAACCATTTTCTTATTGTAACATTTTTATGGGTAAATGCTTTTTAACTGCAGACTCTTTCTGTTTGGGGAGGGGAAATGAAGAAAGAAGTCTAATGTCTCTGGTTTGGGGCTGGTCAATGTTTGAACAGCATCTATGTCTTCATATTGAGTTGTATTTCTGTCTATGGCAGAATAATATCCAGCCTATAAGAAATAAGTGTTTGTTACTTAAACCTAATTAGTAGGCCTAAAGCTTTTTAGTAGGCCTAAAGATTTTTATTTTACTAACCATAGTGCTTTGCTCTTATGGATGCTCCTCAGGCTGCTCTCATAAAAATCTGAGCTTTGGGCCCTTTGGCTGTCTATTGCCTCATCAGCAATAGTCTATGCAAGAAATTAGTATTGTTAATGTGTAAAATGTCTTATAAATAATATGCCACAGCCATAACAAAAACAACATTTTGAAGTTGGAAACATCAAACAATGCTAACCTTGCATGTGTTGCTGCTAGCAGTGGCATCTGACCTCCAATCATGTCTGGTGGTGATTCCAGACCCAGACATAGAGGAAGGACCAGCAAACAAGTTAGAAATATTTTAATTACTTGCTGCTCTTTCCTAGAAGACTTTCTTTTTTAACGTCTTAACTTTTCAGCGCCACCTTTAAGTTTCATAGTTTTCTTTCGCTGCTCCATCTTCACGGCTAATACGAACTTATTTAATGTTGCTTATAGCGACAATGATTGTTCTGCGGAGGAATGCCATGATGAGCTACAGGGGTTGGACAATAAAACTGAAACACCTGTCATTTTAGTGTGGGAGGTTTCATGGCTAAATTGGACCAGCCTGGTAGCCAGTCTTCATTGATTGCACATTGCACCAGTAAGAACAGATTGTGAAGGTTCAATTAGCAGGGTAAGAGCACAGTTTTGCTCAAAATATTGAAATGCACACAACATTATGGGTGACATACCAGAGTTCAAAAGAGGACAAATTGTTGGTGCACGTCTTGCTGGCGCATCTGTGACCAAGACAGCAAGTCTTTGTGATGTATCAAGAGCCACGGTATCCTGGGTAATGTCAGCATACCACCAAGAAGGACGAACCACATACAACAGGATTAACTGTGGACGCAAGAGGAAGCTCTCTGAAAGGGATGTTTGGGTGCTAACCTGGATTGTTTCCAAAAAACATAAAACCACGTCTGCCCAAATCACGGCAGAATTAAATGTGCACCTCAACTCTCCTGTTTCCACCAAAACTGTCCGTTGGGAGTTCCACAGGGTCAATATACATGTCCGGGCTGCTGTAGCCAAACCTTTGGTCACTTATACCAATGCCAAACATCGGTTTCAATGGTGCAAGGAGCGCAAATCTTGGGCTGTGGACAATGTGAAACATGTATTGTTCTCTGATGAGTCCACCTTTACTGTTTTCCCCACATCCTGGAGAGCTACGGTGTGGAGAAGCCCCAAAGAAGTGTACCACCCAGACTGTTGCATGCCCAGAGTGAAGCATGGGGGTGGATCAGTGATGGTTTGGGCTGCCATATCATGGCATTCCCTTGTCCCAATACTTGTGCTAGATGGGCGCGTCACTGCCAAGGACTACCGAACCATTCTTGAGGACCATGTGCATCCAATGGTTCAAACATTGTATCCTGAAGGCGGTGCTGTGTATCAGGATGACAATGCACCAATACACACAGCAAGACTGGTGAAAGATTGGTTTGATGAAAGTGAAGTTTAACATCTCCCATGACCTGCACAGTCACCAGATCTATATATTATCGATCCACTTTGGGGTGTTTTGGAGGAGCGAGTCAGGAAACGTTTTCTTCCACCAGTATCACATAATGACCTGGCCACTATCCTGCAAGAAGAATGGCTTAAAATCCCTCTGACCACTGTGTAGAACTTGTATATGTCATTCCCAAGACGAATTGATGCTGCATTGGCCGCAAAAGGAGGCCCTACACCATACTAATAAATTATTGTGGTCTAAAACCTGGTGTTTCAGTTTCATTGTCCATCCACTGTAGATCCACAGCACTGCGTATCTCTCTGTTGGATGCCAGTGACAAACAGGGAGATTTAATTTATATGGCACTAATAGGGACAAGGCTTTCCCGATTCGTGAGTGCTGAGTTATTAATAAGCGCCTCAGAGACTTTGTTTTCATAGGCCGGGCTTTATGGGATGTTTTTCTGATCTCTGCTGCTCATTGTCAGCTGGCTGGCCATTTAGTGCTCATGTGCTGAGCAGGTCTGCCTGACTGGAGCAGAGGAGAGGTAGAGAAGGTGTTGAGGCATTGTCACACCACAAAACAGTGGCGTGGTATGAGGCAAAGAGCAACACCACCTCCATGGGTTGAACCACCGACCCACTGGGGAAATCCCCTCCGACTGGTCTTTGTTTCACGACTGAAAGACTAGGGATCACACACTTAACTTCGGCAGCTGCTAGATCACATAATACAGGATTTTTCACATCAACTGATCAACCTCTTGTGGAAATTCTTGCGAGGGCGATTGTTTGGTGGGACAAATATGACAGTAGGTGAAGCTAACAGAAAATATTTTCAGAATTTTGACTAGTGATATTTTTATTAAATCAGCTTTCTTCATTCAGAGATGTCAGTTTGTTAAATTAAGTCGCATTACTTTTATGTTCAATATGTAAATTTTAAATAACGAAGGGAGGGGTGGGGAAAAAAACCACAAACTAAATCAAAGCACAGCTGGACATCTGTTTGAATTCCCAGCTTAGGAGTGAGTGTGAAGAAATTAACCCTCCTTATTGAAGCATTCCTATAGAGTCATTAGACAAAGGCCCAAGGATAAGAAAACAACAAACCACCTGAAGGGTCCTCAACGATACAACCAATTTAAAAGCTAATTAAACCTTAACTCATCACACAGGATAGAGCAGCTGTTGACTTATACAATGTGGGCTGGACAGAAATGTTGATGATGCTGCATGCTGTAAGACCTCAAGCTGCAGACAGTTATACCTGTCTCACACAGAGATGCTTTTGGGGATAATCAGCTGCTTCTATCACACAACCTATACATTTCATTTTTGCAGACAAAAGAGGAACAAATCAGTGGAAAATGAAACATGTCTCTGTGAAGCACCATGCCATTGATTTTAGTGTTTGGCCATCTCTATAGCATTTCTTCATTTAGAGTTTAGATGATGTTAATGGAGAACATTAATCAAAGCCAAGTGATATGATCAGGACAGACAGCTAACATATTGACTGGGAGGTTTGAACAACTCTCTGTATTTATTATCAGTGCTGCATGCAGGAAGAAGTATGACTGGTTAAGAGTGTGACTGGACCTGTCATCCTGGTAATAAGGATGGATGGATAATGATAAGACAAATGAAGGGCCTTGTAGAAAATGGTATGTAGTAGCAAAACACATTTCTTACAGTCCTCTGATGACTTCTTACAGTAAGCTAACATATTACACTGTTGGTTTTCTTTACTGTTATGCAAAACGTCCCATTTCATATGACTTTGCTTAGTCTGATTTCCTTTTTAATAAGAAAATGCTTTCAATTCAGTGCAGTTGGCTGTTAATACACTGGCTTGATTGGACTGATCCAGTTGTAGATCTACAACCTGCAGGGATTATTAAATAAAATAGGATGAAATTTTCTTTTAACAATTATTTTGTTTTATTTCATGGGGATATTTATTTAATTCATTGAATATTTATTAATAATTTATCAATAGCAGTATATATTTATTTAATTTTGAATAAAACGGCTCTACACATAACTGAAATGTAAAACCTTGGCTGCCAAAAACCTATACAGGCCAGAGAGGATGACAGGTATATACAGCAAGCTTTTGCTTCTGCTGATATGAAAGGGCTTGCCGGTACAATCAGAAAGAGACTGCACATGTTTAGCTTCCAAATATTGCTCCCTAGGGAAAACATGAAGGCCAGACTAAGCAAGTAAAATGTATTTAGATAGCACCTTTCACATATATTAAAATCACTAAGGGCTTCACAAAGATAAAAAAAAAAACCCTAAAAACAAAATGTTAGAAATAAGTGTAGCAGTCTAGTAAAGAGCCTGTCTGTATAAAAATGTCTTTAACTTCCTAAAAGAGCGTGCAGCTCAAGGACAATGGGAGAGAGTTCCAAAGCCATGGACCCATAGCCTGAAAAGCCCAATCATGGCTTTTAAGTCTGTGATACAGCCAACAACCTTTGGCCAGATGACCTTAAAGCCTAAGAGGAATAGTAAGGCCCCAATAAATTCTAAATATATTTAGGAGCTGGAGCATGAAGTGCCCTGAACATCAGAAGCAAAATTTTTAAATGTATCCTATAATGTATAGGGAGCCAGTGCAGGGAGGCCAGAACAGAAGAATAATTGGTTCTCTGCTGTTGGTCCTTGTAGGAGTCTTGCTGCCACATTCTGTACAGTCTGAACATGATCTAAAGCAGATTTGGTAAGACAAGGCTATTACAATAGTCTAAACGAGATAAGACATTTTTGACACCCAAATTCTCAACTTTGAAATGCTTCTTAAAAAATGAATACAATTTCAGACAAGTTGTCTATAATGATAGAGGATAGAAAGCGACACCCAAAGGTGACACCCAAGTTTTTATATTTTTTTGCAGGGAAGGTGCTAAACAAGTAAGATGCTGCCTAATGACAGGAATGTTATCATCAGGAGCAATAGTAAAGGTCTCTGTTTTGATGGCATTTAGTTGCAGATAATTGTTCTCCAGCCATTGCTTGATTTCTGTCAAACAGTGGCTGGTCAAACAGGTCAGGCAATGTATACATGTCTTAGTTTCTAAAAGAACAACACAGTTGAATATTATCTGCATACAAATGATAAGAGGCATTTTTAATATTGCTTCATGATCTAACATAGAAGAAAAATATGTGGTAGAACAAGAATAGGGCCCAAAACTGATCCTTGAGGTACCCCACAAGACAAAGTAATTGTGTCAGAAAAAGCCTTATTCAAAAACCTGTAAAAGACCTCCCTGAGAGGTAACACCAGAGCCATGTTAGATCCCTCAGTCTGTTCATCAGTATGATGTAATCCACAGCATCAAAAGGAGATGATAAGCTCAATAAAACCAATATGGTTTACTCTCTGGAATCAGAAGCCATTACATGTCACTGGAAATTCTTAACAAAGCTGTTTCTGTGGAGTGCAATTTACTGAAGCCTGATTGATAAATATTACTACTTTATTTTCCTCCAAGAAGTGATTTAATTGCTTAGCTACAATATTTTCTAGAAACTTATGGAAGCACATCGTTACCATATTTCAAATGAAAAAGCATTTTCAGAAATGCTTTTTCATTTTAAGAATGTGGCTGCATTGTTTGACTCATAAGTGAATTGTCGGAGAAGGATTTTGGGTCGGACCAAAGCGCAGAGAAGAGCTCGGTAGCCGCATCATAGTTACTTCCGTGTTTATTCATAAAAGTCCAAAAACGTAACAAAAGCACTGCAGGAATAAAACAAAGACAAGATCAAAAACTTGCGCTAATCTGCAGGTACTCATGGCAAAGCATAGCATAGTCAAAACGAAGCATAGGTATCCAAGGCATAGCATAGTCCGAAGCGTAGCATAAACAAAGCATAGACGTGGTAAATGGGTAGTGACAGACACAAGGAACACAAAGAACACAGAAGGAACCAGTGACGAACAGAGACACCAAACCAACTAATATACTGGAGAACAGAGAGGGGAACAGAAGGCAGGTAATCAAAGAAACTGAGAACAGGTGCGACAAGGAGGCAGGGAAGCAGAAGGAACAGGTGAAACAAATACCAATCCATAACTAAACACAGAGATACTAAATAAGAATCCCAGGGTCAAATAATAATAATAATAATAATAATACTAATAATACCACAAAAAGTAATAAGAAAGCAACCACAAAGTAAAGTCCAAAATGTCACTCCATGACATGAATTTAGTAATCAATAATCCTATTTGCATTTTAATTTTCTTCTTCAAGACTGCTCATTCTTTCACTTAATTAAAATGAAAAAGAAAAATACATTTGAGGTTTATTTTTCAAAATGTACCCCAGCAAATAGATACCAAAATTCAATTTGAAATGTAAAATTTGAAAATGAAACTGCATTTCCAGAAATGCTTTTTCATTTTAAGAATGTGGCTGCATTATTTGACCCATAAATAAAATGAGTAATCAATCATCCTATTTGCATTTCCATTTTCTTCTTCACGACTGCACATTCTTGAAGCGATACTGGGGTAAAAAAAAGACCACGTATCGATAATAAGCAGACTAATTCAGATTGTATGAGGGTGAGTGAGAGATGCTTGACCTGATGGTAGAAACTTCATCCTCTGGACAAGAATACATTTAGAATATCAACAAATAAAACTATAATAAAAAATACATTTAGGCTTAAAAACGTTGGGTTACAAATGCCATCAAGTGTACTAGAGTTCCTACAACTCAAATGAATGTCTACAGGACACTGTCTAATATACATGAATCAATTTCCCTTTCTATTATGAAATGGCAGATGGATTTATCGGTTAACAATGACCAAACATTTTGGTCTCAGAAATGTTCCAGAACTTTTAAAATGACTAGTAACACCAGTCTACAATTAATTAAATATAAAATCCTTCATAGAGTATACTATACAGGTCAACGGATGTTCAGGATGGGTTTTACACCGTCTAATACTTGCTTAAAGTGCACAGTCAATATACCTGACAATTACATCCACGCACTATGGTTATGTACACCTGTTCAGAGGTTTTGACGCTTGATATGTGAAGACTTATCAAAGTGTCTGAGATGTAATATTTCACCTTCCCCCTCAGTTTGCTTGTTGGGCAACGTAGATGATGTCACCATAGAGACAAATTCAGTTCACATGGTTTTCACTGCCTTATGTATCACTAAGAAAACTATCCTCATGTATTGGAAAAATACCTGTAACCTGTAACTCTATGCGTTACATTAACGCTCAGCATGGACTCCTGCTTTACTTGCACTGCCATACTTGCACAATGATCACCTGCACTGTTGTATTGCTCTTGCATCTTATACTGCTCTATATTTACTCTCACTCACTTAAAACTGTGCACATATATTTATATTATATTGTAGATATGTTTATACTGTTTAATTTGTACTGTATTGCACCGACTACGCCAAAACAAATTCCTTGTATGTCCAAAAACGTACTTGGCAATAAAGCTTTTCTGATTCTGATTCTGATAAAAACCTTCTTAATATTAACCAGTACAGAAACCTTCTGTTGGATTGTATAAGTCTTGAGACAGCCTCTGCCTCCATATCAGATCAATCTCTCTGGGCTCCTTTAATCGGCTCCATCACCTAGTGGGGGTGGGGCACCTTGGGCTTCGTCCTGTGGGGCATTGTGGCGGATGCGGGGGTGTCTGGTTTAGGGGCATATGGGGTTGCCCCTGGGCTGGGGTCGCTGGGGGGTCTGGGTCTGGTGCTGGGGGCTGTGGCCCCAACCGGGGTGGGGCTTTGGTGGCTGCTCTTTTTTCTGTAGTGGGACTGCACTCTTGGTCGTTGCTGCGCACGCTTCTGGCTGGCTCCTTTTCATTGGGGGTCAGTGGCTCCTTCGGGCGGGGTCCTTCCCTCACCATCCCCGGACAACTCTTTCCACCAACTCCATCACACTACCACTCATGTAGGGCCTTGGGGTGCAGGTGCGTCATTGGAGTGCCGCAAGGATTTTCCATCTCTGCTCCCCATGGCAGTCTGTGCCCCAATTTTACTGTACAACTTAGACACTCATTTATAACATTTTCATGGCATTCACATGAAGGGCCTTGGGTGTGAGCGCAGTCAATGGCATCAAGAGCTCTGGTGCCTGCGATCACCCCTAAGGGTTAAGTTGCATGTAGGCATTGAATGTTCTGGGTCGAGGGCGTGGCAGACCCTCTTCCCCAGCTGTTTTTCTTTTTAAATGCACACTACAACAACACGCATCAACACCACATTGAGCGGGTGGAGGTAGGCTTGGGGTCTTTTCACACACCCGTTTGCTGTTTGCCGTCTGGCGTCCGAGGCTGGGAGAGGGAGCGGGCCTTCTGGTCAAGATCTGGGCTGGGGTTGGGGTTCAGATCTTGGGGCTTGTCTGGTGCTGGGGCTGGCTTTTCTGCCCTCTCGGGATTGTTTGGATTGCCTTGGATCTCGTTCCCTGGCCGCGGTGCCCAGTCCATCAGTTGGGGGGCTCCGACGAGGGGGTCTTGGCCAGGCGGTGTGCAGTATTGACTGAGATGTGGCTTCACTTTGGTGGAGGGGCTGGCCAGCCTGCTTTTTGTGGTGAGGTGTGCCGTACGGGAGGGTGGGTGGGTGGCCTGTGTGGAAGCATTTTGTGTGGTTAAAAAGTGTTTGTGTGTCTCAGGCAGACTATTCCTGGACCTCGAGTCCTGCACGGCCAAAAAAGGAAATAACAAGGGTCCAGTTGAGCTCAGGAATGAGGAATAATAAGTGGCTTGTTATTGTGTTTAGCTGGGAAAGTTGTGATACCCCTAACTGCTGCCAGGTCACACTGACATTAGAGTTTTGCATCCAGATAAGTGATGAAATTGTTATTGTAAACTGTCATGAAGGCCAGTCTGATCTTTTCCAGATGTTTGGCTGGAGTAGTATTCCCAGAACTGTGACCAAGAATCAATGTTGTGGATGCCAAAAGTTTTACGTAAATGAGTATGATGATTTTAATTGGTCAAAGAGGACCAAATGCACATCAATGCTTTGTATCTGTATAAAAAATGCCCTGTAAAGGCTGAAAGCAGGGAAACTACTGGAATTTTCGATGATGTTTTGTGCGCTGTAAGAAATAAAAGTTCCCCCCGGTGAAGGCTGGGAAGAGGGATTTCTCTTAGTTTTGTGTTAATTGCTTTTAGCTCAGTAGTAAAACCGCCCTCTTCCACAAATTGGTAACCCCGACGTGATTCAATCTACAGGGAGAGGCTTGCGGTCCCCCCCCCCCCTCCGTAGAGCGGGGCATGGGCGGCTGTGGTTCGGGCCCACAACAAGAGGAGTTGAGTTCTTGTCTCTTTTCTTGTTGAAAGAATTTTAGCTGCCCAGACCTTCGACTGAGGAGGTGTAGATAGAGACTTCGATCTCTCTCTTTTTCTCTCTTCTCACAGTCTCCACGGTTTCCTGCATGCGTGAAGACTGCCAAAAAATACAAAGTTGGAATTGACTACCTGGCAGTCATAAAATGAGTATTGTGCACACCCCGGCCTTTATCATGGTTCCAAGACAGGAATAGTCCTAAATGACAGAGTGCTTTGTGTAATACTGATTTCTCTCCAAGAATTAAGCCTTCTTGCAGAGACAGCTATTTTCATATATAAAAAAAAAACCTGTTAGAAAAGGTAAGTAGAGACCTTGAGATTAAGTAGACAGTGGATTTAAGTTGAGTGGAGAGAGTGCCTCGATGTGATGCCTGGAGGGCAAAAAAGCCCTGGAAAAGGCCACAGCTGTTGAAATTTTACATGTATACAATTTGGAGGTCACAATGTTGATATGGCTGCAGTGTTTTCTTTTTTCAGTTTGAGATCTCTATGGTGAGCAGTGTTCTGCAGAAGTAGTAATTTGATTTTGTTAAAAAAGACCACAGTGAGTTAAGCAAACAATTAACTCGTAAGATTACACAAAGTAAGATAACTGATCAATTGGGACATCAACAATACTATAAATTAGGTTTGAACTCCCCGGGGAAGAACATTAGGTGTGAGTATGAGAGTGTGAAAGACGTATGAACTTGGTGTGGTTTATGAATGGCTTTGATCAGCGCTGATTGAGTGAAACGCAGTGTGTTGACTGGTATTTTGTGTGTGATGCATGTAAAGCGTATGAAAATGTGTTGGCCATACTGAATGTGTGCATTGCTTTCAGGGTTCCATTGTTCTGTTCAGAATGATAACTATGAGTGTCTAAAGTAAGTGTGTTTTCAAAAAACAGAGTTCAGGCGGGCGACCAGGAGGTCGTCCCCAACAGGCACAGAGTTCAGGCGGGCGACCAGGAGGTCGTCCCCAACAGGCACAGAGTTCAGGCGGGCAACCAGGAGGTCGTCCCCAACAGGCACAGAGTTCAGGCGGGCGACCAGGAGGTCGTCCCCAACAGGCACAGAGTTCAGGCGGGCGACCAGGAGGTCGTCCCCAACAGGCACAGAGTTCAGGCGGGCGACTGGACCTGCACCACAGAGTTCTGAGCGGTCGGCGGTGATGCCGTGGAGACCTGCGGCGAAGTAACCAGCAAAGAGGCCGACGATCCGGAGGCCGGCGGCGACAGAGATGCAGACGTCTAGGAGGCCGGCGGCGACAGAGATGCAGGCGTCTAGGAGGCCGGCGGCGACAGAGATGCAGGCGTCTAGGAGGCCGGCGGCGACAGAGATGCAGGCGTCTAGGAGGCCGGCGGCGACAGAGATGCAGGCGTCTAGGAGGCCGGCGACGACAGAGATGCAGGCGTCTAGGAGGCCGGCGACGACAGAGATGCAGGCGTCTAGGAGGCCGGCGGCGACAGAGATGCAGGTGTTTAGGAGGCCCTCAAAGCGAGGAGTCAGGCGGTCTGCGACGTGGAAGCAGGTGCCTCGGAGGTCTGCGGCAAAGCCAGAACCGCAGCAAAGACTTGGGCCCAGGCAGGGCCCAGGCAGGGCAGTCAATGGGTCCTGGAGCCAAGATCTGAGGTGGTCCGTCCTCAGACCCCTCAGGAAACTCAGGAACTAGGATGAGAGGCGGTCCGTCCTCGGACCCCTCAGGAAACTCAGGAACTAGGATGAGAGGCGGTCCGTCCTCGGACCCCTCAGGAAACTCAGGAACTAGGATGAGAGGCGGTCCGTCCTCGGACCCCTCAGGAAACTCAGGAACTAGGATGAGAGGCGGTCCGTCCTCGGACCCCTCAGGAAACTCAGGAACTAGGATGAGAGGCGGCTCTCCATTGAACCCCTCTCTGGACTCTGGGTCCTGTAGCTTGGCTGCAGGCTGTGAGTCCAGAGGCTTGGCTGCAGGCTGTGAGTCCAGAGGCTTGGCTGCAGGCTGTGAGTCCAGAGGCTTGGCTGCAGGCTGTGAGTCCAGAGGCTTGGCTGCAGGCTGTGAGTCCAGAGGCTTGGCTGCAGGCTGTGAGTCCAGAGGCTTGGCTGCAGGCTGTGAGTCCAGAGGCTTGGCTGCAGGCTGTGAGTCCAGAGGCTTGGCTGCAGGCTGTGAGTCCAGAGGCTTGGCTGTAGGCTGTGAGTCCAGAGGCTTGGCTGCAGGCTGTGAGTCCAGAGGCTTGGCTGCATGCTGGGGCTCATAATCCTTGGAGCTCTGTGCTGCTCTAACGGCCACAAGAAGAGGGTCGAAAGGACCTCCAGCAGAAAGAGGAGCTGGAGCGTCGAGCCATCTCTCCGCAATAAATTTGGCCTGTAGAACAGAGTGCACCAGTTTCAGATCCTCTGGATGATCCATTAGATGAAGCACAAAATCACAGCAACGTCCCTTCATGAAATCCTCTTTCATTTTCTCCAGCCTGGCTTGAACCCAATTCAGGGCTGGAGACTGCACCGGTGACTGGTGACCTGCAGAGGGCGCTGGGTGACCACCCACCAACTCCGGGGAAAGCAGCTGCAAGGAGGCCATGGCGGATGGACCCTCCGTAGAAGGGTTGGAGGCGCCCATCCGAACCTCCCCAATGGCGATTGTTCCGCGGCGACGACGTCGTCCAGGGCAGGAGCCGAACCCAGCGGGGAATTTGGCCGCAGCAGGTGCCGTTGCAGACAAGGATGGCTCCGCAGGAGCCGCTGCTGACGTGGATGGCTCCGCAGGAGCCGCTGCTGACGTGGATGGCTCCGGCAAAGCAGCTGTGGGCAGGTTGAGCTCGGCTGGAGCTGCTGTAGCTGGGGTGGAGCGCTTGCGGCGAGGAGGACGTCGCCTGGAGGAGGAACAAGCTGGAGAGGTATGATTCCGATCCGGTAATACATCCATGGAGGCCCGGTCAGATACACCGAGACACTCCATCTCCTCCAGCAACAAAGGCGAGGGTAAAATCTCAACCCCCTCTCCATACATAGCTTGTAGCGTCTCCTCTTGCTGCTTTATCCACATCTTAAGTTCTTTAGCTCTGTCTGCTTGGTCCTGTTTACGGCTGGTTCCTAATGTCACGTTCTGGGTTTGGATCGGACCAATACGCATACAAGAGCTTGGGAGCCGCATGGTTAAATGAGTTAAGAGGTTTATTTAGCAATTTCCAGGTCAAGCAAAAAGTCACTTCAAGTATCACAAAAGCCCAGACAAAAAACTCACATGAGAGTTCACTGCTGCAGGCACGTAGAAAAACACTAGACTAAACCAGGGTGTGACGAGGAATAGTGACGGAGGAACCAGCGGGGAACAAAGAACACAGACCAACTAATATACAGGGAGAAAACAAAGGCAGGTAATCACAGGAACTAAGAACAGGTGTGGCAAGGAAACATGCAGGCATAAGGGACAGGTGGAACTAATTAACAATAAAGGAAACCACAGACCTAAGAACGGTTAATACAAAAACACAAACTAAGTCCAAGGATGTCATACCATGACAGTTTCTAGATGTTTCAGTTAACAAATGTCCTATGCTGAATTTATGTGTCAACATCAGCCATCAGGACAAGATAAAACTATTATGAAACAGTGAGACAGCTTCTAGTAAAACTTTAAATCCCAGCGTTACAACTTGGACTGGTTTGATCACAAGTTTTGCCAAAGTGTTATTGGATACAAAACACAAGAAAGAAGGAAAAAAGATCTCCAGCTTGGGTCAAAACACACACACACACACACACACACACACACACACACACACACACACACACACACACACACACACACATTCTACCACCCACTCTCCCTCTCTTCTCTCTCTCTCCTCCTCTTTCTCCTCCCCGTCTCTTTCTCCTTCCTTCCTCCCTCACTTCCCTCTCTCTCTGTCTCTCTCTCTCTCTCTTTTTTTCTTTCCAAAATCACCCCCTCACCCCCCTCCTGACAATTGTAAAATCAACTTGGAAAAAGTGTCTCATTTAACGACTTTTATAGTTGTCTTCATCAGTGGACTGGTCTCTGAAGTTAGATTGTTCAAGCTTAAGAGATACTGAGCTAAGGTCCTTTACAATTAGTTCATAGAAGGCAAATAAACATTTTTATATGTTTAGGTAAATCAACAAATGATAAAATAAACAAATAAGATTCCTTTACAGCAACTCAGACTTAGTGCACACATTTGGTAAACAAGGTTGTGCAAGCGGTTTAATCGAATAATTTACTAAAAGATAAAAGAGCACCTTGAGTAAAACAAACTTGCATTTACTTTAATTGACCAATTTTTTCACATTAAGAGAGCAAACCATACAATTAAAATAAAACACGCAGTAACCAGTTTCTTATTAAGTTTAATATTATTAAAATAAGTATCTGGACTGCATAAGGCTTGATTAGGATACAAAGACTAAAATCAAGACTCTTAATCAAGACAAGATTAATTAGTTACTAAAAAATAACAATAATAATAGGAAAAATAAATATATTTTAAACAACACTACCTTACTAACACTGAATTGTTTGGAACAATACAAACAATCTTAGTAAGAGAACGAAAATGAGCAATCTACCAATAGTGATTATTGGGTGTAAGAACCCAGATTATGTTTCAAAGATACCAAAGATTTCTAAAAAAATGGGAGAAAAGGACACGTGGATTGCCTTCACCATGGCCTGAAAATGGAAGCTTTGATCTGTCTCTATGTGAACAAATGGAGACTGGAATTCTGGATTATAAGGCAAAAGACAAAAGTAAGAAAAAAGTGGCAAAAAGAGAACATGAGCTGAACATTTTAAAGTTATTCAAAGAGGAAGGTCAGAAATACAGACAGAACTTGAAACAACAGATGACAGAGTTGAAAAAACAACATGATGGAACTAAAAGTAATAATCTGAAGCCAGCAGGAATATACCCTTCCCTGGCTGGAACACTTAATATAATGGGAAACTTTGATTACAAAGGAGAAGAAACAGAACCGGGAGAAGCTCAAATGATTCCAGGTGACTTAATGCAGGACATCGGTGCTGAAGTAATGAGAAATAGAGAACGCCCACTTAATTCACAGGGTGTGTCTCTGGTAAGTAACGGACCTCACATGCAGAGTGCACCTGCGGGAAGTGAACAAACTTCATCTGGAACTTAGAGAGGACTCCTAATAAATACAGATTCGCCAGTTGCAATTCAGGGCATACATCCTCAGCATTGTAGTACAACAAGGAGACAGCCTTCCAGAAGTGTGCAGTTGTCCCAGCAGGGGACAGCAACAAATTCAACAACACAGCAACCAGGTAGGACAAGAATGATTGATTGTTATGTGGAACACACTGGAAGACCAGGGGTTGATTTGTACTGGATCAACTTAGATCATACTGGGCTTAATTTAAGACGTGAAATAGATAGAACTATCATTCAAGAAATAGAACAACAACTGGACAATCACCATTCTAATCTAATTGAACCAGAAGTGTTAGCTGGAGAACAAGCTGAGGCTGCAGATGTGGTAGTGCGGCCTAGTGAAGGGTCACAAACAAAAAGAGAACAGAATGACAGGCAGTACGATTTGCGGTCTCGGCCTAATATTCATCCACGTGATGGATACACAGAGGGGAGACAGATGCCAATTCTGGTCAAAGGAAACACAACCCAATATATTCCTTGGGCCTCTGTGGACCTGGTCTGATTGGTTGCGCGGTTGCCGGATGTACACGAAGGTACAAATAAGTGGATTACAAAATTTGAAGAAGAAACAGTACAAGAGACACCATTGCAACAAGAAGCGCAGTCAAGCGCAGGGAGGAGCAGCAGCATGAAGGAACGAGATCATCATACCAGGGAGACGAACAATGACTCAATGGCATCGGTTAAGAACAAAAGATCCATCTCCAACAAAGATGAGTACAAAACAACTTACTATTACTCAGACCAGTACACACCGGTGTCCTTGCCAGCAGAAGTAGAATTAATAAGCCATGTGAATGTTAAAAGTAAGTCAACATCAAAAACTAGAAAACTTCATAAGGTTTGATACGTGCATGCGGAATGGAAATAGAGAGCTAGCATTACAGACACTGACTTCAAAACAGGGCTAGCAACAGAATATGAAGTGCATGTAAGCCTGGATGGAAGATTATGTGGCAGAAATGTTAAAGAAAAGAATACAGAGTATGGCGCAGATCAGTGCACAATTATAATGAACATGAAGGATGACGGTTTTGACGTGGAAGTGAGATTAGAAACTCATTGAAGTGAAGATGGTAATTATGGATACAACATGGTCATGAGAAATCCAGACAGAACCTCAGCAGTAAGAGGCGAAGGGGATTTGGAGCGTATAGAGGATACAGCGTTAAATGCTAAAGTAGAAATGATAGGAGGAAGGATTAGGTTACATATCTCACCCCATGAAACGAGACATAACTTGTTGGGTAGAAGCATAATTATTTCTAGATTAGGACTCACAAAAGACAAATGGTGAATGTGTAGTTGGTACATGGATTCCAATTATCGGATTATAGTAAAAAATCAGGAAAACGTAAAATGTGGTTTACAAGTTGTAAAAACAACCTGTGGATGGACTGTGGAAGTGGACGTGATAGCTCTTAGAATAGAGAAAACATATGAATTGAGGCTAGAAGAAGCTACGAATGGAGGAATCATAGAGTCAATTATGTTTTGGAAAGTTCCAGACAAAGAAAGCGTATTAATTGAAAACAAGTGTTATTCGCTGTTTACAGTTACTAGTAAAACTCCCACGATTGAGACAGATAAAGACGAATAAGATGACATAATTCTGCCTATTGTACAAACCACGCAAAAATTAATTGTACCCACTACAACAGTAAGCACAATAGCAAACCCTATAAATAATACAAATATTATGCCCTCAGTGGCACCCACTAAAACCACATTAAGTGCATTGATTGTTAACTGGAGAGTCGCCTTAATTAACTCCGGTGGAATTGGGGAAACCACTAAGTTTGGTAAAACAGTAGAACATGCTAAAAACACTATACTTGTAAATAACACAGAATTATTCACGCTACCAAAATCAGAAAACGTAACTGTATTACCAAGAACGACTGGCACTACAAACGAAACACATGCAATGGGTCTAAATGATTATGTCCTGATCACGGGTAAAACCACACTTAAGCAGAATGATTCGGTAAATCTGCTGGAGCCTAACCAAACTAAGTACGGATGCTCTGAAAAGGAGGGCTGTCATGACTATCAAGGCGGCCTGGATAAATTCTATATGGAGCGTCGGGAAAACAAAGCAACCCCAAGGAGAATTAATAAATTGATTGAGTCCGAGGGGGGATGCACTTTGGCAAAGGGCCATTCAGAACACATAGTACAGCTGGTCATGGTATACAGGCAGAGAATTGACAGAAAATGATTGTTTAATTTGTACTGTTACCCCTCGAGCAGCTCCAGTTGTCATTCCAGAGAAGTATACATCCAAAGAATGTGCACTAGTACAACAACAGAGGTGCAGAAATGGGGAGTTTACTCCCAGCGCAGACATGGTGTCCTTCTTCAAGTTACCAATGTGTAGTATAAGTTGCAGAATGCTGCATGGCTCACGCAATTCGCACCAATATTTAAACAAGTGGAAAGATTACAGGTTTGAAGCACTGTGTGCTGAATTTAACCTCAGTACTACAAAAAGAAGTCCTCCACTAAATTACGAGGTAGACTATGATGCAGAATACAAGTGTTTTGCAAATGGAGGTTTCGAAAATGGCAAAGGGGTTGATGGGGGTAACACAACAGTAAAATGTAATGTGACTTGGGTGTTATTGTGGTTTAAACACACAAATAGGACACCAATATTTGTTAAAACTCCAATATGGTATCAAAACCCAGACTTTGTAGAACAGGACTGTGAAAACATGACCATGTCCATTCCAATATTATTCTTCCTAGGAAACCAAACACACCTGATGGCAGATAGCTATTGGATGTGTGGGGAAGACGTGTTAGTAAATACCTTACCCCTTTGGTGGCTGGGTCTTAGTGCACTCGTTACAATGAAACTACCTATAACCTTGGTGTACGAAGGAGTAAAAAGTATGATTGGAATAGATGACAATAAAACGAGGGTTCGCAGAAGTTTAGGTGATTATGGACTGAATGAAGGTGGATATTTGAATCTTATAGGCCAACCAAGAGGAATTCCTGATGGATTCAAAGCACACATGAAGTCACAGCAGGATTTGAATCTATTTTACCTTGGATCACAATTAGCAAAAATGTTGAGTGGATAAACTATGTTTATTATAATCAACAAAGAATAATTAATTTTACGGTTGAAGGATTTATGGCTTTAGGTGACCAATTACATGAGACAAGCAGAATGGCATTGCAAAACAGGCAAGCTTTAGATTGGTTTTTAGCAGATAAGGGGAGTGTTTATCACATGTTTGGCAATCAATGTTGCACATATCCCTATGAACACAGCCCCTAGAGGTACCTTCAATGCCATAATGGTTAGACTCCCCAAATTAAAGGAAGAAATGAAGGAGAATGCGGGCAAGGACAGCTGGTCGTGGAAGAGTCTGGAGGAAATATTTGGCGGCTGGGGAGATTTTGCAGTGAAAACAGGATTAACCTTGCTAATATATTAGTCGTGATATTCCTGCTCGTGTTGCCTATCTTAAGAAAGTGGATCCTGGGAACTGTATACCGATGGATGACTGATGATGGGAAACATCAGAAGGTCTAATACGTATAGCGGCCTGGACCTGATGGTTTTTTTTATTTTCCTATTTTTTCTTCTTCTGACATTATTTACATATAACATACGTCCAACACCTAACATAAAGACATGTAAAAAATTTTATTTACAAGGTATGTTGCAGACCATATTATGTTTTATGCAAATTCTGCAAGAATAGAAGATATTACCATCATGTTTGTATTGGAAGTTATTTTGTCCACTGATGTATTTTGTTTTCAGTTATCCATATGTGCTTTGGAACTTGGAGGCATGATCGCCAAAAATCCAGTGGGACTGCCCGTGTCCAACGGGACTCTGATAAGATGGACATTGAGGAAGTTCGGGCGTAACAAAAAGGTGTCATTTATACATAGCAAAGTCATATAAGCAATTTCTGTTAAATGCATATTATTTGTGAAGGTCAATAGTATGTGTTTTCATGTTTGAGTAGGGATCGAACTGCCATTTTTGTTGAACAGTTTTTTTCTGGTTATGTTATATTAGGTAGGTAAGCATTTTGTATTTCCTTTTGAGGTTATTTTGGGCAGGTAAGGTGTATTCATGAAGAATAGGCCTTGGTTGTTTGTTATTTTGGCCTGAGTTCACCCTGAATCTATGATAATCCTTTGACCTTATGTGAATATGTTATAATTGTTTTGAGAAGAGTTATTAGTATTGTGAGGGGATATATGTGGAGATGATGTTAATGTGGGAAAAGGACTATGAGGACATGGTTTGGCAAGATACTGGTCAGTGTTTTCTGTATGTCCAGGAAAACATCAGGAAGCTGCCATCCAAAGAGACTCCTTCCTTGGATTAACTAATTATTGTAGAAAGTGGGTGCCAAATTATGCAGAAATAGTAGCTCCATTAAACAAACTAATGTATGAGAAAGAGCTGAAAATGACGTCTGAATTGAAATGGAGTGTAGAAGCAGAAGAAGCATTTACCAACATAAAACAAGTTCTAGTTTCCAGTACTGCTTTAGCATTACCAGACTATAGTAAACTGTTTGTTCAGATGGTAGATTCTGGTTCAACAACATGGAGATAAAATGAAACCAATAGCTTATTTCTCTTCAAAACTAGACAGTGTTGCGTGTGTGCAACCATATTGTGTGAGAGCTGTAATTGCAGCCTCAATGGCAGTTGAAGTCAGTGCCACAATAGTGTTATCCCACCCTTTAATTTTAAGAGTTCCCCATGCAGTTTCAGCATTATTACTGCAGACAAATATGACCTTTCTATCACCTGCCAGACATTTGTTCTGCATGTCAACCTTAATGTCACAACCACACTTAACTATAGAAAGGTGTACCACCTTAAACTTAGCAACATTGTTACCCACACCTGAAGATGGAATTCAGCATGATTGTCAAGAATTAGCAGAAAAAGAAGCAAAAACTAGAAGTGATATGCAGGATCAACCCCTGGTACAAGGCAAGATAGACTATGTAGAATGTTCCTTCAGAAAAGATGAGAGAGGGTAGACACAAACAGGATATGCAGTGGTGACAAGAGATACAGTGTTAAAAGTGAAACAATTACCTTCACATTATTCTGCACAGGCTGCAGAGCTTATTGCGTTAACCAAGGCCTGCAAACTATTTGCAAATGAGGAAGTAACTATTTATACTCATAGTCAATATGCATTTGCAACAGTGCATACATTTGCTCAATATTGGAAGAATAGAGGCATGGTAACGTCTACTGGGAAACCAGTAATGCATGGTGATTTGTTAAAAAACGTACACCTCAGTACACCTTCCTAGAAAATTAGCAGTCTGTAAGTGTGCAGCTCAAACTTCTGGCACAAATGATGTCATAAAAGGAAATGCATTTGCAGATAAGACAGCAAAAGCGGCTGCAGCAGGACAAATCAGAATATTAGTTATGGAAAAACGGCATAGTATAGACAATGTTGTGTTAAAGGAAATGCAACAACAAAGCCCACCACAGGAGATAGAAATGTGGAAAAAACATGGAGCTGCATTAAAAGATGAAATCTATATTTGACCAGATAATAAACCTATCCTACCAAAGAACCTATACAAATGGGCAGCAATATTGAGCCATGGTGTTTCAACATGTCTCAACAGGGGGGATGGTAGGACAGATACATCAGTATTATACAACATATGGATTTAACTCTTATTCAAAAAAAAAAAAAAAAATTTGTAAAACATGTTTAACCTGTGCAAAATACAATCCACAAGGGAATCTAAGACCACGAAGGGGACAATTTCCAAAACCGCAATACCCTTTCCAAAAAATTCTTATGTATTTTATTGAGCTAAACCACAGTGAAGGGAAAAGGTTTTGTTTAGTCATTATAGCTGCATTTTCTAAATAGATAGAACTATTTCCAACTAAACATCCAGATGCCTTAAGTGTGGCAAAAGCACTGTGTAAAGATATTATTCCCAGAAATGGGATTCCAGAGAAAATATATAGTGACAATGGAACCCATTTTGTAAATCAAATAATAAAGAAAATAGGAATCACGTTTCGCATAGATCTAAAAAACCATCGCGCTTACCACCCTCAAAGCGCTGGATTAGTAGAAAGAATGAATGAGACTATAAAGAACTGCCTGAAAAAGTGTATTGAAGAGACAGGAAGACCATGGATGCAGTGTCTGGATCTGATAAAACTATATATAAACATCACAAGCACTTCAGGGCTAACACCCTGTTGGAAAAATGTGTATAAGTTATCATTGTTTAGTTTAAACTAAGTTTATGTTTTAAGTTCTACTCTGGTTAAGATGATTCCTGTAACAGTTTTTTAGTGTGTAAAAGGTAGTGGAAAGTTAAAGAATGTGGTCTGGAGTGGATCACTCTCTGGATATGACATGCTCATACCATATATGGGAATGACTACTTTTTATGTTGAAATCTTTGTAAGAATTTACTAAACCAATTTCTGCTTTTCGCTTGTAAGAATGTGAGTTGTAAATAAAAGGCTAGGATTTATTTTTTGTGAGAAGGAAGTTGCTGTTTGGCAGAGGACTAGCTCACCATGCAAGTCAAACTTACTTGGTTCATCTGTGCCTTATTCATACACTTGTCTGTGTTTATCAGCTTTTTGGAAGACCATTCAGATTACCACAGTTCAAAAATCAGTTGGAGTTAGATGAAGAAGCCAACCTAGCTGATTATATGAGGAGTATGTTAGAAAAACAGCAGAAACAAAATCAAACTAATGAGGAATGTTCTATTTCCCAGCAGGAAAACCAACTAGTGGACCCAGGAGACTGGGTGTTAATAAGGAGTGTAAAGAAGAAACATTAGTTTAAAGGTCATTTCAGTTGAAAACTCCTCCAGGGGAAGGGATTTACAGCCTGATAATAGGGTGGATCCAGACATTTAGAGGCTGGAGAGACCCGAAAGTCAGTGAAGAAAATTCAGTGAAGAAAATTAAGACACTGGAACCACTTAGAGGAGCCAAATTTCAGCCAGAATGACTCTTAGATGGATTAGCGATGCAGTCCGTTGCTGGGCTTTTATACTTTTCCTCATATTGACCTTTCTTATTTTTCTGGTACCTCTGGGAACCAGATAAATCAAAATGTAACAACACCTGCTATGAGTCATACTAAACGAGTAGCGCTAAACCGAGGAAGGCAAGATAACCTAACTATGTGTACTGAACTTACTTCTTATACCTATGGCATTCAAGTGTGCATGAAACCTAATACCATAGCTGTGGTGCGGATCCCACTCATTAGCTTGACCAAACGAGGAAGGAAAGGACAGGATTATAGAAGTTATAAATGGTACTTAACTAATGACAGAAGAGACACCTCATGGTCCACGATAATAGCTGATGAAGGCAATAATTTGATACCAAAGTGGGGCACCACTGCCTATGCTAGTCATCAAAAGAAGTTGTTCAGACTCCATAAAGGTGATAATGCAATCCAAGTAACCATTAACCTCACGCATAACTCTATTTCCTCCTGACTACCCTTCATCAGGAGAAAAATGTTGGGGTTTTCTCCTGTGGGCCTGGATTTTAGGGTCAGACCCAAATTTTGACCTTTTTGTTTCTGAAGTAAAAAGTGAAACAACTCTCTCTCCTAAGACCACGGCGAAGAGTATCAGGAACAAATAATAACTGGTTATTGATGGTAGAACAAGCGACTAACATGACTAAAAGAGATTGTGTTGTGTGTATGGGTCCCAGGCCTTTGTTACAAGTAATTCCAGCTGTAATACCACAACTCTGTATGATAGAAGTGATGAATCAAACTAATCCTAATGAAACATGTCAGCACTGGGATTCTGTTTTTCCTGTAATTAGAGCAGATAAGAACAAACCCGTATTCCATAAACGAGTCACCACTGGAAACTACACATGTATAAATATGACAGAGAGAGGCAATAAATTGGGAAATCTCACTGTAGTATGGTGTACTACAAGTGTAAAAGTAAATAAGTATTTTAAACCAGTCTCTAGAGGAGACATTTGGTGGTGGTGTGGTCACGACAGGTTGTTTGATCGATTACCTTCAAATGTAACAGGGCTCTGTGCTCTAGTTACCTTATTGTTACCAGTTACGGTATATCCTATATCAGTAGATGAAGTAACACATGGACTATCTAGTGTAATACCACATGGCTGGCATAATAGAAACCGCAGAGCTACTGCTTGGCACATTGAGGGAGACCCTACGTACATAGATGCTACAGGTGTACCTCGAGGAGTGCCTGATGAATATAAATTAGCTGATCAAGTAGCTGTAGGATTTGAATCAAGTATCTGTTGGTGGTGTACAATGAACAAAAACGTAGACAGGATCAACTATATCCACTACAATTTTCAAAAACTAGGAAATTGGACACAAAGCAGGTTTGAAACTGTCCAAGACCAATTGGCTTCAACTTCCCTGATGGCATTCCAGAACAGAATTGCTTTGGACATGTTAGCTGAAAAAGGAGGAGTTTGTGCAATTTTTGAAGAAAAATGCTGCACATTCATACCTAACAACACCGCTGCTGATGGCAGCCTCACCAAAGCCATAGAAGGTTTGAGATCTCTAAATGGCAAATTGAAGGAGCATTCTGGAGTAGACACCTCGATGTGGGACTCCTGGCTAGATGTGTTTGGGAAGTATAAAGTTTTAGTATCATCAGTAATACTTTCCTATGCAGTATTTGCTGCAATTTTGACATCGTGTGGATGTTGTTGTATTTCCTGTCTTCGTTCTCTTCTTAACCGTCTCATCACCACAGCTATTTCTCCTATGGAAGATAGAGTTACCCAGCTCTATCCGCTACTGAAGCATCAGGATGATGAGGATGATGATGATCCGACTAACCACTTTTCTGACCTACCCAGTTCCATCTCTATATGATTATGTGGTTTAAATGTCAGTAAGTGCCTCTGAGTGTTATTGTATTTGTGCTCATGAAAAATTATCTTACAGTTAAAAATCCAAAAGAAGTGGCTGTTTAGGTGATATGGGAATATGAGCAAATATAAAATAAACAGGGGGGAAATATTGGAATAATTGTATATAGATTTATCTTATATTTCCTCGTCTTTATTAACTTTACTATTTGACCTTTATAACCTTTCATGTTGTATGTGTAAGTATGTGTATGAGTTGTTTGCGGGCAAGGAGGAAAGGTGGAATTGGGATGATGCAGTCACAGTTGAGGACATCATATAGATGAAGGCTGATTGTGCTGAAGAGTGCACATATCTTAAGATTATGGAGACTGTGCAAGTGTGTTTGTACAATGGGGTACATGATCTATGTCACGTTGCTACTGTTTGTTCCTCACCCTTTAAGAGCAGCAATCTTTATGTAACTAGGGACCACCCTAAAGATAATAAAAAGAGGTGTTGGAGAGATATGATTTTCAGAGCGGTAGGAGATTTGTAACTGAAAGCACATCTCTGCCCAGTCACCTCGCAGTGAGTAAGAAACTAATTCTCTTGTCTTTCTCTTCTTTTTGTGATGTTATTTTAGGTTGATTAAACCTGAAAATAATATCAATGTTCTATGCAGTTAGATTTGCTGTAGGAATGTTCTGAATCATGTGTTGGGACCCAGCCATGGATTTCAACATTAAACTCCGGTACAGACTTTCCTGAACTTTCAAAATAAATCGCATTTAACTGACTTCCAGCAACTGAGGAAAGGGGGGGTAGCAGCAGACTTCCCATGATGCCACTGCCTGAATAAGAGCACCCCCTCTCCAACAAGCCGCTCTCTTCCACACAGCCTTCGAAAGGGACCGGACAGGGGAGACAAGCGCGCTGATGTCTCTTTGCTGGCAAAAAGACATAACTCTTCAACTGGATCCAAGAGTGTCATAAGATCACGCGATCATATGCACAAATTAAGTATGAGTGAATAAGTGTTTGTGTACCCAGTATTCATTCATAAAAACGGGAATTAAGGTACACGCCTAGCTTGACCTTCTCTCTCCGAGGCCTGCAGAAGCAAACTGTCCCAGAGAAGTTCCCTACAGAAAAGCGGTCTCTACGAAGCCGAGCGGAGCGGTCTCCCAGTCTGGAAGGAAGACAGCAGAGACCCCATCACCGTGTTTAACGTGCAGTGTGGTTGGCGGACAGAACGGGCCGTCTTTCATCCACAGCCACGGAGGTTAGCTAGAAGCTAACCGTTTGGATACCTTCTTCAAACTTCGTTGTAACCCGGACAACTCCTCAGCATGGTCAGAGGTTAGGTTTGGGTAGAGCAGAATAATATAGAAGTGATTTAGACTGAAATGATCTAAACATTTTTCATTTTATGAAGTTTGGTTTTGTTTGTGTTGAACTCAGCTATCTTGGTGCTAGCAGACTATCTGCAGCACACATGCTCAGGTTGTGTTCTTTGTGTGTTTTTAAAGTTAAGACAAACTTTATTAAAGAGTGATTTTAAACAGAAGATTGATCATAACGCGGCGTCCGCGCTTATGCATTTTAACCCTTTTATTAATGGTATTTTTAAAGGTGTGTATTTGAATCTGGTGCTAAGCTAGCAGCTTCTTTGTTAGCTTAACTGCTAACAACTAAGGACATGTGCTTGCTGCTAAATAATATTTACCCAGAAAGGTTTAGTTTTCAATCCAGTAAATAATGTGTCCCTAACATCATTTTACTAAATTTGATAACTAAGTAAACACCATTAAGCCCCATTTCTCCAGAAAGATTTGGCTCTTTCCAAAATATCCCCTTAATAATATTTCTTCAAATATTATTTTAATAAATAAAGGCAGCTAATTAGACACCGTTGAGAAATGGTCATCCAGAAGGTTGGTTTTATTCAGCAGATCATTATTTAAAACATTATTTTATTAAAATAATATTTTATCTGGTCTTGCATTGTGAATGGTTGTCTAAACGTTTGCCGATTATTACCTAAGTTAGTTCCAAGACTAACTTAACTTCATTTCCAGATTCTTCAAGATAATCCTTGGTTCTCAAACATAAACATTGCATGGTAATGTTGCATCACTCCTTTGGTCATGGTTCTCAATCATCTTTGATCAACTTGTTTATATTGTACATAGCCCATTAGTCTTCCTTATTCTTTAATTCTGCTTGGTAGTTTAGCTGGATTGTTTTAGCATAGTAAAGAATTTGTTGATTGAAATATGTTTGACTTTGAGTTGACTTATTTTTGTTAATAAATTATTATATTTTAAGAAATTGTGTGAATTCATTCCATATATGTGCAGAGTTTTGCTGTTCAATAATGTCAGAGCTCGTCTCACACCTTTCTATTTTGTCCTAATACCATCGCCTTACTGGGCTGGTATTCACAGGACAACCCTTAATAGACCAAAATATTATTTGATAAAATATTAATATTAAATAATATTCTCACATTCTTAATCCCAACACATGTTAATCCATTTTTCCTCACTTGGAATAAACTTTTTTGTCTTTTTTTGTGAGTGAAACTATTTGGTGTTTAAGTGCAATTAAATCACGTTCTTTTCCAGAGCTAAATAAAAAATAGCACTAGACAAACTTTTTTTACTAAATAACTTATTATTGTATGAAGTGGCTTAATTTCTACACATGACTGTAGCTCATTAGTGGTAGAATAAAATAGTGAATGTCTACACAGGAAAACAGGACTATGTAATTTGCAAAAAGTGAAATTTACAATTGTATCGAGATGCAAAATTATCTAGACAAATGTAAACAGAATCTGTCCTGGACAGAATCCTGAGGAAACATTCCCTATTTTACCACAGTGCCATTTTTCAGAATGATTAGAACTTTGATTTTGCTTTTTAAACCTATGTTGTTTGTTGTTTCAAGCTAAAGCTATACAATTTAAAAATGGGTTACCAGCAGAAATACATGTAGCACCTTGTGCAGGTCTAAAGCCAGAGTGAATAGAAGTTAAAATTGAGTTACAGTCATTAGAGTAAAATAAAATTCCTGCAAACAGAAAAACCACATCAATTTCTCATATATCTGCAATTGTTGTGGTTTATTTACCCTCCATGAGCACTGGTAGAGTTTTAAGAACAAATTACAACGCTACCTGTTATTTACGGCACTGGGAGTAGTTGTTCTTTCTGTTTTGTTTTTATCTCGAAATGTAGATTTAGACAGATCTAATGATTTATAACATAAAAAAATGCATGCAAACCAGATATAGTGCATTTGTTGAAGCAAAGTAGGATGTACTCATATTGAGCAGACTTTTTCCACCTTTCACCATAAAAGATTCAAATCACTATGGCTTAGTAGATTAAACTTTATACACAGCCTCTCTCTGTGTATTATGATCAGTTTTAGCTTTTTGCAGATGTGGTATAAATTAGGAGACAATGAAGGGTTTAAATCCATTGTTTTCTTTTGTTTTCCAGCCAAGGAAATCTTAACCATCTGCTGTATGTCTATCTGGAAATAACAAACCTCAACCTGTGAATCAATTTTCTGCACTACATTAATAATTTATAAATACTCAATCTGTTGGTTTGGATTTGTGCTCCTCAATGTGAGAACATCATCCATGTTTGATTGCCCCTTTGCACATTATTCGTATGATTGTGCACAGTCAAATGGTCAACAACAGCAGCATCTCAATTTCTTACCAGAAAAGTAGAGTTCATTTAAACTTTCTTGTCTTTTTGCTCTACATCTTAAATCTGCATTTAACATACAACTGTGGAACTCCTAAATACATGCATTTAAATCAGATTTGCCATTATTCTTAATGTGTATTTAATGATGGTGATGCTTGCACAATTCTTAAATGTTAAAAGTTATTAGTCGCCTTTTGTCCTAAAGTGTGTTAATGGGTTTGTGATATTAAAGCATGGCCTTCTGTGACTCTGTCTGCATATTCACACACAGAAAATATAGAAATATTGTCTGCTACAAAAAAAAATAATAATAACTTTAAAAGAAACCTGAAAAGCATTTGTTGCCTCTCGTGGAAAAAGCCACTCTGTGCTTTCAGAGTGTCTAACACTTTACAAAAATACAAGAAAAATGAGTTAATTTTGCTCAGGCATCGTGGACTGAACAGGCCGGGGTGAGTTTGTATGTGAGGGAGATTGCACAGAATGAGAACAAAATACTTAAAAAGTTGGCTACAGGTCCTCTATCATCTGCTTTCAAACGCTTAAACTTTGAAAGCTTGAAAGTGCAAACTATGGCTAAGAGTGTGTTTATAAGGTGGTTTTTTAGGCTCTCCAAAGTGACAACTGACTGTTATTTTATTTATTTTTCTATTTTTTTATCATATTATTTGGAAATAAATTTCCTTTCACGAGTCTACATTAGAGGTTGACTTTGAAACAGTGAGTTAAATTTATGTAAAAGACGTTCTGTGTTCCCTACTGCATCCTCAAACCTCAAGAGGCATGCCTGTGTTGCCTCTGTATAGATTCAGTTCTTGTGCGTCTACTCTGTGCGTGAAGAACCTCTTATCAATGATGTACAAAAGGTTACTTTGATGGTGGTGTACCTGTTGGGTTTGCGCTGTTTCACTTTGTCCCTGGCGGAGGCTGGCATTTGTCTGGCGACTGTTTCCCTTCTTCACAGAGCGCACCTTTGGTGGTATGATGCTGAAGGCTTGTTTACATGCACCCTGTGGGAAGGGGCTTGAGGGGCGGGGGGGCTTGATCTGAAACAAGAAACGGCTGAGCTGCTGGAGGAACGCTGGGTTGACGAGGGAGCGTGCTGTAACTTAAAACCCATGAAAGAAGTGCTGTGTCAGCGCCACAGGCTTTTAGACTCTGCTGGTTGATATTTTTGCATTGCGATGTATGCTTTCAGGAACATGTAGATGTAATAAAGCCCTCAGAGAAGCTTTGAGAGAATCTTCAAGCTACAAGAAAATCTTCACAGGGATATGGTAAAAAAGCTCACCATTTTTAGAAATGACGTTGCCAAACTTGATTAGCATCAGTTAACATTTCCTTTCTGTCCAGACATAAATTATATTTAGGTCTTGAGAGCACTCTGTGACAGAAAGAAGAAATATCACACATATTTCCTCACACACAAAAGTCTCTACTCTTATGTATAATTTTCTAAGGCCTCAAATCCGTTGAGGTAAAATTTTTGAAAGAAAAGAGCACCCCTGCATAATAATATTAAAAGGATATAGAGAACATAAGAACAAAATGATAATGTTTTGCAGATTTGCTCCTGTGTTTGGGCCATGGCTCCACTGTCAGACAGGTGGCCACACATTTGTCAGTAGAATACTTTACTATAGAGAAGACATCACGTTTGAATCACTGACATCAAGACTCTCAAGTTATGTGGCTGCAAAAAGGGCCCAAATTATCACTACACCCACCACCATGTTGGACATATGGTATGAAGACTTGGTCCTGATAGGCAGTAATCTATTTCTAACTGACCACAGAAAAATGATGTTCTTAATTTCAAAAACAACAATTACTTACTAACATTATCTCTTTTACCTTTTATTTTTTAAATATTTGTTTTGTGGCACTAATGACCTTTTTTTAGACATTTTTAGGCAGACAGGAGTAGGCAGACAACTAGGCAGACAGGAAATGGGGTGAAGAGAGGGGGAAGACATATAGCACAGGTCACCGTGGTTGGGATTCAAACCAGGGGACAGCTGCGTCGAGGGCAAAAGCCTCTCTATACATGGGCTGCACGCTGCACCACTGCGCAAGCTCAGCACCAATTTCCTTTACCTTTTGTTCAAACATCTCTTTAGTCTAATCTCGCCATTGTCTAAAATATTTTCCACTAAAAATCGTTCTTACTATAGCCTAATTAACTTCATCCAGTTTGGAAATGTCATTATAATCTTTCCTAGAGTAGCTAACAGAAAGAGTTGCTTCTCTAAGGTCATTGCAGACATCTTTCCTCTTTGGTATTGTGTTGTCAGTTTGATCCTCTACACCAGTAAACTACTAAAACCAGGGGCGTCTTTAGAGTCTTGAAACATTGGGGCTTTAGCCCAGATCATCTCCTTACTCCTCTTCGCACTTTTAAAGGTTCCCTTTACAGTTTGTATTTATGCATTTTCCCCCTGTTTATCCCTCACGCGCAGCACAGCAATGTAAAAATTTTGTCAATGGCTACCTGCTGTGTGGGCCCCACCCCAGTCTCGGTTATTATAAATTATGCTTAGACCAGACAATCAGCTCTTACGTAACGTTTTTTCTTTGGCCATTTAGAAATCAGTGAGGTCGAGAGCTCAAAGCGCCGCCCTTATTTCCCTTGAATCTGGGGTTACAGTCCGTAACCAGCTTTCTATTTAGTATGGGATTCACCCTTTAAGACTATCGCTGGAAGGTTAAAGGCAAAGCAGGATGTAGTCTATGCCTCTCTAGGTCTGTCCAGACAAACATAAAGCATCTGGTCACACAGGACAACTTCAAACTCAGCCTTCAGCATGCGTAATTATATGCTTGGAGGTATTTTAGGCAACTGAACAACAGAGAGGAGATATAATCTCAGGTCAGGGAGGAGGCTGAGATGACACACCTGGTGCTGTTAATAGTGATGTCGATGGTTACCAACTGCAACGGCCTAATAATGAGCAGAGCAGGTCAACAACTCCTTAGGAGGAGCGTAGAAACAAAGGAAACAAATCAGTAGCTTGGTCATGCGTAATGACGCCGTGTAACAAGCCCCTGCCTTAAGCACCACAGAAGGGAGAAATAATCCTTGACCGCAGGGAGGTTTGATGAAATTCACACGTAATGACAAACAACAGCGGAAGTCAGAAACTGGGAGTAAAAAAAATGAATATTGTCTCTACTTGAGTAACACTGCCCTCCCCGTAACAAGAGAGAATGCACACAGGACAGAGGGAATGAGACTTGGCTTCTTTCTTAGAGTTATGAGGAAGAGAACAGAAGCCATTCAGAGTTACCAATCAACCTGAATGAGCTTGATATGCTTTCAGGTGTAAAAGCAGGGTTTGGATGCAGCACCGTTGGGCTGCTATAAAGGGGCATCTTCAGCCATGGACTGTGAGCAAAGGTGTCCACTCCTAGTGGTGAATCCTCCTGCAGGCTCAGTGAGAACCAAAGCTGGCACTGTGTGTTCTCCCGTGTGGTGAACAGATCCATTGCTGCTCTGACCAATCTGCTCCACATTGTCAGGGTTTGTGGTAGTGGAGTCGGACCAGGATGCAGGGAGATACTCGGGAGCCACATGATAGGTTGACATGTGATTTATTGAAGGCTTGAAAATGCAGGTTTTCTCAGGCCAGAAGTTCAGGTCCAAAACAAAGATGCATAAGACTTACAAGCAAAGAAGCTGAACAGGAACTACACAGGTTGGAACTCAGGTGGATAGAAGGAAAGACGTGGCGACGGGGAACAAAGAAAACCAGTAAGCTTATATACAGGGCAGTGAATGGTAAAACAAAGAGAATGAGAGAGGCAGGTAATCAGATGATTGCTGGCAAGTGTGAAGACCTGGTGTAGCGAAACTGAGGGAAGGTTTCTATGGCTACGGAAACTGTCAAACACAGAGAACGGAGTGGAAACTAAACTAGTGACAGCTCTAAGGGTAACAAACACTAAACTAACTGGGAGGAGCAGGGATAAGAAAAGCTAAACATAAGCTAAAATAAATAGTAACTCTAGAAGGAACAAAATCTAAGGACATGGAAAGAAGTATACAAACAGAAATACTGAACAACAGAATATAACTTACTGCCAGACAGAAACTGAAACATGAGGGACTAACCAAGAGAACTTTAATAACTAACCTGGGAGAAAATAAGTAACACTAAGCATGAGAGAAAAGGAACTAATAAAACCAAGGAGTACCAAACTACTGGGAAACCAAATACAAGAACCTAGCCAGAGAATAAACATAATGCACATAACTACTAAACAGAAAGCACATGAGAACGACCTAACTAGAGAAGTAAACAAACACAAAACCAAAAATGCCAGATCCCGACACACATCTGGGAGATCAGGTTAGGATGGAGTCTCCAGCTCCCGTGTTGAGGACTGCTCCTTCTGGTTTGCTCTGATGAGAAGCAGATTTGTGAGTGCAGAGCAATGCAGACAAAATATAAAAAACCAAATATGCAAAAAACACTCACAAAAAAATATAAACAAATTAACCAAAATGGATTGATAATATGTACACTTGGGATGCATATTTAACAGAATTATTCAGTTTGCCTCTGATTTTTTATATTCTCATTATGATCCAGGTCTAAAGATGCTAAAACACATGCTTTTTTTAGAGGTGGTCTCACTGGTGATGATTAATTAATCAATACATTTTATTAGCAGCGCCTTGCTGCTTCTTTCCCTTTTACCCTATGGAAGTAGAAAGAGTATACTTACTTTTTCAGTGACTGAACATTATTAGACTGCATAACCTACTTATATTCAGTTGGGAGAAAAAAGAAAACAGACGCAATCTTGATAAGCTTGTATTTAAATATTTACCCAAACAGAAATTCAGCTCTTAGAAATGATGATATTATTCACCTAAATATTAAACCTATTTAATTTGATAGACTGCTGGCTAATTGCTACAAAAAAAAGACACACATATTGGCAAATCCTTTCTACACTCCTTATCCAGCAAAAAACACAGCTGGATATTAATGAATAGACTTATTCTAAATGAAAGGATGTTTGCAGATGGTCATCACAGTGTTATCTGTGGTCTCCAATATCAACATTTCTCCTTGATAACAGACCTCCAGAACTAATCAGAATGTTAAGCCAGGAAGTGGGCGACACTGTAATAATGGCTGATTGGCCTGCGGTGCAAAATGAGATCATGCATGAATTTTTCTCATCTACTACATGAGTCATCCATTGAGGTTCATTTAACCTGCTGTCTTTGCAACGTCCCTGATAGTGTTTAAACATCGCTGAGCCAAAACTCATCTCTGTCACCACTGCTAATATATCCCCAATTAAATTAGTCGCTTTGACACCAACACAACTCCTGTCTTGTTTTCTAATTAGAACAGTTAATCTCTAATTTCTGCGATGCAATGAATCTACAGGAAACTCAAAGACTTGATTCAAAAAGTAATAATTATTTTCACTAGTTTTGATCAATAGTTCCCCAGGCTTTCTGAAGGGCTTCCAAGGTTTTTCAGCCACTTATTCTAGAGTTTCAGAGTGACTGCACAGTCGGTCTACATCAGGCCAGGTGATTTACTTTAGATTCTCTTCAGCTTTCTATAAATATAACAAATTTATATTTTGATCCCTTTTTACTTGTATATGTGTTGCAGTTGCTTCCTTTTTAGCTACATTTAGTTATTTTCCATAATGTTTCTGTCATTAGTTAAGAATTTTTTTTTTTTTATTTATCTATGTCCTGTTTCTTTCTTAGTTTTTAATTAGAGATGGGGCCGATCAAACGTCAAAGTAAGGCTGATCCAGACGGCATGGGGGTTTGTTGCTGCTGGTCAATGATTTTACTTTGGATGACTAAGATTTCAAATAAAATATACACAGTAGCCTCATATGCTGCATATAAATAAGTGTTTCAAATGCCCCTATTGTTTCAAGATTTGTCAGATTTAGTTCAAACATATGTGGTGGAGCTTGTAAAAGCCTGCTGTTAGTGGTTTACCAGCTGCTACAGACTGAGCTTTCTTCTGCTTAGCATCGTCTTCCTCAGAGATATTTTAGTGTTAAAAAGAAGAAAATGTAAGATAGATGTATGCTGTCACTCGTAATGTTACAGTAACTGAGAGGAAAACACCGGGACTCCACAGAACAACAGCAAGGAGCTTTAGCAGGCAACAGAAAAGCTAACCTGAATGCAACGGTTACATTGCGTTGCGTTTTTGTTTCTTTAACTTTTAATTTCTACCCGCCAGGGAGAATGAAGGATTTGGAAACGTTGGCTGCCTGTTAAAGGACTTTAACACAAGCCCTAAATATTAGCAATCTGGAAATTACACAGAGAGACTGCTGTTACCGGATGCGTGTAAACAAGCCTTCATCATATGTTCTCGACTTCACTTGACTAAAAGTGGAAGCTCACATTTTATCAAGCTGTTTGGTGTGACTCCTTTCAGTCTGTCATGTAGACAATGGTTATGGCTCATGAATAATTAATGAAAAAAGCTAGTCATTTTGACATTTTATTTAGCAGATTTTTAAAGCCTTTTATCAATGTTTACACCCTAATGAAACTAAAGAGTTGACAGGATGAGCCTTTTTAAGCTACTGCCATGTTCAGAGGGCCATTGTGCCTCCCATCCCATTTTTGTCTCTGCCATATACAGATTGAACAGCTGTTTAGCATAATAGCATTTTAAGAATGAAAGGATGTTTATTATGTAATTATCAAACTGGAAAACACAACTAAAGGGATGGGCACAATTTGCAGCAGAGTTGTATATATAACATATATATGTTAATGTGACAAAAGTTGTATTAAAAGTGTTTTCCAAGTAAAGTTTGAAGTGGTTTATTGTGCAACTTATTGCTATGTGGAGCATGTTATAAATGCTAAACCCTACAGTTCTGTGATGCCACCACCTGGCCTCATGCATACCCAGAATGCAACTGCTATCAAGTTCATTCGGTTCTTAATGTATTTATAAGTTATCCTGTCAACTGACTGTAACGTATTGCTCAATTTGTGATGCCACCACTTATAATTCATCTGTATGAGGGAATTATGCTGCCAAAAATCAAGCATTTACTTATTCAAGTTAAGAGTAGGTTTTAATGTCTATGCACAAACTTCTGCTTTCTTTCAAATAAACTTCATATTCTCTCATATCCATGTTGGTGTGCTCAGATTTAATGCTTGTTGCAGATATTTTCTCCTCCTGCTTACCTCCATCTCATTGCACTTAAAACTTTTTTCTGCACAAATCGAAACTGCACTCTCAAGTCTGTCTACCCTGCTCATGAATTCTCTTTGCTCTCTCTCAGATTGAAATGGTACCTTCGCCTAGCAACTGCTCCACTGTCACAGGCTTAGTTGGGGTATGCTTGTGTAGCCATAGTAGATCGCTACATAACCGTTTGTTTTTGTCAATTTTATGGTTTTTAGCTGGTCAAGACTTGAAGAGAAGGATTTTGGTCATACAGGCAATGATCGTTAGCTTTGCATTGATTTACATGACACTTGCATGAAACTTTAGAAAAATCTTCAGAGGCTGCAGCTGTCTTACCAGTGTCCAATGGTGACGACTATAGCTTACCTCAAGCAACTTCGACCCTGTGCCTCTCCACTCTTCCTCAATGTCTCTGTGTTGTGCAGTTGGTGACTTTGCTTCAAGAGACACCGCACATATATATCAAGGTCATGGGCTGCAACTGTTGCATTCCTTGTGTTAGGCCACTCCTAACCCAGAGACACCATCAAAAGCATCTTAACTGGGCTAAGGAGTAAAAGGACTGTACTTTTGCTCAGTTGTCCAAAGCCTGGAGTTAACATAAAACTAAATTTTGCATTTCATTTGGAAAATCAAAGTCACAGAGTCTGAAGGAGAGGCACACAATCCAAGTTGCTTGAAGTACACTATAATCATCACTTGAAATATATCACCCTCTGTCTATATAAAAGTTAATATTTCAATAATAATTTCGAATTGATGTGAAATTAGAAGTTTCTGTTTCAACATTTAAACTTTATAGGCTTAAATCAAACCCAGATGAGTGATAAAAACTTCCTGGTTACTTTCTCGAAGCTCACTGTAAACCCCAGAGGGCATCATGCTACTTTCTCTGACTAAATAGTTGTCATTATGTAAACTCATCTATATGTAAAGAAGCTAAGTATGCCTTGCAGCTGAGTAAATTACAATGTCAGGGCCTTAAAGCCCCATTAAACATGATCCACTTAACTAATTTCTGGCTGATAAACCTCATTTACAGTTTCACTCTTCAATGGTGTCTTCTCTCACTCGAGCTTATACAACTTTATAATATTTATTAGCAATGGCATTAATAATTCACAGGAAGTAAGCGTGCCTTCAAGGACATGCGCTGAGACGCTGTTAGAGGTATAATAAATGCACAGCATATGACGACAGGCGCGCAACTGCCACCCCTCATTTAGCTAAATTTCCACATGTATGATTCATTCAAGACCAGCCGCCGCCAAGTGCTACTTGCAGTGGCAGCTTCCCGGCTTTGTTATTTACTAAGATCGACAGAGGCGGAGTGCCTGCCAATTGCTCCGCCATCCATTTGCTAAGTAGCATGTAAACATTATTAAATGATGACATTACCAAATTATGTAAGAGGCTCTTATGGAGTCAGTAACTGTCCTCAAGTCTCTGCATGAACATTGTTGTTTGGGACGGTTTTAAAAGCATGTGACCATGGCAGGAGAGCAGAAGTAATGTGGAGAGCGAGGGAATTGAGGAAGGATCTTACATTACCTAACCCGATCTGAGGTCTCTTCTAAAAGGAAATAAAAGTTGGCTGTCTGAAAAAGCAGATTCCTCTCTGCTCAACTACCCAGAGTGAATGTGACAGTGGTGGGAGAGGGCAACTTGGAGCAGCAGACTGAGAGTAACGCGAAATAATACAGTGAGTCATGTCGGAGAGAAGAAAAGATGGGGAGAACATAAGTAAACAGGATTAGGAAACAGCCCCTCAGGCAAATGAAATTCATTGAGAGGTATCACTGCAAACAGAATGGAAAAAGCTCCTCCGGAGGGAAAAACTTGTTCTAAAATCTACTTCTACGCATCATGCCTTGGAATAAAAATAAATAAATAGATTGCACCTGCTCTTTTGGTGTCTTTACATCAAACATCAGTTGGAGCCACATATTTATTTACGACATGTAAAAAGTCAACCCTTGTTTCTTACTGTGACACCAAGTAAGACTGCAGACTTTTTGTTTTAGTTCAGTTTGCATTACTATAGCATTGTTTCTGTTTGCTAAATACCAGAATAATGAGAGATTATGTATAACAATGTTTATTACTTTCTTCACATTTAGATGTCTAAATACATTTTCTTAGTATTTGATAGAAAATGCCCTAAACCTGCATGACTTGGGTCATATGTTTGAACAAGCTTATGATAGGTTTGCTGGGTTTTTGGCACATTCTTCCTGACAGAACTGCTGTAACTGGGTCAAGTTTGTATGCTGCATTGATCCCACACACCTTTCCAGATCCCGGGCCTCAAGTACGAAGAGTACTTACGCACAAAAACCACACTATGTTTTATGCACAACTCAGCATGGACAAAAATTAACGTTTCGTAAAAGTGTGAGGAAATCCACGCAAATTTTTGACCTGCCATGAAAACGTGCAGTAGCCACGCAATCATTTTCAATCTACAATAGTAAAGTACAGAGAACCAAAAATCACCTAAATACACTGAAATATGGCTCCATTCAGTTTTATTTAATTCATGGAGCATCAAACCTGATGTTTTTTAATGAGTTTGAGCTTTTATGGTTTAAACCCGAGCAATGAAACTGAATCACATTTAGCTTCATACAATAACGTAACACAGCTCAGAAAATTATCCAAGCAACCTCAGTCAGATGTAAACTGTAAAACGTCTTCAGCTTTTGTCATTTAGATATAAATGTGCATCGGTCTGTGCGCTGAGGAGCATAAAATACATGTGATTCATGTAGGGGGATCTTTTATTCTCACTGAAAAAGAAAACTGTCAGATCAGCAGATTAATTCCTAAACAGTCATGTTTAATTATTCCTAAGGTTGTCAAGCTGTAAACTATCACACGTGTCCATAAATATCTGCGTAAAGGTGTGCGTAATTATTGGATGAAGGTAGCTTTGGCACAGCTGGAGGACATCACAGATGGAAGAAGTTGGAGGGAGAGTTTTTTTAACAGATCGTACTGATCTGCTGGCACATGGTGATGCAGGGCTTATTAGCCGCTTTACATTGCCCATGGCTATTAATTTGGAGCTCTGCATTGTACTGGCCTCAGTGTTACAGGGGAAAACCAGGAGGGACCTGATCACTGGTGCCAGCTCAAGTTCTCACAATGCTGCAGTCCTTTCCACTGGCACTTTTCAGATGGAACTGACTGACAAGTCTGGTATTTAACAGTAATTCCTGAGGCATATGGGTCATGCCAACCATATGGGATGACCTCATCCGCGTGTTGCTCAGATATATAAAATTCTCCTAAATTGTGCCTCTCATTTGAGGTGATGAGCCGATTTCCAAAAGTGATCAGAAGTTTGAACTGCACTCATATTGCTATAGGTGCCCCATCTGTAAGTGAATATGAATTTAAGAATAGAAAGTATTTCCATATGTGCAGCATATTTGTGATGCGCAAATGTGTCTCACTAATACAATGGTGTTTGGCTCTTCAGCTCATGATTCCTTTAACTACAATAATTATTCAAATTATAACAGTTGTGTTGGGAACAGCTGGCTTCTAGGTATTTTTCTTTTTTTTCCATATAATGTTTTTTTCCCCTCTAATCAGGTTTATTCTGTCTCTTCATGAGGTGTTTTGCTTTGGTTCTGCGGTTGATTCACAAATTTCACTCCAAGGTATGTTCATCTCTGGGACACAGAACCCGTTTCCTTCATTCACATGGAATGTGTTCATGCATATAATTCCATGAACATATGAAAGTGGCACCTTCTGACATCTGGAAATTGTACCTAAGGATGAACCAGACTGATGGAGGTCCACAATCCTCTTCCTGATATTTTAGTTGTTTTCTTTTGATTTTCCCAGATGTCAAAAATGAAGCAGCGTTTTATAGGTGTTGCCTTAAAACACATTTCTAGGTGTGCCTTCATTTAACTCAAATATTGTGGATTACCTTAACTTAAACTCACATAGCCACAAAGTAACCCTAGTATATGTAAACGTTTGACTCTTTAGAAAGTAATATAAAAATCGAACAGAATTATCTTGCTCATTTTTCTGGAATTTAACAGGTAGAAAAAATTTTGGTAATAGCACAATTCTTAATAGCACAGGAATTAATCGGTTCATCTGAACCTCATTCAGCCCCTTTTTGATTTAATCCAAGGGAGAGGTTAAAGAGGAGCATTTTCCGCCCATTAGGTAACCAGATGTACACAATGCCTCTCCTATGGAAATGTCTTCCTTTTTTATGACCGAGCGAGGGGAGGACGGGGAAAATGAGGAAGAGAGTATAATTAGCAAGACATGTATGGCTGGCAAATGTTCCAATTTACAGCTCTGCAGATGCACCTTCCTGTTCCCCAGCACTTATCAATATCCTCGCAGCACTCTTGGTGCTGTAGTCTTGTTGTGGCAGCTTTATGAGGCAATTCTTCTCCGGATATGTGAGTGTGTGGGAGTTCGGGTGAGAGGGGTGAAGGTGGGAGGAGGGGAAGGGTTTTTGTCCTGTGTAGAGATATACACCATGTAAGCTCAACGTCCTTGAATCTGGCCTTGGACCTCGGCTGAATCTCATCCTTTGTGCTTTTCTGTCAAGAGATGAAATAACAGCAAAACTAATCTGAGAAGTGGATTGGCTATGGAGCACCGTTTGGTTCTTTATCCAAACAGAGCGGCAGGATGAAACGGTCACTGTTACTCAATTCATTTCAGTTTATTTATATAGCGCCAATTCACAACACATGTCGTCTCAAGGCACTTCACAAAAGTCAGGCACATACATTCCAATTAATCCTAATGATTGAACAGTGCAGTCAGATTCAGTTATTTATTCAAATTGGATAAAAAGTTTTTATGTCTAAGGAAACCCAGCAGATTGCATCCAGTCAGTGACTTGTAGCATTCCCTCCTCCCAGATGAGCATGTAGAGACAGTGGACAGTCACTGGCATTGACTTTGCAGCAATCCCTCATACTGAGCATGCATGTAGCGACAGTGGAGAGGAAAAACTCCCTGTTACGACCCCACTCGGTCTAGGGGTAGGGGGAAGTAAACATTTGAACCAGGTGTAATTGGTTTTGTGAATGAAAGAGTAATTTATTGCTTTTCAGTTCAGTTTCTGTTATTTGTAACAAAATACAAACAAAAGGAGGGTACTTAACAAAGTACAATCCGTTTGAAAATAAAAAGGGGTAAAACCCCAAATACACAATAACCATAAATTTAAACAAAATATCCAACAACCAGTAGTTTAACCCAAAATAATCTCTCAAAAGGAGGGATAAACTAACTCAACCGTTACTTAAAGCAAAGAGTCCCAGCTAACAACAAAAACAAACAATCAATTCAAGATAAAGCTTAACAAGCTTTAAACAAACTCCTCAGAGTCAAGTGGGAAAAGTATTCCCAACAAAGCAAACAAGCTGACCAGCAAACAAAATAAAACAAGCGCATGCTCGCCGACCTGTTACTGAGTGTGGAGCGGACCAACCCGGACTCCTTAGTTATCGTTGTTGGCGACTTTAACAAAGGTAATCTCACCCACGAACTCCCCAAATATAGACAGTTTATAAAATGTTCGACCAGAGAGGACAACATTCTGGATCGCTGTTACACCACCATCAGAGACGCTTATCACCCCGTCCCATGTGCTGCACTGGGCAAATCCGACCACATCATGGTCCACCTGATTCCTGCATATGGGCAGAAACTAAAGCTATGCAAACCTGTTGTGAGGACGTCAAGGAAGTGAAGCAGTGAGGCTGTGGAGCATCTCCAGGCGTGTTTAGGCTGTACAGACTGGGATGTGTTCAGGACTACTACCAACAGTCTGGACGAGTACACAGAGACTGTGACTTCCTACATCAGCTTCTGTGAGGACAGCTGTGGACCATCATGCACCAGGGTGAGTTACAACAACGACAAACCCTTGTTCACAGCCAAACTCAGAAGGTTAAGACTGGATAAGGAAGAGGCCTTCAGGAGTGGGGACAAAGAGATATACAGAGAGGCGAAGTACAAGTTTGGCAAGGCAGTGAAAGAGGCCAAACGACTGTACTCTGAGAAGCTCCAAAACCAGTTCTCAGCCAACGTCTGTGTGGAAAGGGCTCAAGCAGATCAGGCAGATCACCAACAACAAGCCGAAAGCCCCCCACTCCATCAACGACCGACGCCTCGCCAACGACCTGAACGAGTTCTACTGCCGCTTTGAAAGACAAAGGGACAGTTCTGCAACCATCCCCCACGACACCCCCCAACACCAGCAGCCACAATCCACCACCCCCACCCCCCAACCTCAATTCCCCCCCACCAGCCCCCTACCCACGCCGGGGACGGCTCTTTCCATCCAGGAGAGCGACGTCAACAAACTCTTCAGGAGACAGAACCCCCGGAAAGCTGCTGGACTGGATTCTGTCTCACCAGCCAGCCTGAGGCACTGCGCTGATCAGCTGTCTCCAGTCTTCACAGACATTTTTAACACCTCAAGTCTTCCACCATAGTCCCTTTTCCCAAGAAGCCAAGGACCACAGGGCTTAATTACTTCAGACCCGTCGCCCTGACCTCCGTGGTGATGAAGTCCTTTGAGCGCCTTGTGCTCTCACACCTAAAAGACATCACCGACCCCCTCCTGGACCCCCTGCAGTTTGCCTACGGAGCCAACAGGTCTGTAGATAATGCAGTCAACTTAGCCCTTCACTTCATCCTCCGGCACCTGGACTCCACAGGATCCTACGGCAGGATCCTGTTTGTGGATTTCAGCTCTGCCTTCAACACCATCATCCCAGCTCTGGTCCAGGAGAAGCTCTCCCAGCTGAGTGTGCCCGACTCCACCTGCAGGTGGATCACTGACTTCCTGTCTGACAGGAAGCAGCGCGCGAGGCTGGGGAAGCACGTCTCTGACTCCCTGACCATCAACACCGGTTCCCTCCAAGGCTGTGTTCTCTCTCCTCTGCTCTTCTCCTTGTACACCAACAGCTGCACCTCCAGTCACCAGTCTGTCAAGCTTCTGAAGTTTGCGGACGACACCACCCTGATCGGACTCATCTCTGATGGTGACGAGTCCGCGTACAGGTGGGAGGTGGACCATCTGTTGGACTGGTGCAGCCAGAACAACCTTGAGCTCAACGCTCTAAAGACAGTGGAGATGGTTGTGGACTTCAGGCAGAACCCAGCACCACCTGCCCCCATCACCCTCTGTGACTCCACAATTGACACTGTGGAATCTTTCCGCTTCCTGGGAACCATCATCTCCCAGGATCTCAAGTGGGAGCCAAACATCAGCTCCCTCATCAAGAAAGCCCAGCAGAGGATGTTCTTCCTGCGGCAGCTGAAGAAATTCAACCTGCCAAAGACTATGATGGTGCACTTCTACACAGCCATCATTGAGTCCATCCTCACCTCCTCCATCACCATCTGGTACGCCGCTGCTACAGCCAAGGATAAGGGCAGGCTGCAGCGTGTCATTCGGTCTGCTGAGAAGGTGATTGGCTGCAGTCTACTGTCGCTCCAGGAACTGTACACCTCCAGGACCCTGAAGCAAGCAGGGAAGATTCTGGCTGATCCCTCCCACCCCGGTCACAGACTCTGAAACTCTCCCCTCTGGCAGGAGGCTGCGGTCCATACGGACCAAAACCTCACGCCACAAGAACAGTTTTTTCCCCATCTGCCATCAGCCTTGTTAACAAAGCCCGGAAACCACCCTGACACTCTCCCTTTCCCCCACACCCCCCCTTTTTTGCTGACAGGACACCTGTAACCTGCAACTCTATGCGTTAAATTAACGCTCAGCTTGGACTCCTGCTTTACTTGCACTGCCATACTTGCACACTGATCATCCGCACTGTTGTACTGCTCTCGCACCCAATACTGCTCTATAATTACTCTCACTCACTTAAAACTGTGCACATATATTTATATTATATTGTAGATATGTTTATACTGTTTAATTTGTATTGCACCGACTATGCCAAAACAAATTCCTTGTATGTCCAAAAACGTACTTGGCAATAAAGCTTTTCTGATTCTGATTCTGAAAAAAGATTAGAGTCTGAAAGAGAGCACATAGAGTTAGTTACAGTTAAGCTCAGTCAATTGCCATGTCTAGGAGAGAAAAAGGGTTAAACACTGAAAGACAGGGCCATGTGGGTCATCGGTAGAGGGTGAGCATTAAGTTGTTGCCAGCAGAAGCTTGCATGATGCCCCTCACCAGAAAGGTGTCACAGGTAGACACAAAGTCAGGCCAGGTATAGCTTCTAGGAAGAGAAAAGAGAGAACATAAAGTTAAAAACTGAAATAACAGCAAATAATGCAAAATTGGAGAGTAGTGTCAGAATGTAACAAAGAGGGTGAAAGTGGTCATTATGTCCTCCAGCAGCCTAAGCCTATAGCAGCATAACTACAGAGATAGCTCAGGATAACCTAAGCCACTCTAACTATAGGCTTTATTTAAAAGGAAGGTTTTGAGCCTAGCCTTAAAAGTAGACAGTTTGTCCGTCTAGAGCCCACTGATGGCCATTGTTATACTAAAAACCACAACAATGGGATACCTCTCTCAGTCAGATTGATTATAACCATTGGAAAAGAGAGGGGGTCATACGGGTAGCAGAAATGGAGGGTGTGTTTGCACCTCAACCATAACTGAGCCGGTTTAGGCTAAACCTGACTCCCCCTTACTCCATCCAACAGGGAGGGAAGAAGATAGAGGTAAAAAATAAGGAAGATAGCTGAGGATAACCTAAGCCACTCTAACTATAAGCTTTATCAAAAAGGAACGTTTTAAGCCTAGCCTAAAAAGTAGACAGGGTGTCTGCCTCACAGACTAAAACTGGGAGCTGGTTCACAGGAGAGGAGCCTGATAACTAAAGGATCTGCCTCCCATTCTACTTCTAGAGACTCTAGGAACCACCAGTAAACCTGCAGTCTGAGAACGAAGTGCTCTGTTAGGAACATATGGAACAATCAGATCTCTGATGTATAATGGAGCTAAATCATTACGGGCTTTATATGTGAGGAGAATTCTTTTCTGGATTTAACAAGGAGCCAATGAAGGGAAGCTAAAATAGGATAAATATGATCTACCTTTTTAATTTCCATCAGAACTCTTGCTGCAGCATTTTGAATCAGCTGAAGGCTTTTAAATGCATTTTGTGGACATCCTGATAGTAGAGAATTATAATAGTCCAGCCTTGAAGTAACAAATGCATGGACTAGTTTTTCACCGTCAATCCTCGACAGGATATTTCTAATGTTGGCAATGTTCTGGAGATGAAAGAAGGAAATCCTAGAAACCTGTTTAATATGGGATTTAAATGACATGTCCTGGTCAAAAATAACACCAAGGTTTTTTACTTTATTATCGGAGGTCAATTTATTGCCACCCAGGTTAAGTGACTGAGTAAGCAGTTTCTTTTTTAAAGACTCCAGTCCAAAGACGACAACTTCTATCTTGTCAGAATTTAGAAGGAGAAAATTTAAAGTCATCCAATATCTTCAAGACATGCTTGTAGTCTATCTGGTTGGGGTCATCGGCATTCATGGATAAGTAAAGCTGAGTGTTATCAGCGTAACAGTGAAAATTTATTCTATGCTGCCTTTTACCTATTGGAAGCATATATATAGTAAAGAGAATTGGCTCAAGTACTGAATCCTGTGATACTCCACAATTAACCCTGGAGTTTAAAGATTATTTATCATTTACATGAACAAACTGGAATCTGTCAGACAAATAAGATTTAAACCAGCCTACCTTGATCCCTACAGCATATTCCATTCTTTCTAAGATAATATTTTGATCGACTGTATCAAATGCATCACTGAGATCTAACAGAACCAGAACAGACACAAGTCCATTATCTGAGGCCATAAGAATATCATTAGTGACTTTCAGCAGAGCTGTCTCAGTGCTATGATGAGCTCTGAAGCCTGACTTTGTTTTTTGCTTTAAAACGGTCTTCTGTGATGGTACCCGGAGCTCTCTCACCAGAGAAGAACTCATGAACATCAGGGCTACTACACCAGAGGAGTTATTTCCAACATTTCTACCTACTGCTCTGGAATATTTGGACATTCTGGTCAAAGGTGCGCTCACCTTTGTTCACGCGGTGAAACGCCGGAAGAGAGGGAAACGGGCTGGGGTGCTGGTACGTCTTCGCCAGCGTGGACTACGAACACCGTTACCTGGAATATTTCTCTCTAACGTGCGCTCACTTCCCAACAAAATGGAGGAACTACAACTGTTGTTGGGGAAAAACAGGGACTTTTATTCATCGGCAGTTTTGTGCTTCACGGAGACGTGGCTGTGTGGATTAATACCGGACTCTGCGCTGCAGCTGGCAGGATTCCAGCTCTACAGAGCGGACAGAGACACGGAACTCTCCGGCAAAGCGAAAGGTGGAGGAATCTGTTTTTACCTCAACAGTGGTTGGTGCAACGACGTGACAGTGATTCAACAGCACTGTTCTCCAGACCTGGAATCCTTCATCATAAACTGTAAGCCTTTCTATTCCCCCCGTGAGTTCGCTTCGTTCATCCTGGTCGGTGTTTACATCCCACCGCAAGCTAACGTGCAGGTCGCACAGCGCATGCTCGCCGACCAGATACTGAGTGTGGAGCGGACCAACCCGGACTCCTTAGTAATCGTCGCTGGCGACTTTAACAAAGGTAATCTGACCCACGAACTTCCCAAATACAGACAGTTTATAAAATGTCCGACCAGAGAGGACAACATTCTGGATCACTGTTACACCACCATCAGAGACGCTTATCACGCCGTCCCACGTGCTGCACTGGGCCAATCCGACCACATCATGGTCCACCTGATTCATGCATACAGGCAGAAACTAAAGCTCTGCAAACCTGTTGTGAGGACGACAAGGAAGTGGAGCAGTGAGGCTGTGGAGAATCTCCAGGCGTGTTTAGGCTGTACAGACTGGGATGTGTTCAGGACTACTACCAACAGTCTGGACGAGTACACAGAGGCTGTGACTTCCTACATCAGCTTCTGTGAGGACAGCTGTGTACCATCATGCACCAGGGTGAGTTACAACAACGACAAACCCTGGTTCACAGCTAAACTCAGAAGGTTAAGACTGGATAAGGAAGAGGCCTTCAGGAGTGGGGACAAAGACATATACAGAGAGGCCAAGTACAAGTTTGGCAAGGCAGTGAAAGAGGCCAAACGACTGTACTCTGAGAAGCTCCAAATCCAGTTCTCAGCCAACGACTCTGCGTCTGTCTGGAAAGGGCTCAAGCAAATCACCAACTACAAGCCGAAAGCCCCCCACTCCATCAACGACCGACGCCTCGCCAACGACCTGAACGAGTTCTACTGCCGCTTTGAAAGACAAAGGGACAGTCCTGCAACCATCTCCCACGACGCCCCCCAACAGCTGCAGCCACAATCCACCACCCCCACCTCCCCAACCCCAAGAGGGGCCTTGGCACCTCCAACCCCCACCAGCCCCCTACCCACGCCGAGGACGGCTCTTTCCATCCAGGAGAGGGACGTCAACAAACTCTTCAGGAGACAGAACCCCCGGAAAGCTGCTGGTCCGGATTCTGTCTCACCAGCCAGCCTGAAGCACTGCGCTGATCAGCTGTCTCCAGTCTTCACAGACATTTTTAACACCTCACTGGAGACATGTCATGTGCCAGCCTGCTTCAAGTCCTCCACCATCGTCCCTGTTCCCAAGAAGCCAAGGACCACAGGGCTTAATGACTTCAGACCCGTCGCCCTGACCTCTGTGGTGATGAAGTCCTTTGAGCGCCTTGTGCTCTCACACCTAAAAGACATCACCGACCCCCTCCTGGACCCCCTGCAGTTTGCCTACAGAGCCAACAGGTCTGTAGATGATGCAGTCAACCTAGCCCTTCACTTCATCCTCCGGCACCTGGACTCCACAAGAACCTATGCCAGGATCCTGTTTGTGGATTTCAGCTCTGCCTTCAACACCATCGTCCCAGCTCTGCTCCAGGAGAAGCTCTCCCAGCTGAGTGTGCCCGACTCCACCTGCAGGTGGATCACTGACTTCCTGTCTGACAGGAAGCAGCGCGTGAGGCTGGGGAAGCATGTCTCTGACTCCCTGACCATCAGCACCGGTTCCCCCCAAGGCTGTGTTCTCTCTCCTCTGCTCTTCTCCCTGTACACCAACAGCTGCACCTCCAGTCACCAGTCTGTCAAGCTTCTGAAGTTTGCGGACGACACCACCCTGATCGGACTCATCTCTGATGGTGACGAGTCCGCGTACAGATGGGAAGTGGACCATCTGTTGGACTGGTGCTGCCAGAACAGCCTTGAGCTCAACGCTCTAAAGACAGTGGAGATGGTTGTGAACTTCAGGCAGAACCCAGCCCCACCTGCCCCCATCACCCTCTGTGACTCCACAATTGACACTGTGGAATCTTTCCGCTTCCTGGGAACCATCATCTCCCAGGATCTCAAGTGGGAGCCAAACATCAGCTCCCTCATCAAGAAAGCCCAGCAGAGGATGTTCTTCCTGCGGCAGCTGAAGAAATTCAACCTGCCAAAGACTATGATGGTGCACTTCTACACAGCCATCATTGAGTCCATCCTCACCTCCTCCATCACCATCTGGTACGCCGCTGCTACAGCCAAGGATAAGGGCAGGCTGCAGCGTGTCATTCGGTCTGCTGAGAAGGTGATTGGCTGCAGTCTACTGTCGCTCCAGGAACTGTACACCTCCAGGACCCTGAAGCGGGCAGGGAAGATTCTGGCTGATCCCTCCCACCCCGGTCACAGACTCTTTGAGACTCTCCCCTCTGGCAGGAGGCTGCGGTCCATCCGGACCAAAACCTCACGCCACAAGAACAGTTTTTTCCCATCTGCCACCAGCCTGGTTAACAAAGCCCAGAAACCACCCTGACATTCCCCCTTTCCCCCACACCCCCCCTTTTTTTGCTGACAGGACACCTGTAACCTGTAACTCTATGCGTTACATTAACGCTCAGCTTGGACTCCTGCTTACTTGCACTGCTTTACTTGCACAATGATCACCTGCACTGTTGTATTGCTCTTGCATCTTATACTGCTCTATATTTACTCTCACTCACTTAAAACTGTGCACTTATATTTATATTATATTGTAGATATGTTTGTACTGTTTAACTTGTACTGTATTGCACCGACTACGCCAAAACAAATTCCTTGTATGTCCAAAAACGTACTTGGCAATAAAGCTTTTCTGATTCTGATTCTGATTCTGAAACGCTTCAAACAGATAATTGCTGTGTAAATGCTCACACATTTGATTAGCAACTATTTTCTCAAGAATTTTAAATAAGAATGGAAGATTGGATATAGGTCTGTAATTAAGTCATCTCGATTAAGCAAAGGTTTCTTAAGCAAAGGTTTAATTACAGCTACCTTAAAAGCTTGTGGTACATATCCATTTACTAAGGATAAATTAATAATATCTAAAATGGGGCTGGTAATCAGAGGGACCAATTCCTTAAATAATTTTTACTCAGTGAGCTGAATCTACAGCACTGATAACTACCAGCTAAAAAAACAAAAAAAGTACTTAACTTTTTTGTGCTGAGTTTGTGGTTTAGTTTATTTTCTCAGTGGCTGTAAAACTATCAAATTAAGAACATAGTATGATTTTGTGTAAAAACTCATTACTTTTTCTATAATTATATGTTATTTGTGAGCACTGAGGTTAGAATTAAAAAACAGAACAATGGATCGGCCAAGTTCATGAAAAGAAGGAAATCCTTTGTATTTTCATATAAATCTGGGCCGAAAATTAGCAGATTAAAAGTAGACAAGAGAGATGAAAGAATATTAAGCTTTTTATATCTTGCATGAAAATAAATCAGACTTAAATCAAACTTAAAACATGTGTACACTTTTAATTTGTTCTGTTTTTTTAGGCTTTTTTTTTTGTTATTTATTGGTTTCTTTTTGAAGAACATTTAGCCTCAGATTTGTTTAAACTGAGTACCATTTCAAATGATCTTCTGTTGGAGACCATGCACACTATCAGTCCCCATAATGAGCTGCTACCCAAAAAAAGTTTGGGTTCTCTCCATTTAATAAATATAAAATATAAAACTTAATTATTCTGCACTTTGTCACTAACCCAGTAATCAATATCAGTGAGCTGAGAAAATGATTATCCAGCCATTCATCCAATGTCTATATACACTAAATCCTCCCAGAGTCTATATGGGGGCTGGTGCCCATCTCCAGTGTTCATTAGGCTAGAGACCTGATACACCTCTGTAGAGGTCGGCTGTCCATCACAGGGCAACACAAAGACATACATGACCAACAACCACACACTCATTTCTAAGGCAGACATAAGAAGCTAATTAATTAACTCCCAACAGAAAGACCACACCCGGGATTCATGCTTCAAGGGATCTCGGCTAACCATTAAAGGTTTTTTGGGACGCTAACAGAAAGTAGTCCATAATTCTGAAGTGGAAGAAAAATGATACATGGTTTTAAACATTATTTCACAAATACAAATTCTGAAAAGTTTGACATTCCTTTGTATTCAGATAATTTTACTCCGACACCTCTAAACAAAATCCAGCCACACCAATTGCCTTCAGAAGTCACCTCATTAGTGAACAGGGTCCATCTGTTTGCAATTTAAACTCAATATAAATCCAGTTGTTCATCAGCATATCATCCTGAGCACACCATCCTCTCTTTGAAGCATGGTGGTGGGAGCAACATGCTGTGGGGATGCTTTTCTTAAGGACAGGGAAGTTGGTTAGAGTTGATGGGAAGACAGAAGGAGCTGAATGCAGGAACGAAAATGGAAGAAGATCTCTGATAGTCTACAAAAGACTTAAGACTGAAGCAGAGGTTCTCCTTCAGCAAGACAACAATCCTGAACATATAGGCTGAGCTACAAGAAATGGCTTAGATCATAGTAAATGCATGTGTTAGAATGACCCAGTCCAGAGCTGGCTTTATGAAATGTTCAACAGTTTCATATTCATCTTTCAGAGACAGTTTGAGGGTAAAGTATTGCTGCATTTCTAACCATAAGACTGTAGGTTGAGTAGGTTACATGTGTAAGTGCTTTTTGTTTAATTGTATTTAAGCAACATAATAAGACCAGCAGTGCAAAGAACTTTGAGCATGAGCAAACAACCTATGGAATCTTTTTGGGTTGGTTATTCCAGAAAATTAATTTCATTTTTCTTTAAATACTTTTGAGTTCATTTTTTTCCTGCATGGCATCAATTTCTAGAGATTTTATACAAGGACAGATGTGTTCATTTTTCTGCAGTAAAGCCCAAATCACATTTTTATTGCAGGGGAGACTGCTTTAAATAATCATATTAAGTAAATTGGAATATACGTTCCAAACAAGCTCGATTTTCAAATTAAAAGTACCTTTTGAAAATAACCACAAAAAAAAAACAACTATCAAAAGCAACCAGAGTTCTTGTAATTCTTGAAGATGTTTCAACATAATCCAGATGTCTTCTTCGGTTCTGAGTTCTTGGTGGGAAGTATCTTGGTTTTTAAGCTCCTGGGTTTAATTCAAATACAAATCTGTGCTGCTCATCCTTCAGCATGTTGTTGGCATTCATTGTTGTTGGCAACCTGGCTGCTACCAACCAAGAACTAACAACAGAAGAAGACATCTGGGATAGGTTGAAATGTCTTCTATAAATAGTCCAGGTGCTTTTGATTGATCTGGATAACCGAGTAGCTACACCAACTTTTAAAAATAGTAACCTTTAAGCGGGTATTAAACATACTTTGCATTAAGCCTGTATTTCTGTATGAAAAAAATTGTTTTTATTGGTAAAGATGTGATATTCTAATTCTAAATGTCATGTTTTCATTAGCTTGGAAATGGGTTGGAAACATCATTCTGTGTGTAATTAATATATATGTTATACTTGGTAAATTAAGCTATTGAAGTAAATCAGATTTTTAATAGTATTCCAATTCATTGAATATGACTGTGTATGTTACTGGTGGTTAGCACTGTTGCCTTGCAGCAAGAAGGTCCTAGGTTTAACTCTCAGCCAGGGGTCTTTCTGCATGGAGTTTGCATGTTCTCCCTGTGCTTGCATGGGTTCTCTCCCGGGACTCCGGCTTCCTCCCACAGTCCAAAAACATGACCATTAGGTTAATTGGTCTTTCCAAATTCCACTTAGGTGTGCATGGTTGGTTCTGTCATGCGATGGACTGGCAACCTGTCCCTGGTGTACCCCACCTCCAGGCCATAGGCTGCTGGAGACAGGCACCAGGTCTCTCGCGACCCTGTACGGAAGAAGGGTGTATAGAAAATGGATGGGTGCATGGATGACTGTATTAGGGCCAGTTTGGTTTTGATAGTTTTTTGTTCCTTAAAAGGTTTGTTTGATTTTATGAAACATTTAAGTTTCACCAAAAAACAAAAATCTCTGAGGTGCAATTACTTTTTCAAGGCAGTGTATTTAGGTTTTTATCTAATCTCTTTTTACAAGTCCATTTTGAGTGTCCATTTTGCTTCACACTGCCTGCACTTTCTAGCCTTTTTTTTATAGTGCATCCTGATGCCATGTTTTCCCAAGTAACATTTCTTCAGCATCAATTTCTTCAGCAATTTAGCTGTAATAGGTTGACTTTGGATTGGACCACATGCATCTGCCTTTTCTCTTTTTGCACGTCAGTGCCGCCATGACCCTGCGACTAGTTCTCCATTGTTCCATAGTCAGACCACTTTGAAAGCTGACCATTGTAGGCAGGAAAGCCCCAACAAGAGCTGCAGTTTGGAGATCCACAGAACCAGCCAACTAACTATTGCCATTTGGTCAGACTCTCAAATCATTAGGATTGCCCATTTTTTCATCTTCTAACACATCTTTGAGAACGAAAGGTTTACTTGCCGCTGAAGTAAATCCCTCCCACAAACATATGAAATGAGGAAATGATAATCAGTGGTACAACCTTCACCTTTTAGGGGTCATAATGATATGCCTGGTCTGTGAAACTATCATTAATGGCTCATGTGTTATTGCTTGATCTAAAATATTTACAGTTAGGCCCACACACAAAACAAGAATACCACTTGCTCTTAGCCACCCTTCAAAACAGGAAAGACAACAGAACATACAGTATCATTCAAGTGAAGCAGATATGTATTGATCTTAATAAGTCAGGAAAACAGCTACTCATCTAAACTTTCCTATATCTAAAAATCAGAGCAACAATTAAAAACTTGACAAGGATCCAGGTTTAGCTTGTCACCATGCAGTGAGGATGCAGCACTCACTGTTAGAGCTGCAGCAGGGAGTGGCATCTCAGTGGCACTAGGTCTCCATAACAGCTATTTATTTTAAGGCTTGTGTCAATCATTGTGGAGGATGCCTTGGAGGATGCCTTGTCCATAGGCACTGATGAAAATAAAGAGAACCCCAAACCAGCAGTTGTAATTAGGAACTGCATCAAGTTGTGAAGAACAGAACTAAGGACTAACACAGTATAAGATAAAACACTGACTTAAAAGAAAATTTAACTTGGACATGTTGTTTGTAACAATTTAGTTTTAGTTTCAATCTCTGTTCTGTAGAAAATTAAAATTATGCAAAATTATTACAAGTAAACACTTGAAACAAAAAGATGAAATGAAAGATGAAACAAACAGTCTCACAATATAATCCTTAATACAGGATCAGCATAATTTAAATCTAGGGGGTAACAGTTTCAAAGGAAAAAAACTAATCATCATCTTTTTTGGTCCTGCCACTCAGTGAAACACATTTTATTAGGATTTTGCACGCATACAGTGATATATTAAAAATGGTTCTTTATGTTGATTATGACAATGGCTAACAGCTAATGAAAACCAGAAAAAGAATCTCCATATTACAGTAGACCAATAATAAAAAAACACAGTAATGGTATGTTATGGCCTACACAATTCATTGGTAAGACTGCTGACTTGACAGTTGTCCGATAGACAGTCGCTGACACCTGTTCACAGAGTGCTGTATACAATTACACAAAGAGAAAGTTGAGTTGATAGGAAAAGTGTGGTAGAAAAAGGTGCACAATCAACAGAGAAGACCACAGAGTTGAGAGGATTGTGAAGCAAAGCCCATGTAAGACTGTCACAGGGCGTACACAGCGGCTGGAGACAGTACTTCAAGATTCACCACAGAGACTTATCCATGGCATTGGCTATGGCCAGCCCAGGTAAAATTTAAGCACCTTACCTGGGCTAAGGATGAAGAGAACTGGACTGTTGCATAGAGGCCCATAGTTGTCTTCTGATTTTAACAAAGACTTGGCAGCTGCCCACACTGGCAAAAGTTCTAATACTGGCTAAATTGCCATGTTATCACTGACTGTCCAACAAACTGCCCTGATGGAAACCCAATAGAAAGAATATGGAGTATTATCAAGATGAGAGACAGCAGTCTCAACACTGCAGATGACCCGAAGGTTACAATTAAAGCAACCTGAGCTTCCCTAAAACCTCAGCAGAGCCATAGGCTATTCTCCTCCATGTCATGCCGCATTATACAGTAAATCATGCAAAAGGAGCTCCGGCCAAGTACTGAGTGCATATGGTTCTTTTCAGCAGGCTGACCATTCTAGATGACAAATAATTTTTTGTTGTTTATCAAACGGAATTTTGGGTTTTCATCAGTGGTGTGTGTTGGGATCTGTAGTATTTTGAGTTTATGTTTTTATTTTTGTTAGTGTTCTGTTTTCTCTGATTTACCCAGTATCCCAGTGTCTCAGCTCGCTGCATTGGATTTCTTTGTCAGCTTCCAATCCTCTGCTAATGCCACCAGTCTGTTTAGTTGTTTTCTTCAGTTCATTTACATTTTAAATAACTTGTCATCATGCATCTCCTGTCGTCATCCTTATGAGGGGTCAGAAATTAACTTGAAATTAATTGAGGGTGTGAAATACTGAACATGATCAAATTGAGTGCCGTAAAAACCAACATGTGATCAATATTGCCACTGTGAAAATTTAAATCTGTGAACTCTGAGGTCATTAAAATGATAACATGGTAAATATTAATATTACAAATATTAAGGTTATCAAATTTGACATTGCCTGTTTTCATTCACCACCTTGATTTTAGGGCCCCCGTTTTTACCACTTCAGTTTTATCATTCATCGGATTCAATAATATTTTTTGTTACTTCCGGTAGATCAGAATACGTCAGCAGCCCTGGCGAGATCGCGGAGTTTTGTAGTCGTGACCCACAATTTCCAATGATTCATTGCGAGTTGAAACGGATTGGTCGAGCTCAGGCAATAATGGTGGACAATGGTGGCAAAAATTGTGAATAAAAACTGTAAATAATACACTTTCTGTGACCCCAAATAAACTTTTAAGATGTTTTTAATCGAGAATGTAGGTTTGTTTAGCTCAAATATCTACTCGATTTATTAAGATTCCAATTAATAAAAAAAAAGAGGCTTGGCCTTTAAAGTGACTTTTTCAATGCCCACTTTAAAAGTGAACGACTGTAACTTAGTTGACTTTAAATGTAACAACAAGATTATTAACGATAATATGGGAAAAAAGATTGACTTTGATTATAATAGAAATCCTTTCAAGAAACCTCTGAAGACAAATTACAAAACCATGACTTTTGCTCATTCCAAATTCGTCAAATGGCCTATTTCTCCTAAAGTGAATAAGACCTATTATAAATAATAAATACAATTTATCCTGTTGTACTCGTACTCGTACTCGTCGTCTTCCGCTTTTTCCGGAACCGGGTCGCGGGGGCAGCAGACTCAGCAGAGACGCCCAGACGTCCCTCTCCTCCAGCTCCTCCGGGGGGAGCCCAAGGCGTTACCAGGCCAGCCGAGAGACATAGTCTCTCCAGCGTGTACTGGGCCACTCTTAGAAATAGGGTGAGGAACCCGGATGGCCGTGTTCCTCACCCTATTTCTAAGGGAGTGCCCGGCCACCGTACGGAGGAAGCTCATTTCCGCCGCTTGTATCCAGGATCTCGTTCTTTCGGTCATGACCCAAAGTTCATGGCCATTGGTGAGGGTAGGAACGTAGACCGACCGGTAAATCGAGAGCTTCGCTTTTCGGCTCAACTCTCTCTTCACCGGCACAGTGCCCGGCACAGTGCCCCCATTACTGTGGCAGCCGCACTGATCCATCTGTCGATCTCCCACTCCATTCTTCCCTCACTTGTGAACAAGACCCCGCGATACTTAAACACCTCCACTTGAGGCAGGAACTCCCCTCCTACCTGAAGAGGACAAGACACCCTTTTCCGGTCGAGAGCCATGGCCTCGGACTTGGAGGAGCTTATCTTCATTCCAGCCGCTTCACACTCGGCTGCGAACCGCCCCAGTGCATGCTGTAGGTCTTAGCTAGAGGGGGCCAGCAGGACCCCGTCATCTGCAAAAAGAAGAGACGAAATCCTCTGGTCCCCAAACCAGACCCCCTCCGGCCCTTGGCTACGCCTAGAAATCCTGTCCATAAAAGTTATGAACAGGACCGGTGACAAAGGGCTGCCCTGCCAGAGTCCAACATGCACCGGGAACAGGTCCGACTTAGTGCCGGCAATGCGAACCAAACTCCTGCTCCACTTGTACAGAGATCGGATGGCCCCTAGCAAAGGGCCCCCGATTCCATACTCCTGGAGCACCCCCCCACAGGGCATCACGAGGGACACAGTCGAATGCTTTCTCCAGGTCCACAAAACACATGTGAACCGGTTGGGCAAACTCCCATGAACCCTCGAGTACTCTGTAGAGGGTATAGAGCTGGTCCAGTGTTCCACGGCCGGGACAAAAACCACACTGCTCCTCCTGAAGCCGGGGTTCGACTATCGGCCGGACTCTCCTCTCCAATACCCTGGCGTAGGCCTTACCAGGGAGGCTGAGGAGTGTGATCCCCCTGTAGTTGGAACACACCCTCCAGTCACCCTTCTTATGTAGGGGGACCACCACCCCAGTCTGCCAATCCAAAGGCACTGTCCCCGTCCGCCACGCAATGTTGAAGAGGCGTGTCAACCATGACAGCCCCACAACATCCAAAGACTTGAGGTACTCAGGGCGGATCTCATCCAACCCCGAAGCCTTGCCACCGCGGAGCTTTTTAACCACCTCGGTGACTTCAGCCTGGGTGATGAAAGAGTCCAACCCCGAGTCCCCAGCCTCTGTTTCCATCAGGGAATGCGTGATGGCAGGATTGAGGAGATCCTCGAAGTACTCCTTCCACCAGCCAATAATGTCCCCAGTCGAGGTCGGCAGCTCCCCACCCCCACAGTAAACAGTGTTGGCGAAGCACTGCTTCCCCCTCCTGAGGCGCCGGACGGTTTGCCAGAATCGCTTCGGGGCCAACCGGTAGTCCTTCTCCATGGCCTCACCGAACTCCTCCCAGGTCTGTGTTTTTGCCTCTGCCACCGCCCGGGCCGCGGCACGTTTTGCCCCACGGTACCCGTCAACCGCCTCAGGAGTCCCACAAGCCAACCACAGCCGATAGGACTCCTTCTTCAGCTTGACAGCGTCCCTTACTGCCGGTGTCCACCACCGGGTTCTGGGATTGCCGCCGCAACAGGCACCGCAGACCTTACGGCCGCAGCTACGGGCAGCAGCATCGACAATAGATGCGGAGAACATGGTCCACTCGGACTCTATGTCTCCAACATCCCTCAGAATCTGGTCAAAGCTCTCCCGGAGGTGAGAGTTGAATACAGCCCTGGCCAAGGGGTCCGCCAGACGTTCCCAGCAGACCCTCACTATGCGCTTGGGCCTGCCAAGTCTGTCCGGCTTTCTCCTCCCCCAGCGGATCCAACTCACCACCAGGTGGTGATCAGTGGACAGCTCAGCCCCTCTCTTCACCCGAGTGTCCAAAACATGTGGCTGAAGGTCTGATGATACGACAACAATTTCGATCATTGACCTCCTGCCTAGGGTATCCTGGTGCCAAGTGCACTGATGGACACCCTTATGTTTGAACATGGTGTTCATTATGGACAATCTGTGACTAGCACAGAAGTCCAATACCAAAACACCGCTCGGATTCAGATCGGGGAGGCCATTCCTCTCGATCACGCCTCTCCAGGTGTCACTGTCGTTTCCCACGTGGGCGTTGAAGTCCCCCAGCAGAATAATGGAGTCCCCAGGAGGGGCACTATCCAGCACCCCCGACAGGGACGCCAAGAAGGCCAGGTACTCTGCACTACCACTCGGCTAGTACGGTGAAATGACAGTCAGAGACCTCTCCCCAACCCGAAGGCGCAGGGATGCGACCCTCTTATCCACTGGGGTAAACCCCAACATGAGACGGCTGAGCTGGGAGGCGACAAGCAAACCCACCCCAGCCCGCCGCCTCTCCCCGTGGGCCACTCCAGAGTAGAAGAGAGTCCAACCCCTCTCAAGGAGATGGGTTCCAGAGCCCACGCTGTGCGTGGAGGTGACCCCGACTATTTCTTGTCGATATCTCTTGACCTCCCGCACAAGCTCAGGCTCCTTCCACCCCAGCGGGGTGACATTCCACGTCCCTAGAGCCAGCCTAAGCATCCGGGGATCGGGCCGCTGAGGTCTCCACCTTCGTCCGCCACCCAATCCTCTTTGCACCGGTCCCTCATGGTTCCCCCTGCAGGTGGTGGGCCCACTGGGGGATGGCCTTGCGTCTCTCGTTCGGGCTTGGCCCGGCCGGATCCCGCGAGGAGCAACTCGGCCACCAGGCGCTCTCCGGCGAGTCCCGACACCAGGCCTGGCTCCAGGGCGGGACCCCGGCTCCGCCTTACCGGGCGACGTCACGTGCCTCGATATATTAGTCCTCATGAAGGATTCCTGAACCTACCACTGGGTTTAACTACTGGGTGGAACCCACATTTGTCATTGTCTTTTCCTTGTTTCCCTGGAAATAAACCCTTGAAAAGATATACTTTTGTTTGTATTTTGGACTCTTCTATATAACAGGCTACTGCCTAAACCACAAACCCATGGTGCGTCTCAATGATTATTTGAGTCCTTAGTTTGGTTGATTTGTTTCCTTTGACAGATAGTCACCACACATAGTCTGAAAATAATCCTACAGCATCCCACTTATATTGGCAATTTTTGAAAGCGCTGTATGCCGAGTTCTGGACCCTAAAGAACTTCCAGCAAATAATTTATTGTCCCATTCCAATACAAGGGCGAGTGATATCGCTGCCTACTACTGCTTAGGAATGGCGATGGACTACAAGTACCAGAAGTAACAAAAACTACACTGTGAACGCAATGCATGATAAAACTGAAGTGGTAAAAATTGGTGCGCTAAAGTCAAGACAATGAATGAAAACAGGGAATGTTAAATTTGATAAGCTTAAGATAAATAACATTAATATTTAAAATGTTTACATTTTAATCACATCCAAATTCACAGATTCTAATTTTCACAGAGGCGATAATAATTACAAGTTGGTTTTTATGGCACTTAATTTTACCCTGTTCAGTATTTCACACCTTCAATTCATTCAAGTTAATTTTTTGTTACTTTGACCCCTCATGCATCTCTGCATTTGGTTAATAAACAAAAAGAAAACATGACAGAATCTTTATTTTACATTAATTATCTGAAGTGAATGAATGAAAAAAAATCTCAATAATGTTTTGATTTTTTTAAATGCATCAGTAGATGTTAAAAATTGTTATATGTTAATGCTGATTTAAACGGTTTGTTTCTCTTTTTAGGGGCCCCTAAACAGAGAACTTAAACAACTGTCAGGTGCTGTATAAGAGGTTAGGTTTGGGTGAAGTTGTTGAAAAGGTTTTCCCTGTCAGCACAATCCAGACTTCAGACAGAATAAATTTATATGACTCTAGTCAGCATACAAGATTAAAGTCTCAGATCATTAGGGAGTGACCTGATTTGTTTTTAGTGTATTCTCAGGTTTCCTTTCAGTTTTTTGAGGTTAAACACTTGAGCTTTTCATCGTTAATTGAAAATATGCGAAAATAGAACCATCTTCAAAATTATTTAGTAATAACAGGGTGCTCATATCTCTTTTGTTTGGGCTTGACAACACTAAAAGATATGAAGAGGGAACATTTTGGGAACAGCTTGTGGATGTAGCAGTCTGAAATCTGCCAAACTCTTCCTTTACAAAGCAAAAGAAAGACCAAAGCAGAGAGTGAGGGGTGGCTGCCAGAGCCAGGATGATAACAAGCAAACCTAACAGAAAATGGAAACACTGGGGGACAAAACCAGTTAAATTTGGGGTCACATCTACTTTTATTTGTAACAATTTAGAGAAAACGAGAAGCCAAGATGAGAGCAATTTCTTATTTCCGCGGCTCCTGTTGGTCTGCATATGCTGCACATCCAACACCATCTTGCCTTATTCTTCCTTTACATAGAACTAAGTTATACAGTTTCTGGAATCTGTACAGTATGCACAGCTGCTAAATAAATGCCGTATTTATATTGCAATGGAAGAACAGCAAGCATTGGATGCGTGTCTGTTAGCAGGATGTTAGAGGAAGACTGAAAGATAAAAATAAGATGATAGGGATGAATATAAACTGATGATTCTGCCAAAAATAAGATTGTGCACAGCTGAATAGCATTGCTTTAATCTATTTTCGATTTTAATTTTCTCCGGATGGAACCCAATTGAGAGATTTTCCTTCTTTCACATCCAGACCAGGATTATTATAGTGCCAATCTTTAGTGTATATATCCTGCCCACCAGTTAAGTCACTATTTACTCACCTGTAACCCCTGTAGTGACCTCAAACAGCTCAAATCTGAACTTTTACACACATTTAACTGCTTTCACCAAGGCCTTTGAAATACATTATATGACAAACCTCCTGGATTCAGGGTTTCTATGCAGTCTGGAAATTCTGGAAATGTATGGAATTTGGTTTCTGTATTTTTCTGGTCCAGATAAGCATGTCAAAACAACGAGTGTGGAAAAATATTAATGTTTTCAGAAACTGTTTCCTATCCAATTGTCTCAAAGTTATGTCCTTCCTTCTATTCTTCCTTGTGTTCTGCCTCCCTTTCTTCCTTGTATACTCTTCCTCCCTTGTTTGCTTCTTTTCTTACCTCCTGTTTCCTTTGTTACTTCCTTTTCTCTTTTTTGTCTTACATTCCTGTGTATTCCTTCTTTCTCTGCTTTTTTCCTTGTGTGCTACCTCTGTTCCTTCCTTTTTTCCTTTCTTGTATCCTGATGTCCTACATCCCTTCCTTCCTTTCTTCTTCGTTCCTACTTACTTCCTTCCTTGTCTTCTTTCCTTCCTCACCGTGCTGAAGCCTGGCATTATCGTCGGAGAAACTAATGTTTTAAGGTGATTTGGAAAGCTCCCCCTCCTTAAAATAATGTTAGGTTTTATATGTCAGAATTCCAGACTGTGGAGCCTATTCTTTAAATTTCTAAAAGAGCAGTACACTCTTTAATCAGCTTATATAGATAACATATGAGTATTATATAGATAACATGTATTTCGTATTCAGAAAACACTCCCTTTTACCTAAAGGAGTAGACAATAGAATTAGTGTTGGCTCCTTTGCTTGATTTTTGTTTGTTTTTAATAAGAAAAATCAAATAGTCTGATAATAAATTAATTATTGATAATGTGCCAATACTTTTTTTTTGTTAATGAATCTTAATTCTGAGAAATATACCGCTTCCTTTTTCTTAACATTCTGATAGAGATCACTGACTGGGTAGGTGTTATGATCATTAGGTGTTAGATTTTGGTTTATGGTTGTTGTAATTGATTCCTTGTGTACTAGTTTCTTAGTTTGTTCTTGTATTCTTTTTTACATTTAGAATCATCTTTGTTCAGCTCCATTCAGGTTAATTAGTCTCCCTTTTTCAGCTCCCTATTTCACTCTGTGTCAGCTGCTCCAAACATCCCCTGATTGCCAGACTCTTGCAACGCTCCAACGTCATTCCCCATATCTCCCTCAGTACATATACTTTACTTACATTGTTCTCCACCGGATCCTCCCTTTACGCCCCCTGTCTTCATGGCTGTGATTACTCCTGTATTCCTCTTCCTGTTTTCCTCATGAATCATAACTTGAGTGTTGATATATTATATTATACATCAAAGTCTGATTGAGTCTGATTATTTATGTAACATATCATCTACTAAACATCTCCCCCGTCATCCCTGTCACGGTCTCATTCTGTGACCTACTCCTCTATCCACTCAGTACGTCATTTCCAGGTTTGACGCCCACTTGCAAGGCGCCAGGTCATATTGACAAGCAGCTGTTGAAGAATCACCCCAAAGCCCCAGACAGCACAGTCTCCTCTCCCATCCTTTCCCTTTGCAAGCTGGGTCTTTGAAGGGTATTGAATTTGTCCTCACCATCCAGCCACTGAACTGCTCTGTCTCCAGAGTGGGTATTCATCAGATGCTGGTGCCGGTGTTGATCGCAGATGGGCCATTAGGCTCCAGCAGGTTGATTGTGGACTAATTGAGAAAAGCTCCAACATTGACAAACTTGCCTAGCTGTGCGCAAACCACAACTCTCAAACGAATGATTGCTCATGATCCCAGAGATTATGTGACAGGTTTACATGACTGATAATTCTGCATTGCAGCTAACAAATCATGACTATAATATTTTTGTCCATGTTCATTCATGCAGGAAAATCGTGAGTAAACAAGACACTCGTCCTCTGGTAGTCTGGAGGCCCTCAGAGGAGTTACAGCTGTGCACCTCCTCTGATCACTAATTCCCAGTTCTCAGATGGGTGATGAATGAGCCCATAGCCAAACACATTACAGTGCACAAAGGCAGGACTCTGCTCATTGATATAAGAATAGGGCAGCCCTTTGGGAAATGTGTTTTATACAGATGGAGGGATAAAACTCGACAAGAAGGAAAGCTGTATTTATAAGCTTTAAGCATATTAAAGCATACAGATCTAATCCCACGCATGATGATAAGGACTTGAGGTAGTGTGTGTGTTTGTGTGTGGGTGTGTAAGTGTGTGTATCGTTTCACTTTTTAAGAGGCTCCTAGTGCCAGAACCGCTTCCCATTTTAACCTACATGTTTTTCATCATCTTTGAAGCCTGTGGTTGTAAAAATTCATTTTCAGGAAAGATGGATTTCTTTTAGAAGTGGTCAGCTTGTCAATTTTTAAACATTTCTGATACACTCGGAGAGCCGAGGTGTCCACTGAGGCAGGGAATTCATTGTGAGTTTTCCAGCCAACAGTAACAGTATGAAGTGTTGAAGCAAAAGAAAACAAGTTGCAGCTCCTTTTCCTCGCTCCGTGAGAACATGTTTTTTTTTTTCAGCAATTGGTGAAAACTGAACTAAATTTTCCATATCTATTTGGCTTATAATCAAGTCAGTAGCAAAGGTGGATATAAACAAAATGATTATGCTTTTCTGTACAGATGCATATAAAATGTACCACATCTGATTACAACACATTGACTGTAAAATTAGGTGATCCTTCATGGAAAACCTAATATGCAAATAAAAAAAATTCTACCACCCAATTTCTGGAGAAGCTGAAATGCAACAATTACTGTTTCACAAATCTAGATTCTGCCTTAGTAGCTGATTTCATGTTTGATGCAAGTGAACATTTCAGAAAATTGAAGAAAAAATAACATCTCTGTTGCCTTATTTGTACTGGGAAAGAAATGAAGGAAATCATTTAAAATATTTTTATGTTCTTGCTTCATGTAAGAATTCCACTACTTAACAGTTTCGGCCCTCATTTGTTTAATTTTTTCATATTATAATAGTGTCTTTAAATTGGTCAGGGGGCTGGTTAATTCAGCACACAGAGTCTTACTGTAGTTATTCCGGTGTTGGATGTAGAGAATGTAGCTTTGTCGCTGTTTTACTGAAATACTAGACTGTCCTGGATGTTCCCATCCATCCATCCATCCATCCATCCATCAAATTGTCTCAGAAGCATCAGAGAGAGAAACCCAAATGTCCCCACTTAACAAAATATGTCTCCAGCTCATTCTCGGGTATCCTAAGATGTTCTCAGGCCAGAAGGTACAGGTAATCCTTCCACTGAGTTTAGCATCTCCTTCAGAGTCTAAGTTGATCAAGCTCATAATTAACTCCAAATCAAGGACGTCCATCCACAATCCTAAACATCTTGATTGACCCCTCTGTGATACTCTTCTTAGGAAGATTTGTAACTGATTGAACAGAGATGTCTATTTATGATCTTATGAATTAGAGGAAAAGACAGCACCACCATTCTAAACAGAAACTAGACAATCTTTAGTGTGTTCAGTTTTAGAGTAAGTGGCAGTTTTCATGCATCATGTTTGTTTGTTTTTTTACACTTTAATCCTTATCTGACTGTGTTCACCAACATTATTTCGTAAACCATCCTTTCTCGTGCTTGCATGAGAAAATAGGAGAAAGCATGAGCAACTGTACACTATCAGATGGCAAAGATATTCCAGCAATTCAAAGCTTCCATGCATGCTGTGATTTGGAGAAATCTGCAAATATAGATGACAGAGGGCTGTAATAGAAATAAATGTCCCTAACAATCAAGGCTTCAACATTGAGTTATACACAGTGGCAACTGACTATGATGGCTGCTTAAATTTTCTAAACTTTTATGTGAAATAATATAAAGATACCCAAGCTAAAACATAAACAGCCCATATAACATTTTAACTGTTACAAAGAGAAGCATCAATAAAACAGATTTTAGTAGGATGTTGGACTGATAGTATTTGATTTGAGTGGGATCTAATGGGAAAGGTGTGTGGTAAGTGATAATAAAATTGCCTCCACTGCATTGTTTTATTTCAGGTGGAGGTTTGGTTGTTTTAAACTGAGTTGCACATATTTTAAAATAATTCTGATGTCATAATGAATGTGACTGGGCTCACATGAAAGCAACGCTAAATGTCCAAATGAACCTAAAACATTTCTGTAAAAGTGGATGTTTATCTTTGTGTGTTTATATATTATGTTTCTCATCATCATTTAGCTCCATGATTCTCTAATTTGTGGTTCTGTTTTGATTGACTTGGTTTAGTCTCATTTATTTCAGATTATCGTTTAGAAAAACTCATTCTTAGTCCCATCGGACCAAAAAAGACTTCCTCAGTCAAAGTCTTATTAGAGTTTAGTAAGCTTCACATGTTAATGTTTGTGATAGTGGGAAAAAAAGGTTCTTGTCCAGGAAACAACCAGCAGACATGTAGATACTGTCTACTGGTTGTTATGGAAACTTGGTGATCTCAAAATGCCACTTATTACTGCAGCTGTCTAACAGTGAGCTGTTGAGAATTATTTTTAACCTTCCTTACCATCCTCCACTCTGTGTTATGGAAGGATGGCAGGTTGGGTTGTCATCCAGCATTGTTTCTCACAGTTCCAGTTGTTTTAAACTTTGTAATAATTGCTCTAATTATACAGATGGGAAAGTTTAGACAAATAGCTATTTCTTTGTATCCATGTCCTGTCTCGTAAAGATTAAGTCACATGTGCTTTACTTTATCTGCATGTTCTCTCTTTTTTCCTATTTTGAAGAGTGGCACCGAGAATTGGGCCATGTCATATTTATCCTCAACGGAAACAGAAAGTCATGATTACTAATTCAAAGTTCCTCAACACGCTAATCAGCTTAATAAAGTAAAATGTATTGAAGGTTTCAGTTACAGTTCAATTACAGCAGTCGGTAAGGATGGAAATAAAATAAGCATGCCACTGATAATTTAAAAAGCATTATTCCTCTATGTGGGAAGTCTTTTCCTTTTGAATAAATGTAGTCAAATTAAAGGTTGAATAATTTTAAAAAGTTGATTTTAAAGCTTTTTGCACATCTTTACCAGGCTGCTGATGAGTGTGGAGGGTCCTGAGAAGGAACATAAAAAGAAATTGAATGTAAATAAGAAAAACGTTTTAATCCTAATTGAATTTCTAATTGTCCTTTGACAACTACAAGAAGGTATTAAATTCAAACCATTCAGATTTTTGTTTATTTTATTTAGCTAATCTACTGTGCAGCATAACGTTTTTATGTTAGGAGCAAAAGCGACATTAGGTCACTTTGTTTAGTTGCTGTAATGCAGAGTTTTATTATTTTAAAAGAGACAAAGTCATGACAGTGTTAACTGATTTGAGGGTGTTTGAGTTATTTTAAGTCTTGCCTCTGATTATCGTTTGTTTTCCACATGGTGCTTTAGTTCATTCTTCAGGTTTAGTTCCGTTATAATTCTTGTATTCTGTTCATGATGGATTTTTGTTTATGTTCTGTAAGAGTTTCCTTGGGTTAGATTGTGTCATTGTGTCTCTGTCTAGTTCCAGTCACATTTTTTTCTCTGCCACTGTCATTGCAACAGGCTTCATTCAGTCCACCTGCTCCATGGCCATAAGTCTCGCTGTTTCCATCTGTGCTAATGCTCTATATTTACTCTTCCGTTCTGTTTACACCTTGCAGGAGTATACTGTAAGTTTTGTCAACTCTCCGTCTTCTGTTGCTTCCTGCCTGTCCGCACTTGGGTCCTACTCCAAAAGCCACCACCTTCTCTGACAGTAGACATTTTAAACTGGATTTAGGATTTAGTGATTAGTGCAGTTTGCATTACTAAAACAGCATGTGTGCTTTCCCTGAAAAATGCCCTCACCTTATCTCTGAAAAGTTCCACAGCAGCAAACATTCCTAAATTGAGGATGTTCCATGAGAGATTGAGGTCTAAAATTGAATACTTTGCTGCAGCCTGACTGTCCTGTCATCTACTGGAAATCTCGCTCCCTCTTGGTCTCTCCTAGCATGAATGAACAAGTGACATGTCGTTGAGTTTTCTTTTAAATAGCTAACTTCTTTGTGCTTTTTATGATTAACACTTCACTAAGGCCAAATCTCTGACTCGATGCAATCTGCTGGGTTTCCTTAGATAGAAAAACTTTTTATCCAATATGAATAAATAACTGAATCTGACTGCAATGTTCAATGGTTAGGATTAATTGGAATGTATGTACCTGACTTTTGTGAAGTGCCTTGAGACAACATGTGTTGTGAATTGGCGCTATATAAATAAACTGAATCGAATTGAATTAACGCTGAAAACTGCTAACTTGAGTCTTGTGGTGCCTGAGGCTCAGTATGAACAAAAGTCACCTTGGAGTTGTAAGGTTGCCACATGTCGCAGTGTCCTTGGGCAAAACTCTTACCCTAACTTGCTTACTGATCTGTGTATCAGTGTATGAATCTGTGCACTTTTGGGAGTAGTGATGGATGAAGTTTTATGCTGTGTGGCTCTTTGCTTTTATAGTGGTCTGCAATGTTTGGTCATAACCAAACTGCATCAAGAAAGGTGCAGCAGTTGCACCTTTCGCTTTTAATATTGGTGTCGACTGTGTTTTTTGTGTTTATTTTAAATCTAGCATGGAGTAAGGGATTCTGTCTAAAAAATTATTAGGATAGTTAATCCAAAAATGTAAATAAATCAATTTTGTAACAGCTCAAAGGAAAAGGCCAAGCTGAGAAAGTTTGGCCTTTAATAAAAATAGAAAACTGGGATATCTTAGAAAGTCAGAGAAACATTTCAATTTTTTTTTCTTTACTATGGAGAAAACATTGTAATTTACAGTGTAAATGTCAACCTGTCAGTAACACTTATGTAATTGAACATGTTGCAGATGTGCAACAACAAATATATTTGTACTTGTCGTCTTCTGCTTTATCCGGAATCGGGTCGCAGGGGCAGCAGACTCAGGCCCTGTCCCAATACCCACACTACACCCTACGCCCCTCCATGAAGTGTTTACTTTGTACAAGTGCACATAGTGGTTGAAGTGCGCAGGTTACAAGCGTGCAAAATTGGAGAATTGGGACAGTAGGGGTTACGTCATCGACTTGCACCTCTGCACCGTAACTGCAACATCAAAAAGGGCGGGAACCAGTGCTGTTTTCACAGTCTTGCTGCTAAAAAAACTATTTAAAACTGCAACAAGCAATTGTTTTGAGGAAAGTGCAGGAAGCGACGGAGGCTTATACACCAGACTCTCGCCGCTCCAGTGTTTGTTTGAAAGGTAACTTCAGTGTTATGGCCTACTGACTGCCCAGAGTCACTCTGAACCCAGTGGTATCTTACAATGTTCAGCCTGGAAAACCAGTAAAAAATTATATTTGTTGGCTTGCTGTCTAAAGTTTACGCAGTTCTTATTATTCTGATTTGATGGCTCGTTACGTTGACGGCTGTGATTGGTTTTTGCTCAGAACGTCATCTGCAGCAGTGAATTGTGGGTAATATACTTCGGCAAAGTCCGCTTAGATGCGGGCTTCGCCGAAGGGCGGATGTGGTGCACAAAGGAGGCGGGGCTAAAGACGACTCTGGAGAATTGGGACACACTACGCACTCGAACCCATCAACGAGAACGTATTGGGACAGGGCCTAGGTAGAGACACCCAGACGTCCCTCTCCCCAGACACCTCCTCCAGCTCCTCTGGGGGGAGCCCATGAAGGTCCCAGGCCAGCCAAGAGACATAGTCCCTCCAGCATGTCCTGAGCCATCCCCTGGGCCTCCTCCCGGTGGGACATGTCTGGAACACCTCCTGAGGGAGGCGTCCAGGAGGCATCCGGTATAGATGCCTGAGCCACCTCAACTGGCTCCTCTCGAAGTGGAGGAGCAGCGGCTCGGGCTCGGAGTAAACCAACAAATTGTTATGATTTGGGGTTGTTTGGTTTTTGGTTTCGGGTTTTTTTCTTATGTTTTTCACAGTTAAGGTTTTTAATCATGCTTCTGTTTATAATTTTTCTGGTCATGTTTTAGTCTTGTTCATGTTTTTGTCAAGTTTGGCTTTGTTTATATATTAGAGTCTCAGTTTTTGCCACAGCCACGTTTTTGTTCTGTCTGTCAATTAAGTTTATTCGGTTCACCTGCTCCAAGTTGATCTGTCTCCTTGCTCCACCTGGTTTTCACTCCATATATACACACCTGTTCTGTCATTCATTGCGGAAACATTTTTCTCTGATCATGTCTTGTTCTCATATCAAGTCTTGTTTTTTGCTCATGCCTTGCCATGCCTGTCCCGCCTGCCCGTTTGTTGTTTTGTTCCTGCCTCCTGCTGTGAGTGAGTTTTTTTGTTATTAAACCTTTGCACTTACCATCACGCTGCCTGCTCGTCTGCATTGTGGGGTCCTATATCTCGCAAGCCATAACACAGATGTCGCATTCCTTTTTGTCATGTTAATGGCAGGCATTGACTTTGAACTGGTAACATGATTAATTATTATAAAATAAAGAGTTTTGCTTTATTTTCACTAATACTTTGTGAAGAGATGGATTGAGGAAGAAATACAAGCAGAGTGGCACTCAGGGTGTCATTTGAATTAATATTTTATGTTGTAAATAAAAACATATTAATGTACAATAATGTCCATCTTTCCCACTGTCGGTCCAGCTATCCATCCATCCATCTATCCATACATCAATCCTTGCATACACTCAGTCAAAGGGTAATTTAGAGAGACATGTCTCTGACAACCCAGGGTCCAGACCAGGAAGCAGGGTCGTAGTTTAATACTCCTCTCTGCAGCTTCTGTACTGCTACACACCCATTACCCTATTAAGACAGTGTCTTGCCCACGGCCAAAATTAAATAGATTAAAAAATAATGTAAAAGGAGGAAATCAGGAAAATCTCATAAAAATAAACAACTCAGACTAAAAAAAAAATAAAACAATTAAATGTGGCTTACTGAACATAAGATATCTCTCTTCAAAGACATTTCTAGTTAGTGACCTGATTTGTGACAATCAGATTGATTTATTTTGCCTCACAGAAACCTGGCTGCAGCAAGAGGATTATGTTACTATAAATGAGTCAACTCATACTAATTATTTAAATTTTCACATTCCTCGAAATACTGGGTGAGGAGGAGTAGCAGCCATCTTTCAGTCCGATTTATTGATTAATCCCAGACCAATCAATAGCTACAACTCTTTTGAATATTTAATCCTTAGTTTTCCTCATCCAAATTGCAAAGCACTAAAACCACTTCTGTTTGTTGTTTTTTACCGTCCACCAGGCCCTTACTCTCAATTTGTAGATCAGTTTTCAGACCTTTTATCTGATTTAGTGTTAAATACAGATAAGATCATTATAGTGACTCAATTGGCTTTGCACAAAACATTAACAAACCTACTCACCCGTGTCTTCATTCTCTGGACCTTGTGCTGACATATGGCATTGAGTGTAAAGACATAATATTTTCTCATAACCATGTCCTGTCTGACCATTTCTTAATAACCTTTGAGTTTAATTTAACCGAGTACTCCACACCTGAAAGAAAATTTCATTATAGTAGATCATTATCAGACAATGCTGTAACAACCTTTAAAGAATATGTTCCACTTTTAATTTCCTCATTATCACAGAAAAGCACACTAGAGGGCAATAATTTTGTTTCTGACCCTTCACAAATTGATTCTCTTGTTCATAGTGTTACTTTATCATTGTGTGGTGCATTAGACAATGCAGCCCCCTTGAAAAAAAAGGTAATTATTCATAGGAGGCTGGCTCCTTGGTTTAATTTAGATCTGCGTACTTTAAAGCACAATGTTAGAAAATTGGAGAGAAAATGGCGCTCTACACACCTAGAGGATTCCTACTTAATCTGGAAAAATAGCCTACTGTTGTATAAAAAGACACTTTGCCAAGCCAGAACAGCTTATTTCTCATCATTAATAGAAGAGAACAAGAATAATCCTAGGTTTCTCTTTAGTACAGTTGCTAAACTTCCACAGAGTCATAGCTCTGTTGAGCCATCCATTCCCTTAGCTCTCAGCAGTCATGACGTTATGGGATTCTTCCCAAATAAAATTTATTCTATTAAAAAGAAAATCTTTGACATACTCCCGAAGATGATTACTTCATCCTCAGACAGTGAGACAACATTGGAAATAACTGCAGAACCTGATTTGTGTTTGGACTGTATTGATCCTGTGGAGCTTCCTGAGTTATTAGAAATATTAGCTTCATCTAAACCTTCAACTTGCATGTTAGACCCAATCCCAATCAAATTATTTAAGGAAGTGTTCCCTCTGATTACCAGCCCCATTTTAGATATGATTAATCTATCCTTAGTAAAGGGATATGTACCACAGGCTTTTAAGGTAGCTGTAATTAAACCTTTACTTAAGAAACCTTCGCTTGATCGAGATGACTTGAAAAATGACAGACCTATATCCAATTTTCCATTCTTATCTAAAATTCTTGAGAAAATAGTTGCTAATCAAATGTGTGAGCATTTACACAGCAATGACCTGTTTGAAGAGTTTCAGTCAGGTTTCAGAGCTCATCATAGCACTGAAACAGCTTTGCTGAAAGTCACTAATGATATTCTGATGGCCTCAGATAATGGACTTGTGTCTGTTCTGGTTCTGTTAGATCTCAGTGCTGCATTTGATGCAGTCGATCATAATATTCTCTTAGAAAGGCTGGAATAAGTTGTAGGGATCAGGGAAAAAGCGCTAGGCTGGTTTAAATCTTATTTGTCTGACAGATTCCAGTTTTTTCATGTAAATGATAAATCATCTTTAATATCCAGGGTTAATTGTGGAGAACCACATGGTTCAGTACTTGGGCCAATTCTCTTTACTATATATATGCTTCCAATAGGTCAAATTATCAGGCAGCATAGGATACATTTTTCACTGTTACGCTGATGATACTCAGCTTTACTTATCCATAAATCCTGATAAGCCCAACCAGTTAGATAGACTACAAGCATGTCTTGAAGATATAAAAACTTGGATGACTTTACATTTTTTGCTTCTAAATTCAGACAAGACTGAAGTTGTTGTCTTTGGACTGGAGTCTTTAAAAAAGAAACTGCTTAGTCAATCACTTAACCTGGATGGCATTAAATTGACCTCCGGTAATAAAGTAAAAATCTTGGTGTTACTTTTGACCAGGACATGTCATTTAAATCCCATATTAAACAGGTTTCTAGAATTCCCTTCTTTCATCTCTGGAACATTGCCAAAATTAGAAATATCCTATTCAGGAGTGACGCTGAAAAACTAGTCCATGCATTTGTTACTTCAAGGCTGGACTATTGTAATTCGTTACTATCAGGATGTCCACAAAATGTAGTTAAAAGCCTTCAGCTGATTCAAAATGCTGCAGCAAGAGTTCTGATGGAAATTAAAAAGGTAGATCATATTTCTCCTATTTTAGCTTCCCTTCATTGGCTCCTTGTTAAATCCAGAAAATAATTCTCCTCCTCACATATAAAGCCCTTAATGATTTAGCTCCATTATACATCAGAGATCTGATTGTTCCATATGTTCCTAACAGAGCACTTCGTTCTCAGACTGCAGGTTTACTGGTGGTTCCTAGAGTCTCTAGAAGTAGAATGGGAGGCAGATCCTTTAGTTATCAGGCTCCTCTCCTGTGGAACCAGCTCCCAGTTTTAGTCTGTGAGGCAGACACCCTGTCTACGTTTTAGGCTAGGCTTAAAACTTTCCTTTTTGATAAAGCTTATAGTTAGAGTGGCTTAGGTTATCCTCAGCTATCTTCCTTATTTTTTACCTCCATCTTCTTCCCTCCCTGTTGGATGGAGTAAGGAGGAGTCAGGTTTAGCCTAAACCGGCTCAGTTATGGTTGAGGTGCAAACACACCCTCCATTTCTGCTACCTGTATGACCCCCTCTCTTTTCCAATGGTTATAATCAATCTGACTGAGAGAGGTATCCCATCGTTGTGGTTTTTAGTATAACAATGGCCATCAGTGGGCTCTAGATGGACAAACTGTCTACTTTTAAGGCTAGGCTTAAAACTTTCCTTTTAAATAAAGCCTATAGTTAGAGTGGCTTAGGTTATCCTGAGCTATCTCTGTAGTTATGCTGCTATAGGCTTAGGCTGCTGGAGGACATAATGACCACTTTCACCCTCTTCGTTACATTCTGACACTACTCTCCAATTTTGCATTATTTGCTGTTATTTCAGTTTTTTACTTCATGTTCTCTGTCTTTTCACTTCCTAGAAGCTACACCTGGCCTGACTCTGTGTCTACTTGTGACTCCTTTCTGGAGAGGGGCATCATGCAAGCTTCTGCTGGCAACAACTTAATGCTCACCCTTCTCCTGTGGAATCAGCTCCCGGTTTTGGTCCGTGAGGCAGACACCCTGTCCACTTTTAAGGCTAGGCTTAAAACTTTCCTTTTTTATAAAGCTTATAGTTAGAGTGGCATAGGCTATCTTCCTTATTTTTAACCTCCGCCTTCCTTCATCCCTGTTGGATGGAGTAAGGGGGAGTCAGGTTTAGCCTAAACCGGCTCAGTTATGGTTGAGGTGCAAACACACCCTCCATTTCTGCTACCTGTATAACCCCTTCTCTTTTCCAATGGTTCTAATCAGTTTGACAGTGGGAGGTATTCACCATTCTGGACCCTTTGTGGGGTGCCTTGAGACAACATTGTTGTAAATAAGTGCTATATAAATAAATAAACTGAAACTGAAACTATCTCTGTAGTTACGCTGCTATAGGCTTAGGCTGCTGGAGGACATAATGATCACTTATACCCTCTTCGCTACATTCTCACACTACTCTCCAATTTTGCATTATTTACTGTTATTTCAGTTTTTAACTTTATGTTCTCTCTATTTTCTCTTCCTAGAAGCTACACCTGGCCTGACTCTGTCTACTTGTGACACCTTTCTGGACAGGGGCCTTGTCCAAGCTTCTGCTAGCAACAACTTAATGCTCACCTTCTACAGATGATCCACGTGGCCCTGTCTTTCAGTGTTTAACCCTTTCTCTTTCCTAGATATAGCAATTGACTGAGCTTTTACTGTAACTAATTATATGTGCTCTCTTTCAGACTCTATCCTTGAAAACTGGCTCAAAGATTTTCTGTTCTTTCTTTCTAGATGAAACGACTCAAGGAGCTACATCTACTAACATAGAAAGTACTCCTGGATCAGTGCTTCTGTGTTCTCTTTGTGTCTCTGCTCTGTTTTCTCAAACCCCCAGTCGGTCGTGGCATATGGCCGCAAACACTAAGCCTGGTTCTGCTGGAGGTTTCTTCCTGTTAAAAGGGAGTTTTTCCTCTCCAATGTCGCTACATGCATCCTGAGTATGAGGGATTGCTGCAATGTCAACTTCAGGGACTGTCCACTGTCTATATGCTCATCTGGGAGGACGGAATGCTGCAAGTCTCTTACTCGATGCAATCTGCTGGGTTTCCTTAGATAGAAAAACTTTTTATCCAATTTGAATAAATAACTCAATCTGACTGCACTGTTCAATTGTTAGGATTAATTGGAATGTATGTACCTGACTTTGTGCCTTGAGACGACATGTGTTGTGAATTGGTGCTATATAAATAAATTGAATTTAATTTAATTGAATGTCATGTTTTGGACTGTGGGTGAAAGCCAGAGTACCCATAGAGAGCCCATGCATGTACAGGCAGAACATGCAAGCTCTATACAGAAAGAACCCAGGCCAGGTTTCAAACCCAGGACCTTCTTGTTGCAAGGCAATGGGGCTACCCCACCTTGCAGCCATTGAACAATAACCATGTTTCTGCTACAATTGTCATATGTCAGTGGTTTAAAGAATTAAATGCACACACTAAAGAGGCAGATTTATATGCAAATAAAAGTAAAATAATTATCAGAAAGTCCAACTCCTACAATAAGGCAGAAATAGATGGCACAACCAAAAATAATAAAAAGAAAAGTTGAGAAAACACCAGCTGGCAATAGCAGAATTTGACAAGGAGACTTCAAGCACTGGGAAAAGTGATTGCTTACCCATTGTGCATTTTCACATTTTGTCATGTTACAACCTCAAACTCTAATGTGCTTTAATGAGATTTAAAGTGATGGACCAACACAAAGTAGTGCATAATTGTAAAGTTGAATGCAAACGATGCATGATTTTTAGCGTCATTAACAAATACAAATCTAAAAATTGTGGCATCTATTTGTGTTCAGCCCTTCTTAATTAAAACTGTGTAGAACCACCTTTTGCTGGAATCACAGCTGCAGGTCTCCTGGGGAATGTACCTACAAGCTTTGCATATCTAGAGATTGGTACTTTGCCCAATTTTTTGTAAAATATTTCAATTTTAAATTGAATAGGAGGCTTATTTGGACAGTAAATTTTAGGCCTTTTTAAAGATTCTCAACATGATATTAGTTCGGACTTTGACTAGACCATTCTAACACATGAATATCCTAAACCATCTCATTGTAGCATTGGCTGTTTGTTCACAACAATTGTCCTGCTGGAAGATGTACCTCCACCTCAGTCTCAAGTCTTTTTTATCTTCTCAGGTTTTCTTTAAGGGTTTCCCTTTATGTGACTTAATTCATCTTATCCAGTCTGACCAGCTTCCATGTTCCTGTTGAAAAAAGCCACTACCATGTTTCACCATAGAGTTGGCTTGTTGATTGGCATGTACATCATTTCAGTTTTAGACTAATCTGATCAGACACCTTGTTCCACATGTTAGCTGTGGTTTGTGGCAAACTGCTAACAAGACTTCTTATGGATTTTTTTTTGGTAGTAGCTTTTTTTAGCCTCTATTTCACAAAGGCTAGATTTGTGGACTGTACGCAACAGTGGAGCTCCTGTAATGGCTGAAAGGAAAGGGTCAAAAAACAGTGTCAAAAAAGCGTGAGCAACAAGCATTTTCGATATCATCAGTTTGCTGATGATGCAACCAAACAGTTTTAGCCATGCAAAAAACCTTCCTCTTTTTCTATAAACTCCATTAATTCCAACAGTGCTGCTGCCAACTGCTCTGGCATAGATATTACAATAAAAAATATCAGTTTAACAATTTCCAATTTCTAATGAGGGTAAAAGACGTCAAGTCATGTAAGTCACTTAATGTAATCGTAATTCCACAATTGTCCACAGGAATACAAGAACACTGATCAAGGATTAAATCAGAATAAAAAAAAACTAAAAAAAAACCATTTAACTAGATGAAAAAAATGTATTTTCTATTTTTGAATTTGGTTTATCTATCATTTTTTTCATAAAGCTCAGATTCCATTGTGATAGACTACTGATGACAAACTATCCAACAATATCACAGAAAATCAACAGGTAAAATGCAACCAAACAAAAACCTCAAAATTCTTCAAAAACCTTTGGTTGGGTTGAACAGTATAATAAAATAGGGGGTAGTTAAAAATTTTGCACAGTACTCTAAGTGGCTTTTTACATCTAAATAGAGTTAGATATTCTATGTTTATATCTTGTAAGAATAATTAGGCTCCACTGTTGTTCTCCATCTGTATGTTGGAGGCAGACAGGGAAACGTTTCTCATGGGTGCCTTTGAGGCTGGCGTTTGGTAAACACGAGTACTCTGTTCTAAATTAAAGAGAATTTTCAAACAGTTCCTTTGGTTCAGAGGAGTCTGGAGGTCGACAGTGTCATGGTGAAAACAAGCCCGCCCACGCCGCATCCTGTGTGCTTCTGCAACCTTTTTAGTTATTATCCTCCTCGCCTGAATCTGAATACATAATAGTTTTTCACACCCTGATGAGGAGACAGAGGGACATGTGCGTGGCCTTTATAAATGGCTAAAGCCTGCCATTAGTCTTACTAAATGTAACCACTTTACGAAGATGTCTGAATTTAATTCGCAGTTATAATTGGCTACATCATTAAGTGACATTTGGCAGGTTGAATTGTCAGAGAAAAGATACATTTGTCCATTTACTGCAATTACCACTGTTGTCCTAAAGTGTCCTGAATTGTGTTTGTTTGTACCAACTGAATCACACTAAAGAGTTCAGCTGCCTTTAGAATGCTGGCAGCACATCTATGAGTCTGATTCAACACTACATGCTAACTATCTGGATAAAGCAGGCTCAACTCCTGCAGTGCAATGATTAATATGAGCGTTGGTCGTGCACAGCTCAGTGGACCTGAACTAAAAGCCTGACATTTTTCAAGTTCACCACCCAGAGCATAGCCACTTATCAAATGTTTATCCCCCTGTACCTGTAAACATGTACCGTACAGCTGACCACCCACCAAATTCTTATTGCAGCTGTCAATAGAAAAATCTTCAACACTTTCTCTGCAGAATCATCTGTTTTCTACAGTTTTCCCTCTTAAGCCCTTATTGCTTTTCCTCAATACGGCGGGTCTGGTGGTTTGATTTATTGAACCAAAGGGAAAAATGTCATGTGGTGGGAATGCTAAAGGAAGCAGGGGTTTTGCCTTGATGTTGCAAAAATGCACAGGAACCACTTCTTGGAGTGCAACACCTCCTTTCTAAATCACCTATGCTTCATGATGTGCATGCACAATTTGCAAAATATAAAACATAACTGCAAGGATGTAAAAGAGGAGGACTTTTTTTTGCTTGTTTTCTTGGGCCAATTCTGGAACACTGAGACCTGCGGAAATACGAGTAACAGGCCTGAGGTACGACCATGCCAGCTGAAAGAGTCTGCCGGCTGCAGAGATTCAGCTGCTGATTTATGAGGTTTGCTGCTCGCCATGAAAAGCAGCGCCCGAAGGGGGGCGGAGGGTGTTTGTAAGAACTTATCTCTGTGTAATTTATTACACCACCACTCCCCCACCAATTCTTTTTTTTTTATGGACTGACCTGTGAGCTGGATATCAAATTCAGGGCCCGGACAAAGTGGAAATTGGGGTGTAGAAGTGGAGATGTGGAAAATGGATAGACATCAGTTGTTTTTTAAATATGGGTGATATGGCTCCCTACTCAGAGAGACGTGGCCTGTTGGGCACCACAAGGCAAAAAATATAAAACAAATAATGCTTATTTGCATGTTTAGTTTTTTAAATAAAAAAAAAAACTACAAACAGACAATAGTGCTGTACACTATGGATGACAGTATTACTGTGTGATAAATAGTGAACCACTTAGTGCAAAATCAATGGCCTTTTTCTGTATTTTCCAATGGAGTCTGTACTACATTTGTTCATCTCTACTTCAAAATCCTAAAATCCTGGTCAGACCTTAACTGAGTATTTCTACACTAAATATAGATTCCTAAAAACAGAGTTCAAAATGTATGAACCCTTTATTCTATTTGTAAAAATACAAAAACAGCATTTTCAATGCTTTTGTTATAAGAGAGACTTATATGTGAGAGTGTGAAAAGCACAAATAGTGTGCTAATCCTTGACAGAATTGTCCTGTAGCCTATTGTTACAGATGCCTTAAAACACACTTTGTTACCTAGTTTCTAGCTAACCAAGTCAGTGGAAGCTGAGGTGCATAGTGTGCCAATGCCACCAGCTTTCTGCAGAGTCAAAGGCTACAGAACACTAAACATCATGTGGCCTTCCCATTAGCTCAAGAACACTGTGTGGAGGCCTTCATGGTATGAGTTTCCATTGCTGAGCATCTGCATGCATAGCCTAATGCAATGCCACCACTGGACTGCCAGTGTAGACCTGTTCTCTGGATTAACAAGTCATACGTTTCTGTTTGGCAATCTAACGGATGAGTTTGGGTTTGAAAGTTGCCAAGAGACTGGTATTGTCTCACGGCAATGTGTCAAGTGTGACGTTTGGTGCAGTGGAGATTAGAGTGTGGGACGGTCTTCGAGGAGTTGGGCTCGGCACTTTAGATCCAGTAAAGGAACTCTTAATGTTGCAACATATCAAGACATTTGGACAATTGCATGCTCCCAACGTTGTGGGATCAGTTTGAGGATGGCCCTTTCCTGTTCCAAAATGACTATGCACCAGTGCTCAAAGCAAGGTCCACAAAGACAGAGATGGGCAATTTTGTTGTGGAAGAACTTGACTACCCAGAGTCCTGACTTCAACCCAAAAGATTACCTTTGTGCTAAATTAATTGGAGGACTGCGAGCCTGGCATTCCTGTCCAACATTGATGTCTCTCAAATATCTCACAAATCGCCTCTGGATGAATGTTCAAATATTCCCATAGATGCACTCCTATGCCTTGTGGAAATCCTTTTCAGAAGAATTGAAGCTGTAATAGCTGCAAAGGGTTGGCTGACATCACATTGATGAAGAATGGCATGTCATTAAAGTAAATGCCTGTGACCCAACACTGGCACTACACTTGCATATCTAATCTATATGTGTGGAAGCAGGACTGACTGTGTCAGGAACGGTGTGTGTGTGTGTGTGTTTGTGTGAGTGTGAGTGTGTGTTTGGTTGAGTGTGAGGCAGCAGAAGGGTTCATGCAAATAATTCATGCAAAGACCAGCATTGATTCCAAGCCTCAGGTTTGTTTTACTCCATGATGGCTGACGAGTGTAAATGAGTGATCAGCCTCACAGTAATTAAGTTTGTCTTTGTGGTCTGTGTGTGCTTATTACTAGGAATAAAGCAAAAGCCATCAAGAGTGAGTCCTTCTCAGCCTGCAGAGCTCCAAATGAACCCATCTGACTCATCATTATGTGCATAAATATCTGTTCATCAAAACCAATTTAGCGTGAGAAATAGAACGCCGGCTGTGATCCTCGATTTTGGGTTTTGCTAGTTAAAAATCAATTTAGCTAACATCACGGATATGTATAATCTCTTATTAATAAGTCCAGATATTGTCTTGTTTCAGTGAATGGCTTCACAATTTCCACTGATCATTTGCCCGAGAACCCAAATCATCAAACTTCCATTTAATCTTGGAAAATCATCTGCTATTGTCTGATTAAGTTTATCTGCAGATACCTGTTTGAAGAGATTAACTGGCATTTAACCATGTTTTATCTGGCCCCAGACGCTGAGTAACAATGAGGCAATTACGAAGCAGTTTCAAGCGTTAATTTGAAATATTATGCAGAGAAATGGAACAGTTCATATAGCATCAAGCAGTGGAGATTAGATATTGAACAGAGTGTCTGCAATGTGGCTTTATTCACTCCATCCACCATCATTTTTGATTCCTTGCCTTGTCTCACTATGAATAAAACAGCTTGTTTTTGAATAATGTGGTCAGGATGTGGATGCATAATGAATCTAAAGATACTTTTTTTCACAGAGTTGCTTCTGACTTTCTTTTTTTTACAATCAGGTCAGGTTAGAATATACAAACCTATCTACAGATTGTTTGCATATTCTAACCATGAAATAATTTGATGTTTTCACACAATCAGCTTTAACTGTGCTGTTCCAAAGGGATTCAGTCGGGCTGTTATCAGCAGTCAATATCTTACCTGTCTCAGGTGAGTGGGCTGTTTGAAAGGATGTGCTTTTTCTAAAGAGAGTTTTACACCAGATGAGATGATACACATGCCTTCCAAAAGATTCCACATTTGTCTTGTCAGTCCAAAGTGTATTTTACCAAAAAACCTGGGAATCATCAAGATTTTTTTCAGAATATGAGGTAGGTCTTTCTGTTCTTTTTATTCCACAGTTGTATTTATTTTGGAACTGTCACTTTTGCTCAATCTCTTTCTTATTGTTGAACACCGACCTTAAGTGAGGCGAGTGAGGCATGCAGAGTTTAGATATCATTCTGGGTCCTTTTGTGACCTCCCAGATGAGTTTCCAAGGAAAGGTTGACCACATTTCAATGTTATCTTCATTTGTAGATAATGGCCCTCACTGTGCTTCTCTGGAATAACCAAACCATAAAAATGACTATGTAACCCTAGACTGATAAATTACATCAGCTCTCTCATCTGCTCTCATCTGCTCATCTGCTGAATTCATGTTGTTAGATAGGTTTTATGTATGTGATTACATGAAGGGGGTGTGATTACTTTTTTTACAAAGAGCCTAGTTGGATTGGATAGCTTTTTCCCTTAAAAAATAATATAATTTGAAAACTGCACTGACTTTGTTTATAGTTATCTGATATAAAACTCTTTTTATCTGAATAGCAAAACCGCAGCACTCTATACCATTTAATTAACTCATTTAAAATATTTAATGACAATGACATATGCTATACATGTATTTCACATGTATTTGTTGATGATAGAACCTATTCTTACAAGAATAGGTGGTTCAGTGGTTCATTCTTGTCAATGGTAGCATTTTGCATTTGTACTCCGTTGTTTTTGTTTACTCAGCGCTTATCGTTTTGTCTTTCTCTTGCACTCACTTCACTCAAAGAGTCACAATTGCCGTTTTCTAAAAGCAAAGATCCAGTATTTCAGTAAAATTTTTGAAGTGTAAAGATAGATACTTGTGTTGTTTTTTTTTGTTAAAATTTCATTTTAACAAATTTAGAACAATAATGCAATTTCTATCTCTATATTTGGTCTAGAAACCTTAGCAGGAAGCTTTTTAACACTGCTGAATCTAACTCTACAGTTCAGGGTACAGTTTTGTGAACAGTCTAATCAATAAACCCATAGGACCTTGTCCCATCTACTGAATACAGTGCAAAAGTGGATTTTAGTAGAAGAAGAAGAGACTAGACTATAAAGGACACTTTGAGCAGAGATCAGTCAATAATAAGTATGTCTTAAATTACCTCTCCGCGTCATGTTGGTTCTTTGTGAGATCCTCGTACAGGTAACAATTACAGACAGCAATGAAAGGTTTAAACAGTTTATTGACACCTAAATAAATGAATGGTATGTTGGGGTTGGGCGGGGGGGAGGACCGATTACAGAATTGATGATGAATGGACTTAGGACTCTAGGGGAGAGTTTTCTGGAGCAAATAACCAAACCAGGAGAGTAGGTGGGAGCAGGGATACATTTCCTGTCTGCGTTTTGTTTTTGGTTTGGGCTGAAGTTCTCTGTAGAGCTGAAATGTTTTGGCTCCAAATTCCGTGACAGAAATAGAGTTGGGTATGGACGGATGGAAAGTGGAATCAGGAAAAGAGGATAAAAGGACAAATGGCTGGTATCTCTGAGATGTCTTAAAACGGAAAGACCGGGCTACTGAGATGTGGGGATTGTGTGCGTGCTCCAAGTAAAATGCTGTCTTCAGCCGGGTTGGAGGAGCACAAACATCGGAGGGTGTTTTCCAGCACCTGATTCACATGCTCACACTGACCATTGGTTTGTAGATGTAAGTCTGAGGTGAGTCGAGATTTGGCACCTAATGCACTACAGAAATTTGTCCAAATTTGAGCACTGAAGTACAAACCTCGATCAGTGAGAATTTCTGTTGAGATACCGTTGAGTCTGAAAACGTGATAAATTAGCAGTCTGACAGTTTTTGCAGTGAATAGCAATTTGTAGAGGGCAACTAGATGGCCTGTCTTCAAAAACTATTCTATTATAGTGAGGATGACTGATTTATTTTTGGAAGTCAGTAGAACTCTAACAAAATCTATGGCCGTGTGGTACCATGGGTGGCTGGAGATGGATAGAGGTTGGAGGAGACCTGAAAGAGGGCAATGGGAACTTTTATTTTTGGCACAGATGGTACAGGCAGAGATGTAGTCAAGCACATCTTTATTAAGCAGACTCCAGGGTGACAAAAGAAGGAAAATGTGTGAGCCCAATGGATGACCTGGGAACGGATGGAGGTTGGGACAAAGAAATGACCAGGTAGATTTAGTTCACTCTGGACTCTCCAGATCCCAGGTGAAGGACCCAATGGTGCAGGACTGGGGAAGAATGGGTTCTGGTCTCAGGGCTTTCATCTGAGGAAAACTGCTGAGAGATAGCATCGGGTTTTTATATTTTAGGATCAACAACAGTAGGAGATGGTGAGGTTAAAACAGAAGAAAACAATGACCAACATGACCGTTGGGGGTTTAGGCAGTTGGCAGACTGCAGGTGGGAGAGGTTTTTGTGATCTGTCCACTCAATAAGTGGCTAAGTACCTTTGAGTTAACGCCTCCACTCTTTGAGTGCAAGCTTAATGGCCAACAGTTACTGGTTTCCAGTGTCATCATTCCTTTGCGCTGGGAAAAAGTGTTTTGTAAAAAATGCACATGAGTGAAGCTTAATATCTGAAGGAGATCTCTAGGACATCTGGGTCTGCTTTAAGGATCAGCAGGATCCGGGTGGACAAGGATGGGAGCTACGGAGAATCTGTTCTTTAACTCTGAAAAGATGTTATATGCATATGGAGACAAAGAGAAGGACTTTTTAGTGGATGTTAGAGAGGTGAGAGGACCAGCTACCAGGACAGAAATTGTGGGACTACATTATGAATAATGCCAACTAGCTGTGGGACTGCAGTAATAAAGCACAGCAGCAGGATAGCGAACTCAGCACGGCTGCTCTCTCCTGCTGATGGTGGTGAATGTGATGTTCAGATAATATCGTGCTTCTCACACATGCATAATACACAAATGGTTCTCTCTAAAATGCATTCAGGACAGCCTTATGTCTGTTTCATTCTGGCAGAGATTTTCCCATGATCAATAACTGTTTTTTACAGCGTTTCTATGCACTTTAGAAAGGTATGGAAAAGTTCTAAATTTGATTTTAGTATTTTTTAGGTTTGGATAAGAATGAAAGATGAAAATAGATTTTAGAAATATATTTGTACTTTCAGACTTCATCCTCTATCCTGTTGTCTAGACATTCCTTCCATGCACTCTTCTGTATTTACTTCCATCCATATTTCCTTTCTTCTGTCTATGCCTTTGTCTTTCCTTCCTTGTGTTCTTTGTTCCTCATTTTCCTTCTTGTATCCTTCCTTCATGCTTTCTGCATTTCTTTCCCTCTGTATGTCTTTCCTTCCTTTTTTGTATGCTTTTTTTGTATCCTTCCCTCTGTCTTTTCACACTTTGCCCCTGAATCCTTCCTTCTGACTTGTGACCTTGAGTCCTTTTCCCACTTTTTCCAGTATCTCTTTTTTTGTTCATCCTCCCTTATGTACTATCTTGTTTCCTTAATTTCTTGTGTCCAATTTTAATTTTCCAAAGGCACTGTCCCCATCCGCCACGCAATGTTGAAGAGGCATGTCAACCATGACAGCCCCACAACATCCAAAGACTTGAGGTACTCAGGGTGGATCTCATCCAACCCCGAAGCCCTGCCACCGCGGAGCTTTTTAACCACCCCGGTGACTTCAGCCCGGGTGATGAAAGAGTCCAACCCCAAGTCCCCAGCCTCTGTTTCCACCAGGGAATGCGTGATGGCAGGATTGAGGAGATCCTCGAAGTACTCCTTCCACCTCCCGATAATGTCCCCAGTCGAGGTCAGCAGCTCCCCACCCCCACAGTAAACAGTGTTGGCGAAGCACTGCTTCCCCCTCCTGAGGCGCCGGACGGTTTGCCAGAATCGCTTCGGGGCCAACCGGTAGTCCTTCTCCATGGCCTCACCAAACTCCTCCCAGGTCCGAGTTTTTGCCTCTGCCACCTACTTCAATTCAATTCAGTTTATTTATATAGCGCCAATTCACAACACATGTCCTCTCAAGTCACTTCACAAAGTCAGGTACATACATTCCAATTAATCCTAACCATTGAACAGTTCAGTCAGATTCAGTTATTTATTCAAATTGGATAAAAAGTTTTTCTATCTCAGGAAACACAGCAGATTGCATCGAGTCAGAGATTTGTAGCATTCACTCCTCCAGGATGAGTATGTGGCAACAGTGGACAGTCACTGGCGTTGACTTTGCAGCAATCCCTCATACTGAGCATGCATGTAGCGACAGCAGAGAGGAAAAACTCCCTTTTAACAGGAAGAAACCTCCAGCAGAACCAGGCTCAGTGTGAGCGGCCATCTGCCACGACCGACTGGGGGTTTGACAGAACAGAGCAGAGACACACAAAGAATACAGAAGCACTGATCCAGGAGTACTTTCTATGGGAAGGAAAAGTAAATGTTTGAAAGAGAGCACATATAATTAGTTACAGTAAAAGCTCAGTCAATTGCTATGTCTAGGAAAGAGAAAGGGTTAAACACTGAAAGATAGGGCCAAGTGGATCATCGGTAGAGTGTGAGCATTTAGTTGTTGCCAGCAGAAGCTTGGACGATGCTCCTCTCCAGAAAGGTGTCACAAGTAGACACAGAGTCAGGCCAGGTGTAGCTTCTAGGAAGTGAAAAGAGAGAGAACATAAAGTTAAATACTGAAATAACAGCAAATAATGCAAAATTGGAGAGTAGTGTGAGAATGTAGCGAAGAGGGTATAAGTGATCATTATGTCCTCCAGCAGCCTAAGCCTATAGCAGCGTAACTACAGAGATAGTTTCAGTTTCAGTTTTTTTATTTATATAGCGCTTATTTACAACAATGTTGTCTCAAGGCACCCCACATAGGGTCCGGAACGGTGCCGGTCCGCCGCGGAGGCCAGACTGAACCACCGAGTGCCAGAGCCCGGCCACCCGAGAATGGGACACTAAGTAAAATAATAAACTGATAAAGTTTGTCCATCTAGAGCCCACTGATGGCCATTGTTATACATAAAACCAGAATCACAGAACATTTGTTTTATTTGCATTCAGCTTTTCATACTTTGTCAAACCACTCTTTGCTGCAGTTACAATTTAAGCTCAGTCAGATTGGGTGAAAAGGCATTTGGCATTTATTGGCATTTATGAAAAGCAATTTTCAACTCACTCTTAGTTGGATTAAAGTCTTTTGACTTTGACTGGTCATTTTAACACATGATAATGATTTGATTTATATTTGTATGATTTGATTTATATTTGATTTATATTTGTATTTCCACAATATGATGCTGCCACCCCACCCTTCAAAAATGGGTTTTTCTTTGTCACTCCTTCATAAAGGCTAGATTTATGAAGTACACAACTAATGGTTGTCCTATCAACCAATTCTCCCCTCCAGAGTAATGATAACTTATTAGCTACTTATCTGATTAATGCTGCCCTTGTCCAGCCTGTTAGTTTAGGTCAGGGGTCTGCAACCTATGGCTCTGGAGCTACAAGTGGCTCTCTGGACCTTCTACAATGGCTTTAATATATTAGGCTAAAAACAATAACAGATCAATATTTCTAAATAAAGATATAATAACAAATGCAGGTTTTTCTCAGCTTTTCAGCATTTTCGTGGAATATATGCATTGAACTTCCATTTTCCATTTTTTTCTTTTTTTTTCTCACAAATATCAGCATCCCAGTAAAGAAAATGTGTCCATGCTCTGTTTGCAACAATTTTATGTTTGTCTTTATTTTGAAACCTATAAATAAAATGGTGGTTCTATTGAAATAACATCAGGTTTCCTATAGTAGATATTTATCAGAAATGATCAGCCTTGTGAAAATAACAGCCTTTCTGCATTGTTTTATTATCCTTTTAGATTACCAAACAGACAAACTTCTTGGTTGAATTAAAATAATTTCACATCTAAATCTACCGGGGTATAAATACTTGTAAGCTTAACTTTAAAATTGCAATCGAATTTGATGAAGTCTGTACTTATAGCATCACAACCTCTGTTCATGGGCTATGAAAAAAGTTTTCTTGTTGGCAAGGCATACAAATTTTATTTATTAATTTTTTATATCCCAAATAAAACAAAAATATTGTGGTTCTATATGATCATATTTAGCTGTGAAGTTGTAGATTATATATGTGTCAAATGCTTTTCAAACTGCTAGCAACACATATTAGCTGTATTATTATTTTACATAACTATTCAAGGCAATTATCTCTCTGTCATGACCCCCTTGTGTTGTGTTTGTTTATTTAAAATGGAACAATACACATTGATGAACATTATTAGACCTTGTAAATGTGACAGATTTAGCTAATTTTCAGCTAGACCCAAGCAGGCTAACCTGATTGTAGACTTCCGATATTTACAATAATTTACCAACAGCATACTTTATTCAAATGTTGTATGCCTTGGCCATAAATCATAGTCTTCTCTCACAATGGCCCTTGTGCCAATATTTCTTCCATTCCTCTGTTTGAAAAATTAACCCAAAGGAGATACAAGTCGATGCAGAATCTTATATATAAAACAAAACGAATCGACTGAAATTCTAAGTGTAAACAAGTGAGTGTAAACAAGACTGGCCTAAACATGGTGTCTGGGACCCCACCAGGGTCTGTGTAGGTAGGAGGATTTGATCTTGCAAAAAAACCCCACAATGATTTCTGTTTGACAAAGGATATCCTCCAAAGAAATATTGATTATTAATTCCCTGTTCAAGTTCACATATTTATCATGAATGATATGGCGGTCTGGTGCACAGGTGAGGTCTTTTACCTTCTACTTTGTGTGCTCGACTTTTAAACAGCTTTATTAAACAAGAGGTTTGGTCAGTGGTAACACTATGTGATTCATGAGTGTTCCCATCTGTTTTGGCCTCAGTGTTTGAGCTGGACTTTAAAGGGCCGCTACTATATATATATATATATGTGTGTGTGTATGTCTGTATGTATGTATATATGCTGTGAAGTGTTTTAATGAATAGTTTTTTGTTTTCGTGTAGAGAACCAATATGTAGAGAACCAATATGCAACGTTTTGAAAACAGTTATGTCATAGTGACAAATACAATGCCTAACCCCGAAGATGTTAAAAGTAGCAAGAGACAGCTTTATGGGCATGCAATATGCCTTCTTCTGTGTGATGTATTTCAGTTAATGCATATACTTTGCCACAAGCAGACCTGGCATAGTGACCACAACATTCAGGGCCTACTTGTATGTTTTTGTATTGATTTCTCTAAGTTCAAAACCCCCAAAGTGTGGCTGAATTAAAACAGTTCTGCAAAGAGGAGTGGGCCAAAATTCACAGAGATGAAAAAGACTTGTGTTCTCTTAACACAACAAGTCTTCAGATTTAGGATAAAATTACAATAGGACCAGGTTGGTTTGCGTCTAATTACCTTGCTAAATTAAATCATCTTTTGAAAAACTGCATTTTGCAGGATTTAGGTCATCATTTGTTGCATATTACTTGTTTGATCTGAAATACTTTATCACTGTACTGTATTAGTTCCACTTTTTTCAGTAGAATGACTGAAATAAATAAACTTTTAATGATATACTAATTAATTGAGACGCACCTGTATAATTCCTTGACTCACAATCCAAATGTTTTTCTGCAGATAAGACACTTAACGGGTATGTAAAATCCAGAGCAATAAGAAAATGATGGGATTTATCAATGAAACTGTATTTAAGCAGGGGTATGTCCTAACGCCATCTAGCGGGTGTCTTCTCTGATCAGTTTTATTAAACCAGAGAAACGCGGTGGGGGTATGTTCAGGTGAGGGGAGGTGGCAGAGGAGCATTTTCTGGCAACCCCCGAACCCCCCCCAACACCGACCTCCTGATTTCCAATTAAGGAGGCACGAACGGATTAAATGGCGTAGCATGAATTTGATCTTCTAATATATTGGCCTCTGGTCGTAAGATATAACGCAGCTGAATGAAACTCAAATTGCCGCCCTGTGAAATTATTTGATTTGCAGACAGCTTGGGGAGAAAGCGAATAATCCTGTCCAATTTCCGGACACGTAAAGGGCTAGATGATTCATTGAAAACGGGAAAAAAGTCATAAGGGACAATGCGCAGTTGTTTTTGAATACCTTGAGGCATTTCTAATTCCAAAAAAGATACAATCTCCGTCACGGCTGCTCTAAGGGCGCATGAGATGCGTCCGCGGTTACTGCTGAGGGATTTTTCCCCCCTCTCACTGGCTGACGTTGCGTGGATGTGTGAATGACTTTACCGCATGTGCACGCACGGAAGAGGCGATAGATATTAGAAGCAGAAGGAGGGTTCAGATCTTATTTCTGAACTTTAATGCACCCACGGATATTCTGCTCCCATTCTGAATACGCGGTTGCGACGTTCTCTCCCCCTCTCTGCTGACAGAGAGACCACTTGTACCGCCGTCACAACTGTGCCAAGAGACAGGGAGTCTTTGAAAGGCACCGAATCAGACCCGAGCAGCATATAAATCAGCGTCCCGGAGTGCGTTTTGCTGCTGGCACCGGCGAGAAAAGGCATTGTGGCGAAAGAACCGAGCTGAGGGAACATGGGACTTTTTCCTGTTTGAAGAGCTGAGGACCTCAACAGTGAGACGAGAGCGGATGTAAAAGCCCGTTATTCCTCGGGCGCGCACCGGAGAGGAGGCGCAGCATCCATCCATACGCACTTTGTGATTATTTTTATTTATTTTTTAATCCTGCGCTGCTTATGTGAGAAGGGGAACCTTTTTGGATTAAGAGTCCATTTTCCAGAACCAAACACCCCGTTTGTGAAACCATGAACGTCGGGGTGTTTTTGCTTGTTTGTTCTGCGGCATTTTTCACCGGGCTGCTCTGCGCCCCGCCAAGGACCACAGCGGGCATGGATGTCCCTGCCGCTGGATTCGGCGGCAGCAGCGGGGAAACCGGCACCAAGAGAGATTCGAACCAGACCATACTGTCTAGAAACAAAAGGAGAACCCTGGCCGTGGATTTCGCCGTACCCTCGCTGCTGCGATATTATCTGGCGGAGTTCATAAAGAGACCCCTGAACGGCGACTGTCAGAGTTTCAGCGGCTGCTACACGGTGCGCGCAAACTTAAAAATGCACTGCATTCCTCTGCAGAAAACCGTCGCTACTTTTGTGGAACCGAAATCCACAGGAGAGCCGAGAAACAGGTCCGCTGATGGACAGCTCCCCTTCTTCAACAAGCGGCCGCTGTCCAAAGTTCTGAATCTGGGCTTAACTAAGGCAAACAGGAAATCCAACCAAGTGGTGGTGGAAATAGGAGAGGATCTGGTCAAGAACGGATGCGGGGGGCTGGCCGTGTACGAGGAGGACCCCGTGCTCCTGCTGGAGGTGGACCTCAGGGAGATCCTAGAGTGGTGGCTTGGAGCGGACGGGGGCCGGCTTAGGGTTCGGCTCATGCCCGAGAAAAAGGCGCAGGTGCCCGGGATAGAGGATCGATACACAGCCGCCATCCGAGCTGCAGATCCCCGCCTGTACCTCCAGATCTCTTCCCGGGGTGAGTTCTCTTTTCTCTCCTCCTTTATCCTCCTCCTCCTCACATGCAGCTCGCTGTTGATTCAGGTTCTGCTATGATCAACTCTTCATGTTAAGCCGAGTGCGTAAAATATTTTGATTTTATATTGAGTTGATTGTGGCAGAGCTGGCACAAGGCTTTGTGTAGCCCTAAACCCAATTTCATTTGGGGGGCCATTTCTAGCTGAGCCCACCGTTTTCTGCAGGGCAACCAATCGCTTCTAATATTGCCCATGCATGATGATTTTTTTTTTTTTTTTTTCATTTAACATACTCAGTTGGTTTAGGGAGGAGGAGCCAATTTTAATGTTGCTTGTACAACCAGCCATGAAAACAACGTTTTACATGCGGATCTATTTATAAACCGAAATGTTTATAGACACAAGCATTTGTCATTTTTAGATTAGCTTCAAATTATAATTCAGTTAACATAACATTTAAGCTATTAAGCTTTTCTTAGTATATGTAGCAAGTTGGTTGGTGTTCTCTGGGACCCCCAGGCCAGCAGGGGCCCTGTAAGCACACCCAAAGTTCCCTAACAGCTCTGGGCTAGAGTCAGAGAATAATAACTGAAGGAATTAACTGATTTTTAGTTTGTTTCGTTGATCCAGGTGACTTGCCAGACTCTTGTTTCATTATTGATATGTGCAGCAACTCTGAGAAATGAACTGCATGTTGAGTCAACTTCCTAACTTTGGTTATTTACATCTGCCATCCCTGCTGAGTGTGTGTATCATCTTTACCATCTATCTTGTAGAAGGAATGAGCTGCCTCAGTGAAATGCGTTTATTGCATATGAATGAAAAACAACATAGAAAAGACTGGAATTTTTCCCATTCACCTGTTTTTTCTTACTTTGTCACATTCTTGGTGCTGAAACAGGAGTGGATATTTAGGCTTTATTTTGATTAGGCCCAAATTATGCTGTTATCTCCAAGAAAGTGTTTGCACTCATTTCTCAAGGGCCCTTCCCTTGTTCTTCTGTGCATAGGCACAATCAGTTTAATTGCTTAATCACTTTGATGAGAGAGGTTGGCCCAGAAAAATGCACCAGAATCTTTTTAGACAAAAGGCACAGCAGAGGCTAGCTGTGCTGAAAGCAGTGAGAGAGAGGATATCCCTGCAGGAGGGAACTCACACACAAATACATAAACCCAGAAACAGGAATACAGTACATACTTGTGATGTCGCAAGCTTTTCTACATGTTGAAATTGTTCTGACTTCATTTTGCATATTACCCATAGGATTAAATAATATAACAATAACACTGTGCAAAAGTTTTGTGTCCCTTTTTCTTTGTATTTACAATTGAGACCATCCTGTAATGATTAGAGTGGTCTTGATAATTATACCTGGTGCAAGTTTAAAGACCGAGACTGAAATAAAATGTAAAAGGCATCTTCAAACTTTAGGTAGGTTTCTACTGCAGAAATATTTTCTGGAAACCATGGTTGTTTTCTTGGGCCATTCTTCTACCCCCTGTATTTCCACTGCAAGGATTGGGGTCACATCAGATTAACCCTAACAATCTGGGAGGTAGTACTTTTGGTATCTACCCTGAACTGTATGTGGGGTTTTTTGGTGAGAGGGTTCTAATTTCTGCTTACAAGTTGATTTTTCTCAGCGCTTTCTTCCAGTCATCTCATCTTTATAGAGAAATTAATTACATTAATGAAATCAAAGGTGGATTTCTTTCAGTTCAGTTTATTTCAATTCACCTCATTTTTATAGCGCCAATTTACATCAACACACTTTACAAGACAAACAGACCCAATACCTATCCAGAAAAATATAATACAATCAAATCAATCCAATCCAGTCACATTTGGTTTTATAATGCAAGTTGTATTATAAAACCAAACCAGGAGGAGGGATTTCAGTAATACCTCCTGTTGAGCATGCATGCGGTGTCAGTAGAAACATACAATTTCCTTTTTACCCCGTCTGTTGAAATGAAAGGAGTGAACACTCGCCCAGTAGATATTTTATTTGTAGTGTTTTTGTTTTGTTTTCGGTTTTGAAAGGAATGAGGCATCTTGTGCTCTATTTGTGTGATTAGTCTTCTTGGAATCCATCACTATGGCTTTAATGCTGTAAAAACCGTCTTATTTTATTCACCTCCTCTAAACAGGATTTTACATCACACACAGTGACATCCTTAGATATAGCTGCAGAACACCATGTCATAATCCTGACCAGAGTTCCCCTGTCCCCTGTAATTGCTGTGAGAAAAACATCGCTCACAATTTCATTGCCAGAAATCCTGGTTTTGTTTCCGACAACAGACACCTTTCTCTCTGTCTAAAATGTCGGTTAGTACAGCAACACTACTGTAGTGGGACGAATCACCTTCTCAGCACAAGCAGACATAATTTACATAAACAGCACTGTTTTGTACCTCACAGTGGAAACGCTCACAAGAATCAGCCTGGGTAAAATAGAAGGTTCTGTTTTTTGAAATGAAGTTGCAGGGGTTTATGCTCCATGTTGAAATTCTGAAACACCTACAAAACATTGAGATTACAAGATTACAATTTCAGGATTGTAATCTTGAAAATGATTGCGGTCAGTTGAACGATACTTTAGCTGCTTCTAAGGAAAAAAAATAAAGGAATTAGAATAAGATAAAAAAAAATTGTCATACTCACTAAACCTTTCAGTCTCTCCTACCCTTTAAGACAGAGTTCCTTTGTTTATACCACTCCCATCATACTAGAAATGTTCTATAACTGGATAAATGAGAACATTTTATATTTATTTGCAGCTGTCCTTTTCTGTATACTGACAAATTGATCATAACCATGCCAAAGCTTTATCCTCATAGAAAGTTTTTTTTTTCTTTCTCTTTATTTGATCTATAGTTTTGATTTCAAGGGAGTTTGCTATATTTAAATGGCAATTAACAATTCTGCAACTAACAAGTTCATGCAGATGATTGTGTCATATTTTATTTACAATGAGAGCAGTAACAATGTGTATTTTGCCATTTTGCCTACCACAATTTATTCACTGATGAAGAATAAATAAAAAACAATTATGCCAACATGGAACAATCAATCCTCAAGTAATTTTCATTGAAAAATTCATGTATTTCTGTAATTTAATCGAAGATGTGAAACATATATAGAGTTAGTACAAACAGAGTTATATATTTGAAAAGTTGATGATTATGGCTTACAGCCAATGAAAACCCTCAATACAGGTTCTCTGACATTTTAATTATATAGGACCACAGAAAGTATTTTTAACAAAAAAACATTTTCCTAAAGAACATTATGTCCACAACACTGACCCCCAGCCACAGTAAGTGACATGTGAAGGTCTCCCAAACTCTTGAATAGGCTTTGTTTCACAATCCTTTGCTTTTTGTACTATAATTTTTCCTTCCACTCAACTTTTCATTAATGGGCATGGGTTCAGCTTTTTCAGCAATGACTTTGTGTCTTACCCACCTAGCAGAAGGTGCCTGTTACTATCTGCTGGACGACCATAAAGTTAGTGGTCTCTCAGTCTCACAGAATATTTAAATGTTCTGAAGAATAATTTTTTTGTTATTTGTTGTAAGCCATAGTTATTAGAATTATCATTAAAAAAAACTCTTGAATGTCACTTTTTAAACTCGATTAATGAAACATATTACTTCTTTGGTGATCATTTATTTTATTGAGATTCCCCTGTCTGGGTCACATGTTTTTTCACTTATGTTTTCAAGTTTCTCCATTTTTACAGTCTTGGCCAAGAATGACTTAAAAAGATCAAAGTATTTATATCAAATTTGCAAACGTAGGTCTCAAGCGTTTTATATCATCTTCTATTGCTCTCTTTAATGTTACTTCATAGGGCGAACACCCATGCTTGGATTTATAACCTTCACTGAATGTTACACTGCAGTTGCATCAAGCAATATTTTGCAGCTTGTCAGGAAACATTAGGATTATCTGAAACTGTGAATTGAACAATTTAGAGTTCTGTTCTTTTTTATAGTTTTGTAGCGCTGTCTTTTTTTTTTTGTAAGTTGACTGACTGGAGATGGGGTGGAAAGAGAGGGGGGTAGACATGCAGCAAAGGTCAATGGCGCCAGGACTCAAACCCGCGATGGCTGCAGTGAGGACTGCAGCCTCTGTATGTGGGTTGCGTGCTTTACCCCTGCACCAACCCTGTCGCAGAATGCAGAATGTAGGTTGTCTCTGATGATAGGGTCAACTTTTGTTTTTTCTTAGAGCAGTTTTCTTTTTACAGTCTGAGTAACTAACAGGAGAGGCTGTGAAACCCAGCTGTTAAATTTATCCCAGCTAAGACACACAAATCTGAAAAGCTGTGGTACTCAGCTGTTTGCATGTATCTGCATGTTATTAAAAGGAGGAACAGGAGCAACATGACATCTGCAGTAGCGGAGTTTAAACTGACTTAGGCAGGAGAGTTTATTTTATCCACCATATACAGTCAGATGGTTCATTTTTAACTGTGACGCCCTCACTTAATCATAATTTATCCCAAGCAAAATACTTAAAAATAGTTTTCAAACAATATTTTATTTTATATGGATATGACAACCTATGTCGTGTACCAGCAGGTGCCTCTTCCTTCACAGCTATTACTACTTGCAAGTGGGAAGACAGCAGTGGATTTTATCTATTTTGTTTCAGCAGGAGCCTCAGCTGGATGTTTTTTACAGCATTTCTTTCTTCTTAAAATCACAGAGAAGCTTTACTCTGCATGTCCATGTAGATCCACCTAAATCTGGCCCACAGCTGTTCAGAATCAGAGCCACTGCAAAAATGTAGAGCATGCCATTAAATTTGGATGGATTGATGGATGGATGGATGGATGGTGATTTTGAACAATTGCAATAAGGAAGCATGAATAAATACACTACAGCAATAAACTGTGTACACAACTACTGATCAGTTTGTTATTGAAAACAATAGCTCATTTGTTCATCTGTTTATTTATTTATAAAGCGCTTTAAAACATCCAAATAAGGAGGCCAAAGCACATAACAATAAAAACATAAAAAAAAAAACACTTAGATCACAATTTAATAACTAAACCACTGTGGATGTTCTTCTTCTCTGTGGTTCTCCAGATTCTGGACCTGACTCTGGTCTCCACTGTGAATATTATTCAAAAATAAACTGGAAGTGATGCTGTCTCAACGATTCACTCCCACACCTCACACAGCAAATCAAGAGTGAGGACTAGTGATTTGGCGCCTGTGTAATTAGATGTAGGTGTACGTCTGAAAATAAAAGCTTTTCTTACTGTATCAGTTATTCTGTTAGACAAGGAGTTACCTGCTGTGAGAACCCCCAGGCCTTTCCCAAAGGCCAGGCATAGTATTTAATATAAAAGTAATCAATGTGCTGGTGTGATAAAACTTCAATGTTCAGTTTACAGTGATTTACAATGTTGTTCTTACTGTTAAGAAGAATTGGTTTCTTAAAACAACTTTCATAGAGTTTGATATTGGGGACAAATTGAGCTTAAGCATTAAAAAGGTTCAGGTTTCCCTCACATCCCCTCTGATTCTTTAAACCTCTCACTAAATGCCCAGCATCCTGTAGAAAAACACTGAGCTGCTGAGTAACAGTTATTGTCCTAAATTATTATTAGATTAACTGTTTCTGTACAGTTCTGCTGTGTTTACCCAAGTCTCAGGCACAGGAATAATCCCTCCACACACCATGTGCTCACACTTCTTTTTCCAGCATTTGCATCATGTATTCCCTATCCCAACTCCATGCCAGCCTTAACTTTAAAAAGAACAACATGAGAAAAATGAGAGTGACCTTTGGGCTCATATAAAAGTAATCTTAAAACCAGCAAGGTCTTGTTTTTTTTTTTTTAATGCATTTTTATGTAATGCTTTCATATATTTGTTTTCTGGATGTATTGGGTTACTTTCATCATGCATCTCTCAGCCTGAGGGTATGTAGTTGCCTGCTGTCTACCCACCGCCAGCTCTGTACTGTCATTGTTCAGAGGTATAAAAAAAAAAACAGTAAATTAGGTTTTCTTTTTTTTTTTATTTACTGCTTGACTACTGTTGGTGCTAATCCTTAATTCAGTGTTTTGAACCAAAAATCTGGATCGTGTTTAATTGCTAGGTTTGTAAACAGTTGCCAAACTTGTTGCTATGTGTAAATACAATGTGTACCTCACCTAAACTCAATTGTATTCTAAATAGAGAGGTAGATGCATTAAAGCAAACTATAAGGAGGGCTACTTTGTTAGGCAGGCAATTAATGCGGTCTAATGTTCATACAATGTGTGCCATATTTATTGGCTGCTGTGGTAAAAATGTGTAAAAAATTTTAAAAATCTAATTTTATTGCAGTTTCATAATCTTATGCTAAGTGAAAAGAAAATGTGATAATTTTTAGTAACCTGATACCTTCTTTAATACAGTGGAAGATCCATGATGCTGTAGGCCTTTTTCTCTTCCGAATGCCCTCAAAATCATGTCAGGCTAGATGGCAACATGAACTCTTTGAAATACCATGACATTTTATTTATTTATTTATATTTTACCGTGTACTGTCCAGCAGAGTAGTGCTCAGAATTGTTGTCTTAGTGCCAAGAAGAAGCCCAACAAATTTACTTTCACAAATGTAGCATTACAGCTAACTCTTCAATGCTCTGCTTGATATTTACAAAATAAACTTTATTAGTAACTGCTTTGGGATTATTTCAATTGTTACAGACACAGAGAAGGAAACGAAAAGGAAAAAATAACAAGAAGAAAGAGAGCGGTGGGCAAAAAGGAAAAAGGGAGAGAAGGAGAAAAGAATGGAGGAGAGAAGGAAGGATGAAGAGATTACAAGATAACACTCTGCTTGCTTCTATACCTGCAGAAACATATATAACAGCTTTTTTTTTTACAAAAAATTGCACAGTACCGTATTTTCCGCACTATAAGGCGCACTTAAAAACCTTTAATTTTTTCAAAAAATGACAGTGCGCCTTGTAATCCGGAGCGCCTTATATATGGATCAATTGGTTAATTCATACTGGTTGTACACGGCGCTCTGTCAAAATGTTTCAGTACGACTGGTAAACTACAAAGCCGCACCTCTTGCAGCATTACGGCTACCGTAGTCAGGGGCGTCGCCGAAGTAATAGCGGTAAACACCTGTACTGTGCTTACTCCTAGTCCAACACCACTTGTGTGTGTATAACGTTTGAATGTACTGTTGCAGGAATTGCCTGAACTATATGTGATTAGAAGCTCAGTGTGTGGGGTGTATGTTTCGTGTGTGTGTATGGAAGATGTTGACATTACTCCTCCGGACAGAGGTGGCGCTGTGTGCTGCCGTAGCTGAGAATCAAGACTGAAGGAGTGACGTCGGTATTATTGTGCGTGTGGGGTGGGTAGAGACGGCGACCGGAGCAGCGGTGTATGAGTCTGTAAGCCCTGTGTTTTTACGTGCTGCAAAGTCATTAAAAAAAACCCTGAATCTCGTCAACAACTCAGTGTTTTGATGCTGTTTCTTCATGCTCAACTCAGCAACGTATGAGTGAGGGAGTTAACCCCGAGGAAACTAGTAACTTCGGCCCTGGAGAAAGCGTCTCCCCTGTGTCATCAGACTACGGTCAGGGGACAGAAACAGGAAAGGTTAACAGTACTAACGTTTGATTTAGTGCATCAAACTGTTTCTTTTACGTGTTTACTGAATCAGGGAAAAGTTCCCTTTCACGTTTTAATTAACGTTTGATTTCAACTTCAACTTCATAGACTCCAATGCATTCCTAACGTGCGGTTGGCTCTATTCAATAGAATTCTATGTAGAGGAGACCTTACCATGAGAGTGAATGGAGTTATCAGAACGCTGGTTTGTAGTGTATTAATAAAGTTTGACTGACTGACTTATCTGACTGTTTTGTTGACATTCTCTTTAGCACAGCTCCATCTAGTGGATGCATAACGCAACCCCAGTCAAACGTTTGACTGCAGTAGCTTCTATTCTATGCGCCTTATAATCCGGTGCGCCTTATATATGAAAAAAGTTCTAAAATAGGCCATTCATTGAAGGTGCGCCTTATAATCCGGTGCGCCTTATAGTGCGGAAAATAAGGTACTTATGAATGTAAGATGTATTTAGTGGTAACTGCGGATCAATATAGAACATTTGTGTATCTGTTAACACCTGAATTAAACCTGTGAAATACCATGACATGTTAAATAAAAGTCTTGTGGCTTCTGCCAGAAAACTTTAAATAGGTTGTTAATGGGACTTTCAAAAAAATATTGACACAAAAAAAAGAGCAAATCAACAAAGAAACTTTTCACTAGAGAAACAATTATCCCCAACCTATGGGGTGAGCTACAGAGAAGGGTGCAGTAGTGAGGACCGAGGATTTTGGATGATCTGGGAAGATGTTTTAAACAGAAAGATCCCTCTCTCTGTCTGCTCCAACTTTGTGAAGTTTTATAAAAGAAGACTAATTGGTTCTCTATTAGAAATAGTAGGGTGTCCAAATATTTGCACTAATAATTTTTCAAAAAAAAACTTGCATAACCAGGCGATTACACAAGATTTACATGTCTTTACACATCAGGGGTGACAATAAGTGTAGAGGGCACTTTGGGCTTCCCTGCTTTATAACTGTGATCATCTGATGCCAGCTAAAACAAACATATCCAGAGCCAAAACTCCTGGGTTTACTTACTAAACTAAAATAATCGTTAATAACAAAGTCCCTTGATAAGAAAAGTTTAGCATCAATACAACAAAGCTAAAACAAAACTGTCCTAACGTGTTAAACTACTACAACCTATTTTGTTATGTTTCCTTGCAACCATCTAGACTTTCTTGTAATCTTTTAAAATAGTCTTGATCAGTAGTTCATCAGACCTTCTGAAGGTCTTGTTAAGTTTTTCTTTGGTCTTTGATTGTTCCTTCTGCTTCAAAGTTAAATGTCTTAAAAAACAAAAATGGCACTCATTTAGAAAATACCCAATTAGAGGAATGAAAAAGACTGAGAAAGCAGTAAAATTGTAAAGAAAAGCCTAGCACCTAATGTACACATTTATACTCTGTACTATATTAGGTTTCATTAACTTAAGCAGACATTACATTTATTCCTTCCTGACTCAAGGTTTTGAGTTAAACATTCTCTGTTTGATTACCTGGGGCTGGTATAAACAATTAAACAGGAACTAAACCTCCAAAGGAACTATTTTGCAGATAAACAGTTGGGGAGAATTGTGCCAGTTTGTACTTAAAGTGACTTTAAAGTGAGGCTATGACAGTAATGCTTCCAACAAAAATATGTACATATATATTTCAAATTGTGGTGCCTCCCTGGGAACAATCACTCTGGATCTGAAATATAATATTTAAAAAGCATAGCTTTCTGAAAAAGTGGCCTTGTGGCACAACTTGTAAGTTGTGTCTTTGGAGATAATACATTGGGGTAAATTGTGCCATTGATTATTGAAGTAAAAAGTTTTTTTCCTTTTTTTTTTATTATCCCAGCAACTGTAGTACCATATAAGTTAGACAAAATCAGTCCAAAATTACCCATTTAAGGTTTATTTATGTATTCATGTTACATCAAAAGCCACTTTTCTACAAGCCTATTGAGCCCACATGAACACATTTTCAGAACAAAATTCATTGAGACCAAACTGACTTCAGATCAGGCCTACTGCATAACAACCCACTTGTCCATGCTTACAGAGGAATATAATTTGTTGTCACCAAGTTTTTTTTGATGCGGGTTTCTATTTCACATCTTCTCTGGGGATAACTCCATCATTTTCTTTGAAAGTGAAGCTGGGCTTTCCTTCCACAGACCTTTAGCTACTTTGCGCAAGAAATTTTGCACTGATGTCGAAACCCTCAACCTTCTCAACCAGTCCAACATAGTTGAAGTGTTTGCTTTTGCCCGCAAAGTTCACAGTGACAAAGTCCCCAGGAGACAGATCCTTTTTACCATCATCATCATCATCATTCTGAACATCTGAACCCTCATAGTCAGTGGTGTCAAATGGAATAGCAATGTCACTTTCTTCTGAAACTGTATACAACCATTTTCTTCACGTGTTTAGTTTGATTTGATTCTTTTATATCCTGGCCATTTTTTTCCATCTATCTTTCTCTTCTTCATGAAACGTTTTAATGTCATGCTGCATATATTCATCTGCCTTGCCACATGACAAATGGAATTCCCCTTCTCCACCTGTGTCACTGCTCTGTCCATGTGCTCTAGAGCGGACGCCCTGCCTGTCTTCCTCTTGTAACTTCGTGGAATGTTGGTCAATTTCTATTTTTGGTCTAGAATTAGGAAGATCACTTAGGTTTAGGTAGAAATTGTAAGAATACAGTGTACAATTGCAATCAAAATAATATGTTTCAAATATTCACAAACGGAAGTGAGTTGTACCACTGGCACAACTTAACCAAAACCCTTTGGCACATATCATCCCAATGCCACGATTTACGAAAGAAAAAAAAAGCATTATCCAACAGTTTTGAGCTAACATTTTGCTACCTGTATGGTGTTCCTACCCCCATAGTGTGGCTTAACAAAGCACAAAAACTGAAATGTTTTCCAACTGTTCAGACACTAGAATAAAAAAAACTTTGCTCATAGCAATTTTACTTTACAAGGCAAAAAACAGTTTTTTGAACTTAAATGTGCTTGCCTCTAATGCAGTGAGGCTCTCTTCTTTGCAGGATGAGTGAAAAGGCTAATTCTTTGTGGTCACATGACCAATTTTCTCTGGTTACCTAGAAACAGTGGGTGGCACAACTTCCCACTGGTACATGTCACCCCACTCTCCCCTATAAACTGTGCTTTAAGGAGCTATCTTTATGTTACTCTGCGATTTTTTAAATGTCATGTAAACTTGTTTAATTCTGCAATATTTGTCCTAAAACCATCTTAGTGCTGCCCTCTTTCAGTTGAACTGTGAATACTGCAGTTGAATTTTCCTGTTGGTTAAAACATGGTACATGCCTCTGTCATATGGAGTTAAATTTGTCCCAATATTATTCAATCAAACAAAAAACTAATCTCAATCAAAAAAATAATATTCAATCAAAACAAACTAATCTCAATCAAAACATATTAAGTTGTGATCAAAACTTTCAGAGTTTTTTCTCACAAAGAGAAAAAAGTTATTTTCAAAACAAAAACTTTTATTAGCGCATGTCAAAAATATTTGGTTACGAGTCTCGCTTTTTTGGTTTTGACGCTCTGTTTTTGGTTGAACTCAATTAATTTTGAGTTATGGAAACATGAACATCCTGGGCGGGGCCTAAAGACGAACGCTGTAAGACGTTTCCCTATTGGTTAGCGCTGACTAAAGCAGCAGACTCTGATCCCCCGCATCTCTGAACTTCTGCTCGAACTGCAGAGCTTGCAGCGTCGCTTCAGTGAGGAGACATCAACTGTACAGAAGAAAACTGCGGTCAAGTGAGCCGACAGTCAGAAATACGTGGTCACGCCAGCCGACACCAGCTCTCTCTTAAAGATTAGCGTCGCGTAAAGGTTTGGAGAAATACACAACTACCCCAAGTGTAGTATAAAACAGAATCCATGTCGGGCAGACGGCATCCCATAATCCTATGTGTTGTCCTCACAACCCGTGATACTTTCTCTCCTGTCCAGTTCCCTCACCACACTGTCATGCTGAGACACAGAGTGCTTTCCACCGTGGCCCTGTAGACATCTGTAAGCAGCTGAGGAGATGAAGAAGAGCTGTTGTTGTACCTTCTTCAACAGGCGAGGGGAGTTTCCGGTCCAGGAGAGGTCAGAGGAGATCTGGATGCTCTTGCACTTTAAGCTGTCCAGACCACTTCCCAGAACCTCATCGACCTCACCAAAAAGAAGCGTTGGTGGTACTTTGTTGGGGTGGTTGTGTATTTCTCCAGAAACCTACAGTGAAATTATGAAATACTAATTCTGGTTATAACATAGATGACCCTCTAATAAAATCTGAAGAGATTGTGTTGTCACCTCTCTTGGTTTTGGAGAAATAAATTCCTGAAAGTGGGACAAATGCATATAATGGTTGAGCATTTTGAGGTATTTTGACAAGATATTTCTCCAAAACTGTACAGTAAAATATAAAATATTTATTCTTTTACATAAAACATGAATGTGAAAGTGGTAAAAATGTAATTAATATAAATGTTCTGTAGGTTACTTTTCTGTTTTCCTCTTATTTTCTCAACCGTTGCCAGGATCGGCGTCCTTTCTGCTCCATTACCGTAATGCGCCTTGTATGCGCGACGCTAATCTTTAAGAGAGAGCTAGTGTCGGCTGGCGTGACCGCGTATTTCTGACTGTCGGCTCACTTGACCGCAGTTTTCTTCTGTACAGTTGATGTCTCCTCACTGAAGCGACGCTGCAAGCCCTGCAGTTCGAGCAGAAGTTCAGAGATGCGGGGGATCAGAGTCTGCCGCTTTAGTCAGCGCTAACCAATAGGGAAACGTCTTACAGCGTTTGTCTTTAGGCCCCGCCCAGGATGTTCATGTTTCCAGAACTCAAAATTCGTTGAGTTCAACCAAAAACAGAGCGTCAAAACCAAAAAAGCGAGACTCGTAACCAAAGATTTTTGACATGCGCAAATAAAAGTTTATGATTTGCAAATAACTTTTTTCTCTTTGTGAGAAAAAACTCTGAAAGTTTTGATCACAACTTAATATTTTTTGATTGAGATTAGTTTTTTTTGATTGAATATTATTTTTTTGATTGAGATTAGTTTTTTGTTTGATTCAATAATATTGAGACAAATTTAACTCCATAATGTCACAGCCCCCGCATTTGGGTATAAAAACTTCTCACTTAGACAGTCCCCCGTTACGAGTCAGGAGTTAGAATTGTTCCTCTACTGCCTCGGCCGCGCTGACTTTGGCCATCGCCAAGTCAGTGCCTTGAGCCAGTGACTTGATCTGACAAGGCCTCTATTAACCTCCGGTGACAAAGGGGGTGAAAAATCCTCCTTCTCAAAAGATCTTTCAATGGCGAAACTACCAGCGTCACGCCACTCACTCTTTATGGTTCAATATACCAAATTAAGCTATATGCCACTTTCCCTTGTCCACTTGACTCGTCCATCCCAACTTAACCCCCTCCACTCATCTCTACACCTGGCACTGCTCACTTTGGTGGCATTTTTTAAAATTTGTCTGGGGGTGGAGTTATGCTTTTACATGGGGTTTAGTTCCACTGTAATGAAGAGAAGCTAGCATTTTACCCGACAATAGCGTCAGGCAATGTTTACTATTAATAGCTAACATGCTAATTTTTGTTTATTGGGTAATGTTAGCTTTTCAAACTATGTTAGCATATAACCGTCAAAATATTCAGTAATATTTCTAAGTTAGAGATCTTATTGCTAACTAAAATAAAAAAAATACTAGTTGTCTAACTTCCTGGACCACAGACACACATACACATATTATGGTCTTCCACTTTTTCTCTGCCTGACAACACATATTCCCCTGTTAGTGTTACACTCTCACTTCTACATACAACACAACTGGCCTGAAGGCCCCAAAAATGTTTCTACGTTTTATCACTTTCACACCCCTCACTTGCCAATATTTGGTATTTTTCTGTGTAATGAACATTAAACACATGTTTTTTTGTTTTTTTCTCCGAGCAGTAAGACACTGGCTATTAGCTTTAAATAAATCACCACCATGGCACCCACAGTAATTTTACAAACATGCCTGCAGGAATCAGTGAAAACTGTGCTCTGTGCATTTGTACCTACTTGTCTTATAGGCCCTATGGGTGACATCATTAATGAGAAATATTTCTGTGTGTTACAGTACAAGAGAGGGGAAAACAATGCTCAGCAGGGGTGATAAACCACTCACCTCTACTTTATTAACCTCCGTTATGTTCTCCAAGTGGTGCCATAAAATAGGCTGTACAGGAATCATTAAACGATCTCAGCAGAGGGAGCTGCAGAACGTGAGGACCCCTGCTTCATTAACCTGCACATATCCTCCACCGAGCACGTTGAGATGTTGATGTTTCCGGTCGCACCATTAGCAAAGACCGTGTTCATAAACAGAATCAGACCAAGCCCCTGAAGGAAAATAAAGATGAACCCATCACACTTGAGAGGAGCAGCTGTGTACATTTACAGCTCTTCTCCCTGTGTTTGCCCCCCAGATTTGCCCCAAATGTAAACTCGCTCACTCCCGATTTACCGTTGAGCATCCTGCATCTGTCGCTGTGGGAAGCCTAAAACTAAATCAGAGCATGTGGAAGCTCTTGCTGCTAGGCAAATGCGAGCGTTGCTCCTGAATCATAAAGAAAGTCAGCAGTAAATTTGTTTTTAAGTTAGATTACACGCTTAGTACTTTGTTTGCTGAAGGTTGCTTGCGGCTTCTTTGGAAGAAGTTGCGTCTTGAAAGATGAATAAAGTTAATTTTCCATGCCCCCAAAGCGTTTCCCTTGTCTACTGATAAAGCAGCTGGTAGGAGAGCCTCAAGAGCAGTTTTACACTTCAGAAAAAGTTAACAGGCTTTGTTTGTTTAATATTGTTTATCGTGATTAACCATTAAAAACTTGGAAATGTGATTACTCAGGCACACTAACATACAGTTTCATTAACTTCAAAGAACACGATGCCTTATTTTTGCAGTAATAATTACGCATGTTTGTGCAATGTAAGAGCATAAGATTAATTTGAAGGTCTTGAAGTTTAAATGTAGGGACGGCACCTCTGATTAATGTACTGTACTAATGTGCTCCATTCTTTTGGCAATTGTGTTGATAATGTGCTGAATATTTACTGGTTCCACTTTTAAAAAGTTGAATTTGTGTGGATATTCTCTATCTTTAGGGCAATTTTGTAGGTTGAACAAATTAAATGCTCTTTGTTTTAGAGTGTTGTAGTGGATTTCTTTTGTATACATTTTTTTTATTTTAAACCTAAAAATGTGGTGCCTACTTAATGATTTGTTAAAAACATAAAATTAGCTTTTGATGTGACTGTAAAAAATGTGTTCATTTCTCTTGTAATCTTTTTATTTTACACATAACTGTCAGACCATTTGTTGCTGTCTAACAAAAAACAATACCTCAGTAAATTTAAAATTTAGGTTTTTAGTTTTAAATTGTATGATACAATAGTTTATATTTCTCTACTTCACATTCAAGTAATCAGTGGTTAGACCTTTCAGATTCAAATAGACACCCCCTTACATCTGCAAATGCCTGAAACTAAATGCTGCCTTCTCATGTTTATTTGTGGTCCTGGGAACACTGAGAGGAAAGATTTCTGATGACCTGATATCTAGGGTTATATCTACTGAAAATAACGGCATGCACCTGTTTTTGACAGGAAACCTTTAATTCTGGCAATGTGTTTAATGTGTTTTAGAACTGATTTAGTAGTTATGCAGCTGGTAATATTTAAGTCTGAGACTAAAAGTTATAGGTTGCTCTTTAGTTTTTACCACATTAAGAACCATGAGTTCTGTCTTGTCTGCATTAAGCAGGAAAAAATGATCCCCCTTTAACTCAATGATGTGTTTGACTGAACCAATTGAGAATGATGCAGGTAGCTACCAAGGTTTGGTACCAGGTAGGTACCTTGGTAGGTACCAAAGTAGCCACTTGTCGCAGAAAGCTTAAACTCATCTTACATGAATCATTTGGTGGGCGCATGAATTAACCTTCAATACATCAGTCGCTACAATGATTACCGTTGTTACAGCTTTAATTCAAGTAATTAAAATCAGTGATCTTTCACTGAAGGCATGAAGGTTTTTCCTGTATTACTTCCTGAAAGACCTGGCACATTTGGAGTTATACAGTACCAGAAAGTCCCACCTACTTTTCCAGTCTATATTTTAAACCAGGGGTCTATAATTATCCTCTAGAGCCACTGTCCTGCAGCTTCTACATACGTCCATACTCCCAACATCTGAATGGCTCTTTACTGGGCCTCTGCTGAGGAGGTAACTCAGCCATTTGATCATAACGTATTAGAGCAAAGATTTATTTTTAAACTTATTTTTAAGCTTCAGGACTGTGGCTGGAGTTGGAAACCTTTGAATTAGACTGAGGGAATCTCCTCCCTTGCTACTTCTCGTCGGTTGTAGTTGAGTCATTTATCAGCTGAGTAGTGAAGAATGGACCTTCTCATCTCCTAATGAGGCATTTTTCATAAGCAGGTTGATTGAATTGTCAAACCAACATGGCAAGTTGCTGGCCAAAATTATATAAAGTACCAGATAGCTGTTTACAATTTTGTTTTTTTTGAGCATTAATGATGTGACCTGGCAGAATCCCTGAATTGGTATGCTGATGACCTATCCACCCTGTCTGAAACAAGTTGGAGAAAAAACAACTGCATTGCTTGTTTTGCTGTTTAGGACTCTTGGTGAAAATTATCACAAGCCAAACAGATGACCATCCAAGAGGTTGTGTGGGTGTTTGGATGGCAATAGTTGTGGTAAACCTGTTATAAGCACCACCATAAGCACCACCAGGCTGGAGAAAGTCTAGCGGAGGCAGAAATAAAACTACAGACCATGAATCCAGGGAGGCGTTGGGAACATGAACGACAAAGATCTGTTGTAATCTGTTGTGACCATTATAAAGGTTAAACAGGAGAGATGGTTAAACATTGGGGATGTGGTTTAAATGTGACGTTTTCAGTGAAAAACTGTTGTTTTGCATCTTTTGGCACACAACAGCAGGGTATGTAACATGAAACACCAGAAAAGACACATTTTGAAGTTTTTGCATTTCCTCCTTGAAAGCTTGTGTTGGTGGTTTTGTGGTTATGTTGTTCCCCTCAGAGCCACTGTACTTGCTGCTTCAGGGCTGGAGTGACCTGTTGTAATTAAGAGGAGGGGAGAATCCTGCTCGCTTGTAGAAAGTCCTGAGGGAGAACATCGGGTCATTCGTTGTAAGCTGATGCTCAAAGACAACTGGGTTATGTAGCCTGATATATTGTGGCTGAGAGGAAAAGAGAGAGCATGAATAAATTGGAAACTGTTGCAAAGAGGATGGAGTAAAGGGTCCACTACAGCAATGTCAATTGTTTTACAAGAATCTGTTTGCTGGATTAGTACTGGTGCAAAGCTAATTTTATTTCCTGCAGTGTTGGTTTCTTTTAAGCTATTTCCAGGTATTCTCTCAAGCTGAAACTGTTCATGTTTTTGGTGCTGAAACTAAAGAATTGTCAAATTAACCTCCATTCAAGATTCTATGCAAACCTGTGATAGGAGTGCAGTCTAATTGTGTCTTGAAAATGCAATCTTCCTGTTGACCTTGTATTTAGTGCTTAAAGGGAAAAACGCTGCATTGTCACCTGAAGAGTGACATCACATTGAGTTCTGGCATGCAGAGTCAAGGTAATCAATAAGACTCCTGACATTTAATGCATGCATCAATCAGCTGCTAATGGGCAAATCAATTGGAAGTCAGAATGACATGCCACTTTATTATTTATGTATTTGTTTGATCAATTTGCTGAAGGATCTGGCAATGTATTGTGATGGCTTTGGGAAACTCTGGAGACCCTGTACTGTTGATCGATACTATAGGTTGGTGATGTGTTGGGGTGCGGTCTAACGAGGGTGAGTTTCATGATCTAAAGAGTGAAGACTAAACGGGGAGTTTAGATTGAAAGAAAGAAGCTCAACGCAGCTCTAGAGTCTTCTAGATTTGAGTAATTTGTCCTTATGTGAGGCTGATGAAACACTCATACAGTAGCATCTGCATGACAAGCTTTTTGCCAATCCCAGTGCTCAACAATCAGTGCTGCATGAAGGAGCTAAGCATGAAGCATTGATACAATCACTGCTATATCATCACATAAACATTCCCATGCTGTGTTCACTTGTTGACCAAATGAGGAATGGCTAATGGATCAGTTTCTATTCCAGCTCCCCTGAGTTTGGAAAACTGCAATTCTGCGTGTCCATTGCAGATGGTTGAATATTAATGCATTTTAATGAGATGCCCTGTGAACCTGCCCACATTTATTTATGACAGTTGCACTCAACCGGGCTGCAGTCCACGTAATGAGACGGCTGATTCGTGTTGACTGGGGGGCATTGTTAATTTGGCTGCCTGAGATGGAGAAATGTATGCTGAACAATTCAAATTGTTGGGTTCATCTCAAGAACTCACAGAGTGCAAGTGTTGCCTTAAACCAGACGCTGTTAGCTGTGTACATCTAACAGTACAGTTCCCCTGCAAAGCTTGCAAAATCAAATGGCTGCTTACAAACTGCCTGGAGTTTGGTATGTTTTTGCTTTTGAGTCGGTCAAAGTCAGCCCAAGGCATCTGCCAAAGTTCCACCTGCTGGGCTAAAAGTCTCAAAAACACCAAGAATTTGACAGGACAGCTTGAAAAATGTAAAACTTCATGTGATGAAGTGCAATGCATTCATGATTTATTTGTGTTCTATGAAATTTGCTATGAAATTTGAAAATGAAAAAAACAGGATTTGGTCATGGCCTGAATCTGATTGGCTGGTAGCTTCCACTTCCTAGAAAATCTAATATGTTCATAAAAAAAACTCTAAGCTAATTAAGCAGGTAAGATATTTAGTGCTGATGACCTTTCAACAGAACCCCGTTTAGAATCTGAATGACCTTTTTATGGGTTGGCAGCTCACTAGTTAACTTAAGAAGCTATGGTGAATACAGAATGCAGAAACAATCAGGCTTGGATGATTTAAAATAGACAATGTTGCCGTGCCGGATTGTTAACAATGAGCTTAACTGGAAGTTGTCCCTCAAACCGGATGATTCAGTTGTACAACCTCAGACTGAATCTGGAGCTAGTGGTTGCTTATGATAATGAAGAACATATATGCAGTAGAGGAAAGTGTTCTTTGACATGCACCCTGTTGTAAAGTTAAAACGGTGCAAAGACATGGCTTAAAAAGTCTGACATTGTCAAAGAAAATTTGTACTTTATGCAAAAGACTAACAGAGTACACTGCTGCTTTTATCACTCTTAGTACATTTTTATGTATTATAGCTCCTGGCTCAGTTCTTTCATTTTCCTTTCAGACTGCTGATGGGGTCAATTGCCCCCTTTTCATTCTACCTATGCCTAAGCATGTAATAGCATATCAGGTGTTCCTGCTACCAAAGGGACCCAGCTTCGAACAAAAACCATGCTGTTTTCATGTGGCCTCCCTTTTTTTTGCACCCGTTGGTTTTCCTACAAATCTCAGTATTTGAAAGGTACAGAAACTCTACTAGCATGTTCTCACATGCTGTTTTTTCTTATTTTTTTTATTTATTTTTTGTTTTTGAGGAAAATGTTGACATAGAACTGGCCACAAAGGTCTGGCATGTTTTTTACTTGGACACCAGCATGTCATCTATGATTTTATTGAAACACAGCTCATTCCCCGACATTATTTGCATCATGTAAAGCTCTCCCTGAAAGCAATAGTTGCCTAAACACAAGCTTTTGAACCCTGCACAGTTGTATATACACTCAGTAAATTAGAAACTAGCTGGAAAAAAGCAGCAAAAGCTTTAACTGCTTTTATTCAACTCTATTTTAGCTATTCTTAGGTTAATTCAGCTAATTCACTGTTTTTGAATTAGCTGGATTGAAGGTGACTTTGACTTAGATTTCCTTCTGTTTTGTCCATTTTATCCCCCTTTTCCTCCTTTGATGCTTAGTTTTTGTATGCCACTTGCTTTTTCTCTCAAAAATCTGCAAACTGCCTGGTTGATTAATGGTAATGCTTGTTGGGGGCCTCGGTGCGGGTGTTAAGTTCAGAGCTCGGTGTGGAGCAGGGATGCGCATCACGCATGAGCTGAATGTAAAGCTCACACCCTTGGATGCCCCACTTTCATAATGAGAGAAGTAAATAATGTGCATAAATCAGATGCCAACCTTTTCTGGAAGCTCCATTGTGCATGTGTGGTTTTTGTAAGCATTTTCCAATGTAAAGGCCAAGCTGCCAGCATGGGTTCAATCTAGAACTAGTTTTAGCTCTGTAAGCGCAAAAAATTTCACTAGTTCTGTTAAGCTAAAAAGTACATATAACTTTTATTTGTGTTTTAAACCAAGCAACAATATAGTACATTAAATATTGAATGCAAGATACAAATTAAAGCCCTAAAATTACCATTGTTCACTTAATTCCTCTTTCTAAGTCACCCCATCATAGTAATTAAAGGCCACAGTATTGATGTGTGGAAAATGTCTAGATCCAATATTTTATGAGTACTTTGGAATCAACATTGTAAGTCCACTACCGTGCATATCAGCTTTATTTTCAGTTTTGTTTTAGTTGAGTCCAGCTTCGTTATAAGTTATATGTTTTGTGAGGCTAAAGGTTACCTTTTTAATAAATTTAAACATCTATTAAAAGTCAACTCTGCATTTTTCTTATTGCCATTTGCTGCTTGCTTACCTTTGTTGCTCGAAAGGTTATAAGGGAGTTGCATCCAGTTATTACCAGAACCTCACAATGGACACCAAGCTTCTGCACTCCGATAACATGTAGGGATAGATGCCTTCAACCTCTGTGGTGTTTGGTGTAATAAAAGCTCAAAATGAGCGAAGAGGTGTGTTTAATTTCAAAGTTTTAGATACTTAAATATCATGCCAGCCAAGCCTGGCTCCCCTGAAGTTGTTAACGAACCCCAGAAGGAGGAACGAGTCTTCATGTCTGGACATGTACAACAACCTTATTGAATTTCCAGATTATCTAAAAATGTCTAATATATTGAATTTATTTTGTAAAATATATTTTTTTCACCAAAAAGGCAAGAAAGGTTGGGGAGGGGAGCTACACTGTAAATTACGCTGTACACATCAAGCCCTTAAGAAATGTAACATGTAATATGAATTAATGAATGAATGCTGCTGATAATAAGTTGAGAAATTACAGGGAATCTAAATATGTTTAAATTTTTCTTTTCGCATCATTGTTTTCTTTTAATAATAAGTCAGTGTCTTCATATATCTCCTGATGTTCTGGTCCTCTTGCTGGTGTTTTTTATCCACTTCATTGGAAGCAGACTGAAGTGATAGACGTTTTGACCCATTACTTTAATATACTTACTCTGTGGCCTTAGGCTTACAGAGAAAAACTATTATATGCCTTAATAAAAAAAAAAAAAAAAAACATACTTTGTGATACAATTTAAGCCAGATTTAATAAAGTTTGAGCAATCTGCTTATCAGCATCACCTTCTTTAGAGGTTTTGTGTTTAACCTTTATTGCCGACAGTTGTCAGGAAGTCATCAAGAAGCTTCAGTAGACAATTAGAAGGCTAAATGTTTAACTGGATATTGTATTATGAATTATTATTATTATTGAAATTAGATTGCTGAAACAGAAAAATCCCATAACTATTGAGTTTTTTGCATACTTACTTTTACGTAAGCATACAGCTAAACATCACCTCTACTTATTGCTTTTTTTTTTTTGTGGCACTAGTGGTCTTTATGTGCAGTAATCAGACAGGAGGTCAGGAATTGAACCCCAGACGACTGCGTCAAGGACTACTAGTCTCTTTATATGGGGCTCCCGCTCCACCTCTACACCACATGCCACTCCGCCTCCAGTCATTACTAAGTGACAGTTTGGCTTTTTAAATTCAGAGTAAAGTTGTCACTAGATATAGTAACCTTTCAGAGAAATTGACTAACATTTTTCTTCCAAAGAAAGAAAAAGGCATGAGTTGATGTCAGGAGAGTTTCTTTACTGTTGCTGCGAAAATCCGTTGTGACCCCAATACCTCCTTCACCATAGTGTGTAGTTCAGATTTAGCAGTTCTGCTACTGAATGTGAATGTTGGCCTGCAAGGATCATTCAGAAGATTATCCATTATTAGCAGTGTCAATATCAACAGAAATGAAGATGTGAGCAAATATTGATGCAGTGTAACTGATGGTACCATTGCTGTTTTATTAATATCAGTTTACACTTTGTTGAAAAAACATCCCTAAAGGCTTTAGTTCTAAGTTACAGATTGGAAAACATTGTTATTGAAAGATATTTTCATTTTAGATGTCCGTACTGTATGAAAATGAGCTAAAGCACAATCTTGTTTTGTTTGCAAATTTGGCAACACCTCCATGTTGCAGGCTGTACAGAACCACCAGTTTGCTTTAATCACATAAATGATGGATGTCAGATGGATGTCAGAGCCGATAAATGAGCACTTCTACATAACTTATTTGATGGGAGCATGAATGTAAATTTGTTTACTGTGCAATTATAGTTAGGTTGATTACAGCTGCCAGCATTGTTCTGAAAAACAGGAACTGCCTGACATGAGAATGTAATGGTTTCAGCAACTTCTCCTAAATCAATGCCTGATTAGTCTGAAAGTCAGCAAAATAAGACGGGATCATATTTAAAGGCTAATAAAGACCAAGGCATTTTTTTTCCTTTTTAGTTTTCATTTATACTGTATTTTATGCACCAGAAGTTTTAAAGTTTGTACTAGGATCCTGAAAGGGGGAACTTGTGGTCAACATATCAGCCCTTATTGTTTGTTTGTAACACTATTGAGCTACTGGAACAATTCAAAACGTATTAAACACTGAGTTGAATATTGTTGAAACCAGATATTTACATACTGTACAAAAAGATAAAACAGTTTTTCTCCCTGTTGACTTTAAATCTAACTAAACTTTCCTATTTTGTCAGTTAGAATCAGCAAAATTATTTCTATTTGCCAGAGTAATGAGAGACAAATTTTGTATTACCTTACTACCAAAGAGAACTGTGGTCCACCAAAGGTCTGCTTCATGCTTAAGTATAATTTCCAGATGTCTGAAGGGTTAACATTCACTGGTTCAAATAATTATTTGCAATTATAAACGATGATAAATGATAATGTCCAGCCATAATGTAGTTCAAGAAGCAGAGGGTTTCTTTGGATCAACCCGAAAAACAAAGGCAAAAAGCCTTGTCCAGATTCCGGCTACAACTGGTAAAGAGAATTATTATCCACAGTGAAACAAGTTCTGCACCAATGTGGGGTGAAAGGACACTCTAAGAGGAGGACAGCACTATTCCAAGAGAAACAAAAAAAAAAAAAACTAAATAAAAGAACACTGAAGTTTGGAAATTTGCCTGAGGAAATAGACCTTACTTTTCAGAGACGTGTCCTGAGGTCTGATGAAACTAAATTGGATGCATATGAACATAATGATCATCTTTACATTTGGAGGGCAAAGGGGGAAGCTTGCAACCCTGAGAAAACCATCCCAACTGTGAAGTACAGAGGTAGTAGTATCTATATGTAGGTGTATTTTTGCTGAAGTAGAGAATGATACACGTCACAAAATACATGACCTTATGAGGAACTATTACATAGAAATTTGGAAGTGACACCTCAAGACATCAGCCAGAAAGTTAGAGCTTTGAAACAAATGGGTGATCCAAATTTACAATGACCTTCAGCATACTGCTAAATTAGTTACAGTCACTCCAGGACAAGAAAGTTTTGGAGTGCCCATCAAAAAGCCCTGTTGTCTAAAAGAAAATCACTTATTCTTCTAGCAATTAGCAAAAGGAAAATGATCCTAACTTATCTAAAACAGCAACAGTTTGGTCTGATTTTATGGCAAATGATGAATAGGTATGTATCTTTTTCTAGAATGTATGTAAACATCTGGTTTTACCGGTAAATCTTGTAGATAATTATCGTAAGTCTTAAGTGATTTAATGCATTAGGGATTAATTACATAAGGGATTGATTAATGACACTACCGGTCAAACGTTTTAGAATGCCCTTCTTATTTAATGGTTATGTTCATGTTTATGACTATAACTATGTACATTTTCCATAAATTCTCACTGAAGGCATCAAAACTGTGAATGAACACATATGCAATTATGTAGCAAACAAAAAACTGTAAAATAACTTTTAATATGTTATATTTTACATTCCTTAAAGTAGCTGCCCTTTGCTGTAATGACTGATAAATTAACTTTTGGCCATCTCTCAATGAACCTCTGGAAAGTTCTTTCAAGGCTCTTTGGAAAACTATTTCAGGTGACCACCTCATGAAGCTCATGGAGAGAATGCTAGGAGAGCAAAGCAGGAATCAGAGCAAAGGGGGACTATTTTGAAGAATCTAAATTATAAAAAAAGTTCAGACTTATTTCGCACTTTTTGTTAACTACATAATTCCATTCCATAAAATTTAAATAATCATGAAAATAAAGAGATCTATTAAGTGAGAAAGTGAGAAACCTTTGACCGGTAGTGTACCTAGACAGCATAGTGTTCTTCTCAAAAGGTTCTTAATTACATTGTTTTATTACAATGATCAGGCAGGTTGGGAGATGGCTGAAAGTTGTGTAAAGACAAAGGCTTTATAAGAATTGTGTAACACACAACTCTGTGTTGTCATACCTGTCCTTACTAAGCCAGACTCACCATTGAGTTAAACCAAACCAGTCATTGTGACTTCCTTAGAGAGCATGAAACCTTGGAGGTAAAGTCGAAAGGGAAAAATACTCCAAACATTCAACCCAGAGTTAAAAAGCCATTAATAGATGCGACGGGGTCGCCGCACACAAGGAGCTTGGCAGCCTTAAAGGAGCAGCCTGAGTGCTCTCGGGCCACATCCCCAGCTCCCTTTATGATCTGTAATGGGATTGTTGGAGAGCGCCAGCAGGATCCTCATCACAGGACAAAACCCACTTAATGGGATATGATTCGCCATGAAAGGGCAAAGAGGAGCAGTTTCTCGCTGAACCCACTTATCCTTTGAAACCTCCACACCCACTCATACCCACCCCCTCCTCTGACCCATCCAGTTGACAGCTGGAGTGTGAATTATGCCCTGATTGTCCTGCTCCTGTGCCATGGATGGGTTTGCGAGAGTGCATGTTTGGCGTGCGAACAGACAGAGACGTAAAGGCAGAGAATCAGTGCCATGAGAGATGCCGTTTGTGTCTTATTGCAGCCACAGCTCACTCGGTGGGCTGGATTGGCTCAAGGGATGGCACTGCAACACGCTCAGCTGCTGAAATATATGGAAATGAATACGGAGCAGACTCTTCGCTGTTCTGAGCACACCGATGCCTCGAGACGGCTTATCTGAGACAGAGTACAGAGACGTGGAAAAGCTTGAAGTTTCATTTTATGCCTTTCCTCTGCTGCTGTTTGTGTTTGGTTTTGTTTGTGGAGTAATAAATCATTTTAGTATGACTGTCAGAGCTTCTCTTCTTTCATCCATTTAGGTCAAAAAGAGAAGTTGAAGAGGGCTCTTTTTTTTTATACTTGGTGGACAACGTTCACAAAAAAATTGACCATGATAACATTTTATTACAAATTCTGACACTGTAAACTCATGAAAAATATTGATTTTATGTAATTTTCAAGCTGCACAAAAAATAGTGGTTGTAAATGTTTTTGGGCTATATGGTCAGGATGTTTTACCTTCTCAATAAATTATAATATCATTGAAAAGTTAATTTACTTTAGTAATTTTATGCAAGGGTTTAATTTGCTTCAGCAAGCTTTACAGTCCAAAGAGAAACTTCTGCTTTTGCCCCTTCCAAAGAAAATTGGAGAAAATTTGTGGAGTTAAAAGTCTTAAAAATATTCATGAATAGTGAGGACTGAATTTAATAATGGGATTAATAAAAATAAATCGGGACAAAAATACATAGGAAGATAATATTTCAATTGCAGCCTTTAAAAGAGCAACCATTTCAAATAACTGTCTAAGGCAAGCATTTTAAATTTGCTAAAATAAATTGTAAATTAATCATAATAATGAACATAAATATAAAACATGTTTTTTGAATTTTGTTTTGCTAAAACTAGTATGCAAATGTTTAAAATTCTGAGAATTGTAAACATGTCAAATTCCCTGGGCGTGTTGCAGTGATGCAAAGCCCATTCAACATTTTAAGGAGAGATTCAGAAGGTGTGGTCTGCACCTTGAGTCAGAGCTACAAGAGGCACCACACACCATCCATATCCCATGTTCTGGATATATCCATGTAATGAGTTACAACTATCATATTCCTTGTATTAAGCCATTCCTAAAACACAGGCGTCTTACCTGAGCTAAGAAGGTCTTCTTTTCAGAAGAAAGGTATTTAACATTTTATTTAAAACTCAATGTCCAGAGGTCTGGAGGAAGAGGGGAGAGGCAGACAATCAACATTACCTTCTGAGAAACTGAATTGTTGTTTTTCTTTTTAAGCCGTTTTCATCAGAATTAACGGAGACACATGAAATATATCACACTGTGTTTAGTGAATCTATGTTAAAAGTATTTAATGTTTTGAAGTGAATTACAAAATAAATGTAATTATATTCTGATTTAGGGCTGCATGGTGGCGCAATTGGTAGCACTGTTTCCTGTTTCCAGCAAGAAGGTCCTGGGTTCAACTCCCGGCCAGGGGTCTTTCTGCATGGAGTTTGCATGTTCTCCCTGTGTATGCATGCGGTTCTCACCAGGTTCTCCGGCTTTCTCCCACAGTCCAAAAATATGACTATTAGGTTAAATGGTTTCTCTAAATTGCCCTTAGGTGTGAATGAGTGTGTGCATGGTTGTTGGTCCTGTATGTCTCTGTGTTGCCCTGTGATGGATTGGCGACCTGTCCAGGGTGTACCCCGCCTGTCGCTCGTGGACTGCTGGAGATAGGAACCAGCTCCCCCTGTACCCACTATGGAAATTAGCGGTACAGAAGATGAATTAATATTCTAATTCATTGAGATTAACATGTATATACATTTTAGCTATATATATTAAAGAACTTACAGCAACTCTCTTAAAGGCCTTAATTCTGATATGGGGTTCAATCAGAAAAGCTTCACATTGATATCAATCACAGAACTGTGAATAAAATGTTCCATCCCTCAAGCTGATGCAATTTCTGGAGATCTCAATGAAATGTCTGGATCATTCTTCATAATAACGAGGGAATACCACAACACTTCACTCAATCCTGAGTAGTATGGAGTGACGTGCTCCTTAGGGACTGTTTGTATTGCTTTGCACTGGTGTGTAAAGGCAAGTTTAGTCACAAACTACGCTCATCTGTCAAAATATGTCATACCCAATGTCAGTACTGAGACCTCACAGGGAGCACACAGAGTACAAAAGAAAACAATTTGTCAGTTTTTAAGCATTAAGCAAATTAAATTATTATTATTATTCATACTGATGTTTGGTCCTGAAATACTGCATCTTGAAGTAATGAATTGTATTCTGTGTTTTATCCCTCCATCCATTCCTCATTTAACAGTTCATCATCTTGCTGTCAACAGTGCAGGGTCACAGTAGAAACCCACTACATGGAAAGTGTGCAGTTTATAGCTTATAGAGTTATTCATTTAGTTTATTTCCATCTATCTTTATTCATTTTCATAATATTTATTTTCATATTTATTCATTCAGCCATTATTTCTATTATTTTAGTCATTAAGCCATTCATTTGGTAATTTCAACCAAAAATCCCAAAACCTTTTCCCTAAATCGGGGTTGATGATGTGATGATATGGATCGTGAGGGGATTATAACTTGTTGAAGCTCTGTCAAAGCAGTTTTCCTTAATCTCTTTTTAAACTACATTTTAAAACGAGGGTATGCCTGACCGGAGTGTTTGTTTTCTTGTTTTCCTTTTAAATTACAGTAGTTTTTTTTTAGATTAACTACATTGTGATAGACTGAATGTACTTTAGTTCTTAAGCCTATCTTGTTAAATACCAGTTGTGCTTAACAGTTCCTCAGAGTCCTTCCGCCTTAAATGCTCTGTTTAAATGTTTTTTCTTTAAGGTAAATGATTTTGTTTAGGAAACATTTTCCCATAAATGTACTCCTGGCAACATCCTGTTTTTCCTTGCTGTCCACTGAACCCCTTACTGCTGCATCAAACAACCATTTATATGGGGCCTGGTCCTGTTGGGTTTTTTCCATTTATAAGAGAGTGGTTCACTGTTGCTACATGGTGGCTTAAGAGGACAGATACAACTGGCTTTACCAATTGGTATCTCCTGATCAACTGAATTTGACTTTATTTGTATTAGAATTGAATTGAATTGGACTATCTGAATGGTTTTGAATCTAAATATATGACTGGATTGTGGTGTAATAATCTGAGTAGAATTTGGAGCACACCAGCTCCCGAGGACTTTTAATTGCCCAACCCTTGTCCAAAGCGTTTAGGAAGCAGTTGCTGAAACATAGCTCACAAATTCTAGAATGAAAGGACAGCAGTTGCCTTGTAAAGCAAACAGCTGGTGGCTAGGAAAGGTTTATTCCTGGTTCCAGTTAGGCTATACAGAATAATGCAGAATTACCTCCTATAAAATTACAGGTCTGTATTTTTATCAGTTAGTGGTTAGCAAATGTAGGTATAAAGATAATCAATTAGCAAAAAGTTGCATTTGTTTGATTCATGCCCATTTTGTAAACGTTATAAAGATGGAGCCATTATGTGGCTGGAAAAGTCTAAATCTGTCCAATGAAATTTGTGTCTTACACAGCAATGAAAGACAAACCGGCCATTCTTCTCTACAGACTAATAGACTACAGCACCGCTTTTATCATTCCACACATCTTTTCTTTCCATATTATAGCTTTTCAGTAGTTTTCTCTTGGCCATTCAGACCGTTTACAGGCTCAGTTATTTCAGTCACTTGCTCCCTTTGCATCATGCATATAACTATGTACCAGGTGTCCCTGCTACCAGTGGAATGTTTGTTTGAAAAAAAGCTTTGCTGTTTTCGTGTGGCCTTCCTTTTTGCACAAGTTGTTCTTCCTTGAAACCTGAAAGCTGCCATACATCTGTTATTCATAAGCACTTTATCTGATTATATATTCTAAATATGATTGACTGAACAGACATGTCCAGGGTAACTAAAAATAAGTTCCCCTCTCATAGAAACTTTACAGCCTTTTGGGCTATAGGACATTTCCTCTATAATTGGACATTGGCTATTTGTGTGCTGATGGGTTGGAGTTGGTGGGTCTAAAATGACTTTCAAAAGTATTGCTACAACCACAAGCTTCTATGTATGTTATTTGGATTTTATGTGACAGACTAAGACAAGGTAGTGCAAAACTGTAGTGCAAATAAAAGGAGTGTGGTGTGGATTTCTATTCAGTCCCCCACGAGTCTTTACTTTGTAGAACTACCTCACGCTGCAGTTACAGGTGCAAGTGTTTTGGGGTCTGTCTCTACCAGCTCTGCACATGTCTTCTTTTTCCATGGGCTCTACTTTTGCAACTGTTTCCATTACTGGCTTTGTCTGCCCCGTATTGGCTTTTTTTGGTACCTGCTCGCTGGCAGGTCCCGTTGGGAATAAGCAGGGCTCGAATGTGACACAAACAGATTGGTGTTCACTGATTGGCCACTGATTAGTTTCAGTGGCAGCTCGATTGGGAGATGAGAAATGAGAAGGTGCTTACCAAGGTAGCGGAGAAAATTAAAAACATTAGAGACCACAGCTGCTGGAATGGGTGAAACAGAAAGCCGTGGCAGTGGTACAAAATCATGCACACATTTACGGTGAGTGTTTATTTGACTTTAAACAGCACACAAAGCTGACACTGGAGGTGGGGCTTTAATGGAAACACAACAGGTTTCATGCAGAGTAGAGCAAGGTTGAGCTGTGCCGTGCTGGAACCATAAATGGATAAGAGTCACCAGAGACTTACGTTTTGCCTATTCTTCTTAGTCCAATAGCTGAAATTAAGTCAAATTGATTAGTGAGCATCTGCAAATATCCATTTTTAAGTCTGCCCACAGATGCTCGGTTCACTACTTTGGTCTCTAGATAAGATATACATCCCAAACGGTATTCGGGAAAAATATTATTCTCATATGAATTGTGATTAAGTTAAATTCTAAGTGATGCTTGCAAGTTCACAAAATGTTTACTGTGGTTAGAATTGTTAGTTCTGCTGTTGTAAAGCAGTGTTTTTGAGGCAGTGGTTGTTTATTATTATCAAAAAAGGTTCTGGTGAATGTTTACATACATTTCTGTTATTAACACAATACGTACAACACAACATTGTTATCATAATCTTAGGTATATGTTGCCCAGCACTAATTCTGCCAGCATGACGCTGCCACCACCATGTTTCAACATGAAGATGGTGAAACATGGTGTTTCACGATCTGGTATTGTCATGTGTGTGTGTGTGTGTGTGTGTGTGTGTGTGTGTATGTGTGTGTGTGTGTGTGTGTGTGTGTGTGTGTAGGCATGTATTAAACACACATGCCTATGTTTGTTTAATACACATAGGCATGTTGGCCAAAAAGTTCAATTTTGGCCTCATCTCACCAGAGCACCTTCGGTCACAGGTTGTAAAGCTTCTGAAAACCATGTATAATATTCCTTTCACTTCAGTCTTCAGTCTAAAAACTATTGCATTGTATTACATGTTAATTGTGGTGCTTTTCCAGTCATTTATGAATGCACATCCATCATTACTGCAGTGCTTTAAAACAAAACTAAAAGTGATCTTGCTAAAACAGGAGCAACTACATCTGCAGTGCAACATGAGAGAAAACCAAAAATCAACTCTTCAGGTTTTTTTTGGTTGATGCCAGCTGGATGACACCTTTCTGACCTTACTATGTTTATACTGAGTCCATGAAATAAAGCCACAGTGCTTGCCTCAGCACCCTAAAATCAACACATTTCACCTCTACCAGCAAACACACACACACAGTATGTATTATTTCTAAACCCTGACCTTGGTGTTATTCCTGTGGTGTAAAGTAGCTCCAAAAATGTGGAGTTGCACAAAACAAGTATTGCTTCCCTGACTATGGCCAGGGGAATGGTTTACACTCTGGGCAGTGGAGCCGTCAATTGTGCTGCAGAGGTTTGCTCATCACAATCATGAAGGTTTTGTTGACCTGTGAATATATTGAGGATAAGAGCCCTCTTCTCTTTAGGAGGGATTTACCATGCTGCAAGCAGTCACTATGGCTGGACAGGGTTGAAGCTCTGCAGGGAGGCTCAGTAGCTTGGTGCTATAGTAAATCATATGCTAAAGAAGCAGAAGCTTGTGAATCCAGGATGCCACTTCTTTTTCCCTTCCTTGTGTACATTTCTAAATTAGACTCAGCTAGCAGTAATTAGCCAGATGTGGAGACATGAAGCATGATCTTTATTTTATTTCCAGTTAGATAACACATTGTTGAAGCACCAGAAAATGGGGGTTTGGCATTTAACCATTCTGGATGCACTGTCATTATTTTTTTCAATTTAAATTAGATTATTTTTTCAAAGTTTTGGTCAAATTCAGTGCAATGTAGATAAAGCACAGTCAGTTCGTGTATTTTAGCGAATATTTTAATTCTAATTTTTTTAGGTTAAAGTCTTTTATATAAACAGAGCTGTCTGAGTATTTACAATACATGAGCTATTTGCTCATGTATTGTAAATATACCGATTTACATGCATGGGATAGAAAAAAACCGAGAACCATCAGGACTGAAATTACAGCCAATTATTTCACTTGGTTAAAAAAATATTTCTGAATTTTTAAACAGCATTTCTTAAAGTTTTAAGGTACACAGTTAGAGCAATAACTCTCTCTCTCTCTCTCTGTCTATATATATATATATATATATATATATATATATATATATATATGTTTATTTATTTATTTATTTTTTGCATATACAGTATATATTTTTGAATGTGTTTGATGACATCATAAGACGCACAAGAATCGACTTCAGCTGGTGTTGGTAAACTCAAAGGCAGATGAGTAACCTTTCTCAGATTTTGATGTAGATCTGAAGCATTCAAGTTTAATTTGAGTTTCAAAGGATTCAACCCAGCTGTTTGGGCCTTAAGTGATGTCAGCAGAAGCACATGTGTCAAAACGTGTTATTGGGAGGGAAGATTTGTCTTAATTAAACAGCAATTTGCAAACAAATATCAAAACACGTGACATGACATATTTGTCTTTAGACAAACTGTCTGAAGCAAGTGAATGGGCATGAAGATTCGTGAGTTGTCCAACAGGTAACAAGCACTTTAAGGAGCATGCTCTTAAACCTTTTGTTCTCATCTGATGTTCACTGCTTCACGCTTCCACAGGGCATAGCCGCTGACTGACGAGTATGAGACGGGACCTTATCTGTCACCATCCAGGCTTTTCTATATAAAAAAGCTTGGCTACTGTGATATGATCAGAGAGATGGAAGAAAGGCAGCTCTTCTGAGACTGGCTTATTAAAGGAAGGTTATAGACTGTATTTCTTGTTGGTTTCTTTGTCCCTTACACTTGTACAAATCAAGCTCTAACTACTCACAGTGGAATAAAATGGGTTAAAGATTTTTTTTTTTTACAGAGATAGTGGTATAATTCTTCCAAATGTTCTTCTTTTCTGGGTGCACATACAGCACCGTGGGGGGTAGTAAAATGACATGAGTGGCTGGCTCCATCTTCTCCCAGCAATGACAAGTTGCATAACAGATGAAGCATTGATGATTCAGCCTTGGGACTGATGCTGCAGCTTTATGTAGTGCGACTGCCTCAGACATGATCCAAGGACAGCCGTCCTCCAAGAGATGACCTGTTGGACTTGATGACCTGAAGGGACAAAAGGTTGGCAGACCTTTTTTGCTAAAGCATTATGTGTGGGTGAATTGCTTTGTAAAGCTAGGTATATTATTGCACTTAAAAGTAAAGAAACATAAATGCAATAGAATTCAGAAATGTCCCATACCTAGATGTCCCAACTTGAAGCCGTAAGGTTGTCTAAATGGGAAGAACGCTTTCCGAAAGGATCATGTTTTCCTGAGAAAGCTCTTAAAGATGGTGGTTTAGGAAAGCAGTCTCATTTATTTTGTTCATCTTTAATATATTTTTTCATGTGTTTGGAGCATATTTACAACAAAAAATGTTTTAAAGAATGTTTCAAAATATACCCACATAAATGAATGAAAATGGAAATTTTGGCCTGGTCATTCTTTGTATTTGTGCCCCAGAGCAGCCTGACGTCTATCGACGGTGCTAGATAATGTAAGATTTTCAGTTGCACACAGAATCTGATCGCTTTTTGAAGTGAGGAACTTAAAACGAAGTTTAGCTTTTTTCCTTTTAGTCACCCATCCTCATTTAACCATCCAATATTAACACGCTGTACTGGAACAAACATGGACCAGCTGATGAATGTCTTCTCTGTAGCAGCAAGAAACGTCTGGCATCTTCGAGGCCATGTTTTTATTTCAGACAGCAGATTGAGGGTCTGGAAGTAATACGCAAGCATGGAGAAATGAGTTCACCTTTGCATATTGCTGCGTGACTCATGCAGTTTTAAGGTACTGTACAGAAATACTCCTGTTGGCTCATTAAAGCTAGTAAACATAATTCAACAAACATTTTAATATATATGCTGATTTTCTTTTCTGTGTAAAAAAAGTAGGAATCCTTGGATGTTTATATGCAAGATGCATATGGTTGCACTTGATTTTATTTAAGGGTATCGGAGTTAATGGAGCTGAAATTTGACAACAGAAAGGTGGCGAGAGTGCTTTGGTGCCTGGGGAAATAATGCCTGCTTATTGCTTACTGCTCTGTCAACAGTAATTTTTTAGGGGTAGGCAAAAATACTCCTTTAGGATAAAATGCACAAACTATCTTCTTTTATGTTTATATTTTTTAACTCTTCATATTTATTAGCAATGTGTAGTGCAACATTTATTTCCCCTTAAGCATTCCTAAAATACTTTTCAATACAAATTGATTTGAAGGAGTTTGAATGTTAAAAAAACTGTATTTTTCACTCAACTTCTACGTGTAAAGACTCTATTGCAATATTTGGAGGTCTAGTTTATGTCAGCTTTTACTTTCATGCTGTGTGTAGAAACGACCAGATGCAAAGTGAATTAATCAGCAAACACTCCACCAGCTCATGCATCAGAAGGCATTCTGATGCATGACTGCAGTTCTCATTGCACACCAGAGGATGTTTTTATAGAATCCAGTAAAACAAAATGCTGGTTAAATGTCGGCAAGGTTAAGTATCCTTAAAACTCTTTCTGAATTACCACTCTCTTGTGAATTGAGATAAACTTTTTTTTGTTTTGTTTTTAAGAAAAATATATGTTTTGCACACCTGCAGTTCAGTTTGTGATTCTCCTGATTTGACCTTGGATAAAAATACCACAGTTTCATGCTGTTTACACAAAAATTTAATTTCCTGACAGAAAAGCAATTATTTCTTAAGCTGCAAAAACAATAAAACATTGATCATGATGGTTATGTTAATATTATTTATAACCTTTTATGTCATTTGGATGAAGACACAAGCATAGATATAAAATAAATACCAGCTGAGTTTAGTAGACGTTTTAAAGTACCTGTAACCAGGGGTGAAAGTAGTTTTAAATTCTTGCTGGTACTTAGGGGCGACCCCCTCGAGATCTCTCTCTCAGCAAAGTCCAAACTCAAACTAATTAAAATGTGTCAATATTTTACTTTACTGTAGGGTGTCTGTATAAGGCAGACATTAGAATCACTTGACAATGTAGAATATATATATATTTCAATTGTTAAAGAACTGCCATGTATGAAACAATGATAAACCATTTTCTAATGCATAAGTTTTCATCTTCCGTTTCCGTCTTTTCTTTTGAACAAAGAAGTCATTGTTCTCTACATTGTGGTCAAGTTTTGATTTCATATAAATAAAAAATTTGACAATTCGGTTGTTTTCACGGTTTTAATTTAAAAGTCTGTAGATGGTAAGTGATTTATTGTTCGTCCTGTCCTAATGCAAGCAGCGTTTTTTTTATGTCTGTGCATCACCTGTGTAAAATTTCCCAGTCCATTAAATCGAACACACAGATCTCCTTGGCAACCGCTCTGTTTTTGAGGTAAGCGCGCATGCGCTCTCGTGTAGTGTATGTGAAATCTCTGGTTTAAGCGGTGTTTTCAAGCTGTACTGTGTTGTTGTAATTCAGTAAAATAACATGAAACACAACTAGTTTCTCTCCATTTGCTTTTAACTGGGGTATTTAGCAGCGAGCAGACAGACATTAAACGTAGCGGTGCTCCTTTTAAAGGCTGGCCGTTCACAAAAACCTTGAGATCTGAGGGTAAAGAAGCAAAACAGGAGCATTGAGGCTCCAGCATTGCAGAACAGTTCAGAAACAATTTGGAATGAGGGGAAAAAAGATATATTTATAAACAGATTAAGTCGTGTTTTAGACTGCCTATTGGTGGCGGATCTGATCTTCTTTGTGAGCTCGTAAATTTTTGCAGCTGTAACTGGTTCTGGGTGACGGCTTCATAGCAGACTTGTTCTTCCCTTTTCCCGGTACTGCGTACTGGCGCAGAATCTTTTAGTGGTACGCAGTAACGGACCGTACAGGCTCACTTTCACCCCTGCCTGTAGCACAGAATATTGTAGCTTTATATCGTTCTTCTCTTTATAGAGAAACACCAGCTTAAAAAAATCTGGCTGAAAGAACCCCTGTCTGATCACTATCATATTGTTCAAATCATGAATTTTTTTAGGAAAACTTTGGCACATACTAGCCTTATGGAGTTACATTCACACGAATTCAGTTTCATACTTTACCAGGAAAAGGAAGAAGTCTTGTGTGTTCCTTGTCTAGAGATGCTGTCAACCTCCCTCAGAGATAACAGACCTGGGTACACAAAAGTTTTAAAATGTTCCGGTTTCCAGTTGCTTAAAATTACTGCCATAGCGCTGCTGTGGCATAAAATCTTTTTAATGAGATGCCAGAGAAAGTGCTGGAGGCAGTCGAGCTTTCTCCAGCTGTACTGAGCAAAGAGCAGGGGTCTGCAACCTGTGGCTTTTTTGTCCGTCTGGGATTTTAAACTTTGGCCAAAAATGAAGAAATGAACAGTGTTAAGGTTTAAAAAACAGGATAATTTCAGTTTTCCTGTGTGTTTTAATCCAATATATCTGCATATAATTTCCACAAAAGACTGCCACTAAATGTACAGAGAATACATTTTCTTCATCACAAGTTTGGCTTTTAAAAAAATAATAATAAATGAATATTAATGAAAAGTATTCTATTGTTTTGATGCTTTTGCTTGATCTAAAACAATAGACAGAAATGGAGGTGTGGCTCTTTAACTACAAAACAAATTTTATATAGTAAGCGCTTAAAAAATCTTTTACAAGTTATCTGTAAAAAAATTTTATTAATTAGGGCAAGAATGACTCTTTAGACTGTAGAGATAGCTGATTCCTTCCGTAGAGTAACAGAGCGCTGCCCCTCCTCTTGCTTGAAGAAGACTACTGTACCTGTCCCGTGCAGTTTACTTGTTCTGCTAAATAAAGGCATAATATTATATGTAATTAGCATAAAACTGTTACTAAATTAAGTGGGTTTTTATTCTAGCTTTGTGCTTAAGTCTTTTTTTTATCTATTAACCCTAACCCTTATGTTTTTTTTATTTTTTATTATGTCTTTGTTTTTTCAGTATTATGATAAATTGTTGCGAGTTTGTTCATTTTCTACAGTTTTGAATTGTTGTTTTTTAGTGCCACAATACTGTTGATTTCACTCCAGGCCACTGAATCATGAGAATCTCATCATTCAGTGTTAGCTTACATAGGTGAACCCAGTCTGGTCAACTGAGCTGCTGCAGCTTCTTACTTTACTTTACTTTACTTTACTTTGCAAAGCTAATCACGTTTTGTCTCCAGCATTTTGTTCTACGTAACACAAACATTTAATTTTCTTCTCTAAAAACTTATTTGCTTAAGCAAATAAGAAGATTTTGCCTTAGCCAAATATGCATCACTGTTATTTTAATTATCTAACCAAGTCAGTACAAACTTTGAGAAGGGTTGCAGCTCATCTGTGACTGATTCCTCTTGCCTCCTCCTCCTCCCTTTGTTTTTCTAAATCCTTCAGTGCATTCATATTTCACTGCTGCTTGTTGGCACACTAGACAAACCTTTTTGTCACATTTTTCAATGACTGGGCAAAACAATGTGTGGCTATCACTAAATTAAAATGAAATGCGATATTGGCTATAGCAATTTCTAATTTTTGCTCCTCTGCTCACACGATATTAATCTTCTCATGGATTTGTTACAATAGTTCAGGCTATCTATTTACAGTGATTTATGCTGCAAACACTATTGTATCTTTATAGTAAACAAGTGTAATTTGAATAGCTCCGTGCCATCACTAATGGCGAACCCCATCAGGGGCTGAGCCAAACATGACAATGATAAATTCTGGCACGCGCGTTGAATTAATGGACACCTCGTTTGGGTTCGAATCTCCAACCTAATGGAGATTTTCCATCCTTTTTGACATTAATATAATGTGGAGCGTGCAACAAAATTTTCTCTGCATCTCTGCCAAGTTCAAAAGCATATACGGTAAATGGCTTGTAATGACCAGAACTGTGACAGCTAAGATGGAGGAAGCTGGAGCAAAGAAGGATGACCCGACTCGTAAAACTAAATATGGATGGGTAATTTAATGATTAAAAAGGAGTCATATCACTCATTTAATGAAGGAGTTGGGAGTGAGATGGCAAACCCTTCTCCTCCTCTATTCTAGTGAAGATAAGCATTGACCAGTGGTGACTCTGAGCCATTTGTCTTCTACTCGGTTGCTGCTTTCACATCGAATGGGATTCAATGAATGCCAACTGGCTGTTGGCGCGGCAAAAGGAGGAAAAAAACACACAAACAAATGAAAAGGAGCAACCAGAGTAATAGATCCAAGTAGAAGAAAAACAAGATCCAGCTCTTACTCTGATTAAACATCACGGCAGTCAGTGGGTAGAAATCTATCAGGGATGGATGGTATTGGCTCTCACTTTAAAAAGACGAAATCCAGTGTGGTGAGCTTTCGCTCTTCTGACCCGCATCTCGACATGTTGTGCGAGCTTAGCAAAAGAAAAGACAACTGATTCTCAGAAATTAACAGAACTTCTGTTCTTCACCAAAGAGGAGTGGCTGTGAAAGTCCCTGCCCACGAATGGCTCAAGGCAGGAAACAGAGTACAATACAAGTACTCTGACTAATGACCATGCTTGATGAAGAATTATAAATACGACCATGAAGAATTATAAATACGACCCAAGAATGCATTTTCTGAAGACCCTGCGATTATAGAATTATATCTGAAGTGTACTCAATGATCACACACAAACAGAACCTTGTTGAAAGAAATGAAAGGGCATTTTTATGAACTACACTGGATTTGTAGGAGTGTGGATCAGAGCATTTCTCATCAGAACATTTATTGATGTGTTTGCATTGTTTTATTAGATCTGTTGATGTAGTAATGCAAAGCTTATTATGGAGCTAAAATGTAGGACCTGCTTAGTTGTGAATTACAAGTATGCATGGAGTCTTAGTGGGTTATTCTGTGTAAAGTGAACCACTGGAAACTGGGAATCCAATCTATTTAACCAATTCTAACCCACTGCTGCATTGCTTTTATACACCTTGAACTTTATCACAATGTTTCTTCCAGTATTGCCTTGTGTTCACATCATTTATATTAGTCAATTCAATAAATCTGAATATTGAGAAGTTCATTTATTTCAGTAACTCAATTCACCAAGTAAAACACATTATACAGATTAATTACACACAGTGTGAGGTGTTCAAGCCTTTGTCTGTTAATTATGATGATTTACCTCTTACAGCTAATGAAAACGTGACATTTAAGCTTAGAATATTACATTTGACCAATCAAACAAAAATGTTCAATAAAGAAATGTGAGCTTTATAAAAAGTATGTGTAATGCCTGCTTAAAGGTTATTGTTTTCAGAAGGTACTTTTAATCTGACAAAAAAAGCCTCATGGGAACACGTATTATAATTTACTGAAGATGACTCCATGCTGAATAGCAACTCCGCAGCATGACTTTGCCCCCACTTTATTTCCCTGTCAGGTTGGTGTTTTTAGATTTTAGCAGTGTTTTTTTTCTACTACACTTTGTGTTTTGCATGTAGGCCAGAAAGTATTATTTTAGTTGTATCTGACCTTTCCACATGTTTACTGTATCTCTTGGCTTGTGGGAGAGTGTAAACAGGACTTCTCACGGGTTTCTTTGAAGACTGTAATTCTTCTTGCCACTACTCCACAAAGGCCCGATTTGTGGAGTGTAAAACTAATGTAGTGAAACATGATTCTCCCCCCTGAGCTGTGAAACTCTGCTGCTCCTCTAGAGTTACCATGTGCCTCTTGTCTGCTTCTCTGATAAAATGTATCTCTGTATGATCTGTCAGTTCAGGTGGGTGGCATTGTCTTGGTATTTTTGCAGTTATGATTTACTATGTTTATTTTCAGGGGGTGGATTGAACAGGGCAGCACATATTTAAAGCTTGCTATATTGCTTTATATCCTAACCCTGCTTTAACCTTTTAAGCCCAAAGGGGTTTTGTGAAATTTGAGCTCAAAATAACATGCACAAATCTAACTGAATTTTTCTGAGAATTGACTTACTCTATCTAAACAATCATTATGTTAATAATTATGTTTTTCAAATGGGAATAATGATTCTGGCCTTCCTTTGCTGCTGGTTGAGTAAAAATAGGTGGATTGTGACAAAAAATATTTTTTGGAATCTGTTTCAGTTCCAGTTTATTTATTTAGCACCAATTCACAACACGTCATCTCAAGTCACTTCACAAAGTCAGGTACATACATTTCAATTAATCCTAACCATTGAACAGTGCAGTCAGATTCAGTTATTTATTCAAATTGGATAAAAAGTGTTTCTATCTAAGGAAACCCAGCAGATTGCATTGAGTCAGAGACTTGTAGCAGTCAGTCTTCCTGGATGAGCATGTAGAGACAGTGGACAGTCACTGGCGTTGACTTTGCAGCAATCCCTCATACTGAGCATGCATGTAGCGACAGTGGAGAGGAAAAACTCCCTTTTAACAGGAAGAAACCTCCAGCAGAACCAGAACCATGCTCAGTGTGAGCGGCAATCCGCCACGACCGACTGGGGGTTTGAGAGAACAGAGCAGAGACACAAAAAGAACACAGAAGCACTGATCCAGGAGTACTTTCTATGGGAAGGAAAAGTAAATGTTAATGGATGTAGCTCCTTTAGTCGTTTCATCTAGAAATAAAGAACAGATAAACTCTGAGCCAGTTTTCAAGGTTAGAGTCTGAAAGAGAGCACATAGAGTTAGTTACAGTAAAATCTCAGTCAATTGCTATGTCTAGGAAAGAGAAAGGGTTAAACACTGAAAGACAGGGCCAAGTGGATCATCGGTAGAGGGTGAGCATTTAGTTGTTGCCAGCAGAAGCTTGGACAATGCCCCTCTCCAGAAAGGTGTCACAGGTAGACATAGAGTCAGGCCAGGTGTAGCTTCTAGGAAGAGAAAATAGAGAGAACATAAAGTTAAAAACTGAAATAACAGCAAATAATGCAAAATTGGAGAGTAGTGTGAGAATGTAGAGAAGAGAGTGAAAGTGGTCATTATGTCCTCCAGCTGCCTAAGCCTATAGCAGCATAACTGCAGAGATAGCTCAGGATAACCTAAGTCACTCTAACTATAAGCTTTATCAAAAAGGAAACTTTTAAGCCTAGCCTTAAAAGTAGACAGGGTCTCTGCCTCCTGGACTAAAACTGGGAGCTGGTTCCACAGGAGCGGAGCTCGATAACTAAAGGATCTGCCTCACATTCTACTTCTAGAGACTCTAGAAACCACCAGTAAACCTGCAGTCTGAGAACGAAGTGCTCTGTTAGTAATATATGGAACAATCAGATCTCTGATGTATGATGGAGCTAGATCATTAAGGGCTTTATATGTGAGGAGGAGAATTTTAAATTCTATTCTGGATTTAACAGGGAGCCAATGAAGGGACGCTAAAACAGGAGAAATATAATCTCTCTTTTTAATTTTCATCAGAACTCTGGCTGCAGCATTTTGAATGCTTTTAACTGCATTTTGTGGACATCCTGATAGTAAAGAATTACAATAGTCCAGCCTTGAAGTAACAAATGCATGGACTTGTTTTTCACTGTCACTCCTGGATAGGATATTTCTAATTTTGGCAATGTTCTGGAGATGAAAGAAGGAAACCCTAGAAGCCTGTTTAATATGGGAATTGAATGACATGTCCTGGTCAAAAATAACACCAAGGTTTTTTACTTTATTACTGGAGGTCAATTTCATGCCATCCAGGTTAAATGATAGACTAAGCAGTTTATTTTTTAAAGACTCCGGTCCAAAGACGACAACTTATGTCGTGTCTGAATTTAGAAGCAGAAAATTTAAAGTCATCCAAGTTTTTAGATCTTCAAGACATGCTTATAGTCTGTCTACCTGGTTGGGCTCATCAGGATTTTTGGATAAGTAAAGCTGAGTATCATCAGCGTAACAGTGAAAATTTATCCTAGGCTGCCTGATAATTTTATGTATTGGAAGCATATATATAGTAAAGAGAATTGGCCCAAGTACTGAACCCTGTGGTACTCCACAATTAACCCTGGAGTTTAAAGATGATTTATCATTTACATGAACAAACTGGAATCTGTCAACTAAATAAGATTTAAACCAGCCTAGCACTGTTCCCCTGATCCCTACAGCATATTCCAGCCTTTCTAAGAGAATATTGTGATTGACTGAATCTGTGAGCGCTCTGCTTACAGCAGACATGCTGGTTGTGTGTGTAGAAGCCATGTAGTGAACAGCTGAGACCAAGTTTTGCGGTTACATCATTTTGACCTGTCTGCTATGTTCCTTGGTCTTTATGTGGCTGTTTGTTCACTAATGTTCTCTATCAGAACATATGGATTTAGATTAAGTTGAACACAAATGGACTATATTTAAAAACTAGGTGACTTCTGTGACTTCATTGCACAGCATAATTTTGATGATTATAAAACTGTATTTCAAACTATATGAACAGGTCAGATTTGGAACTGCTTATCGGAACAATTGGTACTGCTGTTGCTATGCAGCAAAAAGGTACAGGGTTTGAATCCCTGCCTGGGTTCTGTCTATATGGAGTTTGTATGTTCTCCCTGTGAATGCCTAGTTCTCATTTACTGTTAGATTAATTGGTTTCTCTAAAATTCCCCTATTGGGTGTGAGTGTGTGAGGGCATATTTGTTTGTCATGTGTGTCTCTTTGTTCCCTTGTGATGGCAACCTGTCCAGGGTGTACCCCACCCATTAACTGCTGGAATGAGCACCAGCAGGGTTGTAGAGGAGCATCTGTGGTAAATTTTAATTAGTTTAAAAAAAATTAAACAAAAGCATTTTCTCTTCTCTGTATAAACTGGTGGAAGATTCACAATTTTTAATACAGGTAGACCTTTTTTATAGAGGGTCCAAACTGGAAAACTAATTGCAAATAAATATTTGTATCGACTGAATTACAGTATGTAATATTTCGGTAGAAAAGTCAGTGTTAGATGCACAGTCTTGTTAACTACACGTATCACCAACCTTTATTCATTCAGGGAAAACAGCTTTTTATTGTCTACACTTTTACCAAATATGGGCAATTTAACTGTTTTTGTTGCAAATTTATTTTATGGAAACTTGTAGGAGAAATGACTGGTTAATGAGCCATAAAAATGTTAAATCCGAAGTGAAAATGCACTACAATTTCACAGAATATCATCATTAGCATGTTTCCAAACACTACCAGCTGGCAGCAAACAACTAATCATTTATTCTGCACTGATGTGAGGCAGTTGGAAAGTTGCTACTTTGAAAGATTTTGCTGCATATCATAAAGTGCAAACCCCGCCTGTTTGATTTCAAAGCTCGTCGCCCTGAGTACCCAGCCATCTGGTCCATCCCTGTGGATGCCAGCAGTTTTAAAGCCAAAAGGTTGGTCGCCGAGGTTCCTGCCACCAAGCTGAATGCAGTTATTGATTTTTCACTGTGCCTTGGCAAACTGGGGAAAAAGAGACTTCTGAGCAGAGTGTAATCTCTCAACGAGTCGGTGTGTAACACGTGTGCAGCTGGGGAAAGATTGTTGAGATTCTCTCATTGATCCACACTCTCACCCTCTCTACAGTCTCTCTCATTTGAATAAAAGTGGGGAATATTTTTGTAGAGTGGCACAAGACCATCAAGAGTCAATATGTCTCGATGAAGAATGGAGCAAGGGTTGAGATCCTCCAGGGATGATTGTCAGAGAGTGAGGAGCTGGAATGAATAACTAATGGAGGAGGGGGTAAAGGAGAGATGATGGTTTGGAAGGAAAAGGGGGAGCAGTTAAAACCCCTGAATAAGATGAGACATAGTGGACAAATGTTTCCAAGAACACAAATTACATCCTGTTTTAATGCTCTATTAGGAAAATAAATTTTATTATGACTTTGACCTTAGTATACTTAGCATAGACCTCTCTCTCTCTGTCTGTCTGTCTGTCTGTCTGTCTGTCTGTCTGTCTGTCTGTCTGCGCTTACCCAAACTTCACTAAGCAAACGCGCCTTTACCCAGCAACACACTCTAGCTTGTCCTGGGGGATCCCAAGTTGTACGGGCCATAAGTGGTTTTGGGTGTTCCCCAAAACCAGCTGGGGGCAAGGTTGTTGAAGGCAACCTTCAGACAGAGTCCTCCAGGAAGCAACCTGATCCCATGCCAAAACCACCTCAACTGACTTATTTTAATGACCCTGGATGACAGCTCCTCAGCTGTCAGACTGAGAAGGGCCACCTTACAAAGAAACCTTATTTAAACCACTTTTATCTGCAATCTCATGACCCTAGAGACAGGCCAGTAAATTTAGAACTGCCTCTAATCTTTGCCACCTCACACTTTGCTGCAAAGTGTGCCTGCTGAAAGTCAAAAAGCCAACAGAACCAAATCCTCTGCCAAAATCAAAGATGAGACCCTTAGGCTGCCATACCAGATCACATACTCTACACAGCTATACTTTGAGATCCCGTCAATAAACACTGCAAATGGGATTGGATACAATAGGCAGAGTCTAACTTGCTCTGGGAACATGATGGACTTCTCAAGAATGTAGGCACAACTCTTACTTTGGCTGCTTGCTGGACTCTGTATCACTTGATTGTATACTGAGGAAGAAATTCAGCTGTTTGGTTCAGGTTTATAGGACAAGGGACACATCTCAAAGTTGAAGGACAGCAGTCTTCGATGAACGAAGTTTGAAACCCCTGCACTACTCCAAGGCCTAATTAATAAATGATGGTGTCAAACTCTCTGCAGAAAAAAAGGTGAGTCAGAATATGAGCAGAAGGAACAGCGACAATGCTTGTTTTCTAAGTAATACAAACATGCAGTGATGTCCTGACAGCAGTTCACATTATTTTTCCTTTCTAGTCCTTTTCTTCTTCTCTTCTGAACAGACAGAATTTGAACCATCGCATTATGACGTTTTAGTGAAAACTGTATATCTCTAAATGGAATGTGCTGGTTCAGCTGAGCCAAAAATAGTATGAGTGTGGGTGAGGTCCAAGGAGCTCACATTCACAAATTCCTAGAAGTATGTTCAAGCCTCAGGAAGACTAAGGAATATAATCTCCAAAGCAGGTCAAATGAGACTAACTGAATTAAAAAATAATAATAATAATAAGCTCATAGCAGAGATGTAGCTGATTGGGGGAATAAACGTAAGGTATTATTAGAAAGAGTTATTTTTCCACCACTCGTATGTTTGGCTGGCACCCAGACAAGCCTTTTATCACTAAAATGTGATCAACATGCTCAAGGTAGCTGTCCTCTGGTTTTCTCTACTATTCAGGTCATGGTACCATTCCAGCATACTTTGAGGCAGAACGACTTAAGAGGAAGTGAAATCTTGGGTCCAACTGCCACTAATGAGAACAAAGACGTGATTCACAAAGCAACAGTCTTTTGATATAGAATCAGTTTAAGCCTTTTAAAAGTGGTGTAGTGAAAAATCGATGTGTTGGAAGATTTCTGCTTTTACATGAGTTACAGCCTGCATCTTAAGTCGAACCTTTCTGAATACTGACTAAGCCGATAAAACTGCACATCGAGTCTTTTCCCTCCGTTTTTTTGGCTTGGCAAGAACGTGGTGATTAACTAGATCTTAATGCATTGTGTTCCATTTGGCAGGGTTACTAATGTCCTCGGTATAAATGGCTTCTCAAACTGCTGCCATTTTATCAGCAGTATGGTGCTTGTGCCATTAAAAGTATAATAATTTGAGTTCAACTAATCAGTTTGTGGTAATAATTCCAGTCATGTTCTTATTAACAGATGCATTAGCAGTACTTTTCTCAAAACCTTTTGAAAGGCAAGGTGTTGGACTGTGATTGTCTCTAATTTAGGGTTCAAGCACTTGGACAGCATGGATGAAGGGAGAAACGCAAAACATTCTTACAATTAAAGTTTTCAGCAATGGAGAAACTTGATGCAGAAAAGGGTCTCATGTTGACCAGGCATGGTTCATTGCCTTACTGTAGATGAAAGTTGTACATGTTGAGTGCAAAGCCATTAAAATGAGTGGGAACATTGCACTAGCCATGCATGAACTTCATTTAGCTTTTTTTTAAGCTGTCACAATGTTTTAGTTAAGGATATATGTGAGCGCCAACTAAGAATATGTATTGTTTTTGGTTTTGTAAGTCTATGCTTACACGCACAATGTACTGGAAAAATCCGGCAAAAATCTACATACATACAAAATGCTTGTTGCACCCTGTTTCTGAGGTACTTTAAGTTTCCGTATTAAAAGAATGTCTGCTGATCAAAATAAGTACATTAGCTACAAAACACAATGTACTTAAAATACACTTACATATTCTTTAGTTTGCCCCTGAAAACACATAAGGATTTAATAATAACTGAACTGTATTCAAATTATGCAAAATGTTCCCTTGAAGAATTTTGTAAGGATGGGAAGCTTTTCACAGTATTTGCATATTCCATGAAACTCCATGGGGGACAACCCTCATTTTCATTGGTATCGAGGTTCATTCTCTGTAAACTGAAGGTCGTATTTCTAAGGATAATTGTGTTAAGATTTTTTTTCCTAATTTATATTGGGTGAGATTTTAGTTTTATTTATTCATTCCTTCTCTGGTGTGGAACCGAGGAGCCTTGTGCTGCTAATGCTTCACTTGAAGCCCTTGGAACAGAACCTTTTTGTATAGCTTGTCAACAAAAACGCCTCCTCATGTGGTCGTGAGATTGGCGTTTATGTGGCCAGATGCTCACATGGTGTCTGCTCTTATGTCCATGCCATCTACAACACAATCTCTCTAATTCCACATATTTATTAAGAAAATGTTTTTACCAGGACAGGGTTATTGTCCTCCTGGTCTGCAGGAGTTTAAAGTCAATTAAATACAAAACTCTCTAAATCCATACCTGTTATATACAACTTTGGTGTACAGGGTACTCGCACTCCAACTAGAGTCAGGTTTGAGCGATTGAACTTCATTATTCTCATTTGAGGAAATCCTGTTCAAAATGACCTTCTGAGCATTTAGCCCAAGAGGCTAGAATGTCAGGGGACCAATGATTCATCTTGAATGGTCTGATATAGATTCTAATCAGCCATTTCTACTGCAGCAACACCATAATGGTACCTACTCACTTGTGAACAGGGGACTATAGACTAAAGACAATCAAATAAACATGTGTTGGGAGGACAGCGAAAAGTAAGGTGAGCTTGGGATCGGAAGTTGGAATATTAGGAAGAAATGTGTTGCTGTTTGTTGAATTACAAACTTTGAGTTATTTATTTGGTCTCAGAATAAAACATGAAAACTCTTTATTCTTGCTGCTTTTTTGCTCTTTATATTACTTGTGAGGAAAGCAGAATGAAAATCTATTTTCTATACACTTATTAAGCAACCTATTAAAACAGCATGCCCTTTCTTGGATATACCTATTACCTGACATTAGCTTATTTTCCCTGAAAGAAAATGTTTGCTTTGGTACATGTTTAAGGTTCTTTGAGGTATGGCTTTGAGTGATGCAGTCCAAAAGACTATAAAACAAATAAGAAAGTGGGAAAAGTTTAAAATGTTTACTGACAGATAAATGTAGCTCACCCCTGCTTATCTGCACTATTTTCCACATTTATGGAAGAATTTGAAATAAAAATTAAAGCAGGGAGAACTGTTTTGGATGTTAAATTTAAGAACTTACAGTAATAATTAATTCTGTTTAAAAGGTCAGGTTGTTACTCAAGTATTAAATGTTTGTCCAAAACGTTCAAAAGGAAAGCTAGAAAAGAAAGGAGCTGCATAACTTCCTGTCAAGTACTGGTTCTCTGTTGCATGTGGCAACAATCTTCTGGATTGTCCACATGTCTGGACCAAGGAGTATAGTTGGGAGACATATTTTAGGTGGAGCCTTTTCTGTGATAAAAATAGTTTATTTTTATATTCTGATTAATACAAATTTAAACGTTTGTGGCAAAATTTCCCCCCAAAAGACCAAAAACACTCAGAATCTCCAAATGTAGTGCATACCTACAGTAAATCATGGAGGTGGCAGCATCATGCTCAGAGATTGCTGGATTTTTTTGTCAAGGTGAATGTAATTATCAGTCAAAAAACCTGTTGACTTAGACTTGAAACCTTAAGGTCTCTGCAGGAATGTTGCAGATGAATAGTGATTAGATTTTTCAGCATCATAGTGAATCATAATCAAAAAGAATGGCTTCACCAGAACAAAATAAAAACAAAACTAAAACAATTTATACATGTGTTTTTTTAAATGAATCAAGACAGTGTAAAACAACGGATGCCCATTCTTCCATTGAGGTAGAACAGTCTGGAAAGAGCAAACCGTCCTCCAAATGAGCTGCGCTAAACAAACTTACTGAGTCCTTACAGAGATGTTCACAAGTCACTTTATTCCAAGCCAAGTCAAGGGACTAAAAGGGACATTCTCACAATGAATGATTGCCATCTAGTCTGTCTGAAATACAGGGGTTGGACAATGAAACTGAAACACCTGTCATTTATTGTGGGAGGTTTCATGGCTAAATTGGACCAGCCTGGTAGCCAGTCTTCATTGATTGCACATTGCACCAGTAAGAGCAGAGTGTGAAGGTTCAATTAGCAGGGTAAGAGCACAGTTTTACTCAAAATATTGAAATGCACACAACATTATGGGTGACATACCAGAGTTCAAAAGAAGACAAATTGTTGGTGCACGTCTTGCTGGCACATCTGTGACCAAGACAGCAAGTCTTTGTGATGTATCAAGAGCCACGGTATCCAGGGTAATGTCAGCATACCACCAAGAAGGACGAACCACATCCAACAGGATTAACTGTGGACGCAAGAGGAAGCTGTCTGAAAGGGATGTTCGGGTGCTAACCTGGATTGTATCCAAAAAACATAAAACCACGGCTGCCCAAATCACGGCAGAATTAAATGTGCACCTCAACTCTCCTGTTTCCACCAGAACTGTCCGTTGGGAGCTCCACAGGGTCAATGTACACGGCCGGGCTGCTGTAGCCAAACCTTTGGTCACTCATGCCAATGCCAAACGTCGGTTTCAATGGTGCAAGGAGCGCAAATCTTGGACTGTGGACAATGTGAAACATGTATTGTTCTCTGATGAGTCCACCTTTACTGTTTTCCCCACATCCAGGAGAGTTACGGTGTGGAGAAGCCCCAAAGAAGCGTACCACCCAGACTGATGCATGCCCAGAGTGAAGCATGGGGGTGGATCAGTGATGGTTTGGGCTGCCATATCATGGCATTCCCTTGGCCCAATACTTGTGCTAGATGGGCGCGTCACTCCCAAGGACTACCGAACCATTCTTGAGGACCATGTGCATCCAATGGTTCAAACATTGTATCCTGAAGGCGGTGCCGTGTATCAGGATGACAATGCACCAATACACACAGCAAGACTGGTGAAAGATTGGTTTGATGAACATGAAAGTGAAGTTGAACATATCCCATGGCCTGCACAGTCACCAGATCTAAATATTATTGAGCCATTTCGGGTGTTTTGGAGGAGCGAGTCAGGAAACGTTTTCCTCCACCAGTATCACGTAGTGACCTGGCCACTATCCTGCAAGAAGAATGGCTTAAAATCCCTCTGACCACTGTGCAGGACTTGTATATGTCATTCCCAAGACAAATTGACGCTGTATTGGCCACAAAAGGAGGCCCTACACCATACTAACAAATGATTGTGATCTAAAACCAGGTGTTTCAGTTTCATTGTCCAACCCCTGTACAAAGTCAAGGTAAAGATTGTTTTTCTGACTCCAGAGCCCGAGTCTCCAAGTAAAGTGTTGAGTCTTTACATCACAAGTCTAAATCAAGCCTGAAGTCTTTGTTCTCCAAAGTCACTTCAAATGTGCATGAAATGTGCCATTTGAAGCTTAAAAATTCAGTTTAAGTTGACAAAATATGAACTTATTTAATACATTTAAAAAAGCAAAGCTATCTTTCCAGCTAAAAATAAAAAGTCTAACTTTTCATAACTATGAAGTGAAGATTTGAATTTAAGGGGGATAAAACACATAATTTGTGCTAAAGCAACTAAAGCCGCACATGAGAGAAATAACTTGATAAAAATGAATGGATTTAAATGATATTCTACCAAAGATCTGAAGTTATTCATCAAGCAGCCTAAATAAAAAAACACCACTAAACAGCAAAGATTGTCACTTGTTTGCAAGTTTTTAAAAACAAACTTCAATGAGTTTCAAATACACCAAAAAAATCAAAGAGAAACAGTAATAAAAATTCCATCTTTCCATATAACTGAGCCCCATACTTTTGAAGTTGTTCTCATTCGTCTTTGCTTTAAGGAAAGATCCAGAACTTTTTGAAAAACATGCTGAAGCTGGAGTGTCTGGGGAGGCAAGGCGAGAAATGTCCGGGCTTTGATTTAGCTCGTTGCCTGCTTCGCTGTGTCTGTGAATATTGAATCAATGGGGCACCATAGCACAGAAAAACCAATATGTAATTTCCCCCCAGACACTTGGTGGGTCTTTGCCTCTTTGCACCCAAGAGGGAACAGCGTTTGTGTAATAGCCGTCATTCAATTGAAAACTACAAGTGTGGCAACAATGCTGCTTTCTTACAGAAACACAATACCCACTGATAGTTTGTTTAAAGTATTTTTTTTTCACTCCCAGACACTCTGTACAGTAGCTGCAAGGAAAAACTGCCAGGCCTGACATAAACTGTGGCATATAGCACAGCAAGGGAATGGGGTTAAACAATGTAGACATTTATTTTTAGCTCTCAAATATTCATTCCAAACAATGCTCTGAGAAGCAGGGGCAAACCGGGTTGAATGGCACATGTGTCAGGTCTGAAAAGCAGTGCTGAAAATTTGAATAAGAGACAATGAGGCAGAGCTTCAAAGAGGACAAATCGTCCCTGTCCAAAGTGCAGGTGCAACGATCTACAATGAATCAGCTTTATTTATGTAATATGACATGTGAAGCACACAGGCCATGTTGGAGTGCTACTTCAGGGGTACTGAATGGGAAATCTGCTTTAGATCAGCTGGAGGAACTCTGCTGTACATGCCAGAGAAGGTGTGTCGGTCCATTTGGGTCTTCACAGTTTTCTACAATATTGCACTGGACAGCTGTTATTAATTTGATCCTCTGCAGCCCATATGCCTAATATGTGCCAGAGGGCTTATACGGCACTTCTCTCACTTTAAATCAAAGAGTAATTTGTGGGGTTTTTTGGGGGCTTTTTTGCTGTCTTGCATCCATTCATGTTGCAAATTCAGTTGGAAAAGTCACTCAGACCATGAATAAATAGGGACATGGCCTGTAAATAACAACAGTTTCCAACTGATGGATATATCATGCAGCAGATTGGCCGGTATAATAATTACAATAATATCTGTGCTCACATCTGTACCTATTTTTGTTAAATGAGCCCCAACAAGTTGAGATCACTAGTACCTCTAACTGATTTATCATGTAGCACACAGATTACAATCAGTCAATGAAAGGAAGAATTCCACCTGGGTTATTGAGGATCAAATGCTTCTATCACTCACTCTCTTGCAAATCCTTTCTGGAATTTCTTTTATTTTTCTGTGTCACTCGGTTAAAATTAAACCACTTTACAAATTGCATACTTTCATTTCCGTGCGAGAGAGCCGAGATAATCAGCAGAAGAGCAAACATTTATTTCTCCCACTATAACAAGGATTTTATTCAGAAAAATGCAACAGATAGCAAGTGTCTTATTTGCAAATGTTTAATTTACTTTGACATTACTTGGACAATTTTCACTGTGAGAAGCCTGCAGATTTTGTAACAATCAAACCTGGGTGGAGGAAGAACGTGCATCCAAAATGTACAAATAAATCTCTCGCAGCCTGCTGTATCTTGTTTCCATGCTAAACATCAGGGATAATTCAAGGCTTTGCTCTGTGCTGTCATTAACTCCACACATGGGTTTGTTTTCATGTTTTCAGGCTCTGCTCACTGACTTTGTGCACTCACTGTGGCCACTTAACTTTGAGCTCATTCCTTCGCATGAGCGGGAAGAAGCAGATGATGAAAGATGACCTAGATTGTTTCTTTGGAGTCTGGCTGTGTGCATCTCGCCATGTGAGCGTGTGCTTGTGTAACAGAAAACAAGGTGGCATATCTGGGGAAACTAAGGAAGCCTTATTCCCTCTGGTCCTCATAAACAAAAGGCACCAAGACTGTAATTCTCCACAGGCTGGAATTAAAAGCTTCCAACCACGTACGCAGCCCTCGTCTTTATTTGGACACTTTTGTCTCAACAAGGCGAGCTCTGCCAGACATTCTTCACCTCCTCCTCGTATTTGCACGTTAAAGTGCAAATTTGTACATTTTGGGAGGGTCCAAAATCCAAATAAGACAGCTGCGAATTTGCAATAGCTACATTAAAAGGCGTGACGAATATGTGACCACGACAATTGTCTTGTTTCACAGATTCTCATCCCCCCTCTCTGCTTTTAATCATTTAAAACAAATTTGACTTTGAATTTAAATGATTTTTCTTCCTGGTACACATCAAATGGGGCAATTACAGTGAAGTGCAAGGCAACAGCTAATTAGTGGTTCAAAAGAAGGTTTGTAAAAGAAGCAAAGTCAAGACTCAGTATATAGTACTATTTTCTAATTTTGTTGATGCTGCAGTGCCTTGCAAAGTGACGTGATTTGTTTATTGCACAATTTTTAATTCTTTCCACAAAAAAGAGGAAATGTTACAGGATTTTGCAAAAGTATTTACACTCTGTAAGCCTTTCCACATTTTGTTTTGTGACAAGTTCAGTGTATTTTTAGACAGATACTAGATCAAAACAAAGTGGCACATAGTTGAAGGAAAAGTATACAGGTCCTTCTCAAAATATTAGCATATTGTGATAAAGTTAATTATTTTCCATAATGTCATGATGAAAATTTAACATTCATATATTTTAGATTCATTGCACACTAACTGAAATATTTCAGGTCTTTTATTGTCTTAATACGGATGATTTTGGCATACAGCTCATGAAAACCCAAAATTCCTATCTCACAAAATTAGCATATTTCATCCGACCAATAAAAGAAAAGTGTTTTTAATACAAAAAACGTCAACCTTCAAATAATCATGTACAGTTATGCACTCAATACTTGGTCGGAAATCCTTTGGCAGAAATGACTGCTTCAATGCGGCGTGGCATGGAGGCAATCAGCCTGTGGCACTGCTGAGGTCTTATGGAGGCCCAGGATGCTTCGATAGCGACCTTTAGCTCATCCAGAGTGTTGGGTCTTGAGTCTCTCAACGTTCTCTTCACAATATCCCACAGATTCTCTATGGGGTTCAGGTCAGGAGAGTTGGCAGGCCAATTGAGCACAGTGATACCATGGTCAGTAAACCATTTACCAGTGGTTTTGGCACTGTGAGCAGGTGCCAGGTCATGCTGAAAAATGAAATCTTCATCTCCATAAAGCTTTTCAGCAGATGGAAGCATGAAGTGCTCCAAAATCTCCTGATAGCTAGCTGCATTGACCCTGCCCTTGATAAAACACAGTGGACCAACACCAGCAGCTGACACGGCACCCCAGACCATCACTGACTGTGGGTACTTGATACTGGACTTCTGGCATTTTGGCATTTCCTTCTCCCCAGTCTTCCTCCAGACTCTGGCACCTTGATTTCCGAATGACATGCAGAATTTGCTTTCATCCGAAAAAAGTACTTTGGACCACTGAGCAACAGTCCAGTGCTGCTTCTCTGTAGCCCAGGTCAGGCACTTCTGCCGCTGTTTCTGGTTCAAAAGTGGCTTGACCTGGGGAACGCGGCACCTGTAGCCCATTTCCTGCACACGCCTGTGCACGGTGGCTCTGAATATTCCTACTCCAGACTAAGTCAACTGCTTCCGCAGGTCCCCCAAGGTCTGGAATCGGCCCTTCTCCACAATCTTCCTCAGGGTCCGGTCACCTCTTCTCGTTGTGCAGCGTTTTCTGCCACACTTTTTCCTTCCCACAGACTTCCCACTGAGGTGCCTTGATACAGCACTCTGGGAACAGCCTATTCGTTCAGAAATTTCTTTCTGTGTCTTACCCTCTTGCTTGAGGGTGTCAATAGTGGCCTTCTGGACAGCAGTCAGGTCGGTAGTCTTACCCATGATTGGGGTTTTGAGTGATGAACCAGGCTGGGAGTTTTAAAGGCCTCAGGAATCTTTTGCAGGTGTTTAGAGTTAACTCGTTGATTCAGATGATTAGATTCATAGCTCGTTTAGAGACCCTTTTAATGATATGCTAATTTTGTGAGATAGGAATTTTGGGTTTTCATGAGCTGTATGCCAAAATCACCCGTATTAAGACAATAAAAGACCTGAAATATTTCAGTTAGTGTGCAATGAATCTAAAATATATGAATGTTAAATTTTCATGACATTATGGAAAATAATGAACTTTATCACAATATGCTAATATTTTGAGAAGGACCTGTACATACTTTTCATTTTTCTTTTAACCCATTACCCCTAACTAAAATTTAGTGCAACCATTTGCCTTTGGAAGCTGCCTTTTTAGTAAATAGAGTATAACAGTGTGTGATTTAATCTTAGTTTGAATACAGCTGTTTTCTGAGGCCTCGGAGATTTGTTTAAGAACAGTATTGAGCAAAGAGCATCATGGTGACCAAGGAACACAGCAGGGATGACGTTATAGAAATGTTTAAAGCAGGTTAAGGTTATAAAAACAAAATCCCAAGCTATGAAAATCTCACAGAGCTGCAAATTGTTAATGGGAAGATGGCTGAAGCTAAGTACAGGGCAGTCCTTCAAGAAAACCTGTTAGAGGCTGACAACAAAAAAATGACTCCAAGTGTGCAAAGCTGGTAGAGACCTCCCCCAAAACACTGCATTTGTGAGCAGCAAAATGTGGTTCTATAAATTACCTAAGGGAGCTGAATACAGATGCACACCACACTAAAAATTTATTTCTGAAGACATTTTTAGACCCTTGTATCATATCACTTGTGCTTTAGTTATGTACTACTTTGTGTTGATCTATCACATAAAGTCCCATTAAAATATTATTGAAGTTTGTGATTGTACTGTGACAGAATGTGAAAAGGGTTTATTGGTAAGGTACTGTATATTTACTGCATTGTAGAGATGCTGATGCTAATGACAGCAGACATCTCAGAGTCACAAATCCAGCTCCTGCATCTGATTTTTCTTATCCAGCAGTGCAGAGCTAAATGGCCATATGATGGGCTTAGAGAGTGCCCTTAAATGGAGTACATGCCTGTGAGGCTTTCTCAGCCGAGCAGACAGCCTCTGTTCCACGCCATCGACATTCACAGGCATAATTAAAACCTGCTCTACTGGCTGAGATCTAATTGATCTCAGACAGCGGAGGCAGTATGGGGGACACACACTCAGATTCACAAACACACCTTTTTCTTTTACTTATAAGTGATGGGGTACTCTGAGTGGCTCTATGCACAAGCAGAATTTGCATAACTTACTGTCTGTAGACAGAGCCTTCTATGATTTGCAATTAATCAATCGATTAAACCCACAGCTTGAAAAGATAAAAAGGCCAATTTGCATATGTAGTAGCTTTTAATGCTATAAAATGCTTTAATGGTATAAGTTTAGTCAATTATGTCGATCATATACCGGACTCCACATTTTCTCCTGCTCATGTTACGCATTTTGTACTTCTAAAACTGAAGGCATGTGCTGGAGTTCAAAATAAAATGTTTGGTTTTTCTGTTTTTAGTAAGCAAGTGAAGCAACAACCATGAACATTTACTTTTCAGCTTTGAGAAACATCTCAATAGATGCTTTCGTTTAGTGAGGCACGCTCCAGACAGCACCAAGGCTAGCAGGAACATTTGCCTGAAATCGGGCTCATTTCAGGAATCACAGGGAACTCAAAAATAATTATTTTATGCTCCACTTTTTGTAGACATTGGCTTGTACATACATGGCGGAAAATCTGCAGCATATAGTAGCCAAGCACAAGTGAGCTGGGAATACAAAACATGAGAATGCTGCTTCAGGAATACCCGAATTCACTTCAATCAAATAGATATTTAAATCTGCAGTAGTGCTGTCAGTGGAAAGAGATGGGAAGGAAAGGCAGAGTACCTCTCATATTAAATCTGGCTGATCTAACAGCTGAGATGCTAATGGGAGCTAGTTTCCCCCCTCCTAACCAATTAAAGCAACAACGCTGATTCCTTTGTTTTGGCCATGCAAAATATTTGTGTCTAAATTCACAGCAGGTGGTCAGCATTGGAGATGTCCCTTTCACATTTCACAGCTACAGCACCCTCCACACTTATCCATACCCCTGTGAGAAATGCCTTACAAACCTCAGCTTTTATTGTAGTAGGAAGTCCCAGCTTTTATTTGAATGCATTTATTCAGTGGGCAAAACAAATATACAACAAGAAATAGTTTTTTACATCACAGATGCCACACTTGTTAGTATCTTAGTTGCTCCCAAATAGTTTGCACAACCCCCTATTACCAACTGGACAGCATTAAGTCTTCTACTATATCTCACTAGGTTGGAGCAAACAGAAATAAATCTTTATTTTTGTTGATCACCCAGGGTCCTGGATCCTCCCTTCTCTTGAACTTATTCCAGAGAAGAGAATTTAGGTATTGGGATTGTGATGGCCATAAATAATGGTCGATTTTGTTTTTGGTGGGTCATATTTGTTTTAATTTAGTGTTTGGTTTTTACATTTACAATAGAAGTGTCAGATTTTATAAAAAATCTCTTGATATGCCCAAGAGGTCATGCCAACAGGCACTCTAGCAAAATTCCAAACGTTTCCTCATACACGAGAAAAAACAACACTTCAGTTGAATTTGTTTTAAACAAACTGAAGAAACCAATAATTCTTGCACCAGTAATTTCTAAACAAGTAAAAAAAATAATACTTGGCACATTTTTAACAGGAGTTTGCAATAAGTGAAGAAAACCTTGAAAGGAGGTTTGTTGACAACAGAAACCCACTTCTAAAACCACCAAGGAGTTAATCAGGATAAAGAGGAGCAAGGTTTCAGACTGTGGAAGTGATCTCCAGGCTTACTAAGCTGAAATTGTATCTGCCTTGAAGGAGATCGAACGAAGAACCCCTCATCCTAATAAAAAAACCACACAACTCGAAAGAGTCTGCAATAACGCTCTGAAAGAGCATCACATAAAAAGAATGAAAAACTTTGATGGTGCTGGGTTGCAAAACTGATGCAGGTGTTACACACCAAGGATTTGCAACAAAATATAACATGTTACACAATTACTTTCTTAGCTGTTTGACAGATCTAGTTGTTTTGTGTGTAGAGCATAAAAAAAGATTAAAAGAAGGCTTGGTGTTTGGTTAGGTTTGATCTGTAGATGCCCTGGATACAAATCATGCTCAATTGGCTGAATGTTAGTGAAACAAACTCTCAAAAGCAATTAGTCCTCCTAATTCGTTCTCAATTTTATGTCATGAAGGATTTACAGCAGATTCAGTTCCATCAATTTGCTCATTTTTCCAACTGCAATTAATCAACAGCTTTACTGACGAACATTTCCTTATATCTAACTTTCTAATTGGAATTAAATTAATAAATTTAATTAATGTGGCGGATATGTGACTTTTTTCAAAGTGGCTATTTCTGCAGAAAATTCAACATTTTGATGAATGTCTTGTTAAATTCTGTACATAAACAAGCAACTGATCTAGCAGAGACAGTGGTGGAGAACAGCTAGGATAGGACAATTTCCATTTGCTTTACACTTGGTTGTAAATGTATCTATATAAAAATGTCTAATCTTGATTCCCACAGTCTAATTGTGATCTTTCTGCATATAAAAGTAGAGTCTCAATACTTTTGTGACCTTACAGTGTTGAAACATGCGTATTTGTGACAAAAGCATAATGTTGGAAAGATTTAAGAAGCTGAGCATAAAGTGCATCCGTCTTTGAAAATATGGTCGTAAACATAATGTCCCCTACACAGCCGAACTGTCTTCAGGTTAGTGCTGCTATTACAACACGAGCAAACTTTGCAGAGCCATTTATAAAGGAATAGATAAATAGCAGCAGTGAAGTGTCTTTAAAAACATTCAGGATGTCTTGTTTAGGCATCAAGCACACCTTTAAAGCTCCACAATGAGTAGGAAATGCTCAGAGCACACTTCTACCTTATGGCAGCACTTTCCTTAAAGGTATTTATTTTGGTTACAGAAGACATTTCACATTTACATTTAGTAGACGCTGTTATCGAAGTCAGGACACACAAATCTGCATAATGGGATGATGGAATTTATTCCTCAGGGCATATTGCTACATGGTGGACATGAGAGGTTAAGCCTTGTGTTAACCAATCTGCTGCCACTTTTATATGGAGGTTAATTTGTCTCAATATTATTCAATCAAACAATAAACTAATTTCAATTTAAATAAAAACTAATCTCAATCAAAAAATATTAAGTTGTGATCAAAACTTTCAGAGTTGTAACAATTTTATTTTTTTAATGGAATATTTTATTTTGAGGAGAAAAACAAATTGTTTGATAAAACCTTTTTTGATTAAAATGACTAATTTTTTCTCACGAAGAGAAAAAAGTTATTTGCAAAACATAAACTTTTATTTGCGCATGTCAAAAATCTTTGGTTACGAGTCTCGCTTTTTTGGTTTCGACGATCTCTGTTTTTGGTTGAACTCAATAAATTTTGAGTTCTGGAAACATGGGGCCTAAAGACGAACGATGTAAGACGTTTCCCTATTGGTTAGCGCTGACTAAAGCCGCAGACTCTGATCTGGGGGGCACCTCTGAACCTCTGAACTTCTGCTCGAACTGCAGGGCTTGCAGCGTCGCTTCAGTGAGGAGACATCAACTGTACAGAAGAAAACTGTGGTCAAGTGAGCCGACAGTCAGAAATACGCGGTGACGTCAGCCGACACTAGCTCTCTCTTAAAGATTAGCGTCGCGCATACAGGGTGCATTACGGTAATGGAGCAGAAAAGACGCCGATCCTGGCAACGGTTGAGAAAATAAGAGGAAAACAGAAATGTAACCTACAGAACATTTATATTAATTACATTTTTACAACTTTCACATTCATGTTTTATGTAAAATAATAAATATTTAATATTTTACTGTACAGTTTTGGAGAAATATCTTGTCAAAATACCTCAAAATGCTCAACCATTATATGCATTTGTCCCACTTTCAGGAATTTATTTCTCCAAAACCATGAGAGGTGACAACACAATCTCTTCAGATTATATTAGAGGGTCATCTATATTATAATCAGAATTAGTATTTCATAATTTTACTGTAAAGGTTTGTAGAAATACACAACTACCCCAAGTGTAGTATAAAACAGAGTCCATGTCGGACAGATGGCATCCCATAATCCTGTGTGTTGTCCTCACAACCCGTGATACTTCCTTCCTGTTCTGTGCAATTCCCACACCACACTGTCATGCTGAGACACAGAGTGCTTTCCACCATGGCCCTGTAGACATTTGTAAGTAGCTGAGGAGATGAAGAAGAGCTGTTGTTGTACCTTCTTCAACAGGTGATGGGCGTTTCCGGTCCAAGAGAGGTCAGAGGAGATCTGGATGCTCTTGCACTTTAAGCTGTCGAGACCACTTCCCGGAACCTCATCGACCTCACCAAAAAGAAGCGTTTGTGGTACTTGGGGTGGTTGTGTATTTCTCCAAAAACCTACAGTGAAATTATGAAATACTAATTCTGGTTATAGCGTAGATGACCCTCTAATAAAATCTGAAGAGATTGTGTTGTCACCTCTCTTGGTTTTGGAGAAATAAATTCCTGAAAGTGGGACAAATGCATATAATGGTTGAGCATTTTGAAGTATTTTGACAAGATATTTCTCCAAAACTCTACAGTAAACTATAAAATATTTATTCTTTTACATAAAACATGAATGTGAAAGTTGTAAAAATGTAATCAATATAAATGTTCTGTAGGTTACTTTTCTGTTTTCCTCTTATTTTCTCAACCATTGCCAGTATCGGCGTCCTTTCTGCTCCATTACCGTAATGCACCTTGTATGCGCGACGCTAATCTTTAAGAGAGAGCTAGTGTCGGCTGGCGTGACCGCGTATTTCTGACTGTCGGCTCACTTGACCGCAGTTTTCTTCTGTACAGTTGATGTCTCCTCACTGAAGCGACGCTGCAAGCCCTGCAGTTCGAGCGGAAGTTCAGAGTTCGGGGGGGATTAGAGTCTGCGGCTTTAGTCAGCGCTAACCAATAGGGAAACGTCTTACATCGTTCGTCTTTAGGCCCCGCCCAGGATGTTCATGTTTCCAGGACTCAAAATTCATTGAGTTCAACCAAAAACAGAGATCGTCGAAACCAAAAAAGCGGGACTCGTAACCAAAGATTTTTGACCTGCGCAAATAAAAGTTTATATATTGCAAATAACTTTTTTCTCTTCGTGAGAAAAAATGAGTAATTTTAATCAAAAAAAGATTTATCAAACAAATTTTTTTTCTCCCCAAAATAAAATATTCCATAAAAAAAAAAAAAAAATCGTTACAACTCTGAAAGTTTTGATCACAACTTAACATTTTTTGATTGAGATTAGTTTTTTTTTTTATTGAATATTCCAAAAGTTTTGACCACAATTTAATTTTTTTGATTGAGATTAGTTTTTTGTTTGATTGAATAATATTGAGACAAATTTACCTCCATACTTTTAGGGCCACAGGAGCGAATACAGTTCATATTAATGTACTGTTGTTTTTACATGGGTGGGAAAAGCAGTTTTTTATTGGTAAAGTTTAAATGTCAGTCCACTTGGTTTTACATATAAACAAATGTTAAAATTTTTCTCTTATTGAAATTTTTTATTTATTATCAACATACAGTTGTTTTGCAACACAAATCATTCAAATCCTCTGAAACGCTTCCATATATCAGAAATTATAACTTGGGAATGTATATGGTTTCTCAAAACCCAACTTCAAACTCGCCATGCACAGATCTTGTGTCAGCAGTAATAAACTGTTAATATATGTTACCTCTGTTATTCTGTACCTTATTAAACCAGTGAAACACATGTAGTATGCTATACAGCCTTAATCTGTAAAGATGCTGTGGTGCACAAATGCAAAAAATGCAGAGGAAAAAAACATTGATAGAGGCTTTCTGGCTTCCAACTGGAATGCTGTAAACTTGGTGTTATTTTGTATTTTCCCTTATTGCTATATCCCCAGTGAAAGGTTTATGTGGTCTCTCTTAAAAGGTCCATTTTGATTGGTCAAAAATAGTAAAAAAAAAAACAACTGCTAAATTAGTCAAAATTGATTTTTGCATATTTGTTAAACATTTACAAAATATGCATTCAGGTCCAGTCAAGAAGGGTGAACCTGTTTCTTTTATTTCTTTTAAATAGTTGGTTAATTAACTTGATCTGGATTTGACAAATGGTGCTTAGTGCATTGTCAGAAAGGTTATGCTAAGCAATCTCTGAATTGCAAGAATTAAAAACACTAATTTGACTGACAATGACAAATTATTACATTTACAGTCTATTGTAGTTTTGGGAGGTAATTTCACCATTTTTGTGCTTTTGGAATTTTGGTCTTTAAACATTCTGAATTTTGTCTGAATATATATCCTCCGATAGGAGCTCACCTAGAGGTTTTCTGTTTTGATGACATCCCCTTAATTTTTATTTCATGAGAACCACAACGAATGAAAGTATGCAGATAAATCATGCATCACATTTGAGCATATTTTCTGATTAATTTCCATAATTTATCAAAGGACCCAAGAAAAATTAATGTTTATACTATTCAGATTCTTTGTAAAACAGAAGAAAATGTAACAGTATTTTTGAAATAATCAGAATTAACAATGGATTTGTGATTATGAATTTAAGTTTTTGAATGGAATTACTCAAATATTTTTATGATATTCACGAGGCACTTGCACACAATACTTTAAGTTCTTGGGTACAAAATGGTTCATCTACAGGTTTCAAATGAAAGTAGGTTGCTACAAAACTGCAATGTGTGGGTACAACATTAGTTTAAAAGGGACCCGATCTGAAGCCATCTGTGGATCTGCAACTTTAACATGAAACCATCACTGTAGAGCCCTTTACGTCAGCCCATCCAGTCACTGTCTTCCGCTTATCCAAGATCCAACAGGAGTCTCCTCCTAGTGAGGCAAGCCTTGGACTCCTGCAAAGGGAGGCGCTCAGGAGGCATCCTGGTCAGTGACCCTTTACATGCCCTAACAAAGTTTCTTATCGACCTGTTTCTTTGCTTAAACCAGGATGCTCCAGTGGGAGTCTAGTATTCTAGTATTGTTCCAAGTTTACTAAAACACTCAGTTAATAGGCACATATTCCAAATCATTGACCACCAGTAGTACAACCTGTTCAGTAAAGAGACTTGGCTGTGACTGGAAGAAAAAGGAAAGAGATGTTTCTGAAGCATTTGTTGTGATTATTAATCTGAGAATATAATAAAAGTTTTAATATTAATATTTTAATATTTTATCAAATAATATTTTGGTCTGTTAAGGGTTGTCCTGTGAATACCAGCCCAGTAAGGCGATGGTATTCACAGGACAAAATAGAAAGGTGTGAGATGAGCTCTGACATTATTGAACAGCATAAACTCTGCACATATATGGAATGAATTCACACAATTTCTTAAAATACAATAATTTATTAACAAAAATAAGTCAACTCAAAGTCAAACATATTTCAATCAACAAATTCTTTACTATGCTAAAACAATCCAACTAAACTACCAAGCAGAATTAAAGAATAAGGAAGACTAATGGTCTATGTACAATATAAACAAGTTGATCAAAGAGGATTGAGAACCATGACCAAAAGAGCGATGCAACATTGCCATGCAATGTTTATGTTTGAGAACCAAGGATTATCTTGAAGAATCTGGAAATGAAGTTAAGTTAGTCTTGGAACTAACTCAGGCAATAATCAGCAAACGTTTAGACAACCATTCACAATGCAAGACCAGATAAAATATTATTTTAATAAAATAATGTTTTAAAAAATTATCTGCTGAATAAAACCAACCTTCTGGATGAATAAGTTCTCAATGGTGTCTAATTAGTTGCCTTTATTTATTAAAATAATATTTAAAGAAATATTAAGGGAATATTTGGAAAAGAGCAAAATCTTTCTCGAGAAATGGGGCTTAATGGTGTTTACTTAGTTATCAGATTTAGTAAAATAATGTTTAGGGACTATTATTCACTAGCTTGAAAACTAACAACCTTCCTGTTAAATATTCTGTAGTAGCAAGCACGTGTTCTTACCGGTTAGCGTTGAGCTAACAAAAGAAGCTGATAGCTTAGCACCAGAAACAAACACATACCTTTAAAATACCTTGGTTCATATAAGGGTTAAAATGAATGCATAAGTGCGGACGGCGCGTTATGAGCAATCTTCTGTGTTTAAAATCACGCTTGAAGTAAAGTTTGACTTAACTTTAAAAACACAGAACACAAACAGGGCGCGTGTGCTGCAGATAGCCTGCTAGCACTAAGATAGCCGAGTTTCACACAAACAAAACCAAATTTCATCACATGAAAAACGTATTTTTATTTTTCTGCCCAAACCTATCCTCTGACCATGCTGAGGAAACGTTGTCCAAGTGGTGAAGCTTGAAGAAACGTCCACAGTCAACAAGCGGTTAGCTTTCAGCTAACCTGACCTCCGGAGCTGTGGCTTGAAAGACGGCTCGTTCTGTCCGTCAACCAGCTGTTCATTACCGTAACCACGGTGATGTGGGCCGTTGTCCTTCCTTCAGACTCGGCTTGTAAAAACAGCTTCTCTACTGCGGATTTCTCTGCGACACAGTTTCGGCAGGCCTCGGAGAGAAAGTAGGCAATGCTTATACCTTAATTTCCCCTCTTTATGAATGAAATCACCGGGTACACAAACAATGCTTCACTCATACTTAACTTGTGCATATGATCGCGTGATCTTATGACACTCTTGGATCCAGTTTGAAGAGTTCATGTCTTTTTGCCAGCAAAGAGACATCAGCGCGCTTTGTCCCTCTCCTATCCCGATGAACACCGGTGTGGAAGAGGTCGGCTTGTTGGAGAGGGGGTGCTCTTATTCAGACAGAGACATCATGGGAAGTCTGCTGCTACCCCCCTTTCTTCAGTTGCTGGAAGTCAGTTAAATGCAATTTATTTGGAAAGTTCCAGAAAAGTCCGTACCTGAGTTTAATGTTGAAATCCATGGCTGGGTCCCAACATCCCCCCTTTTAGTTCCGAAGAATGAGATGAAGTCCACAGTCATTGGGGCTAACAATCCGTCCTCAGCCATGAGAAAAGAGTCACCGGGGTCCTATATGTGCAGAGTTTATGCTGTTCAATAATGTCAGAGCTTGTCTCACACATTTCTATTTTGTCCTAATACCATTGCCTTACTGGGCTGGTACTCACAGGACTACCCTTAACAGACCGAAATATTATTTGATAAAATATTAATATTAAATAATATTCTCAGATTCATAATTCCAACACATTTTTTTATAATTATAAACTGAGCAGGTCATAGCTTTATGGAACCAGTGGATGAAGAATCTCTGAAGCTTTTGTAATTTTTTGATCCCTTGTTTTGCACTGCAGCAGCACATTTTTTCCAAATTTGGCTAATTTTGTTTTCATATTTTTATGTCTGTCAGAATTACAAATGTTCGGCCCGGCCATGGCTTTCCCCTTTCTTATCTGAGACAAGATGACGTAGGAACCGTGTGTGCCAGTCTTAGCAGATGCTCATCCCAGCCCAGCATGCCACCCACCCCGCCCATCACCCTTTGGACCTCCTGTCCCCAGAATGGTTCATGTAGGAGGTTGTGTCTGGGCAGAGAAATTTTGTTTATTTCATGACTTTATTTAAATAATTGGTTTAAACACTGATGGTCCGGTAACCTGAGTCCGCCCATTTTATCTGTGTTTTCTCCTCATAACCTATCAATAATGTGCCTTTAAAATGTGCTAAATTGCATTTGGTACCCCAATGTGAAAGCTAGTAGCTCTGCTATGGTTAAACGGTAGCCACTATTAGCCATGCTTTGCTCACAACACAGCACATTTGTTGACTATCCATCTTGTGAGAGCTCATACATGTATTTTAAACCACCATCTTGGTAGTGTCTACTCCATAAAATCAATTGGCCAAAAGGTTATTGATTCCTAATTCGGCAAGTTGTTCTTAAACTATTATTTTATTAAAATAATATTTAATTTACCTATCTGATTTGCATTGTGAACTGGTTGCTTGATCACATACAAATTTTTGTTCTTAATTAGTTATAAAAACAATCTGGCCTCATTCCTAATTCATCAAAACAAACCTTGGTGCATAAACACAAATATTAGCATTGAACTGTGATATTATTGCATCATTTTATTGGTTATGGTTTATTCTTTTTACCTTTTTTGTGGTTTATTAGTTCTCACTGTTCTTTTATTTTTACTTAGTAATGTAGTTCAATGTTACCAGCCTAGTTAAAGAGCCTAATTGAAATATTTGAGTTTGGATGATTAACAGATTTGTTAATCTGATTAAAAATGTATTATTCTAACTTAATTAACATTGCATTATTAATTTTAATTATTAATAGTTGCTAACAACCAAACTGAAAAGCTAACCAGTGTGCAACTGGAAGTTAAAGGACGGAAACCGTTCAGGTAGAAGAAGAAATGTGGGTCAGTAGAAACAATGCAAACAAAATGGTCTCCTGCTATTACTTTGTTCAACCTTCTTTTATGCAATAAATCTGCCCGACTAACTCCCTTCTAGGTGTTTTTTTTTATTAATGGTAATGAATATTTCTGAATCTTCATAAGTTTGAAAGTCAGGGTGCAGCTTTAAGGAAGGTCCTTCAGTGCTGTTAGTTTCAGACTTCTACTGTGGCTCAGTAGGAAGAGTAGTTGTCTTGCTATCAGAAGGTTGTGGGTTCGATTCCAGCTTCTTCCTGCCATATGTCAGTGCGCCCCTGGGCAAGGCACTTAACCTCAAGTTGTCTGCTGATCTGCGTATTGGTGTATGAATGTGTGAGAATTTAGTGAGTGTGAATGTGGCTCTAGTGTAAAGCGCTTTGAGTAGTGTGTATGACTGGAAAGGCGCTATATAGGTTCAGTCCATTTTCCTCCAAGGCCTCAAATCACACACTAACCACACACATACAAAATCAACAACTCACCAACATGCACATTTTGTTTAAATCTCCTCAACTGTTTAGCCCATGTTAAACAGAGACACCTTTTACGTGACTGACTGGCTGACTTTAATTCAGAACAATTTGCTTTGTATTGACAATGGGGAATAAAAGCAGCCCCTGTTAATGCCTACCAATATTAATGTAGAATTCATAAATGTGCCTCCCTGCCCTCAGTGTTCTGTGTGTTTCCATAATTTTATGCATATGTTTGTGTGGGTGTGTTTGCATGTGTCCAAGCATTAGAGCCTCTCTAGAGAGCCTCAGACTGAAATCAAAGGCATGCAAATAGAACTGGTGTAGTGTATTTTGTATTGATTTGGCCCCTCGCTGAGAAAGGGATTGGTGTATTTGCACACATGTGTGTGTGTCCCTGTTTCCAGCTCTTTAGCAGAGTGTTTAAGGTGTGTGGTGGTGCTGCTAGCTGTTACTTATGCAGGTACAATGGAGCTCAATATAATGTTAATGATGTTTAAAGGTCACGCAAGCTTTAACAAGCAATACCAAGAGTTTCCAGACAGGAGACAAAGCCCACTACTGAAACGCTGCACGTTATCCCTCCATATACCTCAGCAGACCATTAGTTGTCACTTTGCAGGGTAAAAATGAAACTATACCAAAAACCATAACAAAGAAATAAAATATGAAGAACACTGGCTTAGCCGTGCATGTGACTCTCTCAGTCACATTCACTCACTGCATATTTGATTAGTGTTCCCAGCTCTGTGGTAATGTTTGTTGTACAGTTTTCATATCGATTTCTGTGAGTTAAAACATTTTCTGCTTGCCAGCCGATAAATTCATGGATGAGAGAGAGAGAGCAAAGCTGTAACTTTGTTAGCATCATCGAATTGTTGAGTGTTGCAGAGAGGAAGCAATGAGCAGGTGTGATGAGTTTATTTCTGACAGCCTCTAACTGTGTGGGCAGCGGTGGCGTAGGTTAGCAGCCTGATGTGTGTGCAGTGGAACATGCTCAGATGGATAAAAGCTCAGAGGACCTCCAACTTCAAAGAACATTGTCTTGCATTGACTTGCACAATAAAGAAGTGGCATTGGGAGAGATCCTTTAAAGGTTGTGTGGTTTGTATTTTTCAGTTGAAATTGTGTAACAGCTCAGGCTTTTCTCAATAAATAATTTAGTTTTTATTTTATTTTATGGGTGTGATGTAAATTATTATTTTACATCAGTTTACATTTTCATTGTTAATATTTATTAATTTAGGGTGTATTCACACTTGCCACTTTTGGTCCGCTTTAAACGGACCAGAGTTTGTTTTCCCCCCTGGTCTGGACCTTTTGTGCAGGTGTGAATACACTCAATGGAACCCTGGTCCGGACCAAACAACCGGACCGAGACCCACTTTTTGAGGTGGTCTTGGTACGCATCCAAATGGACTCTGGTGCAGTTCGCTTATGGTTTGAATACAAACCGGCCCCGATCCAAACCAACTACAAAAAGCATACGTCTCTTTGACATAAAAAGACACCGTAGCAAAGGTGTGTGTTGTAAGGTAATCATACCTGATAAGCTGTGTGTTGCTTAGCAACGCTACTGGCTTGTTGTGGGACAAGGCACATAGAGAAAGTTGGTGTTTAGCACGCATTCTCCGACGTCTGTGTTGAATGAGCTGCTCTTCACCCTCACAATAATATTGCAGCTGTAATAATGGCACAAATATGCAGAACAGAGGAGCTGCACGCAACACGTCTACAGCTGTTTTCCTAAATTTCCGGGTCTGTGCTCTGTCCCACCCCTGTCATTTCTGTCCAATGGGAACAATGATCATCACCTGCGTGGCTTTGTTTACAATAGTTCACTTGCAAAAAGTACAATGTGAAAACAAACCGCACCAAATGAAAAAAATTAAGTTCACTTTTGGTCCGGACCAAACAAGCGGACCAAAGGACTTTCCTGGTGTGAATACACCCTTAATGTTCCTCCCTGCAGCACAGTCCAAAGAAAAATCAAGCTTAACGTCTTTGAAACTTTGAGATTAAGGATACCAAGTGATCAAATTATCAGTTGTTATTTTGTAAAAATTTTACTGCAAACATTTGTTAAGGTGGACACTGTTAAAAGGTTATTGTATTTATTTGCAGTAATTCTGGTATTTAAATTATCTTCCGTATTTCACCTATGCCTTCTTCTTCCATGCCTTAGGAAAGTTTTGCAGAAGGTGTTTTTTCTGTCTTGGTGAAGAAATGATTGCATTTCCCTGGAAAATGTTTTTTACAGGGTTCCTTAAAATTTTTGTTAATGTCAATATTTCATTATTTTCCATACTGAAACTTCTCGCATTTTCAGTGCAGTTTTTGTCCCTTTTTTATAGTGTAAATACAAATAAAGTTTAATTTTCCAGTTCTCCAGATATTTCTATAATATTCCAGATAATTCTATACTTTTCCATACTTTGAAGGAGCCCTGCATTGATGGCATCATATGTTGCTCCAAAATCTCTTGTCCCACTCCTTAAGACTCCATATTATCTTGTTTTTAGAGGTTATGCTACTATCCGAATATCACTTTTCTTTTTTGGTTAAAATATATATTCCCCTCAAAAAGTTCCAGGATTATGATCTCTCCCAGAAACCTCACAGCCCTCAAGTTATTTTGTCTCTGATGACATTCAGTGAGCTTTCCTATTCATCAGAACGGTGAACAGCTGTCAGAAATATCAGTGTTGAACGTCCTATCTATCCATTATGGTCTCCATTAATTGATCTGGACAATATTGTGTAAAGAAATCGAGATATAAGCAACTGTCATATTCCATATGCCATATTCTTTACCTCTTTTCCAACTTAAATGATTTTGTTGTAGGTGTTTTGGAATGGAATGAAATAAAATATTTTAAACATGAAACATCGCAGCTCTGTGATTTCCTGCAGTTAAAAAAATGAAAATAAATTTCCTAGTGGTTTTTAGAATTGTTTTTCCACACTGTCCCAACTTTCATTAGTTTTTTTAGCCAAGACAGTAAACTAAAATACAGCATCATATTTTGCCATAGACTTGAAATAGAACGTCATAATCACTGCTGTCAATACCTGCCATCATGGTATATCTTTTATATGGAGCTTCTTTTCATAACTCAGGAAGACTTTTGGTATTTTGATCATTTTGACCTTTCACAACATTAAAACACCATCTCACCAATGATTAGCAGCAAAGCGGGGGTTATTAAAAGTGTTATCAGCTTTCACACAGGCTGAGTATACCCAGCGAGGTAGGAAATAATAATTGTTACTGGGATTTATCTTCTTTTCCTCGTTTCCTGCTCTGTCTGACAGGAGGGGGCGTGAAGAAGCGGATGTGATGTTAAGTTCTGGGGAAAAACTAATGACAAAAAGCAGCATCAGTGGGCGCATACATGCAATAGAACACGTGCCTGGCACATTTAGGGCACATATGGGCACAGCAGATTGGGAATGTTAGGTTGATGTGACATGGTATTTCAAGGCACCCTCTGAACTAACCAAAACATTGGCTCATGGTCATGACTCATGGTTCTCTGCAGTTCCATGGGGAAGTGCTTGGAGTCTCAAAAAGAAAAACACTTGTTCGCTCACTTCTTAAAGGCGCTGTTTGATCATTTTTAAAATACGTGTAGTCTTGGTTTGATGCTCTGGTCCACATTATACCCGATGATGGCTGTTGTAAACTTTAAAGCAAAACTACATACAAAACTTCCACAACCTTTACAGCTGCGTTATAATCTCCTATAGCTGCTTTTACACATCAGCAGTTAGAGTGTGTGAGTTTTCTACTACTACTGTCCTGGGCGACACTGAAATATGTTAATTTTAATCTGCCATGGTTTGCATAATTACACCTAAAGTCTTGTGAGATCAGCGTCTTTCACATTTCTTTAGCCTTTATGCTCTCCATAAAACACAGTGAGTCAATCCAATCACATTCCCTGTGATTTCCTTCACCCACTCACAAACTGCAAGTCTTGGCCTTGGATCATTTTAAACAGCTCGATGTTCAGCAGCCGAGCTGCAACCAATTCTCATTTTCTAAGAATCTAAAAATCAGGTCTCATGTATTTCTTTATTTTAAAATAATTTAGACTTCAGCTCTTTTTTATGTTTAAACATTACTCCTGAATACCTTGTTGAATATTTGGGATTCTTTAAATTTCTCTTGAAACATCAGAATATTACCAGTACTGGAGTTCAAGTATCTTGGAATGTTAGAGTGATGGATTGGAAGATGGATGATGGGTCCTAGTCTACAATAAGGCGGGGGTTGCTCTTGATTGTTGTGGTGAATGACTTAAGCTGGAAAGCAAAGCTCACCGGCCTGTCTACATTTAATATACATCCAGTTCTCACCTTTGGTCATGAGAAGCGGATCATGAGCTTCCATCGTAGATTGATTAGACTCATCTGTATAGATTGGACAGTGGAGCTCCTCATCTTGGGGGAGGTAAGGGTAAGCTGCTGCTCCCTTTTAGTGAAACGAGTCAGTAAAGATGGTTCAGGCATCTGATCGGAATAACTCATGGATGGTTCCCGTTGGAGGTTGTCCAGAACCACCTAATAGGAGGAGTCAACCACTCCAAACATTGTTTTCATGTAGACTTATTTTAGGCTTTCACTTTCATGTTGTTTAAATGAAAGGAACATGATCTTTTCAGTATGTATTCAATAAAGTGTAGCACTGCATTGCCGTAAGGAGACAAAGTTAAGCGAGCACCCAGTAACTATTATTGTGTTTTTAGCTTAGGTGAGAAGCTTTTTTTTTTATTTCTTTGATAACCATACCCTGAAAGTAGCCTCACAAGCCATACAAAAATATGAAGCAGTGAAAAGAAAACCCTAAATAAAAGAAAGCTGCCCAAAAGTCAAGAGTAAAGAAAAACGTATTTTAGGTTCAGCAGTGGACCTAAAATATAGCCCTGTGGAACACCACATCAATGGCAAAAGACTTATAAAAAAATATTGTATGATACAAGACACAATGAGACAGGTAAAATCCAAACCATCGAAGCGCCTGGGAAGCATTAAACTCATTAAGATGATAACTTTAGGGTGAGCTTCCCGCCAAAACAGCAAACAAAAGCAAACTATCTGAAATATCAATCCAAAGTGACCTAATTAAAATAAATAAACAAAATGAAAATGATTTGCCTCCCTCACTAAAATAAACAGGAGTAAACAGGGACCAAACTAAAATGGCAAACAAAACTCCTTGATACAACAAAGATTTAAAGTATTCACATGCGTGCGCAGGTGCACAGACAAAGATGTGACTGGTGGGATGAGCAGAGGATGAAAAATGGGCAGTCCGCATCAGTGTCTTAAAGCGTCATCTCCATCCAGGTAACCAATCCGAATTCATCAGTCTTCCGTATCCACCCATTATGAATAGGCACCTGCACACTGAAATTTGCATTTTAAAATTAAAAGTCACCTTAAGACCTCAATCACAGCAGATCTTTTCTCCAAATGTGTTTGTTAAATCTCTTTGAAATGACTTTACACACGTGCATAATATGAGGTGGAATCTGCCTAAGTAGGCACTTCTAAAGAAGCTTAAACAAAGTAAACTTGCAAATAATTTGAACTCCCATATTGGCATTCCACACCCTGCTCGCATCAGTATTTAGACAAGAATTTACCAGCTCTTAATTCTCCCCTCTTGATGTATTGTGACAAGCTGAGATGGAGAAAAATAAAAAAGGCAGTTTGAGTTAGGCAGCCACAGGTGGTGGCAGACCAGAAATGATTTATGTTGTCAGTGTCAAGGCATCCTGAAAATCTGTTCAATCAGCAGTAGGAAAGCTGTGAGGGAATAGAAATGTCAGTTACAGCATCTGTAATGCATCTAAATATCTTAATAAAATTACACTGATCATTATAATTAGTGTGGAAATGCAATTTCTGGGTTGTGTACATCTGGAGGGGCTAATATACGGTCTGTCAGGTGTACACACATACGAGTGCTGCTTTTTTTCTGTCTTTATTTTGTCTGTTAGCAGAGGACGCACATCACCGGATTGCACAGCTGTCCTCTGCCGCACCAGTAAATTGATGCTAATGCAATTACCTATGTTGCCTTCAACTCAGCAATACTCCAAATTCATCCAGGGTGAGAGGGGTTGTGCACGTCACGTGGATGTGTTTGTATGTACATCAGTGTAAAGGCAGGGAATAGATTTTCCGGGGAGGCAGGGCGGGGGGGTTGCGTATAGACAGACATTTAGATTTAATTAGGAGAAAGCATTAGCTGGAAATGGGTTCTAAATGCAGTTAAACTTCCCATATTTCAGCAGTGGGACATACATTTTTACAGACATGAATATTGCAACAGTAAGACGTGTCCCTGCATAAATAATCAAAGTAGTCTAGAGTCTTGGAGCTGTGTAAATAACAGCAGGTGGATATATAGGGATACATATTCACTGGTGTCAGCTAACTAAATATTATTTGGGGGATTAGCATTAGAATGTGTATTTTGTTCCATGCTGAGATAGATTCTGTCTTTACTAGAGGAAGAAAAATAAATACATTTATGGAAACTAGATGCTGTGTGTTTATCATCTAAAAATCAGCAATTTAACATGTCACAGAGCTGTTAAAGGATGTGAAGCGCACACTGTGACTGAGAGCAACAGATTTAGTTTTGCTGAAAGGACAAAAACACCTTATTTAAAGGACCGCCTGAATGTAATGAAACATCCAAGTTTCTATTCAGAAGCAAAGGGTAACAGTTAGATCTGCAGTTTTGCCACAGGTCAGATTTTAAGTACAGATACTTAGCGGCAGCTTCATAGACCCATCTTTTACAGGAATGCTCATGTATTCTACTTTTTATTTTATGGTTTGTTTGCCTCAATGTAAATCTCCCACAGCTGTCCAGTGATGCTTCATATTGTGATCTGAAGCAATCGTAGATACAAAATACAAAATCACCGTAAGGTTCAGCGCTGAATGTTTATTTTATGAAAACTATGCATGTAAAGCTTCTTGCATTATGAATAAAATACCCTGAAATGGGCACAGTTATGCCTAGCAGACAATATTATGGTTTACATGAAATGTGGATTGAATTGTCAATATAATGATGTTCTCCTGAAATGCTGTTAGTTTAATGGTTCCGCTTATGTCAGAATATTTTCCAAAAAGTCTTGAGGATCATAAAGATATGTGAGATGGACCTTTGTGTTATTTACCTGGGAACGATCCCATTCATGCCAGGTTTTCCCAGTCTGTTTCTGTTTGTTGAATCGTGAACAGTGATATTAACTGAGGCAAGTGAAATTTGCTATTATTTAAATGTTGTTATGGGTTCATTTAAAACCCCCTGAATGAATTGTCGATGAGCTCTTGGAGTAATACTGGGAGGCTGACTACTAATTGGAAGGTTGACTTTTCTATGTTTTCTTCATTTGTGAATAATAACTCTCACTTTGGTTTACTTGGCCTTAGCAACAACTTTTTATCTGCTTTTTATGTGTTGCTTTTTATGATCTTTTGGCATGTGCATATGTATACTTCATGTTTTTACACTGGTTGTTTTTAAGTGATTTCTTGATTCTAAAGGTCTGACAGTAATCAGGCCTTGTTAAATTAAGCTCAGCTATCCAAAAATGTAGTAAATCCTTGTTAAGTTGTGAATAAACAGGGGACAATTATATTTTCACATATGGCTAGGATGTTTTTGATTGACTTTTTTTACCTTTATCATCAAAATTATCAGTTGAGAATTGCTTTTCATATTTACTCAGATTATCTTTGTCTGATATTTAAATGTGTTTGATGTGAAACATTTATGCAAGTGCAATGCAAAAGCAGAATGATGCGGTAAGAGGGCAAATACTTATTATTATCTTGTAAACTATTAGTTTCCATGTTGATTATTTCCATAAATATGAATCCTAAAATAAAAGAAACTAGCTTATCTTAATGAGTGCAGTTGGTAATGCAAATGAAAAGTCTAAAGCCTTGTAATGAACCATTGGTATTCCTAAATTGATAGTGATTAGAATTTTGGTGATACTGTTTGGTTTATGAGTATAAAAGTAATTTAGAGCAGCTTATGTTTGTAGCTTTATGTAGTTAACTATTTTCTAATACAACTGCACCACCTTTTGTAAGTATTTTCTACAAAATCTTTATCAGCCAAAACAAAACGATCCATGGCTAATCTTGGTGCACTGCAGAAATTTAAAAATTAATTTTGAATTGAACCATCTTTACACTGCCGCCTTCAATTTCAGAAAATGAGGCATCTGTCGAGGTGATGTCTGAAAATGCCTGATGGCACCCAGTAAGACACACACTCTGTCCTGGGTAAGATTTTTAATTAGTTTCGGATAAGAGACCTTTTCCCTTCAGTCCCTCTGGTTTTTGAGCTACATTACATTTATTGCCATCAAACACAAGAGGCAGGCACACTTTGGGACGATGCCCAGCCTTCTTGTAGACTTTTTCAAGGCACAATGAGCGAAAAGTAAAGCAAAGCTGCAGAGCGTGATTAATCCATTATGTTGCTGTTGTAAGCTGCGGACACTCCTGAGCAGGTTTCATCACTTTATCTTCCCACGTTATCAAGAGACACACTAATCCTGACAACAGATGCAGTCTCTCATTTACTCGCTGCCATTCATACGTGATAACAGGCCAGCTAGCAACTATAAGCTTATGACTTGTGTTAAACTACAACAGCTTGGATGACGATGGATGATTTGATCTCGGTGGTGAACTGATCAGAAGACATGCTGCGTGCATCCTACCCATAACATTACCATGTGCCGAAGCAGCTGTGCATGCACCTTTCCTGCCACATGCATCCCCGTCTGTATTCCCTTGATAATGGCATAATCCGCAAAACCCTAACGTGGGAGGCAAAACCTCGCTGCGCTGAAATATCAATCCTTACAATATCCCCAGAGGGACATGATATCGATCTGTTTAATGTGAGCATTCGTCGCTGTGACGTGATGAAAACAAGCTGTCTGCCACTTCTATCTGCCGGCATCTGCCTCGGCAGAAAACGAGAGAGGAGTGTAGTAAGGATGCACGAAAACACGGAAAGCTTTGATGTGAAATTAGGAAGAAAGGGATTGTAATCATTCTCTGGTGCTTAGTGCTATGTGAATTTAAAATAGTTACTTATTGTACTTGAATCATTCTGAACTGCTGTTAAATGTAGAACTTTTTAAAGAGATAGTTACGTAATATTGAATTGATGTTCTATTAAAGCTCATCCGAGGTTATTAGCTTAGATTCAGTAAATAACTGCTGTTGGTGCTTTATTTAGTAAAGATCCATGTGTCCACACCTGCATACATGAGGTTGGACCCTTTCTGGGCAAGAGACAGGGTCACCAGTCCATCACAGGTCAACCCAGAGACACACAAAACAGGCCACCATGTTTGTACAAAGAATCATAGCACCAGATTATATAATTTCCTCTTATAAGGTGAACATTACAGCGTCTTTTTAAAAAAACAAAAAGTATTTGACACAGCTTAACCAGCTTTTACCATGGCTGTCACCTTAATACTTCTGGGTCATTTAGAAACTTTCCTAAACAAGAACAAATGTTTCATAAGACCTTTTTGTCAGTCTACAATGAAGACATTAGAGTTTTTAAAATAAGGTTTTGTTCAAATATCAGAATCAGAATCAGCTTTATTGCCAAGTTCGTACATACAAACAAGGAATTTGACTCCGGTACACTTTGCTGTTGTAAGTAGCTAGTATTTTACCCGCAGCAGAAAACTCTCTTGGCATCTTCATTTAGTATAAATCCAAATTAACCTGACCCTGGAGAATAAGGTGAACAGCTAGTTCAACAGGGACCAAGACCTCAGTGGACTTCTACAGTTTTAATAGTTAACTCCAGCCTTCGAAACAGTTTAAGGAAGCCCTGTTTTATAAACCTTCATACAGTCATCAAATAATTTTCATCTTTGCATTGAATGGTTATTTCTAGAGAAGCTGTTGGGGTTTTTTGTAGTTTCTTTTTACAGGAGGCAGTGTAAAATCAGGGTTCTTTCTGTGTGAAACATGTAAAAAGAATGTTTCAAAGCAGAAAGAGCCATTGTTATATGACCTTCCCTATGGTATTGTACAGAAGCACATTTACAATTAAAGATAATAACAGCAAGCATAAAGATCAAAGCAATAAACAACAAAGATAAATGATATACTTGCAATGAGTTACAAACAATCAAACTAAAACCAGTAGTTTTTCTTCCTTATGAAAAGGAAAAGTGACTAAAACAGCGAGATGAGGGCAGAACTGATGGACTGACAAGATGAGGGGCTGCTGGCAAAAACAATCCACCACTCAGCAAATACCGGCTGAGTGCTCTAACTATGGCCTATAAAGTCGACTCAGCAGGTGCGAGCAGTGTCTCTGTGGTTGCGTCTACGCTCTCATTGGGTAATCAGTGGCAAATTTGCAAATGTAAATTGTTGCAGCTCATCTTAGGCAGGACTATAAACCCTTAACTGAATCTTAGACAATTTCAATCAATCTACTTTATCAAAGCAGATATAAAGCTGTGGAGATTGCAGAAACTTGCAACCAAACTGATTCAAATTAGAACATAATAAATATGCAGGGTTATAACACAGTTGAACTTCATTTAAACATTTTTCAAGTCAGGATAAGTACAAAAAAAGGAAAACTGAGTATGAAAAAATGTTTGAATCTCTAGAAGATAAATCTTATTAAGTTATATTGAGGATAAAATTTGAATTTCTGGAAAACAAAATGATTGGTTTATAATTAGATAATCAATGTTAATTTAGGTTTTCTACATCGCAATGTTGCTTTTTTACCAACCTATTTTAGTTTTTGAGTAACTAACAGATAAAAAACCCCACTCATTCTATAATAAAAGGAGCCTGTTCAGTTTTTTCGCCTTTACATCATGTTAATTCTGGTTTAAAACTGCAATTTCTATTTTTAAGAAATTTGGAAAATTAATGTATTACTTATCACAACCTGATTTGAACAATCTGCAATTAAACAGGGATAATCCAGTTCATATTTTTCTTAATTGAAAATACTTTGAATCATCTAAGTTTGCCTAGATGCCATAAAATAGTGAAATTATCCTTTACGTCACAGCTGACTGGAAAGCCAATTTTTGCACTGTTAAAATAAAACTAAGCAAATGTCAATGACTTCTATGTCCAAAATGCCATTAAAAAATGCAGACAAAATGTAGAAAATTGAGTCTAGAATTTGGAATTGGAAATGTTGGCAAAAAAAGAAAATTAAAAATGTTGCTTTTTAAACTTTTTGTTCATTTCCAAGCTCAGTGTAATGAATTCAATTGGCATTTGCTAACCTGAAACATGAACTAGTTGGTTAGAAAAAATAAAGTCAAGCAAACTGAACGATTACTGTTGAGGTAAATGTTTTTTTTCCGTGAATACACCTACTAGACTTGAATTGCTTTAGATCAGTTACGTTGAAACTTGGGCTTATATTGCAATGTCAGTGTTGTATATGTAGAAAAAGATGATTATTATTATTGCTGAAATAACTGTAATAAATGGTAGTGATATTAAAACTCTCTAATATCCCTACAAAGTGATGTCTGTATTGCAGAGTATTTGTTATTCATTTTTTATTTATTATTGAGTTACTAACTGTGTGTGTTGATTCCCTCTTAAAATAATGTAGCGGTGCAGTACTGCATGTTTTAATGCAGTTTGGGTCTGATCATGGAAAGAAGCTGATTTTTACAGTATTTTTAAGCAGAAAAGAACCAGACTCTTAGTATCATGTGTCACAAATGATGCAGTTTTGCAAATTCCATGCAATTTTAAAGAGTCATTCTACACGTCAATAGGCAAAAAGTTTCCATGTTTTAGAAACACGTTCGCTGCAAAACAGTGAATTAGTGCCAAAGATCGTCTACGCACACACACTTTGTCTGAGGCGAGCTGTTGAAAGACCATGAATAATTAATATGCTCAGTTGTTTAGCGGCCTCTGCTTGATTAGCATTCATAAATGTAAAAGTGTTGTAATATCTTTGTGCTGTATCTTGCACAGAATATGATCATAGTTTTAATTTGAGTGGGTTTAAATGAGTCAGTAGCACAAAACAAATGCTGTTTTTTTTTATAAATGCATAAAGTGGGAGTGGATGTGTATCATGTTGGAAGTGAGCATTTAAGTGTCATGCATCTCTCTTGAGTTAATGTGTTGGGTTAATGAAGAAATGTATGTAAATTGGCTTTTGGCAGGAAGGCGCCGCTCGGCAGCTTGGCACAGTCCGTCTCCATGTGTCACAGGTAAAGAGATACAGGATTACCAAACAGACTCCCTGGGGGAGAGATACGACATTCGCGTCGTTTTGCCAATAGCTGTAAATAGTCTCACTCTGCCAGAAAGTGGCAGTTGTCTCCTGCTCTGCACACAAATGGCTTCAAATGCCTCATACAACATTCATCCCTGTCCTCCCTCTCCTCAATTTCAACCCAGATCTAATGTCTCAAAAGCTTTCACCATTGCCCACAGGTGAAATATTTTCCTTCACTAAGAAGTCTGGTGCATCTTGAGATCCAAACTGCAGTGATCCTGGAGTGACCGGTCTAATTGGCTAAAGCAGTTCAGGTGTAACGACTGCAACAAGGAGTGTGTTTTACTCTCAGCTGGAATCTAACATAGGATGCAAAACTGATACATCTATGGCTGTACGGTGTTCTTTTACTCTTGTAAATGTTGGGTTTTAATGATGATACAAATAAATTACACCATGATAAATAATTCCGCATTGTTTTTTGCTTATAATGCGTCATACATATTGTTAAAAACAATTGTAAAATAAATCCTTTAGAAGGAAAATTGTTGAATATTTTAGCTGCAGTTGTCAAAGTGTGCTCATACCATTTATTTTGGCATTCATGCTTCATTGGTAAAGGTCCATTGGCATGTCACGTCTTGACTTGACAGATTTTTCCACATCCATCATATTTTGAGAGCATCTCTTGTCCACAGCCCTCCTTGTGTGACCCCTCAGATTTCTGTCAGATTTGGTTCTGGACTCCAGCTCGTCTGTCAAATGTTAATTTTCTTCTCCTGGAAAACCGGTCTTTATTCAAACATTAGTCCTTCTCTTGATTGATACCTTTGGGCAATGAGATCCTTTGGACATGTTGTATCCTTTCTGTGAACTATGCTTTTATGCAGATTGCATGTGTGCACTCAAGAAGACTCTATTGAATCAAACCGCACAACAGTATTTAAGGTTTTGTTCCTCGTTTGATTTGTGTTGTTGTGTCTTATACAGAGAAAGACCCAAACAGAATCGTTGAAGTCCTTCTTTATTGTTGAAGATTTGCAGAAATCAAATGACAGATTGAACTGCTTGGTGAAAGTGAAGCTTGAAGGAAACAAATTTAGCCAAAATGTTTCTAAAGTTCTCGTGATGTTAAATTGCAGAATCTTTGACTTTAAAATGATACGTTAGCAAAAAAAAATCATGTCCAGTTGCTGAATTTTAACCAGAAAATTGCATGAATAAAATAATGCATAGGTTGAATGACCATTACCTTGTGTGTGCCGTGTTTCATAACACCGTCTTTACTGAAAATGACCAAGGAGGAGTTGGCTTTTCATTTCCTCTAATGTCTTGAGACAATTTCATATTCACAATGGCTTTTATTGGCATCTGGGGCTTGTGGTGATTGCAGCATTACATGGCTGTTAAACCAGCCGTGGTTACAGAGACGTCTGCGGATCTCCAGACAGACAGGTGCTTCCAGAATATCCCAGCCATCAGCAGCCACTCGCTTATCTGTGTCTTCTAATCAGGCAAGCATATGGATTCAGCGTTTTTCCAGTGCTCCGCTCACCCAGGGGAATTGGTTATCTGTGTTGCACTGTAGAAACCAGGAAAGTGGTATGTATCAATAAATCTGCTTGGGCCTGATTCAGTTGTAATGATGTGGTTCTCATGGGCTGCCCTGTTGCAGCCACAGAAGGGGACTAATGATTTGAAATAAGTGACACCTAAAGTTGGAATTTGGTGATAAAAAGTAAAGTTGGGTTTATGGATGATGATGTAAGATTTCTGGTATTTAGGCATCTGTTTTTATAAAGCTGTGTGGAAATCTAAAACAAAGCTAGCCAAACTGGACTTTAATGTGTTTTTTATTAATTAATTGAAAAGGAATAGTTTTCAACTAAAGTACGAATATTTAAACATACAGTCAATATCTTGTGCAACATTTATTAGTTTGTTTCTAGTAAAAATGGGTAAACAGCCTTAGAATAAATAGCTTTAAAATAAACGAACTTCTTTAAAATGTATGCCTCACTTTTCCCTTCTTCTAAATGGGAAAAATAAGACAAAAACAAGTTTAAGTAAGGCAGTGTCGCGTTCTGAGGTTTAGAGTGACCAAAGCACAGACAAGAGCTCGGCAGCTGCATGTTTTAAGGAGTCTTCTTATTTTATTCAAAGATAAGTTCAAAAAGGTTTTCCAAACGTAGCAAGAACATAGCAAAATCACTGCACATACAAGAAATCCAAAAACTTACAAAGTTGATACTGCAGGAACATAGGAGGCAAAGTACATAGACGAAGGTAGGTGAACAGAGACATGAACGGGGATTCGAATGGAAGAAACCAGCCAGGAACAAACAAAAACAGAGAGCTTATGAACAGAGGGAAGTGGAGTATGGACCAATGAGAAACTGAGGCAGGTAATCAGATGAGATGGAATTCAGGTGTGGACCAGGTTGTAGAGAACTGAGGGAAAGTGAATAGTTGCTAAGGTGACAAGGCTAGAAACAAAACAAAACACAAGAGCTAAACCATAACATAAATCCAGAGGGAAAAACATGAGGGAAGCTAGACAGTAACATAACCAAAGGAACCTCACTACAAAAACAAAACTATAAATAACAAAACTCAGGGAAAACAGATCAAAGCAAAACTATGGACAAAGATAATAAACCAAAAGAGACATCAGAACCTACAATAATAATTTACTAAAGCAAACTGAGAAACTAAAGGGAATAGAAGAATCACCAAAACCTAATAATTCAGAACCCATAAAGGAACCCTGACTGTAAATAAAAAAAAAAAAAAAAACTAAACCACAGAAAGGGAACCAGGACAAGGAGGAACATCGAAAATAAACTAGTAAACAAAGAGCACAGGTGAACAAATACCAAAACATAAATAAACACAGATATACTAAATGGGAAACTAAACTAGAAACTACAAGGAAGACAAGGGAACTAGAAAAACAACAAACATAACTAGAAACCTGCAAGCAGTTTTGAAGGCCCTCGCACCCCTCAGCGCAACTCGGGCTGTCGAGCGACTGCAGGAGCCTGGCATCGCCTCATACACGCCACATACGATGACACCACGTCACTTCAAGACGTCGCCAGTAGGTGGCACTTTGAGCAACATGTCATATGATCTTCGGTCATTCAGAGTTTCAGTCTGGCAAAAAGCATTCCAAATTTCAAGTAAATCTGACCTTCCAGATGGAAGCTGCACTCACTTGTTTGTTTGTGGGCGGTGCTAAAATGACATCATCAATTGACTGTGTCAAAATGTCCATCATTAAGTCGTGATCATGTATACTACATTTCAAGTGGATCCGATGATGTATGAGGAAGATATAGCCCTTGAAGTGTCCTAGGGGGCGCTATTGGTCCAAATTTAAATGTAATCCAATAGAGCTGTTTGGGGGATGACAAAGATCAAGCATATTCAGTTTGGAGTGAATCGGACCATGCATGTGTAATTTAGAGCCAAACGTATGGCCGTGGCGTGACATCAGAATTCGCCACGCCATCATATTCACACCCTCCAGCTAAAGCAGTAAGTACTGTCGACTGTCTAAGAGCATCATGTTATCTGTTACTTGGGACATTTTCACATTGATTAGGTGAAGAACATCAAACATTGACTCTGTAAAGGAAAACTTGCTACTTCCTGTTCTCAGGGGGCGAGGCTTCGATGATGTTAGCATCTGATCAGTGAATATTGTTGAGGCCTAGAGGCAGATCAATCCCAGAAGGTTTCATTTGTCTGTGACTTTCCTTGTAGGAGCTATATAAATTTAGTGTTTTATGGCGAGAAGTCATATTTTGAGGCGTGGCCACGCCCACACGCTTTCATGTATCAAAAAGCTTTTGATAACTGTTGATCCCCAATCCCTTAAGAGTATACTGAGTGATTTTCAAGTCTCTAAGTCAAAAGCTGTAGGAGGTGTTTGCTCAGATATGCGGGTTAGAAACGGCCAAAACAGGGTCAAAATGGCAAATTCAATCCAAAATGGCCGACTTCCTGTGGGGTTTGGACCAATGCTCCAAGAGACTTTTTTGTAGGTCCTAAGAAGTGACATATGTGTACCGAATTTCACAATCCTCGGTCAAAGCATGTCTTGGGGCTGATTTTTTGAAATATTCTAGGGGGCGCTGTGGACGAATTAGGCCACGCCCACCGAATATGTCATCAGATCTTTGTGGGGGTCTGGACAAGGATCAATCACATTGAATGTGATGCAGATCAGATGATCTTTGTGGAAATTAGAGGCAAACGTATGGCCATGGCGTGACGTCTGAATTCGCGGCACCGCCACGGCCACGCCCTTTTATGAAAAGACACTGTGCCTCAAACGAAGTTAGACCCAATAGTTATCTGTCTTTTGACACACTTTCAAGTTGATTGGGTCAAGAGGGTCAGAGAGGCAACTTTCCAAGTGAAAAAAGTGACTTCCTGTTCTGAGGGGGCGTGGCTTTGATGATGTCAGCATATGACCCCATAGGATTGTCGGGAACCCGAAGGTCCTCCTTGCTGCCAACTTTGGTGTGATTTGGAATTTGTTTGGGAAAGTTATTGCAATTTTTCACTTTCGGCGCGAACGCCAAGTTCGTGCCCCGGCCACGCCCCCTAAACATGGCCAAAAACTCACGATTTTGATCACTTTTAATCCCCCGTCCCTTAACTGCATGTAGACCAAATATGAATCCGATAGCTCAAAATCCCTAGGAGGAGTTTGTTAAAGTTCGAGGTGAGTAAAAGTGACAAACGGGCAAAAATCGGCCTTTATTCCGAAATGGCCGACTTCCTGTGCATTTTAGGACATACCCCCAAGAGACTTTTTTTCTTGGTTTTAGGAGTTCTAGCATTGTGCCGAATTTCAGATCTGTACGACTTACGGTTCGGCCTATCTCACGTTTGGGGGCGTGGCTAAGTCGTTAGGCCACGCCCACTGACGACGACATTAAGGATCAAGAATTTTACGCGGGGGACAATTTTGGGTGAAGTTTGGTGAGTTTTGGGGCATGGCAAAGTCCCCATATTGCCCCGCAAAGAGGCAGCGGAAAAAACAAAGAATAAGAATTCGAGCGATTACAATAGGCCCTTGCAGTTTTTTATAATAGTCATAATCATAAGAAAACCATAACAAGTAATAGAAAAGAAACCACTAAAGGAACTAGGAGTGAAAGGAGAGAAAACAACAAACACTTGGAGGCAGGAAATAAACAAACAACCATGTGTTGAGCTGAGGAGAAGAGAGATTAGGAGAGAACCCAGGACTCTTTAGAGAGGTCTTGCAAAAAGAAAAGTCAAAGATCTCTTTCTATGTGTGCCAACCTTGTGGATTATTATTAGTTGTAAAAACTAGTAGCCGCTAGGATGCCAATAATTGTGGTACAGAAAATATTTATTTCTTAACCTGGGATTTTTTTCCCCACAAAATGAATTCCAATTAAAGGTTGTCTTTCCCAACTATTTTCAGTGTGACATTAAGTTTTTAGAATATAATATGCATTTTAGGGCTATTTACCTATCTCCACCAGATGGGATGACAGTAAGTGTGTAAATGTGTGAGTGACAATCTTTTCAAAAGCACCACCATTAAATCTCTTTATTTATTTCTTTGAAAGTCAGGGCCAATTAGCAGACTTCTTCTGCATACCGAGCTACTCTCCTCTGTTCCAAATTAACCGTTGAGACCGTTATTGCTAGCTTTGCACTGAGTCACCGGGGAACATAAAGGGATCCGCGTGCATCACTAGTAGCCTAAGAAACAATTCCCTCTGGGACAATATCACAGTACACTAATAAGGAAGCACTTCCATGGTCAGAGTCTTCAGAAAGTTGGCTAAACATGACTGCTTTTTCCTAAAAGTCATTTTCTAAACAAAAACAAAAAAAATCAAGTCGCACAAAGAGACACACACCGCAATAATATTTAAAGCTTGGACTGCAGCAGTATCACTTGTGTTTGACTAAGAATAGCTCAAGGAGTCCAAGTCTATGTGCCATTTTTACAGTTTCATCTTATCATCCTCTACAGTAAGGCATTAAACGTTTGCATTGATGGCTGTCACGAACATAACATTGCTTTTCTACAAGAGCTTTTTGAAGTTGGAAAAGCTTTGGAGAATGTAAAAATGTTCAGTCCTTAGTTTAATTAAAAAGGATCCTCTAAACATAGGTGCAGCATCTTGCGGTTATCTTCAAATACGTGTCGCTATAAAGAACAAACTGGTTGAATATCGCAAGAAAAATATGTATTTCTGCACTTTAGTTTGAATAATATGTTTTTTTCATTTATCTTACCAGGCTGTCTGGGTAAAGACTGAATAAATGTATTCAATGACTGCAAAATTACAGCCTGACAACCAAAGAAAAAACACAGTTGAACGGATATTTGTTCTTGTCCTTTTTATTTCCTGACTCTCTCAGCATGTCACACCATCTGCCATTGCTATTAGAGTCCAGTCCTGGCTGAGAATACACATTATAGAGACGCCATGCATACAATCACAGGCCACCCCAATGATTTAAAAATGCATGTGGATAAAAATTTTCTTTTTTCAGCTTTGTGGTGTTCTACATACTGTAGCTATAGATAGGGTTACTTTACTGATCAAACAGTTTTTGGTTTAAAGAAACTGCAAGGTTTTCTCATTCAAATAAAGGTCCAGAACTACACTGCCTATATCAAACAGTGTAAAAATATATTTGATCATTCATAACCAAAGGGTCAGAGAACAGCTGACAAGTTTCAAAATAAAAGTATGGTTATAAGGGTGTCAAGACACTAGCACAAATGTTAAAAAAAATAACTAAAGAATTTAATGAAAGACTTGGTTTGGGTCATGCTACTCATGATTAGTGGAGCTGTAACAATGCATGTATTTCCTGAAACGATGCACAAAAACCAAAACACAAAGTTCACGACTTAATCTGTTTATAAAATAGCTATTTTCTCCTCATTCCAAATTGTTTCTGAACTGTTCTGCTATGCTGGAGCCTCAATGCTCTTGTTTTGATTCTCTCCCCTCAGAGTTCGAGGCTTTTGTGAACGGCCAACCTTTAAAACGAGCACCGCTACGTTTAATGTCTGTCTGCTCGCTGCTAAATACCGCAGTTAAAAGCAAAGGGAGAGTAACTACATGTGTTTCATGTTATTTTGCTGAATTACAACAACACAGTACAACTCGAAAAACACTACTTACGACCAGAGATTTCACATACACTACACGAGAGCACATGCGCGCTTACCTCCAAAACAGAGCGGTTGCCAAGGAGATTGATGCGTTCGATTTAATGGACTGGGAGATTTTATGGTACTTCTTCAACAATATATATATATATACCTGTATATATATATATATATATATATATATATATATATATATATATATATATATATATATATATATATATATATATATATATATATATATATATATATATATATATATATATATATATATATATATACAGGTCCTTCTCAAAATATTAGCATATTGTGATAAAGTTCATTATTTTCCATAAGGTAATGATGGAAATTTAACATTCATATATTTCAGATTCATTGCACACTAACTGAAATATTTCAGGTCTTTTATTGTCTTAATACGGATGATTTTGGCATACAGCTCATGAAAACTCAAAATTCCTATCTCACAAAATTAGCATATCATTAAAAGAGTCTCTAAATGAGCTATGAACCTAATCATCTGAATCAACGAGTTAACTCTAAACACCTGCAAAAGATTCCTGAGGCCTTTAAAACTCCCAGCCTGGTTCATCACTCAAAACCCCAATGATGGGTAAGACTGCCGACCTGACTGCTGTCCAGAAGGCCACTATTGACACCCTCAAGCAAGAGGGTAAGACACAGAAAGAAATTTCTGAATGAATAGGCTGTTCCCAGAGTGCTGTATCAAGGCACCTCAGTGGGAAGTCTGTGGGAAGGAAAAAGCGTGTCAGAAAACGCTGCACAACGACAAGAGGTGACCGGACCCTGAGGACGATTGTGGAGAAGGGCCGATTCCAGACCTTGGGGGACCTGCGGAAGCAGTGGACTGAGTCTGGAGTAGAAACATCCAGAGCTACCGTGCACAGGCGTGTGCAGGAAATGGGCTACAGGTGCCGCATTCCCCAGGTCAAGCCACTTTTGAACCAGAAACAGCGGCAGAAGCGCCTGACCTGGGCTACAGAGAAGCAGCACTGGACTGTTGCTCAGTGGTCCAAAGTACTTTTTTCGGATGAAAGCAAATTCTGCATGTCATTCGGAAATCAAGGTGCCAGAGTCTGGAGGAAGACTGGGGAGAAGGAAATGCCAAAATGCCAGAAGTCCAGTGTCAAGTACCCACAATCAGTGATGGTCTGGGGTGCCGTGTCAGCTGCTGGTGTTGGTCCACTGTGTTTTATCAAGGGCAGGGTCAATGCAGCTAGCTATCAGGAGATTTTGGAGCACTTCATGCTTCCATCTGCTGAAAAGCTTTATGGAGATGAAGATTTCACTTTTCAGCACGACCTGGCACCTGCTCACAGTGCCAAAACCACTGGTAAATGGTTTACTGATCATGGTATCACTGTGCTCAATTGGCCTGCCAACTCTCCTGACCTGAACCCCATAGAGAATCTGTGGGATATTGTGAAGAGAACGTTGAGAGACTCAAGACCCAACACTGGATGAGCTAAAGGCCGCTATCGAAGCATCCTGGGCCTCCATAAGACCTCAGCAGTGCCACAGGCTGATTGCCTCCATGCCACGCCACATTGAAGCAGTCATTTCTGCAAAAGGATTCCCGACCAAGTATTGAGTGCATAACTGTACATGATTATTTGAAGGTTGACGTTTTTTGTATTAAAAACACTTTTCTTTTATTGGTCGGATGAAATATGCTAATTTTGTGAGATAGGAATTTTGGGTTTTCATGAGCTGTACGCCAAAATCATCCCTATTAAGACAATAACAGACCTGAAATATTTCAGTTAGTGTGCAATGAATCTAAAATATATGAATGTTAAATTTTCATCATGACATTATGGAAAATAATGAACTTTATCACAATATGCTAATATTTTGAGAAGAACCTGTATATATATACACATGCATATGCATGTACTTGCCGGTACTTAGGGGCAGAGCTCAGGGTTGCTGGGGAGGCATATATAACTCACTTTCTGGATCAGCTCTTCAATAATTGTCTTACTACTTGGGGACACATAAAGAGTATTGAAATTTGATTCTGAGAATCAAATTTCAGTTGATCCTAAAGCATGAAATAAACTAAATAAATGAAACAAGATGTTGTCGATGCAAAAGTAATTTTCCCAGTTCTAAAGCAATAGAATGCTGTGAATTTAACGCTATTGATCCTAACAGAAATGTGCTATCTAGATAGGTAGCTCATCAAAAGCAACACACAAACGAAACTGAAACACCTGTCATTTTAGTGTGGGAGGTTTGATGGCTAAATTGGACCAGCATGGTAGCCAATTTTCATTGATTGCACATTGCACCAGTAAGAGCAGAGCACAAGGTTCAATTAGCAGGGTAAAAGCACAGTTTTGCCCAAAATATTGAAATGCACACAACATTATGGGTGACATACCAGAGTTCAAAAGAGGACAAATTGTTGGTGCACGTCTTGCTGGCGCATCTGTGACCAAGACAGCAAGTCTTTGTGATGTATCAAGAGCCACGGTATCCAGAGTAATGTCAGCATACCACCAAGAAGGACGAACCACATCCAACAGGATTAACTGTGGACGCAAGAGGAAGCTGTCTGAAAGGGATGTTTGGGTGCTAACCCGGATTGTATCCAAAAAACATAAAACCACGGCTGCCCAAATCACGGCAGAATTAAATGTGCACCTCAACTCTCCTGTTTCCACCAGAACTGTCTGTCGGGAGCTCCACAGGGTCAATATACATGGCCGGGCTGCTATAGCCAAACCTTTGGTCACTCATGCCAATGCCAAACGTCAGTTTCAATGGTGCAAGGAGCGCAAATCTTGGGCTGTGGACAATGTGAAACATGTATTGTTCTCTGATGAGTCCACCTTCACTGTTTTCTTCACATCCGGGAGAGTTACGGTGTGGAGAAGCTTCAAAGAAGCGTACCACCCAGACTGTTGCATGCCCAGAGTGAAGCATGGGGGTGGATCAGTGATGGTTTGGGCTCCCATATCATGGCATTCCCTTGGCCCAATACTTGTGCTAGATGGGCGCGTCACTGCCAAAGACTACTGAACCATTCTTGAGGACCATGTGCATGGTCCTCAAGAATGGTTCAAATGGTTCAAACATTGTGTCCTGAAGGCGGTGCCGTGTATCAGGATGACAATGCACCAATACACACAGCAAGACTGGTGAATGATTGGTTTGATGCACATGAAAGTGAAGTTGAACATCTCCCATGGCTTGCACAGTCACCAGATCTAAATATTATTGAGCCACTTTGGGGTGTTTTGGAGGAGCGAGTCAGGAAACGTTTTCCTCCACCAGTATCACGTAGTGAACTGGCCACTATCCTGCAAGAAGAATAGCTTAAAATCCCTCTGACCACTGTGCAGGACTTGTATATGTCATTCCCAAGACGAATTGACGCTGTATTTGCCGCAAAAGGAGGCCCTACACCATACTAATAAATTATTGTGGTCTAAAACCAGGTGTTTCAGTTTCATTGTCCAACCCCTGTACTTCATAGACTTGATAGGACTTGCTCTGCAAAATTATATTAACTTTCTCACATTTAGGTTTACATAATGTTCTTGAAAAATGCCAACATATTTGTTCAAAAAACAATGGAGATGTAGAAGAGAGATTTTAAAAATCATTTGATCGTTTAATAATTATTTCTGACAAATTAAACCTATATAAAGTTGGCCGCTGACCTTTACTAAGCTTTCTTGACATTTCCCCTGACACCAAAGTGTCTGTTTTGGGTCATTGCACAAGGATTCATTTGGGTCATTTCACAAGGAGTTGCCAATGACCTTTGCTTTATGATTACTGCTCACACTCCAGCTCTCCAGCTCTCAACTTTAATGAAATTCTGTTTTGTAATCATTGCTTAGGCACTTCTGCTACATTTTTTTGTACATGTTTACATGTTTTTGTTCTTCACAATATTTTACATATATGTCCCCAAGGCAAATTAAACTTGAACTTAGAGCTTCTTTCACCTCCCTAGAGTTGGGAGAGAAAGGGTGCTTAAACAACAGATGTTTTCAAAGAGGGAGCAGAGTTTCTAAAACATTGTAGCTGAGCAAAACTCAGTTTCAAACACTGTCCAAAAGGTTGTAGTTAAAAAGTTTTGAAAATGTACTGTAGCTCTTTATCTGACATAAAAAGACCTTTGAGAGATCTGCATTTTTTTCCCTCCATGGTTTTCAGAATTTCTGGCTCAGTCTATGAGGTGGGATGAACTGTAGATGAACAAGAAGAGGGCTCAGGGAGTAATAAATCAATGATTCAGGGTCAATATAGCAGAAAAAGACTTCAAAGTGCTCAGCATATTTCCTACCCATGAAAGCAAAGATGCTGGTTCAGTTTCAAACAGCAATTCCTTTGATTTGCAGGTGTTTTTACCTAACCCCACAGATGGCTCTATCCTGAAAAAATGCCAAAAAAACTAGTAATATCTGGTTTTCTGTTCCTCACAACAGGATGTTAATCAAGTAGCAAATTAAAAAATGCTTAAGATTCCTCTTAAGATACAAGTGACCCAAAAGAACTGAGTGAATTGTTTTCTACCAAATAAAAAAGCAGGTTAATTTGAATAACAAGATTAAGATGATTCATAGCTAACACTCTATTCTTGCCTCCAGCGGAGTTAAACCAAAACCACTGATCTAGGAACAGCTGGAATATTCATGTCAGAAGTTTAAACGCTTTCTTTAAGGAGCTTATGTGAGAAAATTGTCATGTCTGTCTAATTTTGTGTAAACATACTCGTAACTCTGGAGGACAGTGACATCATAGATATACAGACAGAGATTCGACAGCTAATGACAGCGCTGTAGTTCATGAAGTGCACATCCAGACGCCATTTTCATGTGTTGGTAGATGTGCAAACGACGCCCCATTCCACACATTGTGCCTGAAATCTTTATTCTTTAGTCTGATTTCTTTTGAAGTTTTTGTAACAATCTTTGCACAGTTTTTCAAGAAAAATGTGTGCTTTATGAAGATGCAAAACATACAAATAAATATTCTCAGTTTTTCTTCTACACAGCATTAAAGTGGAACATATTAGTAGGTATATAGGTAATACAAACGTTCCTTTCAAAATCTGGTTTATGGTTATTATAAATATGACTATTTTCATTCATTATCATGATTAAATGTAAATAATAACATTCAAAATTGGTTTATAGGTGGCTTGGATAAAAGGGCCCTCTGAGAACCCTTCTAATTCACTATCATCTGCCTGAGTATGACGACACATTTAGCTGAAGCCTGAGAGGTGTTGAAGAACCTGCAGTCTGGAGGGAGAAGTTTCAAAAACACAGCTCAAAGCCACATTTCGGTCAGGCACATAAAATCCAACTCTCAAGTAAAAATGTCATTGAGAAAAAAGATATTGCTGGTTAGAGATTACACAGATCTGAGTTGATGATCACCTTCTCCTTGGCCTTAGAGGAGGCCCAACTCAGTGGTCGAAGGTTGATAAGCTCCACATCGCACTTGAGGTGCCCGCACCTGTGGATAGACTGTGTGGACGCAGGTAAGCTGGTATATCAGAAATAATTAGTTTTAGTTAAAGATGGTGAGTTGTAGGTATTTTCCTTTGATTTCCATGTAAAAAAAACAGACATATGCACGTACCCTATGCAGCATCTACTAAGCTCGACATTAAAGCAGGTCCAGTTGGTTGTGCTAGCCGTTTCACACAAGTGTTAAATATAAACATGAAACTTGCTTATGGAAACTGATTTCCTGCTGTTTTGTAATTTTTTTCTGAGTTAAACCAGTTTATGGCCCAGCATTGTGTCCCTGATGTTCTTGTCTCTCTCCTCACATCCTATGATTTGGTCAAATCAAGACATTAAAATGGCACCTACAAATACACATGATAAGTCACGTGACTGCCCTTCGCTGTCTGTTTATGTATGGGTGCATTGTACCAGTTTATTTGTCATTAGCCAGATGCACTTTATGGAAATATTTTCCTATGGTACCTACAGATTGTGTTGGTCACTCTGTCAGCACTTTGACTATAAATTGCAAAAAATACAATTTGAGTATTATATCATAGTTGTGGCACTCATTCATGGCAATAATGAATTAATTTATTGGGCCGGTGCAGAGATAACACCCTGGTGCGCAACGTCAAGAAAATATAGTTTTACTTGAAGCTGATGCTGTTCATTGAGCCGTCCTTTGCAGGCAAAAATTGAATTCATCTTAACTTCTCCAAGGAGATTAGACTTCAAAAATGATTCCTCATAAGGAAGTTATAAGATGCTTTAAAGCAGGGGTGTCGATCTCCAGTACTCGAGGGCCGATGTCCTGCAACCTTTTGTGTCCCAAGTCCAACACACCTAAATCAAAGGACTGAATGACCTTCCCATGTACTCAAGTTCTCCAGAGTCCTGCTAACAACCTAATTACATAATTCAGGTGTGTTGACAGTGAGACACATCTAAAGGTTTCAGTACTCCGCTCCTCGAGGCCTGGACTTAAACACACCAGCTTTATATTATAGCTGTGACCTAGGGTCATGGTCCCGCTGGAAAATTAACCTCCACTCCGTCTTAATTTTGTTACAGCCTCTGTTCAGGAATATATGCAGTGTTGCCTTTCTTACACACAGCATTTTGCATTTAAGCTAAAAAGTAGAATTTTGTCCTTTTCTGACCAGAGCGTCTCTTCTGCATGTCTGCCATAACCCATGCAAGGTTTGTGGCAAACTTTTAACCGGATTTCTTGTGAGTTTCACTCAACAATGGCTTTCTTATTGCCACTCTTCCATAAACGACAAATTTATGGAATGGACGATCATTAGTTGTTCTGTCCACTGGTTCTCCCACTTGAGCTGTGAATCTTTGTAGCTACTCCAGAGGAAATATCTTTTCTGTCCTTTTCTCTTTATTGCTGCTCTTGTCCGCTCTGTCAGCTTAGGTGGAGGGCCATGTCTTGGTAAATTAGCATATCTTCAATACTCATCCATTTTAAGATGATGGAGTGAGCATTGTGTGAGCACCACACTTTATAAATATTTTAGATGGTAAAATATTTTGAAAGCCATGTGTCCTTTTCTTTTCTTCACAAGTATACACTGGTTTGTGTTGGTCTATCACAAAAAATCCCATTAAAATGCATTGAAATTAGTGGTTGTAATGTGACAAAATGAGTGTGAACACTATGGTAAGGCAATGTGTAATCATATTACGCAAGTAATCTATCACACTCCTTAAAACAATATCCATATATATAAGTCCCTAGTTCCCACAAGCAAATGATTATGAATAGAAGGCTTTGACTTTATGTTAGATTGTATTCACAGTAATTAAGGTCATTAAGGGTTGAGCTTGTTACAGCATGCAGTGGGTTAAAAAACAGAAATCTCTTTCACACGAGTAACACACCTACGCAGCCATGTTCGTTAGCAGCATATCTGCTCTACTCACTCTAATCTGTTCGGTGTTTTAAGGAGGTGGTAAAAAAAATTAGCTGTGCTAATATGTTTAACAGTAAAGCCGTTAATATGCAAAGGAACAAATGAGAAATCAGATTTGCTGACAACTATTTTCCCCATGCTCTTACCTGTGCTGGCTCACAATCAAAATGAAGTGGAAGGAAATAAAAAAAATGGCAACAACTCTCACTGGCTTGACATATTAAACAGATTGCATGCTTTAGAAAACAGCATAAACACCTTTGGGGTAAATCTTGGCAAATACCCTAGTTTGACTGAATACTGTGTAAGAACAAGAGCAGCAGTACTGATATCAGAGTTCCTACACAGTGTAGAAAAACTTTGGGATTTGATTTGCGTATTCCAGGTCTGAATAATTATGAAAAAAAAACAAGTATGGAAAAATATTGATATTTCCAGACCTTTTCTTAAAGTTGTCCTTCCTTCTTTGTGTTCATCCTTTCTTCCTACCTTCCTTCATCATATCTGTTAGAGTTAGAAAGCTGATAAATACAGACAAGTGTAAAATAAGACACAAGTGAACCAAGTAAGTTTGACTTGCAAGGGTGAGACAGTCCTCTGCCAGAACAGTGACTTCCTTCTCACAAAGGGAGAAATCCTTGCACCAGCCTTTTATTTAAAACTCACATTCCTACACGCAATAAGCGGGAATTGGTTCAGCCAATTCTCAGAGATTTCAACCTAAAAGTGTAGTCATTCCCACATATGGTATAAGCTTGTCATGTCCAGGGAGTGATCCACTCCAGACTGCATTCCTTAACCTTCCACAAACCCCTTTTCACACTAACAGTCATAGGATTCATCTTGGCTGGAGTAGAACTTCAAACATAAACGTGGATTAAACTAAACAATGATAACTTATATACATTTTTCCAACAATATCCTTCCTTCTGTTCCTCCTTCCCTGTGTCCCATTTCCTTCTTTCCTTCCCTTCTTTCATGTTGCCTACCTCTTATTTCCTTACATCCTTCTTCTTTTCCTTATAACTTCTCTTCTTTGTGTCCTACCTTTCTTCCTTCCAGTTTCTGTTTTTTATTTCATTGTGAACTTCATTATTTTATATTTTAACATAAACCTAAAGGAGTGAGAACTCTGGAAAGTTAGGTCTGGGAAAGTCTGGATTTGTCCGATGAAAATGTGTAGGAACCCTATATGTACATCAGTGTGTTTAACAGATCTTGGGGTCTTGATTTAATTAAACTGAATGCTACAGGTAAAAGACAGGACCTCTCTGTGTATGCGTCAAACAATATTACTCTGCTGGCTCTGTGTCCAGGCGACCTCGTCATGTTCAGCCTGGGAAACCTGCCACAAAGACAAATCCTCATCTAACAGCTGGATGGATGCACGATCTGCAGCAGGACTGCTAATTCTCTGAAAATCGGTTTTGCTTTGAATGGTCGGGGACACAATTAACTGCCCAACGTGTAGATTTTGATGCCCAGCCTAATTTCCCGTCCAGCACTCGAGACTAGAGCTTCTTACTTTTGTTCGCAGTCACTGTGTTCATATTCCCAAGAGCACAAAAGCTCCTGGAAGTCATTTCAAGTCGGACTCTGTTTCACAGTCGGCTATCATGGTCTCAATTATCACCTTGCTCACTAGCACATAAGCTCATATGGCAACTGTACTGTGCCTGAGTCAAACACAAACAAAGAACGTAAAATCCACATATTGTTCCCCAAAGAAATTCTATGAGGTTTTGTTTCCTGCTGAATGTGTGAGCTCAGATTTAGCTACAGCATTAATTACTGCTGCAGATTTCTTTCTAAAATCAGTCTGTTAGGTTTTGATGAAATTGCTGACAGCCGGATGTGATTAAATTATCCCATTTAACAGGAATTCAGCTGTTGGATTTGATTGTTTCAAGATGCACTGAATGTCACCCAAACAAATCAGTTTATGTGAAAGTGTGTGGAAAGGTGTTATCTGCCAATCAATGTCCAATACTGTTTGTGTTCAGTTCCTGTGAGGAGCTGCTTCTATTCATTTTGTAAACTCTCCATGAAGAAAAAATGAAAGTAAAAATGAAAACGTATTTTTAGATCTTGTTTACGGAAGCATAGATGAAATGTGACTAAATCAAACAAGCAAATGTTTTTGATAAGTGATAATACAGACAGTCTTGACAGATGATTGGCAAAAGAAACAAACACGCATCTTAACATGCATTGCCGAAAACAAAAACTGTTGGATTTCTTCTCGAAGCATCATTCCAAAATGATCTATGTTCAGAGAAGTGACACTAAAATAATAAGTATTTGCAGATCCCCTTCACTGATTCACAGTAAACAAATCAGTCTATAAAGTCCTGCATAATTTTGATTCCGCACAGCTGAGGACTGAGAATAGAAACCAAGTCATAGGCTGTCTGAAGGAAGAACAATTATAGAGTCATAAAGCTTTTGTATTACTTGATCATAAGGGCCAGTTTATTGTGGGTGGCATCGAAGCTGCACACAGTACCAAAAGCCTTCATTTCTATACGAATGATGGTTTTCATGACTGTCTGATTGCAATTTGGAGTTGTTAAGGAACCTTTTTCATTTGAAGGACATCCTCTGGCTTAAGATATCATATCCTATTACCATATCCCCACTCTGTTTTCAGCCTTGAATGAGCCTCTCTAAGAGGATGAATTGCCCGTCGTAATTCCTCAAAACATTCAGCTCTGACCTCATGCAGCTTTCTGTTCAGTTTTGCAAAAGACTCTATGCTTTCAGTGAATGTATTACAATAATGTACCATTGACCAACCCAAGCATTAAGAGCCAAAAATAATTTTATTAAACATTTCTCATTTTCTTTGCTGCACTGTAGAGCTGCTGTTTGGACTGAAGTAAGACGTTCCTGGGTTCCAAACTGAGATTTCTGGAATTAGAAAACACATTCATTTCATTGAGCTCACATGACAGATATATATAAAGCCATTATTTTTGAAAAGACAGAATGACAGAGACTACATAGTGACTTTAATGTACTTATATCCCTTGGTCTTTTACATAGTTGATCATTTGCTCTGATAGCCCTAAAATTCCAGTACAACCAACTGCCTTCAGAAGTCACCGATCAGTAAATATAGTGAACCTGTGTTTAATGTAATCTAAGGTGGCCTCAGTTATTAGCTGTTAGTTAACATTTGTGATCAACCATTATCATAAGGACCAAGAAACACAGCAGAGAGGTCAGGGGTAAAGTTGTGGGGGGTTTAAAAGCAGAATACAAGATATAAAACGGAAATCCAAGCGTAAAACGTCTTCCTGAGCAGTAATCAATCAGCCATTCAACAAAATGAAGAGAATTTAGCACAAGAACAAAGCCAAGACATTGGCCACTATCACAACTGAGGGTTCAGGCAAGGGGATCACCAGTCGTCAGAAAAGCAGCTAAGAGGTGCACTGTAACTCAGGAGGAGTTGCACAGATCCACAGCTCAGGTTGGAAAATCTGTTAGCAGAATAAACTATTGTTGTACACTCTGCAAATCTAGCCTTTATGTGACAAGAATCAAGCCTTTTATAAAAATAAAAAAAAACCTATAAGAACTTCCTTTTGGGGAACTGAAAGAAGATGGCTTTACACGGTATTAGGTATTGACTAAGAGGGACTAAACATCAGGAAAGTATTTTATATCAAATAGTTATATTTACAGTGGCTTACTAGTAAAATTGGTATAATTCAAAATATTAGAACTGATAGCAAATCCTACTGTTCTACTAATGGCAGAGAAGAAGGATGTCAGACTGTAACTATAGATATGTGGGATGACAAACTATATTTGTGCCACGTATGTCAGCATTTTTTTGCTGATGCTGGTCTTTCCTATAAAATCACTGTAAAATACATTGAAGTTTGTGGTTGAAACATGACAAAATGTCAGTTAGCTCAAGCAGTATCAATAGTTTTCCAAGAAACTGTAAAACTACTGTATTTTGACCCAGATCTGCGAGAAATCATACTCTCTTCTTACATCACCAGAGGAAGTCATCTAATCAATTGCTTTTTAAAGAGAAAGGCCAACAGTCTTCCTTTTCATAGAATGAGACAACTTCTCTCAGAATACAGAAACACTGATTTGATCATTTAATTCAGCTATGTGCCACAGGCATCTTTAATTGAACATGCTTTGAATTTTAGGAGAAATCTTTTCATTGTACTAAACAGCTTTTTTTTTACATGCTGAAGGTGAATCACAAACACAGCTTTGTGGAATCCATAAAAAGAACAATTTATCTCCCATTAAATGGTAGACTGCTGGTTATGCTGACTTGTCTTCAAAGCCATTATCTCCCTCCTGCCTTCGTTTCTGTACGTAGACATTATAGCTCTCTGTGTCCGACGGCCTGGATGGCTTGTAAATCGTGCCCACAAGACTGACTAATAAATAGTACTTTGAATGGTTTTCTGTTTAGAAATGCTTCGAGATGTGGAACACTGGGACAACTGCCTGAGCAATACACACATCAGCATCTCATGGCAGCTGAGATAGGGATGAAATGGTCAAGGTGGATGCCCCCTCCCTCCCTGCCTTCGGCGTTGGCTGAACATTTAAGGGACACTTTAAGAGGATTTTCCTTTTACACAGCACATTTATGAATACTTCTATGAAAAGTGTTATTGTCGATACAGTAGCTGAGCAATCTCTTTGTGATGATGGATGGGCATCGTTTTAAAGAATCATGCATGACTAGAAAGCATGTAATGAAGTTGGACCTTTCATTTGCAGTAACGCAGCAGGACAGGAAGGAAAGCTTTTGTAAAACAGCTCCGGGGATCATGTAGGCGTTGTCGAAATGGTCATAGACTGATTTCATTGCTGAAGGAACAAATTTCCCAGAAAGTGGTCCAGGTATCATCTAATCAGAAGATATTTTACTGCTTGTAAATCCTGAGTCTGCGAGCTCAAATTGAAGTTTTACAATTACATTTGCAGTATGAGATTAAAGTATTTTATTCCTCATTCATTGTGGCCAGTCCCATAATGGATACCAAAGTAAAGTGCTTTTTAAAGGTTAAAATCATTGGTGTTCTTTCCAAACATATGCTCATTAATGCAGAAGGCTATTCTGTCTTTCTTTAAAATGACCTGTGCTTTTGTTGGGTTTAAACTCAGGTTTACTGCGGTTGGTTTCGATCAACTTGAGTATTTTTAATTAATTTTCCTCTTTGCGGGATACTGTTTTCTAGTCTGATTTTGGTTTTCTGTTACCCCTAATTAGCAATGCATGTCCCCAATTATGTTTATTTATCTCCAGGTGACATTACAACCTGTTACTTATCCTTCACCTGTATCTATTTTAACATATTTAGTTGAGGAGATCACACCTGGTAGTTTCCAGACTCCCCAGCTCATTATCAGTCAGATTGGTCATTTTAACTGCCTGCATGTTAGCTTTATTGTGATGTAATGCTTCTCCAGGACTCTTTTCATTAATTTAACAAACTTTTCAGAACTAAATCTCTTTGTCTCCAGCGAGCCAACATTTAGTGTCATTCTGAAATGTACATAAACTTAACACTGGCATAAATGTTGTATTAGTTTTAGGCATTTATGCATTTATTTTAACCACTCTTTCCAGAGCAGAAAGATTATACAGCACTCAACTTCCACAAGTGTAAAATTATTGTGGATTTTCTCTAATCCAATCATGATTAAAACTATATTACAGCCTAGATGTGTCCTTGGTGTGTCCTAACACACCTGAATCAGCTGAATTACCTCCTCAGTAAACAGTCAAGTTCTGCACTGGTCTGGTAATGAGCCATTCAGGTGTGTTGAAGCAAAGACGGGGCCATTTCAGAAGCTTAATATGAGCCTGCTTTATCCATTCCAACAAAAACTTTGATGCATTTAGAACGATCGTTCTGTTGGATTACCCATTTAACTCTTCTTACCTGGAAACTTAGAACACCAGTACAACTGTTCATAGTGAAGTGGTTTTAACATCAACACAGACTGAGAGAGAAAGAAGCAACAGCTCTGAAACTGACTCTTTTAGGATTGAATGAAAGGCTGACCATATAGACAAGCCAATTCCTTTTTGGAGAAGAACCTTGTGGTTGAATGAGACAATGATGGAACTAGATGATACAATTGTGAACCTAAATGGGTGCTCCGGTAGGACAATACCAAACAAATTAAAACTAGCTTTGGAATGTGTACAGCAGGTTAACACTACGCATCTAGAATGGCCCTGACGTCATCCATATTGAAACCAGTTCAGGAAAACATTTTAAATGAACTCTACCCATTCTGGCAAGACAAGGGGCCAAATATCCACCAATAATATTTCTGGAACTTGTTGATGGCTACAAAAACCATGTGGTCAAAGTTAAACCTTCTGAGGAGCTTTTAACCAAATATTATTGGAGGTTCATGTATATAGTTGAGTATGCAAGTGCAATTTGTTGTTTTTTTGTTGTTTTTTTTTTTTAAATCCTGGATTTTATCCTGGATTACCGAAAATCCACAATTACAATTACAAATCCTTCCACCCTGGAAAAATGGCACTTCAAATGCACCAGTTAAAGACAGAAATGAATGACCTTCTTCTGAATAATAGGTAGATGCAACTATTCGTGTGGTTTGCTACTATCGTCTCCAAAGCAAACCTGTGCAGAGTTTTCCTGCTAGAAATCTTTTTGTTATCGAACATGTGTTGTGATATCACTGGGAGTATATAGCTGCCTCTGAATGGTTACAGACGGGGGTTTAGATGAGAAGCTCAAGGCAGCGTGTTCTATAATCTCTTCAGCTGCTGAAAAGCCTTCAACATAAAAGATACCCTAAAGGAAAAGACAGAGGAGGAAACAAAAACAAACTGTGGCACTGAGAAAATACTAGGTCATAGCACTGCATTATAATACCATGTTCCAGTAAAGATAAAATGGTGGAAAAAAGATTGTTTATTTCCTGCAAACTCATTTAAACTTTTTGCAGCTGCAAGGAAAGTATAAAACGATAACGGCTATTACTGTAACTGAGTAAATGGGGTGAAATATGAGGTTTGGAGTACCACAACAACAGAAAGTATACATGATGTGTTAAATAAAAAAACTAAATATTTAGAGCAGAGAAAAAAAACAGATGGGTATAAAGAAAGTGCACTCTACAGGGCGAGGAACGTGGCAAAGCAGTAGAGTGCCCATATACAGAGTCTTCAGTCCTCAGTGCAGCTGTCCTGGGTTCATGTCCTGACTCCAGAGACCTATACTGCATGTCTACCCCTCTCTCCACCCAATTTCCTGTCTGCCTTCTTTCAAAAAAAATAATGGCCACCAGTGCAGCAAAAAAAATAAAACAAATCTTGAAAATGCACCTTTATTTGAGGCAACCATGTTAATAATTGTTGCACTGAAATGTAGGTAATATGAATTTAAAGTGCCTGTGATGTCTGATCTTCATAACAAATCCAATTACATTTATTTTAAAAAGTAAATTCATGCCACTGAAATAAACAGTTGTTGAGATATATGGTCATGAAATTTCCTAAAAATGTATTTTCAGACTACCCGTTTGTGCTCTTTTATGACGTCAAAGGGGAACCCCTGCATAAAACTAACTGCTGCTACAATGGTCAGCAACACAGACGAAGAATCTGATATTTCAGTCATAGAGAGATGCAGCAGAGTCAGGAGAAGAAAGTCAGCTGTCATTAGATGGCAGAGCACAGGTGCTGCGTCGTGCGGACGGCCATCTAATTCAACCAGAGTCTATTATTGCCAGATACCGGAGCATGGCAGGAGTCAATATACATGAATCATACCACACCAACAGGAAACAGAATGAGCACAACACCCAGATTTTCAAAAAATGTCACTAAAGATGGACTAGGTCTCACTATATTAATCAATTTATCAATTGATTAATATACACACATATATACGTGTATATATTAGCAGTTGTTTACATTAGATCAATTAGATCAGTTACTGGCTTAACTAAGGTATTAAACCAAGCAATTAAACATTGAAATGGACTAAAATTAAGCAACAAATATAGCTTTGCTGCACTCAGTGAACTCACCCTCTGTAGAACAAAACACATTAAAATATCTGAATACATAAAACGAAAAATGAAGCAGTTTAACTGGTTTGACTTCCACAGAATGAGCTGTTCTGGACTTGCTACCGCATTTATCACTGGCTTTTATTGTGCGATTTGCGGATGGTTCTTGGAAATCCTCCGGGCTTCACAGTGGACCGGACCAGACCGGAGCAGACACAGTGTAAATCCAGCGTAACAGTATATACAGCACTGAGTGAAACAACCGGAGGCGAAGTGAGCAGCATGGAGCAGCAGCTAACACAAGGGACGATTCAAGATCTGAAGACATTACCTGGTGTGTCATTTTCTTTGCTTTATATTAAAATCTTTAGAGAAGCATTTATATCGTGTGCATGTGAAATTTATCTCATCTTAATTATAATAATAATTTTTAATTATTATTAATTATGAAAATAATAAAAATACTAATATTATTTACAATAACTGCTGATATCTAAATGTACTTTTGTGACAAGGAAGTGTTACCTGCTGAGCCTTGCAACAGCAAGCCACAACCTTTTCTTTGTCAATTTTTCTATCCCATCAGATGCACTGAATGCATCTGCTTCAACATTCTCCTTTGTCTGGAAGATATCCCGACCTCGGACATAATATGCAAATTCAGAAGTTTCTTGTTCGAAGCAGTTTGCTGAAAAGTCCTCTGGTCTGGGACTTTGGAATTTTTCAAATGCATATGCTTATTTTATGTCACAGTTATCTTTTATCACATATTTAATCTATTATATCAATTACTGCAACATTATTTCAATATTAAGATGTTTTCTTTCAATTTCTGCATTTGTGGGAAAAGCGTGTCACAGACACTTTAACTAAGACATTCATGTCCCAACTAAAGGCTGTTAAAAAAACCCAGTAAAGTCAAGTCAAGTTAAGTTTATTTATTATTATTTTCAGGGACTCAAAGCGCTGTACATGAGGAAAAACATTACAATCAGTGGCGGATGCTGGTCTTTCAAAGAGGGGAAGCTCAATTTCAAGATCACTGATTCGCCCATTTCGCTGTCAATCAAAAAGGGATTCAGCCTCAGACAGATCATCCAATCATCATACAGAAGCTGAGCGTCCGGGCCTGCCGAGGCCAGCCAACTGCCCCATAACCTCCCAGAGACGCTGAGCGGGACAAAGCCCAGCATTTATCCAATGACTCGTCTCGTTTCGCTGCAGCCGAGGCTGCCTCATAGACCCCCAGAGACGCTGAGCGTCCAATGGGCGGGACAAAGCCCAGCATTTTTGCTTCGCTATTGAACTGAAGCTGCGGGAACGAGTGAGAGGAAAGCCGCGTCATTAACAATGATAAGAAGCTGATTCTGAACAATAGTTGAGCGCGTTGTATCGCATATTTAGTCAATGACATGTACACATGTATGACATGTATATATTTGATCATTTATTTTTTGACATTTTAGGGGAGGCTGAGCTTCCCTTGCAGTCTTAGAGCAATCACTATTGATTACAATGATACAGAAAATCAAACACAGAAAAACAAATCAAATGACATTAATAATCCTTGGGAGTTTACTAGTAAGAGCTGGTTCTAATCCAATCTTTCTAATAATGGTAATTAGCTCATTAAGTCCTCTGTGGTAAGGAATTCATCTTGTGCTAGAAAACAAAATGATAATATTAATCCTTGAGGTCGCTGGTATGAGCTAGCTGTGGTCCCATCATTGAAACAGTAACAGTCATGGACACTCACTGAAGTCTAAGTAGAGAAGCTGGGTCAATGGTATGTCCAAACTTTTTAAATACTAATAATGTTTGGCTTTCACTGGTATGAAATTGTTGTAATACAATCCTTCTAAGAAATCTAAAAATCTCTGGTCATTGGTGTAAAAACAGCTGTAGTCAAATTTTCAAATACTAATAATATTTGGCTTTTGCTGGTAATCCTTCTGAGAAATCTGAAAATCTATGAAAAGTAATGAAATCACACATTTAGATAAAGTAAAATAAGAGGAAAAAAATCATATTTCAGACTATTCTGAGCAGAATATAGTCTGAACTAATACAAAAAAAACCTTAGCAGGGGTAAGCAACACACACATAAGTAAAGATTTAGTTAGGGTACGGTGGAATCTTGAGGGTGCGCATGTATAAGTCTGAGTGTGTTTGCAAGAATTAGACTGTCAACACGTTTTGCGAATCACTGGATAAGTCAGGTGACCACCAACTCCAAAAAGCAGAAATCCTGTTATCAAAAGTCCAAATGTACACATCTTCTACGTCCTTGACCCACACAATCAGGCACACAATCTTCCACTGCTGCCAAGAATCCATTGTGTATCCAGAGAAGAATATCCCGTCTGGACAAGAGGGTGTCCTTTACCCTGTCTTCCCGTCGAAAAAATGTTGATCAATTACGTTGAGAGACCGGCTGACCAAATCTATAATTTACAAGTTTGGAGGATATGCAAAGCGAGGCTCTGAGAAAAATAAACAGACAAAAGCAGAAGCAGGGATCAGCAGGGAGGGAGGGAGAGAGAAAAAACACGTGTGTCTTCCACTGAGAGCAAGAAAAATGTAGTCTTATGTTCCGTTTTGCATGCCTTCCAGAGCATTTAGATAGTTTTTCTTGGACATCATTAACTCAGCTTAAGTCCCTCCCTCTCCTGAATCAGTTTAGGCCCCCCATCAAATGTGGGGACTATTTCCTCCCCGCCACACTACCTGCCAGTGGTTGGTGTCTCTGCCTGCTGGTGTACTTGTGGTTCTCGGTGTCCGGGACTGGGTGCTTTGGTGTGTGCTTGCTCACTCCCGGTGGCTGCTTGCCGGGGCCTGGACCCCTGGACTGTGTTGGGCCTCTGCTTGGGGAGTGATATGTCCTGGGTTCTCGGGTCTCTGTGTCCATGGCTGGATCTGCTCAGGCGTCAATGGCTGCTGTCGGGGCATTCAGGCTTGTCGCTGCAGCTCCCTGGGGTTCTGCACTGTGGCTGCTGGATGGGCTCCCTGGGACTCTCCCCTGCTTCTCTGGGGGGGTTGTGGTAGTCCCAGCAATGGTTTTCCTGGGGTTCCTGTGTTCTGGGGGGCTTTTGGATGTCTATGGCTCGGATCTCCTCCGTATCTGTCCCAGGTCCAGGGGGCAGGTCTGTGGCTCCTCACACTCGCTATTTCATGTTTACACAAGCGCGCTCGCACTCAGACCCACAGATGTTTAGGTGTTAACAGATAAACAAATCTTCTATATTAAGCCGCATTGACCACTAAATACAGCTTGCATTCATAAGTACCGAGCACTTTGTGGTAAAACAGCTGTTAAAATGAACGTTTCTGCAGGCGTAGAAGCAAGCAGGCTGTTATCTTGTATTCTCTTCATCCTTCTTTGTCTCCTTCATTCTTTTTTCCTTCTCTCCCCTTTTCCTTTTTGCCCCACCTCTTTCTTTTTCGTGCTTCTTATTTTTTTTCCTTTTGTTTCTGTCTCTGTGTCCGTAACAACTGAAATAATCTCAAAGCAGTTTCTAATAAAGTTTCTTTTATAAATATCAAGCAGAGCTTTACAGCGTCAGCTGTAATGCTCCACTTGTGAAAGTAAATTTGTTGGGCTTTTTCTTGGCACTCAGACAACAATTCTGAGTGCTACTCTGCCGGACAGGACACGGTTAAAAAAACAAAAACAACTCAGCTTAAGTCCCTATTATCTTGTATACAGTGCTGTGCAAATGAATTCACCCCTTCACAGATTTTCTATTTTTCCCTTTTTCTTTTGTTTAAATGTTTTAGATCAATCAAATTTCAATATCAGATGAAGATAGATAACATGAAGAAATACAAAAAGCAGTTTTCAAATAATTTTATTTATTAAAGGAAAATAAAACATACCCAATCCAACCCTGTTGTGGAAAAATTAATCAGGATCCTTGTTTAAACTTGAACTAACTCTGATTAATCACATTTATTGGTAGTTTAAATCCACTGGCTTGAATACTGCAAGAATCTAGAAACCACTTAAAAAGTACCTGTTTAACAACATGAAATAGGCTGAAAGATCTCAAAAAAACAACATACCATGCACAATCTAAAGAATCTAAAGAACAGATGAAAAGCAATTTCATTGACATTAATCAGTCTGGACAGGGTTACAAGGCCATTTCTAATAATCTTGGACTCTAGTGGTCGTTTGTGTATAGTAAGAGACTAGCTAAAAATGACATCCGTGGATGAGGTTCAAGTGTAAAACCACTTCTGAGTCAAAAGAACACAAAGATCTGTCTCACAAATCAAAGTGTGGATTTAAATTTGACTGAGATGTTGTGGAATTGCCTAAAACAGGCTTTTGATGTTGGAAAACCCTCCACTGACTTTGAATTAAAACAATTCTGCAAAAAAGAGTTGGTCAAAATTTCTTCATTTATCACAAATGCTTGATGGCAGCTGTTGTGGCCATGGGTGGCACAGACAGCTATTAGCTTAAAGGGGCATGTAGACTTTTACATAGAACCAGATTGGTTTGGACAGACTTTTTGCCTTAATACATTTTAATATTTTTTTTTTTTACAGCACTGAAGACAATATTGTTAGTTAAAGCTATTTGTGTTACATTTTAGCCCCTGTCAAATTGACTGAATAGTAATGCTTGCACACTTAACCAGTAGTCAATATCACAAACCTCTTTCATTGTCATTGTCTCAAGATAAAAGTTTGACAACCACTGGTCTAGATATCTTTAAAAAACAGCTTAAAATCTCTTTAAAATAGTGTTGTAAGTGGCCAACCTGAAGCTGTATTTTTCTGCCCTGCACAACCTAGGCGGGGATACTTTGATTATTGGCAGAACTTACAAGCAATTAAGTAAAGATTCATTCAAAGTCAACTGATGGACAACATTTTTAGGTATTCATGACGCCCTCTGACACAGGCACCCTGGCAGGGAGCCATATTACCCACATGTTTATGTAGCAATGTCTCATTGTGACCTGTTGCATGCTTCTATAACAGCTGTTCAACTACTCCTGGTGAGGAAGACGATGCTCAGGTGAGCTTCCTGGATTTCATAAGGAGATTTTTTAAAAGTAGAGTGCTTTCAGACTAAACTGAAGAAAGTGTATAGATCAATAAAAAACATGTCCAAAGTAGCACCTGTAGAGCTAAATTGGAGTAAAGCTTTAACTTCTGGTGCCTAGATAAAACACAAAAGCTTGTTTGAGGGTTTATGCACTGGGTTTATGGAGGTATGTGTTTAAAAGTGTGCAACTCAGCACTTTTGCAAAGCATAAAAACGCGACTATCTTCACTGCAGATCTGCAAATCAAGCATGCTTATTTGATAATCTAGTTTGCCCCGCATAGTGTTATCCCTGTGTGTGTGTGTGTGTGTGTGTGTGTGTGTCTGTGTGTGCTGACGTTCACTTTTTTAATGTCTCTGGGATATGACTGCATCTTTGTACCAGCTGAAGGTCAAGAGAAAGAACTGAAACCTAAATCACAACTTTAACATCTAAATGTAAAGCATTCTTGATTTCCTACTGTGCTGCATTCCCTGCAGGAGTGTCTGCATGATATTATTCAAAGCCAAAACAGGATTTTGGCTGTGCCTGGTGCCAAGCCAGTGTTTTAACACCAGCAAGAAAATACCTGCCAATCAAATGGAAAGCTCCTATTTTTATCCATTTTCCTCAATCAATATTTGACCTCATGATGGTGCTAATTTCTCATGCTCACAGGGTTTTGGTCCTCGTGACGACGCTGTATCTCCAGTTTCCTAAAGAAAATATAGTTTCAGAAATGATCGACATGAACCCTGATAAAAATAACTCAGTGTTAAATCCTTGTCACTCAGTCAGCCTTTTTCCACATTGCACTGTTTGAGCAAATAATGTCCATGTGCTTAACAGTTAAATATTAACAGATAAAGCATTAAAATGTCTCGTTTAGGCATTTTGTGTGCAAACAATTACAATTGGCAATGCATAAAAGGAAATGCAGGGGAGCTGATGTTGTATTTTTTTCTACAGCTTAAAATATGTATAGTGCTTTCTAAAAGTATTGTATTATTTCACATTTTGTGATGTTACAAACTTAATTGCAATTTATGTGACAGACCAACAAAAGGTAGTGCAAACGTTTAAGGGACATGAACACATTTGCAAGGCATGGATTCCTATTGTCCAAATGCACTCTGCATCTGTTCAATGACTTTAATCATTGACAGGTTTCATTTTCATTAAACTGCTTATGTTGGTGTGAGTAGTCTTCATGGCTTCCGAGGTGAATCTGCATTCTACATCAGGTCTGAGCTGTAACTCCCACTGTAGTGAAGGGAGCAAGTCTGGGTCATCATGTAAGGTTTGAGGTGGACAAAACATGTCATCTGCAGCAGAGTTCGAAAGGTTGAAAGTAGCAGACTTTCCTTGCCTCTATAAGCCGACCGCAGGAGAGGTGTTTTTAGTCCTGCAGAATATAGCCTTTTATTGCTGTGGATCCTGAGGGCCCTAAAGTGTTATTTAACACCTTGGTCAGCCTGGGTAAATTGTAAATTGAGTTGCTGAACTGATTCCCTGACTGTCCTCTTGTAGGTCTAGGAGAAAGGAAAGGTGTGTCAGAATAAGAGAAAATGCATAACCATTGCTTCATTGGTTCATTAGTGTTATAGGTTCATTAATGCAGCTTATTCAAAGAGAACGTCGGCTTCACAGAGAAGCTCCTAAATGGTTGAAGAACAATGCAAGTTGGTTGATTTGCACATTCACCTGTCAGCAAGAAGGCCTGTCCAGTTCCAGTCTCTGCAGAGCAGGCCTTTCCATGAGGAGTTTGCATGTGTGGGATTTCTTTCTCTTTTCTCTGTGTACTCTGGCTTCCTCCCACAGTCCAAAAACTTTAATTTTAATTTGTGATTCCAAGCTGACCTTAAGAGTGGGAGTATGCTTGTGATACTATTGTTACTACGTGATTTATTGTGTTTTAGCATTGCAAATTTACAGAGTGATTTTCAAGAAGGTATAACGTAAATTAGGTAGGATGGATATGAACTTCAAACAAAAAAATAATATAACTTTTGTGAGTGGCACTATTCATCTCTGTCACTTAAATAAATCTGTCAGAAATATATATTTTAAACCATGTAGTAAACCTTCAGAATGTGTAAGCTCTATGTTGGTTGGAAGTAAACATTTTAAAGATAATTTCAAGTAGTGATTTATTTATTTATTTTTTTTTTGCTGGCTATTGACGCATGGGTGTCCACTGCAGGATTCCACTAAATACAACAAAAAACAAAATCTGCTGTGTGTATTTTGGGGTTGATGACATCATAAGAAGCACAAAGACCAAGGGCATCAGACATGACAAGCTCAAATTTAGTAAGAAAAATATACAATCTAACCACTTCTTTTCAAAGAAATGGCAAGAAAATCCTAAAATTATTATTTAGTATATGACTCATAAAAATCCAGCGATTAGGCTGTTTTATTTGGAGCTTAAGCCAATGTCTTAAACCCTGACAGCTGCTTGTAATAAATTAAACAATTCTCGATCTGATTAAATGCTGTTCAGTGTTTACAAACTATCCTTCTGTAGATTGCATGAGTTCTAGACCATTCTCTAAAAAGATTTACTTAAATGTTTAAAGGGAACAGATAATGCAAAAATGTCAGAATAAATTTGTGTGTATATATATATATATAGTGCTTAGTCAATATAATGGAGCAATCATGAAAAACATTTTTGCAAAATGAATTCATGTAAATACTTAACATTTTTATACATCTTCAGAATTTTCTAATGATGGCAATAAGTAGCATGTCAATTGTCTTAATTTCCTCATCCTTATCTCTGCTTTAATAATTAAACATTAAAATGGTAGAATCCAGTTCTGAAATGTTTTCTTCAGTCTTTCTGCCACTACAGCCTTACTGTTAAAGTTTATTCTCAATCTCCTGTCTGGAGTCCACACAAAGGTTGCTTTTCTCTGATCCCTGAGCTTTTTTTGTATGCAAAGGCCCTCAGCACTCGGCTCGTCTAATCCGTTGAGAAAAGAGGCCGAGAGTTCAGTCATGTTGCAAACAGAAAGATAAAGAGAAGGAAGTAAGGAGGCTCCCCGAAATAACAGGAGTAGGGCTGCTTTTTCAATCTTATCAGCATCAAGAGGAGCAAAGTTCAGAAAAATATGAGCGATGTGGACAGAACGAACATGGAAAAGACCAAATGCTTCCATTGCTTTTCTTCACCCATATCCACAGCGAATGCCAAAAATCAGATCTGAAATCAAATAATGAACACTGGGGAGATTTTGCCAGAGGGGTTTCTGAAACATCAGTGAGTATCTCTTCCATTTGTATGTGGACTTCAAAGCTCCATAGAAACGTCATTTGCCCATGGCTAATAGGCGTGCCTGTGATTTTCTTTTAGCTCTACCTTCATACCTCTTTCTGTCTATGCATCTAGGTCTCTTCATCTCTTTCTCTCCATGTATATCTTTGGACTCCAACCAGCTCAGAGTGGCAAGCTTATCATCCATGGCACAAGCCAACACTTTGAAAAAGTGCAAGGCTGCAGACCAAAGCAGCTTAGAGAGGTAGAGCACACAGAGGCCTCAATGTGAGTCCCTTTCATTTGGCACAATCGGCCCCACTCACCCTGCGCCCATGCTCCCAGCAGGCTGTGGTGGGAGATACCGTTGTGTGATCACACCTGACAGAGAGCAGCACAGCACACAGGTGCCCTCCGGCTCTGAGAGTGCAACAAGCTCACTGTTGATCTAGGACTCCACTCAGCAGGTTGAGGAACATACCTGCACCAAAGAATGCTGCCCCATCAAAGCTGCAGGAGACAAAACACTTCCATATCTGATTCTCTTTTAAGTTTCTTCATAACTGTACCCAGACAGGCCACAGACTTCAGGGCAAACAGTGTTTGATGTTTGTTCTCTGCGTTTATCTGCAGACTCGCAATAAGTTTGGTGTGACTGAAGGACTGATTGGACAGCTTTCACCTTTGGGTGTTGGTTTATTGCTCTAATTCATATACGAATCAGGCCTGAAGCTCATTATGTAATTTGTTTTCATTATGTATGTTTTCCTAGGGTTTCTCATTAGACGAGTCTTAAGAGTTAAAGTGTTGAAGGAGGCTAGTAAATGATCTAAATGTCTTCAAAAAAATGTGTATACTGTATACATTCGACAATATACAGTGTATAAACTTAAAGTATGCAAATGCATAAAAATTTGTGATGAAACACACTAAAATAGTTCTAGTAATACCACAGAATTCATACATCAAAAATTTAACAGATGCTTTATACAAATGTGTAGGAAGAAATACGCTGACTGAAAATCAAATCTAAAAGATTTTAGAGGTTTATCACAACTATAGATGTGTGTTTGTTTGTGCGTGTGTGTGTGCGTGTGTGTGTGTGTGTGTATATACACTTGTGGGGCATTGTGAATGAGGCAGTAATTTTATACCCCTAATTCACACTGACTGTGTTCTGTGTCTACTCCGTCATCCGTCGCAAATTGTACTGTGCAGCAGTTCACACCAGATGCAGTTTAGGATCCTTTCAGTTAACAGATGAAATAATTTCTCTAGGAAGGTAATAAACTGAATTTTCAGCATGAATACTACTAAGTGTACTTGTAGCCTATTGAAGAGGATGCACTCATTTCATATGATAAGAAGCAGGATAAACTAACTATCCAATGCCTCTATCTCTTCCCATTCATTTTCCTTACTGCCATTATCCTTATAATAAGGATGTGTGCTGTCATACAAGATTTTGTGGTTTTCCACTTCCAGAATGAACTCGTCCATGGGGTCAAATAACTTCTGAGAACCTCTGACTGACACATTTGTGACCTCGTGTCACCGGTTCTGAAACAATGTTTACATTGCAATGTGATTGAGTGTATCTTATCTTGAAATGTACCAGATGCTTTTTATTTTTCCTGTTTCTGACTTCCTGTCTGGCTCAATCTGGTCTTTACAAATTCCCGCAATTTACAAATTGCGTTTGTGCTCTGTCATCTGTCAAAAATAGACTATCCAGATCTCTGACGGATGATGACAGAGGGCTCTCCTGCATGCCGCAGCGTCACAGAGCCTGTGTGAAATACAGCATTGACTACAATGACTTCTAGTCAAAATGCACAGATGACAACGTCTGTGTAAATTAAGGGTAAGGCTGAGCTGGGCTTAACTTGAAAAAGCAATAGAAAACCACCTCCATGTGGGCCTACCACCAGCTGGGTCCAATAGGGGTGGGTTAAATGTTAGGCTTTCGTAGGCTGACTCACGGGATCATTGTTTCTCTATAGTGACAACTGCTTTTAAAAACCGAGCGTTGCCAAAGTCTATTTTACTGTAGTCAATGTATTTTGCTGTTATACACAGTGTAGTCTTTTTCAGTTAAATAACGTCTGCAAGGCTGGGCTAACATGATCATAAAGCAGAGTTCTGTAAGATGGTTATTGCTTCTGCTCCTGCTAAAATCGCATAAAAGCCTCCTTTGCAGCTCTTATAAAGAACAATTTATTCAGGCTGATCTCTCTCAGTATGTGGCCTATTTTTATATTTTTTACAGCAGAACATATTCCCCTATCCGCTACCTCAGGGAGGAAAAATCAAACTTTTGTGAAATAGACAGAAATCCAAACCTGGGAGCTACAGGCAAGGTAACATGGAGCTTTTGCAGCACATGGGGTGTAGGGTGGGGGGTGTTTACCCACATTTGCAATACACTTGTCGAGTCTGAGTGGAACCATGGGAGATTAGGTCTACTCAATGTTATTTTCAAGCACCTTCTGTTGGAAAGCATGAGGAGCAGCTGGTGCTTCATCAAAAGCAACTGCTTTGGATTACCTTGGTCCTCCTAAGTTGCAGCTCTTCTCCTCTTTGTGGATGTTTAAGCGTGTCTAGGTGGGCTTTTAGCTACTTCTTGCAGAGATTTGCTGCACTCATTCCTTGGCAAATCGCCTCCTGATGGTCAATTTTTGCCAGCTGACAAGAGGCTCAAAGTTTTTCTTCTGTGCTTATGGGCTGAACTCTTTGCAACACCCATGTTCGCGCTCCGGAGCGGGTCAATTGTTAAGTGAACCTGTGTCATGCCGTTTGTGGGTGTCTGAAGGTGCATTTTTGTGCAAGTGGGAAGATGTGTGGGAGCGCATTCTCCAGTTCTACCTTAACAGCTTCGTTTCTGTACCAGCAACAGCAGTTGAAGTTAAAAACACCCAAGGGTTCATCTTGGAAAGGAAAACTGATGCTGACCTTTTTTCTCTGTTTTTTTCTTGCTAAAACCTTTTCACAACCTAAAGATGAACAAATACTTCATTTTTCAAATCAAATACAGGCATCATGTTTCTACTGTGAACAGTACCTTTCCACATTTTGTAATGTTAAAGCTAAAACTTTAATTAGTTTTATTGGGGTTTTAGGTCATAAAGCAACACTAAGTTGTGCATATATATAAAATGAGAGAAAAATTCAAACAAGGTTTTCCAAATTTTTTACAAAACACAATCTGAAAAGCTTTATTCAATACTTTTAGAACCACTTTTGGGATATGTCTCTACCAGCTTTGCACATGTAGAAACTGAATGTTTACCATTATTCCTGGGTAAATAGCTCAACCACCTCAGTCAATATGGATGGAAAACATTTATGAACATCAATTTTTAAGTTTCATGTTTCATGTTTTACAATGGGGATGGTGTGTTCAGGGTGATGTGAAATGTTTGTTTTCTGCCACACATAAAGGCAAAATAAGTTTTATATCCAAAACGTTTTGTTATGGTCTCATCTTAGCAGAGCACGTCCTCCCTTAGATTTACTATACATGGCTCTAAATGGCTTTCTTCTTGTAACTCCTTCACAAAAGCTGGATTTAAGTAATGCAGAACTACTAGTTTTCATGTCAACAGATCCTCCCATCTGAGCTTTTGTACCTCTGCAGCTCCTCCAGATTTACCATGGACCTCTTGGTTGCTTCTTTGATTAATGCTCCCCTTGTCCAAGCTGCCAGTTTAGTTGCACAACCATGTTTTAGTAGTTTTGCAGTTATATCTATTTTCAGATGATGGATCGAACAGAGCTCTGTAAGATGTTTAGAGCTGCCTTGAACTTCTCCACAAGCTTATCCTAAAGTTCTCTAAAAAACAGAACAGTTTTGTTAAGGGGTGTGAATATGTTTGCAGGGCACCCTCTGCGACAATGAGGCTTTATTTACTGGATGTGCTTTGGGTCTCCTTGTGTTTAACTCATCAGCTCCACACTGGGAGGTAGGGACAGAAACTTACCTCCTCTCAGCAGAATCCCTGTAATTCTGATTAACCTCAGGTCAGATTAGTCAAACATTCTCATCTGTGCTTCAAAACCTCATCAATAATTTCATAGCCGGGCTTATCTCTCTAGGTTTTCTATTAGGCGAACCTTTTCCTCTGATATCTTAATCTGATTTCCAGCATAAGGCTTGGTCCTGTTCTGTCACCACCTGCCCTTTTGGCTCATTATATAAAAAAATGAATGCAAATGGTGGAAGCTGAAACATGGTAATGCTGTTTTGTTTTGTCAAAACAGCTCTGGGGTTTCTGTGTACTTTTAAAATAGATTCAACAAATTTGATCAAGTCTTTCCTAGAAGATGTTTCCTGACGTTTATTACCAGCCTCTGTAGCTGTTGCAGCACTCCTCACACCTGTTATGAGACTCAGTTTGACTTCGGTAGCATGCAGAACAGAAACCGCTCCACAGTAAAGAGGTAAAAAGAGAGAAACAAATCTCACTGCATATCACGTTCTAGCAGGCGGTCTTGTTCCTTTGGTGCAACGCGGAAAGATCAGACTCATAAATATTGTCTCCTCTGGGACTGATGAAAAACAAATAGCCAATTAAAATCCAGATTGCTGCTGCTGAGTCTTCTTCTCCTCACTTTTCCCTGTGTTTGTGCTCTGTCTGTCATTCATGGCAGAGCCTAGATTGCACAACTTGGGTTGCAAAAGTATCTACTGCACAATTGTTTTAATAAACATGATCCAGGGACCCCTGTTTGCTTAAGTTGTGCCCTCCTGCATGCAAAATTCAACACACATCACCTCTGTCCTCGAAGGTTTATTTAAATGAGCACCATTCTGACATGCTCTTATCTATTTCACTTGACCTAATTTTGACTTTCATTTTTCTCTCATTGTCCCAGGTGAGCTATGCCTCATAGGAACACTGACGATTGCTGAATTGGACACAAAACATGAGAAATCTGTCATCTCTGCTGTTCTTCCCCACTTTGATAGGTGTGAAGGGAAAGTGGGAAAATGGAGCCTGACAGGGGTGCTGTCACTTGACTCGTGACGTCTTGTGCTTGTGTTGTGACCGCTCCTCAAGTTCAAAGGCTCAAAGATGAGTTACTGCTGATATAAAAAAAGGCTACTTGAACATTGGCTATGTATGAGCCGGAGTTTTAAAAGCAGCATGGCATTTTGGGCTGGAACAGAAACGGAAATCTAATCCTGTGCATAGCCGTAACCTTGTTTCTTTCTTTCCTCTGGCTGTCTCTCCCCTGCGCCCATTCATATCAACTGGACTGGTTGAGGCGTGTATAACATGTATGACCTAAATGCAATGCATAGTTAAACGCGATTTTAAACGGAGGTGGATAGAAGGACTAACAAACTGGTGCATCTTAGTAAATAAAATTTTTCGACAAATTTTATGAATATGCATTGGCTTGTAAAAGTATTCGTACCCCTTGAACTTTTCCACACATTGTCACATTACAACCACAAACATAAATATATTTTATTGGAATTTTATGTGAAAGACCAACACAAAGTGGTATACAAAAATTCTAAACGCTATGTGTGGTGGTGAACTAACACTGTACATAATAACTCTGAACATACCATCCCCACTGTCAAATATGGTGGTGGCAGCATCCTGCTCTGGGGGTGCTTCTCTTCAGCAGGGACAGAGAAGGTGGTCAGAGTTAATGGGAAGATGGATGGAGCCAAATACAGGGCAATCTTGGGAAGAAAACCTGTTGGAGTCTGCAAGAGACTTGAGACAAGGGCAGAGGTTCCCCTTCCAGCAGAACAATGACCCTAAACATAAAGCCGGGCTACAATGGAATGGTTTAAAACAAAACATATTCATGTGTTTAGAATGGCCCAGTCGAAGTCCAGACCTAAACCCAATCGAGAATCTATGGCAAGATCTGAAAACTGCTGTTCACAAACGCTCTCCATCTAATCTGACTGAGTTTGAGCTGTTTTGCAAAGAAGAATGAGCAAAATTTCAGTCACTGGATGTGCAAAGCTGTAAGGGAGATAAACTATAAGACTTGCAGAGAGCTGTAATTGCAGCAAAATGTGGTTCCACAAAGTATTCACTCAGAGGGCGTGGATACTTTTGCAACTTTTTAGTTGCCCTTTTCAATTTTTTTATATGTAAATAAAGAAAAGAAATCATGTATAATTTTTGTTCCAATTTTTGTACTACTTTGTGTTGGTCTTTCACATAATATTCCAATAAAATATATTTATATTTGTGGTTGTAATATGACAATATGTGGAAAAATTCAAGGTGTATGAATAATTTTACAAGCCACTGTATACTATATGAAGTTAATATTTAGATTTATGATATAAAACCTATTTTATTGTGAAATCATTTTACTTCTACATTTAAAAGGTAGAACAAAAAACATCAGTCATTTTTATTGTCCCTTAGCATGAAAATTTGTGTCACAGCGTAAGGAGAGAGACAATGACAACAACAGTAACCATCAATAAAAAAATGCTTCTGTCAGTGCAGAAAATCCCTATCATCAGTTAAGTACCTAGTGCAGATTAAACATTTTAATTGCTGTAAATATAAACTAAAATGTATACGTGTTACTTGCCCAAGGGAGCATGAATCGCTGCCTAGAGGTTAGAAGCATAAACTCCCTTGCCGAAATTACCTGTTCCTTTTTCAGTACTCGACCATCATAGATGTCAGACAGATAAAGCTGCTGTATGCCAATTATTTTGCTGGCTGCTTCCAAATTTTAACAAGGAAAAAAAACACTTTCTGTTATAGAAAAAGGCCAATCAGTCCTCTCCATATCTATGGGAAACTGAAAAGAAATTGATTGCCCACTTAAAAAAGCATAGAAATTGCAGCTAATTGAAATCCCTTTGTTAGTAGGACTCTGTTGAAGAAATTTATGATGATATTGTATAAAAGCCATAAACAAGAACTGCTAAAACGAACCTTTACTACTTTTTAAAGTTTAAAATATTGTTAATTTTATTATTAAGAGCCACTATTGAAGAGCTCCTCCACAGTGGCCTACAATTATGAGAAATACTGACTTTCCGGGTGTCTAACAGATTTACACCCTCTACAAGGAAGTTGGACAACAAAATGTAATTGCTGAAGAAGCTGGCTGTTTAGAATGCTGTGTTCAAGCAAATCAACAGAAAGTTGGGTGGAAGGAAAAAGTGTGTTAGAAAAATGTGAACAAACAAGAGGGATTACCGAAACTTGGGGATAATTGTTGACTAATCCCTATTCAAGAATTTGGAGGAGATTCAACAATGCAGAAGAGCTGAAGGCCGATCTTACAGCAGTCTTGGCTTGTTCCTCAAGTTGATCACCACTACGCCACACTGTATTATTCCAGTAATTTAAGCAAAGAGAGCACCAGACTAGTACTAAGTGCATATATTTTACAATACACAAAAATATTTTTTATGTTTGTTGACAAAATCTTTAAACTATACCCATCAAAGTTGTTAGATATAAACACAAAACATTTCTCTGTTTAGTCTGTATAGTGAGTAGAAATAGTATAGTACATGAATGAAATCACAGCAAAATAACTTTTCAATATTTTTAATTATTGTGATGCACCTTTATATCCAAAGACAAGTATAAGTTCTGTTGTTAGAGGAAAACATTTCTAAAAGAAATCTCTTCTTGTGTTTGAGCCGCTTAATTTCCTGCAGAAATCTCAGCACTCTTTGTTTTGCTGAATCTGAGATTAGGATCATGGCCCTTCATATTCTGCAGAAACATCCTCCTCCTTTCACACAAACACATTGCATTGGCGAGAAAAGCTCAGCCTTTCAGCTTCTGTCACTCCCTGAATAACTGAGCACAGCCCATTAAGCTCGATTATGAGGGCAAAATCAAATGGAGCTCATTGTTGTTTATTTTGCTCCCACTAATTGAATTGCATGACAATTGCCTGAATTAGGAATAAAATCCAGCAGGAAGCAATTAATATTGAAATGTGGGCAATTAAGCTGGAGTCTAAGTTAGGAAAGGTTTGACACATGGATCAGTAGTTGGACTAGTACAGGAGGAAAAGCATCATAATTTGTTGTTTGCTTCTTTGAAAGATCAGTATTGATGTCCCAGAACCTCAAAACTCCCAGCTTAGCTGCTGCTATGGCTTTTTCCAGAGTAATCTAACTTTCCAAGGAAAGTGTAATAACTCCAGCTTTGTAGAAATCCATGAGCCCTTAGTTACAGTAACTATGGCTCTGAAATTGGAGAAATGCCCCTAAATAAGCCATGATTAATCAAATCCACACAAATTAACTAAATTAATTGTTTACGGACATATTAATTCATAACTGGAGCATAAAAGCACTGTAACTTGGGTAAAGAAAAGTGAAATCAATAGTAAGTGTTCAAAAATGATACCACCACTGCATCTATATACATTCATTGTGACTGGAGCTTTTGTCAGTAAGGAACCCTTCTCCCATCCTTAATCACTCCCAAAACTAAATTTTGCCAAAGCGATCCCTCCTTGCTTCGAGGCAAAATCCCTGATTGCCTCATCACTGCCAGCCAGCATTCCTTGTCAAATACAGCCCTCATCTGAAATACTTGCCAATCAATCTGGGGTCCAAGGTTTCCCATCAGATGCATGCTGGAAACCCACAGAGCGGATTCAGCTGGTGTCAGAATTCAGAACGGCTTCCCAGATTTCAATTTTAGGCACTGTGGCTCTTTTTTTAACACTTGCCATTTTCTCAAAGGCCTTACCCATTGATCAGTCTGCTTTGTAAAAGCCATGTGGTGACATTTAGCCTCAGAACCATCCGTGTTTCTGCTACTGTTAGGAGGTCAAGCTGTTATGAGTATAAACTGTACTTTGCATTATTTTTTTCTTTCTCAGAGATTTCCCTAATGAACACATTATGTAGGCACAAGAGTGCTAAGACAGCTATCAGTATAAAGCGCTATTGTTCTGTGCGTGGGAATCAACATTCAGTCACATTTTCCTCTTGATGAGTATGCAGATACAGGGCCTATCCAACATAATAAAAGAACCAAGCATAAGAATATCAAGGTCAAAACTGTGAAGGCTACATGAACATCTCAAAAACCTCAGCTTTTTCTGGGCCATTCCAGGTCAGCAGTTGTCAGTATTTATCAAAAGTAGCCAAGAGGGTCATGGTCAATGCTTATTGGTGCACATAGGGAGGAAGGTGCGATACAACAGATAAGCTACTGTAGCCAAATTTGATTAGACCTTTAATTGACCAGAAAGTCCAATTGAGCTCCGAAAACTTGTTTGCAAGATAGACCTGCCTAAGATAGCAGCCACACAAATAGCCAATACAAAACAAATATATACTATTACATATGAATGACATGGGTATTCACAACAAATTAATGACATTTCTCCTACTACATTTTTAGGCCCTTCAAATCATTGATGGATGTGAGTATTTTCAGTATAAGAACGTTTTGTAATTATTCCATGATATGGTGGAAGGTATGACAGTGCTGCTCTGTCAAAGTCCTGGGAATATTAAAAAGCAGTAATTTTGTTGTTACTCGAAGTAATGGAAGGAGGCTACTGAGGTGCACTGGAATTTTACCACCATTGCTTCACCAGTAAAAAAAAACATAACAATGTTGATCTGGGGGTGGTTATTGTCCATCCAACTAAATCATGGAAAATGCTGTGATGAGTCAGAGATTCTGCATTTCACATATAACTTAAAGAAGGGTGATTCACTGACAGTGAATCAAGATGCATAAGGTGGAGCATGTATAGTGTATCATCACAATGAATCGTTGACAGAAAGTTGAAACAAAACACCAATTTCCATTTTGAGTTTCTTCTGATTAGAGACTTGTACATTAAATGGAAGCTTTTCTCTAATGTAAGTGCCTCTCCATATGTAAAAGCCCTATAGGAGGACACACTTTCAATCATTGTACCATCAGACATAAAACAAAAGTGACCTTCAATAAGGTAGGATGTCTAGGGTTCTCTAAGGCACCATAGGGAGGCTGCCCGCCTCTGTTGGGTGTTGTCTGTGTGGGTGTTCGGGCCACGTCCCGGAGTGGTGGACTATGGCTCCTGGAGCTGTGTGTTGGGGTGTTTGAAGGCCACGGGGGCAGTGCTGGGCTCTGGTTAGTATCATCCCCTATAGACCTTTCGGAGAGTGGGCCTCCAGATTGAAATACAATGTGCCCCTCCAACCTTCGTCCCTCCGGGTTCCAACAGCTGTGGTAAGCTGGTGCCTGCCCGACATGTTGGGGGTTCCAGGGGGTATCCCCTGCTTGTTGCCAGGCGATCTTGGTGCTGGGGGTTGGTGTGGGCCCTGGGCTGCAAGGGGGACAGTTGTTGGGCTTAGTCTGCATGGCTGGAGGCAGAGGTCTGGCTGGGTCGGAGGGCCTCGGTTCCCTGCATCTTGCTCTGTGTGCCTCTTTGGCTTGGAGGCTGCTTTGCCTGGCTGACAAATGTGAGCATCAAAGCAAGACCACAGAGCAATGCAAGATGTCTAATAAAAGTTGTTAAGCATAGTTTAAAAATATCAACATCATATGCCCTTTAGTTCCACAATAATAGTAAATTCCTATTTTAAGTTGCTTGGTGTGACTTGTCTTAGTGTCTCTGCTACACACATAGTGCTGATTTCACTCATGAATTGGCAGAAAGGCTTATTTAATTAAACTTTTACTTACTTATCTTGTTGATGCTGAACACTGCTGCTTTTCAGACTGTTTCAGCAACACTGAAAGGTTCATTATGATTCTTATATATTTATCTTATAAATAATAATATAGGGTGAAGATATAGACATTGCTGTATAAGTTTTATAAGAAAGAACATATGATATTAGGTCATACAACACCTTTGAGCAGTCAATATTTAGGTAAAAGTATTCTAGATCATAAGATATCAGCATCAGCAGTTACAGTGGAACATCAAAATATAGATCTGAATATGATTTTCTGTGAATGTGATTGGCACAGAAATGTCCGAAACATGAATTCCCTGTCTCGTGCAGGAACAAATCTGTACAGTAACACCATTATGGGACTTTTCCTGACAATCTGAACAAATGCAGAAGCAAGTGCCGAAGGACTAATGTCCTCTTTATTGTATGCGGACACCGTGACGTGGGTTTTGCCAGCGCTTCTACAGACAGTGACGTAAGGATGAAAATGTGAAAGTGGCTGTTAGGTGATGGGCCCATTACAAAATGCCCTATGAAAGACAGCGCTCTGTGATGTCATCCCTAAAGGCAAAATACAAAAGGTTTCTCCATTAAAAAAACCTCTCCTTATTCCAAAACCTGTTCTTAATCGTGTTCTGTGTCTTTAAAAGCATCTTTTGACAAAAGCATCTTTCAAAAAAATACAAATACAAAAACTGGATCAGTACATCTGTCCCAGACTTAGAGACTTTATTTCCAAGTGAAATATACCTCAGAGCAGGAAACACAGACAAGCACAATCCTTATGTTGTTGTTGTGGGAGAGAAAAAATAAAAGCTGAGCTGATTCTCCTTATTCCTTCATGCAAACTAGTAATTCTCAGCTATTTTCCCTTCTGTTTTTCAAACTCATTTTAATCATTGCGTCAGGAATTAATAGTCAGACTCCGATTAGTTTGCCTACTCACCTCCTCGCTACCCCAAGCAATCATCTCCTTGTCATTTCCAACATCTCCGATGACAGATTGCTCACAGCATTTCCCATCCTCTCCTCAGTCCTCCCTCCTCTTTTTTGGCCCTGTTTGTGTCCTCAAAGCCAGGAAGTCCTCTTAGTCATGTAAAGAGTTGTGGAAAAACACTATCCAGTCTACTGTTATGGGATTTGTTGGTTTGTTTGTTTTGTACCCTTTGAGCTAATTTGATGTGATGTTTGAAGAACTGAATGATTTATTAGTATATTCCTCTATTCAGCATCTTTTACTGGTCTCATTTTCGATGTTTCGTTCTTAGCATTGATAGGAGCATAAGACACGGAGGTATCAGTGGCAGGAGTCATAATGGAGAATCTCACAGAGCTCTCTGAGACCAGAATGCTAAAGAAATAATACTAATGTCTTAACAAGCAAATTCTGACACTTGGTGCCATAAATGTATGTTTTTCTTTCGTTCCTTTTATTCTTTTTTGTTTTCGGACTAACAAATATGGCAGATTTGAAGGATTTCATTGAGCTGGGTTGGCTGTATATTTGTTTTTTCCTGCACAGGCTCAGATGTGCAAAAAACATTGAGATTTTTACACCGAAAGATGAGGAAACCAAAGAATTGAAAAGCAAATTTCACAAGATGAATCAGCTCTTTTGTAAAAAGAACAATAAAACAGAGAACACAGTGACGCAACAGAAACCTTTTCGAGAGAATATATGTTTTTCAGTGTTCAGGCATTGCTGTCTTTCTCAAAAACATTTTCTTTTTTATAATGTACTGTTTGCACAATAGCTCTGTTTTATAAAAAGTGGATTCTTTTTTAAGACACCTCTTGTTGCTTTCATAAAACTCTGAGTATGGGTGGCAGAGATCAAGTAAATGCACATACTGTCAAATTGCTCCATGCATATAGAGCAACAGGTGTTACTAAAGCTGTGGCACATTCCCATCTGAAGTGCATGTCAGAAAAATCAGCAGTGAGCGGATACGCTCTGCAGTCGGTCTAGTGATGAGCAAGGCCTGTTTGCAATGGTGTGACCACACTCTGTTACACAACACTTGTCATCTGTGGAGGCCAACGCTCCCATTAACTGTGTTACTGGAGCATAGGTAGCAACATAACGTTCAATTATGCATCAGAGAAAACTACTCTATTCCTTGTCATGGATTGCTGGGAAATAACGAGCAGCAACCACCATAGCATCATAGCTTGATTTACTGTATAATAAATCAGACAGCTAATCTCCACATTTGCTAATGTAGACAACAATAAGCGCCCCTGTCGGATGCTTAACTGGTTTGTGCTTCCAATAACAAGGGTCACTTTAATTAAACTGGGAAATTGCAGCAGCTTCCAGCTCACTCCCCTTCGTCTCCCCCTCTCTTCCTTTATGTCTATTTTTGTAGTCGTTCCAGCGATGCGTTCCTCGACTGACGTGCAAATTGGCTTTATCTCGATCAGCTCTCCCTTGTTGTGTTCGTACCTCGCTGCTCGGTAAATTGGGCTGTGCACTCAAGCAAAAAAAAAAAAAAAAGATTTGTCAGAGCTCTGATAGGTTGCTAATGTTGCCTCATCAAGCATCATTAATCACACCCTGAGAGCAGGAGGTGACAGGGTTTAGCAGCATCAGTGTGCTTATGGGTCATCAGAGTTCAGACATTGAGCTGAGCTGAGGGTCGGACCTATTACTTGGACATAGTTTTTCTATTTGCAGGTTTGCTGTTTTTTGACAGCAGTTTAAATGTTTACAAAACCTTACTTAAATTTAGAACAATAACATTATTGATATTGGGGTTTATTCAATGTTCTGGAAATCCACTTTTCTTTTAGACTTACTTTGATGAAGTTTTAGTTGGAAACCTTCCCTGCTGGGGTGTTATAATAATACATATTCATAATACATATACAGGTCCTTCTCAAAATATTAGCATATTGTGATAAAGTTCATTATTTTCCATAATGTCATGATGAAAATTTAACATTCATATATTTTAGATTCATTGCGCACTAACTGACATATTTCAGGTCTTTTATTGTCTTAATACGGATGATTTTGGCATACAGCTCATGAAAACCCAAAATTCCTATCTCACAAAATTAGCATATTTCATCCGACCAATAAAAGAAAAGTGTTTTTAATACAAAAAACGTCAACCTTCAAATAATCATGTACAGTTATGCACTCAATACTTGGTCGGGAATCCTTTGGCAGAAATGACTGCTTCAATGCGGCGTGGCATGGAGGCAATCAGCCTGTGGCATTGCGGGGTCTTATGGAGGCCCAGGATGCTTCGATAGCGGCCTTTAGCTCATCCAGAGTGTTGGGTCTTGAGTCTCTCAACATTCTCTTCACAATATCCCACAGATTCTCTATGGGGTTCAGGTCAGGAGAGTTGGCAGGCCAATTGAGCACAGTGATACCATGGTCAGTAAACCATTTACCAGTGGTTTTGGCACTGTGAGCAGGTGCCAGGTCGTGCTGAAAAATGAAATCTTCATCTCCATAAAGCTTTTCAGCAGATGGAAGCATGAAGTGCTCCAAAATCTACTGATAGCTAGCTGCATTGACTCTGCCCTTGATAAAACACAGTGGACCAACACCAGCAGCTGACACGACACCCCAGACCATCACTGACTGTGGGTACTTGACACTGGACTTCTGGCATTTTGGCATTACCTTCTTGCCAGTCTTCCTCCAGACTCTGGCACCTTGATTTCCGAATGACATGCAGAATTTGCTTTCATCCGAAAAAAGTAGTTTGGACCACTGAGCAATAATCCAGTGCTGCTTCTCTGTAGCCCAGGTCAGGCGCTTCTGCCGCTGTTTCTGGTTCAAAAGTGGCTTGACCTGGGGAATGCGGCACCTGTAGCCCATTTCCTGCACACGCCTGTGCACGGTGGCTCTGGATGTTTCTACTCCAGACTCAGTCCACTGCTTCCGCAGGTCCCCCAAGGTCTGGAATCGGCCCTTCTCCACAATCTTCCTCAGGGTCCGGTCACCTCTTCTCGTTGTGCAGCGTTTTCTGCCACACTTTTTCCTTCCCACAGACTTCCCACTGAGGTGCCTTGATACAGCACTCTGGGAACAGCCTATTTGTTCAGAAATGTCTTTCTGTGTCTTACCCTCTTGCTTGAGGGTGTCAATAGTGGCCTTCTGGACAGCAGTCAGGTCGGCAGTCTTACCCATGATTGGGGTTTTGAGTGATGAACCAGGCTGGGAGTTTTAAAGGCCTCAGGAATCTTTTGCAGGTGTTTAGAGTTAACTCGTTGATTCAGATGATTAGGTTCATAGCTCGTTTAGAGACCCTTTTAATGATATGCTAATTTTGTGAGATAGGAATTTTGGGTTTTCATGAGCTGTATGCCAAAATCATCTGTATTAAGACAATAAAAGACCTGAAATATCTCAGTTAGTGTGCAATGAATCTAAAATATATGAATGTTAAATTTTCATCATGACATTATGGAAAATAATAAACTTTATCACAATATGCTAATATTTTGAGAAGGACCTGTATAATACATTCAACTCATGAGATGATTCACGATATAGGGTTAAAAAAATGAGACATGGAAAATGTTTTGGGGAAAATTCAAAATACATAGTGTACATAGATTCAATTTTTAATAAAAAACAAACTTTGTTTTAAGGAATCTAAAATCAATGTACTGTAATTCAGTCCAGTTTTGACTAGACCATATCTAAAATTTTGATGTGGACCTAATGCCAAAGATGCATTGAAAATAATTTGGTGTTTTGTTACTCAGATAAAGTAAAAGTAAAGGTTTGATTTATATAAATCAAACTTTTCTGTTCAACATTTAATTATCCAGTTTAGTTTTAAGATTTTAGACCAGAAAGGATCGAATGCAGTCCTTTCTCAATGAAAACCATGAATTAGCCCCTTTAGTGTAGTGCTCATATTAAACATCCTTCAAAGCAGTCACCAACTGTAGCTTTTATAGTGGCTAACATTTAGTCAGTTCAGATTGCTTGATATCTTCCTTTCTAACGTAAATACAAGAGTTTGAACCTAATACACCAGGTGTGATCAGATCACACCCCTTCATATCTGGGGGCTTATAATATTTCATTACTTTACTTGATGCAGTCAGCAGCTGAACAGCACTTTTAGATAGACTTTACTTTGACAAGAAATATTGTAGAATTTCTTGAGGCACACATTCTCGTTACACCTCTACTAATCTGTAAAGACGCTAAAAGTGTCTCTTCTAGTAAAGTATGGATCTAGTCTGTAGTGACACGTTCAGAAAAAAAAGGTGAAGCACAGGTGAAGCCATATTTACCTGCTACAGACCTGAAAACCTGATAAATTCATTCATTACATAATATCTGGATTATTGTAACACTCTGCATATTGGTGTGAACCACTTATCTCTCCATGGACTCCAAACAGTCTGGAACACTGCCGCTCATCTTGTGAGTGGCACTAAAAATGGGAACACTTTAGTCCAATCCTGTCCTCTCTCTACTGGCATCCCTTCTCTTCCTTGATTACTTCATTTTTTTATCAGTTTTAAAGTTTAATATGCTTTGACCACTTCCAAGCGTTGGGAAATATTTTGACGTTAAACCATTATAACATCTACAGGGTGCAAAACTCCATGAAACCTCTGAACTACAGCAGCACTTTCAAGCTTTTGCTAACCCTGTTCTAGACATAGATCCATCTTTTATCACTTTTGAATCAAGCAACTCACGACACATTATTTAAGTGAATCACTTCTGTCAATCCTTACATGAACAGAGCAAATAAATACTTTTTGATTATGGTTAGAAATAGTCATGAGTGGAAATAAAATCGTTATAATAATGGCATTGTCACAACAATGGATGTTGTTTTTCTTTGCTGCCTCGTCACATTTACATCAAAACAACATGATTGTCGCTTCTTTCTTCAGTGTCTATAAAACGACTTGCTTAGGGTTAGAAAAAACACCCAGAATTATTTTGCTCTCATTACACAACAAAAAGTAAAAATATTTTAAAACCATAAAGAATAAGGTATTGCTCAATCTACACATTAAACATTTAATGTATAAATATAGAGCATAGGAACATTTGACTTTCAGTGAAATATGTTTGCCATAGTAACAAGATTGATTTAGCAACAAATCAAACATGTGGTGATGTAGATGGGTTGACAGGATACTCTTGACCTCCTAATGTAGCAAGCGTCACAGATTTAATCCTTGTCTAAGTATTGGAGCCTTCGTTATCTGCAGAACAGCTGCTGATGAAGCAGCTATGACAGAAAGTTCTCATTCAGAGCTCCATCTTCCTAAAAAGCATTCATCTCCCTATGTCAGTGATTTGCTGGTGAACATAATGTCTGCATGTAAATGCTCTGCAACAAATGTGTTCTTTTAATCAAGTCACCAAGAACTGAAGTACTTTCAGATGCTTCTGAAGATATAAAGTGCTTCCCATGTGATGTGTCAAGAACAAGTCACTAAAACTCCCAAACCTTGTTCTTGCAGAGTGTGTACAAGGCCTAAAACCTCTTCTGGCTTCAGATGATGCTGGACTGGAGCCCAACTATCTTTGTGTTGCTGAATTCTAGTTTCCTTGGATTTGATCTGCATGATAGGCCTGGCAAAATGACCACTAAGTTGTAAACTGTCAACCAGCCCAAACTATTTTTAGAGTTGAGCAAACCATCTAAATGTTTACTTGGTTTTGGTTGGCCCCCCAAGTATTGGGGAGATGAAAACTCAGGAGTTCATCTCTGTAAATCCGTCCTGCAACCACCTTCCCCCAGGGATGTCAGTTAAACTGAGGCCTAAACCTGACTTTGTGCATAAGGTGGTTTCTCCAAATTCTCACAGTGGTTTCTCCACTGCTGTCTTCCTCTACTGTTTACACAAACAGAACAAAGAGTTTCCAGGGAAGCTACCAAAAACCATCAGAGATCAGCAGCTTCCCTTCTGGATAATGGAGCGATTGCCTCAGCCCATGTCTGCCAGGACATGCAGACACGCTTTGGTCTATGCGCCCACTTCAATGAGGGCTTTGCTGTATCCAGAACACCCTCCAGAAGGGTCTTCATCCAAGATAATGTGCAGCTGCATGTTAGTCTTCTCCACTTGCTGTGGCACATTTTTCTGAACTGAATGTCTCTGGTTTATTCAGTGTTGGCAGCTGGGCCTCCTCTGGATCAGAGTGATTCCCCTTCAGAGAATATTGGTGCTTATTTCTGATATGCTACAGTATGCTGTAACTGAGAATGTTAGGCCACTTTCATAACACTGGTTCTCATTTACAACTCAAACTGGCAACCCATGGTGGTGTTTATGGGTGAAAAGTTATCTTACAGGTTCCGTGTGTGTGGAAGTCATCAGAAAGCACAAGACAAGTAGAAATATCTTGCGGCATTAAAAACCAATCATGCTTATTGGTCCTCAAACATTATTTTCACAGAAGCTGCAGAGAGAAGGACTCCTTCAGCTTGCTATCTTTTAATAAAGGCACAGCTTCCACTTTTCTTTGCTGAGGCAGTTTAGTTTAATCAACTCTGCAAAATAAGCAACATCCCAAACATTTCGATTAAATGTCAAATTATTTCTCCTTTAATGGACAATAACAGGTTAAAACTGCTTTTTGTAAAGGCTCGTCAAATTCTTAGCACTGTGCTTGTGTTCTATGCAGATTTTAAAGTTGTCCCAGAAGTGCAGGCAGCAAAATGATAATGTTTCAATATTGATCACATCAGTTTCTCCCAGGTTAAATAAAACTACAACAAACACTCTGGAGAACTGATTAGGCAAATTATACAAGAATCTTAATGATATTCATAAGAGTGTGATGATTTCTGCAAGTCATCATTACTACATGTAGTAGAGATGGGAAATTAATTTGACCTTTGAGCTTGCTTATCATTCTGCGTCATTTTATTGAAGAACAGGAAGGGGTGTTGCATCTTATTTATTTATTGAAAGAGCATTTGATTATATTTATTTGTATCCTTTCTAATTGTGCAGAAAAGCAGTCAGCACAATTTCTTATTTCATGGAAGGATAGATCCTAAAGGTAAGATCCATGGTCTTAAATGTCAGTTTCTTAATCTGCAATCAGGTCTGTAACAGAACATCGATTTGTTTGCTTTGGCTTTCTTCTTTTGTTACCCAGTAAGTGCTGCACCTTAAACATAAACCATGTTTTCATTTCTTGTGCCTTTGATTTATTCCTTTCAATATTGTGCTTAATAAAGATTCAAAGGTTTAATGCTTCCCAAAGTTCCTCTTCTTGGTGAATAGATGAAGGACAGTGTGATTGCTTTTCTGTGGAGCCTCATTAAACTGTGTTTCTGTGGAGTTTTTGTTCCTGCTAAATTATTATTTGCCTTCAGCACAGGAAATAATAAAACGAAAAATCTTTGGCATGAAGCACAAATCAGCTGAACTTTAACCAAGTAGCAGCACTGGGAATGCAAGTACTGAATGATTATTACTTGGCAGGAGTTGTAGAGCTTAGCAGTTTTGGCTGCATGCATGACAGACTTGAGTAAAATCCTGGAGCAGAGCGTTCTTCGTGCAAACCATGGTTGAGTTGAGGCGTATCAGTCCAAAAACCTACAGGTGAGGTGTGTTTGAGTAGCTGATGTGTTATGCATGTATTAAATAATCTGTAAGTTACCATACAGAGAAGCTGCCTTTTCTGCTACTGCCTGACCAAGATTGCTTGATGTGTTCAGATTTCTGTGTTATAGAGGGTGTTCTGCAAGTCTGCTTGAGTCCACACCTCTTTAAAATAAATTAAAAAATCCTCAAAATGCAAGATGTTAATTATGAATTAAGATCACAGTTTCATCCACATACCAGATGGTCCAGTGGTGCTACTCAAAAGTATTTCTATTGAGATTTACTGTGACAGAGCAACATAAAATAGCTTATAATAAAGATCTGAATGCTGTGCTGTGTATATATACTCCATTTAAGTCAGTACTTTGTAGACCCAACTTCACTGCAAATAAAGAGTCACATCTTTACCCATTCTCCTTGGTAAAATAACTTTAGGTCAGATTTGATGGAGAGGGTCGGCAAAAATAAGATTTTTAATATTTCCACAGATTTTTCATTCTTATATGCGAATATGATTTATTGACCTAAGTCTTTCTATTGTAGTTCTGACTGTATGTTAAGGCCAGATCTTCTGGAGAGACACCATGGTCTCAAGTATTTTGCAGCCTCCAAATTATTTTTTTCCAGGATTGCCCTAAATGTAACTCCATCTGCCATGTATACTGAACAGCAACCCTGTCTTCCCTGTCTATGCTGAAGAAAAGTATTCCCACATCATGATGCTGCTACCAGTTTTCCATCCCACACATGTTTAATATGTACACCAACAAGTTGAGTTTTGGTCTCATCTGACCAGAACACCTTCTTCCACATGTATGCTGTTCCATTTACTTTGTATGTAAACTACAGACTTCTTATTGCGTCCACGTGCATGCCCCTCTGACAAAAGACCACAATTACTGCACAATTAAGTGTTCTGTCAACACTTGAGCCATGGATCTCTACAGCTCCTCCAGAGTTTAAGTGGGCTTCTTTGTTGCTTCTCTTATTAATGCTCTCTTTGCCTGGCCTGTCAGTTCATGTAGACAGATGTGTCTTGGTAGGTTTGTTGTACTCTTTCAACAAAATTTCATAAAATGAATTGAAATCAACTCATCCAACTTCCTGACTTCCCATTCTTGACTTTTCTGTTGTGTTCCTTTGGTCTTCGTGATGCTGTTTGTTCACTAGATCTTCTCTAACAAACCTCTAAGACGTTCACAGAACTGTTGTGGTTAAACTGATATTAAATTATTGAACTGGTTGCATTGGATTGTTTTTTGCAGGTAAATGAGCAAAAGGGGCTGAGTACAAAGAAATTGGCACTTCAGATTTTTATTTGTCAAAAGTTTTTTTTAAATTGTGCATCATTTTCCTTCCACTTCACAGTTTTGCACTGTTTCTATCACATAAAATCCCAATTAAAAAATTACGTTTGTGGTTGCAATGTGAGAAAATGTGAAAGTTCAAAGGGTTTAATACCTTCTATAAGGCAATGCAGATGGAGATGCATGATTCTCTTGGCTCCTACTAATTGATATTTGGCCTTTAAAGTTTCTCTCTCTGACTCTCACTGGATTTCTTATGGACACCCTTATGTTTGTCATATATATCTTGCATCCATAATTAGATTAACTTGCAGGGACGAAGCTTTCCTTGTGTAGTATGGAACCTGAGCTGTGGCAGTAATTTATATTCAGGCTTCTCTGGATCATTTCTGTTCTCTGACAACTATAATCTCATTTTATAGCTGCTGTCTGACTGTTTTATCAATATTATTTAACATTCAGCTATGTGTCAGTATGGTTTGCATACAGCCTAGTGCCCATTAAATATTACACTTGCTTCATTAATCAACACAAAGGAGGTGACTGTGGCTCAGTAGGAAGAGTAGTTGTCTTGCAATCAGAAGGTTGTGGTTTCAATTCCAGCATCCTGCTGCCATATGTCGATGTGCCCCTGGGCAAGGCACTTAACCTCAAGTTGCCTATCGATCTGCGTATCGGTGTATGAATGTGTGAGTGTTGGTGAGTGCAATTGGGTGAATGTGGCTCTAGTGTAAAGCGCTTTGAGTGGTCTGCATGACTGGAAAAGCGCTATATAAGTTCAGTCCATTTACAAAACACATGGGGAGGTACTTTAATTGGATTTTTGAAAAGGAATTTATGCGGCAAACTAAAACTATTGTTTTCAGTTGCAACTGCAATGTTAAAAAGTCAAACCAAAATAATAGTGAGAATCAAATGATCAAAAACATTTATATATTTGCATACCATTCGGGTTGCTTATTGCTGTTGATTTAAATCAACTCAGTATCAGACCTGACTGTAATAAATTTCATTAAATACCAGATGTGTTCAATCAAATTGAAGTGGGCAGTTTTTAATTTTCATGACAAAAACACATTGAACCCACATAAGCTGAATAAAATAACTGCCACATGTTTTGTGGTCAGTTTAAAACTTTCTGAAGTAATGGCTTATGAGATTTTGCAAATCAGCCAGTTTATTTTTAGCCTTGAAGTATTTAACTGCTTATCTTACTGCTTTATAGCCCTGCCCAGGAATGAGAGGTGAGTGTGTCTTTACAGTCTCACTTTTATTGTAACAGAAAGTTCTTGTTTAGTCAGTCTGAGCCAAAAATTAGCTTGTGTATTGTTGATTATTGTCCATATAGATTTTGTTCAGTTTAAAGACAGTTGAGGTGTCTTCAGAGATGATAAGTAAAAGTGCAGCAACTTTTGATTCAATTGATTTGGCCAGGTTTAATCCAGTCATTGTGTTAAAATGCATACAGAGCCTTTGTGTGTTTCATTCTGTACTCTAGTTGCAGTGACACTACAACTGGTTGTTCATCATGAGTGAATACATCTACAAGGAATGCCATTTTAATAAAAATACCACAGTGAGGCTTTCGTATGCATATGAAGTTTCACCCAGACCTTTCATCATCATTTAATGTGGTATTATTTTGTGCTTGTGATGATTGTCTTTTGACCTAACAGCTGATTTGAACTCAAACTTTAAATGCATAAAGCCTTTTTCAGCTTCCAGTTCTCTTTTGTAAAACAAAGAAGCTTGTTCAGAAACTGTTTATTTAAATTTGCTCTATATCTCAGACTTATCCATGTAATTGGCAGTGTCAGTTTGGGTTCAAACAAGACTCCTCCTCACGTTTTGCTTCAGTCAGCAGAAACTGAGGAGAATGAGAGCCAAACTCATTACTGTTTTGCCACCTGCTCTACATCTTTTTTTGTGATCAAAATGAAGTTTTAATGGAAAAACTGACTTTTTAAAATATTTGGTCAGTTCATTTAAAATGAATAATTCAGATACTGTAAAGAGGTGCTAAAGTGGGTCAACTTCTTTAGGTGTTCAACTTTAAGAAAGAAATAATTTTTTTTTCAATCTCAGGCTGTCATCTCGTGATTTACCCATGCCTCCTTACTTACCCGGTTTTTGGACCTAGGATATAACCCCTAATGGAATATAAATTTTGGTTTGAAGAAGTCTAAAACTGATTAATACTTCACCTAAAAACAATAATAAATGAATAAAATTCACAACAAATTCGGGAGGAATGGCCTCCCCGATCTGAATCCGAGCAGTGTTTTGTTATTGGACTTCTGTGCTAGACACGGATTGTCCATAATGAACACCATGTTCAAACATAAGGATGTCCATCAGTGCACTTGGCACCAGGACACCCTAGGCAGGAGGTCAATGATCAAATTTGTTGTCGTATCATCAGACCTTCGGCCGCATGTTTTGGACACTCGGGTGAAGAGAGGGGCTTAGCTGTCCACTGATCACCACCCGGTGGTGAGTTGGATCCTCTGGAGGAGGAGAAAGCCAGACAGACTTGGCAGGCCCAAGCACATAGTGAGGGTCTGCTGGGAACGTCTGGCGGAGCCCTTGGCCAGGGATGTATTCAACTCCCACCTCCCGGAGAGTTTTGACCAGATTCCGGGGGATGTTGGAGACATAGAGTCCGAGTGGACCATGTTCTCCATATTTATTGTCGATGCTGCTGCCCGCAACTGCGGCTGTAAGATCTGTGATGCCTGTCGCGGCGGCAATCCCAGAACCCGGTGGTGGACACCGGCACTAAGGAATGCTGTCAAGCTGAAGAAGGAGTCCTATTGGCTGTGGCTGGCTTGTGGGACTCCTGAGGCGGCTGACAGGTACCATGAGGCCAAGCGTGCCGCAGCCCGGGCTGTGGCAGAGGCAAAAACGCGGGCCTGGGGGGAGTTCAGTGAGGCCATGGAGAAGGACTACCGGTTGGCCTCGAAGTGATTCTGGCAAACCGTCCAGTGCCTCAGGAAGGGGAAGCAGTGCTTCGCCAACACTGTTTATAGTGGGGGTGGGAGGCTGCTGACCTCGACTGAGGACATTATCGGGCAGTTGAAGGAGTACTTCGAAGATCTCCTCAATCCTGCCATCACGCATTCCCTGGTGGAAACAGAGACTGGGGACTCGGGGTTGGACTCTTTCATCACCCAGGCTGAAGTCACCGAGGTGGTTGAAAAGCTCCGCGGTGGCAGGGCTTCGGGGGTGGATGAGATCCGTCCTGAGTACCTCAAATCTCTGGATGTTGTGGGGCTGTCATGGTTGACACGCCTCTTCAACATTGCGTGGCGGTCGGGGACAGTGCCTCTGAACTGGCAGACTGGGGTGGTGGTCCCCCTTCATAAGAAGGGTGACCGGAGGGTGTGTTCCAACTACAGGGGGATCACACTCCTCAGCCTCCCTGGTAAGGCCTACGCCAGGGTATTGGAGAGGAGAGTCCAGCCGATAGTCGAACCTCGGCTTCAGGAGGAGCAGTGTGGTTTTCATCCCGGCCGTGGAACACTGGACCAGCTCTATACCCAGGGTACTCGAGGGTTCATGGGAGTTTGCCCAACTAGTCAACATGTGTTTTGTGGACCTGGAGAAAGCATTCGACTGTGCTCCAGGACTATGTAATCGGGGGCCCTTTATTAGTGGCCATCCGGTCCCTGTACAAGCGGAGCAGGAGTTTGGTCCGCATTGCCGGCACTAAGTCGGACCTGTTCCCGGTGCATGTTGGACTCCGGCAGGGCTGCCCTTTGTCACTGGTCCTGTTCATAACTTTTATTGACAGGATTTCTAGACGCAGCCAAGGGCCGGAGGGGGTTGGGTTTGGGGACCAGTGGATTTCGTCTCTTCTTTTTGCAGATGACGTGTTCCTGCTGGCCCCCTGTAGCCAAGACCTACAGCATGCGCTGGGGCGGTTCGCAGCCGAGTGTGAAGCGGCTGGGATAAGGATCAGCTCCTCCAAGTCAGAGGCCATGGTACTCGACCGAATAAGGGTGGCTTGTCCTCTTCAGGTTGGAGGGGAATTCCTGCCTCAAGTGGTGGAGTTCAAGTATCTCGGGGTCTTGTTCACAAGTGAGGGAAGAATGGAGCGGGAGATTGACAGACGGATCGGTGCGGCTGCCGCAGTAATGGGGGCGCTGTGCTGGTCCGTTGTGGTGAAGAGATTTTTTAAAAATCTATTTAATTATAAGGTGGCACTTTTGTTATGCTTTACATTGCCTCTAAAGGGAATTTACAACATTAGGCTACAAGGGATTAAGAAATTATTTGCCATTTTGCTACAGAAGGACAAATATGCTGAAAGTTATTGAATAAATAAATGTAATATTTTAATGGAAACGCCTATAAATATGGCAGATGTAATTTAATGCTTCTAATATGTTTGAAGGTCCCGTTGGTTCTGCAGAGGGTCACAGATGACTTCATGCAGCATGTTAAAATCCTCTTTTCCAACTATAATTTATTTCTATTTGCTCATATGATTGGAAAAGGGGGTCAGTATAGGGTAAGCTCACCTATTTGCACAGATGGCTACTAAATCCTCCTGAAGCAGCAGCTGAAAGCTGTGAGGTCAAAAGTTGGACAATCTCTGTGATCATCACTCTGCAGTGGAAGAAGTTAATTCTACTCAGTTGTAAATGTGCCCTTCGAGATAGAGCACAGGCATCACTGAGAAAATGAGAGTGACGGCATGAAAGCAGAAAATTGGCTGAGGCAAAGAAAGTACGAAGATGGAGGGGGAAACGGACAAGGAGTCGCTTTTAAAGCATGGGAGCAGAAACAAGGTGCTGAAACAAAGTGTGGTCTTTGTAGTTGTTTACTCCTGTGCACTTTAATCTGGCTCATCACATCTTCTTTCATAATGTGTTTCCCTACCCTATCTTCTTGTTTTCCTCCACAAATAACTACTCTACATCTCACCTTTTACGACACACACCTGTCATAAAAAGTGAGATATAATGACAACAAAGGGGGGGTGGGGATTCTATTCCAGGCATGATGCTTGGTAAAAAATGTTTTGAGTTTAATAAAGTTTATTCTCATTTTACTTTGCAGATAGATAAGGCGTTTCCAGGTTGCTTGTCTGCACATTGGCCATGAAAGCCAAAAGGAAGTTGAGGTATATGAGAGGCTTTTCTAACACTGATTAAACCCAAACCAAAAAGAAACATATCTATACTTCACACAAATAATAAATGAAGCAACAGTAAATTGCGGTGGCTTGCTAAACTGCACGGACTGCCTTTACAAGCTTTTTCAGACATAAACATTTTTACCATAATGAATTATTTCTAAACTTTCTCCATCTTTTAATCTGACATATATGCTGTACAATTCAGTGGAAAAATAGACAAATCTGTTAGGTGCAAACATATCAAAAATGAAGCTGCAACAACCTTGTTGTGCACCCTCAAAGTTTTTGTTAAAGTGCCATTTGATTCAGATTCAACATTCTCTGGTAGGATTCTGTCACCATCCCACATCTTGACTTGGACATATTTTTCTGCTGTACCTTCAAATGTTTCAGGAATTTATCAGATGGAGGACATCTCTTGTCCACAGCTGCCTACAAGTAACCCAACTGACCTTCTGTCTGATTTAGTTCTGGACTCCAGCTAGACTATTCAGAAACTTATATTTTCTTCTGGTAACACTGTTCTTGGGTTCATTCGGAATTACACCTGGAGCTCATTGTGATTTGGGAAAATAAAATCTGCCCTAACCTTCAGCTTCCTAGTGCAGACCTAAAGTTTTGGGTCAAAATGGCAGAAATTTAGGACCTTTCATAATTTCATCTACCTTTAAAAAAAATAATTTTAACCTGAAGAAAATCGACAAACGTGATACTGCCACCATCATGTTTCTCTTTGGGTATGGTAGTTTTTGGTTTGGTGATCTTCAGTGGTTTTGAGCATGAACCTTTTTAGAGCATCAACCTTGATCATCAACCTTTTTAGATTGTGGTTCAAAGTTCAAGTGTAATTTAATTAGACTATAATACATTCTTCCACAAGGTGTTGGGAGGTTTTATACAGGCCTGGATGTTTTATTTGGAAGAAGAGCCCCACTCTAGGAAACCTTCTACTTAGCCCAGGCATATGGAGAATAATATAGGTGGTTTTTGTCCACAGTAGGACACAATCAGTGTTTTCCAGAAATGTCTGCAGTGTTGCTGCCAGCCTTTAACTGTCTCTGCTTTATATAATTTTCTACAATTATTGAGTACTTTGGTCTTTGGTGTGCCCTTGTATATGCTGTATGTAAAGCTGTGGATCTAGCTTTTTTCTGACTGATAATGCTGTCTATGTGACCGTTTTTATCCTTTATAACCTCTGCAAAGAATGGCTTTAGATAAAGAAAGCAAATGCCAGCACAGCGGATCCTTATTTATGGTTATTCAGACTCATAGTAAGTAACGTTACGTGTAAACCCAAAAAGACTGAATGCTGAAATTGGATCAAAACGTGGTTCAAAACATGGTTATTTTAAGTGTCTGGACACTTAGACATCACAAAATCTGACAAAGCGTCATTTCTGTTCTGTTCAGAAGGAAAACACCCTCTTAACATCTGACACTTTTTCAAGTTGAATTTTCTGCGTAAACTTTACTTGAACGGTTTTTCTAACCCTCTTAATAGGAAATTATAGGTTTGTCTTACTTTTGTCCTATCAAGATAATTCATTCTCTTAAAAAACGTCTAGAGATCATGGTATGTAGAGCTAGATGTACCTTTGCTCAAACTACTCAGGAGATTAGCTCAAAAACAGATTAAAACACACCCTTCCAACAAAATAATAACCAGGCAGAAATAAAACCTGGATTCTGTCTTCTTTCAATTATCCACTGCCTGGGGTTGGCACACACTGGATGCAACATCTTAACAGGCACCACTGTGAGGCTGCGTTCGCTGCATGCTTTGTGCTCTGTAAATACGTGCTGCTGTAGTGACGACTGTTACGAGGCAACACAAAGAAAAGGATATTTTTGCAAACTGCCACCAGTGTAATGAATTCAGGTGCAAGAACAACACAAGCTACCAGTCTATGGTTTTTCATTAATGAGTGGCAAATTTATTTTGATGAAACAATTCTCTCTCTAATGCAGCATAACACAGTTTAATCATCTCTGATAATTATTAATTCAAAGCTTTTAAAGTGAAGAGCAACTACAGGGTGAGTTTATACAGACACCATCTCTTAATTACGCTTAATGTTCATCAGTTTTCAGATGTGATTATTTAGATATACGTCATGAATGAGTTCAAGCATCAAAATACAGAAGAGTAAAACTTTTCTTTATCAAAATAAGTAGCTAATCCTGTTGTTTATTTTATTTAACAAATAAAGACAGTTTTTAAACATGGCTTTCAATTTTCTCAATATCTTTGTATGTACATTCTTACTGTAAAAACACAAATTTGTATTTAAGCTTAGATGAGCAGAATTGGTCTAAACCACAGGGCTGTCTGCCAACTTAAAGGGTTTGGGATCATAAGTATATGTTGTTGAAAAATATTTTAAATTCTGACAGCGGTGGAGTTTCCTATAGCACATTTTCAAGCACAAATGTTGAACTTATTTGAATTTTCAAAACACATGACTCCAGTAAAAATAGGAGTCATTATATTTTCTTATTATGCCCTGCTGCAACAAAGATAGATTGGAAAACATATTCTAGTCGCTCCAGTTGGAGCGCAATAGCGGATGAAGCTGAGGTTTTAGTCTGGTTTGCTTATCAGCTATAACATTTGACATGTTGGCTTTAAAGCTTACTAAAACTAGAGGTGTTTTACCAGTCTGAACAGGATTATGTTTATATCACTGCTCTGTGATTGTGTTGTCTTAAATTGGAACAATCTGCTACTTTACTAACCATATGTCAATTTGTACACACTTTGGGAGCATTATTTATATGCTTTGGCAGCTAATGATTTAGAGTCATTTCCCACAATCTCAGCATTGACTTCAGTCAGGTAATTAGGTAATGTGAGCCTGATAAATATTTGCCTACCAGCAGAAGGTTGCACAAAGTTATTTTGGTTGATAAGGGATCATAATCTCTCATGCTTCAGAAGAGTCATCCAGCTCAAATGGGGATTAAGATCACCATCAATGAGAATAGGTTCCAATTGAAAATTTTCAGAAACCAGTATGTGGTAAAATTTAAATGCACTTGAGATTTAAGCATTTTTTATAATTAGTTCTGTCCTTAAAGAAGAAAATGTATTTATGTACTTGGGAATGAACTGAAGTAGTTGTACACTTTGTGAATCGGTGCTATATAAATAAACTGAATTGAATTGAAATTAATTGCATTACAAAACAGGAAAGGGAACTGACCTGGACCTGTCGGCACAACACCCAGCAGTGTATTCCTGGTCCAGTGGTTTTTGGCTGACATCAGCCCTCTGGCTGAATATACCAGAACTCTTCTCAGAACTTTACTTTTTAGAACAGAGGTTGTGTTCCTTTTTGTTGTTGCAGTTTACATTGTAATATGCTGGAAGGTAGATTTTGGATTTTATTACATTTTGTTTTGTTTTTTGAAGCTTTTAGTGTAGGATAGACAGGATAGTACAGGCAATGGGAAGGAATTTAACACAATTTTACTTTTTAGATATTGTTATACAAATTCATGCCCCACTGTTTGCACTATGAAAATTAATGATGGTTTGCATGATTATCCATGAAGAAAAAGGTATGTTGGTTTAAAAGCATGTAACCAGGGTCTCATGATTGTGTCTCATATCTTTAAACAAAACTGCTCCAAATTATTTTATTCTCATTCCCATCTCTCTGTGTTTTAAACTGTGTTCTTGCTGGATTTCATTGTACACATATCTTAAAGCAGATTGCTTTAATTACATTTTTTGCTTCAATTTTCCTATTGGTTTCCGGTGGTTTTTTTCTGTGTTTTTACTCTGCCTGACTCAGCTCAACTAACCCAAGCCAACTGGTGAAACGTTTAGGAGATGGAAACAGCAACGGACCTGCATACACTTGGTCTTATAAAAACTATGTTCAATCACTCCACCACTTTTTGATTTTCCTCACACTTATTTAACTCATTTTGTCTTTTTTAGTGAGAAGGTTAAACAGCTCCTTGTTAACTGGTTGTGTGTCCATGCTGGTCTGTTTCCCCATCCATCCATTGTTGCACCTCAGGGGAAATTATGTCATTGCAAGTACTGGCAGCTCCGCCTACATGTGCCGCTTTTCTTTCAGGACTACCGCACAGATAATAGAAGATTATTAATTTGGTGTTTTCACTGCATGCAAAACAAATCATACTGGAAAGTGTTGTCGTTTCATTGCCTCCCAATGGGAATAAGCTGAATTTATTATCATTATTATGGGTAAACTGTAGGTATCTGTTGCTATGTAAGGTAGGGAAATTGGGTATTGAACACGTCAACTATTTTCTGTAAATGTGTTTCTAATGTTGCTACTAACATGAAATTAAGCCATAAAGCAGTTATCCACTCATACAAAAAAATCCACGCAAATAAGTCCATTAATCAAGTTATGTAAGTCCTATATTTTGAAAGCAACCCTGACACCCATCTGTACAAATTAGTATTAGCTGGGTTAGTTCTAAATTAAAAATTATGAAAAGGTTTCTCTTTACCAAGGTATTGCACAAGAAGCATCTCATGCTGGGTAAATGCAAAGAGGTCTCTCAAGACCTTTGCAACCATAGTGATGGCATTCGTCATTACTCATTTGTCATTCGTCACTTGGACCATAATCTGGAAGTGAAAATAACATAATTTCACCATAAACCAGCAATTGCAAAATTTCTGACAGGAATCGAGAAAATAATCATAGCTGCTGAAAAGCTTAAGAAAGACCTGTAATTAGAAGGTAATGAATAGCTTCCATGCAACATCACTACGCAAAACTCAACCGATATGGTACATCTTGTTTGAAGCTTATTATTTGGACAAGTTAATCAAATACTGATATATATAGTTTGGTCTCATGGCACCAAAGTCTTCTAATGCCATTGCACCTATCACTTTTGGAGGAGAAATAGGGTTGCTCATCAACACCAAAAGCATCATGGCAACAGTGAAGTTTGGAGGCAGGAACATCATGATGTGGGGTTGCTTTTTTACATATGGTACTGGCGTATAATTAATAGATGAGTGGATGGAGAAGTGCATAAAAAAAAAAAATTTGAGTTTTTAAAAATAATATTCTGTTAATGAACCTATGGTGGATTTTTTTCAGCAACACAATAGTCCCACACAAACAGACAAGGAAAATCTTGGTTTCAGAGAAGGAAAATAAAGCTGCCGGAACGGCCCAGTCAGTCACTCAACGTAAATCCAATTAAAAATCTGGTAAGAGCACTTCAATCAGATCAAGGTCACTAGAAGAGTCACCTAGAACCTTCAAGATGTAAGGTAAGGTCACGCAATATGCATCACAATATGAATGTGTGCCATATCACAATTGCAAAAGACTTCTTGAATGCTATGTTTTGTAGAACATTATGTTTAAGTACATTTTTACATCTCTGTTATATATTTGGCCTGTTATATGGGCTTTCAGTGCCAACAGTGCCCACACTTGAAGCATACTTGAAGAAATCTACATAATATGATCTATATATGAGCTACAACAACGTTTAATTTCCCTTTGAAATGAATAAAGGTTTTTGAATTTGAATTTGAATACTGGTGGGGGTATTGTGATGACAGTAACTAAAAAATACACTGGGGAAGATGTGGATTCATCTCCATATTCAGCAACAGTTACTCAGTTACATGTTTAACTGATTACAGGCAGTCCCATTTTAAGACAGTTTGTGAGGAATAATGGACCCAATTCCCATCTGTGCCATTCATGCAAGAGATCGTGAAGCTGTCCTTCAACAAAGTTGTTTCTACTAACTAATAGATTTTAGTAAGTTCAATACTTACTACATGTGCTGTTTCACTTTATAACACATAACCTGCCTTTATGACTGATTTGTTGTAATGTTTTTATATTCATGGATTACTTGGGCTGTTAACATCTGATGTGAATTTCATGTCAGCAGACCATTTATAAATTCTATATATACTCAAAAACTCATTGAGATGCCTGATACTTATTTCCCCCACTGTATATGCTCAGTGTGGCTCCTGATAGGCTGATAAACAGCTGTGTCGAGTCAGACATGACTGCATTATGTGTTGGCTTGCAGATTTTGATGATGCTCTACATTTCCCTGTTCATAATCCTATGCATGTGTTTGCCAGTGTGTGTGTGTGTGTGTGTTCCTGTCTTGGCATCACAGTGAGAACCATTTTCCTGATTTCACCATCAAATTGAGGACGTTAGTACCAAAGTGAGGACATTTTGCTGGTCCTCACAACCTATTTTGCTAATGGTTAGGTTTAGGACTAAGGTGTGAGTTGACTTTGGGTTAAGGTTAGGGTTAGGCATGCAGTGGTAATGGTTAGGTTTAGGGTTATTATCAGGGCTAGGGCATAGAAAGGGTTGAAAATGACTCAAAATCAATGGAAGTCAATGGGAGTCAACACATGGTCCTCACTACATATAGCAAAACAAGAGTGTGTGTGTGTGTGTGTGTGTGTGTGGCTGGATTTGCGTACATTAAATCTGTAATTAAGCTCATTATGAATCAGCTTAATTGCAACACATTTTCAATAAATGACCAAATGGAGAAGGCTATCTTTGGCATGACAATGTTAAAGTCTAATTAGTTTCAGCATGGTGCAAATTGACATGCAGCCATCCCCCCAGAACAAATATCCTAATGATAATGCTCTGTCCGAGGGGGGAAAGACTTGTGATTGGTAGATCCATGAGTGTGAGGAATAAGGCTGAAAAAACTGAAAAAGTAGCAGCATATAGATGTCTCACATCAAAGAAACTCCTTCAAAGGCAGCCATTATATCCCAGTCAGGAAAACTGAGGCATTTTGAGATTGCAAAGACATGGCACACCCTGCACCCCTCTCTTTCTTCTATGCTACTCTTTTTCCTTTAATCTTTCTTCCCTCTGAGTTAATCATTGTGTGGCTGATGGGTTTTAGAAACAGGAATGTAGAGAGGGTACAGGACAGGACCCGGTCATAGGATGACCCCTTTATCAGCAGTGAGCAGGCTGCGACTGGGCCCAAGTTCTCAACTAAATTATTCCCCTGGAGAGCTTTGGATCTGGCTCAGAGTAAGATTCTGACTGCACTCTCACACATCGATGTATCAACGTAACTGACTGCGGTTGACTGCCTGGGTCTCTGGACCATGGGAAGATGGGGTATATTTTATCAAAAGTCCAATTACAGTGTTTAGTAATTGGTACCAGATTATTTCTGGAGTCTGCACATTTTTTGAACTTTCCCTACCTGTCTTTCTTAAACATCTCTTCCATTTTCTTTTTTTTATTAACAACAGACTTTTACTGTGACACATCCAAGTGCTTCGGGATTTGTGGAATTATTCCAGCTGAGGAAGAAGGACAGCTTGGAGGCTTTATGAAAAATACTGAACAAAGTGGAGCAAAGCTCAAACACAGAAAAAAGCCAAAGGTGACAGCAGCTACATTTTATTTTAGCTGGTTTCAAGCGGTTTGTACTACAAACAGCTGCCTTTTTTTAAGTCGCTCTCTTTGCAGCTAAAAGTGAATGCTCACTGTGTGGTTCATCTTTCAGGCCTGCAGTAGAAGACCATGTGAATACTTCATTTAAAGTTTCACAGAAACACTAGGTTATTTTTAAAAGAGTGTTTTTAAAATGCTGATTGGCAAACAGTTGTTAAAATCCCTTTAAAATATTAATGTGTCTCTTATGCTCATCACATGCAGAAGGAGACGCCCATCATCTTGATCTCCATACATTAACTGAGACAGATTAAAGCTTTCTTTTTTCACAATGCATAATAATCAATCAAATTTCAATGTTTTTTTGTTTTTGTTTAAATCAGTCAGAGAGATTTGTACCTTTGCTGGGAGTAGTCTTTAGTGCATCACAAGTTTTACAAGACTTCCGCACTAAAACTGAAACAACTACTTTCAAGAATAATTTCATTAATAAGCTAATATCTACTCATTAATAATTAATTGAACAAAACAAACACACAGACAAATCTATTGAACAATTAATTAATCTGCACACTACTACTTAAATTTAATGTGGGCAATGAACATTCAAAACATTTGTACCTGAAATTAATAAAATCTTAAATTTACCAAGAGCTTGTGAGGTACTCAAAAGTCCAAAGAAAGGGGTCAAATGGGTTATTTCTGTGTTCTGTCACCTAATTAAAAGTGAGAGTGGAAAGAAAAATAGGTGAAACAAAGATTTGGAACTAGCTTTGATTCCTTAATTTTAAGAACCAGAACCAGCTCTAAACTAAACTGAAGAGACTTCCTTAGTGAGTCAGAGGTTTGTGTTTACTCTTCATGGACCCACTTTGCATCTCTTCTCAAGCTGTCCCCCAGGGAGGGATAGTCGGTTCCTGCCGCAACAGTGGATACTGTGTGCCATAGATCACTCTGAATCTGGCAGGTGGCGCTGGCCTCTTCTGGCTCTGGAAGTCTTGAGGTTTCATGTCTTCACTCACAAAACCAGTTTGGATCAGAAATAGAAAGTTCACGAAGACCTTACTGAGTGATGCTGATCGCATGTCTAAGGTGTGGAGGTAAACTACATAAAATATTTCAGGAACTTGACACAAAAATAGACAATGTATTATGCAAACAATAGCAAAATGAAAATACTTTCAATACAACTGGATAGTGAAAGACTTGGTCAAGCAAAACAGTCCTGATGAATTCTAATAGTCTTTCCAAGTCAAAATTTAGCCCTCTTGGAGTTCTTCCTGGGGAGGAAATGTCATGAGAGACTGATTTACAGTTTCACTTGGGGTAGACACCCAATTACAGTTGCATTTGGGGTAGACACCCAATGATAAAAAAGATCCTTCTATTTTTAAACACCTTCTTCAGACAATGAGAGACCTCTCTAAGTTCCAAATATGGCAACAAAGCCTCCATACATGGGTAGGGCTTTAGCCCTGCACCATTGCTGTGCCCCTAACATGTTTGTCATTTAGCAGTAAAAAAACGACTAACCATTTGAAGAGTTTATTATTTGAATATTTTATATTTTTTGGTAAATCTCCACAGAGTTTGAAGTACGCACTCCAAAGATACAAATTCTCTTATTATATTTCACATTTAAAAATGTGAAGAGTTTATTTAATCAGTCATATCTCCTACATAAAACACTGTAGACTCCAAAGGAGTTCAAAAAATTGTTTCAACCATCAAGGTGCAGGTGGTTTGATGGTTTGTCTATCTGCCTTAAAAGGTGGGGTTCCTGATAGGTGGGAATCACTTTGGCAACAATTGTTTCAGCATTTTTTAAATCTAAAAGAATCATCAAGTAAGTTTCACATTACTAATAGTAGCAACACATCGAAGTTGCTGTAAGTTGGATTTTCTAACTTTAGCTGCATTAACACTCTTAGTCTACAGTGTTCTAGTTGTGACGTTTTTCTACAAAAAAGCATAAAGATAGATTTATTTTTGTTTTAAGATTTAGGTTCATGCATTTAAAAAGTAAAGTCGATAGATGGAACATGCAATCTCAACACATTGCATTGAGACTGTGCCTTAGTTGTAAAGTAGCTGAAAGAAATGTGTCTCACTGTATGCTGTGAACTTCAGCTCTGCGTTCAAATTTTCAACAAGCCTCTGAAGGCTGTGATTATTTCATTAATGGATGCGTTGCAGTTGGTAATTGAGTTACTGTCAGTCAGTGAATGGAAAAATCCCACTCATTAAACAGAAACATCACAGGATAAATATAACCACTAAAAAGTGCTAAAATATTGATTAAAATTTGATCATTGCAGCGGAAGTTGCAAATTGTGATTTCATTCTAAGTAGATGAAACAATCTAATTCAAACAGAAGTATCCAAACAGTAATTTTACATTTACTGGGCCATATATATGTTTATGTGTAACTGGCATTGGATGCATCCTCCTGGAGGCAGAAATGCATTTTTAAATTATTTTGAAGATAATATTTCCCTTGATCCATATTTTGTTCCATAAGTGAGATGGGTTTTTATTGTAGCTTCTAGGGGTGTAGATGTTATTTGTCCTGAACCACTAGCATGTGGACGTCCAAGTCCAGTTAACCTCTTAAGCCCGGGGGCCCCTACAAGGGGCCTTGGCCTCTTTAGTTCGTAGCTGACTAATTCTGTGACTGACACACACTTTTCATATGTCCAGATCGTCATTCCTCTCCTCTACAAAAGTATCTACTTCATTCTTATATCCACTGACCACAGCTCAAACACCATGCAAAAAAGCATGGAGATAGCCAAAATGCAACTTATGACCAAGATCTGTTTTGCAGTGTGGCATGATTCAAAGTGAAGTGTTTTTCATGTTCTCTATTCACCCTTTTTCATTAAAGTTTGTTTGTGTATATGGTTTGTAAATATGTAAATAGTTAGTGTCTCACAAAGCAAATACGTGTTTAAACCTGTGGGAGTATCAGTGCTGACATGATCATAGCTGCACCTTCATATTTACACCACACATCACCAGGCTTACAATCAGGTTTCTATGTCAGGAGAAATGTAGACTGTGTTGCAGGAACAGGTCGATTTTCCAGACTCAATCTGGTGTTTCTTTGTTTTTTAATCTGCAGAGCGAACAACAGATGTTTGACTATTTTTAAGAGGCAGTTTTCAGCTGTAGGTGGAGCTTAAGGTCAGGAATGGAAAGATGGGATTTTCATGCATTGGTTTGTTCTTACTTGTCAAACAATGATTTAACTGTTAGTCGTTATTTCTTAAGCCTAAAATCATATCCGACTGATATTAACAGTGCTGTTAATCCTTCTCAGAAGACTAAGTTTCATCTCTGATCAGTTGTAGCCAAATTTCAAAGTGAAGGAAGCAAGTATGAAGGGTTTTTCTGTGGCTGCTTCACATTTAGAATCTTTAGACTTACTTGTGTAAAGTCCTTCACTGTTTGGTACCGGACAAAAACTGAACAAATTTTTCTCTGATAACCCATGCAGGACAAACAGTCTGTGTCCCACTTTGGAGGACTGTTCAAGGGAGCTTACGCAGCAAATCAAGAGCATGAAAGCCGTTGGCTTTAAAGGAAAACCTTTTTTTTTTTCTTAATTGAAGCTGCATATTTGTATTTGTGTGCAGAATAAACACCTTATGTAATTTGTGATTTAAAATTTAAACTTGGCCCTCTGGTGACATCTAAAGGGATATGGCCCCTATATGAAACCAAGGACTTATGTATACCCCTATTAACTACACATCAAAACCGTTTTTATCAGGAATGTATTGCTCAATGTACTGGTGCTGTACTTAACAAGCTTTATCATCATATTGGGAACATTTCTTATTGTCTCTTGACTCATGACATAACATTTCTGGCCCTAATTTAGCAGTGATTTATCTCTTTGGTATCACCTAAAAGGTTTGTGGGGAAAAAGAAAAGCTAGGAAATTTCAATCTTTTACTTCTTTACTAGAATTTCAAATGAATATCTAGTTACCACTGAAGATAACTAATTCATGGCCTCAGTGAAGAACAGTTAGTTCAGGGTTTTAAGATGAGTTCCTTTTTACCTTACAACTTGAAAAATATTTTCCTCTCAAATGAAATACATTAATATTTGAAATCACAAGCTCTATTAGCTTTACAGCTACATTGACTTGTTTCTAACATATTCCGGCCGAGGCGGCAGACCAGAAATCCATCAGAGGTTCTGACTCCTAAAGTGGAGCTGTGTCAGGCTGGCTACGTCTGATTTTATTACACTAGGTTAATCGGTGGGGGGGTTATTTCCTGCAGCTGGCCAAAGCTATTTATATTTATTAAAGATTAATTGTTGTGTAAAAGCCAAGAGCAAGAGTAGAGTTTCTAAGTAAGTGGTTTGGGTTTCTATTTCTCTCACCTCATCTCTTGGGGCAGAATTGTCTCACAGTTCACTGATTTCTTGAAAATTGTAGATGGTAACTAAGATGTCTCAAGACCCGCTGCTCAAGTAAAGAAAACAAATGTGCATTTATGCCACGGGTGTTAACACAAATATTAGAAAATAAGGAAACAAGATTCCTCCGCTGGATGTCTTTTTTTAATGGAGTGGGAGTAGGTGCCACTGTGAGATCAGTTTCTATATTCCCAAGTGATGTTTCCAAAGCCAGTCAGGTGGATGAGATGAGCAGTTCAAGATGTGAGATTACCCACCTCAGGAAGGCAGTGCCAATATAAAGGACAAATGTTGTCCATTTTTTAAACGACAAGATGAAACAACTCCATTATATGACAAGGTCAGAAATGGGGCAGCAGTAGGAAGAAGGGAGGGCACCATGCAGCAAATAGATTCTCAGTATTGTAGATAAGGCTCTGATGGCTGTTCAACCGCCTACATGATTGTATTATTTTCTATCACAAAAGGCTTTGTGTAGCCCAAGATACTGTGGCACAAGGTCGTTCCAGTCCTTAGCTGCTGCCTGAGCAAAACATCCACTGAGCATGTTTTAGTCAGACTTTCTTTGAAAGCAGCACTGACATCTCTCCCAACAGAAAGATAAAGAAAACCACTGAGCAATTCCACCCTCAAGGCTGCACCTAGCTCTCGCTTCGATAATGTGCAATTATATCTTCATATGATTCAAATATGAATTATTTCCATCTAAATTTTAATTTTAATGAACCAAACTGTTAAACCTATACAAGTTGAAAAGTATTTACACTTTATAACTGAATTTCTCAGAATCACACCAAAATGTTATAAATTATTTAGAAATTAAAATAAAGGCTTAAATCTTTGATTCAATGTTTGATTTATAAACTGAATGCAAAGAGGTGTTCACCAACTATTCAGCAGAAAGATTCCATATAAAATGTTGATATTTTGGGAAAGCAAGAAAAATTGAGATAATTCCAGTAAATAAAAAGACATTATTAAACAGGCATTTTCCATCTAGTAAACAAGATGCCTCCTGTTCTTCAGTTGTTATTTCTGGTCATTTCAGGTTGATTAGATTGACAATTATTCTTGTCTTTAGATTCTTAGATCCCTGTGTTAGATATTTTAAGTTTCCTTGTGGATCTGTTCCTTCCTGTTTGTGTTAGTTTCTTTGTTTTCTTAGATGTTTTGTTATTCCCCTGAAGTCATTCCTCGTTTGTCTTAATCAACCTCCTCCTTCAGTTACCTTGCATTCCTGGTAATCACCTGTCTCATATTCCTCCTGATTAGGTTCATTGGTCCATTCTCTTCCTTGCCTCGGTATTTATTCTCTCTGGTTTTGTGTTTTCACAAGTGGATCGGACTGTTTTAACAACTTCTCCGTGTTCTGTGCCCTGCCAGCCTGTAAGGTTTTTTATATTAATTAATTAAAAGAACCTATCAACCATGCGAATCAAAGCTCCTGATCTGCACGTTGGTCCTGCAAACTCTCAGCATTTCCTAACATATTCAGTATTAATCAAAATTTCAAACCACACACTGAACCACACGTACGTCAAATACTTTCTATTTGAGAGTGAATTTTTTTCTTTAAAATCCAAAAAACCTCTTGAATTACATTTAAGTAATTATAAAAATAAATATATATTCTCAATTGAATCCTAACTGTGCATCTTCTGCAGTTTATACAACAACAAGTTGCTGCACGACTCGTCTTCCTATTTAACTGGATTCAAAGAAGAGAAACATCAATTTATATTCCCATTAAAGTCTGCAAGAGACCACGCATTCTGTTAACGTAAAAATTATGGATGACCATAAATCAGCTTTTATGTGCCATACCTCATTTAATTCTGACCAAATGATATATTTTTTTAAAGAGCCGGTTATGTATTTTTATCCTAAAGAGAAAAAGAAATTAATATAAACTGATTGTTTTGTTTGCTGATTTTCTAAGCAAACTGACTTCGTCTTCTCTTGTTTTTATCATCTAAAAATTGAAGCCACACTTTCTTATTTTCAAAGCACTGTTCATATCTCACTGTAACAGGAAAATAATACTCTAGTCAGTCATGCTGTACTCTTTATTCTGAGTTATTGATTAGAGTGTGACATGTTCAAAGCTTGAGCTATTGTTCCTTCGTCTTCATGATGCTGTTTGTTAACGGATGTTCTCTAACAAACCTATGAGGCCAATAAAGACAAGCTGGATTTATACTGACATTAAAGTACAGACAGGTGGACTTTGTTTACTATTTAGGTTACTCCTGAAGATACCTGGATGCACTATATTTTATTTATTTATATGTAAAGGGGGCTGAACACCAATGCACACTTTTTAAAAGCCATTGAAAACCATATATAACTTCCCATACATTTCACAATTATGTACTGTTTTTATAGATCCAGCACTTACAACTTCAATAAAATGTATCATTTTAATGTGACTTATGGAAAGGTGTAAGGGCCAGGCCCTGTTTTCAGAATTCAACTCAAGTTTTCTGAGGTTGCAGTGTTCATTTCCTGCTCCAAATGGCAGATGTGTGTTTGTGGCTGAGCATCAGACAAAAAATTACTGGGCCAAATATAATAAGAGCTTTCTGCTTCATGTCAAATGTGTGCTGTCCAGACGTCCACAGGAGAGAAAAGAGGCACTCGCCACTCATCTCAGATTCAGACTGTCGCATTGCTCTTAGACTTAATGCAACGTCTCACCTCAGGCTTTTCTCTCACCAAAAAATAACCAGCCTTCTGCTTTCATTTTCCCCGCCTGAAAGCCAAATGATATTTTGCACAAAGCTGAAAGACATTTGTGAGAGATGGTGCAGATGCTCCTCAGACTGGTAATACAGAAGGGAGGCATCCTCCTTTTCTTGTTGTTGACTGTATCCAGCGAAGCATGACCAGCAAAAGAGATGGGAAGCAAAATCCCCAGACACTCCAAAATAAAACTTCTGTGTGTGTTTTTTTAACAGGCTTCTGATTGTAAACTACAGTCACATTCATTGGTGGCCTATGCATGAATGGTGACCTGGAAAAGCTCCTGCTTTTGTCTTCTCTAGCAACTACCCACTAACACAATACCTTGATTAGTATCCCTTTTTTATTTTTTCAAATCAAGGTTTCTCAAATTACAAACTGGGTTTTAAAGAATGTTTAATCAGAATGAAGTACTGTGCAAGACCAGAATCATGAAAAACTTGTATTTTGCATCACTGCCAAAGCTGCAAATCACACATCAGCTTATGCCTCATTAGCCAGTCGTGCTTTATTGCCACATTTCTTAAAGTGCTTAATGTGTGGAGCACCCACTTTTCATTGGCTGGACATGGAAGTCGGCAAGAAAGAAATGCCGACTCATGTTGGGGGCATAACTGACAAATGCATTTATTTTTGTCAAGGGCCCAAAGAGGGTTTAAAAGATCTGTCTCAGTAACTGTCATTACATTGTCAAAGTCCTTCAGATATAATCTTTGATTGTGCTAATGTAGAAATTAAAATGTATACATGATTGGTTAACCTCCACATATTGTGGAAATGATGGTGGCGAAGATTAGTGCAGAGGCTCGAGGCTCTTGGCTCGTTTCCATGTGTATCTTTTGACCCGGGTCTCAGCTAAATTTCATTATGGTGACAAAGACTATAAAGAATCTTGAACTTTAAATAATACTTAATGTGATAAACTCTGACATGGAAACCTGTCTTGTTACTCAGTAGAATGATTGCATTCTTGAATAAACCTTGAATGTAAAAACAGCTCCAGTCATGGGATAGTTTTAATTTTTAGTGACACTGTTGGTCTCTCTAATGTAAAGAATGCGGTATAGAAAAATACAAGCAAGCATTTCCCATTGGCTGTGCAACATGAGACAGCCTGCATGTTTTTCAAAAGTCTGCAATAACTGACTCAGCAGTCTCTGTAAAGAACAGGTTGCCAGGACCTGTGCAGTGTTAAGAGAGATTTGGACAGACGGAACAAGAGAACCCACCAAGGAGCCTTACCGGGCCGAGTCAAAGCCCGGACTGGTCTTGACACTTGACACAGTCAAGATTCAGTTTTGAGAAATGCTTTTTAGGTTGTATGGCACTGAGTGCTTTGCTACATTCATCTAAATTTCTGTAAGGTTCCTGTAAGATTTTGTTTTTCTTCTCTGTCCTGGTTTTCCTCACTTTCTTTAAGCTCATCACACAATTTCCAATAAAAGTGCTAAACCTCCAGACCTCAAAAACCCTGTGCTAGGAGAGAGACAGCGCAGCTAGTCATTTCATAGCTACCGGTGGTACACAGAACCACTGTTGGAACTTGAAAGATGCTATCCCTCCAGCCAACAGCAAGAGCCTGGGGGAACAAAATCCAAAGCTAAAATGAAAGTTGATTCTGAGAAATTTAAATAACAATTACATTAACAATAACAATAAGTAATAGAACCCAGAAGGTACCCACAGACCCCTTCACTTAAACTCCTGAGGCCTGAAATCCATTAATTTAAAAAATGTTTTTAATAATTTTATTTAGTACTTAAAGGTTCAGTTCTCTAGCTGTAAACGTCTCCATTTAGCTTAAATGCCAATGGTCAAGTAGTTGGTGAGATTAACTTTGTTTTAAATCTTTTGTATTTGTTTTTACTTGAATAAATCATTGGTAAATAGACATTTTTTTGATTGTTTTTTTGTTTTGTTTCCATTGCAGTTGAGGTTTCATCATTTTAGTGTTCATTCTAAAATTAAGTATTTAAAAATAAACAAAAATCTACTTCATGATCTCCTATTTAAATGTGATATGTAATATGAGATTTCCTCCAAAGATAAACAAACAGAAACAGCGCTTCAGAGAAAACTGCAGGGCAGTTTGCAGGTCATTCAATTTAAACCAAGTGTAGTACTCAGAATTTGTTTTGCTGAGGTAAGAGCTAAGAAGGAGTGAAGTGGTTTCTGCAATTTTTACATTTCAAACAAGATGGCCTTCGATGCTACTTGAAGAATAAAAAAAGAATATTTTGATTATCTATGACTGTTTGCTGTCTAGTGGACAAAAATAATTTCTACTGCAGGAGACCATTAGCCTGCTGGGATTGCAAATATATTCTCTCTGTGTATCAAAATAAATAAATCTCAAACCAAGCACTGTTTTTTGTTTGTGAATCAGAATTGAAAGATGGGATTCAGAGTAAAAACACTGAATTGTAATTGGTCTCCATTAGTGCCTGCATCTTTATATTGATGCTGCCATCATTGTTTTTTATGACTAACTGCATTGTAACATACTTTCTGCAGTTACCGTCTAATTATTTAATACAGACATACAGTAACTGAAGAACTGCAGAACACTTTTTCTGTAGCTTTACCAAGGTGGAGAATTTAATTTACACAATGAAATAGGTTATAATTAAGGAACAATCTTTTGTTACAGGGTTGTTGTAAAAATAGGAGAGAAAAAGAGATAATATTGACAAACTGATATAAGAAGCAGAAATGTCTGCTGGGGGAAAGTTGTGTTTGAAAAGATTGTCAACAGCAAACATGATGCAATAAAAATGACTGAAAACGCATTGTTTCTATTTGCTTCTGTGATGTACCGAGTCTTGATGTTTGGTTTTTAGCAATAGCAAATGAATACATATCAATTGTCCAACTGATCAAACGTGGCAAATCTATTGTCTCTGTATTTCCCCTAACCCCTATGGGAAACATTAACATGTTAAAAGATGCAGGCAGCACCTTTATTTGGAAATTCTGTATTGAGCATCACTTTTTTTAAATAAAGCCCCATTTGAAATTAAATTAATCATTCAAGGAATCAGAGAAAAACAGGATTGAGGGAGATTTGGATGTTAATTTTGGAATTATGACCCTTTTGACACAGTTTTTTTTTTACTGAAATTGTAACCCAAGATACAAATACAGTGCTTTCTACAAACAAAAATCTTATGCACAGGTTTATGTTAAGCTGACTTCATTGCAAACAATGATCCTGGTTCTCCAGCTATTTACAGTTAATGGCAGGGTTGAGCCTTGGTGCCCTTGTATGTACACATTAAACATGCATGTACAATTATGAACCTGTGTGGATTTCACAAAATCTACTGTAAATTTGGATGTGCACCCAACTAATCACAACTATTCAGTGCAGTTGTGGAATTATTTCAGGCTGAAAAAAGAACAGCTGAAATGCATCATTTAAAGCCCAAAATAATATGACACAACATGATGAGTGGATGTAAACTTCTGGTTGGTGCACATGTTTCCACAGTTCCAGGACCTTTTAGTGTTTCGCCATTTTTCAACAGCACTTAAAAAAATAAAGTATGCCATGTTTAGAAGACTAAAGATTTTAATGCAGTTGTAAAATAACAGTTAAACTAAAGGATCAGACAGGATACTAAAAGTACCAGAAGAAAAGCCTCCAGGTCAGGTTTCACATCCAATTAGGTTTGTCTGAATAAAATGATCGACTGTCAGATTTTTAGTAACTCATTAGAAATATGTGTGACGCAGAACAGAAACTGAAGTCATTGGTCAATGCAAATCGATTTAAATTGTGTAGCAGCTGCATAACAAAGTTATTTTTTACATGTATGAAACGCATGACCTAGCTAGTTGAATTCTTCATGATGATAATGTTGCCTGACAGGATCTTATTGATTTCTTTGTCATATATGAATGCACTGTATTCTTGTTCCGCGTTCGGAGCATTCAGGAGCAATTCAGCTGTGAACTGGTTTGATGTATTATGTTCAGCAAGTTGTTGAGTCTGCTGCATCAAAACAAAACTGCATCTGTCCTCTTCACCTATCTGCCTTTATATTCTTTTCAAACACCAGAGGCCCACAAAGGCACAAGGATAAACCAAAAAAAACACCATCTGGAGCTGCAACACTCAGACTGACATATATCTTGAAAATGAAGCATTTTCCAGACAGATGCATGATATGCATAAGTGGGTAGCCTGGAGAACATTCTGCAGTGGTGTTCTGTCCTGATAAAACTAAAACTAATTAGATCATTTGATGCATCTAACATTGTCCCAATCTGCTGTGTCAAAGGTTGCAGATAAAAGTTAGACTAGCTCACGAATGGCAATTTCTGTGGCATTTTTAGGCAAAAATAATTCCTAAACCACTTATTTTGAACTTCTTGTCATGTTTAAATAATCTGTAAACATTTTGTTCATTTTGGCAGCTAATGTTTCTGATCATTTTGGAAAAGAAATGTAACTTTAGAGAATTTTTCTATCTGCTTTGGATTTATTTATTTTTTGCTGTTGTTGTTGTAAAGGAAACATTTTCAATGGAGGTGCCCGAAACAGGATTTTTATACCCCGATATCGATTAGAGCCATTCGAGAATAGGTTATTTCCAATACAAAGTTCTGGTCTCATGTATGTGTGAAAACTCTGCATTTCAAGAGCAGCAACATGATTCTCTATATTTCATCAGTATAACATTATCATTGTAATTATGTCCCACCTAACTCACTCACCAATGATGTTTCTGGCACTGCAGTATAGTATATATTTTTCTTGACAGCGACAGATATATGGGCCCAATAAGCGTTTCTGCAGCTTTATGCTTCTAAAACATATCACTCCACATATACAGCTACAGTCTTCATCAAATTTACATCTAACTCTTGCTGACAATGCTTCACATGGAGCAGTTTGCTGAAGTGCTAGGCTAACACACATTAAACAACTAGTGTGTCATGCCCTCTGCACAGCTCTGTCTGGGCACAGTAAGCAGATCAGGTCACATGACTTGGACAAGGAGCCTCCGCAGCCAATATATACTCTCCCTTTCACTTTAAACGTCATTGTGTCGGGTGATAAACACTTACATTGATTAGGGAAATTGATTCGATATATCAACAGAATGTGCACAACCTAGAATCCAGTTTTCAGCCATGCACACAAAACGTTAGCTGTAATTTTAAAAGCTGACTGCACACATGCTACAATGCATGCAGGCTTGACAATATTGTGAACAACCAAGAACAAACTTTACTAGGAGTGATGTTTAGTTAGGGTCTTCAATGCAATGTAAATCATTTAAATGTTAAAAACCCTGGACCAATTGGATCCAGACATCTTCACTTTTAATGTATCTAATGGATGAAACAGTTCTTCATTTACTGTATGTCCATATTAATAAATCAGACTGCAACTGCAGAAAGTCTCTTACAGGAGCAGAATTAAAATAAATGCTGTCTGCAAAGATACTGAAATGAAACAGACTAAGCTTATGTCATCCTGCTGCAATCACTTTGAAACTAAAATATTAAATTATTTGGCCCCATTCTTCAGACTTTACTTCTCCATAAGGGAAGTCTGTCCTGTCTGACAGACAGCACCAAGTCCATGAAGCAGCATCCTACGATTGGTTTCTCCCTCTCTCTGATTCCTTCTCTCCATCTTTTCCCTCTTTTTGCCATCTCTATCCATCTCCATCTGTCTGAGCTGGCAAATAGGGGTGGATGTTATCCATCAAAACATGTAGTGAAGTTAGCCATTTTGAGATGTGAATGCTACCATGCTTTTTTCCACTGTTGCACACTGACTCTTGGCTTCCAGTGTGCTTTAAATTTGGATCTGTGTATTTATGTTTGAAGAAGCCAAAAGCCACTACAGGGAGTCATTCCCTCCCAGCATCCCTTTCCTTTGGCTGGCTATTACTTCAGTCGGGGATGTGGGAAAAGGAAGGAATCGGGTTTAAAAGGCAAGCCTCCACCAACTGTGCGTCCATGTGTTTTCCTCTCTGTGGCACTACTAACATTGGCAGTTTTACACTCTTACAGCAGAACTGAGACAAGCCAGTCCATGCAAAATAGCCATTTTTAATTTCCTGCTGTGTGACCCTTTTTGTTCCTACTTGTTTTTACGAATGCCCATTTAAATTTTCAAGCAAAAACAATGCAAAAAAGCTGAGTGCCTTGACGTTTGCCAAGAGGAAAGGTTGGGAAAATATGTTTTTATTGTTAGTTTTACAGTAATCTTTAGATTAATCTCCTGCCAAGGCAAAATATGTGCCTTGATCTGAGTTTCCACAATGTTTTTATGCACTGATGAAAAGGAATTCCATGAGAGAAATATAATTGTAGGCGAGTGAGCAGTTTAGTATTTATTGGTGACAGTCAAACACAAACTAAAAAAAAGGCAGTGAGTAGATAGTGTGATCTCTTCTGCCATCATCTGCTGGGGAAGCAGCATCAGAGCCAGGGACTTAAAAAAGCTCAACAAGCTGATAAAAAAGGCTGGCTCTGTTCTGGGGACTCCTCTGGAACCTCTGGAGATCATTGTGGAAAGACGGATTCTTCATAAAATGAAGAACATTATGGAGAACCCTGAGCATCCTCTTCATGAGACTGTCCTACAACAACAGAGTGTCTTCAGTCAGAGGCTTCTTCAGATCTGCTGTAAGACGGAGCGCTACAGGAGATCCTTCCTGCCCACAGCCATCAGCATCTACAACGGCTCTTTGAGGAAACCTTCATAATGAGCTATAACAACATTTAATTTCCCTTTGGGATTAATAAAGTATTTTTGAATTTGAATTGAATTGAATAAAAAAGCAACTGTTGGCTTCATATGATGACATTTTGTTAGAATTCCCCAGATTGTGTATTAGCTAAATAACTCTTATGAATCTCAGAATCTAAGCAAACAATATAACCAATTTTGTTTTTAGTCTAATGCATCATCAAACGTTTTAGTTTTGGAGTGACTGTGACAAAATCCTACCTAGGAGTTTCCAGCTAACTTGTTCTGTTAATTTGAATGATTAAAAGCTGGATATACAGGTCCTTCTCAAAAAATTTGCATATTGTGATAAAGTTCATTATTTTCCATAATGTCATGATGAAAATTTAACATTCATATATTTTAGATTCATTGCACACTAACTGAAATATTTCAGGTCTTTTATTGTCTTACTACGGATGATTGTGGCATACAGCTCATGAAAACCCAAAATACCTATCTCGCAAAATTAGCATATTTCATCCGACCAATAAAATAAAAGTGTTTTTAATACAAAAAACGTCAACCTTCAAATAATCATGTACAGTTATGCACTCAATACTTGGTCGGGAATCCTTTTGCAGAAATGACTGCTTCAGTGTGGCGTGGCATGGAGGCAATCAGCCTGTGGCACTGCTGAGGTCTTATGGAGGCCCAGGATGCTTCAATAGCGGCCTTTAGCTCATCCAGAGTGTTGGGTCTTGAGTCTATCAACGTTCTCTTCACAATATCCGACAGATTCTCTATGGGGTTCAGGTCAGGAGAGTTGGCAGGCCAATTGAGCACAGTGATACCATGGTCAGTAAACCATTTTCCAGTGGTTTTGGCACTGTGAGCAAGTGCCAGGTCGTGCTGAAAAATGAAATCTTCATCTCCATAAAGCTTTTCAGCAGATGGAAGCATGAAGTGCTCCAAAATCTCCTGATAGCTAGCTGCATTGACCCTGCCCTTGATAAAACACAGTGGACCAACACCAGCAGCTGACAAGGCACCCCAGAGCATCACTGACTGTGGGTACTTGACACTGGACTTCTGGCATTTTGGCATTTCCTTTTCCCCAGTCTTCCTCCAGACTCTGGCACCTTGATTTCCGAATGACATGCAGAATTTGCTTTCATCCGAAAAAAGTACTTTGGACCACTGAGCAACAGTCCAGTGCTGCTTCTCTGTAGCCCAGGTCAGGCGCTTCTGCCGCTGTTTCTGGTTCAAAAGTGGCTTGACCTGGGGAATGCGGCACCTGTAGCCCATTTCCTGCACACGCCTGTGCACGGTAGCTCTGGATGTTTCTACTCCAGACTCAGTCCACTGCTTCCGCAGGTCCCCCAAGGTCTGGAATCGGCCCTTCTCCACAATCTTCCTCAGGGTCCGGTCACCTCTTGTCGTTGTGCAGCATTTTCTGCCACACTTTTTCCTTCCCACAGACTTCCCACTGAGGTGCCTTGATACAGCTCTCTGGGAACAGCCTATTCGTTCAGAAATGTCTTTCTGTGTCTTACCCTCTTGCTTGAGGGTGTCAATAGTGGCCTTCTGGACAGCAGTCAGGTCGGCAGTCTTACCCATGGTTGGGGTTTTGAGTGATGAACCAGGCTGGGAGTTTTAAAGGCCTCAGGAATCTTTTGCAGGTGTTTAGAGTTAACTCGTTGATTCAGATGATTAGGTTCATAGCTCGTTTAGAGACCCTTTTAATGATATGCTAATTTTGTGAGATAGGAATGTTGGGTTTTCATGAGCTGTATGCCAAAATCATCCGTATTAAGACAATAAAAGACCTGAAATATTTCAGTTAGTGTGCAATGAATCTAAAATATATGAATGTTAAATTTTCATCATGACATTATGGAAAATAATGAACTTTATCACAATATGCTAATATTTTGAGAAGGACCTGTAGAAGGTGTCATCACAGGAGAAAAAATAGGTTATGGAGAAGACAGATAAGCGTAAGACAAATTGCCTTGGCTGACAATCTATGAACATTATTTATAATATTTGTTTAACTATGCTAACTTATGTTGTTTGTATTTTGGACAAAGGTAAGATGCTGGCTCATTACCAGGAAACCTTTATGAAAAAACACCTGTGTCTGAAAGATAGTTCAGCTTCCGGGACTGGTTGTAGTGGAACTGGCTGTTAGCTTCAGCCTCCAGAACCAACTTATCTGGATATACACAAAATGAAGACGCCAATAGCGTTATCTACTTCAAGCAACACATTAACAGTTTTTGACCTTTTAACAGAACCCAACTTCAAAAATCCCTAAATGTCTGATTAACTATGCCCTTAAACTATTTTTACCTAATACTGATTCCATTAATTATTTAGAAGTATAAACAAAATGGAAGGGTCCAGCCATCATGTCGTTCTGGGTCGCAGAGTTAAATGTACTTTGGTGTGAAATATGCTTATTAATCCCCGGACAAAAGCAAAAGACCTTATGAAGATGCTGGTTGAAGCTGGTGACAGAGTTTTATTATCCATATTGAAACAAGTCCTGTACCGACAGGACTGAAAGGCCACTTTGAGAGAAAGAAGCCATTATTGCAAAGGTAACATAAAAAAGCCAGATTACATTTTCTAAATGCCCTCAGGGACAAGGACCTTAATCGTTGGAGACATTTCTTGTGATCTGATGGAATTAAACCTGCAGTGTTTGACCATAATGACCAATGTTACATTTGAAAGAAATAGAAGAAGAAGAAGAAGCATTCCTGAGAACACCATCTCAACTGTGAGGTACAGGGGTGACAGCGTTATGTTGGGTTGATGTTGTGCTGCAGGTGGAAATTGTCCACACCACAAAACAGATGGTATGAGGAAAGAGCAACATATGGAAATAATGAAGCAACATCTGGGGACATCAGCTAGGAAGTTAAAGCTGGGACACAAATGGGTCTTCCAAGTGAATAATGGCTTTTAGGCACGCTGCCAAATTTGTTACAAAATGGCTTAAGAACAATAAGGTCAGTGTTTAGCTGTGTTAACACGAGTCAGAAACACAATATTTTAAATTGGGAAGATTTCAGAAATCAATATTTGTTGGATTAATCCTGATTTTCAATTGCAGCTTTTATGTGTTCTGACATGGTCTCCACCTTTTAACCTGCTCCGGAGCACTTAGCAGTGGGAGGGTGTTGAATGTTTTTTAACATGGGAATTCATGTCCATGCTGCACCATGTAGATCAGTTCATGACATTTCTACTGCACCAGCCATTGTGCTATATTAATTATACCCCAAAAACTGCTGTTTTCAGCACCTCTTCTCTGATGATTGATTGAGCAGAAAGGGTTGCTTTTCAAAAAGTGGATTGATAAGCTAAGTATCCCCCCTGTGCTTCCTATCGGGTGCTTAGAGACACAGAAGCAACACTGGGAACTGAAGGGGAAGTCGAATCGATCCTTGACTGAAATTGAACGGCCTGAAAATCAAGCCTTCTCCCTGGAGGCTACAGGCTTCCCACACTTTTCTGCCTCGCATGAATAACCTGCTGATTCAAAAGAATGCATACATCAAAATGGGTCAAACCATTCAGGGAATAAGAGCCGGATAAATTAACAGATCAATCTCAAACGCAGCGAGTTCTCTGTTGCCTGATGCCTCGTCAATCTGTCAGACACACTGATTAAGTAGTAATATACAGATGCATCTGCAGTGACGTATTTTAGGGATGTAAATGTAAATAAGTCAGTGCAGCTCTGGGAAAATTAATGACCCACTTTGGGTTTCTTTAATTTCCATATGTCCTTTTTTCAAATGTTGCTGTGAGTAGAGCCATTAGTGTGCAAGGTAAAAGACGAGTGACGGCATGTGGAGCAGCTTATTAGGTAACAACAGGCAGTCAAACTCAAGGTTATGGTTACCACTGTGTGAGAAAAATGCAGCGATTAGACTAATAATATCAGCAAGAGAATAAACAATGTAAAAAATGATGTTCAGTAAGTTATGTTCTGTGCTTATCATGCCATAGTTGGAGCACAACCTTATTTAGACCAGTATGACAACATATTTTTGCACTTAGTCACTAAAAAAAAGTTAAGTGCGTACAGATATAAATGTAATTGAGAACCGTGAAAACATTTTAATGTTTTTTTTTTTAATCAAACTAGTGCTTCAAATGTTGAAAGCTAAAGGTAACTGCATTTTGAAAACTTTAACTTTCAGTTCAACAAAGCATTTTAGAGGGGTGAACACAGGCATCTTTATCACTGATCTACTGTATATCTTCTGCTCTTCTAACAAAACTCTGTGGACACCTGCTATACTTTTAAAAGGAATACATTATTTTGTATATGGTGAGATTTATTTTGTAATTTTCCATCTCCATACTACGAGCTCAGGGCTAGAAAAAGAGGTATTATATCTCCCTAAAATTATTTTTTTAAGCTAAGTTTGTGAAAGCACCGACAGTATATACTGTGTTCACTGATCTTAATTTTCAGAAGTACCCCTGAACTTTGTGTTTTTTTCATGTCAGCTAAGTAATTGGAAAAAGTTCATTAGCTTTCAACTTTTCAGTAACTTTTCAGTTTACTGAAAAAAAACATGTTCTTGTTAATGGTTTTAATGCTAATGGTATATGATGTTAAAGCTTTTTTTAATTCAAAATGCAAATGTTTGATTTGAAATTATAATATGCATGAATTATAGGTAAATTAAATCCACTTTCCATAAAAATACAATTAATTAGCATAAATGTTTAATTATTTACCTAAAAACATTTTGTGAATATGCAGGAGAAAAGAATCAAAACAGCAAATGCAGGCAGCGAATTGGATTTTCCACACATAGTAAACAAGAGAAAAATCACAGCAAACAGAAGCATCCTACAAATGAAACAAAGGTGAAACTTTTGATTGTTGCTGCAGTCTCCCAGCAGCCACCAGTGTGAATGACTCTGCAATTGTTTTATACAGAACAGACATAAAAAATCATGAACATGTTTTTCCTTTTACATCATGAGTTTCTTATGTATAGATCTTTTTTAACTCTTTAATTACAACCTAAAGAATTGTACATTGTGTATTCTCAAAGAGCTTGCAGTAAGAAAGGATTCCATGGGTTTATACCAATCATCAAAAGTTAACATTGTCCATACTTTTTAGAAACCAACAGGTTACTTTCTCGGAACTTACAAGGAGCATTTTCAGAACTGACTGCTTGCCTTTTAAGAAATTACTTGGTTTTCTCCTGATACTTACAGGGTACGTCTTTGAATTGTCAAGGTGTTACTTTGATGTTTATTGGAACTGGCTACTTTATCGTAACTTGCAGGGTACCTACTTGAAAATTACTGAAATTTGAGTGAGCATGTCTGTCTAACCTTGTGTAGATCAATCCCTGTCAGAACACCAACAATATGTGGAGATACACCAATGTGTTGGTGTGTGTGTGTGTGTGTACTCACTTATCTTACCTTTTTAGGTCCTTTGCTGGCATATTCACCAATCTTCCGAAGACCAATTTGCCTTATGAGGACCAAAGCCCAGTCTTACTGCTGCGGACACACTTTTTTAAAGTTAGGAATTAGGTTTTGAGGTATGGTGTGCATTAAGTTTTAGTTAGTTGGAATTTGCCAGTGATTTTCCAGAACCCACAGGGTACTTTACAGGAACATAGGGGTTACTTTTAAAGGACTTACTTGGAACTTAGCTCCTTTTCTGTAACTCGTAGGTCATTTCAAGGACCAAGTTTAATTCTGGAGTGACTTGTGAATAGGAATTTTCTAGGACCTAACTGTTGGGACTTGTTGATTGGCTCTAGGAAACGTACAGGTTATTTTCGGGCTCGGGCTCCATTGTGGTAGCTTGTAATCTTGTAATTCCCAGGCACATTTAGAGCACCATCCCTATAATTGTGTGATATGCTGATTTTCTGACCATGTAGTCAATAATCATTTGATGTGGTCATCATTTCCTACTTCAACATTGAACAGTTATGAATTTAGCGACTTTTCAGTACCCTGTCAGTTGCAACAAAGTAACCTGTAAGCTGAGAAACTACATTCTGTGTTATGTATTGCTACTTGTTAAATTTCAGTTAAAGTAATTGTTGTCCCTTGTTTTCATTAGCTGCATGACATGTGTGTCTGTTTCACTGGAACCTAATTCAGTGTTTTGCATGTGGCTAAACTTAAACAGTGTTGCTGCTTAATATTTATTTTGAACTTTGAAAGGTTAAAAACATGTCTAGTTCCCCTAAAAGGAAGATCAACTTCAGTTTACCTGCTCTTGATCTCCTATGACTGACTCTTACGCTCATGCTGCTGGAACACAGAATATGTAATGGGTCTAGGAAATGGGATGGCACAGCGAACGTAGAGGAAGAAATATATTTTATATAATAATACTCAATTCTTTGATAATGAGATCTTTGTGCTCCATAACTGAGGGCAATGTATAAATCTTGTACAGACAGTACAGACCAAAGGTTTGGATACACCTTCTCATTCATTTCTTTATTTTCATGACTATGAATATTGTAGCTTCACACTGAAGGCATCAAAACTATGAATGAACACATGTGGAATTATATACTGAACAAAAAAGTGTGAAACAACTGAAAATATGTCTTATATTCTTGGTTCTTCAAAGTAGCCACCTTTTGCTTTGATTTCTGCTCCGCACATTCTTGGCATTCAGTTGATGAGCTTCAAGAGGTAGTCACCTGAAATGGTTTTCCAACAGTCTTGAAGGAGTTCCTAGAGATGCTTAGCACTTGTTGGCCCTTTTGCCTTCACTCTGCGGTCCAGCTCACCCCAAACCATCTCGATTGGGTTCAGGTCCGGTGACTGTGGAGGCCAGGTCATCTGGCGCAGCACCCCATCACTCTCCTTCTTGGTCAAATAGCCCTTACACAGCCTGGAGGTGTGTTTGGGGTCATTGTCCTGTTGAAAAATAAATGATGGTCCAACTAAACGCAAACCAGATGGAATAGTATGGCGCTGCAAGATGCTGTGGTAGCCATGCTGGTTCAGTATGCCTTCAATAAATCCCCAACTCCGTGTGGCATTGATCTGTTCTCTAATTTGAGCTGCTGTTAACCTGCAATTTCTGAGGCTGGTGACTCAGATGAACTTATCGTCCGCAGCAGAGGTGACTCTTGGTCTTCCTTTCCTGGGGCGGTCCTCATGTGAGCCAGTTTCTTTGTAGCGCTTGATGGTTTTTGTGACTGGACTTGGGGACACTTTCAAAGTTTTCCCAATTGTTCGGACTGACTGACCTTCATTTCTTAAAGTAATGATGGCCACTTGTTCTTCTTTACTTAGCTGCTTTTTTCTTGCCATAATATAAATTCTAACAGTCTATTCAGTGGGATCAGCTGTGTACTGTATCCACCTCCTGCACAACACAACTGATGGTCCCAACCCCATTCATAAAGCTTGAAATCCCACTTATTAAACCTGACAGGGCACACCTGTGAAGTGAAAACCATTTCAGGTGACTACCTCTTGAAGCTCATCAACAGAAAGCCAAGAGTGTGCGGAGCAGTAATCAAAGCAAAAGGTGGCTACTTTGAAGAACCTAGAATATAAGACATATTTTCAGTTGTTTCATACTTTTTTGTTAAGTGTATAATTCCACATGTGTTAATTCATAGTTTTGATGCCTTCAGTGTGAAGCTACAATATTAATAGTCATGAAAATAAAGACAACTCTTTGAATTAAAAGATGTGTCCAAACTTTTGGTCTGTACTGTATCTATGCTCACTTTTCCTGCATCAAAACATTCTACCCTGATAATTATATAAGCCTCCAAGGTAAAGGCTGTATTCTTTTATTCTGTAAGGAGTAAGGTTTTTGGCTGAAAGAAAGTAGGGGGAAATAATGAAAGGTACAAAATCAATGAAGATAAATAGATTTTTCTTTCAATTTTTTCACAGTGAAACTTCAGTCATTTTTCATGGACTTGCTTTTTGTCTTGTGCGTTGTCCTTTTCTCATTTCTACTTAATCTTGCAAAGAACTGACACATACCTTTATATTTCCTTCCAAAATAATGTTTTTTTTTTCCAGCTATGTAGCAATCGTTAATTATCCATGTTAGTTTTGCTTTTGTAAGACCTTGAAAATACCATGGATGAATTTTGAAACACTCGCTTTATATTGAATGTCAAGCTGTTATCATGCATCTTGTGTTTTGTGCTTTACAGTGAAATGAAATATCTGTATTTTGCACCAGCTGTATGCATGATGCAATATATTACCTACTTTACACAACCACCTGAGTTTCATTTCTCCCAAACCACCCTCATTCGGTTTCTCCCACACAGCTCCCTGAATATTCCCAATCAACCTCCTGCTTTCTGAATCCATCCCACATTCATTCTCAACTGACCGACACACATAGCTACATCTCAACCTGCACTTCCACAATTTGTGCCCCTGGACCCCCCCTTCCTCTCTCTCTCCCCTCTTCTTTTTCTCTATCTGGCCGCTCTCTGTATGTTTGTCACGTCTGAAAGTGCAGTCTCATAAGTTCAATCGATAGTGCAGTCCGGTCTCCAGAACCTGCACTGCTTTGTGGACAGAATTCAGACTTGCCTCTTTCTCCAAACCCTGCCTCAACCCCCAAGAATACTGCAGCCCCAGCATTCCATGGATCAGAGAGCAGCCTGGTTAAAAGGACAAAGCAAATCCAACCATATAGCTCTTTTTATTCGGGAAAATTCCCAATTCTGGCAACAAGAAAAACACAGAATACTTCACATAAAATCCCCACTTACCTTTTTTATCTGACAAGCACATTGAAGAAAACAACTAAGAGAAAGTAAATCTGTTCCACACCCAGATCTACCTCCTTCTCTCAATGGTCGTTCCTTGTAACACACTATAATATGGCAACAGCAAATGGGTCCATTAGGGTACCATAGTGCTGGAAAAAAAACTGTTTGGCTTTGTGTTGTTTGTACAAAAGGACTGTCTTGTATCACATTTCACAATAGGCCTGAATAAACTACCTTGTCTAAAAATTCATCACCATCCAGGGAGGCTCACCAAAAAGAAGTTTTTTTAAAATCTCTGGTACTGTCATAACTGCTTGTGTTTTGAGTTCTTGAGTTTGTTTTTTGTTATTTTACCTGGTCTAGTCCTTTGTTTTCTGTCTCCCTGCACCCAAAGCCCACACCTGTTCTCTGTTTTCCCCTGATTGTCTGGTCACGTGTGTCATTGGTTCCCCCTGCTGTCCAGTTTTGTATTTAAGCCTGTTTGTTTCCTTTGTTCCCGGCTGGTTCCTTATGTGTTGTTTGTGTTTGTATGCACGCCTGTACCCTGTCCGTGTCCAGTCATGAGCAATAAAGTGTCATCTTACCTGCAAACTTCGAGCTTCAGAAGTTCTTCCGTGCATATTAGTCCAACAGAAACCCACATTATGACAGAAGGAACCAGCAAACGGGTCCATGCAGGAGGAATGGTGAGGGAATTCAAGAGGGGTGAGGTTCTGGCCACATTATTTTTTCACCTGGTTACCTCTTCCAGCTCACCATGGAGAAGGCTGGAAATAGCTGGCAGCTACCAAGACTGGCTCGAGGTGAGGAGGGATTTTTTCCTGATCCTCGGATTCACCACGCAATTGAGGCCGAGCGGCAAAGGGAGAAATCATCGCATCTATGAGGAGATCTCCTGCTCCAACTGAAGCTCAACACGGTTTTCCGGCTCATGGTTTAGCTCCTGATCAGTCATCGCCGCTGCTTCCAACTCCTAATCCTGTTCCTGGTCCAGTTCCGGAGGGGTTCATGGAAGAACCGCCTCCACACCCCGAACCTGTTCCTAGTTCTGTTACGGAGGGGTCCCAAGCCGAGCCGCCCTCACACTCTGTTCCTGTCCGTGAGTGGCTCATGGATAGACTGCCTCCACTTCCTGCTCCTGTTCCCGGTCCTGCCCTGGAGGGCTCCGAGGACGAACTGCCTCCATCCCTGGTTCCTGTTCCGGAGGAGTTCGTGGAGGACCTGTCTCCACTTCCTGTTCCTGTCCCTGAGGGGTGCGAGGACACACCCTCTCCGCCTGCTGTGTCTTGGCGGCTCTGCCGCAGATCTCCACAGCCTCACTGGAGGTCCCAGTGGTCTTTGCAGTGTTTTGTGGGCACTAGACCTTGAGGCACTTTGTTACCAGTAACTTATCAAAACGTTCATAACTCTGATAAGGGAAACTAGGTCTCAGGTGCCTTTGAAATCAGACATTCCACTCATTTCCAGGCTCTCGCTACTGTTGATGGTAAAGTTTTGGCCTGTACAATCAGAAAGCGGCTGCATATGTTTAAGGATCCAAAACGTACGAGTAAATCCACACAGATTGAGACTTAAGTCCTGGTCTGCACAAGTAAAAGACCCATTAATTACCTCACAGAAGAATGAGGAATTTGACACTGGTCTCAGGAAACTTTGTCTGCGACTGGTTGATGGCTACAAGAAATGTCTCCCTGAAGGTTATTCGGCCAAAATGGGCAAGACTAGGAGGTAGGGTGTCTGAACATTTTCCTAAGCTAGAACACGCACTTATGTTTATATCTGTTGTTTATAAAGTAAAAAAATATTTATTTTCATGCATAAATCACTTTCTTTTCCAGTAATAAAAAAGAGACCATACATCAATGTGTTTGTTGCTAAGGGACTAAATATTTAATGGGAGTGTACAATTTTTTCACATGACTGTATTAAGTGCAGTTATTTCATTTTTATATTGATCACTACAACAACAAAAATAAAACATTGTCAATTATCTGTAGGCAAAAAGAAAATCCATCTCCTCTAGACATGTCTTCATCCACTTGTCCTCTTCCCACACTTTTTTTAAGAACACCTAAGTAGCCAACTTGAAAAAAAATCAATCAAAGTCAAATAAAATGTTAAAAGTCCTTCAGAAAGCCTGAAGGAAAACTGATCATGACTGCTTTAAAATACTACAGAATCTCTTGCTACAATAAAAACAGAGGTAAATTCTAACTATTGTACTGCACAGCTAGTTTTTTTTTTGGTCTTTTTAAATCATTCATTAATGTGTTATTAGAGGCAGAAAGTCAGTTTGTTTCCTCTGCTTGTGTTTGCATTCGCGCTATGGTCTGTCATGTAATGCTTTGCTAATTGGAGCTGTTAAATTATGTAGGGTTGTGATTGGCTGTGTCTTTACCATGTAGGAATGTTGCTCTGCCTTTCTCTAACCCCCACCGCACCCTTAAAACGGTCCGAAATGGCTTCATATGATGAGGAAGCATCACAGTGCTTAAAGTGCTCTACTTTGTATATTTTGTTTTATTTATTTACATACAAGTGCCAAATAAATATTTACTAAAAGTCCCCAAAACAACAAATGGTTGTCCAATAACAGTCATTGATATACATCCTCACAGCAATGCCAGCAGAGATTGTTTCATACAGAGAAAAAAAAAAAGCAGATGTTCTGATGTTTTATGAAAATCTCCTCATTAAGGAACCAGCTAAGAGAGAATCTGCTGGAGCATGTCAGTCTGTTCTGTCAAACTTCATCCTTCCACGGTACTGTGCCTCATTTGGCATTCAACTCCACTAGAGCAACCTCTGCTAAAGTGTTATTAAATATATTTGTTTTCAACAATAAATCTCACATAAAACTCCCGTTAAGCTCTGTGGGTCACTTGGCACACAAATGGGTGGATGTGGTGGGGGTGGGGGGTGTCTTTGGATACTGGTATTGCTTTGACATGAGTGGGCAAACCTGACACTCTCAAGGTACATATCCCAGTCAGGGAGGGAGTCATACTGCAATGAGTGATTGTACATCTGCACACACTTCCCTGCATTTTTGCTGAAAAGCAAAAAGGTACTGATGTTATGCAGAAGCCAGTATTTAGAGATACAGCATGCGAATGCACATGCAGTAATCTCGAAAACTGTAAGTATGAGGGGTGAAACCACTAAAACGGGACGTGATCTTGATTCACACTCATTTCTCTACCCTGTATAGTTAGCTCTAACTAAAACACTTATAGACATGTACGACAGCTTGCTAATACTTTTTGTATGGACAAAAATTTGACAAATTTCTCTTTTTTGGCTTGTTTCATCCTCCTGCAAAGCTACAGTCTCGCTCTGAACTTACAAACAAGACTCTGTTGAAGTTATTCAATTGGAGAAGTAGAAAGATTTAAGTATCATGATATCATTGCTGTGGATTTCCTTTCCTTATTTGTCAGTTTTAATTAACAGACCTACTAAATACCCAAGGCGTTCCTGGCTTTAAATTAATATAATTCATTCTTTTATCAGATAAATTTTTGTGCCTTTGACTTCAAGACATGTCAAAGTAAAATTAAATAATTTTCTTTACCATTTTATGCACCTACAGTAGAATACACAGTTGAGTCGACTTCTGGTTCTTGGAACTGGATTTGGAAGGATTATAACATGGCTCCAGCACACTCTTGAAGCTTTTGAAATTTGATTTGGATATTTATGGAAAACGATAATGGAGACTTGAAAATATATTTCTATCCAGTCTGTTTTCCAGCTTCCTGACCAGAAATATATACTCTATAATTTGCTAAATTGGCTGAGAACAATGTAAATCTGAGTCTGGAAGAGCATGGAAAAATGTGCAGGAACGTTGTCATCCAAGTAATTACAAATTTGTGAAATATGCATTTGGAACTAAATAAAAAGCCTATCAGATTCTGAAACTTCAATAAGTTTTATCTTAGAATTTAGTTATTGTGGTCTTTAAATAAAAACAATGCATTAATTTCAGATAGTTCTCCAGAAAGTTTATTTAAAGTTTGTTTTAATGTATGCAGAGCTGAAACCCTCAAGTTCAATTCTCCAACTTTTGTGTCAAAGCTGTAAAATCCATTTGGCATTCTCAGCAGAAACTGGCTACACAGCAAGTGTGCACGCATTTATTTACAGTCATAATCATGCCCCTCACAAATGATCTGATGAGCAGAGAGGCTCAGCCTTGGTAGACCACACTCATGCTTGATTAGATGTGTATCTAAAAGTGTGTGCATCCACGTGTGCGTTTTGGGAGAACGTCTGAAAACACAGGCCGCATACTGCCACATCTCTCCCCAGGGGTAGGCATAGAAGAACCTCCTTAACTATCAGGGTGGGTCACTACACTGTTAGCAGATGCTGATTGGCTCCGTTCTTCCCATTGTGCCAGCCTGCTGCTGACCTGAGGCATTGATTTAATCATTTCTGCTGTGGCACGGAGAGTCACTCAACATCCACTGTACATGATCCTTTTCACCTTCACCCCTTACACTCATTAACTCCTCTGTCCTTGGATTTGCCATAACAAATAAATAACTGGGAGTGAGAATAACTGCCCACATAAACAGCTGGAGCCATGGCTCTGTGTGTGTGGATATTTATGTGTTTAAGGACGTTTATCTGAGTAAGAAAAAATATACATATTTCTCTCTGTTCTTCTTTTATCCCAGTGCAGAAATATGAGGGAAAATCCTCCCTAAAGAGAAGATTGTGGTTTCGATGTGAAGAGATGAATGTTTCCAGTGAATATCCTGACAAGTATAGTAGCTCTCTTTGACTGTCTTGGCTGTTTAATGACCAACCATTACCCTTCCAATTTTTCTCCCAGAGCTTGCACTGGCTCTTCCTTGAGCACTTAGTGGGACCGGACTCAGCAGCTCTGATGGGGACTCCTGCTAAACATCCTTCCTGTGACATTTTGTTGGTCCCCGACGCTCTGCAGAACGTTAACAATCCCACTTTCTCGCTTTCCCTCCCAACAGCAGCAACTGTGTGCTGGGCAGTATACCGATGCTTCTTTTAAAAGCAATGTTTAAATGGTAGTTTCTGTCTCAGGAAATAGAAATTGTTGCCATGTGTTATGATTTTAAAGTAGATTCATGTTCACAATGGATGTTAATAAATTAAACACAATGTTGGAGAAATCTATACAGAGCTGCAGTTTCATTTATCTGTTTTTTAACTCATCATAAGTAAAAATAAGCAGCACAAATCTAATTTTAAGAATCCAAATGTCTGAAAATTGTGTTGAAACATAACATGATTAGATGAGAAAATTACTTACACCAGATATGTTATTATAATTATTTTAAACTCAGATCTTTAAACTAATTTTAATCAGTTATGTTTATAATACATTTCCAGAATATATATATAAATATAAAGCATATTGCATTACTAAACAGTTACATAATAAACCACTACTATGCTCAACAGGGTGATAAGTTAGAAAGACTCACCTTGACTCTTCTAAACATACTCACAGTTACACGGACTTTACGATCCACCAATGTGGAATTTGGCCTTAAACACAGAAATAAATAAAAAATGTTAGAAACTATGAACTAACAGTAAGTCACACTGTACTGGATAGGAGGGGTCACTATTAATTCATAGCATTGCCCCATATATATTCTTCAGATATTATTATTCAGAGGCTCACTGCCCATGGCCCAAATTGTTAGTCCAGCTAATGACTTCATCGTGTGATTCAGGTGTTTTGACGCAGAGACGCATCTAATAAAAAAAAAAGCCCTTTGTAAATTGTGTCCTCAGAAATCAGTATCTGATCACGTCTTTTGTGTTGTAGTCATTGGTCTGTGTTAGATAATAATCAGGCTGTAGGGCAGGTGTCCTGAGATCTTCTTTTTATTATATAAATTGAGTGAAAGAACGACTACCTTAAATTTCCAACCAAGAACCCGATACTGTGACATGTAGCATACCTAACATCATTCATCCACAGCTGCAGTTACTAAAATTATGCTTCCTCATACTGATGTTGGTTTGTGTATGAGACGTATGCTTCAGATCTCCCTCTTCTTGTGTCTGGGATAAATGTTCAAGGAGCTGCTTGACAGTGATTTGAGGAGTGGGGGGGATTTGCCTCTGTGCCAGGCAGACAAGAAGTTTCAAAAGCCTGTCATCTTCAATTTGCCTTGACCATCAGTTCTGAATGACATTTCAGGCACAGAAAAATTACAGCCTAAAACCCATTTTTATAGACTTCCTCTGCTTCTTCTTAGACTCCAATTTGCCTCATTTTAATCCCTCAGTCTGATGTTTTAAATCCACCGTTTGCTTAGTCGGTCTTAGAAAGTGGCATGTCCTGATGTGCCTGAGAAGTGCTAATAAGTCAGGTGTAAGGCCTAATCAGGTAATAAAGGTCTGAGAGTCTTGCAAGGAGTTAACAGTTGGGTGGAAAGTCCAGTGGGAATTTTTTAAGTTCCTTACATAAGAGACATCTGAACATTTGTGCATATTTTGCTCCTTACTGACCGATTAGAGGTGGTGGAAATGTGACTATAAGGATGTGTCAAAAAAACTGCTGCTGTAGGCTAACTTCATTGTCTTCAGATAGCAAGGAAATAGTTTGGACACAGCCAGTCCTCTTTATATTTTGTCCAAAACTTGCTGGTTTATTTGTAGGTTGGTTTGTGTTGTCCGATGCCATGAATGTAATACTCTTGTTGTCATATAATCTACTGATAACTAGAATTTGCATTAACAAGTTAACGAATAGATGCATAATAGTAAACCTGCTTAGGTTTTAGACTCACCACACCACTAGAAACACCAGAAAAGTACAGTTTAATGACAAAATGTATATAAATATGAGTTAGCAGGTATTTTACTTATGCTGGCACAGTATGAGGGATTGCTGCAAAGTCAACAACATGATGCAAGTGGCTGTCCACTGTTGCTGCATGCTCATCCAGGAAGTGTAAATGCTGCAAGCTAGTTACTTGATGCTGCTGAGTTTCCTTAGATAGAAAACTTTTAACCAATTTGAAAAATTAACTGGACTTGACTGCATTGTTTGGAATTTATTAACTTGACTTGGAGTCTGCCTGTATGATTCAGTTATTTTTGTTTGTTTGTTTTTTTTTTTGTGTGCCTTGAGGCATGTTTTATAAATTGGTGCTATATATATAAAATAAATTGAATTACTTTCCTTTAACTTCTAGACATGTTCCTTGTTGTTCCTTTAAATCTGAGGAATATGTCTTTATTTTACTGTTATCAAGTGGTGTGTGGTGTACCATCAATCAGCCATTACGCAATGGTATTTTTTTATTTGCTGAATCAATTTTCAAAAGAGAGACATGCATGAGTAAGCAACATAAACAAAACATTTCAAAGGTCAGTTCTGGGGGCACTGGTAGCTCAGTTGGAAGTGAGCGCACACCATGAGCAGAGGCTACAGTCCTCAACGCTGTTCACCTGGATTTAATTCCTAGTCTCGGGCCATTTGCTGCATGTCTTCCCCTTTTCTGTACAAAGTCTTTCTTGTTTGATTACTGTACAATAAAGGCCACTAGTGTCAAAAAATCTAAAAAAAAAAACAAAGTTAATTCTCACCATTTTTTTTCCAAAAACCTGAATTTACATTTGTAACTGATTCCAATTATCGTGGAGTAGAGGCTATCGTAGGGGAGTACAGCTTGCTCTTTAAGAGGTTGATGGTGCAAAAGCTCTGCAATTGGAACTTACTTATTAGACATAACATTATGATCCGTGTAGCAAATAACACAAGTGATCTCATCCTGTAAGTAAGTATTTTGTCCTCAAAGTTAATGTGTTTGAAGAAGGAGAAATTGTGATAGCTAGACGATTGGGTCTGAGAATCTCTAGAACTGCAACTCTCGTGGGGTTTTCCCAGCATGCAGTGGTCAGTATCTATCAACAGTGGCCCAAGAAGGAACAGTATTGAACCAGGGACTGCTTCATAGCTCAGTGATTGATTTGTGAACTTTAGGCTGGGTCTTGTGGTCGAGTCCAACCAATGAGCTTTTCCAGCTCAAATGTCTGGTGACGTTAATGTTGGTTCTGAATGAAAATGTCAACAATGGATTACAGAGTGGTAGAAATAGGTGGCCAGTCTGATAAAAAATGTTTTCTTTTACATCATGGGGATTTCTGCTGTTTTGAGTATTGTTCAAATGGGGAATACATGGCACCATTATGGAGCTAAAGGCATACCAGTAGGGCCAGTTTGATGCTTGGAACAATGTTCTGCTTGGAAGGGTTTGGTTCTACCATCCAATATGGACATTACAGACATGTAACACCTACTTAAGCATTGCTGTAGGTCATGTACACTCTTTCATGGAAATGGTATTGTTGTAAATATGAATATGAATATATTATTTAATATTTAATATTAATATTTTAATATTTTATTAAATAATATTTCGGTCTGTTAAGGGTTGTCCTGTGAATACCAGCCCAGTAAGGCGATGGTATTAGGACAAAATTCAAAGGGATGAGCCAAGCTCTGACATTATTGAACAGCAAAAACTCTGGACACACATGGAATGAATTCACACAATTTCTTAAAATACAAGAATTTATTAACAAAAATAAGTCAACTCAAAGTCAAACATATTTAAATCAACAAACTCTTTACTATGCTAAAACAATCCAACTAAACTACCAAGAAGAATTAAAGAATAAGGAAGACTAATGGGCTATGTACAATATAAACATGTTGATCAAAGATGGTTGAAAACCCTCACTGAAAGAGTGATGCAATATTACCATGCAATGTTATTTATGTTTGAGAACCAAGGATTATCTTGAAGAATCTGGAAGTGAGGTTAAGTTGGTCTTGGAACCAACTTAGGAAATAATTGGCATACCTTTAGACAACCATTCACAATGCAAGATCAGATAAAATATTATTTTAATAAAATCATATTTTAAGAATGATTTGCTGAATAAAACCAACCTTCTGGATGACCAATTCTCAACGGTGTTTAATTAGCTGCCTTTATTTAGTAAAATAATATTTAAAGAAATATTATTTTGAATAAGAACCAAATTTTTCTGGATAAATTGGCTTAATGGTGTTCACTTAGTTTTCAAGTTTGACTGAAAACCAACAACCTTTTTGGGTAAATGGTTTTTAGTAGGCAAGCACGTGTTCTTATCTGTTAGCAGTTAAAGCTAACAAAAGAAGCGTATAGCTTATCATCAGAATCAAACACATACCTTTGAAATACCACTAATAAAAGGGGTTAAATTGCATAAGCATGGACGGCACGTTATGGGCAATCTTCTGTGTTTAAAATCACCCTTTAAATAAAGTTTGTCTTAACTTTAACAAAAAAAAAATTTTATTTCATATTAAACTACTTCTCTCTCTCTGCTCAAACCTAACCTCTCGGGTGAACCGTGCTGAGGAAAAGCTGTCCAGGTCGACGAAGTTTGAAGGAAACATCCACAGTGGACAAAAGGGTTAGCTTGCAGCTGACCTCCGTAGCTGTGGGGAGGGGCGGCTCGTTCTGTCGGCTGGCCAAACTGCACGTTACTGCTGTAACCACAGTGATGCAGTCCCGTTGTCCTTCCTTCAGACCGGGAAAACTGCTCAACTCGGCGTTGTAGAGACAGGGTCTCTGCTGGGAACTCTCTATAACACAGTTGGATTCTGTAGACCTCAGAGAGAAAAGTCAAGCCACGCTTGTACCTTAATTACCCCCGTTCATGGTCAACTTTTTAATATCACAAAAATGCACAGCTCTTGGGTTGGTCTTAGACAAACACGATTTTTAATCTAAGAACTTTTTATACAAAGCAGGGGAAGCACCTTTAAAACTTTAAGCATACATAATGCATAGTCTCTGCAGGAACGTTTCTATAATGTAACTACAGTTGCCACATTCACCATTATCGTCATCATTATCTTCCACAAACTATTATCCCATAATAGGCCCTGTAATTCTGTGGTGTCTGCAGGCCAGCCATGAATGTGTGGGTGTAAATGATAGCTGGATCATGCATATAATGCTGACAGCTGGATGTGTCTTTAGCATTCACTGACTGAGGATTGCCATAAGATTTCTCTCTCTGTCTCCTTCCTTTGATTGTATCCCTGTTTTCCAGCTCCCCTCAGCATCAGATCACTGTTGCTAGCTATTGCTTGGCCTGAATACAGCATGTGCGTTAGAGAACAAATGACACATTTACCAAGCCAGTTTCTCTTTGTTGATGCTTTTAGGCTTGTTATATTCTTTTTATTTCACCTCCAGCAGTGTTGGAAAAACGGGATTCTGCCTTCTTTCAGCAAGACTCACAAGCCCACAAGTAGCTAAATACCATTTAGGCAAAAAAAGCTTTCTGGCTTGTCCGTGAAACTACCTCAAAGATTATTTGCGAGTTTAAGCTAAACTGAAACTCCACTTTAAATGGAATCAGAAGCTCTTCTGCATTCAGGAACGGTCACATTTGTCTGCGTTTAGATATATTTACAAAAAAATAATCCATCAGAATTCAAAGTAGCACACAAACTGTATAACACACTATTGCAATGTTCTGAAAAATCCTCATTCAGCTTATTAATTTATGTTTTCTTTGGCTGACATGAGAAATTTGACGATATCCTCATCTTGTTAGTTTTGTTGTAGTCCTCTTTGTATCATGGCCTCTGGCTGCTTGAATGCTCCAATCTTCACCACTGACCCTCTGTTATTCTGCAATTTATTGATATGGTGATAAAATTTTGTTATTTACTGAAAAAACCTAACTGCTGTAGAAATTAGATTCAGTGATTGCAGAGAAATAATGTGAAAAACAAAATACAGTTCAACTGTTTGAGTCAAGAGTTCAAAACTAAATGAACTGAAACCCATCCGCAGCCAGAAATAATCAATAAAATAGTCTTAAGTGACCTGTGGAGAATTGATTTTAGTTAACATCTGCCATAATACCTTACAAAGCGTTTACATCATGATGAAACCTGAGGATGAATGTTAATTAAAAGCTTCTCTTGCATGCAAGCCACAAATGTAAGTAATGTAGAAGTTGACATATTTTTTTTAACTAAACCTATATTGTTAGCCAGTGAACTCTAAAAATTACACAAGCATTTATGAGCCCTAACTTGTGTGGAAAACCTTTTTCACAAATTAGGCATCACTAATTCACCACAACAGGCAGCCTTATTTTCTCACCCAGAAACCTGAACAACCAGTTCCCTCATGCTGAACATTTGTTAGACGTTAACCCCCGTCAGCCTCCTTGACAGGTGTGCAAGGAGGCCGTCGCCAGACGATGTTTGCATGAAACTCAGAACACACTGTACACGATGCATGGTACTCTTGTCTGTGCATTGATGAAAAGACAGAGAAAGAACATTTTTACATTTGTTTTTGTTAATTGGACAGCTCTGTTAATGGATTTGCTACGGTTGTGGCTGTTGAGGGGTTTTATTATACAACATGTAGTTATTTCTGAGGTATAATGCTGTGCTAAATTGAAGAGCAAAACCTATAAAAGGCCAAGGTCAGTAATTGTTTATCTTTGTTGTAATCCTCTAAGTTGTTAGATGCATTAATGGAACAATATTTAGTTTAATGCTGTTGAGAACATATTTAACAGCAAATACTGCTGCTTTGTTCTGTCTATAATGATTATTTTATACAAAAAAAATGTTAGAACCATAACAATGTGTCTAATGACTACCAATAATTTAATTTTCAATGTTTTTGTCAATCACAAAAAATAATAACTTTCTAAATTATTTTATTAAAAGTCAAGTTACCAAAAAGCCAAGCATCCAAAAGGCAAAGCTTTACATTCATGGGTCTGTCTATGTTTAAACCCTTAACTGTGGGTATGAGATGGGGATCATGGTCAAAATAATGAGATCCAGGATTCAAGCAAAAGCTGAAATAATTTTTGTTGGGGGTCTGGACTAAGCCTTTGTGATCAGATGAGGAGTTTGTGAACATGTCGCACCAGGAAGAGACACCAGGACAATCCCATTGCAACACATCAACCTAAATTAAGCAGAATACAATCAATAAGTTGATTTATCTTAGTAATTCAGTGGAAAAATTTCAGAATTTTAAAAACAATTCATTATACAGAGTTTTATATGTCAAGTGTTTTATTTTTATTTTTTATAATTGTATAATTACGGTTACAGCTACGGGAACCCATAATTTGTCTTTCTCAGAACATGTGACTATTACTTAAAAAAAATTAAATCCTCCTTATGCAGTTTGCCAGAACCTTCCCCATGATTGTGTGTGCCATATCTGACCATACCATTTCTGTAGAGAACATCCTTTATTTGTCTTATGTAATATTCTGTTTTTTGAGAAACTGAACTTTCAGTTTTCATTGCTTGAAAGTCATAATTAGCAAATTTAACCAAAATAAATGCTTGAAATGTGTCAGTCTGTACAGTACAGACCAAACGTTTGGACACACCTTCTCATTCAAAGAGTTGTCTTTATTTTCATGACTATGAATATTGTAGCTTCACACTGAAGGCATCAAAACTATGAATTAACACATGTGGAATTATATACTGAACAAAAAAGTATGAAACAACTGAAAATATGTCTTATATTCTAGGTTCTTCAAAGTAGCCACCTTTTGCTTTGATTACTGCTCCGCACACTCTTGGCATTCTGTTGATGAGCTTCAAGAGGTAGTCACCTGAAATGGTTTTCACTTCACAGGTGTGCCCTGTCAGGTTTAGTAAGTGGGATTTCAAGCTTTATGAATGGGGTTGGGACCATCAGTTGTGTTGTGCAGGAGGGGGATACAGTACACAGCTGATATTATGGCAAGAAAAAAGCAGCTAAGTAAAGAAAAACAAGCGGCCATTATTACTTAAAGAAATGATGGTCAGTCAGTCCGAACAATTGGGAAAACTTTGAAAGTGTCCCCAAGTCCAGTCACAAAAACCATCAAGCGCTACAAAGAAACTGGCTCACATGAGGACCGCCCCAGGAAAGGAAGACCAAGAGTCACCTCTGCTGCGGACGATAAGTTCATCCGAGTCACCAGCCTCAGAAATCGCAGGTTAACAGCAGCTCAGATTAGAGAACAGGTCAATGCCACACAGAGTTCTAGCAGCAGACACATCTCTAGAACAACTATTAAAAAAAGCAAAAGGTGGCTACTTTGAAGAACCTAGAATATAAGACATATGTTCAGTTGTTTTACACTTTTTTGTTCAGTATATAATTCCACATGTGTTAATTCATAGTTTTGATGCCTTCAGTGTGCAGCTACAATATTCATAGTCATGAAAATAAAGAAAACTCTTTGAATGAGAAGGTGTGTCCAAACTTTTGGTCTGTACTGTATGTAATATGCACATTTTTGAATTGACTCAATGAAGTAAATACATTTTTTATTATGTTCTTGAACATCTTGAATGCATGGACGGATGGATGGATGGATGGATGGAAGATGTGCACTTGGACAGCTAAAGCCAAGGGCCTAATTTATATTTATTTGCACTTCAGAGTGGCTATACAGCGGTGAAGTGGTTGGGACTTTAAGCCTGAAGGGCTTGAACCCCCGGCCTGGGTTTGCATGCTCTCCCTGTGGGTTCCTGGGTTTTCTGCAAGCATTCCATGTTCCTCCCACAGCTCAAAAACATGACTGTCACATTTTTAATTTTTATCTTAATTTGTTTAGGAAAATCATATAATTTCTGTAAACTAAGACTTTAGAACTGAAAAATGTATTTAAACCCCATTATAAGCATTGCTCAACATATGTTAAATTCAATTCAAATTCAATTCAAAAATACTTTATTAATCCCAAAGGGAAATTAAATGTTGTTATAGCTCATATTATGTAGGTTTCTTCAAAGAGCTGTTGTAGATGCTGATGGCTGTGGGCAGGAAGGATCTCCTGTAGCGCTCCGTCTTACAGCAGATCTGAAGAAGCCTCTGACTGAAGACACTGTTGTTGTAGGACAGTCTCATGAAGAGGATGCTCAGAGTTCTCCATAATGTTCTTCATTTTATGAAGAATCCGTCTTTCCACAATGATCTCCAGAGGTTCCAGAGGAGTCCCCAGAACAGAGCCAGCCTTTTTTATCAGCTTGTTGAGCTTTTTTAAGTCCCTGGTTCTGATGCTGCTTCCCCAGCAGATGATGGTAGAAGAGATCACACTTTCCACAACAGACTTATAGAAGATATGCAGCATCTTGCTGCAAACACCAAAGGACCTAAGCTTCCTCAAGAAGTACAGTCTGCTCTGTCCCTTCTTGTAGATGGCTTCACAGTTGCATCTCCACTCTAGTCTGTTGTCCAGGTGAACACCGAGGTATTTATACTCCTCCACCACCTCCACTTCTTCTCCCATGATAGTAATAGTGTTTGACTTATTCCTATTTCTCTTAAAATCTACAATCATCTCCTTTGTTTTAGTCACGTTCAACATGAGATGATTGTTTCCACACCATGCCACAAAGCGGTCCACCACCTTCCTGTACTCAGCTTCTTGTCCATCTCTGATCCACCCCACGACTGCAGAATCATCTGAGTATTTCTGCAGATGACAGGAGTCTGTCTTGTACTGGAAGTCTGAGGTGTACAGAGTGAAAAGGAATGGTGAGAGTACAGACCCCTGTGGTGCTCCTGTGCTGTTGACTACCTGGTTAGACTCACAACCCTTCAGTCTCACAAACTGTGGTCTGTTTGTCAGGTAGTCTTTAATCCAGGAGATTGTTGAGGCCTCCACCTGAGTCTTCTGGAGTTTCTGACAAAGCAAATCAGGTTGGATTGTATTAAATGCACTGGAGAAATCAAAGAACATGATCCTCACAGTGCTGCTGGCTTTGTCCAGATGACAGTGGGTTTGTTGAAGCAGGTGTATGATGGCATCTTCAACTTCAACTCCACAGTGATAAGCAAACTGAAGGGGGTCCTGATGGTTTACTGTTTGCTTACTCAGGTGGGCCAACAGGAGTCTCTCTAGGACCTTCATGATGTGAGATGTCAGGGCAACAGGTCTATGGTCATTGAGGACTGATGGGTGAGTTTTCTTTGGTACCGGAACAAGACAGGAGGTCTTCCACAACACCGGAACCTTCTTCTGGGCCAGGCTAAGGTTGAAGAGGTGCTGCAGAATCCCACAGAGCTGTTCTGCACAGGCCTTCAGGACTCTAGGGCTGACATGATCTGGACCTGCAGCCTTATTCCTATTCAGTCTCTCCAGTTGTCTCTTCACCTGACTTCTTGAGACACACAGGTGGAAGGGGGAAGCAAAGGAAGCATCAGCATCTTCTGATATGGTTGATGGCAAACATGTAGAAGGGTCTAGGGCTGAGGTGGAAGATAAAAAATGTGAGGTGTTACTGGACAGCTGTGGGTCTTGTGGGTCAAAGGAGGGTGGGATGTCTGTTTGGCTGTGAGCAGGAGAGGAGGATGCTGAGCTTCTTTCTGAACTGAACCTATTGAAGAATACGTTCAGTTCATTGGCTCTGTCCAGACATCCATCGGTCTGATCATCCTTCTGCTTGAAGCCTGTGATCTTCTTCATCCCTGTCCACACATCTCTGATATTGTTTTGCTGGAGCTTGCTCTCCAGCTTCTTCTTGTACACCTCCTTGCTGTCTCTTATCTTGACTTTAAGTTGCTTTTGTAAACTCCTCAATAATTCTCTGTCTCCCTCTCTGAAGGCTCTTTTTTTCTTGTTAAGCAGGTCCTTCAGGTCACTGGTGATCCAAGGTTTGTTATTGGGGAAGCATCTCACGGTTCTGGTGGGGATGATGTTATCCACACAGACGTTTATATAGTCAGTTACACACTCAGTCATGGCATTGATGTCCTCTCCATGTGGCTGGCACAGTGCGTCCCAGTCTGTAGCCTCAAAGCAACCTTGCAGAGCTTCTTCAGCTCTGTTAAGGAGAAAAAGTCAACTCTGGTCTTTTCTTTTGGAGTTATTAAGCTCTGTTGCATGTGGCAGGAAATAGACCAGTCTAAAGAGAAGCTTGTTGTGACACTTCCTAAGCAATTGTCCCTTTTACATCTTTTACTCGGTCAAAAATGAACCAGTTACAGTCGCTGTAACCTTTTGTATGTGTTGGATTATGGAGATGTTTTATATATGATTGCTTCTTCACAATGTCTTTGGATGCTTGACTCTGTCTACCTGTCTTCTCTGAGGTTCATTACAAACCATAAAGTGTCAACACATAATTGTGATTTATATTATCTGGCAGGATGGCCTGGCCTGGCCTTGCTGCCCAAAGTAATTCTCATTGGTTAACTTTTATATACAAGGCATTATATGGACTTTTGCCAGCCTATATCTCTACTGCAGTTTCACTGAAAAATATTGACTCACAATTGGCTGCTTGTTTCTGTCCCCTTTGCTCAGACTGAATTGGGTAAGAAGGCCTTTGTTCACTCTGCTCCCTTCTCCTGAAACTTGCTACCAAAAACTAACTGAATTTAACTGATTGAGTCTTTTTACTTCCAAACCAAAAATTATCGAGGTTGATTCAATAACATGTGCCATTTTTGTAACCATGTGTGTTTTTTTTGCTTTACTTGTTGCTGCCTCTTGGCCGAGACTCCCTTGAGTCGAGCTTTATCCTGGTGAAATAAAATAAGATGTGATTTAAATAAAGCTTTCCTTAAATGTGAAAAATTTAGCTTTGCTAACAGACCGGCAATAGATGTAGCATTGGTGTCTGTTATTCTTGTGCAGTAAGCTGAATGAAGTGAAGAATAAAATCTATTTCAAGGACCCACTTAAAAAAGGAACCTGATGTTCCTTGAAGAACATCTAGATTTGACATTTGGGGTCTTTTTATAAAATTGTACATGTGCTAAACTTGGATTTTCTAGTCACAGCGACAGCTTAGTGTGCTTTTACGCTAGACTCTCATTCACTCCTCATGCTTACAACACCCACAAATTCATGCACCAGTAGACAAAATAGCAGACAACTAGGAGTTAAGTGTCTTGGTCAAAGGCACATCAACATGTGGTTGTGAGGGTTGGAATCAAACTCCTAAATGCTAGATGACTGCTCTTCCCACTGAGCCACAAAATCAAACACACACAAAGTAAAAAGAGAGCTTAAACAAGGAAGTGCACACTTGTTTGTTTTATCGATCTACAGTTTTTCAATAAATCATCAGCAGGATATCGGCTCTCTCTTAAACAACATTGATCTTCAGAATCTCAGTGAAGAGCAGTCAAACTCTCTTTCACATCCAATAAGCTGTACTTCTTCACTTATTACACACTCGAAGATGAGGCTTCAATGTCTGATGACCTCCCTGCTGAGCTGCAAAGCTGCCTGCACTGTTGCAACAGACAGCTGTTCTAAAACAGCTGGAATAACAGCACTAAGGTTTTTTTTTAATCTGGAACAAATCGGTGCTTTCTTGATCAACAGGATCTTCTTCACTCTTCATCCACACTTAAACTCTCCTTGAATACTGATAATTACTGAGAAAGGATTCTGGTTCTGAAAATATGGACTGAAAGTAACGGCAACTGTATTGTTTATTAAAGGTCAGAACCATGTGCACAAGTTGGAATTTATTTTGGGATTCCTGTAAGCCAAACCTGCATAGAAATGTATATCAAATCACTAATATGTGGTTATATTTACCTTCTGGCAGGATATGTGACCACTCTTCTTGAAGAAAATATTATTTCTTTAAAATCAGATTACTGGCTAGATAAATTCTTGTCTAGATACCTAATGTTTGCCTCCTTTATTCATACTGAAAGATGTTTTGATGTTTGTTCCAGTTCATTATCCTATCGGAACACCAGCCTTCATCCTTAATAAAAAAAAAAATAAATGGGAGGAAGTCCATTATTCTTTCCACTGTGTGCAATGCACCAGCAACACTGGTAGCGGAACAACCCAACACCATGATGCTGGCACCGCCGTGCTTCACATTTTGTATGGTGTTCTCAAATGTGAAAGCTTTACTTTGACTTCTCCAACCATACCTCTTGTCATTGTGGTCAGAGAGCTCAATCGTTGTCTCATCTGAACGTGAAACGTTTCTCCAGAAGACATCTATATTCACCGTGCTGCTGGCTCGAAATGTCAGTAAAGCTTAAAGGGGTCGGTTTACATCAGAGTTTGGATTTGTAGCAGTATGCAAAACAACTACCGCAGGACAAAATAAGTATGAAAATCTCAGAAAAGGGGGATTTCTATCTAAGAATTTAATGCAAAATCAGCTTTGTCCCAGAAAAAGTGTACGCCAAAGATGGTTCAATTCAATTAAGTTTTATTTATATAGCAACAATTCACAACACATGTCATCTCAAGGCACTTCACAACATTCAGATACATGCATTCCAATTAATCCTAACCATTGAACAGTGCAGTCAGATTCAGTTATTTATTCAAATTGGATAAAAAAGTTTTTCTATCTAAGGAAACCCAGCAGATTGCATCCAGTCAGTGACTTGCAGCATTCACTCCTCCTGGATGAGCATGTAGAGACAGTGGAAAGTCATTGGTGTTGACTTTGCAGCAATCCCTCATACTGAGCATGCATGTAGCGACAGCGGAGAGGAAACACTCCCTTTTAACAGGAAGAAACCTCCAGCAGAACCAGGCTCAGTGTGAGCGGCCATCTGCCACGACCGACTGGGGGTTTGAGAGAACAGAGCAGAGACACAAAGAGAACAGAGAAGCACTGATCCAGGAGTCCTTTCTATGGGAAGGAAAAGTAAATGTTAATGGATGTAGCTCCTTTAGTCATTTCACCTAGAAAGAAAGAACAGATAAACTCTGAGCCAGTTTTCAAGGTTAGAGTCTGAAAGAGAGCACATATAATTAGTTACAGTTAAGCTCAGTCAATCGCCATGTCTAGGAGAGAGAAAGGGTTAAACACTAAAAGACAGGGCCATGCGGATCAACGGTAGAGGGTGAGCATTAAGTTGTTGCCAGCAGAAGCTCGGACGATTCCGCTCTCCAGAAAGGTGTCACAGGTAGACACAGAGTCAGGCCAGGTGTAGCTTCTAGGAAGAGAAAAGAGAGAGAACAAAGTTAAAAGCTGAAATAACAGCAAATAATGCAAAATTGGAGAGTAGTGTGAGAATGTAGCGAAGAGGGTGAAAGTGGTCATTATGTCCTCCAGCAGCCTAAGCCTATAGCAGCATAACTACACAGATAGTTTCAGTTCAGATTATTTAGTAAAACGGTGCTTATTTACAACAATGTTGTCTCAAGGCACCCCACAAAGGGTCCCACTGATGGTCATTGTTATACTAAAAACCACAAGGATTGGGATACCTCTCTCTATCAGACTGATTATAACCATTGGAAAAGAGAAGGGGTCATACGGGTAGCAGAAATGGAGGGTGTGTTTGCACCTCAACCATAACTGAGCCGGTTTAGGCTAAACCTGACTCCCCCTTACTCCAACCATAGCCTAAGCCACTCTAACTATAAGCTTTATCAAAAAGGAAAGTTTTAAGGCTAGCCTTAAAAGTAGACAGGGACTAAAACTGGGAGCTGGTTCCACAAGAGAGGAGCCTGATAACTAAAGGATCTGCCTCCCATTCTACTTCCAGAGACTCTAAGAACCACCAGTAAACCTGCAGTCTGAGAACGAAGTGCCCTGTTAGGAACATATGGAAAGTATGATGGAGCTAGATCATTAAGGGCCTTATATGTGAGGAGGAGAATTTTAAATTCTATTCTGGATTTAACATGGAGCCAATGAAAGGATGCTAAAATAGGAGAAATCAGAATTCTTGCTGCAGCATTTTGAATCAGCTGAAGGCTTTTAACTGCATTTTGTGGACATCCTCATAGTAGAGAATTACAATAGTCCAGCCTTGAAGTAACAAATGCATGGACTAGTTTTTCAGTGTAACTCCTGGATAGGATATTTCTAATTTTGGCAATGTTCCAGAGGTGAAAGAAGGAAATCCAAGAAACCTGTTTAATATGGGATTTAAATGACATGTCCTGGTCAAAAGTAACACCAAGGTTTTTTACTTTATTATCGGAGGTCAATTTAATGCCATCTAGGTTAAATGATTGACTAAGCAGTTTCTTTTTTAAAGACTCCGGTCCAAAGACGACAACTTCTGTCTTGTCTGAATTTAGAAGCAAAAAATTTAAAGTCATCCAAGTTTTTATATCTTGAAGACATGCTTGTAGTCTAACTGGTTGGGTTCATCAGGATTTATGGATAAGTAAAGCTGAGTATCATCAGTGTAACAGTGAAAATGTATCCTATGCTGCCTGATAATTTGACCTATTGGAAGCATGTATATAGTAAAGAGAAGTGGCCCGAGTATTGAACCTTGTGGTACTCCACAATTAACCCTGGAGTTTAAAGATTTATCATTTACATGAACAAACTGGAATATGTCAGACAGATAAGATTTAAACCAGCCTAGCGCTGATCCCCACAGCATATTCCAGCCTTTTTAAGAGAATATTATGGTCGACTGTATCAAATGCAGCACTGAGATCTAACAGAACCAGTACAGACACAAGTCCATTATCTGAGGCCATAAGAATATCATTAGTGACTTTCAGCAGAGCTGTTTCAGTGCTATGATGAGCTCTGAAGCCTGACTGAAACTCTTCAAACAGGTCATTGCTGTGTAAATGCTCACACATTTGATTAGCAACTATTTTCTCAAGAATTTTAGATAAGAATGGAAGATTGGATATAGGTCTGTAATTTTTCAAGTCATCTCTTAAGTAAAGGTTTAATTGCCGCTACCTTAAAAGCCTGTGGTACATATCCATTTACTAAAGATAGATTAATCATATCTAAAATGGGGCTGGTAATCAGAGGGAACACTTCTTTAAATAATTTGGTTGGGATTGGGTCCAACATACAAGTTGAATGTTTAGATGAAGCTAATAACTCAGGAAGCTTCACAGGATCAATACAGTCCAAACACAAATCAGGTTCTGCAGTTATTATAGGACTCATATCATGCTGTTACCAGGGTTGCTCTGGGTTTTTTGGATCATTATCTAATCCACCTCATCCCAACCTACAGAGAGAGACTAAGAGCTTCCAAACCCAAGGTTCACACTGTTAAGAAGTGGACTGAGGAATCAAAGCAGACGCTACTGGCCTGCTTTGAATGCACAGACTGGACTGTTTTTGAAACTTCAGCCACTGACCTAAACCACCTAACTGATGTGGTGACATCATACATCAGTTTCTGTGAGGACATGTGTGTGCAGATCAAGACCTTCTGCACCTTTGGGAATAACAAGCCATGGTTTGCTCCACATCTCAGGAATCTGCGCAGGGAAAAGGAAGAAGCTCACAGCATTGGAGATTGGGCGCGGTACAGGCAGGCCAGGAACAGACTAACAAAGGAGATAAAAGCAGCCAAGAGAAGCTACAGTGAGAAGCTTAAAAACAGCCTTTCTACTGGTGACACTTCGGTCTGAGAAACCTGACTGCCTATACGAGCCCCCCCACCCATCCTGAACAGAGTCGTCTCCTGGCCAACCGTCTGAATGGCTTCTACTGCAGACATGACAAGAAGCCATTCACACCTCAAATCATCCCCTCCACATCCCATTCAGGAACAAATTTGACCTGTAAAACAACCAACCCCCTACCGTCAGATCCTCTGCCTGCACTAAAGATCTCCGAGGAAAATGTAAACAGGCTCTATCAGCGCATGAAAACAAGGAAAGCTGGAGGACCCCATCATGCCTGAAAGCCTGTGCAAATAAACTCGCTCCGATCTTCACAAGGATCTTCAACAAGTCACTGGAGAAATGTGAGGTCCCCTCCTGCTTCAAATGATCCACCATCATCCGGGTTCCCAAGAAATCCACCATTGTAGGATTAAATGATTACAGGCCTGTAGCCCTGACATCTGTGGTCATGAAATCCTTTGAGCGGCTGGTGTTGAAGCACCTGAAAGACATCACAGGCCCCCAGCTGGACCCCCTGCAGTTTGCTTACTGACCAAACAGGTCGGCAGATGATGCTGTTGACTTAGGTCTACACTACATCCTGCAACACCTCGACCACTCAGGGACGTACGCCAGGATCCTGTTTGTAGACTTCAGCTTGGCCTTCAACACCATCATACCAGACATCCTCCACCAGAAGCTCACCCAGCTCAATGTCCCAGCCTCCACCTGTCAGTGGATCAACAGCTTCCTGACAGACCGACAGCAGCAGGTGAGACTGGGGAGCATCTTCTCCCGATCCAGATCAATAAGTACTGGTGCCCTCCAGGGGTGTGTTCTATCCCCACTCCTCTTCTCGCTGTACACAAATGACTGCACCTCATCGGACTCGTCCGTGAAACTCCTTAAGTTTGCAGAGGACACCACTGTCATTGGACTGATCCAGGACGGTGATGAGTCTGCATACAGACAGCAGGTGGATCGGCTGGTACACTGGTGCGGTCAGAACTACCTTGAACTGAACCCACTCAAGACTGTGGAAATGGTGGTGGACCTTCGGAGAACACCACCCCCATACACCCCCCTCACCATCCTCAACAACACTGTATCGGCCGTGGACCACTTCAGGTTCTTAGGAACCACCATCTCTGAGGACCTGAGATGGTCTTCACACATAGACACTGTTCGAAAGAAGGCCCAGCAGAGACTGTACTTCCTGAGGCAACTCAAGAAGTTCAACCTTCCACAGGAGCTGCTGGTCATCTTCTACACTGCCATCATTCAATCTGTCCTGTCTTCATCCATCTCAGTGTGGTTTGGCTCATCCACAAAACAGGACAGGTCCAGACTGCAACGGATAATCAGGAATGCAGAGAGAATAATCAGGGCTGTCCTTCCCTCCATCCAGGACTTATACAGGGTCAGGAAAAGAGCTGCTAAAATCTCTGCAGACCCCACACACCCTGCACATAAACTGTTCAGAGCTTTACCTTCAGGCCGCCGCTACAGAGCACTGTTCACTAAAACCAGCCGCCACAGAGACACTTTCTTCCCCCAGGCTGTTTCTCTGTTGAACATTCAATAAAGTACAAAACAACAGCATACAGATGTTGCAAATGCACCTTTTTATTATATATGTGTATATTGTACATTGTAAATTTCTATATTCTGTAATGCAAAAACAGAACAAAAGAGCAAAGTGTACCGGAGTCAAATTCCTTGTTTGTATGTCTCAGGAAGTACAGTCTCTGCTGCAATAAAGCTGATTCTGATTAAAGGTTGTTACAGCATCGCCTGATAATGATCTACTGTAATAAAGTTTTCTTTCAGGTGTGGAGTACTCTGTTAAATTAAACTCAAAGGTTATTAAGGAATGGTCAGACAGAACAGGGTTATGAGAAAATATTGTTGTCTTTACACTCAATGCCATATGTCATCACAAGGTCCAGAGAATGAAGACAAAGGTGGGTAGGTTTGTTAATGTTTTGAGCAAAGCCAATTGAGTCTAAGATAGCATTAAACGCTATATTTAGGCTATCACTTTCACTGTCAACATGAATGTTAAAATCCCCCACTATAATAACTTTATTTGTATTTAACACTAAATCAGATAAAAAGGTCGCAAAACTGATCTAAAAATTGAGAGTAAGGGCCTGGTGGATGGTACAAAACAACAAACAGAAGTGGTTTTAGTGCTTTGCAATTTGGATGAGGAAAACTAAGGATTAAATATTGAAAAGAGTTGTAGCTATTGATTGGTCTGGGACTAATCAATAAATCGGACTGGAAGATGGTTGCTACACCTCCTCCTCTCCCAGTATTTCAAGGAATGTGAAAATTTTAATAATTAGTAGGAGTTGAGTCATTTATAGTAACATAATCCTCTTGCTGCAGCCAGGTTTCTGTGAGGAAAATAAATCAGTCTGTTACAAATCAGGTCACTAACTAGCAATGTCTTTGAAGAGAGAGATCTTATGTTCAGTAAGCCACATTTAATTGTTTTATTTTTCTTTTTGGTCTGAGTTTTGTTTATTTTTATGAGATTTTCCTGATTTTCTCCTTTTAGATAATTTTTTAATCTATTCAATTTTGGCCGTGGGTGAGACACTGTCTTAATAGGGTAATGGGTGGGTAGCAGTACAGAAGCTGCAGAGGGGAGTATTAAACTACGACCCTGCTTCCTGGTCTGAACCCTGGGTTGTTAGAGTTTTGGAGAACTAATAAATTCAGCCAGATTCCTACAAAGAAGAGCTGCTCCATCCAAAGTGGGATGGATGCCATCTCTCCGGATCAGACCAGGTTTTCCCCAAAATGTTCGCCAGTTATGAGTGTAACCCACATTGTTTTCTGGACACCACCTAGACAGCCAGCGGTTGAATGACAGCATGCGGCTAAACATGTCGTCACTGGTCAGATCAGGAAGGGGACCAGAGAAAATTACGGAGTCCGACATTGTTTTGGCAAACTTACACACCGAAGCAAGACTAACTTTGGTGACCTCCGATTGATGTAACCGGGTGTCATTACCGCCAACGTGAATAACAATCTTACTGTATTTACGCTTATCCTTAGCCAGCAGTTTCAGGTATGATTTGATGTCGCCCATTCTGGCCCCTGGCAGACATTTGACTATGGTCGCTGGTGTCACTAATGCCACATTCCTGATTATGGAGCTGCCAATTATCAGAGTTGGCTTCTCAGCGGGTGTGTCGCCGAGTGGGGAAAATTTGTTAGAAACGCAGACAGGTTGGTGGTGACCTGTGGGCTGGGATTTAGTATTATGCTTTCTACGTACCGTCACCCAGCTGGCCTGAGGCCCTGGCTGTGCGGGCTCTGCTGGAGGACTGCTACGGGGAGCTACCCTCAGTGGCTCCACACTGGCTAAGGGGCCTCGGCTATCTGCTGGATTTTCAACAGCGCGGAGCCGGGCCTCCAATTCCGACACCCTCGCCTCCAAAGCTACAAAAATGCTACATTTATTACACGTACCATTATCACTAAAGGAGGCAGAGGAGTAACACAGAGAGCAGGAGAGAGGAGGAGACTCAGAGAGAGAAATAGCAGAACGGGTAGCCATGGTGGAGCTAAAGCTAACGCTAAGCTAGTGACCCCTTACCACTACTAGAAAATCCGTGTAAGACACGGAGAGTCCCCAAACGTTAAATACAGCAACAGAAAGTATGTGTTTTAACATGCTTATGTATTATAACAAGTAAGAGATATCACAGTAGAGAGAAATCAGATCAAACGAGAGAGCCTTCACACACCAAGCAATTCACTGAGTGCAACAGCGAAAACAGGAAGTGACGTTACCTAGAGCTCCAGCCGACCAGTATAGACTTTAAAAATTCTTGATTTTTCCAGGGAGGCTTGAAGCAGTCGAATAATCTGGCGTAGCCTCCTGCTGGAGAGCAGACATCAGGGACATCCAAATATTTAAATATTTTATTTTTCCTTAGCAGCCTATTTGAATGTATCGACGGTCTTTTATCTTTCCTCTTTCCCTCTGGCCAGGTTGTGCATGTCTGCCCATTTTTAAATAGAGGATTGCAGATGATAAAGTACGATTGATGGTAGTTAAAACAAAACAGTTCATCAAGGTAAAACATTGCCTGTTAAGTCAAGAGTTACAAACAGAAAAAATGACAAGCAGGATTTTTGTCACTCTGTGTCTTTGCTTTTAATCAGGCCACATTATCTTAGCTCCAAAGCAGCTTCTGCCATACTGTCTCTACAATGTGATGACTGAAACCAGAGCTGACGCAGACATGAAAGATAGGACGGATGCTCATGGCCTGCTGAAATATTTTTGATGTGTGTCTAAATGGTAAAAGAAGGAAAAATCAAGAAAAGGTTCTTCTTTCAACAGAACAAAAGCAGTCAGTCATTTTCTATACCGCTTATTCCATAGTGGGTCGCGGGGAAGCTGGTGCATATCTCCAGTAGTCTATGGGCGAGAGGCGGGGTGCACCCTGGACAGGTCACCAGTCTATTGCAGGGCAACACACAAACAACCACGCACACACTCATTCACACACCTAAGGGCAATTTAGAGAGACCAATTAACCTAACAGGCATGTCTTTAGACTGTGGGAGGACGCCAGAATACCCGGTGAGAACCTACACATGGACGGGGAGAACATACAAACTCCATGCTGAAAGACCCCTGGATGGGAATTGAACCCAGGACCTTCTTGCTGCAAGGCAACAGTTCTACCAACTGCACCACCGTGCAGCCCCAAACTTTGAGACCAATTTAGATTTGTAATGGATCATTTTACCTTATGGAGCACCCAAGTGTGTCAAAGTTAAAGAATTCAGAGAAAATCCTCCTCTTTTATGGTTCCACCCACCTGTGGCGGCCAGGGGCGCCAGTTTGCTGATAAAAAGTATAGACACAGTAACCATAAATTCCGAAATAAAAATAATAAATATTTGGTCTTTCGCGAGGCTCTCGCTGGAGGAAAAGAAGAAGAAATTTGGACCAGACTGATCAGACTTAAAAATCCAGTAGCAGACAAGTGACTGTGTTGTGTTGTATTGTATTTATTTTGTCTATCTCCAGGTGTCACTGCCACCCACTTTGTGCAATCTACCAGTATCTCACTCATGTCCTGAGTGTTCTGAGGTTAAATAGTGTCATCTTGACTCTTTCAAACATACCTCTTGTTATCTTGGCCAAATAGCTCAATCTCTGTCTCGTCTGACCTTAAAAACGTTTTCTCCAGAAGACATTTAGCCTGTCCTTATGGGTAGCTGCAAATATCAGTTGAGATCCAATGTGTCGATATGGAGCAGCTTCTTTTTCAGGTCAAAAATATTACCGTAGAACTGGTTATTCAGTAGTTCTTATTTGCAACAAGAATACTAGAGAACAAAATAAGAAAATACATCTATATAAAAGGAATTTACAATACAATTTACAGCAATTTATTGACGGTTCAATTTGTAACAAATTAAATAAAACAAGGTCACGGTGTCTAAAAGAACAAACATATTGATGTAGACTTTTCCAAGTTTAAAAGCAGGTCAATCTCACTGAACCATTTCTGCTCAAAGATAACTGAAGCTTAGGATCAGATTAAGATGGATCCTGTTCTTATGCTGTGTTTGCCTGCCAACAGCAGAGCCTAAAGTGGAGTTTAAAGTGTGCAAAGTTCCCTCCTAAACAGTACTGCATGTAATAACAGTTTGTTTGGTCTATTTCTTCATGCATGTTTGGGTACAACAGCATTCATTCTGCTCAGCCAGCTCTTCTAATTCTTCTCCAGCTCAATTTTATTGTTTTAAAATTTCACTGTTTACTATTCTGTTACAAAACAATGATCCAGGAGCTAATTTGAGAAACCAAGAACCAGAGGGAATCATCGCAAACTTTTGCAGTTTTTTGTAGCTCCAAGCAGCTTTTAAAAAAATCTTTTTTCCTGGCGTCACTCATCTCATTGTTTTGGTGTGCACACAAACGCTCAGGAATAAACTGCAGATCAACAGCTGCTATCATAAAGCAGGATAATGGATCATTTAGAAGCCTAATTTGCATATACAGAAGCTAATTTGTCAGAGAAAATTAAATTAAATTTAGAATGCAAGACAGACATTGCAGGATACAAACGCCATGTGAGAATACATGCTTATTTTGCAGCATATTTTGCAATACCAAACAAGCATACTGATCAGTTGGATTCAAGTTTTGCCACCCAAATCAATGCATGCATCAATTTTTGTTAGTTCCAAACTCAGAATAACTTCACACATACTGGGGGTGCCTTTTTCTGGTTTTGCCACCAGAAAAAGAACCTGCTCAAAATGTTCTCAAGCTGAAGATACAATACCTGATATGAAGCAGCATCATTGGCTCGCAATGGTCTGGTGAAGGCATAGAGCTTACCGGATGATAATACTAATCGCAGAACTGAAAGACATTTCTGCTGCCACAAAAACAATTTTTTTCTGTAATATATTTGTTCAATCTACTTGCAGGCAATTATAAACATTTTAGGTCACAGTCTTACAATACATATTTAAGTGGGATATTACTAAATTTGCTTTGTTTACCCTATTGATCCCAATCTGAACATCTCAGTAGTTTAAAAATGTGCAAACTAGTTATTTGCTCAAATGTACTTTCTCATATGTGGAGGGACTGTTAGTTGCTCTTTTCAATTTGTGCCACTGGATGTCACCATTTCACCATAGCTATATGTTATTCACATATAGAATTCCACTTATTTTCAACTTTACATACACTTACTTAATGTAATCGTCTGTAGCTTTAGTGTGCAGAATTCACACACTGGCGTTCTCAAACAGCATGCACTGCACACAGGACAAAAAAAAAAACTTCTTTAAAACAGTTGATTAACAAAATACTTACACTTCCAGTTAAAATACTTTAGTCAGTACTTCAAGTGCTGAGAGGCATATTTGGATTCACACGATGGGAGACGGATGGAAGGCAGTGTGATGTCACATCTGGATTTAGCGGCTCATTTAATAACATAACAGTGGTTATGGTCCCACTACTACAAAATAGTAGCGTGTGTGAACGTGGTGGCGTACTAATGGCTGATTGCGGTGCAAACTGTGAGCTGTGCAGCAAAAACAGTGGAGCCAAAGGTGGCTGCCACGTTAACAAGCGGATAGACAACTATAATCTAAGGCCTATGCTGACATGTATGCGGGTTAGTGAGAAGAGCGGAAGAGAAAAAAAATACTAAACCGAACAAGCTCACATCACCAGATTAGCAGTGCTCAAACTGCATGTAAACAAATTGAGCTTGCAGCAGCTGATAGCCTCAGCTTGGCTTGCTCTGAGACCTGCCCCAGCCCAAACAGTTTAAGCACATACAGAGAACACTCAGGAGGAGGAAGTAAAATAAAGATTTTTTATTGAAGATATAGTCAGGAATGGAACGGACGAAATATCTCACTGTAAGGAGAGAAGTGAAGAGAATGGATGAGTACGGGTAACGGAGGGAAAAACGAAACTAAGTAAGCCGATCTCAGTATCAAAATAACCATTTGCTCTGAGTTATGGTGGTCAGGTCGCCAGGGGGAATGAGATTCAGGATTCAGGTCTTAAGCAGGTATATCCGTAGAGAGTTCACTTGGTGCTGTTCTATGGAGCTCAGGTTACAGTAAACAAGTTCGATGTGCGGTGGCTTATGTTGGAGGGTGGACAGGGTACGAAGAGGACAGGAAGCTGCCAGCTTGATGTGAATCCAAATGAAGGTAGATCACAGAATAGGAATCCTCAGAACGAAGACAGGTTTGATCATCCAGAGTAACTTTCAGAAACATAGTCCAGAAAACTCAGTGACATAGATCCAAAGCTCAGGCTTTCAAAATCTGCAGAGGAGCAAAAACAAAGTTAAACGAGGTCGAAGTACGAAGCATAACTTGGAGTGTGGCTAGAGTTTGTACCACTGTGGCAAAACACTCTCACATTGAAGTGCTGACAGCCTCCTGCTTAAGTACTCCTCCTGGCAATCAGTGGAATGAGTCGCACCTGTCACCCAGCACACATGAGAGCTCCAGCACCACCTGAGAATGAGCACATGTAGCAAGCACAAAAACATAAACACAAACCCAGATCCTGACACCTGGTGTGATTTGGATCATTGTCCTGCTACATAATCCAATATCACAACTGATTACTGGACATTCTCCTTCAAGGTTTTCTGCAAGAGAGCAGAATTCAGGTTTCCATAACCCTTGTACTTGGAACTCTTCCATGGTTGCCATTTTACTCAGTCTTTCTTATTATTGAGTCAGGAGCACTGATCTTAACTGAGGCAAGTGTGGCCTGCAGGGCCTGAGATGTCATTCTGGGTCCTTTTACTACATCTTAAATGAATCCTTAAAGTAAATTTGGTTGTCTGGCATCTTTTCTCCATTTATGGACTGTGGCTTTCCCTGTGGTTCGATCTGACTTCAGAATGATTCTGCTTTGTGAACCTTTATATCCTTTTTTTCACCTTTAAACAAGTTAAAAACAGTCATCAGGCACCCAAATTTATTTAATACATATACTTCTATAAGGTAACACACATATGAGCAGTTACTGGGTTGGACCTGTAGGCTGTTAGATTTCAGTGTGTATCACTTACAGTATTTCATTGAAAAATTGATGCACTGGATGGTGGATTGTCTTGCCAGAAGATTTGTAGTGAATCATCACTCTGTGCTGCCTAAAGCCCACTGAAACAGCTGGGTGGGTTGATCTCTCTGTCCACTGCCTGTCAGGGAAAGCACTACTAACCACCGAACACCTGTTTCATTCAGTAACCAGTCTATGCCCTGAAGGAAATACAGTTGAAACTAACGTTCCCTTGCTGAACAGAAGCTACTAGGTCCCTAAAAGCAAAGGGGAAGTCATCTGGAGAAAGTATAGATGGGATTAAATGGGAAGGTGCACAGAGCATTGGGAATGTGGATGATTGGTTGCTGCACAGAAGAGCAGAAATAGATCATGAAAGGAGTTAAAGTAAGAATTAGAATTCTGGTGGGAAAGTGGTTGGTGATAAATGGGCCTCAAACAAAAGATAAAGCTTAAAGATAGTTGGGATAAGATATAGAGAGTAAAATGGGTTCCACCGAAGCTGGAAAACCTGAAAAAAATGAAGTGTCTCCTAAGAAAAGCAAATTTTCTTGGATTAATATAATAGAACATTATTCATCAATGTCAATCTGCAGGAACTTCATTAAAATCAAAGACAAACTGGAACATTCTGGGACCATATATCAGATCTGTCATATGAGAGCAGAGAGAAAAAGAATAGATTTCAGCGTACTCTAAAAATATATTTTATTTCCATTTGCTCCTTAAATATTCTGATTCGCAGGCTGCAACAGTTACAAAATTAAATTTGTCTCTTTTGTACTCTGAATAAAACAATTTCCAGCATTGAAAAAGAGTCTCTGATTGTATTGCAACAGACAATTTGCAGAATGAGTGTTTGAAATCTGCACAAAGTGCAGCTGCTCTGTATCATGTTTTGACACGAGGCGGAGTGCAGAATTTCTGTCTGACACTTGCACTTGGGTGAATAGCGGCAGATTGTGCAACATCAACTCCACTTGGAAAACCTCAGAAAGGCTCCTTCACTGTTAACATTCTGAATACTCTCTGGTTGCGAGACAAATTTTGGTTCACTCATTGCTTACACGGGTGCTACGTGAATAGCCGGCCTGCTGGTGTTTAGCAGAAACACAATAATGAGGAGAAACTGGGGCACAACGGTGGCAACCGTGCTCAACGTGCAGCTCAGGAGGCAGATTGTAGAACAGCTGTGAAGAGTCAGATTGGTGATGAAGAAGAGCAGCGGAGGTTCTTCACCTTCTGAGTTTTACAAAGGATTTAGATTCTACCATGGAGCCTGTGGTCTCTGCCTATGCTTTGAATCAAAAGGCATTTACATGGTGAAAGGTGGGCCTTGGAGAACTTCGGTACGTTTTCACATCTAGTGAAAGAAACCCTGCAGCAGGAATTCTCAGTATTGTTGCTGTGGTATTACAGAAATGTTTCCCATATCCCTGTGTATGCTGCACTCCTGTTAAATTCCCAACTGCTTATAAAACTCTAACTAAAGAGGAAATTGTGTAATGTATTTACTTTTAAATATTAACGCCTTTTATTTGGATGCCGTTTGCCCTTGATTTCTTTGCATAGAAACTAAATATAAATCACAGAAACACATTTTTCATTAAATGTGGTTGCTTGTTTTCATCTTTCTAGATTCCAACATGGGGAGTACATATTGCTATCCATTTAATTTCCTGGAAAGTTATTACCAATTAAGTTTCTCATTTGCACAATTCCCAGTAATTGCCCTACTAGTTTTCTGCATATCCTGGACATGTTGCCAGACCATCACAGAGCCAGTACAGAGTGCAATAACCATGCATGCACACATTTACCCTGATAAGGTCAGTTCATGATCACCAATCTAATTGACAGGCATGTTTTAAGACTAATCAACTGCTAAATTGCTATACCCATGTAGGCAACTGGAGAACTCTACTTGGTGCTGTTACATCTCTGAGATCCGAAGTGATTTGTTGACTTATGTTATGAGCTAGCTTCCTAGCCTGAAGGGGTGATTTTAGATGATCTGTCCAACAATCTGGCTGGCGAATTTTTAACAATCATACCCCTTAACAACTGCAGTATGGTGTGTCACCCATATAATTATTGCAATAATTACACACATTAGGCAAGTTGCGATGAACTGCATCGAGACAGAACCAATCTCTGGACTTTAGCCAAGGGTAGCTCCCTCAGTTGGCATCACAGACCACCAATGTGTTTTAGAATGGTTGATATCAGACACTCATTTCATTTGTTACACTTCGGACTGTGCTCAGTTCCACTGCAGACCTCCTTTGGTTTTGTAATGCTAGCTTGATTTAAAAAAAAATCATGTGCAGGATTTTGCTAATTATATTTAGGATTTATGGACGACCAGAGGCAGCTCAGAGAGAGGCAGCAACAGGTAAAATTGTTGCTATTTAATTAGTTTCAGTTAGTTGTTTTTGTTTTAATACTGCAATACTGTGAACCAGTGTTAACTTTACTCATGGGTATCATACTCTGAGAAGCCAATATCAGCCCAAGAAGACTCAGGAGTAAAATAATGATAGATGTGTTATAAATAAAGCCTTCAGGGGCCCATATCTTGTAAATGAATTGACTACATTTAATAGAGCTTGGATTCTCCTAACCTTAGGTGGTAATTTTCTCTTCTACATCCATCAAAAACACAATGACTTTAGTTTGTATGCTTGTCATGCCTCACCGTGAGGGATTCTGTTGATCCACACATTTCCTGCTCTGACACTGCAGCGAAAGCTTGACACACGCAGATTCTTGGAAGAGATGTGCTTTTGCCCGGCGAGATAACACTGAGGGAGTGACGGGAGGAAAAATAAGCATAACCCCATGGAAGGACATCCGGGTGTTTCATTAGCCCTCGGTTGACCCGTCTGAGCTGTGGCTCTGCATCCAAAGTTAGTGCAGCTCAGAGTTGCTCTAGAAAAACAACAACAAAAGAAAAAGTATGCTGGCAAGTTAAGATGTGGATGGGTTTAAACATTTCCATGGAAGGATTCAAAAGAGTTCAATTGATTTTGAGATTTTTTGTTATGTGTTATCTACCTTTACAGATGGCAGAACATTTCATATATAATACATGAAGTGGTAATTTATCTGCATAATACAAACTCTACACAAGGCCCTCAGAGGAATACAAGATTTAATAATCCCTCATCAGCAACAATTAAAAATGTGGGCTTAGGCCTCAGAGACTACTCTTGACAAATTATGGAAATAGATCACAGAAGGTTTTCTTGACAGTTAAAACTGTTTACAATAATTTTACTGAGTAAAGCCTCCTCAAACAAGCTATTTTAATTTATAAATTCTTTTTCTTAAAAGCCCTGCTTTAACATAAGCTTTTTGTGGAGTATTTTTTTTTTGATTGGCTTCAAAGAGTCCACACTGGAAGGACCCCTAAGAAGCTTTTGAGTGCTTACGTCCAGCTCTTTACCATTTCCCATTCGTTCATGGATAGGTTCGATCTTCCCACTTTAGGAACATGGGCAGAACTAACTCTTTTCCTGCCTGGTAATTCAAGTTCAAATACAGTTATGCAAAGAAAACAGAAATAGGTGGACCTGATGTTAACTGAAAGAACCTGAGGAGTATATATAAACAGGAAGAGAATGTTTGCTGGTACAAGGTGAGGCTAAGTTAAAAAATGTGCAGTAGCTGAGGGGTAACACTAAGGAATTTTGTCTGGGAAATGACATTAAATTAATACACAGGGAATAGGGAAAATAACTACACAGCTAAAAAAAAGTTGATGAGAAGTACAAAAAAATGTATGAAAAGTTCAAGACAAAGTCTAACAATAAAACATAAGGGAAGGGAAACACTAGAAAAACAATGGCAGAACACTGAGGTGACCAGAAAGTAAAACAGGATGGCAATTCAGATATTTTAAATCTCTTTATAACAGAATAGCTAATGCATGATTCTCTGTTTGCAACATCATATTCTTAATGTGCCTCAGTTTAATCTAGATGTTGACGAGTATGTGTTTACACGTACCCCGTCACCATCCCGAGCCCTAACGTGACAGCTGACCTCAAAAATGACGGTTCCCATCAGTTTCCCACTTTGACTCCTCCCTGGCTCGTGGGCCATGCTGGCAGCTGTCAGGCACAGAGCGGCATGCGATGAGGCATCAGACGTCCTGGCATTTTGCCCCTCTCTCTGTGACAAGCGGCTGAATGACAATGGCTGCCAGGCTGACAGCCTTTACAACCGGTGTCCCCGTGTCTCGGGTTCCAAATGTTATCATTACAGCAGGGGGACGAGTATCATCATTTTTATCCTCGCCGAACATGGAAGCACTCCCAGCGAAAGTGGCTGCAGTGCAGTGGCAGTCAGCGTTGTGTGAATGACAAGATATTATGGCAGCAGTAGTGACAATGGTTCATGCACATCAGGGGCCATAAAAGTAATTCATTTGCTGTCTCCCTCTGTTTCAGCGACAAATCTACAATTATGGTTCAACCTTTGATGCCCTTTAGATGGGGAAATGGGCTCCTGCCTGGGGATGGATTTTGCTGTCACAAAAAGGGAGATAAAAGAATGTTAAAATCCAAGAGTGGCAGAAAGTGGGAAGAATAATGGCCAAGAAAATCTTTAAGAGGAGTTATAGAGGGCAACACCTGTACCATCCAATCAGAAATCAAGCTAACTGTCAATAGGGTCTTAATCACCAAAAGAAAATTTAAGGTACTGGCACCACAGGTACTTTGTGAAAAAAAGCTAAAATAAAGGGATATTTTATTATAGCAGCTTAATTTCTTTATCTGTTAAGTAATAAATATATTTTCAGTCAGTGGTGTCATATTTAAGTATTATTCATGAATAATATATCTAGGTCAAATTATTAAGTTAGAGGTATAAAAATGATTTGACAATGTTAAAAATATAAGGGAACACATTCATGTAGTTAAGATTTAAGTCAAGGATGGCTACAAGAAAATAGCTACTCACTTAAACTTGACTATTTCTTCAGTGAGTGCAATAATTAAAGTTTAAAACAACTGGAACAGTGACAAACACAGTTCCAAATTTATCTTGCCAGCACACACACTGAGTAAGGTGAGAAGGGAGGCAGAAAATATATCCACAGCTCACCTTTGGAGAACTGCAGCAAACCCTGGCATCTTAGAGTCATCAAGTCTCCATAACAACCATTAAATGCCTCTTATATGCCAACTGGTTGTTGGTAATACAGAGGAAAATGAAGAGAAGCACCTCACGCCTATTGTTGAGTGTTGAGTGGTCTGTTGTTGTGTTAGTGCGACAAACAAATCACATCATGTTACTCTTTTGGAGTGTGGGGCCACCTTGCCATTGACGATCCTGCCCACATTGAGATGTTACTCAATTGTACTGGAAAACGAACCAATTTGTGCAGAGCCAACCCGATCCAGGTCGAGCAGAGTAGGTACTAACTAAACTAAAAATGAAAATCTACCATTAGTGGGTTTTTCAGCAAGAAAATGATCGAAAAGATATTTTCAAATCTATAAAGAAATTTTTCACCAGACACTAAACCTACCATCTGTCAATGGCCACCTCGCTCCCTATACCCAAAAAGAAAACCAGTGTGATGAGCTGAGAAGAGAGTATAAGAGAGGATCCAGGATTATTGTGGATCTACAGAGATTGTTCAAAAAGGAATGGTCAAGGATCCCTCCCTCTAAATGTGGCGTCCTTGGTAGGTGTTATAGAAGAAGACTATGTTCATCCTATTGGCACAAGGGGGTTATATAAAGTATTAAGAGCAGGGGTACCAATAATTGTGGTACTAATGTTTGCATATTGATTTGCTTTTGTTCACCAACCACATGAATATACTCAATACTTGTAATCTTCTGTGTATTTTAGCATTGTATAAATGTGATAGAACGGACATTGGTGACCCAGAAAGAAAGTCTGTTAATGGATAAATGGTGATAGATAGAGCAGACAATCAAATGAATCACTCCACAAATGAGGTAACTGAGAATGGGCTGCCTCCCCACCAAACAAAGCAGTTCATCTGAGAATAACTTCTCTGGAACCTGATTAATGACAAAGGGAGGAGGGCCAACATCTCTGATTATTGTTTCTCATGCCCTCCACTCGAGTTATTCACTTTGGTCTCTTGGGTGGGAGTTACAGAACAAAGTATCGATGTCCATGATTACCTGCTTTCAAAATGATCTCCTCTCCATTGTACTGCAGCTGCACAGGCCCGACTATCAATCATCAATGCTGAATTGTAGAACACCTTTCCCTTTGTTAGAGCTAACCTGATGAAAATCACCACCCAAAGAGAGGTTCCAAGCTTCTTGTTTAGGGTAAGACCGGACACTTTATGTGCAGAATGGATATCGTTTGGTAGGCTTATAAATCTTGTCAATCAAACGACGACAAGGAAAGGACACTTGTCACTCCAGGTCTGTTTACGCTGGGTGAATTATTGCTCCACTGGCTTGCTCACACATAGATAAACCTACAAATATGCATGTACACATCCAGATACTTAAGCTGTCACTGACTTTGAGTGACATTCACACATCTATGCTTGCATGCTCAGTTCTTCATTCCGTACTCGAAAGCTGGTCACACAGTTTGCAGTGAGCAGAAGGAAAAGGGAAGAAAAAAGATGAAAAATGAGCCAAATCGAGTCAGACCGCTGGCAACCCCCATCAAATGCATCAATGCGTCCAAGGTGTGCAAGGACAGGGTGCAGGTTTTATGGCTACTGCTGAACATAAATACAAGCTGAGAATGTGGAATGGAAATATCTGTGGGGCAGAAAAAGGAAAAAAGATGCACATTTTGCAGAAAATAAATATAAATGTCAGACTGGATTCTATCAGGTGTTTTATCTGAGTCTAAAACCCATACCAGATAATATTCCTTAAAGTAGGAACCCATTCCGCTCCGCACAACCCAGACATCACATACTGTACAAGCATGACTGGATTAACCTGCCCCAATTCCCACCTAATCCTCTCCATTCCATCCCACGCTCCCTGTGCACTGTGAAGTGTTGCCTATGGTCATAATACTGAATCAAATACGTATATTTATTTAGAATTATGCAAAATCTATAACTGACTTAATGGTTTTTATAAACAAAAGTTATTTACAATTCTTCATGTTTTCTTTTATTGCAACTGGTTATTCTGTAATTAAACAGAAAATAATCTTAATCCAAAGAAGTAAATTAGATTAACGTAAGAAGTGGAGTCGTGGTTTATTACTACCAGTGAAATTGACTTGTACCTTTTGAATGGTGGTTGTGTTTGAGACTTATGAGCAGTCAGTATCTTGGTACTTTTGGCATTGTGGGCAGGTACCAAATCCTGCTGGAAAATGAAATCAGCATCTCCATAAAGTTTGTCAGCAGAGGAAAACATGAATTGCTGGATGACTGCTCTGACTAGCAACTTTGATTATGTGCTTCTTCCATCTAATTCCGAACTCTGGGACCTTGATTTTTTTAAATGAACTGCAAAATGTACTTTGATCTGAAAAGAGGACTTTGGAATACTAAGCAACAGTACACTACAGTCATCCCAGTAAAGATGTTTCTAACATTGTCTTGGGTTCAGGAGTGGATTAAAACAAATAATGCAACAATTGTAGCCCCTGACATGACTATGTCCATGTGTGGCGGTTTTGAAAAACTCCAGCCGCAGTATACACCCTATGAATCTCAACCAAACTCTTCACAATTCTCCTGCAGCTGCAGTTTTCCTTGTTGCTTGTGTACCTTTTGCTAGCACACTTTTTTGTACAATAAACTTTCTTATTAAAATGCTTGGATACAGCACTCTGTGAACAGCTAGCTAAGTGGCTTTTTTAGACTTCCTTCCGCTGTAGTCATTGACTGTCTTCTGGACAACTGTAAAGTCAGTAGTCTTCCCTAAAATTAGTTTGAGGCCCTCTTGTCAAATCATATTGTTTTGAGTTAAACAAAAAACTAAACTTAATATAATTAAATGGGTATTTGCTGCTCACGTATCTTCAAAGTATTGTATCACTGGCAGTTTTTGAGATATGTGAAGAAAAAGCAGAGATCAATCCCCAGGTCTATGAGAAGTAAGATATTGAATGCTCATAAATACCTGATACAAGACCACATCAAGCAAGCTGGACCATCCCTTTAAAACACAAGAGTCTCAAAGTGAAATGTGAAAATTCTAATGTGTGTGAAAGTCAACAGTATTTTTAAGAACTTGTTTGTAAGCTGTGCTGTTTACAGTAAAGCCAAACAAACAGCAGAGCTGCTGTTCATCTGGCTATGTTTAGGACCACTGCGTTCACACACACACCCAGGCATGTAGCTACTCACTGTTTGGTATCAATTTTCAAATATTGATCTGTGAAGGATACCCTTGGGCAAGGTGATTTTCACACTTTTGTTCCGCCACCTCCCTGACTCTCCAGATCTCAACCCAGACTCGCTTCCACTTCACTCGAGGGATGAGGAGGAATCCCTCAAGATTTATCTCTGACTGCCTGTCAGTATTGATATTGTCAGTTTTGCAGTGATGTATTAGCTCACTCTTCATGAATATACACCTGAGACGAATGCACATATACCTAATCTCTCTGTCAGCCATACATCCATGCACACCATGTACATACAGGTATATCTGTATCACTGTATATACATATGTAAGGATTATGATAATTGATTAATTCAAATGAAAAATTATAATTAAAAATTATTCATTCAGAAAAATAATTTCTTAACCAACAATCATTACTTACGAATAGAAATCAGAGATGTCCTCTGGTGTTGTGATTATGAGCTCAAAGCCCTTAATAATTACAATTAGTAAATTATCATTAATAAATTATATTTTTTTACCAAAACCACGCTAAATGTCACTGTTTAATCAACCCCGTCACCAAAGGTGGGGGAACTTTGACCTTATTTTGACAGATAAATCACTCTTGCTCAAAATAAACACAAACACTTACTCTTTATTTACATGAACATTTATTAAATCAACAGCCCTGATACACTTTGCTATTCTGATTCAATAATCTTCACCTAATCAAGTATGAAAAACGTCTACACAAAATGGGGTAAAATAACAATCAAACAAAACAACATTGAGTGTCTATGAAAGTCAAACCAGCAGTTTATGGGCAAAATTGGTAATGAAACAAAGCTTTAGGTTTACTTGGAATGTGAGACATGTAATCAAGTAGACAGCAATACGTTCACATAGGCAGCCCCTTTTGGAGCGGCCTTCACCAATCCGCTGTCATAAAACCCCCAAAGTGAGAGCTCAGTGAACACAAAGGGTTGTGAAACTTTTAGGCAGTAACCAGTGGAAAAACACTAAGCATGAAGACAATAGAACAGTCAGTGTTCCACCATTAGACTACATTAAGTGGCAATTCTAAATCACCCTAAAATACTTATCTATCCTGCCCAAGCTATTTCAATTGTACTAACAGAAATAAAAGAAGAACAGAATTATTTGGTGTCTTCTTCTCTGGAGCAGGGGAGAGGGTGGGAGATTTGTTACGCGTCCGTGACAAACTCCAGGACGGTCGGCTTCTCCTCTTTTGGCAAAAGGGGAAAAATATGACAGACTGTCAGCAGTTAGCTGGAACAAAAACAAAGAAGAAAATTTCATCTCCTTGGAAAACCTCCATGGGTTTCCTTGAGTTGCGTGTCATGTCCACGCCTTCGATCGGAAAGATAAATTTACTGGTCTTCTTATCCCAGTAAGCTTTTAGCTCGTTGAGCTTCTCATGAGTTTGGCCAGTGAGGAGAATGAATGAAAACCAATGTGTGAGTCTCTTCTCCAGATGATGAGGGCCTCCGTTGCGTGGTTACCGCGTCTCAGTGGGAGAAAAGCAATGGTGGAGCATCTTACATGTTCTTATATAGCCCACTGTGATATCAGAGCTGCATTGCCCACTTCCTGGTTGCTGCAATTCATGCTGGGAGGTGTAGTAGCAGACATCAAATGGTCCAACAACATACATTAAAAGTTTTTTTTGCTTGAGCAAATAAACACTTTCATGGCCATTGGGACCATATTGATCAAAGTATCCACTTGACACCTTTGCTTTTATTCAGCAAATTTAATCAAAAGATCCTCTGGGGTGACTATCAAGCACTTTGTCTAATCAGAAGATCATTTGTCTCTTTTCCATATCAACAACAGGACATGAGGGACTAGAAACACAAAATTGGTTAAAAGCATACACTCCATTTTGCAATATGTTCCAATTCGATATTGCATATTTGTAAAAATGTACTTAAAATGTGAGTTTAGATCAGTGAAAATGAACATGTTATTTTGGCTGCAAAAGCATAGGTACTAGTGCTAATTGCACATCAGAGCTTTTCAGTCTTTGCCCCATGGCACACGTTTGAGATCCAGGACACTTATTGCATTAAAGGCACAGATTAAGAAAAATATATATTTAATTAGCTTAGGGAACCTATCAAAGGTTAGACTATGTGTCTCCTGGTTTGTTGTGACTTTTTTTTATTATGATTGAGGCAATGTAACATGAAGGTTCATAAATCAATCAGTCTCAACCATTCCAAAATCCATTTCTCATAAGCTGTCAAAAATCAGTCTAAAGGATGGATTCTTTTCCTCTTCTTTAAGCAATCTCTATCATATATTTCAAGACGATTCAGGATCTCAATGTTTAGATTCATTCAGGAACTTGGATCATTGTGAGATATATCTTGATTTACAGCCAAAGGAAGTTGGATTCTAAGATAAAAAAAATATATACTTCCTTTAGAGAAAGACCAAAAGTGTCAACAGTCTGTTGCTGTAGCCAAAATACTGTATCATTACATTACATTGCATTACATTCAAAAGTTTTAAACATTTAATCATTGTATTGGATTAACAGTCAGCAATGAAATGTGTTCGCAGTTATGGATTATTTTGTAATCCTTGTGAATTTCTAAATTAGCAAAATATGATCTTTCATATAAGAGAAACATATACGTATGTACATATTTATTTGACATCTATTCACAGGAATACAGACAATTTTGTTTTAGCACAGTACTTGACAAGGTAATTTGCTCCTTAAATCATAGTACATGCTTCCACAGTGTGATGGTCAATATAAAATAGCTCAGAATGCTAAATGCTCACATCAAGCTTTATAAGTCTTATTTGTATGCAGATTAGAGAGTTTAAATGTCCTCTGCAATTGTAACTCAGTATTGTAGAGCTCGGCAATGGTTACTAAATTCAAACTCAGGTTCATGGGGTTCCATCAGCTGTTGAAGATGGTTGTTCATGCAGTGTCATTGCATTACTCAGTTGTCCAGGTTTCTGTTGCGCCCTTGCCGTAAAATTCCCAGATTCCTTAAAATAGCACTGTAGAAATATATAAAATCGACTCACTTTCTTGAAGAACAGCCTGCGTTGGTGCTTCATCAGTTTAAATATCACCAATGTCAAGAAGTTTGAAATAAAATCCCACTTTTTTGCCAAATTATTTTAATCCCTGAACTGTTGCTGTCTCAGCCAATTTTGGAAGGTGCTGCAGGCCCAAAAAAGAAGAAATGAATTTTAAGTATCAAGGGACATGAAAATAATGCAACAAAACATGAATATGTTAAGGACATACTGTTTGCAGTGAAACAAGATTCTAAACAATACTTAATTTTTTAATCAGTTCTTTCTGATTTAGGGTTATAATTGCACTGACTTTTGAAATTGAAGAACCCTAATTGATTTCACTCTTAGTAATGTAAATACAAAACAGAAATATAATTATCAAATCCTATAATAACAAGCAAAGAAGGTTGTTTTTCTGCCCTCTTTCCTGCCAGTATAGATTAACAGTGAATCGATTAATAGGGAAGGAAAAAGCTTGTTTGCTCCCATTTGAAAGATTAGATTACAGATACATGTACATACAATAACAAATTGCAGCATATTGTTTTAAAGCTATTAGCATAAATAGCTAGCATCTTTGAATTAATTTTACCAGGTTAGAACCTGGTTTGATGACCTGATGTTTACGTTAATAGATAATAGACGTGTATTGCTAATGATTAGCACTGGTGCAATAATAATTAAACCTGGAAAGACTCACATAACGGGGAAACAACAATCAGAATCAGAATCAGCTTTATTACCAAGTTTGTACATACAAACAAACAGACAAGGAATTTGACTCTGGTACACTTTGCTCTTTGGTTTTGTTTTTGCATTACAGAATATACATATATACAATATACACATATAGAAATAAAAAGGTGCATTTGCAACATCTGTATGCTGTTGTTTTGTACTCTATTGAATGTTCAACAGCTGGGAGGCAACAAGCAAACCTACACCAGCCCGCCGCCTCTCCCCATGGGCCACTCCAGAGTAGAAGAGAGTCCAGCCCCTCTCAAGGAGATGGGTTCCAGAGCCCACATTGTGCGTGGAGGCGAGCCCGACTATTTCTAGTCGATATCTCTCGACCTCCCGCACAAGCTCAGGCTCCTTCCCCCCCAGCGAGGTGACATTCCACATCCCTAGAGCCAGCCTAAGGATCCGGGGATTGGGCCGCTGAGGTCTCCTACCTTCATCCGCCACCCAATCCTCTTTGCACCGGTCCCTCACGGTTCCCCCTGCAGGTGCTGGGGCCCGCTGGCCCGCTGGGGGATGGCCTCGCGTCTCTCATTTGGGCTTGGCCCGGCCGGGTCCCGCAAGGAGCAACCCAGCCACCAGGCACTCTCCGGCAAGTCCCGACCCCAGGCCTGGCTCCAGGATGGGACCCCGGCTCCGCTGTACCGGGTGCCTCAATATTTTTGTCCTCGTGAGGGATTCTTGAACCGCTCTTTGTCTGACCCATTACCTAGAGCCTGTTTGCCATGGGAGACCCTACCAGGGGCATTTAGGCCCCAGACAACATAGCCTCTAAGATCATTTGAGCACTCAAACCCCTCCACCACGTTAAGGTGGCGGTTCAAGGAGGAGAATAATTTAGAAAATTTAGAAAAAGGGGTTTCTATCAAACTATTGAGTGGAGATGCTTTGCAGATTAATAAATATGCAAAGGGCTAAAAACATTTCTTCAGTTTCTTTGGCCTATCACTTGCGACAAAATATAGGCTCTTGTGTGCCTCAATCTTGCTCTGAGTATTTTTACAATTCTTACTCTTTTTAGTTATAAATTTAAATATTTTCATCTAGCTCAAGATAACATTCTCAGACACCAAAGAATTTGCTGCCTCACTTTAAAACTATCTGTTTATCTCCAATAGATTGTCTACAGTAGATTCTTTATCACAGTAAAACTAACATGAGATAAGCTGTCAATAAAAACAACAGCGAAGCAGAGTTTGTGGATAATTAATGTAGCCACAAAACTACCAAAATCTTGACGAAATCCTACAGCTCTCAATGTGCTTATTTTCAGCAGCAAGCGGAGGCAGTGAGACTGTGCACCAAATGACAGCTCAAGAATGCATTACTCATCCAAGCTGTGCTTTTAAATGGAAACATGCCTTAGCCAATTGTATTGATTTATGAGTAATGGCTCAGTTTTTACCCAGACACTTATTCTATAAATATTCATGTTTGGAGTTATTTATTTTCTTATTCTTCAAAATACTCTGGGACAGAGGAATCTTAACACAGCATGATTGAATCTTTATGCTAAATGCTCATTTCTGCATGGATTCGATTATTATAATGCAAAATGTTTCACAGTAGTGAATTCCCTGGTCAGTGCATTTAAACCTTGCATACTGGGTTGTATGGTTTTCCTCTGCAAAACCTACTCTGCACAAATGTTTTTCACCTGGAAACTAAAATCAACACAGAAAGCATGTTAAGTGGTTTTAAAACATAGTGGCACGTCCACTTATACAACTCTGCTGAAGAAATGTCAAGGGACAAACTGTTAACAAGCTGCGGAGATGATTTACTAGCTGCAGCTGCCCTGCGGTAGAGGAGTGGAATGGGACAGAATAAACAGCAGCTGCTGGTGTGAAGAGGTAGCTAGATGGACTGACTACCTCAAAAAAAGAAGGAAATGTGTGTGTCTGTGTGTAACTGTGGAGACTAGAGAGGGTTCAAACAAGCAGATTGTGGCAAAAACAGGAGAGAGGGCAAATGGGAGGTCAGGAGTCGGGCTGGATTTATGGAGTACTGTTTCAGTTTTTAAAAGCTTTCCTGCGTCACATTAACTCCAGTGATTACAGGGGCAGTGAGGAGGAGCAGTTCTAAATCATGGCGACTTTCATACAGCTGCAGCTCTTTCTGGTTGGATTGTGGAGAAAATATGTGGCACAGATGTTGCCAAAATTGGAGGGGGCCGAGCGCAGCGTACATGTGTGTCATTGTGTGGTGGTAATTGATTTGCTGTGCAGGGAGGCTGTCACAATCAGGCCTTTCAGCTCAGAGGTGTTTTGATTGTCTCCTTTTCAACAAACGTTTCTCTCCTGATCCGTGACTCGTGAAGGAGACATCATCGAAGTCAGAGCTGTCTAAAGAATGAATGCCTTTGTTGGCGTGTTTGAAAACTTTTCTTCTATTCTGTAATTTAGTTTTCACTGAGATGTGCTCAAAATTTGTGAGAGTGGAAGAGGTGATCCCTTTCAAATACTTGCAAAGCAAGAGAAAGAGATGTGAGTCTGGTTCAGGCAAGGAACTGAAAACCTCAGCATATTTTCCAACCTCATCCGCTCTTTAAGTGAGCAGAACCTGATTAAAAGTTCAAACAATAACACTCTGCACAAAGCAGAGAATGAAAAGAACAGCCAGTTTTCAAACCTTCACAAAACAATATCTGAATAGGAATAGACCTGTATAATAACCTTGTACAAAAAGCCCACAAATTTCAGTCTTGAAGCATTACAAAGAGTGATATTAGCATGGCTGGTGTACTGAGCTTAAACAGCAGTATCTGTGTACATTCCCGAGAGAATGTAGATCTTTAGCTCTGAGATTTTCAACCAGCATTTCAAAATCTGAAAAGGATAAAACAGAGCACCTTTACAGCACTCCTTTCAGTCTTCGTGTTATCTGCTCTCAGTCTCCCTCTGAGCCTGAATGGACTGCAATAGAAAATACAGTTTTCTTTTAAATAGCTTCTTACGCCTCTTGTTGCTTCATCTTACTTAATTTTTAGGTGCCTTGTTATAACTAAAAATACCAAACTTTGTGCATTTTTCTCTCAATAACACTATCAACAACATGGACTGCTGTTGTCAGCCCATCGCAATGCCACTTATGTGTGGTGCATTCGCTAATCTAAAGTTTTTTAATGGATTTTTAAGTGGTTAAGCTGGTCACTGATCAGGGCTAATCAATCTAAAACCAAACTTATTCCACTCTATAGCTGATGTTTTGGTGCACATTTAATTGTAATTGTTGTATTTTCATGTATTGAACTGCTACAGCTGAATTCAAAATTATTGTCAACCCTCATTAAGATGCAAAAATCTTAAAGAAATGCTTGTCATAGAGACTTGATGAGCCCCTCTATCCACTATTTACTGTGTTCTAACAGTAAAATATCAAGATTTTTATTATTATTTTACAAATTGGGCCTTTATGTCACATCATATTTATACTTCAGGGAAATGAGCAGCCATGGATTACTTATTAAAAGTTCATAAACCCTAATTTTACTTAAATAGAAATCTGTTACATTTATTTTATGTGAAGGGCTGCCAGTAATTGTGGCAATTGAGATTCAAATTAAAGCATGGACTTTTCAAAGATTTTCAGTATGTAATTATGCTTCTACAAGAATAAATTAGGTAGTTAATAAGCAAGACTGGAATAGGAGGGCTTTTTTTCTGAGGGTCACAATAACTATCATACTTACTTACCTTTGTTATAACGTAGTGTTGTCTTAAGTGTAATATCTGCTGCAATTTCTAGTGCTAGAAAACTCACAAACCTTTCTCTCATGCTGGCAGCATACACAACTGACTGACAGCTCAGCCAGTAGCATGTGGAGAAAAATCTGATATTGACAAATATCTGCAAATACTATAATAACTAGTGTTGTTTTGTTTATAGCTTTTATTTTTAAGCTTGTGAAATGTTTCCATATGCGCCCTGATAACACACAACCTTCTACTTCCCCCGATGCATTCTGTGCATTACAGCAATAATAGCTTCTCCTGTAATTAAGAAACCCAACTCAGGTTGGGAATATGTTGTTGCCACGACAGGCCTTATTTGTCAGTTAGTGCTGTTGATGATGTCTAATGGAGTGGTTGCATTACAATTGTGTTTTGCTTGACCCAGTGAAAAAACAGTTGGTTGAGTGATTTCTCGGAATAGTAGCTGGTAAAACTGAAATGTCACTGTGCAAAGCGGTGTTGCCGACTTGGTGGAAAACTTAGAGACCGTAAAGGTTGGAATGTGTGTTCCCTGATGCTTATAAGAGTGCTAATGAAGTACTGCACTGAGCTGATATCATGATGGATTTGCCAAGAGGATGAAGAAAAAGCCATAGGCTTGGAGATCTTTCTACTGCGTCAGGTGTGTTGATCCTGGGGAACATTTAAAACAGGCAAGATATTGGCTCTTGAGGACTGAAACCATTAAAGAAACCAGATATTCTCCTGCTTAATCTATTCTAAAATAAGTTAGGGATTATTTTGATTTGAAACTTCAATTATGTCAAAGGTTATGGAGGTATTCCATCTTCGGTGAATTTACCAGTAGCACTAGCATTAAGCAATCCCACAGCATGACCAGCAGTGTTTTTTTGTGGGAAGGCCTCACCATGACTCCTTCAAATACACTTGGTAGCAATTTGGCCAAATCTCATCTGACCATAAAACCTTTCTACAGATGGCATCTGGTTTGTCTGTGTGTTCAGTTGCAGATTTTAGTCATGCTTGAAGATATTAATTTTGGAGCAGAGGCTTCTTTTGGTTGGCATGTTCTCTGTTTCTGTTAAAGGTAAACATGTTTTACTATGGACAGCTCCACTGGTGTTCCAGCAGGTTGTTCCTAAACATCCCAGCTTTAATCTGACAGGGAAAGTTTGGGTCAGATGATTTGCCCCGATTGGACGCATTGGGTGTTTTAACAAGATAGGCTAACATTAGGTTGCCGTAACTGCCAGTGATTGATTGAAATTATTAATTAGCTTTTTAATTATTACCGACATTTTTTGTTGCCACTTTTATGTGAACAATTAATGTTAAAGTAGTCATGTTTGTGCACAAATTTATATACATTTTAGATGTAGATCTAATGTAGACTACAGGGATGTGACTGTTACGATTCATTACATGTAAACACAGTGTTGTAAGGAGGTTCAAGTTTGTCTTTTGTTTTTCTTGTTTTTTTATATCCTTGATTTCTCTTTATTATTTTTTTCAGTACAAAACAGAAAGTTAAATTACAGAACACTCTTATTTTGATGTAAAGAACTACATGCAAAATAAAATTGTTTTTTTATTTTTTATAAAAGACCACAGTGCAAGAGAATTGTATTTTTCCTTCATATTTCAATTCTGCATGCAGATATTTCCAAGGCAACAGCACCGTTTAAATTGGTACTTTTTCGTAGCAAAAAAGAGAAATCCATAGCTGTGTAATCGACTGTGATACATGGGCACACAGCAGCGCTTCACAGAGCCCTCGAAAGGTCACAGCAAGAGGGTTTTTTAGAGGACTCCATTTGTATTACCTGGCAATAATGTTTGCATTTTATCTGACTCACTGAAGAAAGGCTAAGATGCAGAATGGCACACAGATGCTGTTATAAAAGACACAAAACATGTTTTCCTATGATTAAAAAATGATGATTATTTAAAAAAAAACTTTTTCTTGGTGCTAACAATAAGCATTAAAGTTATAATAATCCATAAATTTCAAATTGATGTTTTGAAGCAGTCCAGGCACAATGGTCAGTCAGTTGGGAGCTTTTTTGTTCATTTAGAAGCACTGCTCTCCAACACTATCTGGATGCAAGATGCTGCATTTTGTTAGAGCAACCAGAGAAGTAATGAAAAAAAGTCCTCAAATTAAATTCAATGCTTTGCTTTTAAGGGTTTATTTTTAGCTCTATTAAACAGAATACATAGACAAAACATACTGTGATCGTAAAAAATAGTTGTTTTAAAATTTGACAAAAAACAAAGTAATTGGTTAAAATCCAGAGAATCTTCAGTGATCTGAGATAATGATCAAAGGTTAGCATACTTCATTAATTCACATTCTTTACAATGAGTAGGAACGACGCATGCATCTTCATGGCTATGCCTATACTCAAAGACAGAAGACATCCATCAGCCCATCAGCTGGAGGAGACCAACTCTCTGCCAGATAATCCAATATGAAATTTAGTAAAAGGCAACTTTCACTCAGGGTAGGTCAATCACAGGTCAAACACAGTCAGAGAGATATTCATAGCTGTTTCTAAACTACCAAATTACAGCAGTCGTCCTTTCATGCATTTCTCTCACACTCCAAAGAAATGTCTTTCAGGCCTGGTGGTTTTATAGTCTGTACATCTGAGTAGAAACCAACGTATCTCAATAAATTACTATACCAGCATAAAGTCAATTCATTTCAGCAGTTCAATTCAAAAAGATAAATTTATGTATTATTCAGATTCGTTTTACACAGATTGATATATTCCAAGCATTCATTGGTATTAATTTTAATGTTTAAGGGTAACAGCTGAGTGCAAACCACAAATTCTGATTCCCAGAAAATCTAAATATTACAATTACCAATAAAAGAATGCTGGTTTACTGAAAGTAAGTCCATATACTGAACAGTGTATGCGCTCTGTGTTTGGTTGGGTCTCCTTTTGCATGACTGACTGCATCAGTGCAACATGATATAGCGGTGATCAGCCTGTGTCACTGCTGAGGTGCAATGGAAGCCCAGGTTGGGTCTCCTATCTTCATCTCGATAAAACACCATAGACTGGGCTTAGTTTAGGCCAGTCAAGAACAGCTGTACCACATCAATTAAACTGGTACTTTAGATTTAATAAAACACAGTGGAGAAACACCAGCAGATAACAAGGCTCCCCAGTGGACCACATGCAGTTTGGATTCTGTGCCTCCCAACTCCACTTCCAGAGTCTGATGTGATTTCTAAATAAAATGCAGTTGAATCTTTTAGTTAAAACGAGGACTAGGATCACTGAGCAACAGTCTAGTTCTTTTTCTCGTTAGCTTAGATCAGATGCATGTGTTCTAATTTAAGAGTAACTTTATTCAAGGAAGGTGACTGCCATGGCATTGATTCCAGCTTCAGTCCACACCTTGCAAAACTGCTTGCTTACTTTTTTCCACAAACTGTTATCCTTCCACTAAGTATTCCATTTACATATTTGAATGCAGCGCTGTGATCAGTGAACTTTTTTTGCAATAACCTTTTATGGTTTACCCTGTTTACTGGGGGTCTAAATGACTGTCTGCAGGAGACATGTTAACTCAACAGTCTTGTCCAAGATTATATAGTAATATACCATTTACGGATTAAAAGTGAGTTTGATGTTTTTTCTACTTTAAAATTCTATTTAAAAAGTCTATTTTATATCGGTCTGACGTAATGTTCTGGTTTTCTGTGAAACTGAAAAGTCATAATCAAAATTATTTATTTTTGAAAAGTGAGTTTCACTTTTTCATTTTAAAATAATTAAATAACTTAACTTTTCAATTATATTCTAATTTTCTTAAGATGCATCTGTACATTACGTTACAAATAAATTTATTTTTAGAGCAGCTAATTAGTGGCACCTATCATGACTAAGAATCAAACGTAAATAACTTCATAACTGTGCTGTTCAGGCAGGTCTACTGTATGCTCAGCAGGTATAAATAGGCTTAGGCTGCACCAACTGAGACTTTGCAAGTGGCTTGATGGTTTGGCTCACAGTTGTCAGTAAGGTTTAGTCACAAATCCAGCTGTTTTCTAATCTGAAACAGTGTTCATTTAGAGTTATAGGAGAGAGATCGGATCAATGACTGGACCCTGGCAGCAAGCATTTGATAGCAGTGATGACTGCCAACTGTTTTCATGTAAAGAGAATAGGAGACCAATTGCTCTTTGTTGGCTGCATGTGTTTGCAAAAACATCCACTAAAAACTACTAGGTTTTGGTCCTTGAATATTCTCGCAATGAATATTTGCATATCAGTTAGTAATGTTCCATGGTAATTAAGTGTTTTTGAGGAAATCATAAAATGCTGAAATATTTTGTATAATTTAATACAATTGTGTATTCTTTGGATATTCTATATTATAACTACAGACAACATTTTGATTGGACTTGATACTAAAAATGGCATTAAGACATCATTCTTGGATCGGAGACAAGGTGGAGGTCAATGATCCATCAAACAACATGCAATGATTAGATTATTTGACTCTGGAACTCTAGGCTTACAGTCAAAAATGTTGCAAAGTGAAATAAATAAACAAATTGATATAAACAATAAACAGTTTTTCATGTAAAGACCCATTTTCAGATTTGCCCAGTTATTTATGTTAAACGCACAGGTTGAACCTAGCGCCGACAGTGGACTCTCTGCGGCTCTGCACCCGCTTCGTCTTGTCAGATATTTTACTGTTGAATGAGAGAAAATACATGATGAGCAAGTATCTCAGCAGATGACAGGGTTGTTTCCTTTTTTTAGAGATATTTGCTTTATTTTAGACTTTTGAGCCATCAACCTCTATCTACCACGAAATATGATTTTGAAATATATATATATATATATATATATATAATATATATAATATATATATAATATATATATATTATAATATATATATATATATATTATAATATATATATATATATTATAATATATATATATATATGTATATATTATAATATATATATACATATATAATATATATATATATATATATATATATATATATATATATATATATATTATTATTATATATATATATATATATATATATATATATATATATATATATATATATATTATATATTATTATATATATTTCAAATACATTTTACCTTTTTACATTTAAATCATTTAGTTGTGGTCTATGTGGTATAATGTGGAACTGCAAGGCTTTGGCCTTAATTCTTTTTTATTGTAGCTCCACATGCCCCTTTTTTACCCCTGTTCTGAGGTGCGTCTGTACGGAGCCCGCGAGGCGACATGGGGGAATTTATTTTCTTTTGCGCCGCGCAATAGTTTTGCATCCCCACGCAATAGTTTTGCGTTCGCTCACAAAAGTTGTTAATCACCTTGAGAAAGCTGTGCATTTTGGAACAGCAGCAAAGATGAAAAACAGCTCATAAAACAAACAGCACTGATATGGCATTGATATGGTTTGTTTATCGTATTCAGGTTAACACGCAGTCAACAATGCCATTAAATGCTTAGGATTATCATGAATTGCTTAGATAGTCGAATTAGAACAAAACCAGAGGATGAAACAGACTCAGCACACAGGATAAGACGGTAAATGAGGTTTATTTCTACTGTAGACTTTGTTTAAGGAATCTTGAGTTGGAGTTGTCCAGAAGCCAGAGGAGGAGGAGGTAAACCCAGGAATCCAAGGAGAGAGAGAGAGTACTGGTGATGAGAATATTTACAGTGCAGTCCTTACGAAGGAATATTACGAGATGTTGGCAGGCAGGTAGGCAGATAGGCAGGTCGACAGGCAGGCAGATGGATAGGCAGACAGACAGGAGTCCACATAACTGAGGTTATGTTCCAGGAAAGGTCTGTATCAGCAGCTACCTTAAGAAGCCCATGAGCTCATTAGGAGAATGCGTTGCAGCTGCAGACAATGAGCTGCCAGAACCAACCAGAAGGGGAGGAGCAGAGATCCTACAAGGATAAGACGAACCGTTCAAATCACTATAGAAACAACAGTGGCGTGCAAAAAAAGTACACATCATGTAGCAGTAATTAGCAAAAAAGTGTCAGATGTGGTTTCATGCAGTATTATTGTCCAGAGTTCAGCAGTTTGACAGCATGTAGATAATAACTGTCTTTAAGTCTGATTGAAGATCCTTTTATTTAAGGCCAATTTCAAAATAAAACTCAATAAATCTCAAAAACACGTCTCCAATGAAGTATTGCGAGATAACGCAAAGACTATTGCGTGAAAACGCAAAAAGTATAGCATGGGAAAGCAAAAGTATTGCGAGCGAATGCAAAAGTATTGTGTGGGAACGCAAAAGTTTTGCGAGCGAACGCAAAAGTATTGTGTGGGAACGCAAAAGTATTGCGTGGGGCGCGAGTGAATGCAAAAGTATTGTATGGGGACGCAAAACAAAAAAATTCCTCCATGTTCCCTCACGGGCTCCGTACGTCTGAGAGCAACTCGTTTTGGTGCGGTCTCTTTAAATGCTACTGTCCGTCCGTCCACTCCTCAATCAATCTATCCATCTATCTCTATCTGTGCCTCTATCAGATATTTGTCCATCTATCCACCTTTGTACATACAGTCCTTCACTTATTTGTTGATCCATCTATCCATCTCTTCATATATTTGTCTGTCCATCAATCTATTCGGCAATCCTTCCATCAGTTTTTTTTCCAGAGGGCTGACCTAAAATTCATCACTCTGATCAGCACAACAGTAGAGGAGAGGGATACATTGTGATGCGAATACAATATACGCCGCAACCATTTAAGACCGTGATAAGCTTTAAGCCTAGTTGCACTCAGGAATGGGTGTCCTGTTAGAATATCAGTGAAATCACAGTGAGGGCAGAAACTGGCTGATGTCTACTGAGCTGGGATGTTTTTGGGTTTGGGCATGAGAGGCCATGTGAGTCTGCCTCCTGTTGGCAACCAGACAGACAGCCTGCTGCTGTTCCAAAAAATGTGGAAATTACATTTGGATCCCCACCTGGTGACCAAATTGTGGAAATGGCCCAGACTTCTGTTCTGCCAGCTTCTTTTTCAGTACTTGTTTCTTTTGAGAGTCAAGCTGTGCATTAAATGTTGGCAAGCTCTGCTAGGGGACTCTATATTGCCATTTTAAATTTTTTTAATATCCTGTATTTGAACTAGCTGAGTGTTTTTTGCTTTAGTTTTGCAACCCCTTTATTTGTCTAGGCAAATTCTGTTTATCTTTGACTTGGAGCATGTTTTTTTGTCATTCTAGTGATGTGCTTGAATGGAAATTAATATGACAATGATTTGTATTTGCCAAAACTGAAAAGAGTAAACTGTCAGCGTGGTTAAAGGCATTTGTTGCACCCCCACTGATCAAAAAGCTTTTAATGTACTAAGCTGTACTTCCGTAGGTAACATGCAATGCTGGTGTTGTAACAACACTGCCAGTTACACAGAATCTAAAATCTGAGACTTTAATTTACGTCAGAAATACATATTTTTCTAACTGTCATTATTAGTATAACATTTGTTATATCTTTTTGAAATGGTGCAAGTATTTTTTTAACCCATGTTTCCAAATATGCTTTTGTACAGTGCACATATTTATACTGTCATTATGCACACATCTTCATTTTTTTTATATTTTGCTACTTTAAAACTTCAATGTTTTTTGTTAAATTTTAAGTGAGTGTAATAGTGACAACACAACATACTACATATTTGTAAGAATTGAAAATGATACATGGTTTTGAAGATTTTGTTTTTCAAACAAAAATCTGAAAAGTGTGGCTCGCATTTGTTTTCAGCCCCCAAGTCAATACTATCAGCTGCAAGTCTTTTGGATATGTATCTACGTCCTTTCAAAAGACGAAAAGCTATGCCCATTCTTCTTTACAAACTAGTTCAAACTCAATCAGACTGGATGGTGAACATCTGAGAACACCAATTTTTAAGTCTTACTCCAGATTTGCAGCTGGAATTAGGTCTGGACTTAGTCTCGGCCACTCTAACACATGACTATACTCTGATCTGAACTATTTCATTACATGTTTGATTGTATGTTTTGGGTGGTTGTTCTGCAGGAAGGTGAACCTGAAGTTCAAATCTTTTGCAGCCTCTCAACAGGTTTCCTTCCAGGGTGGCCATCTATGTATGTCCATCCATCTTCCCACCCTCTGACTCTGTTGGTTCTATAGTATGTCGCATGTTGGCCCAAAAGTGGAAGTTTGTTCTCTTCTGACCACACCCTTCTTCCACATTGCAACTCTTCCATAAAGGCCAGATTTGTAGAGTGCTGGACTAGTAGGTGTCCTTCCAACAGATTCCCCCACCTGAGTGGTGGATCTCTGCAGCTCCCAAGTTACCCAAGTTACCCTTGACCTCCTGGCTTCTTCTCTGATTAATGCTTTCTTTGCTTATCCTGTCAGTTTAGGTAAAAAAGTATTTCTTATTAAGTATGTGCTTGCCATGTGTTCTCCCTTTTCAGACAATTGATCGAACTGCGCTTTGAGAGATGTTCGAAGCCTGGAAAACTGTTTTATAATAACCTTCTCCATAACTTAATCTCTGACTTGTCTGTGGTGTTTTTTGGTCTTCATGATGCTTCTTGTTCAGTAATGTTCTCTACTAGATCGATGAGAACAGCTGTATTTATGTTGAGGTTATACACACCAGGATTCTGTGATGCTATCACAGAATCCTGGTGAAGAAGTCAAAATGGTCGCCTTTACTATGATACCGTGTGCAATCAGCACACGGTATCGTAGTACAGGTGGGTTGAATACAAGTGCACATGATTCCACACATGACTCCTGCACAATCTTGCACTACTTTGCGTTGGTTGATGACATAAAATTACATTACAATACATTGGAGTTGATGGTTGTGCAACAAGGAATTTTTGTATAGCATTCTATCCGAGCCTCCAGGAAATCCATTAATTTTCTCGGGAATTACTTTAATCTCCAAAACTCTTCTTGCTGCCTCATTTCTCCACTGAAACTTGCCTCTAACACAATTAAAATATTTAAAATCTGCAGATACTTTTGGGTGTCTGGAACTGGGGTATAAGATAATAAAGAAGGCTGGCTCTGTTCTGGGGACTCCTCTGGAACCTCTGGAGATCCTTGTGCAAAGACAGATTCTTCATAAAATGAAGAACATTATGGAGAACCCTGAGCATCCTCTTCATGAGACTGTCCTACAACAACAGTGTGTCTTCAGTCAGAGGCTTCTTCAGATCTGCTGTAAGACAGAGCACTGCAGGAGAGATCTACAACGGCCTTTTGAAGAAACCTACATAATGAGCTACAACAACATTTAATTTCCCTTTGGGATTAATAAAGCATTTTTGAATTGAATTGAAGTACTCTGAGCTTTTTCATAGTCACTCTGGATTGCACAATATCAATCAATATCAATGCACACACACATACACACACCACCACCCACCCTTTGTAGGTGACTGGATATGTTCTTATTGCAGAGGAAGCTCATGCATAATGTATGTGACAACCTTGTTGGACTAATCATAAGTGTTTCAGAATGAATAAATCAAACGATGAGATTGTAGGTTAATGAAATATTCCTCTTGTGATGTTAAAACATCAGATGTGTTTTGTTAAATTGAAACTGATTTTTAACCTGTATATTGGAATAAAACATATTTTATCATTTTCTAGACTCTATTTCCTTTTTTTCTAGTGAAGGAAATACACATTTGCAAGTTTATAAAAGTGTTGCCCTTCAGAGGATCAAAGGTAGCGCCATAGTCCTCAAATTAAATACAATTCCATACCAAATAGTTGGGCTTTTATAAAGGAAAAAAGGGAGGTCTTAATGGGTAATTCATAGAAAAACATGCATTAAACACATTCTATGACATGGCAAAACAGAGTTGTTTATAACATTGTGTTTGACCAGTGAATTAAAGACAACAATAGATATTGATACCAGTAGATATTATTGTTGTTTCCTAATAACATATAAGTCGAGCCAAATTTATTTGTAAAACCAGAAGAAATTGACCAACAAGTTCTACAACTAAAAGGTCCAGGAATATGAAAATACATTTTAACATTAAGGGAGTACAATTTAAATTAACACAATAATAAAATATAATTAAACACCTTAAAAAGATGATTTATTTCAGTTACCTTCATGCAGATTTTGCAGCCGTAACCAAAGTGTGAGATCTGTTCAAAGTAAATTTTCTCTGTTGGCCATTTAAATGTTTGTCTTCATCATTAAACTGAGATTCTTGCACAGCATTTTTGTTTTTAGATGAGTCATTTCTTACACATTGCAACCATTTGTGAAAATTAGGCTTCTTGTTGAGAGATGTGACGCTGTTGGCTTGACCGGTGTTATACAGCTTCAAAGAGAGGCCAATCAGTCTGCAAAAAGTAAAATCATTTTCATTAATGAGTGCCCATGAAGACCAGCCAGTGTTATGCTGAAAGAATATTTTGATTTGTTTCTTTGAAATGCAGGATTTTTGTACAATTTACAAAATGAACATATTTAACCTCATTGAGCATGCTAAGTACTGTCAGGGACAGTCCTCTGATGTTATTAATGTTAAGCATGCTGGTTGTGGAACATTGCATGTTCAGTGCACAGTTCACTGCATAATAAGCTCATTTACAGCAGCTATGTGTTCAACATAGACAGTTAAAGAAGATGACTTTGATGTTGCAATCCTCAGATATGGAGGCACATTTTCAATGTAAACAGTTTTCTTGATTTTAATGTTAGTCTTTCTTTCAGAATCATTTTTCTATCATCTCATTATCAACCTCATTATGACAGTGAATCCCATTCAGCAGGGTGTGATTCCTGCTTCTGTCTTGCCTTTAAAATCCTGTGACAGCTCTCTGAGAAGAAGATGCAAGTTTGCTATTATGGCCTCCTTCTGTATAAGAGCATTACGGGAGGCCTCAAGTTGAGTTTCATGGGCAGCACTCTGAGTTAATAGGCTGCATCCTACAACTGGAGTAAAAAATCTCTGCTTGTTTACAAGACGGGGTTTGTGCCAAGAACATGACAAACGCTTCCCCACACTTAAAGGTAACGGCAACCACAGAAGGTGACATATTAACAAGAATACCTGAATCTGTTTGCTCTGCTTTACCTCTGAAATTTCAGTCTTAGAGAAACATATCATCTGTATTAATATTTGCACATGTAAGAATTATTTATTGTCAGCATCCTCTCCAGTGCTCTACATCCGCAGGGCATGATTAGGTGAAACGTGCTAATTGTCAAGCATTAACACATTAGAGTGTCGTTGTGGTGTGAGAGTTTGTGTGAAATACTTTGAAGTCTTGATGAAAGCCTTAATCCGCTGATAGAAATCAATGCGGCCTTTTGTAGTGGAAGGAGAGAAGCCAGTTCCAGGCCTTTACCGACTGATGTGGCGTTAGTGGACTTTGACGAGCATTTAATGACGCGTCACTGGGCTGGACGGGTGATCAATTTATTTAGGCAGTAATGTATGTATCCCCTGGTAAATCTTTAATTAATGGGGAAAGAGTAGGACAATGGGGACGCAGAAGGCCCAAGCATATGAACAACCAGCAGGGTAAAAGGGGGGATGCCTTCTCATTTCCTTTTTAATTAGCTGTAAACTGCTTGATACTGCTGTTGTGTTTCATTACATTTCCAAATGCCTTCGTCAAGCTTAATTTCCTTGCAGCAATGAAAGATTTTTTTGCCAAACAGTGGAGAAAATGAGTATTGACATTGAATTCACACCAAATGTAAGTAGAAACCGAAATAATCAAAGTGTACAAAGTAATGCATTCAAACAAATCAAAATAAATTATTATATAAATTATGTGTAATAAAACGGAATGTGACAGGCAAGAAGTATTTATGACAAAACAGGTGGAAAATGGTATAAAACATTTTTCAAGGTTTTTCATTACCAAGGTATCAGACAAGATACATAATGGGTAAAAGCAAAGAGCTATTTCAAGACCTGTGTGACCTTATTGCTATAATACATATGGATGAATTGAGGTGTCCTTCACAAGTTCTTTTGGACAAAGACATCGACACTATTTCGATTTTTCCGAGATCCATGGGGCACTCATGGAGAGCTCCAAAAATACCTTGAATATTGAATGATAATTTCTTTATGAAAACAAGAAGCATTGTACTCAACTGCAATGGTCTGGATTAACACTCGTTGCCCAAGACTCCACTGCTGAAGAAATAGCATGTTAAAGCTTGTTTAAACTTGGCTGCAGGACAATTGGATAAGTCAATAAAATACTAAGAGTTTATAGTCTGGTCAGATGATACCAGTGTTAACCTGTTTTGATGTTAGTGCACACGGGAAGAGGGATGGCATTGCACATAACCCCAGAAACCCAATACCTGCAGTGATGTTTGGAAGTGGGAACTTTATTGTGTGGGACTGTGTTGCATTGTATTGTACATGCAAACTTCATATAATTGAAGTAAAGGGGTTGTACAATGAAACTGAAACACCTGTCATTTTAGTGTGGGAGGTTTCATGGCTAAATTGGACCAGCCTGGTAGCCAGTCTTCATTGATTGAACATTGCACCAGTAAGAGCAGAGTGTGAAGGTTCAATTAGCAGGGTAAGAGCACAGTTTTGCTCAAAATATTGAAATGCACACAACATTATGAGTGACATACCAGAGTTCAAAAGAGGACAAATTGTTGGTGCACGTCTTGCTGGCGCATCTGTGACCAAGACAGCAAGTCTTTGTGATGTATCAAGAGCCACGGTATCCAGGGTAATGTCAGCATACCACCAAGAAGGATGAACCACATCCAACAGGATTAACTGTGGACGAAAGAGGAAGCTGTCTGAAAGGGATGTTCGGGTGCTAACCCGGATTGTATCCAAAAAAACATAAAACCACGGCTGCCCAAATCACGGCAGAATTAAATGTGCACCTCAACTCTCCTGTTTCCACCAGAACTGTCCGTCGGGAGCTCCACAGGGTCAATATACATGGCTGGGCTGCTATAGCCAAACCTTTGGTCACTCATGCCAATGCCAAACGTCGGTTTCAATGGTGCAAGGAGCGCAAATCTTGGGCTGTGGACAATGTGAAACATGTATTGTTCTCTGATGAGTCCACCTTTACTGTTTTCCCCACATCCGGGAGAGTTACGGTGTGGAGAAGCCCCAAAGAAGCGTACCACCCAGACTGTTGCATGCCCAGAGTGAAGCATGGGGGTGGATCAGTGATGGTTTGGGCTGCCATATCTTCTGCTATCTGCCAATACTTGTGCTAGATGGGCGCGTCACTGCCAAGGACTACCGAACCATTCTTGAGGAACATGTGCATCCAATGGTTCAAACATTGTATGCTGAAGGCGGTGCCGTGTATCAGGATGACAATGCACCAATACACACAACAAGACTGGTGAAAGATTGGTTTGATGAACATGAAAGTGAAGTTGAACATCTCCCATGGCCTGCACAGTCACCAGATCTAAATATTATTGAGCCACTTTGGGGTGTTTTGGAGGAGCGAGTCAGGAGACGTTTTCCTCCACCAGTATCACGTAGTGACCTGGCCACTATCCTGCAAGAAGAATGGCTTAAAATCCCTCTGACCACTGTGCAGGACTTGTATATGTCATTCCCAAGACGAATTGACGCTATATTGGCTGCAAAAGGAGGCCCTACACCATACTAATAAATTATTGTGGTCTAAAACCAGGTGTTTCAGTTTCATTGTCCAATCCCTTGTCCAAGGGATTTTGTGAATCATTCTTGATTATGATTTGAAGATGAAACCAGGGCAGATCTTTAAAACTGAACAATTATCCCAAATACACAGCCAAGGAAACTCTTAAGGGGAAAACATGGTTTGGCGTATTCAAACCGGATGTCCGCTGGACTTGTCAATGCAAAGCTCAATTTTTACGACCGCGTACGCATACGCTATGTCACACAATACAAACTGCTCGGCGGGAAATGTCTCCACATTGAACTGTTTTATATGTGACACACTGCTGCGAGCAGCCGGGTTTGAGTGCAAGCAGCTGGTCATGAGTACGAGCAGCCGGTCGCAATACAAGCAGCCGGTCGCAAGTATTTGCAGTGTCACTGCCACTCTCTGCGCCACACTGACAGGTGTATTCCCCTTCTTTGGCCCTACTTTAAACAATACCTTCTTTTCTCTTTCTTTTTCCAAAGCTACACGCCAAATCAGCTCTGCCTCCCCCATCCGATGACCCCATAGAAGAAATGGTGGGAAATGTGGGAATTTTTCACCAGAAATATAGGAAATTGACACACTCAACTATGAAGCATTATACGTCCGTGGACAGTGTGCCGAGGTCCATGCTGATCACAGTACACACATGACTATGTAGTGCCCTTTAGTTGGTTTCAAAGAAAAAAAAAATGCTGCTAAAAATGCCCAGCCAATCACCCGGCATGAATCTTACCGAAAATCTGTGTGAAAAACTGAAGATAAAAGTGCACAGAAGAGGAGCAGAGAACCTTGAAATTGTGAAGACACTTGTTTTGAAGGAATGGGTTTAAAACACAAAAGTGCAATGAATGAGACTTGTTTCTCTGTACTGGAGACGTCTTAAAGCCTTCTGTTACTAAAGAGGCTTTTCTGCTAAGTATTTAATACATTTAAAGAAGTGAATTCAATACTTATCATTTTCCACTAAATGAGACATAACTAAATTCATGGACTACTTTGTTTGGATTTCTCTGTATGTTTGGATTACTCGGGTAAAAAAAAATCACACCTGAAATCAGGTGTGAATTTTATGTCAACAAGCCCACAAGCAACATACTCATGAAGCCAAACTATGTGTTCCATACTTTTCCTCCTGCATTGGAAATTCCCATTTAGCCTGAGGGGAAAAAAACATTCCAGAATCCTTATAGTTTGACCACTTCTAAGCCATAGCAGAGCAGCAAATCTACTACCTGTGCACCTACCCTCTTTCCACTTTTCATGGACAATTGGCTTCTTTTCTGGACCACTGCACTGCTGTGAAACACAGGCCACAAGCACCACATACATCATGTATAGTACTGTCCACAAAAACTATTTGTTCCTTTGCTGCCTTGTGAGACTTTTTGTTTTTCTCTTCTGGTTTCTTCTGTTGCTTGTTTAGTTTTTTTTTTGTTTTTTTTTACAAAAATAAAAGGCTTGTTTTGCAGAGATGGCTGGGGTTGAGGATAATTTGCACATCCAACCATCTTATGTCCAGACCCTTTGGATGATATCACTTTATTGTCAAAAACAGAAAAGAAAACATTTTTGTCTTCCTTTGCCTCACATTAAGTTGCTCATACTAAAGCCAAAAAGATACAGGAGGGTGTATGTTCATGCATAGGGACAATAAAGTGACAGTGTGAATCTATCTTTATGCATCAATCCACTCTGCATTTGAAAGATTTCTGAGTGTGGGTGGGAAAAAGTCACACTATTAACTCTCCCTTGAATATGTGGAGGAGATTGTGTTTATGTTTTCTATGAATATATTTTGAGAGACATTAAAAACCACCAGCCTTCTCGGTTGCATGCACCAAGCAGAAACACAAACTGATAAATAATTTAAAGCACATAGGAGCAAACTCTATATTTTTGCTATGTTTCTTGGACATGTTATCAGTTGATGTTTAACGCTGGAACATTTTTAATTAAAGAACAAACTTCAACAATTTATCAAGCTCAGATTCACCCATCTGTTAAGCATATGGCATTTTCCTCCCTTTCTTGCATACTTAAAATCACTGCACTGTCTAAATAGGCTGCGGTTTGATTATTACTACATGGTTTGTATTAGGCTCCTCTATGTTTGCCAGTTAAAAGCACATTGAACATGTTCTAAATGCACTCAGAATAAACTTGTTTTTTAATTATTATTCTTTTTATAATTACAGATTTTTCACTAATTCAAACACTGTTAGATTTATAATGCAGAGTCCAATATACAGATGCACTGCAATTAATATTTGGTTAAACCTCCCTTGGCAAAGTGCAGAAAAACAACATATTTTTGCGTTCATCTAAATCAGGGGGGCTGTGGGTATGTATTTGAGGGAAAATTTGCAAACCTTTGCACATATTTATTGATTTCAAAGACATCATTAAAAGTCAAAATGAATCTATTCTTGTTTACATGACTTATAACTCAACAATTAAACTTAAAAAAACTCCAAACACCAAGAACTTGGTCAATTAGCCATTGATCTGATTGGACAAAATTAACGGTTGCCTCTCAGATGCCAATAAATCAATAGTTCTCTAGTTCAGTCGGAAAATATAAGTAACTCACACAACATTTCTCAACAGAAGACAAATGACTAAACCTAGTAGAAAAATGGGAAATTTGAGTCTTGAAATATGGAATTCTGACAAGAAAAAGTTGTCAAAACCCTGTTTCTTGTATTCAACAAGTGAGGAAAACATCAGGGACAAGGTGCTTTCTCCTGATGAGGATTTCTGAGCTTCTGATCAACTGGACACTGGTCAACCTCAAAATCCCTTAATTCTGTTTACGGTCTGATCAATCAGGCCTTGGGGGCAAATGACGGATGAGACTGTTGAAAGAGTTTTACAATGGTTTTATGGCTTGCTGCACACAAACAATTAGTATTATTTGACTAACATTGCCTAAAACGCCAGATTATGTTTTAGGACCATGAAAGGATTGCTTAAAATGGCTGCAGGAGTCTCATGTGCTGTCAACAATGTATTAGTCTGACTGTACAGTAATTTTCCATGAGTTGAGGACAAAATGTGAGTGTATGTGTGAAAGAGATGTGAAGGCGGAGAGGGTTACACATGAAGTAAAGGAGAAAAGTCTATATTTCTACTTTCCAGCATCAGAGTACAGTTTGATGTCAAGATAATTAGTGTTTGAGTTTGGAAAGTTAAGATGAAGTCAGACAAAATTAGGCTAACCTGACCTCAGGTAATTATGCAGCATATTGATATCCAATAACCAATTCATTTAGCTCTTTGGACTTTTGTAACTCATAACCACTGAGATACTGTTCAAGTTCACTGACATTAATCTGCAGAGGTAGTACTGTTAGGGATCAGTATTATGTTCTCTTTTAAGACACTTGGCAAAAATTTAAATTTTTGGTTTGTTATCAATGTTTCTAGTACAGATAGATTAAGAGTCAGCCATGCTTTCTGCCTGCTAATAATTTGTTCATTCATTAGTCTGTGATTTTATGGAGTCAGTCTTCCCTGTATGAGACAGCGCTCACACTGATCTCAATTAAAGATATGAATTAAATGCAAATAGAACATACTAAATAAAAAGAGCATTTTTAATTAATTTAATGTCTTTTACAGTTTTGCATTTTATTTCTCTCTCACCTCGTGACCTAATGGTAACATTTTCTGTCATTGCAGGTGAATCTCTAGACAGCAGGAATGCTATCGGGATTCCCCGAGGGTACTGGAGCTTTTCCTGGGTAGCCGAGGATGACCTGAGTTTTCCAAATGACACCGCAACCAAGTCAGGTGAGTTTGTTGTTGTCAGCTTTCCTCAGAAAGATGGACAGGATGAGGAGCCTCTGTCCTCCACAGTCTTTGTTCCCAATTGGCCTCGACACCAGGCGTCATCTCCCCATCAGCTTACATGAACGTTTCTGTCTCGCCTTCCTCTGATCATAGCTCCTGGCACCGTCACATCACTCATAGTTCTTTGTGGCAACATTGGGGCTCAGTAGATAACAATAAAATGGAGCAGAGATAAAAAATTAACAAAGAAAAACTTAAATAAATGTTTACTGTCGTTTTATAAAAAAAATATATATATATGCAATTAAATTCAAAGCATGCAGCCATTATATAATTGTTTAAACACAAGCAAACATAAGGCAAGGAAATTTTATAAAAAGGAATAAAGTATACCAGAGCAAGAGGCTTTTATCTCCCCAAAGAATTTAAAGACCCAAAAAGAGGTTGAAACTACCATAAACTACCAGAGAAGTGTACCATAGCCAATTCCTAACCATGCTAACACCTGAACCTCCTACCTGCAGGAATATTCCAGCAGCATGAGCTAAGTAGATTAGCAAACGTAAAGATTACTGTGCCTATTCATTTTCCTTGTAAAGGTTCTGATTTGGTTCTAATGGTTAATGCTTAAGTGACCTGTGAATGTAATCATAACTCTTAAACATGTTTTGTTTTTCTTACATTTACGTTTCCTGCTGTAATCTATTTTACTGGGATATTATGTAAAACACTAACACCAATTGGGGCAGAATTGTAAGTTACAGTATATCTGCAAAAACTCAACTTTGAACATTCAGAATTTTTTATTTTGACCAGTCTTCTTTGCAAAACAGATTTAGATTTAGGTCTGGACTTTGACTGGGCCATTGACCCATAGCGATGTGTTGGACGCGAACGCATTGGCTATTAAAGCTGGCTCTTTGAAGTAAACAACAGAAGCCAGCTCCTTACTGCGAGCCATTTTCTGTCCCACTTCTTTTTTTGTCTTTAAACCCCATGTGACTGGTCAATATGTGTGTCGTCGTATCTGTCTGCACTGGCAGAGGGCTTACGGGTCAATAGTTATACACATTGGCTGGTAAAAGTTGGGGCCAGCACCGCAACACCATGATGGAGGCTGCTGTTAGAATTAATGAGATCTGTTCAATATTTTCACTTAAAACGGTGTTAAAGTAAAAGTGTTGAAATAATTGTCAACTATTGAATGCATAATTTATGAAACACCGGATTCACATCAAAATGAGATTCCATGTGTCCTGGTGGCTTGGTCTTGCTGCATTATAAAATAATAATTCATTTTCTGTCACCTTCTTCCACATGTTTTCTCTTACCCTACATTGCTTGAGTAAAACTTAAACAGGGTTTTTATGTATTTCTTTGGGCAATGGCTTTCTTCTTGTCCCTCTTTCATAAAGGTGCTTCTCCATTCAGATTTGTACATAAACAAACACTGCATTCAGGAGTGAACTCTGTTAATTAGTTATTATTGCAGAAAGGACTAATTACTTTCACAACCTAGTACTGATAAGATCTCATGCTTTGCCATTAAAGATGACCTATTGTTGTGTTTACAAATCTGTTTGTGTTGGTATCCTGCAGGAGCATGGTGTTGGTCAGGAGTGAGTCTATGTTGATCGAATCCACATTTGAATTATTTCAATCATATCTAACATTTAGATTAAATACGAGATTAAAATTTGAGGCTTGAGGGGCCACTTTTCACCCACAGTTAAGGAATATATTTTCATTCTGACAACTAATGAAAGAAAATGTGTGAATGAAGAGATCTTTGGGAATTCAGTTGTAAATAAAAACACAGTTTATTCTAACAGATGCATAACTTCATTTAACAATTTTGTAAGACCTTTTGCTTTGAAAGTCTAAACTGATTCTCTACTGAGGATCTTTTCAGAAAGCATCGGACTAATTAAAAAACAGTTTGTCCTCTTCCTTTATTAGTAATGATGAGGAGTCCTGCCGTTAATGCTGGTAGTAGAGTCTTCTTTGTCTTGTTGAGGGAGATTTTTTTAAGGCTATTTAAGTCTGGCTGATGTTTTGTGCTGAGACTTGCATGTTACCTAAACTTGAATTTCGACTCTCCTGTTTGCACCCTTCTTTAAGACAAAGATCCGCAGGGTATCAGCAACAGTTACGTCACATACGTCCGTGCACGAGTTGGCACTGCAGCTCAAATCTGAACTGTAAGCCATAAGTGCAACAAGGCATCATAGATCGGATGGTGAGCATGGCTAAAATATCTTTTGTATGGCCTAAATTTTGTTTTCCAAAACTGTTGATATAATATCTTTTATATAAGGATGATATTTCAAGGAAGAAAATGAGGAAGTGACGGCAACAACTGAATCACTGTTACCATATTTTGAAAATGTGATGTAAGACAGGAGATTAGTCACTTGTGACATGCACTGCCTTACTTGTATAAGGACGACTTTCTTGTTGCCAGTTTCAATCATAGCCATATTTTGAAAACAGAAATTAAGTCAGCAGAATTTTGCATTATGCATTAAAATATCCTGCAGCTGTTACGAGCAGCATAGCACATGCAGTTCTGGGCAAATGAGACACATCTTGTTAGATACAGAGTTCTTGGCACAGTTTTCTGAACAATTATTTTACATTTAAATATAGCCTTTAAAATGGCATAGCAATGGTTTTGCAATCATATGTAGGGATTTTGTCAGATAATATCACACAGATGAAATGGGGATGTGAGACCTCAAATTGGTTTGCAAAGTTTTGCTCAGATGTGAAAACATGTCAGCCACTCATGTCAGTCTTTGATATTAATTATTTGATAACACAAACTCAATTTAGTTCAATTAGCAGGGTAAGAGCACAGTTTTGCTCAAAATATTGAAATGCACACAACATTATGGGTGACATACCAGAGTTCAAAAGAGGACAAATTGTTGGTGCACGTCTTGCTGGCGCATCTGTGACCAAGACAGCAAGTCTTTGTGATGTATCAAGAGCCACAGTATCCAGGGTAATGTCAGCATACCACCAAGAAGGACGAACCCCATCCAACAGGATTAACTGTGGACACAAGAGGAAGCTGTATAAAAGGGATGTTCGGGTGCTAACCCGGATTGTATCCAAAAAAACATAAAACCACGGCTGCCCAAATCACGGCAGAATTAAATGTGCACCTCAACTGTCCTGTTTCCACCAGAACTGTCCGTCGGGAGCTCCACAGGGTCAATATACACGGCCGGGCTGCTATAGCCAAACCTTTGGTCACTCATGCCAATGCCAAACGTCGGTTTCAATGGTGCAAGGAGCGCAAATCTTGGGCTGTGGACAATGTGAAACATGTATTGTTCTCTGATGAGTCCACCTTTACTGTTTTCCCCACATCCGGGAGAGTTACGGTGTGGAGAAGCCCCAAAGAAGCGTACCACCCAGACTGTTGCATGCCCAGAGTGAAGCATGGGGGTGGATCAGTGATGGTTTGGGCTGCCATATCATGGCATTCCCTTGGCCCAATACTTGTGCTAGATGGGCATCACTGCCGAGGACTACCGAACCATTCTTGAGGACCATGTGCATCCAATGGTTCAAACATTGTATCCTGAAGGCGGTGCCATGTATCAGGATGACAATGCACCAATACACACAGCAAGACTGGTGAAAGATTGGTTTGATGAACATGAAAGTGAAGTTGAACATCTCTCATGGCCTGCACAGTCACCAGATCTAAATATTATTGAGCCACTTTGGGTGTTATTACGTAGTGACCTGGCCACTATCCTGCAAGACGAATGGCTTAAAATCCCTCTGACCACTGTGCAGGACTTGTATATGTCATTCCCACGACGAATTGATGCTGTATTGGCCGCAAAAGGAGGTCCTACACCATACTAATAAATTAGTGTGGTCTAAAACCAGGTGTTTCAGTTTCATTGTCCAACCCCTGTAGCTTTTATGGCACTTGGAAAAAAGATGTGGCTAAAGAAGATGTGAAAATACAGTAACTTACAAATGATGTATTGGTTTCTAAAAGAGATTTCCTAATCAGTGTTTTTTATCCCTGATCTCAGTCCTTATGTGATACATAACGAAAATCAAGGCCATTTATCTGCTGGAAACGAAATGTGCAGCAAAATTACAGATTACATTTCTGTCTGGTATTGTGACTGTGTCCTATTTAAATCATTCCCAATGATGCTCTGAGTGACGCATTATAAGGGCTGCACATTTCCAGAAAACCTTGTGATGGCGATAATATCGTTAAGTACGGTGATGACAAAATCAGTTGTGATATTTGTCTATTTCCTTCTTTCCTTTCAAGTTCTAAACCAAAATTTTGCAAAACAAGAAAAGCCAACTCTGAACAGCTGAGAGGTCCCAGATTTCAGCTGTCAGAAACACACAGTTCAGCATTAGGTCTGATGCAAAGTCAGTATCGGCACCTTGTTGTTAGGGGAGTCTAACCTGCATGTGAATTCAGATGTGCAAAACCGTACATCCAAAACAACTTAAAAGCTTGGACCTTCTCCCCCACTAGCATTGAACTGAGAATGCCCTTTAGATGAAGAGCAAAACATCTTCAACTACAACAATCGAAGTCCAGTTGTTCTGTTTTTTAACCTTTTTTGGATTTACCATGTCGTGGATGACTGAGAATCTTCTCCATTATTTAGTGTTATTGTCTATTTTTCCAACTCATTCCCCCTTTCCACACGACTGAAATGAATCATGACTGGATTTCATTTCTGTTTTTTAATTTAAATTATTTTCATCAATGTTATAGATATTTCTTATGTTTTTTTTATTGTTGTTTAGTTTTCATCTAGTTTTTGTCTGGAGAAAAAAAGTGGTTTAGGAGCTTTTGTCTACAAAATAAAGTCTGGCTAAAATCCAAAATTCCAAAATTATTTTATACAATTTAATCCATCTGCATTTTCATAGAATATTTAGAGAAAATGTCACTGCCTTTAAGTCATAAACAATGTAGATTAATGTTTATTGTTATTGAAAAATGGAAAAATGTGGTAATCTTGACAATTATCGAGTTTGGCAAGATATGCTCATGAATTTCAAAATATTTAAAAATTGATTGCACAAATTGTGTCCGGTTGGCTTGATCAAGGTTCAGAAGATATAAAATTAGACACAACAGCAGACACAGGCTGTTAAGTTTATTAAGTTTATTCAAGAACTGATAAATTTAAAACTGTCCTGATCAGAACCTTGATCAGGTACTCGGGATTGGATTAGGACATCCAAAGTTTCTCTCTGTCTCTCAGTGGGATTGTTGACACAGTTTTTATATGTTGGTTGACAAAACAAGACTTTAGTGTAATTATGTGCAACTGGGGATGGAGGTTCTTTTCACCATCATAATAAGCCCTTGTCATGCTTTCAGTGTGGTTAAAATGCTTGAGAATAACAAATAGAAAAAACTATTAAATGTCAGTGAATATTTGTAGCACAATATCAAATTAAATCTAGAGGATGAATTCTCTACTCTCAAATTTATTGATCGCTGCCACACATTGAAAGAAGAATCAAGAGATTTCTGTGTATTTTAGAATTTATTTAAAATAAGAACAAAGATAATTTAACACTTTTAATTAATGACAAGTAATCACTAACAGTAAGTAAAGAATTTAATATTTTAACTACCTTTATAAGTAGCCCCACATGCAGTAGAGTGCCTGCAATTAAAGTAGCACCACTGATCTCAGCCAATCATGAGACTTTGGTTGTTTCTACATTGAAGAAGTGAGAACACTGGTGGGAAGATCCAGGGACTAACTGGTTTACTTTTTGAATACCAGCTTTTACTTTCGCATTTTTTTACGGTCCTCGCCACTCAAAGCTAAGTTTGCAGATTTTCCTTGTTAAAGCACACCGGAGCAAAAGCATGAACTCTGCATCCTGCCTGAGCTCTCAGTGTAGCTCGCCCTCTCAAACAAAGAGGAAATTGTTTCAAGGTCTCTTTCATTAAATACAGGCATCATAATGAAAGCACAATCAGTGTCAAACTTACCATAGTTTGAAGACCTTTTCAATAACCTCTTCTTCCAGTAAAAATCTTGCTTTTTATTACTTTCTCTTTCATTTTAAATTTCATGTTTTAGTTTTAATTGTTTCAAATCAATTTACTGAACTGATTGAAGCCAAAGTAACTCGTTTTGCTTAACGTTTCGACTTTCCAGTAACATCAAAAGGTCCATGGGTGCTGCTTTTGCCCCATCTTTCTTATTGTTGAGCCATGAACAATGACCTTAACTAAAGCAAGTGAGGCCTGCAGTGCATAAGATGTTGTTATGGCTTCCCCCTCCAGTAAGTCAGCCAGAAGAAGCAATAAAAGAATGTATCTTTAAGTGGAGTAGGCAGTGTTTTCTATTGTAAACTAAATCAAATTTACAATTAAATCTCTACTTTAGTGAAGGCAAGCACCATAATAATAATAATAGCTTTACAAAAGTGCATTATGGTAAGAACATATGGTTACAGCTACAGTATTACAAAGTTTTTAGAATTTGAGTCAATACATTATGGAGGAAAGATCCCAATAATTAGGACAAAAAGATGAAGTATGGATTCACATCCAGAAAAAGCCCCTGTGTGCATAAATGCCTTGACGTTGCATCATCCATATTAAAGCTTTCACATCAGACGATGGCTCAAATTGGCTTCACTGATAGACCTGCAAGCAGGTAACTCTCTCATGTTGCCACAGCAGCTTGTGGTAACAGTTTAAGGAGGACTTAGTGAGGTTAGTCAGCTGGAGAAGAGTGTCTTTTAATAAATCATGCTGGGATGTTTCTCACCTGCCACATTTTTCTTTTTGTTTTTTTACATTTGATGACTATGCTGACCTCTTGTCTCTGGTATGCTGGCAAATCAGACGAGGAGCCTGAGCCTGAGATCAGTGAGGCAAGCGTAATGTGGCTGGAGCACATCTGGGCTGTAAAAGCTAGATGACTGCAAATGCTAATGCAAATCATGGCACAGCTCACTGAGGCAAATTGAATGTTGATTAAACAGACAAGAACTAATGTATATTTTTTATTGTTGTCTATATAAGGGATTTGATTACACCATGTTCTGTCTTTATTGACATATTTGTAAATTGTGTTTCTTTTGAGTAATAACCCTTTAAATTGTGCAGCTTCTGCTTTGTGTATCAGCGGCAGGAGTTGCAGTGGATTACAGAGAACACCACACCGTCAGTGTGTGCTTGCTGAAAAAAGAAGGCTTGTTCACAGCAACATGGCATGGTGAACATGGCTTCAGGCTGCAGCAATAGATCTTTGCTCTCCCCACAGCATCTGCTATCTGCTGGCATTTGTCAGCACTTACAAAAGCCAACAAATACTGACTGGACATTTGCCACCAGCTGCCCCCATTCTCTCTCCCATCACCCTGCTTCCATTAGCAGCCTTTAGTTTAGCTGCAGGGACTACAGGGTAAGCCCGATTCGTTATTGAAATTTCTGGCAAACTCCTGTGCCTTTCTGTGTCAGTAATATTACCAGTACTGTCAGAACCATCAGATCTTTTCAGCTTTTCTCCCACAATGTTGTCTTCCCCCTGTGGAGAACAGCAGTAGGGGAGATCATCGCTGTTTTCTGTTTAGCAAAACGCTTCCCATACGGTGTCTTCATCACTTCGATTTTTCTTGTCCTGATGGATTGTCCTCGCTCATCTGCGGCCGCCAGCTGCAACACACTCACGCATTCAGATGGATGTTGGCCACTTGAGGAGCTGCCACGCTCCACAATAGAACATCTGCCTCGCTCACTGGTAGTGCTGTTTGTGTGTAATGAGACTCAGTGGTAGAATAAATAAAAAAGGTTTTCAGAGGTAGAAAGGCAAATGGCAGGTGCTTATGGCAGTCACATGAAAATGTATTAAATCCATCCTATATATTGTTAATCACTTTGGTCACCAATGTTGTGGATGTGGAAAGGGCTATACAAGTAAACTGATGAATGAATGAAAAGAAACTCATAAGAAATCTCCTGCAGATTGTCACAGGCTGTGCAGGGATGAGAGCAAACATGTGGAAGAAGCAGCTCTGGTCAGACCAGACCCAAATTGAACTTTTAGGTCTATATGCAACATGTCAGATGTGTATATATTTACTAAGCACTCCATATCTACAGAGAGACATGATGATGTCAGCGTCATGCTGTGGGGATGTATTTTTCTCAGCAAGAACAGCAAAGCTGGTCAGAGTTGATGGAAAGATGGATAGAGCAAAATTTAGTTCAAGAAAACCTGTTGAAGGCCAAAACAGAACTGAAACTGGAGTGGAGGTTCAAATTATTAACAGAATGGTGATAATACACCCAAAGTCAGAGCTACAGTTGAATAGTTTAGAAATAAGCTTATTAATGCGTTAGAACAGGCCAGTCAATGTCCACCTGAATCCAGCTGATAAACAGTGCCAAGAGTTGAAAATTGATGTTCTCAGCTCTCCTTCCAATCTCGCTGAGTTTGAAATATTTTGCAAATAAGAAATGGGCAATTATTTTAGTGTCTAGATTTGTGAAGCTGGCAGAAAGTACTCCAAAACACTTATTGCTGAAATAGTAGCCATCAATGTGGAGTTAAATACAAGGCTGACGGCTGTAATTCTGAGGAGATCTCTCAAAATGTTGCAGTGTCCATCAGTGTAGCTCGTTCAACCTCAACTTTATCAAAAGAAAAATCTCTGTGACCATCTAATTAGAAAGTTGGATGGCTTTATCTGTCAATGGAGATTCTGTAATGTTCAGTTTTGTTGTTTGTGATCTAGCAGGAAAAGGTACACCCAACCCCTGATTCGTTTTTCATTGTTAGTCTTTCCTTCCTATTACTACTGAGGCTGTTAAACACCAGAAAGTGTTTAGTAGCAACACTTTTAAATATCTGACTTTAGTATTTTGTTCCTCTGAATAAAATAATGAATCCAGTCTCTCTAGATTGTCATCTCCTAGAAGGTACCTGAGTCAGATTTCTAGAATTCTTGAGGATCCTTATCTGGGTTTAGAACTGGAAATAGTTCAAGCACCACTCTACATTTTAAGAGATACCTGACAGCCAAGAGATGTCACACAGCTACTTTTACTGCATCTATTAATCAGCAATGTGAATGTAAAGACATTACTGTGTTGAAGACAACAGCCAACAAACAGGGGGACTGTATTAAATGTTTGAGCTACAGAAACTGCAGAAGTTTAGTTGTTTGTATGTTCAGATATTTTGAATAACTTTACCAGTTTTGAAGGGTAAAAATGAACTAAATCAAAGTAAAGAAACTGTTTTAGAAGGAAATTCAATGGCCACATTACTGCTGGAGCCTACGGTGCCTGTGGATTGTTATTGACTAAAACAATGGGAAGCTCAGAATGATTTAATGATCTGAAACATACTGCAAGGCAAATGGCTTTTGCTGTAGTTCTGATTCTCTTAGGACTCCCTTAAAAATCTTCAAAGCATCTGAGAGTCTGTAGCGAAGAACTTCAGTGGACCCCCTGCCAGCATGCCATCTCTGTCGTGCTGAAAAGGTGATAAAAGGGATAAGGTCAGAGGAGTTCTTTGGGAAACCTGACACCGAACACCTATCGCCTCTGATGCTTCATCACAAACTGTCACATGAAGTTCAGTCAAAACATCTTGATAACCCCCTGTCCTCTTCCTCTGAACCCAAAATTGTTTGTTTAATTAACATGCAAAAAATGCTCTTATATAACAAACATATCACATTTTAAAATCTTTCATTTTCAAACCTGGAAAGAAAAATACTTACTGTATGAGCACAGATGATCAATGAATAGATTTGGGTAAAGTTAGGGAAAATGTATCATTAAACACTTGATTGATTTGTACCCCCAACAACAGGAAACAATACGTTTTAGACGTTTTCTTTGCTGTACTTTTCATTCCTGCTGTTCGTTTAAAGTCGCTACTCACTTGGCTTTTCATCTTTGCGTTTGATTGAAGACTCCAGCTGCCATAAGGGGAGATCAATTGCCTTGTATATCTGGGCAATAAAAAGTCAAACACCTACATAAATAAGCAGAGTTGAATGAAATTACTATGTTATCAGGAATTAAACGTATTTATCATCTCAGTTTAGGAGCTTCATGGGGAGATTTTTCCGTCATTTTATTTTCATCCCTAAAGATACACATTATTTGATGCTGTTTATTTGTGCCGTTCCAGTATCTTTCTAACCAGCTCACACTCAAAGGAACCCACATTCATGGGGAAAACAAATCAAAAGTTTCAACAACTGTCAATAAAATTATGGAAAAAACTAAGTACACCCAGGGCCAGATTTAGGAGGATTTCTTTTACATATGCAATTTACAATGAGTTGATAATTAGGTATGCATCAGCTTCAAGGTTTATATGCCTTGTCCACAGAAGCCCTTTGATCTTTGTATTTATTTCTTCTACAAAATGCTCAGAAACATGCCTTACATTCTGGAAATGTTGTCAACCAGGCCAAAACATTACCCAAAATAGCAATTATATTCTGCATTTATGTGGCCCTGAAACTCAGTCACTGAAATAAACCAAAACCAAAGGAGGTGATGTGGAGCATGTACTCAAAGCTTGCTAGGACATTACTATTTTAAGTTAGCTGCTACTTTGCTTGTCTATGTGGGGAAAACCCACTGTGTTAAACACCTCAGTGATATGGCCTTTTACGTTTTCTTTGGAAATTAACCAAAAATACTAAACCTGCAAATATTTAGCATTTTGGGCAATGTCATCTGTGTCCGGTGTGATCATCTGTCACCATGAGACTCTGTTCAACTAGCTTAATATTATATAAGCATGTAAAATGCAAGTTCATGACACTTGGGATGTATTAGCCAACAATAATTACACTTTGTGAAATTAATACTGCACACACTAATATTGTAATATTTCACAGTATATTGTGCAGCCTTAAAAAAAATACTATGTTTGCTAAACATCAATTCATTGTTGAAGCCTCACATAGCACACAGGAGAACACTTTCAGCTGCTTGTGAAACCATTTTTATCTGCAATAACTCTCAGTGATGTATATGACTTTATTAGCCTATAAATTTAGGGAAAAATTTTGTGTCACTCCTTTTTACAATGTTGCTTCAGTTTAATGGAGTTTGCAGACAGTTGTTTCTGTTCCGCTATCACCACAGCATTTAATCTGGGCTGAACTTTAAACTTTGACTGCACCTTTATAATACTTTGATATAGATATTCGGTTGACGATTAGCTGGTCTGCCTGAGATCACTATCCTGTTTCATGTGAGGCCATCTGTCTGAAAGTTAAATAAATGAATGACTACTATGGTAAACAGATAAGGTTAAGATGGATTTCCCAAGGACTGTCATGGTACTGAGCCTGCAAAAGGAATCCAAATTATCACCCCTCCACCGCTGTGTTTGACAGCTGGTATGAGCTGTTTGTGGTGATATGCTGTGTTTGGTCTCCTCTTTGGTCCAAAGGACATTATCCCAGAAGTGGTATGGATAATTAAAATGCAACCTTTGAAACCTGTGTCTTGATGGCACCATATTCTTTGAAAGAGAAGATGCATTCTCCTTTAACCCTTCAAAGAAAGTCAAATTCATTCAGTCTTTTTTGTTTTGTTCATTTATCAGAATCAGAATCAGCTTTATTGCCAAGTTCATACAAACAAACAAGGAATTTGACTCTGGTACACTTTGCTCTCTGTTTTTTTTTTTGTTTTTTTTTTTTATGTGTTATAAGATATATTTATGCATATATCTTTATGTCCTTAAATACATATATACAAATATACAAAGGTATGCACTTATGAACTTTAACATTAGAAATTATAAATGTAAATTCTGAGATGGGTCTTTTTTCGTTGTTTCTCTTAACAGTTCATGGTCTGACTTTGAGGTCAAGGCCCACTCCTGATTGTTAGATATCTTACATACTTTCTACATGTAAATAATCTTTCTCTCTGTAAAATGATGAATTGCAAAATGTTGTTGGGTGGCAACAACGCATACTTTTTTGAGATCATTGCTGATGTTTTTCTATCTTGGCATTTACTGGTTATTTGTTTTTCAGCAGTAAATTGAACTTTGTAAAACACGTTCAATCATTGAGCAAGATTGTTTGGATATTTTGCTTACAGCAATCTAATGACTGTTCTGTAACATAATTTTAGAAAATGCCATACAACTACACTCTGCAAAGAGCTTACTATAAAAGACTTCCTCACCTTATTGATCCTTGTCATCTATGTCTACTAACAAGAAAATGCATTTTTTGTTGTTCTCCTGTTTTCATTTTTCAGATTTGCTAAATGTCAGTTGGCTTTACTTTAAATTAAATTAATTAAATTAATCAAACAAACATTTGTGTATAAAGAAATGCCATGCAGTAAGTACTAAAGGGCCATTTAAGTCTGACAGATTGATAGTCTTTAAATGTTCTCTCTAGATTTTTCCGTCCTAAACCCCATAAAGCTTTATGTCCACATGTCATCATGTCCTGAACAACCAGTAAACACCATTATTGGAGGCCGTCTGGTGCTCACATGTTGATTGCTGATTAATCGTCATCAATACCTGTTCTTCTCAGACCTCTTGGAATGGCCTATAAAACCCGGCTTTGATGAAAAGCTCCACAAATAACAACAGTAATGGGATTAAAGTCTCCACTGTTTTACACAAGCGTTTACGGGACTGATGAAATTATGTTCAGATGAGCGGAGATCATTGACAGAGGACAATAAAGCTTTTGAAATTAAATTTCTGTTGCCGCAGACAGCCGACTCTTTTGGTTGAGATTAGATTTCATTTCACGAGATAAAATAAATGATGGGGACAGACAGTGGTGCTAGTTTTTTAAACAAATAACTGCACATCTCTTTTCTGTCAGGACAATTATTTACAGCTGATGAGATTCCTTACTATAGGGTGTCTGAAAACAACTGTCTGCAAATACATGTTGAATATGTTAGACACTTACTTTAACAAAGAGAAATATCAGTAAACAGTGGTAACAAGCATACATAGTGATTAAATTGTCCAGATTTCAATCAGTACAGTTTTTACAACATAACATGCATAACTTCATTACCTGTTATAGAATAAAAAACTGTTGCTTTCCTTATGTTTGGGCCAAGCTCCAGATGTCAGAAATGTTACCTCAGATTTGAGTACGGAATACTTTGGCATAATGAGGAGTTCAGATTCATAATAAAATTCATTTAAAATTGGGAAAATGCATTTTAATGTACAAATATAGAGCATCTCTAAACAAGCCAGATTATAGTCCATGGCTAGTTTCCATCTGCTTGTCCCTCAGCAGATTTATATTCATATATATATACATAAAACACTGGACTTATAACAAGAGTTCACCTAAATGTACACACACAAACCAAAGTGAAGCAATAAAACACAAGGGGGAAACACAGCTGAAAAGAATAGATGAAACCCAGAAAGTCAGTTAAAGGGACCATATTCACGATAAATAATGCATATACGCCTTTACCTTTGTATAGAGTATACTTGTGTGCATTTAAGCATGATTGATTGCCCTATGCCCAAAGAGCTACTGCTCAAATAAAAGACGATTGAAAGACTCCTGGCCAAAGACCTATTGCACATGTTCAATGTGTTGAGAGGATTTAAGTGCCCTCCTGTTGCACATAATCACAAGACCAGTGAGCTTGAGCCATTTATTTCATTGTCTGTTCCATAAAACCAGAAAATGTACTGCTGTGCCTCATAGTTGGAGGTAGTCTTTGTCATAAAATGTTACCTTTAATGAAAGTACTTGTAGGAATAGAAGGTCCTTCTGAAAGGAACCTACAATGTCCCTTAGCTGAAGCCCTTGTTCTCTAGGTCATATTCTTCTGACCAGTGTTTAAGCTCAAATCCTTAGCCTTTCATCACTGTTCCTAAACAGTTGTTATAAGCTGTTTGTCTTTATATTCTGTTTGGTTTATGTCACATGTGTCTACTTTTCTCTCATTGGTCCACAGGACATTATTCCAGAAGTCATGCAATTCACTCAGATGTAACTTTGCAAAACTGTTACCATATTGTTTTCAAAGACATGAGGCTTTCTTTTCCAGTCAGTCAAAGACTGACCTTGAAATAAACATACACTCCTGGGAAGGAAAATGATTTCCTCTTTCTCCCTGTAGAATGATGAACATGTTTTAAAAATAAAGTCTTAAAATGGCCTTATAGCCTTTTCCAGTTTGATTGACAGGAACAGATGCTTTGCTAAAATCATTGCTGATGTCTCTTCATCTTAATAATATTAGTACATTTTATTTGTAGGCGTTTTCAGGGCACTCCACAAAAGCAGAGACATAAATCATAGAACTAAGACTTAGAAAATAAAAATAAAAACTAGAAACACATCAAAGAAATTTAACATAATGTCGTCTTGGTATTGCATTAACAAACACCTGTAAGGTTTAGACCAGCAGTTCTATGGAATCAGCAAGGATTTATTTATATTCTTTATCCTTACAACAAGGTTTGAAGAAAAGCTCTAGGAGCTGCAATTTAAGCCATAGTTGGTACAAAACCTTTCTTTACACTGCGTTAAATTCTAAACAACACCAGGACCAAAACCAACATACAGAGTTTAGCTAAAATAGTTCTGGACTGGAAAAATCTTGGTACAGGCAGACATTTAAATTAATTAACCTGAATTGTTAGGTTAATTGGTCACTCTACATTTCCCTTAGGTGTATGAATGAGTGTGTGCGTGGTTGTTTGTGTGTTGCCCTGCGATGGACTGGCGACTTGTCCAGGGTGTACCCTGCCTCTCGCCCATAGACTGCTGGAGATAGGCACCAGCTCCCCTGCGACCCACTATGGAATAAGCAGTAGAAAATGACTGACTGACTGACTGCATCAGAGCCCTGAAGTACTGGATTGCAGCCACTTTATGTCTCCATATAAATCTAGCCTGTTCTCATTTACTCAGTTAAAATCTCATTACAAAAAGTGACTTAGCTTAGGTGCTTAGAATTGCCGAAGATTACTATAGTGTTACTGTGGTATTAAAGTAGTTTTAAGAGTAACCAGCTCCTGACCTACAAAGGTCAACACACATTTGCTTTACTTGTATAGAATGGTTTCATGTCTTTCCCGTTTTTTAAGGTGGCTAAGAGAATTCGGCCCCTATGATGCATTATGTTATATTTTGGAGTAACAGAAAGTCATGGATGAACTATTTATGTCATACCTGCTTAGTTTGTTTTTTGTTATTTTACCTGGTCTAGTCCTTTGTTTTCTGTCTCCCTGCACCCCAAGCCCACACCTGTTCTGTGTTTTCCCCTTATTGTCTGGTCACATGTGTCATTGGTTCCCCCTGCTGCCCAGTTTTGTATTTAAGCCCGTTTGTTTCCTTTATTCCCCACTGGACCCTTATGTGTTGTTTGTGTTTGTGTGCACGCCTGGCACCCGGTCCGTGTCCAGCCATGAGCAATAAAGTGTCATCTTACCTGCAAACTTCGAGCCTCAGGAGTTCTTTCCCACATATTGGTTCAACAGAAACCCACATTATGAGAATTTAAAGCTTCTAGACTCTCTGATCAATTTTAAAATCTAAAGGACTTTAAAAAAGTGCTTCAGGTCCATTTATTTTATAGTCATTTTTTGGGGTGCCAAAATGTGGCACAGGTGATCTGTAGAAAACAAATATTTTAAAAACTGGATGTCTTTCTCACTGAATAAATGTTTTGCTTTTGCGATAACAGATACATTTATTTTAAGTGTTTTTACACATCTTTACTAGAGGTTGCTAGTAAATGTGGAAGTTGCTTTGTAATTCAGTTACTTTCAGCCTGCTGCACATAATTTGCAGTTATAGCCGTTTCGTACAAACAGTTGCTGAAGTCCATCAGCACTCAGGAATTGTTGTTTTCTTCAGGCAACAACGATTGTTATTCTTTTACTGCAACAAAGACAAAGCCCATAAATTTTTCTCTCAGAGATATTACAGTTTGTCAGCAAGGAGCTGATTTAAATTTAGACAGTGTTTCCAACACTTATTCAATGCTTAGGGAAAAATCAAATATTAAAACAAAACGATTTTTACAGGAATTCTGTTTGTCTTGACCTGCTCATAATTAACAGAGCTTATCAAGTGCTTTAGGAGGCAATTGAGGATACCTTTTGGCAGACACAGCCAAGGGGGAAATGTGCTGGAGTTGTATCTATGTGGTGTCCACCATTTCTTTAAATAACCACTCTACTCATAATGATACCACTGGTATATTAAAATTGTAAATGAGCAAAGTCAAAAAGGATATAAGTCTGGTAAATTCGGGGGAATAAAAGTCACAGATGTCAAAAAGAATGAATATACCATTAAAAGCCATGTCTCTGGTCATTTGGCAATTCATCAGTTCTGAGCCGCTTTGCAGCAGAAGGTGGGTAAAACTGGATGACAGCTCTGGATCATGCTCACGACAGTTGAATCATATCTGCCGTCCCCATTTTGGCAGTACGCAGCAGCGTTTGGCCTGTCAGCAGGCCAAGTGTGTCTGTGCATTCATGAGTAGTGGTCGCGAATCTGCTGGTGGAAAACATGAGGAGACAGCTGTGCAACTTATTTATCAGGGTTAGTTTTCATGAATGCAGAAAGTATGCAAGTCTGCTTGTATTTGGTATTAAAGGTCAACGAGAAGAGGTGACCGGACCCTGAGGAAGATTGTGGAGAAGGGCCGATTCCAGACCTTGGGGGACCTGCGGAAGCAGTGGACTGAGTCTGGAGTAGAAACATCCAGAGCCACCGTGCACAGGCGTGTGCAGGAAATGGGCTACAGGTGCCGCATTCCCCAGGTCAACCCACTTTTGAACCAGAAACAGCGGCAGAAGCGCCTGACCTAGGCTACAGAGAAGCAGCACTGGACTGTTGCTCAGTGGTCCAAAGTACATTTTTCGGATGAAAGCAAATTCTCCATGTCATTCGGAAATCAAGGTGCCAGAGTCTGGAAGAAGACTGGGGAGAAGGAAATGCCAAAAATGCCAGAAGTCCAGTGTCAAGTACCCACAGTCAGTGATGGTCTGGGGTGCCGTGTCAGCTGCTGGTGTTGGTCCACTGTGTTTTATCAAGGGCAGGGTCAATGCAGCTAGCTATCAGGAGATTTTGGAGCACTTCATGCTTCCATCTGCTGAAAAGCTTTATGGAGATGAAGATTTCATTTTTCAGCACGACCTGGCACCTGCTCACAGTGCCAAAACCACTGGTAAATGATTTACTGACCATGGTATCACTGTGCTCAATTGGCCTGCCAACTCTCCTGACCTGAACCCCATAGAGAATCTGTGGGATATTGTGAAGAGAACGTTGATAGACTCAAGACCCAACACTCTGGATGAGCTAAAGGCCGCTATCGAAGCATCCTGGGCCTCCATAAGACCTCAGCAGTGCCACAGGCTGATTGCCTCCATGCCACGCCGCATTGAAGCAGTCATTTCTGCCAAAGGATTCCCGACCAAGTATTGAGTGCATAACTGTACATGATTATTTGAAGGTTGACGTTTTTTGTATTAAAAACACTTTTCTTTTATTGGTCGGATGAAATATGCTAATTTTGTGAGATAGGAATTTTGGGTTTTCATGAGCTGTATGCCAAAATCATCCGTATTAAGACAATAAAAGACCTGAAATATTTCAGTTAGTGTGCAATGAATCTAAAATATATGAATGTTAAATTTTCATCATGACATTATGGAAAATAATTAACTTTATCACAATATGCTAATATTTTGAGAAGGACCTGTATGTTGAGTTTATAATTTTCTATCTACTCTCTGAGTTTTAGATTGATGTAATTTTTCTTCTGTTCTTAAAACAGTTGATTGCTGCAAAGCTTGGGTCGGAAAGAGGTTCTCACAAGCAGTAAAAACATTTAACATTTATTAAATTGCTGCCGTCATATTAGTATTGTGATTTTTTTTTTTTTTATTGATTTTTTTATCCTAATATTGTCTAACATTTATTTAATTTGATTGAGAGTCACATGTTTATTGACATTAATTTTCCAGTCAGTTTCTTTCAGCTAAAAATGTATGATAACTTTATAGTCAGTGTCAGCTGGCAGAGTAGAATATTTTAAAATATTTTTAACAGGTGTACACAGTCGTGTGAGACTAGAGCAAAATAGGCTACAAACAACCTCTGAATTTAGTTGCAGTTTTTGAATAAACTTATTTTGCTGAATATTGCCTTTTTGCCATTCTGTTCTTTATAGTGTAACTGGGAGCCAAAACACATAAGATAACCAGCCAGGTTACTAGCATGGTTAGCCAGCCTGCACTCTGCTGCTTGACACACCTGTCGCTCTAAGGCTATAAGCATGCCTACAGTACTGAAAAAATAAAATAAAATAAAAATTACCTCTAGTTGGTTTTCTTTTAGATCTGATTCTGAATTTGACCTAATACAATTTAGCAAAATCAAGGCAAATATGTCTCCAGTTATATACATTGAAAATTATGGATATTGATTGTCCTAATGTTCCATAGTTATACATGTTGTCAATGCAGCAACCAGCCAGTAGGCAGTATTCAGTTGAAAATACAGTATGCCTAAACAATGTCTAAACGGTCCACAGATGTAAAGGCTAACCTCTTTATTTAATTTGGTTTTTAACGTTTTATTTGAGGTCTAAATTCATAAACAAGACTGGGCTGAGCAGGGTTTGAACTCAGGACTTCTCGATTATTAACAAGTCTTTAATGAATGAGCTATATGCCCCACACCATCTGATGAACAGATAAGTCTAAGACTGTACCAGTCAGTGTTTTATTGTCTTTGTATGTCAGCTCAATATAAAAGTGTGGTGGATCTGGTTGGAAACAACAATTCATGCTGAGTAGCTACCATTTTTCTTTTATGAATCCAAACTGTACTAAATCCATGATGATAAAGAAAGCATCTTGTCAGGGCGCAGCTTGTACAGCTCAATTTTTTAACAACAGATTAAAATGTTTTGTTTTAATCTGCCAGTACAGTACACATATCACTATTCTCCCATTTCTTAGCTGTAAAATAAATAAAATGACGGTGTTTCTCTTTTTTGTTTTTCCACACATTGGTATTATTACTGCAGCATCACAACTAAAAAAAGGAAAACGTTTTTGTATTCTGATTGAACCGAGTAAAGCTGTCCTTGAGTTTTGGTTTATGCTTTCTGGCATTGTGTGATCTCCACACTTTTTGTGGACGTGATAAATTTTTAAACCTGAAGCTAGGGTTATTCTACATGATTTTTTGGCCATTTTTACCCTTAATTCCCAGTTGGCAAAAGTCTGCATCAGTCTGGACTAGCTAAGGTTTTGTGGTGGGGTGAGTTGTTGGTGAAGACTAGAGTCGGCAAGTGTTTGAGGGGAACCGACCCGACCTGACATCAGTCACAGTCAATCAAACATGGTAGAATTTTTTTGAGCTGATTCTGAACACAGTCATGTGGTGGGAACTGATCAAAATGCAAACTTGTGTTGAGCCTATGAAAAAAACAGCTGCAAAACCTTTTATTTTTTTAATAAATTTATTTGTACATTTTAAACATAAATGTTAAACAAAAGTGGTCATAAAATTAGCTATCAACTAATTACATTACTCATTCAGATTGAGCAGAACATGTAGTGATTAAGGAAGAAAAGACACCAAGGAGGAGAGAAACAAATATATCATTAAAATAAATAATGAAGGCCCTTTTAAAAATAAAACATTTCATATTTGTAACAGAAAGGTAAAATTACACCTAAATTAAAATATTTCAGTTATTTAGTTTGGGTTTAGTTTGGGGCAACCAATGATTATTTTGCTAATCAATTAATCTGTTGACTATTTGTTTTGATTATTCGATGCTTATAATAGGAGTAGTTTTTTACAGAATTTGAAACCGGTTGAAGCTACAAGTATGCAACTTGAGAAGTTCTAGATAGAGCGTATTTACCGACAAAAAAGGTTTTTCATCTTAAATGCAAAATGTATCTATATTTTTACAGTTTTGGCCCAATTACTGCTCTGAGTGGGTTGTTCTTTCTGTATACTCCAGTTAACGATTATTTGATTACTAAATTAGTTGACGATTATTTCAAGAATTGATTAATCGCAATTAATCCAATTATTTTTTTCATCCCTGGTTTAGTTATGAAGAATATACATTAATTAATAAAATATTTTTCTATAGCAATCAAGTTGTTTATGAAGGAGATCTGGATTTTTGTTTAGGTAATTCAGTCCAATATTTAAAATGATGTCTATTAATGTAGAAATAACATTTTTAAAATAAGGCCAACATTAAAAGTCATTCCTGACAACCTCACATGAAGAAAAATACACCTTTAAACTAAATACACAAGTATTACAAAAACCACTTTCAACACTATGCAAATGAAATTTTGATTTGAGAAATTAACTAATGGGAGAAATTCCATGCAGTTTTAAAATAACTTCTCTTTTATTTAAGTGGAGAGGTACTTTGTCCCAATTCTCAGAAAATCTTCTAATCTCACCACCTACTGGTGTGTTTTCACTTTAAACTGTCACCCTCCTGGAGTTTCCACAAGAGTTTTAAGGGTTTCAATTGGCTTCAGCTGGTTGGAGAAATCCTGTGATATATGGTCCTTTAGGAGACGTAACTTGCTAGCTTGTTGGATCTTGGTCTTTCAGTGGTGAAATAAAAGATCTGCTGAAACCAGTCTGTTAGTGTGAACTCCAAGTCTTTTTGAAATCTTTTAAAGTTGTGTAGCATATTTCTAGGTAAATTGAAGAGATATCTACATCCTAACTCATGCCCTATGTATAGACTCAAAATTGACTGATGTCTAAATGAGCTCTGCCTATATGTTTATCATTGGAATCAGGTCTATTACTCTGTGTGTCATACATCATGGGAAATTAAATTAGAAAAAAAATATTATTGTAAGAGACTTGTTTTAATGTTTCCATTATCAGTATAATATGAAGACAATCCACCAGCAGGTGTAGTAAACAGAAGACTGGAGCCTGAATGGCAAGCAGTCAAATCAGCATATAGATTTATGATTTATATCTTTGTATTTATACCCAGATACTGTGGCTGAGTTCTGGTTGTAGAGAGATATGGAGACAGCTGAAAAAGGCAGCTGTGAGAGAAAGTAGACCTGGTCATCATAAACACAGTGATTACTTTAAGTGTTTTTGTTCAGACAGGGAAACATCTAAGGAAACATGAAATTCAGTCCCTTGAGGATTGTAATTGGCCAACCCCGGGGACACTTACCTCTATAATTAAATAAGAGCTGGGGCAATCATCAAATCTCAATATTTGGAAAACCTTTGCACCTGCTTTTTGGATTGAAATTGTGCACATTCACAACAGAGGATGAAGTTGGCATCAGCAATTGTAAAAACTAATGCTTGTTTTTAAAAATATATGTTTGACTAAATTATTGCACTGCAGATGTTGCCTTTCACTAAGACATGAAAGTTTCTACCTTACTCTTTCAGATTCAGTCCCAACTGTTTTAAACACACTTTGCACTGAAAATAAAATGCTACATCAGACGACACATGATTTTATTGAACCTTTGAAACATTTTCTATGTTTGCAGTAGATTTAAGAATCCAATTTGTTGTGAATTATGCGCTGTGATTGTAAAGAGGAAATAAATCTTTTTAAAGGCAATTTGTCATGACTTAAATCTTGTTTTAAGAGTCATTCCTATGGTTCTTGTATTTTTTATTTTCTGCAGGCATTCATTGGTGTTGAGGAGCTGCTTGGCCTCTTGATTCTCTCACCATAAAATGATCCTACTTATTTCAACAAAATGAAAAGCTAAAGGGTGACCCGGCTTAGTGAATCTAGAAATCTTGTAATTAATCCAAAGGTACCTGAAAAAGTCTCTAAATACACCTTATGGTGCAACTTCCTGATGTCTTTGAGGTGGTTTCTGCTCTCCCTTCACACCTGCACTGAGTTACTCATGAACACACCTGTTCTTTATCTGCCATCTGCCACCTCAGGAAGTGGGGTTCCAGGATCTTAGCTGTTTTTGTAGATCACTGCTTTCTCCGAATGCATGGTCTGAATGAAGTTTAGGAACTTTTTTTTGTTTGGACCTTTCCAGGAAGTGAATCATAAATGTGGCTGTGCCTTATCTGTCGTCACTTCAGGCAATAACGTTTTTGGCAAGGTCTGTTCTTTTCTTTTTTTAGTTGAAACATAGATAGATTGAAACATAGATGCAGATTAAATTCTCAGCTAGAATCTGTGAAATTGTAATTAGTAATTTAAATGTGCTGTTTAAAAGAGGGTAGCAAATAAACCAATTTATTATGTTCCTTTAAATAGGCACTGTCATGTTTTAATTCAGTTTTACATTTTGTGTGTTTGTAAGGTATTGAAATAACACTTAATAATAACACAAATAACACAAAAATGTACACAAATAAAATTATTAATCAATCAAAATTGAAAAAAGATTCACCGTCATCAAGTATGTCAGTTTTAGTGATCCAGAGTATATAACATTTTATTCTTGCTACACACATCGACAGTGTAAAGCATCAAACTTTTGTTCTGATAAAACTGTTTCCTAATGTTGAGAAGATATTAAAGAAAAACAAAAGTCTGTTAATTAATGTTTTTATGTAATTGTATTGTAAAGATTAGCTAATTTCAAACATGAGTGTAGCTCGAGCCAAATCTGGTGTCCAAACATATATAAATTCCTAATTTTAGTGTTTATGACTGAAAAATAATATAAGCAGCAGATACTTTAGGTTTCATACCCAGTTATCTGTTTTTTTTTTTTTTCTAATGTAGAAAATATTAAATTCTGCTGTTACAATATTTTAGCTGAAAAGGACTTTTACAAGTTAATTAACACTTATCCTAACCACTGAAAAAAAGAGTTTCTTCACTTTCAGGTTAATATTTATAAACATTTCAAATATAAAACTTTTTACAGTTTTTGTTTCAAAGCTTTTTAAATTGACCCCCAGAAGTTTGTCAAGTTAGCCGGCATACAAGATAATGGTATTCTGTAAAATAGAATTTGATGCAATTTGAAATATAATAAGCTCTCTGGTAGTTAAAGAGCAATTTCACATTCTTAAAAAATGTCACTAAAGTTATCAAATTAGCCTCAACCCACTGGATTGTGCAGGTGAGAATTTACTGAAAACTGGTTCCAATTAATGTGAATAAAAGAGAATGTGCTTCACTTTTTCCCCGATTTTAATCTTGATTCCCAGTCGGTGAAGATCTGCACTAGTTGTGATCGGTCGGCAGGGTGAGTCAGCACAGGAGTGCATTAGTGTGAGGTGGGGTGAAGACTGGAGTCTGTAAAAGCGTGTGAGGGGAACTGACCCGACCCGACCCGACCTGACCTCAGTCGTAGTAAAACAAACATGTCTGAAGTGTTTGAGCTGAATCTGGTTGCAGTCGGATGAACTGATCATCGACCCAACTACAAACATGTTACTGACAGCTAATGGAGAAACAGAAGCTGGAACATGGCAACAGATGAGACAAATTCTTTTTGAAAACGTTATTTTTAACAAACATCATGAACATAAACCTAAACAGTGCTGGACATAATAAAATGATGTAAAAACATTTGTGATAACATAAAGTGATTAAAAAGCAAAACATGTAAGACTAAAATACAGTAAATTAAGGCCTTATTGAAATAAACCAAATAATTTACATGTTAGACATAAAGGTAATAGGATTTAATTTAAAGAATAGACATTTCTGATTACATAATTTCCAAATAAAATGTGTTTTCAATTAGAAATTCTTGTTTATTTGGACAATCCAGCCCAGACGTGATATTGTCAAAGATGGAAATAATATTTTTTGATTACAAGTTGACAGATATCCCATAACCCACAAACAACCTCCCATAAAACAAATAATTGTTCCAAACTCAACATGAGCATGACAAATATTTAAAATCCAATTCATTTGTAGGGTACATTTAAAGGGTTTTAAATTGCATCTCATTCATTTTGTAGTGGCACAGAAATATAACCAGTCCAAGTTCTGAGAATATCTTGTTACCACCACCTATTGGTATGTTTGTTCCTTCAATCCGTCAACCTCCTGAGAGTCTCCACCAGAGTTTCATGCGCTCAGTTGGCTTTAGTTGGTTTGAGAAATCATGTAGTCTGTGATCCCTCAGCTGGTGCAGTTCAGTGTGGAGTCCTCAGTCTTTCCGTCACGCAACAGAAATCTGCTCAAATAAGCCTGTTAGTGTGAACTGAGTCTTTTCAAAATCTGTGAAGACACTAAAAGTCTTGTAGTTTGCCCCCAGATTTAAGGTCCCAAGGCGTAATGAGGCATGCCAAGCAATCAGTGTTTCTTTCCTTTCTTTAGTGGGAAAATGACAAAGCTTTATGTATGGAAACTATTAAAGTTAATTGAACTAAGTGGTTAGGAAGGTCTCCTAATAAATGCTTTTCCCAAGAAGTCAAGAATGTTCCTCGAGGGCAACTAAACATCCTCTATGCCACCCAATTGGGGAAGGCTCATTTTAAACATTCAGACTAACATCTCAAGTTGAATATTTTAAAGCTGCTCCCTATTGTTCGATGGATGTTGTGTGGTTCTGAAGTTTAAGCTGCAAATAAATTGCCCTCCTTGGTATCAATAAGATATTCCGAACAAGAATAAAATTAAATGTTTAGAGACGTAAAACCAAATATTATTACTGCAGAGAGGAAGTAAAAACTGAGATAAGGGATGAGAAAAACAAATCCACCAGTAAGAACTTTTTTTTTTTAACGTTGATCATTTAGTCCAGAATTGCCTACCCTATCTATCAAAATACAAACCTGGGTCTTGTCTCACCCACCAGCTAATGTTTAATAAAATGTTTTGGGCTGCACTTGCTTTGACCACATGAACAAGTGGGGCTGGCCCAATGTGGAATTTGGTCGAAGCAGAAATAGATCTGAAGCCCACTTGCAGATCAGAGCACCAGCCAGCACAGCACCACCTTGGTTTATTGCTTTCACATTGGGCATTTACGACCTTTTTGCAAGCATTTACGTTTAGCTTAAATTGTGAGCCCAGCCCAGACCCATTTATGCACCATACAGTGCATTAATCTGTGTAATTTGTTCTTTTAACTTGCAATCAAAAAGTAGTAGAAAAGTGGCTGGTTATTTTGTTTTTGCATCTAAAATCAAAAAAGAAATAAAATACAAAATGGAAAAAACTATCAGAGAAGAGAATTTTATTTAAGGTAATTATTTTGGTTTTTATGTGACACAGTCAGCTTTCCAGCCAGTGTGACTCTTCTCCATCCATCAGTATATTAATGAACTGTCACCATGGAAAGTTGTATATTGATCCACCCAAATCCCTCTCTAGTTATTCTACTTCTAGACTTTTCCACTTCAGATCATGCTAAAGTTGTGTCAAACAGAGTTCCACAAGTTGTGCTTCAATAATTCCTTTTAATTTCTGGGTGTGTTCAAGTATGTCAAGCAGGTCTTATACAACACCTCATAAATATCAACCTTTGCTATTTCTAGGTCAGTTTACTGTTGTAGAAGTTGTTTTCTTTTTTAATGATAACTGTTGGCTATCTCCCAGGGCATAAAAATCATGAGATCATCTCCAAGATACTTTCTATTCTTTGCAGTTCTATGATCTAGCTCAGACGCATAAGTTTAGTTTTCCTCCTCTTCTTTGACCTTAAAAAAAAAAAACATACAGCTGTGATAAAATGGTTGTTGCTTTTAACGATTACCATGGTTGTAGTACAGTACTAGTGTGGTTTGTTGAAAATAAAATTACCATTAAAACTGTATTTTTGAACTGCGCTTTTAGAAAAGGCTTGCACAAAAGTTTTTTTTTCCATCATTCATCAAATTCATCGTTGCTTTTGTGTCGCAGCAGAGCAAAAGGCAGAAAAAAATGCAGGGATATTTAAACCATCAAAAATCATCAAAAACTGTTGTAATTAGCTGTACTTTGGACTTTACATCTACACAGGAAGGCTTTTTTTTCATGTTTTGTCTGTACTACGTGCAGAGGGAAACTAGCTCCCAGCTTCCTGGCGGCTAATGGTGAACATTTAGCTGGATAATCTGGTATGTCTGTTTAACTGGTTAACAGCTCATCAGATTTATTTCACTGCTAGCATTGTGAGGGTTGATTAGTCAGCAGAGCAGCCAAGCAGGTTGATGTAGGCATTTATTTGTAATGTTAAGACAGCAAACCTTCAAAATGATAGCCGTATCCATGTCTAAAGCGTTCAGACCATCTGTATTGGTATAAACTGTTGTCATCATTCTTAGCTTTGTGTTGGTCTTCCCTTTAAAACAGAGATTCCAAGTGTTTTTATAATTGTCAGACAAACCTGTAGTCTGTGTTCCCTCAGGGGGTGCAGTTAGTATTTCTGGTAGGTGAGGAGGAATCCCTCTGAAATACCCAGTTTTACTTTCATTAAACTCACCACTTTCAGGTCAAGTTCTTTGCCAATCATATATATTTGGCCTTTTGAAGTGGAAAAAATTCTGATCATGAGTAACAACAGCTGGTTTTCCTGGTTTTGAAAATATTTTAGCACACCATCATTTATATGTTCACATTCTAGCTGGACCACTGCTTTCTCTGATTTAATCATTAAACTTATTTGCTTGGCCTGTTATTGATTTTTTTTGTGGGTGTTTAAAGAAAACTTACATTTGGTGTTGCAGTATTACAAAACCTTGGTGTTCTCACTCAAACCTCACATTACTGCAACATGTTTACAAACTGTTTTATGGACTGCCAAAGTTTGTGCTGATTCACATCATCAGTTGTCTTCGAATAGATTTCCATCTGTCTTCTGTTCTAATTTGCATGATAATGGGACTTGATCAGCTAAATATTTGCCTGTGGTGGTTTATTGTTGAAATAATTGTGCTTCATTTTAGATGTGAGAATGTCTGTTACAAGCAATACATTTGCCTCAGTATAGGATCCTTTCAGGCAGAAAATAAATTAGCTTCTGTGGAAGGTTTTATGTTTCTCATGGTGAGCTTTTTATTATTAGTATACATTAGCCTATCAAAGTTATTCTTTTTCAGTATTTTATGCTGTCTGTTGGTGCAAATTGAAGTTTTAACTGCCCCGTTTAGGCTATTTCTCTGAGTGAACTGGAAAACTGGCCGTGGAGAGATAATACAACACTCAATCCATCTCATGTGGAGCATTACTGTGAAAAGCGATTCAAAAGTGACCAAGCTGCCTCAGAAGTGATTTAACGAGCCACAGGGATGAACATTTAGGATGCTAGTCGGCAGTGAATGAAGGACAGATAAAAGTGAGGAGGCTTATTTCTCTCCCTAAGCACCATTTTTATGTGTTGTAGCGAAAGTATTTAACTATGATGGACAAAACGTCCAAGGGCTTTTTTACAAACATTTTAATTAATTAGATGATCACTCTACAGTCCTCATTTAGAATATTTAATACTGAAGTTCATGTCATGACGGAGACTGGCCAAGTAAAGCTTATTTGGTAGGAAACCCCTAGACTTGTGAAACAACATCCTTTGGACTGACGGGACTGAAGCGAGTGTTTGGTGAAAACAAAACACAACATTTTAACACAAACAAATTGTAAAGCACACTGCTGGAGGGTTGATGATGTGGGCATGTTTTCCAGCCATACATAACCGTATTCATTTTTTTCTGAAAAGACAAATGATGATGCTGATGGTTATGTAAGCTTCTGAACCAGTCATAGGTAAGTCTGCTACAGGCCTGCTGCATAAAACCAGGCCCTTGACTAAAACTGAAAAACAGCTCTGCAAAAAGCACAGTAAATGTGCATGAAATGTCTGAACCGCTTACATATTTCACTGATGTTGGTGTAGCACAGGTAAATAAACCAGCTCTCTTCAATTCATCCATTGCCCAACAACTTTTTATTTTTGTGGATTTCAAAACACTTCTGCACCTCTTCCAAACCACAGTGTGTGGTGATCGTGCTGCAGCAGGAGATGCCTGTATAAGCCTGAAGCGCTGTTAAGCTCGGGCGCTAAACGGGGCAGGCAGTGCAAGCAACAAAAATGCCATCAGATACAGTCCTGCGGTTTTGGATATTTATTTGATCTCCTTCTCAGTCTGGTGTTGCACATCTTGAATTGGATGCCATAACTGAGAAATACTCAACGAATAACATAGATATCAGAATTTGTGGCTCCAAAATACTATGCATACTAAAGTGATCTATCTGTCAGTGATTATTAGAAGTTCATGCTGACTATGGGTGGTTTAGAATCTTCTGATACATATAATTTTATACTGACGATTGTGTTCGAAGTTGTGTGCCAAAGCATTAAGACCTTAACAGAACAATTTACTTTGCATTTGAAAGACTGTGCTCTTTTACCAAAACAAATTTCTAAAGCATTCAAAAAGAAACTGTTGTTATTCTGGAGATCTGTTAAATTGTGTTTTTCATAACCTTTCTCTGATATTTGTTGATAAGCTTTTCTAATCTCTGAAGGAACATTAAATAACTGCAAGATTTTGGTTTAATTACCCCCAGGAATGTTCATGCTTTGGAAGATCATTGTGGAAGTCACAATTTTCTTTGGAAACCAGTTAATCAGAGGGTTTTGTCTTGTTTGGAAGATCTCTTAATTTGTTTTTTTTTTGCAACAACAGTGGTGTTGCATTAGTTTTCAGTGCTTCATCTAAGTATCTGTGTTGTTTCTACAGATCAGCGGTGCCTTGGCGACAGCAGGACATGCAGCCTCCAGCAAGGGGATGTTCCAGAATTTACTTGGAGCATCGTGGCAGCAGGAGACCAGAGAGAAGAAAGAAATGGGAAAAGTGAAAAGAAGACTGAGAGTCCTCATGGTTGGGAGGAAGGTAAGAACGAAGGTATCACGTTCCCCCCGGAATTTTGTTTCTAGGCAACTTTTAGAGGATAAGGTTTTCTGATTAAGTTAAGTTTAAACAAAAACATCCATCATACAAAATTCTGTTGAAAACCATAACAAGCAAAAAGAATGCTGCTTTTCCCTGGTGAAAAGCATAAACCATTATTTGAATAGTGTTGCTGGGAATGATGATGCCCATCATCATTCCCAGCAACCTTCATTTCAGACTGTACCTTGGAAGCTGAACAGTTACTTACATTTCATCTCCTAAAATAATGGTGAAATAGGAGCCAGGTGAATCTGTTTATTTCCCTTAAATGTTTTTTTGTTTTTTTTCTATGAGTCCTGGGACCAGTTGGAAGGTGTGTTGAATGAAATAAAAAAAAAGAAATATGCCCACTGGTAAAGGAAGGGAGATGGACTGTGGATTTGACTTATGGCTATCTGGTCTGGTTGTAAATCAGACTTTGACTCAGCTTACTGCTGTAAGACTTTACCTATTGAGCTAAGCTAAATGCCCATCACCAGAAAATTATTAGTCTCTGATTTATGTTTTATCAGCATTAAAACTGTGACTCATAGTTTGTTGAATAGTCTTTATTTGTATTTATGTAGGGTTTTTTTCTTTTTTTTGGTCAGTTTGACCACACTCAGAGGTCTATGGCTTTTTTTGGTATTGTGATCTTTACTAACAATGCACTGCTTTGTCAAAGGTTAATTCAAATTTCAATATTTATATTTAATACTTGTTCAGTTGGTGACTGAATGTTTTTAACTGCTTGGGAATCTCCTGTTTTAATGTTTGTCTACAGTCCTGTTTTTTATGTAATGGGTCATTTAGTAGCTGAATGGTTTATCCATCAATTGAATACCAGTTAATTTTCTTTTTATGTGATGTTAGCTTTAGACACAGGAAACTTCCATTTTATAGACAAAGTTCTGCTCAAAAATTGGCTTTGTTGGAGTCAAATTTCCTGATCTTGGCAAACTGACACAGTTAATCGTATAGTCCTTGTATCAAAGTTGTCTATTTTTATTTATTTAATTATTTTACAAATACTTAAATTGACAGAATAATTTCTTTGTCACTGTGATCTTGGTTGATCCGCATAAAAGAATTGACCGCTATGAAAGTATCAATATCCAGATGGATAGTTAATTGGACCTGCCTTGGTTACACCTTATATTAACCTCCATTGTGTGCCTAATGGTAACATTTAAAGGTATGCAGAGGATATTGTAGTATATATACATGGCAATTGTATGAGAAGTTGTAAATTTATAGAAAGAATCCCAGCTTAATTTTAGAGCAGGAATACTCAAATAAAAATCTTAAAGGGCCACAAATAAATTTTTGAAAAAGTCAAACGTCAGTTTAGTATGATCTGTCAAGCCACATGCCATATTACCATTAAATTCAAAATAAATCACGCATCTCATGAATATAACATATTTGAAAAATAACAAATGTGCTAAAATAAATTGAAAAGCCAATTTCAACAAAAAGAATCGATGCTTCCACAGAATTCTTTGGTAAACAAAGATTTCAAGATCTCAGCCATGGGAAGACTATTTTACATTCCACTCTATTCTGAGTGAGCACTATGTTGCTTTTTGTTGTCGTCTTACATGTAACAAGAATCCTGCTTGCAGCTTGATAAGACAATCTTGGTGCATGTATTTTTATTGTGCTTTATTTGGAATTTTGAGGAAATAAGTTTCATGCATAAATGCCTGTGCTTGCTGCAATAATGCTGTTTGAAGCTGGAAACCTTTATCATATGGTCTCCTGGCAATTTAAGCACATTGGTCTTGTGCTGGTTAAAGGGAGAATTAATACAAATCGTTCTGTCCATTAATCGTTGAATTGTCTATGTAAACTGTCCACTGTTTTGTTTTGCAACAAATTCAGAATATGTCGTTTCATTCCAGTTTAGGCTTATACTGCTGAGAAAGTATCAATTAGCGAACCCCTCTGAAAGTAAAAATAAAACGCACCGATTGTGCTGCAGCCGGGATTTTCAAGTAACACTCTTTTAGGCAGTCAGCATGCCGTTGGCATGGAAAGAACACTACACATTGCTCTATTACCTAGCTGACTTACCGGCATCTGGTGGTCTTCCCATTATTGTGGAAACACAGCTCACACACTATGGAGCTATCGCGGTATGGATACGTGTATACAGTGAAAGTATCACAGCTTTGAGGCCACAAATATGAGACTCACAAGGCGGATGCACACCATAAAACCTGTGGCAGGTTTTTATTTGTTTTAATATTAAATTTCCGGGTTTGTGTCCACTTCTGTCAAATAAACAATCTGTATGAGGGGGAAAAAATACATTCAAGAAAACTGCCTAAAATGTTTTAGCATTTGTCCTTTAGTGACAATTGTCCAAATGTGGTCAACAACAAATCTAACAGACATTTTCTCACAGCTTGCTTCCTTGTTGGAAAGCATTTCATTTATTAAGGACCGTGTGAAGGAACATTAAACTACAAAGACCAGTAATGCACTGAAACGGATTTAGGGACTGGCTATTTTCCATTTGTGGTCTTTAAATTCTTTCATTTTAGTGTCTTCTGTGTCTATTCTGTGTTCTGCGCCCCCTGGTGGTTGTATTGTTGATGTTAGTACAATCACAAAATTCTGAACTGCTTGCAATAATCCAGCGGGATCTAGCAGACACTTGTTGGCCGGCCCAGATTACATTTTACATCATAGATCATAGACTCATTATTTATTGGAAGACTCATCCACACCAATCCACTCCACTGTGGATTGGTGTGGATGAGTCTTCCAATAAAACATTTTCCATGATTGTGTGATCCCTTTAGTTCATCTCTTATATTCATGAGAACTTTTTAAAAATTGGGTAGGGGGAGACCATTGAAATGAAACCAATCAGAATTAAAATAGGCATTGCAGAAATGCAAGGTCAATACCTGTGCATTATCATGCTAAAATCTGCTGGTTTGCATGATCATTCAAAAGCCCTGCAACTATAAATAGAAGCTTATCTTGTTTAAATGCAGACAACCAGAAAATAAACAGTTAAAACTATTTACTGTGTATAATTGGATATCACAAGACTACTGCTGAAACTTGATTTTAATCATTTTTGGACTTGCTTGCATTGTCTCTGGCCATCACTGGCATGTTATTGCAACACATGGTGCACCTTGCTCCTTCCTAAGAGCAGTAATCTGGGCTGACTAAATGAAATATGTTTGAGGATGTGGAAAGCGTTTAAAGAAATATCTGCACTCAGTTTTGTCACAAAGTAATTTTTTTAACCAGGTCCCTAACAGGTAAAGGCATGCAGCAGCAGTGACTGCAGAGGGAGGTGAAGCTCAAAAAATGTCCATTTGTTATAAACCACTCAAATCTCTGCCCCACCCAAATCTCCTGTGATGCTGACGGATTGAAAATGAGCCAACACTGATGACTCTTGAACAGATTGTGAATTAGACTTTCAGTTGAGTCAAAACAGAGACAAAAAAATTATTTGAATGTCTGTAGCCAAAGACAGTGTAAAAATGATTGAACATTGATTTCTAGCTCTTTTACACATAATGAAGAAAGTGAAGCTGAATGGCAGTAGAAGATACAATGATGCTGTTTGCTGGAGCAGTTTGTTTGTAATAAAGAGTGGCCCTAAGGCTGTCTGTCATCTGCCAACCAGAGGTGTCATCTGAATTTTCTTTGCTTCTGTAAGGCAGAGTCAATCTTCCACTGCTAAGTCTCGTATTGCCAGGTTTTGATGTTTAAGTATGTGTTTGTAGAAATCAAATTCCTTACTTTTGTGAACTGCTGAAGCACCTAATTTTTGTACTATAGATACTATAAAAAGATCTAATGGATACTACAATCTTAAGATGACTTTAAGTAATAATCTTAAGAATTACCAGTAGCTTATTGATTTTTCAGAAGCCAAACGGAAAATGGGTTTATAGCCTAACTCTGATTTCTAAAACCCTACTTTGGATATGTGGAAGGTGATAAAATTCTTAGCCACCTTGACAATCAGCTGCAGTAGAAAGAAGAGAGCGCCTTACTTGATGTCCATATTGCTGCCGTTTTTACATTCATGGAACCATCATGAGTCTGCATGTGGAAGTGCAGTTCTGGCACCCATCTCTCTGCTTTGCCTACTATTGAGTCTTAGTAATAATAGCTGTTTGATCGACCTGGGGTTTCTCCAAGGATGTCTAAATGATCCCAACTTTGAATCTGAACAAAACCGGTTTGGTATTGAGAACACGAATGCACTTAAAGTAACTCTTTTTTTAAATTATTTTTTGCCTTTTTATTTCTGCATCTAAATGGGTCAGTACGATTACACAATGTACTGTATCAAAGTTCAAAATAAGAAAAAGTCTGGAGCACATTTTGTTTTTTATATTAAATGCATTAAAGTATGACACCAAACTCAATGTTTTTAGCCACCAAAACACTGCATCAAAGACAACACTTGCATCAGTTTGTATTATCCATACTGAACTGAAATTGCCCTCAATGGAAGGCTGCACAATATTAGATCTTGTGATGGCGATAATATTGGCAAATATTGTGAAAACAATATCGGGTGTGAGATATACCTATTTCCTTTCCTCTCTTTCTCTTGTGTGCTTCCTACTCTCTGACATATAAGCAGCCTTACTCTATTGCACAGTAAAATTGTTTTTGCTTTTTAAACTGAAAGCAACAGCAACAGGACTGGTAGGAAAGACTATAGCTGGCATCAACTTGAACATAATGGCCCAAAAAAAAAACATTGTGTATTTTCCAGCAAGCGCTTTGCCTTCTTGGTAAGAAAACATGATCCTTACTTTTTCAGTCCTTTGGGCCAAAGCAGCAAAATATCTTACTGATAATAAGTTTCATATCAAGTTTCTCAAAATAATTTTTTTTTTTAAATGAGCCTGCAGAAAACCATTACCTGTTCATTACTGGGTGGCAGGATTGCATCTCGATAGATCAATGGTCCACTTGCCATGCAGGCAGAAAAGCCATCGAGTTGCTTTTTCTGCACCCAGCAACCCTCCTATTTGAGCAAATAATTATGAACCATTACTTTGGATAAGAGGCAATTTGCTGTACTTATCTGTTTTGGATCAGAAATATAATAACCCTACCAGTTGAAGCAAGCCTGTACTGTAGGGTTGGTCCATCCATGTGCATCCAGAGGCCATAAAGCACAGTAGAACTAGGGTAAAACTACTGCCTCCTTGGCAACAAACCTACCACATAGGCCTTTTGAGTAGACATAAAAAACAGTTAAGCAATAATAAGCAGTGACAGGTTGCTTTGTTTTACATATGTACCACTTGTTTTTCTTTTATGCTTAATATACTCAGGTAAAGTCACATATAGCACCTTGTTAAAGTGTTCGTGCTCAAACCTGGTGGTATTTTTTTTTTTTTTTTAATTTGCAATACTTTCTTTTTTATGTGATAGGCAAATTCAAAGGCGCAACCTTGGTTTAGAGTGATGATTACAATTAAAACTAACACTTTCAGGGGGTTTTATTTGTTAAAACACGTATTTTTTCCACTTAATAATTATGCAACGCTTTGTAAAAAATAGGAATAAAATACACAGGAGTTTGTCAGTGTAACAGAGACAAATGTGAGATGTTCAAGGGGTGCTATCATTTACAAGGTGTTTTACATACAACATTTGACAAGAAAAGTAAGATGTAACGCTCTCATATTGCTTATTGCCATAGAATCACTTTAACCATACAAGCAATGTACGGTTGCTTTAGAAACAATTGCTTTTTGTTTGAGATTGTGTTTGAGATTTTGTATCAAGTAATTTTCTTGCTTCAAACGGCATTTTTATTCCCTCACCACAAACGAGCATTGTTGTTGTCAATTCGTATCTCATTTCACCTTTTTCTCTGTGTGTTTCAAAGAGAAGCTGCAGTGCAGCCATAATTGAGATTAAAAACAATTGCTGAGGATTTGAGTATTTTTTTCCCCCTCTTCTTTTGTTTAATTATTGTTGTGGAAAAAATTGCTTTGGTTCTGCATAAAAAATAAGGACTACCAGCGTGGAAAGATCAGATTGTTGCTTTTTGGCTAAATAAAAAGAAAAAAGTCTGCAATATGCTTAGATCAAAATATAATGGGGATACAGCAATGCAGTTAGGTCTGTAGTGGTTAAAAATGCAAAAATGCATTACATATTTCATCTAGCTCACACACCAAACTAAGCTCAAGCTAGCTCTCAGAGCACTGATACAAAACTACGTGTATTTAATGTTCTTTACTTGGATTTATCTTGTCTGCAGCTCGCCCATGCATGGTTAACCATTCCTCTTTTAGCTGCAATCTTGTTGTAAGTCATGCATTAAATTGGCCAAAGTTGTTCAACTGCCATGCATATAAACTCTAGGCCACTGGAGGAAAGGCCATGGAGATTCTATTAAAAATGTATCTCTTCCAGGAGATCTAAGAAGTGGCTAAGATAAATGTATAATTAGACCGCTTACTCAGTTCCAGTAGAGGTATTTGTGACAATAAAATAGCTTGATTCCCTCTAGATCCCTCTCTGCTAAAAGGCTTTGGAAATGGATAATGGACCTAAATTGCACAACATTCAAGCCATCTTTTGTGAATAAGGACTGAACATGCACAGAGCGAAATATTTCTGGAGAATCCCTCTGAGAAATTAGGTTTCTGCAGCGGTCATTTTTTCTGAGGTGCTAATCCAATTAATCAACTAAAAGGAGATCTTCTTTGTTCAGTGCATTTGTTGCGTTGTGATCTTTGAAGCAGCATTAGAAGAAAATACAATTCTGCACAATGTTGGAAAGAAAGCAGGAACAATTTGTTTTCTCCTATATGCTTTTGTATTAGTTCATGTGTTTACTTTGACTTAAGCTACAATGTGTTGGTCTGGTAATAGAAATGTCAAAACATGAAAAACAAAATGGAAAATGTACTTTGTGCAAATATTTAGGTGATGTATGTAAGAATTATGATTATTGATTAATTAATATTTATCAAGAATTATAATTTAAAATCATAAAAAAATGTTCTCTTAACCAAAATCATTACTTACGAATAGAAATCAGATGTCCTCTGGTGTTGTGATTATGGCCTCAAAGCTCTTTAATAATTACAATTAGCTATTCATCATTAATAATTGATAAATTATTAACAAAAACCAAAAAATGTCACTGTTTATTCAACCGTTTCATCGAAGGTGGGGGAACTTTGGCCTTGTTTCGACAGATAAATCACTCCTGCACGAAATAAACAAACGCTTCTCTTAATCTTATACAGTACAGACCAAAAGTTTGGACACATCTTCTCATTCAAAGAGATTTCTTTATTTTCATGACTATGAATATTGTAGCTTCACACTGAAGGCATCAAAACTATGAATTAACACATGTGGAATTATATACTGAACAAAAAAGTGTGAAACAACTGAAAATATGTCTTATATTCTAGGTTCTTCAAAGTAGCCACCTTTTGCTTTGATTACTGCTCTGCAAACTCTTGGTTTTCTGTTGATGAGCTTCAAGAGGTAGTCACCTGAAATGGTTTTCCAACAGTCTTGAAGGAGTTCCCAGAGATGCTTAGCACTTGTTGGCCCTTTTGCCTTCACTCTGCGGTCCAGCTCACCCCAAACCATCTCGATTGGGTTCAGGTCCGGTGACTGTGGAGGCCAGGTCATCTGGCGCAGCACCCCATCACTCTCCTTCTTGGTCAAATAGCCCTTACACAGCCTGGAGGTGTGTTTGGGGTCATTGTCCTGTTGAAAAATAAATGATGGTCCAACTAAATGCAATCCGGATGGAATAGCAAGATGCTGTGGTAGCCATGCTGGTTCAGTATGCCTTCAATTTTGAATAAATCCCCAACAGTGTCACCAGCAAAGCACCCCCAGACCATCACACTTCCTCGTCCATGCTTCACGGTGGGAACCAGGCATGTAGAGTCCATCCGTTCACCTCTACTGCGCCGCACAAAGAAACGGTGGTTGGAACCAAAGATCTCAAACTTGGACTCATCAGACCAAAGCACAGATTTCCACTGGTCTAATGTTCATTCCTTGTGTTCTTCAGCCCAAACAAGTCTCTTCTGCTTGTTGCCTGTCCTCAGCAGTGATTTCCTAGCAGCTATTTTACCATAACGGCCTGATTCACACAGTCTCCTCTTAACAGTTGTTCTAGAGATGTGTCTGCTGCTAGAACTCTGTGTGGCATTGACCTGTTCTCTAATCTGAGCTGCTGTTAACCTGCGATTTCTGAGGCTGGTGACTCGGATGAACTTATCATCCACAGCAGAGGTGTCTCTTGGTCTTCCTTTCCTGGGGCGGTCCTTATGGGAGCCAGTTTCTTTGTAGCGCTTGATGGTTTTTGCGACTGCACTTGAGGACACTTTCAAAGTTTTCTCAATTGTTCGGACTGACTTACCTTCATTTCTTAAAGTAATGATGGCCACTCGTTTTTCTTTACTTAGCTGCTTTTTCTTGCCATAATACTAATTTTAACAGTCTATTCAGTAGGACTATCAGCTGTGTACTGTATCCACCTCCTGCACAACACAACTGATGGTCCCAACCCCATTTATAAGGCTTGAAATCCCACTTATTAAATCTGACAGGGCACACCAGTCACCTCAAGTGACTACCTCTTGAAGCTCACCAACAGAATGCCAAGAGTGTGGCAGTAATCAAAGCAAAATGTGGCTACTTTGAAGAACCTAGAATATAAGACATATTTTCAGTTGTTTCACACTTTTTTGTTCAGTATATAATTCCACATGTGTTAATTCATAGTTTTGATGCCTTCAATGTGAAGCTACAATATTCATAGTCATGAAAATAGAGAAAACTCTTTGAATGAGAAGGTGTGTCCAAACTTTCGGTCTTTACTGTATATGAAGATTTATTTGAAGCCAAATAATTATGATTTACTATTATTCTCGTCCAAAAACCTTCACCTATCTAACAAGCACTATTCTACACAAAGGGGATAACAATGACTACCTAACAATAATAATAAAAGAAAAATATATGCGCATTTATTGTCTATGAAGATCAAACCAGCAGTTTTATGGACAAAATGTGCAATTTGGGTTAAATGGAAAGAGAAGTCCTCCGGTGTTCTGATGTCTCGATTGCAACGATCCGCTAAGAAGAAGGTGGGGCCACGACCCTTTAGCCATACAGCTGATTCCCCCAAATCTCGAACAAAGAGTCATAAAACTCTGAGGCGGAAACTCAGTGGAAAAACTCCAGTAATAAAAACTGGAACAAAGGACTGGTCAGGCGAGGCCCAGACCGCAGTTGCTTTGAATGAAAAACTTTTAAAAGTCCAACTTCTAACTCCTGGCTGATTTGGGATCAGCCGGACAAAAACATGAACATGCACGATTCAGCAACGCTTGCACAGCAAATCCAAACACAGCTCAGCATAATACACTTCAATCAGTATTGCATGCAACAAGTTGATACCTTAGATTAACTACTGGTGATTCTAAATCACCTTACCTATGCCTCATCCTGCCCAGACTTCTAAATGCACCTATCGAATTTAATATAAAAAGAACGAAATTACTTTGACATTGATTTCTTCTCTTAATCGGTTGGGACAGGTCTGAAGAAAAACGAGGGAGGGGGGATCCCTGATCACCTCCAGAAAAAAAACTGTAAACTTCTCATCTGTCCAGGAAGTGAAAATATGAAGAACCGTTAGTCGACTGAATCAACAAGGAGGAAACTCATCTCCTTGGAAATAAAACCTTTGTGGGTTTTCACCTGCCCCAGGTGTCGGCGTGGTCTTCGATTGGTATATGAATCTTCTGACCTTCTTGTATCAGACAGATTTCCAGCTTTCAAGCTCTTCCGGGAATGGCCTTGTGGAGCAAAGGTTCGCCTGCGAGCTTTTGTCTCTCCAGATATGCGCCGCCGTTGCGTCGTCCGGTGAGACACGCGGAAAATGGCAACGGAACTTTATTTCCTGCGGGTTTTACAATCCTGGGTGATGTCAGAGCAGCTATGTCTGTTCAGCTGTGCATGTTCAACTGTGCGACCAAACTGGATGACTCCAACACGTACTAAGAGCAATAGCTGGTGCTATATTTAAGTGAAGACCCCAGGAATCCATCTACTCATCTTCCTTTAGATAGCATTTCCCAGATTCCACAGCCAACTTGATAATATGGTGGTAATAAACTGCCAAACATCGGTCAAGACTTTTTTTTCTTTTGTTCTTTCATCAGTGAGTGTTAACCTTGGGAGCTTTGTCTGAGCCCAGTAGTTATTACATCCTTAAAAACCAAGAGGCAATTAAAGACCAGGTTTTACCTAGAACGCCTAACCTTGAAGTCTTTGTACTTATCTTTTTCCTTTTGTCAAAGATGTCGTCAGAAAACCAGACAATCGGTTTATTGTCAATAATCCAGCAAATGGCCCAACTCCCACCTTACTGCTTTGATTAACTGCCCTGTTCAGTGAAAGCAAGGTCAGCATCAGCTTCAGTTGGAGCTCACTGCTTTTTACCTGCAGAACTGTTTCAGTAATGTATTAACAGTCCAACTTAATTACCTGCAGCCTCTGAGAGTCCTAATTATTATCTCATTAAAGCTTTGACATCATCTGGACTGCAGGAAACCATTTGTGGGGAAAAAGGCAACATTTTGTGTTGTTGCTAAGCTACCACAACAAACTTAATGGATTTTAAAACCACCCCGTGTCTTTTCTTGACTAATTTGCATGTATCAACAAAAGAGCATTCATTGCATGTGTTTTTTGGGTTTTATGAGGGAGCAGGAGGTTGATATGGAAACCAAATGTTTTTGCTTTCAAGCATTTTGAGCAATGTCCCAATGTGGCAGTTAACCCATGGATCTAAAAAGGATGATCTGAAGCATGACTGACACTGAAGACTGTAACACCCTGTTACATAATAACCCGCATTATTCATGAGGTAGCATTTGCTTTTTTTAGTACTTGGAAGAAAAAAGACAGAGTAACAGACAACATTCAAATAATTTGTACATTTTGTAAGAATGTTTTGATCTGCTTTGGAGTTTGGAGCAAAAAAAATTAGAACAGCAGTTCAAGTCAAACTGGACTGCAATTTTTTGTACAGAACCCTTTACTACATTTGTGAAAATGAAACGTGTGTGTGTGTGTGTGTGTGCAAATTGGATTTTATGGTTAGGATTAATCAAAAACCTCAAACCTAGAGATTGAAACCATATTTTCCACAAGGTTATTTTTTATCCCGTCTCCATTTCAAAGGTAGATATTAAGCCGCAAAACTTTTAACTAAACAAAATCAGGGGAGGTCACATGAATGTTGAACTCAGTTTATCTGAAAGGAATAAGTTGCTCTTATTTTTCTTTGCAACTGACATACAGCAGACATACCACACTATGTAACAACCATGAGGAACAGCTTATTTTCTGTTTCCTTTTCATGAGAACTGTCATGTATTCACCCCATGGGAGCCACAAAAGAAATCAATGTCTATGTATATTACTGATTATATTTATTATAATACACTGAAAGGGATCATCGTGTGACAGGGATTCATGTGGAGTGTGGGTGTTTATGAAAGATCCAGTGTGGCAGAGATGCAACGATTATTGTCTGACAGGCCTGCTTTGTCACACCCTGGTTCGGATGTGGATTAACCACATGAATGCAAAAGTTGACGCCCATGTCCTGGGTACATCTGTATGTGGTGCTTCTTCCAGCTCGGACTCCATTTGCAGCCAGCATTTTTTGAATGTTCTTAAAATCTTTGGTTCAGAATCCTCTTAAAGCTATGGTTGCCCCTACATATTTTCCTGCCACATTTCTTTCTACCACTTAACCTTCCATTAATATGCTTGGATTAAAAATCATCTTTTGTGGCTTTCCCTTCTTGTGGAGGATATGAGTTATGTGTTGATTTTATGCATCATTCTTTTCATTTGCTGTCAATAAACACTTGAATTATATCACCCTGTTTAATTATCTATGTAATGAGTTTCACTTTATCGAATGAATAAATAAAACATTTTCATAATATTGTAAATTACTAAGAAGCATCTGTGTATAAATGTAATGCAGCTGTGCAGTATGTGGAGGAATAAAAACCCACCTTTTCCCCCTGCAGCCCCTAAACACACCAACAGTAATTTACCCCAACATCCATGACAATCACCTAACTGCTGTTTGCATGTATTGACTTTTATTCTATAAACTGAGGTCTTGCACACCATTTAGTCAAGCCTGTGAGCTGCTATGGATGAAAGCAAGTCTGAGCCAGCTCACTTGAGCATTACGCACAGGCACATCCTCATTGCCCTCATTTTCGGGTCGGGCTCAATAAAGCTGATTGATTAAAGGACAGATATCTGGGCAGCTGGCAGGATATGGGTAGGGGATTGAGTATACCAGATACTGGCCCTCAAGAAACCAAATCGATCTGACCTTTTAGGGATCGATGATCCACTCAAGAGTTAGTGAGGAGCATCTGGCAGTTAAAATGGGCCCACTTAATATCAGACAGAGAAAACTATTTCTGTGGCCTTGTGGCAAGTTAATGGGCCAAAAATGAAAAGTTCTACCATTCTCGCTCAGTTACCATCAGTTCATGTGTTCTTTAATGTTAAGGAATGAAGAGAAAGACCAAGTGACTTTTCTTTTTAAAACGATTGTGCGGCAGAAGAAAAAAGTTGCCTTGATTATTCTGGGCTCCACATCCCTGAAGACATGAGAATAGTAACCACAGTTGATGGATCGGTAACAATACACCTCTGAATACATACATAACACACCAGATGTCAATATGTCAACAGCGCAGAACAGGAAGACTAATTGGGGAGTCTGCAGACTGTATACTAATTACATAAGAATGAACGTCAACATAATTAGTATTTTTATTTTATCAGTGAAAGGTATGGTGTACATGTAATTGCTTCCCGCTCTTTTGTCTTTAGCTATACATCATTTAAGTATTGAAGACTGAGGGGATGGACAATGACAGCCTCGTTGTAGCTTCTGCTGGTATTTATTTCACAGGAAGATGGTTTTCCAGGAATAGTGTCACCCTGTGATTACATGGAAAGTGTCATTGTGAAACAGGCATAGCTAAGAGCTCAGATGCTGGTAACAGAGTTAAAGTAAAAAAATGCATTGTAACATTTTGCGTTGGTGGGTTGCTTTTTTCTTTTACGTTTGTGAACCTTGTAAACTAGTTGTGCGCTGAAGATTTCTGGGTAACCTGATCCATTCTACCCAAAGTTATGAAAAAATAACATTTGCACGTAGCTTTACTAGAAAATATGCATCCATATGCTATCAATGTCCCACTAATAACAAAAGGATGTCTTTTTGTGCTCCATTTCAGTGCTGTTTGAAATTGTTATGAAAAAATCATAGAAATCAGAAATCATTTTGAAACACATATCACATTTTCTTGTATAAAAATAAAACCTGATCTTCACAACATTTTTTTTCTCACTGGCTGACATTAAATCAAACTGTTTCTCACTTTTCACACCTTTTCACCTCTGATCAGACATTTTGTAAGGGTCACAACATTAGCATTGTGTTCTCCATAACTCACTGTACCTCTGCAGGCCTTTTGCTTTGTTTTGTGATTGCTATGCAGAACTAGTCTCCTATCCTCAACTCTCTTATTCTGACATTTAGCAAATGGAAATTTTGTTGTAATTCTATCTGACCTAAAACAGGAGAGTTTTAGTCTGATTTTAATGTCACATTGTGAAGGGGAAAATGTTATGAGTGTTTTTATAGTGTCTATAAAGAAGAGCAGGTTTCAACTGTAAAACATGGTAAGAGCACCATAATAAAGTACTGTAAAAGTAAGATTCAGGTTTTCTATGTGATCAAGCTTATGTTGAGATGGAATTCAGATTACTGGAATGAAAAAATATTTGGACCAACCCTGATGGTTCATCAAATAAAGCGGTCTCTCCATCAGAGATATGTGACCCACCGATGGATTAATCAAACAGCACCGCTGTTTAATTTACAACCACATAACCAGTGTTATCTGCATTAGTGAGGCAGAAAATTATTCATTTCACAAACAGTATTATTTCAGCTTATTGCTTAAACCTAACATTTCCAAAATGCATTTTGATTAGCTTTAACCTTGTTAAATAGCAAAGAGGATTTAATAATTTTTAAATACTTTGGTTTGTCTTGGAAAGGTTTATTTGGATTTTAGATTAATAATTTTGGAATATTTTAAGTAATTTGTAATATGTGAACACTACATAATGTTAAACCATTGGAATATGTATGTTCTAATGCAATATAAATATTGAGACATCATTTGACTTCTCGTTTCTCTTTAATTAAGTTATAATTATCTGCAAAAATATAATTTGTTGACAACAATTAGCATTTTCACTTTAGTTTCCTTTTAACTGCATTTGAATTCCTGTAAAGTTCTCTGATTTTGCTAAATCATCACTATTATCAGGCATAACATTATGACCCCTGCCTGATGGCATGAAGGTTCCTCCTTTGGACCCAGAACAGCTCTACCCATCATGGCATAAACTGCACTAAACCATTTAAGCTATCCCCATGCGAAAAGGTTTGGCCACAATTTTCCGTGAATTTTAGCATCTGAGCCAAAGAAAATATACCAGCGATGTGGGCTTCAAGGACAGTGAGAGGCCTCCCAACTGACCTCTATGTTTGGCATCCGGATAATTCTTGCAAGTCTCTCAAAATTTGACATTGTATCCAGAGAGTCCCTTGTGATTGCAATATTGCAAACGTTGATAGTGTTATGAAGATTTTGATTCAGTATTTTGTGACACTCTACTCATAACCTGGTCCTGGGTCCACCTGTTTTCCATCTTTGAACCGAGATACATCATATTGCTAATACCCAACATGAACTGCAGTTTTAGAAATTCTCTGACCCAGTACGGAGGACTATTACAGTTTGGAGCTCACTGAACTCAAATCCCCACAATTTCCCTTTTTTTGATTTTAACACATTAACTTAGGACAAAGTAATCACTTTCTGCCTAATATTTCCCACCAACTACCAGGTGCCACAATGACGCAACATTCAGTGTTATTCACTTAACCTGTCAGTGGTCATAATGTTGTGCATAATTGCTGCTGTTTTTGTTCATTGGAGAAAGGGGAAAACTCTGTTTAGACTGCTTGAACCCAGATAGGAAACTGGATGTTCTCTATATTTCTTTTCAACTTTTAAAGGTTTTGACCTTTGGAAAAACTTCCTGAGATGAAGAATAGAGGCTGCATTGTAGGTGTTTTATACCCATGGTCAGTTTTTTAAATAAATGTCTTCCTTGGCTCCTCAAATGTTCTCCAAACCCTGAACTGTCCTCAGAAGTATGCTGCATACCCCTTCTTACTACTGAGATGTTGGTGTAGATGGCAGAAGGTTTAACTAGTTCTGTAGCAGCACACCACCCCACAGGGCCTCATGTGGAAGAGTTGTTTTTGTGTGGCTCAATAGATAAAAATTAGCAGGGAAAAAAGAACAATGCATTATGTTTGAAATGAATTAAAAGCAGCACACAGCTCTTCTGTTAAACTACATGGTCTTAGTTGGCTCTTTGAGGAAACCTTGGCTCTTTGAGGAAACCTTCATAATATGAGCTATAACAACATTTAATTACCCTTTGGGATTAATAAAGTATTTTTGAATTGAATTGAATTGAATTAAACTCTAGGTTTGGGTGCGTCTTTAAACATTGGCTCATAATTTATTCGTCATGCTCGATTACTTTTCACTATGGAAGTTATTATTTTTATTATTTGAGATTTTTTATATGTTGTGTGTAATTTTATATGTAAATGGAAATATTTATACATAAAAATCTGAAAGATACATTGTATGATTGCATTTAGTCCACCTTGCACTGCAGTTACAGCTTTAAGTGTTTTGAGGTATGACTTTACACATGTTAAGACTGAATATTTTGTCAGTCTTCACAAAATAACTAAAGCTGTTACAGGCTGAAAAATCAGTGAACATGAATTTTTAAGTCTTATCAATTAATCTCAACTGAATTTAGTTCTGGGCTTTTACTAGGCCATTCTAACTCATGAATGTACCTTTGTCCAATTGCTTTGGTTGCTCTAGCTGTATCTTTAAGGTTATTGGCCTGCTGGAAGGTGAATCTGTTTGGACTACCAGAAAGTCTCTTACAACATCAAATAGGTTTAATTCCAGGATTGTCCGGTTTTAGTTTCACCCATCCTCCAATCAACTCTGACCAGCTTTCATGTTCCTGCTGGAGAAAGGCATCATGCTGCTGCCACTACCATGTTTTGTTGTAGGGTCTCTGTGTGTTAAGGAACATGTGCTGGGTTAGTTTTTGTGTTACATCTGGTCTCATCAGATAGGAGCACCTTTTTCTACATTTCTGCTTTGTCCCCTACGTGGGTTGGGCAAACTGCAAATGTGCCCTCGTATGACTTTCCATAAAATATATATATGTATATATATATATATATATTTCTTGCGACATTTTGAAAAGCAGAGTTTTGGGGTGTAATAGTTGTGTCACGAGATTATCTCTACTGAGCTATGGATCTCTGCAACTCCTCCATAGTTATTTTGGGCCTCTTGGCTGCATCACTGATTAATGCTCCTCTTCTTGCCTGTCAGTTTAGGTGGCGACCATGTCTTGGTAGGTTTGGTAAAATTCAAAAGTCTCTATTTGTGACTGTATTAAATGTTTGTGTTTAGTGTAAACAGGACTTACATTTCAGGTTAGTGTTTGTGTAATCTGACCCTAAACAACTGTTCCCAGTTGGAGCTCAGTGTAGTCTGTATTGTAAAGGTATTCTACTCAATGCATTTCTCATTAATTCATGGACTAAAGCCACAAAAACACAAGAAGAACTGAAGGCTTTTCAGCAGAGAAAGTATACAGTCATATGCTGAACTTGTAGCTAAAACTCTTCACCGCTCTCAGTATAGGCTCCTTTCACAGCTGCTTTACAGTAAAAAACTTTCCGTTACACTTGCTCTCCTGTGTACTTTTAGGACTTATTCAACCAAATAAAAGGCAGCCTGTCTCTATTTCCACCAGCTTCAATTCAGCAAAGGCTCATGGGAGTTTGCTGTCTCTAGCTTTACACTGCACAGTTTAAGCACCCAACAGTGGATATAAAATTCTGTTCTTTCCTCCCCAGTACGAAGATGTAAAGCGAAACATTTTGTGTGTGCTATAAATGTTCATCCTTTCCTATCCATTCGTCTGTTTTCCATACCTTGTTATTTCTTCCAGGGTGCAGATGACGCACCAATCCATTTTTTGTCTCGTTTTATCCTGGCTTGTCTCAAAACTAAGACACAGAGATCCTCAAGATAAATGTATTAGCAAAATCCATTTGTGAGTTGAATATGTGTATTGCACCTCATCACATTTACTTCATTCTCAGTATTAAAATGGCTTTAAAGATGCTAGGTACTACTCTTAAACTTCTGAAGACTCGAATCTTGACACAGCCAATGAACTGCAAATGAAACGCATCCATCTAGCTAACGAGTTTATTAATCTTTAATAAAGGAAGGCGTTATGTGAGAGTACAACTTACTTTTCAAGACTCTAACTCTCAGATATTACTATTGAGACACATTTTTTTCTTTAGTAAGTAGGAAAGAAACTGATTCCTATTAAGCATTTAACATGGTGAGGTCTGAAATACTAATGGATATTTATTTTATTTTATGAAACATGTGCGAAGGCAGAGAAGATGAGAGGGGACCTTGCTGATAACAAAGTAAAATGATAAAGCATCAGCAAGTCTGAATCAATGGCTGTGACAAAAGTAATTAACGAATTCTGCTGACAAAAAATGTTTAAATGTTTGACATTTTGTGAATACCAAGTATTTACCTAGTTTTGTTCCTGTTTTTTTTCTTTCAGTAGGAAAAATCCTTGTTTACTTCGCAGAAGGAAGTAAGCTGTATAGAAAACAATAAATATCTATTTTTAAGCAATAGAGTGAGGAAATTTTGTACGTCTTAGCCATATTGTTTATATTATTTTTTAAGTGCTGACTTCACTGACCTGAAAACGTTGGCGTAAAGCAAGATGAAGATAAATTTCAGTTTTTTTCTGATGATTTAAGAAAAACACAAAACTTAGAAGAACTGTACATCTTTGCTGTGATTGTCTGCCTTTTGTAGCTAAGCTGTAGGAGTCGTGTAAATCCTCGAGTGCAACAGGCTCTGTAATCACTCTATTTTGGTACCACCAACAAAATGCTTATCATGGTGTAAACACGCGGAACAGCATGTTTTTCTGAATTAATGATAAGATCCCAAAAAGACTTCATAAGGGGAACTCTGAACCACATATTTAGCCCACACCCCCCATGGTTCACCCTGTGTGGCAGCATAGCAGTCACTCTGATGAAAGCCCTTGGCATAAGTCAATAAAATACAAATGAAAGGAAAAAGGATAGGACAAATCTGTAGACTGAAAGATATCCAGAGATGAAAGGAGCCTCTGAAGGAGGAAGAAATCAAATGGAGGTCCTTGAAAAGACCTCAAGATCAATCTTGGCTTGTTTCTTCTTACAGAGTAAAACCTTAAATCTGAATTTGATGGTTGGATAATTTATTCATAATGAACTCATTAGGAGAAGTTGATCTCTAAAAGCTTAGTTAGTGAGCATGAGATCTGATGTGTGATTGTTATACTTTAAAGCTATTGAGACACTTTAATATTGCTTCCAGTCAAAACTGAAGAGATTTTTAACAAGACTGTCAAGTGAATGACTCTTGCTTTTGATCCCCATTAACAGAACAGGAAAAAACAAATATTTGTTGAATCGATATTTGTTGTAATTAAGATCTACTTGATGAATAGACCTTAGCTCAAAATTATGCAACAGAGACATTAATACTTTTGGTAATCTCAAATCTCAAAGAGATAGACTCCTTGGTTTTTATCATTAGACAGATATAAGCACTCTAATCTCGTCCAAGCTCAGATATCAGCAGTGATTGATCAGTTGGATGCATCTCTCTTATTGTTCACTTATTTCAAGAAAAAGTCTGCTGAGCCACATCAGCACTAGCTCTCTAATTAACAGTGATAACAAGCTAGTATGTGTTACAAGTCAAGTAAAGTTTATTTGTATAGCGCTTTTCAGCAACAAGGCATTCAGGGTGCTGTACATAAGGAAAAACATTACAATGATACAGAAAATCAAACTACAGAGGTAATTAAAAAAAATAAAGAGAATAGAATGATGGATAAGAAAATGAAAGGAAAATTGAACTGAAAACTTAATAATGTTTAGATAACACATTCAAAGGCCACTCTAAACAAATACGTTTTTAATCTTAATTTAAAGCAACTTAGGGTTTCGGCGTTTTTACAGTTTTCTGGGAGTTTATTCCAGATTAGTTTCTAGTACCTTGTTAAATCTATGCCACGAAGGATTAAGGCAGTTCTGAAGGCAAAAGGGGGTCCAACCCGGTACCACCAAGGTGTACCTAGTGGCTGGTGCGTGTATTTTGTTACAAATGAAATCAGATGTTATGATCAGTTACTCAGTACTTGAGTAGCATTTTTACAAAATACTATTTAACTCTTACTTGAGTACGTTTTGGATGGCTACTCTTAACCTTTACTTGAGTAAAATATGCTGAAGTAGTGCTGGTCTTACTTTACCCGCCTCTGCTCTCATGATGTGCTACACTGGTGGATACGTAACCCAAAAGAATTGAAGATGTTATTGCAGCAAAAGGTGATTCTACAAAGTGTTGACTTGGGCAGACTTCATACAAATGCCTGCCATAGACTTCCATCTTCTGTAAAGTGCCTTGAGATTACTTTTAACTAATTCTAGAGTGAAGTGTAAACAAACATATTTACAGTTTGTAATGTCTGATTAATTCATATTGATTTTCTGTTCTCTTTTAGGAGGGACTATGATGATAGTTAGTGCTATTCTATAAAATATGCATATGAGACAAACTAGCTTACAGTTATGGAAAGGGTAAAGTACAGTTGGTTGATTTACACAGAGCATTTAGATCAATGGTTGTCAGTGCAGCACATTGACTTTATCTGGATCTTCTTGGAAATGTTGGATCTGGAATATTCTGCCTTTCATTGTTGGAGACACACTCACACATGCTCACGATAACACAAAGTGCCTTTGAGATGGCTTCAGAGCTGTCTACAGCAAGCAACATATGAGGGATTTTCCCCTGATATGACAAGTTGGTCCATTATTTTGAAAGCTCCTGTAGCAACAAACAAGCATGTTGAAAACTACAACTTTCTGCAAAGGTTTTAGGCAAAAGTTTTACTGTAGAATAATTTCTTGTACATTTTGAATCAATTCACCATAAAAGTTCTAGTGAAAACTTGAAAAAGAATGAATTCCTTGTGCGGAACAGCGTCTACAGCAGGGTCCCTAACTAAAATGGCAGGAAGTCCCCTACCTCCAATATCCAAACACTTTGGGTTTCAAACATTTTAAATCAACTGACAAATATATTTTCTTTCATTTTTATTTAACATTAGGTTTTTGTTTTTTACCTACTGATCAATTATTCATGTGCTCATGAAATTGTTGGACACTTGTTTGCTGAATATCTGACCATTTGCACGTTGCTGGACGCCACCAGGCCTCCTGGCCTTTTCGGCCATTTTGTATCCAGGACAGTCCGGGCCTAAAGATCCCGTCGGCCCCCGTGGCTGATAAGACAGGGGCGTCGCAGCCCTGAGGCCACCGTCAACTATATAACAGAGGATGAAACGACCCACCATTTGCCTTCAGCTGGAGACCATGACACGGTTACCAACATCTGAAGCATCACCTGGAGAAGAGTCCCGAGTGGATTTCATTTATTCTCTCTCGTTGGCCAATGAAGAATTCATAACTGAGGTTTCTGGAATAAGAAGGCCAGAAATTTCACTTTGCCGATCGAAGACGTGAGTTTAACACGTAACTAAAAAACCACGGAGTTTCAAGGAGCCACCTTGTTTTGTCCTAGTCGACTGTGATGGTCAGATCATATTTTCCCTTTCGCCAAGGAGGCCAGAGGACGAAGATTGACCGCTTTTCCTGAAGTTAACTGTGGACGCACAGTAACTTCCAACTTCCACCCCACTCTCTCTCAACCTCGCTCAGAAGGGAGACAACGACAAGTAAGACCCATCCTTTATTTTTATTTATTTCTTAGAAAGTCTAGGCAGCGTACAGGAGGTTTTAGTGTGGTGATATTCGCTATTTAATCTAATGTGTTCTGAATGATATGTGCATGTAACCTTTTTATTGAAACTTTCATGTGCCGTGTTTCAGGTCTGGAGGCCGCTGCGCTACCCAGCTTTGTGTTTTGCTGGGTTGTTGAACACCTGAGAGTAAGCGCAGGTTCGCTGTGAGACTGGACTGCTAAAATAACCTAATGGTGAAATTCCCCATTTTCTTTCTCTTCAACCTTACTGCTTACTAGCTTGCCGCCAAAAGTTTTAGAACCCTTTGTCTGCTCACCTCGCAGAGTTGGGGGAGGTTTTATGACTGAGTATAACTGAGTTACAGTTGGAGCTGCCCCCCAACCTCCACTCACCATCACAACCCTTTGTCATATTATCATTTTTGCAATAACTGCTGGTTGATTCCATACACACCCACTGCTGTTTTGCTTTATTTTGTTTAGTTACATATTTTACCCTTTTGTGTAGAACTTTGCATGTTTGAGTAGGTGAAGATTATTAAATCGGAAGAGCGAGTGTATCAGGGCTGTGATTTAATAAATATTCACATAGATGGTAACAGAAGGCGTTCTGTGTTTGTTTTGTGCAAGAGTGATTCATCAGTCAAGATAAGGTTGAAGCTCCACATGTTTCGGCAGAAACGGTCGATTAAACAGTGACATCTCTGGTAATAGTTGAGCAGTGAGCCACAATTACAACACCAGAAGACATCTCTGGTCTCGATTCATAAATGAGGATTTTGGTTAAGAAATTAATTTGGTCAAATTATGATTTTTTATTATAATTATTGATAAAAATTGATATCAATAATAATAATTCCAACAGAATCATCTGCTGAAAAGAAAACTGCAATTCAATTTATGTGCCAATATTTAAACACACTTTTAGTGGCACAGTCAAGCTGGGTGTGTACATCTTGGTAAACCAGTCCTGCTCTTCTTCTTGTGCTTGTGGCAGGCAGGGCAATTTTCTTAACTGTTAGTTTAAGTTATGTGCTTGTTTTCCATCTAAAAGTGTTTCTGCCACAGCGTCCATGCATTCTTTGATAATTTTCCAGTCAGTGAAAAGCTTTTTGTTTTCCTAAAATCCACTGTACTGAAAGTGTAATCTTGTATGCTCGCTGTTGTGTTATAAGACTGTGATATCAGCCTTGTAGCTCGCAAACGCATTTCTGACAAAGCCATCTTGCTTTACTCACTCATCTGTACACCCCCAAGTCATTGTACTGTCAGCAAGCGTGAGCTTCCAAGCTAGTAACTTAACAGTTATTAACAGTAACGTTAAAAGCAACACAGCACACTACACTGACGGCTGGAGGCGGGGCTTCAGTCACTATAGCTCCAGTCATCAGTGGGTCAGTGGAAACATAACTGTTTCGCTCTACTCTGTACGGCACCAGAGTTGAGTGGAGCCACGCAGCCTAAAACGAGCCAGAAAAGGGGCTTTAGCAGCCCGCATTCAAGGACCCCCTCATACCTTCTTCTTCTTTATCATTTTCTGGCGGTTGGCATACAACGATGTGATGAATTATCACCACCAGCTGGCTTGGAATGTGGACCAGAATGTCGCGAACCCACACAGCTGCCTGTCACACCTGTTCAAAAGTCAGATGCGGCAGGAAAGTTCTATATCTACATAAATGAGTGTTTTCCGGTCCGGACAAAATGCTCTCCCGGTCCAGATATGGACCGGAGTCCAGGGTTTGGGGACTCCTGATCTACACAATGAAAATCTAATTAAAATGCGAGTCATTTATTTTTAATTGTGCCAGCTTAATCCAGGACATTCTAAAATAAATGTTCAGAAGGTTGCTGATTTAAATTTTGTCTGGGGGTTTTTCTGTGTAGTGCTTGGCCTCGCCTCCAAAAGTCACCCTTTTTGTTTTTTGTTTTTTTCTTGTAAAACATTTTTTAAAAGTCCACATCTTTCGCTTTCCATTAACCTATATACTACTCTGTGTTGATCTGTCAAGGAAACTTTTTAATAAAGTACATTGAAGATTGTGTCTATTACATGACTGAATGTAAACAAAAAACTTCAAGGGCTTGTGAATGATTTTGAGAGGCACTTTATCTCTTCCTTTTTATTATTCTTGAACGGTTCAAACTAATTCTGCTGTGCATGCAAATTTGTTTCTGTGTTTAAAATGTATTTTACCTAAAGATTATATGGATATCTGCTGAATTTACTAACAAGTATAAGAACACAGTGAACAACTGTGTGTGGTTAACCTTACCATCACATACAATGTTTTCTAAAGCTTTATATTCCTTTACACTCTGTGTTGCATTATTTATGAAGACCCTGTCAACTTCAGTCTGTGTGACTCTTTGATTTGGTGTTAGAAAGTTGACGGGAGAATGTTTGGAGACCACTGTGCAGTACGGATCAGACAGAATCTGTGTTGAGATCTTGACTAATCTGGCCGGATCAGGAAAAAAAAGCTCACCATAGTCCCCAGTTACAGAGATAACAGGCAGGAGGCAGCGCCATATCCTTGTTACTATGCACATTCTGAATCATATTGAAACTTATTCAAAAACAAAATGTTACAACATTGAATCCATATTTATGATTTTGTGATTTTTAACTTTTTGTGATTTTTACTTTTAAGAAATTATTTTGTATTTACCATTTGATTTTGAGTCAAACTAGGATTCACTTATTGTGTAGAGAAATAAACATGGAATGCTTTATTCATCTAAAAGGCATCAACATTATCAATGTCCCTCACTCTCTGTTCTTTTTAGCTACCATGTAATACTTTTGCTGACAACTAATACTCATTCATCTAAACATACAGTCTCATTTCCATATATCACTGTCCTTCTAATCTCTTGTTCTGAATATTTTTCCCTGTTCCTGCAGAACAAACACTTTCAGCCAGAAGAAATGCCATCATTGATGTGGGAGCTGACTCAGCTCAAAAACGATTTATTTTTTTCAATGTTCTGATTTCTTCTCAAGTCATTATTATTCATGCTATCATTGGCAGCAGGGTGATGGAAATTGATGGATCAGAAAAAGGGTTTAGGGAAGCAGGTGGAGTGGCAAGAATGCCAAACGATAGTATAAAGTTATTAAAAAAGAAGAGACAATGTCAGAGATGGTGAGATGAGTCAGGAAGAAGGATTAGGGAGAAGAGGGGTGTTTGAAAAGGAGTAGAGAGCTGACTTCACAGAACTATATAGACCAAATGGAGAGAAGAAGAGAAATGAAGTTGAAATGGATTGTTTCTGATTCTGATATTCTGAAACATCGACTCAAACAATTGTGCCCAGCATTTGTTAAGCTTTGTTTATACCCCGAGTAATTCAGCTGTGATTTCTGGAAAAAAGCAGTTGACCTGTTCTAGGCTTATTAAGGATTTCCATACCCATTTTGCAGATATACAGTTATAGGGCAGTAGTGCAATAGAAGGGAGGGAGAAGTATGAGGCCCACATTAGAAAACATATCTCATTTATCTTGTGGCTTGAATATGTTTTCCATTGCTTTTATCCAGGTGCAGTTGATGGGGAGTTGCCATCTCTGTGTGTTAATTCAGCACCCTCAGCTTGAACCTGAAGATTTATTGACAAGGTTTTGTTTTCATGTCCATCACACAGTGCCCACGTGGGGTAAAGCGTAAATTATTCTGTGACGTCTTCCCTTCTTTTAGTGAGAGTGGCTGAGTGTCTACCAACTAACTACTAACAAGTAGGATATTTGAAGACTTTATCTCTTTACAAGCTGGGACTGTCTGTATGGATGTTTGTTATGTGAGCAAACAGTTAGCGTTTACACAAGTTATATTCGCCTATCATCACTCAACATTCACACCTAGACAGATATGGATTATTACTAGGCAACTTGAAGCTCAGTGTCTGGCCTGAGGCACAGTTTTTCCTGCAGGTGGCGCAGTGGTTAATACTGCTGCCCGGCAGCAAGACTGTCCAGGGTACGAATCCCAACTTAAGGTCTTTCTGTAGGGAGTTTGCATGTTCTTCCCGTCCCAGTCCAAAATCATAACTGTTGGGTGTTTTGGTCTCTCTAAACTGCCTTTAGGTACAAGTGTGTGTTTACGTTATTATGTGTCCTGTGTCTCTCTATGTTGGCCTGTATAGGACTGGTGACCTGTCCAGCATCTACCCTGCCTTTTGCCCAAAGGCCTCTGCAGCGACCCTCCAAGGATGAGCCCTTTTTGCATGTGTTTGCCTTTTAAAAGCAGCTGTAGACTAAAACAACTCCCTTAACTCTGGAATACCTTAATTCTCAATGCTAAAGTCCTAATTCTATCTTATCTTATTTGCTGTTCCTTTAGTTCTTATAGTCCGAGCAGTAGTTATGTAACACAGAAGAGTCTCAATCAGTTCCCTACTCCTTTGTACTCGTAATCGTACTCAAGGATGCATATTGAACACAAGAGTAACCTTATGTGCAGTGAGGCAATAGAGACAACTAGGCTTTGTCACTGTAGAAGACTAATAGGAAAGTAATTAGAAAGATTGATTGTGTTGGCCTTTTTTCTCTCTTTGTGGACCTAATGATGCCTTTCTGTCCTTTTTATTTTAGTGTGAGTTTCTGTTCTCCAGGTGTAATTCCCAGGCAAAAATACAGCAAACTTTTAAGTATTTGTTGGATCGGAAGCAGTTTTAGCTCCACAATCGACAGAGATGATGTTCTTTTTGTCTGTTTGCTGGTACAAGCAGACATCAGTTGATGGAGATAAAGAGCCTGTGTGTAGTAGTTCAGTGAAGGTTGCTGAGTTAATGAGACCTTTGTGAACAAAGGCTCTTTGCTTGCTCATCTTCTAACTGTCAAACTACCGAGTTAATAGCCACTGAGTCTTGTCAAATTGTCAGTTTTGAACAATATTTTTTCCTTATCTTATTGAATCTAATCCAGAAACATTAAACATTTTAAACAGACCGCAGTGAGAGTTGTCAGGGCTTTGTTTTTCTTTATATGTTGATGTCCTTTGATTAATAGCCTAGTGAAAAACAACAATATTCTCTTTTTTATACTTGTTTAAAATCTGACCTCATTTTAAAGGTCTGAGATTAAATTGTTAAAAGTCCTTAAGCTTCTTCCACTATTGGGAAGGATTTTACCTTATTTTTGTCCCAGTTCACATATGCAGTGATTAAGAGTTAACAAAGTCATAATTTAAAAGTTTAGATTTTTCTAAAGTCATTATAAATTCCTTCGACATGTCTATAGCAGCCAGCGACAAATGCAGCCAGGGCAGAACTTTTTCTTGTACTGCCATTTATTTTTCTGGGATCTGTTGGATTGTACAACAGAATAGAAACCCACAGGGAAAAGAAACCTATTTAGGAGGGGAAAAATTTTTTCTCTGTGGCTGCATTCAACTTCTGCAGCAATCCTGCTGATCTTTTCAGGGAGTATCACTGAGAAAATTGCAGTAATGTTCAGTCTTGGGCAAAGTTTCTTTACAGGGATTTAAATTTTACCAGTACAACCTCTCTTGTTCAATCAATGATTTAGATTCTCTCTCTGGATCATTGATGGCTGCTTGTTGCCTTGTACTGTACATTAATTCTAAGGGACAGGAATGTGTAATTTCAGGCAGCTTGTTGGAACTATAAAGAACCCCTTGAGCTGTGACTTTTAAAATTCTGCTGCTGCGGGTCAACCTCCCATGTCAGCCTTGAACATGAAAATGCATGGTCCTGCTTTGGCCTTTGCCAGCATCAGCCCTTACCTCCTCTTGACAACTGCTAATGTGCTTTCCTTGAACAAGGTCACTCCGCCCCACAATGAACAAAAATCAGCCTTAACAGAGTTCATTGCAAATGTCTTCTCTGCTCAAAACACGTTCCAGCTCCTGTCTGCTGTAATTAGCGTTCAAGGAAGGTCGTCCATTTGTTGCTGGAACTTGTAACAGCCAATTTTGACCTATCAACATCGCCATCAGTAACATCAATTTGCAAGTGTATTTGGCCCGACTCTTAATTGCTTTGGCGCAGGAGCCTGTGGAACATCTGGCCTTTGCAGGCAGAGTTCAAGTGATGTTGATTGTTGATATGTTTCATGAGTTTGAACACAAACACTGACTGATCATGCCCACCATCAGTCACACTTGTGTACATTTTTGTGTACTCACCTGTTCGCTCTAACCCTTGCAGAGTATGCAGACACGCATGCTGAGCGCGCCCAGTGAGGGTGGTATGGTTTCTTTCACAGTGGGCTCATCCTGCTGCTCCTGATGTGAACTGATGAGGCCTGTCAGCTCTTAGTGCGCCAGGCTAATCTCATCATACTGCTGGTGCATATGAGCCTTAGTGCCTGCACTTGCTCAGCGGATGGCCCCAGCCCTAATTTTATGAACTCACATAGCAATACATCTCTCCTAATGGCATTAGTGTCAAACGGTTTGATAAGGATGGGTGGTCTCCTACATGATTGGCTCTTACCGCATTCCTTTTACCACTCCACACACACTTGCACACAGATACTACCCACCTGCTGAGGGCTAATGAATGTGATGATGCTTGTGTAAAAGGACAGGAAGACTGAAATGACTCGGTGCAAAGGAAGAGCGGAAGGAAGATGCCCCAGGATTCAACTGCAGTCAAAAATGAGAAGGAAATGCCACATTTAAGAGCTTTGACCTTCATAGGCTTTTCCAGCACTGAAGCTATTATTACAGTGCTGTAATTATTGTTTCTGCTTTCATTTTTAGAGTTTATGACACTGACATTCTCTGCTTTTCTTCATATTTGCAGGGTTTCTCTATAATTTTGGTTTAATTATAGGTTTTACACCTTTTTTTTCATTAAAACACATAATTACACTCAAAGGAAGTTACTCTGTGCATATGCTATACAGACTATGCAGGTGCCTGATGGGATTAGAGCACGGGCTTCAGCTCGTCATAAAAATCCTTTCTTCAGCCACATCCATAATTAGTGGGAGGGACCAACTGAACCCTTTGTTCTAACAGGAGCAATGATTAGGAGATAATGCTATAATTGTGTTATATACTCATAATGTAATGCTTGATTGGCATAAGACACCAAATTTGTAGGTGTTAGTGGTCCTTGAATGTTTTCCTGCAATATTAATTTTGGATAGAGTTGACAAATAAAACTATTAAAGCTGGTGGCTCTTGCTCTGCCACTGTCTTGATTTGTTAGTTTCTAATTATTAAAAGATTATTTTAGGTCCACACTTGTGGGTGAAATGCCAGTGAAGAGTAAAACAAAGTCTTTTCTATGAGCAAAATGATCTACAAATGGTCTTGATCTATAGCTTTAGTTGGTTATGGCTGATTGCAGTTTATTTATTCAGAGTTTTATCACTTCATATGTGATTATGTTTAAAGTTTTCACCATAAATACGCAGTGACGGTTTTTGTATAACTGGTGCCCTAGACGAGCCCTTTCTATAATCACTCAAAATTCATAAAATGATCTAAATCTGGTAGTGGATAAAATGCAGGGCATTCCCCAACAAAGCACGTAAAATAGTTTCCCTTTTCCAACCAGCAGGTAGGGGGCACCAGCTCCCCATTGACTACATATGCATTAAAAGCAATAGAAAACTCAGGTTTTTGTTTTTTATCTATTCACCACTCTTCTAATACAGCTCTGTGCAGCTGCCCATGTGGCCCATATAATGCTAATTAAATCTGTCTAGACCAAAAATCTGTGAAGATTCTACTTTTTTTTTTTTTTTTTTTTTTTATAAAAACTTAAACTTCTGTCAATAAAACAGTATAATAGTGTTGTCCATGGATTTTTAAAATCATTTTGCCTTCTAAACTGCTAAACTTTGCAGAACATTCACTATGTTGTCCTATGTCAAAAACAAAAACTGTAGCTTTGTACATCACAGTGAATGTGTTGAGGGCTTTTTTTATTGAACAAACATCTCTGTAAACATCAATTTATCCACAGCGGAAAACTATTTCTCATTGTACAAACACAGATTTCATACATGCATGAACTGATTTCTCCTTTGATTTATGAACACTTTCTCCCATTATGGCTGTGCTTTATTATATTTTGCCCCAGAATCCCAGTCATTCAGACTCAATTGATGGCGAATAGCAGCCATGACGGCAAACCAGAAAATTGTTCCAGTCTTTAGAAACTCACTTTAGCTTCAATCTGGTGTTGTACCCTGCAGCTGCGTTGTTGGTCATTACTCACCAAACAGAAAACATCACAGCATGACCAACAAATGGCTAATGGGTCTTTGTGTTAGTTTAGGCGGGCAAGTCATGGTGGCAGGTCCCTTTCTGTCCTAATCATTCTTGAATGCAGTATATCCCTCATTTAGTGCGGTGAGACAGAGCTGATTCATTCTGCTGCCTCCATGCTCTCCATAAGCCTTTCACTTGTATGGTGTTAGCTTCTTCCTGCCTGAGCCTGTTGCTTCATGTTCAGTGCCTTACAACCCTTAAATGTTTGTTGCCTCGTTTTTGTCATTTAACAGCTACAAACCTCTGTGTATCTTTCTGGGGTTTTATAGATTATACCAACACAGAATGGTAGTTAATTATGAATTGGAAGGAAAATGATCATCAATTATTTTCCTGTACCTGGGAGAACAGGCACACTGCACACAGAAAGGCCCAACCTGGATTTGAACCCAGGACTTTATTGATAAAAGGCAGCAGTGCAAACCAACACTCTGTCAGTTGATAAGTCATTTGCAGTCATTTGTAACCATCCCCCTGCAATCATCACTTTGCTGAACCACCTTTTGCAGCAAGTAAATCTGCCAATCTTTTTGCAGTATATCTACCAGCTTTGCACATCTAAAGAATACAGATTTTTCACATTTGTCTTTGAAAGTCAGCTCAAGCTGTTTGACTGGGCTACGTATACGCATGATATATGCTTTGATCTAAACCATCAGCTCTGGCTGTATGTGATGGGTTATTGTACTTCTGGAAGGTAAACCTCTTCTTCAGTCTTAAGTATTTTACAGTCTGCAGCAGTTTTGTTTTTTTTTTATCCCAGAATTCCCTTGTACTTATCTAAATTTGGTCTCATCTATTCTGACCAGTACCCCAATCTCTGCTAAAAGATTAAAAAAAATTCTCCAAATACAAGTTCTCATGATTTTCTTTCAACTCTTTCAATTTCCTTCTTCTTGCCACTTAAAAAAAAAAAAAACAGATATACTGAGTCTATAGCTAATATTATTCTGGCAACTGATTCACCCACCTGAGCTGTTGATCTCATGGGCTCCTCCAGAGGATTATTGTCCTTCAACTTAACAAAAATGCTTTGCCGTGTCATTTTCTGTCTCATAAAATCACAATAAAACACAACAAGGTGACAACCTGAATAAGTGTGAAAATGTTCAAGGGGCATAAATACACTTGTTTGGTGTTATACAGAATTTATTTTTTACTTGTTTTTTGGACCACTGGTAGCCTTTTTATTTTTCTCATGTCAGGCCGCAAGAGCCGTTACGATGGGGAGAATAAAACCACCTCCCTGTTTTTTGAGAGCCAGCTGTTTACGTTTGATACCGGTTCTTTTATCAGCCAATAGCCTGATGATTTTTCTCTGCTTCTTCAATTTCCGGTGTTGAGAGGACAACAGTTTAATATTACCTTTTAAAATATTCAGAGCAATCTCACACAGAGCCTGAAGAAAGTCGGGTGAGCAGTGTACGAGAATATCTTTACGTTTCTGAGGAGTGGCTTTGTACAAAGCTCTGAATAATGGGACATTCCATTTTATACGTGCAGACATGATGACTTATTTTGTTTTGGGTACGTACACAGCAGGCCACTGGTGAGGAAGTATGCCTGTTCTCAGTCTGAAATGTTCTGGGCAGGTAGGCGTGAAATCGATGATTAAATAACCATGAGCATCTCTCGTTGCGTCTTCTAAACTCTCCAGGAAGAGAGTGCAATGGAAACATTTGGCGGGCCAGTATATTCAACTAAAGTTTATCTCTCGGGTTTTTAAACAACAGCATATCATTATAGTTCAAACTAATGGTGCGACTGAACTTTTCCTGATGAAAAACATTCTGAGTCAACATCATGACGCTCATATTACGATGGTGATAAAACTGGGTAAAGACCTTCATCATGTTTTCATCATCTGAGACTTGGGCGGTAACATCATCTAAAATAACCAGATGATTCTGATCAGGAGGAAACAGGTTTTTGTCTTCAAAAGAATGAGGCAATCCTTCCACAAATTTAATATTTATATTCATATTCTGCAATTCAGCACACATGGGCTGAAAAGATGTGTAAATCCATACAATATTTTCTGGAACAACATCCATGGCATGGTTACAATTTTGCAAAACACTTTTTACAAAAAGGATTTCCCGCAGCTGCTGGGTCCTATTGTCATACATGAGAAAGGCGCTCTAAATCTAGGATCAAAATCAATTTCCTGTAAATCGGAGGAATGCAACAATTTAAATTTTTAATTTTTATCTTTCTTCCTCTTCTTATGCTCTAATAACCAAAAGGCAGAGTTGTCCCATCAGAAAAAAGGCATCTCTTGTCATACACCAACAGAAACATTTTAACAAATGCAGCATTTCTTAAGAGGAATCTCTTTTTATCCCTCCTGATTGTGTGCTGAGGGATTTCAATGACACCCTCACCTGACCCCTGTAAGTAGCCCGCAACCAGCCCTTTGATGCTGTCAAAATTGACCCTCTCGCTGCATTCATGCGTCTGAGTGATGCCTTTAGTATGTATCACTAGCTTTTTCTGGCTTTTGGTTTGGTATGCATAACTCTTGGGTCCTGTTGCTGTCTCCCCCTAGCTCATCTGTAAGATCCCCCAGATAATTTCTCAGTTCCAAATGAGTTTCACCACTTTTCGTCACAAAAATGAGGCTGTGTCAATATAAATTAGTCTGTTCTGTAACTTCTCCATGCTGCTGAGAAATTTTAAACGTGCATAAGCAGTGGTGAATGCAGCAATAAATACATTGTTTACCTTGCTTGGGGGAGACATGACACGTTTGCTGTAGTTCCACTGCACTACACACATTTCAGGGTTGAAGAAATGGAAGTAGTTAACCCTGTATTTGCTCGAGGACATGAAGCTGAAAAACTCATCAGAGTTAGTGATGACTGTGGTCTGAGACAGATCACTTCGCTGCGCAAACTTTCCCCAAAAGCTGTTTAAACACAGTTTTGCTACCTGTCTTTTGGCAGAGTTTACCTCGATTTTGCCTGTGTCTAATTGGATACCCTGGTGGAGATTGTAGTCTGTTACATACTTTGACCTGCTCTCCTCATTCACCGCTTCAGAAGGGTAGCCTGAAGCCTCCTGCTTACCCTTTAAAAAACAGTGAATGTAAACTTTAAAGATTGTGCTACTGCTACTCTCAAAATGCCAAAGTTCTGTGATTTTAGCAAGGCGACCACACTGCAATGCTTTACAAAACTCTACACTCACCCACACACCTGTCAGAGCTCTGTCCTCATTATTATGCCTGCAAGGACCTGACTGGTTATTTATTTCAGCACGTGTGGTAGAGAGTAAACACAAGTTTACCTTGGGATGTTCTATAAGGCAAAATGGGCAAAAAGAGACCTCGTGGGGGATAGACCATAGCTTTGATGATGCCAAAGTAGCTGCTGGGATCATCAAAATCTTTGTAAATGATGGTGGGGTGCCCGAGGGGAAAGACGCAGTTAGCATTTTACATAGGGGTACAGAGATGTGTAATCCACATAGTGTACAGTTTCACCCGGCCCCGCTGTATACCTCAACCTCATAGGGCAGGTCCGTCCACCATACAGAGCATCTCGGGGTGATAGCGGTTCAGGTGCATTAACTTTCTCAAGAAAGCTGATCACCCCCGGATCTGATTTCATTCATTTCAGTCCACTCATGCTCCCAAATAACCTCGAGATGAAGGCTATACACAGTTTGGAGTACCTTGCTTCTCTCAACAGTGGCTGCGTAAAACTTTTCAAATGATGCCCCTCTCAAAGGACATGTCTCATGAGGTGAATAACACAATTTACAGCCGTGGAAAAAACAGCCGTAAAATTTGAACGCAACCTTTCCACCATTAATCTCCGCAAACCCATCCACAGAATATGGACCGATTTGCTTTTCCCCCTTGTTTAATGCATGTTCGATGTCTATTTTTTTGCTGTCTGAAATCCAGCCAAGCCATTGAATGGACGTGCTGGAAAATGTCTGGACTGCGCCTGTAGTCCAGAGGTGAGGGGAAGGCCAAGGTTTTAGGAGGAAGGAAATTGGTTACAAAAACCTTCATGCAGGACTCATCCCTGAATTTAACACAACCTTGATAAAAAAATGTCTACATCGTTCTTACAATAACGGAGAGCTTCCTTCTCAAAGTCAAAAACTCCTTTGCTCGCTTCTCTGTACCAGCTGTTAAACACCTGTTGTTCTTGAAGGCTCATACATTCTACAGTGTAGCTGGATGGAGAAGGAAACGAACCCACATGCTGGAGACGTTGTTCAGAGGAGAATAGGTGGGGGAAAAAACCTTTGGTCTTATCACTAAAACCTAATGCTTTTGCCATCGCACTCAGCTTCATACACATAAAGGATAAGCTATCAATGAATTTTAACCTGTAATCATGGTCAGTTAAACAGAGAACTTTACTTCCTTGCGTGATAAGATGGGGTTTAATGCCTAACTGCAGCATAACTGTGAGAATCAGGTAGCTATCATACCCACGTGCATTATGAGCTATTAAGGTGAAGCCCCTATACATTGGTCTCCTGAAATGGAGAAGACATTTTTGGGTGCAATTCAATACATAAGCCTGCCATTCCTTACCATTCAACGTTTTAACACAGACCAGATAGAGGATGTGCACACCGTTCTCGTCGACGAAGCATTCAAAATCATAAAAAAATCTGTTTATCATCTAGCTGTTTACAGGGTTTGCCGGGTTGAAAATAGCACTGATGTTCATCGCATGTCGCATCTAAATCAGGAGGTACATTCTCACCACAAATACGGCATTTTACATTACACACGTGTGGTTTATCCTGCTTGCTGATTTGAATAACGTATATCCTTTTGCACACCTGGCACAGTTTTACCAACTCACAGTCACTCATAGGCCTGTCAGCACTAGGTCTTTTGCGGGGTTCCCTATGTCTGCTGAAACATGAAGAGTTACGACTGATTCTGTGACAACCTGCACAGGCGACAGGTTCGTTAATTCCATGCATACACTGGTATGAGTGACAAACTGGGCAATACCCTTCATAGTGTCTGGCTTTTCATAGCCAATAACAATATGCACAGGTGTATCTCGATCCTATAAAACCCTTGAGATTTTTTATCCCATAGTAGTGACCTTGAAATAACAGCAGAAAGAGAGGGTTTGATCGATCAGGGAAACTGGTCTCAAATTTACACAGAGCTGCAGAGCCTGTAACGGTTTTGTGAAACACTACAATTTTTCTCTTTAGAATGTTTTCAAATTTACCATGTCGCTGAAAGTTACTTCTGTCTGATCATCTAAACCAGCCCTGTGTTGCCACTCCCTCCCCAGCTCTAAAGCCTGATTATTAGTAAGGTTAGAGTCAGAGACGTGTGCAGGACTGAAGGCAAAGCATAACTGATTACGGTATTATCTACAATATACAGGTGATGCTTTTTCTTATTAATCAGTTCACAGTCCAACGTTCCTTTAACCTTACGTTTCAGGCCTCCTGCAGGGTCATTAACTACCTGTAGAACAAATTCCAGGTTATTAGCTGCAGGCATTTCAGCATTGGACTGTACTAACTCATCTAAAAAATCCTTGAAAGCAGGCAGGATCATATTTCCATCATCGGTAATGGTAAACGTGCTTTTTGAAATACTGTAACTTTCACTTACTCTGTACACGGGGTTTTTTTTACGGTTCCGGGCGGTTTCTTCCACTGAACTGGTACAGTTCTGTTGAATGTTATCCAGGCTATGGTTCTGGATTAAATCATTCGATATATCTGTAAAATATTTATTCAAGGGTTAAAACAAGTCTGCAATATAGCATACACCCGTGAAAACATATGCATAGAAAAATTTTTTTTTTTTTAACTTACTCTTCTCTTCTGGAGCTGTTAATTTTTCCGGCACACGATCAGGGAATAATACAGACTGTGGTGAATGAATGGGGTTACCCTCTCGTCCGTGGATATGTTGGGATCAGATTGTGTTTTTTCAAGACAAGTTTCTGTCTCAACTTTGATTTTTATGGGGGCAAATGGTTACAACCGCTGACCTCTTCAACGTTCAGGAATATGGCTCTCGTTAAATCTGTAAGTAGAATTTATTACATTTATTTTTTAAATCATAAAATAGCATTCACCATTTCACTAAACCAGATGTTGCTGCAGTTAATAATTACCGTAGTCGGACTGTGTTAAAACGAGACCATCCAGCTCGTCACTTGTGGGTTCTAAAGAATATAAAATAAACATCATCATTATTTTTATCAATGAGCATTCACATGCACTTAAGGAATTCTTAAATATGAATACTTACTACTAAAGAGTGTGTTGTATTTCTCCATAGAAGCAGAATTACAGACTTTGCCACCTTCATTGTTTCCTGAAATATATACCGACATTATTTTTTCTCTCAACAAGGGTTCTAACAATATTTCAGTGTAACAGGTTAAAAATAAACTTTTAGCTACCAGATTTGAGGCAGCTCTCCCCGTAAAGATTGCGCTGTATTTTTCAATAGAAGCAGAATGACTGACTTCACCACCTTCTTAGTTTCCAATGATGACATCCGATCAGCGTGCAGGGTTACGCCCCTTGGTCACACCCCCGAGACACCTCAGCAAAGCTGCACACATCTGCCTTAATTCAATAAACAGTGGATGTGGATTGGCTGAGACAATGCTCAACACTTTGGGCCAGGAAGGAAGACGGTCGTTTTAATTACTTTATGACTACAGTCGGTGTGAAGACTTTGAAGCTCCCGACACCTAAGCAAAACCGCAGATGTCTGCCTTAATTCAATAAACAGTAAAATGTCTGAGGTCTGATCACCTATTCAATAAACAGTGGATGTGTGTTGTCTGAGACAATGCTCGACACTTTGGGCCAGGAAGGAGCACGGTCGTCTTAATAACTTTATAAATACAGTCGGTGTGAAGACTTTGTCTGAGACAATCCACAAGAAACCGCTGCAAATGTCTGCCTTAACTCAATAAACAGTGACATGTCTGAGGACTTTTTAACTTTTTTATTTTTCAGTTTCTTGTGACGTTTAACATAGACCACACCTACAGGATACAACCTCCGGCTCCTACATCAGATAAGGAGAAGCCTTTGAATCAGAAGGATGAGGCAGCAGTTATGACTGTTGATGACTGTTTTCTCAAAATCCTCAATATCTATTGCTCAAAGGTGAAAAAGAAAAGCTTAAGGTAACTAAAAATTATCATCCATTTTACCAAATGGAGTATCTCATGATTCCAAACAAAGACTTTTAGCTGTAGAATCAATTTCTAATTTGGAAACAGCATACTGAGCACAGAATTTACAATTCTGTCAGATTCTCTTTTTATCAGAATTTCGTGCGACGTGCCTGCATTAAGTGAGCGTACCTTTTTAAAGTGGAGAAACTGCATGTTTTTTTTTTTAGATGTAAAAACATCTAAAAACATACAATTAGAAGGATTCGTCCCCCCATCTAAGGACAACATCCGGTTAATGACGACATACGGTTACGCCACCGGATGCCCCCCCCCCCGGAAGTCCCAACCCCACTTGTCAAAATTTTCACACCTCGTTTGATTGAAGGGTGTACATTTAGTCTCTCTTGTAGAATCTGTACCCAAAATTAAATGAACTTAGATGTACAACTATAATACTAATAACAATAGTAATACAATAATACCAGTAATAATAATAAACTATTGGTACATAAAGTTGGGGATGGGATGGTCCAATTATTGTTAATCCATTTAAATTCTGTTTACTGCCAGGAGCATTTTTCCAGGGATAACTTTTCAAATGATCATAACTTGGAGTTTTAATTAACGAGGTGGTGAAAATGTTGCTTGTGCCAGCATTTCATAACAGGATAGCAAGCCCTCGTTCCCCGTTTGAGAACCAAAGGAAAACAAGCTGTCTTGAGGTGCTGGGCTTAATAAGATAAGCATATTTTGTTTTCAACTTTCACATCCAAATTACTGTCGCAGAGTTCTTTTTCCTTTTTTTATGCTGGCCTGAAATTGTATTCAGTGCAACAATAAACCCTCCGGGGGAATTTCAGTAGTTTTTTTTGTTTAGTTTTTTTGTGTTCATTCTTTGTGCTGATGTGATTAAACAGAGAGAGGGTGAGGAACTTTGACGCAAAGGTGTTCAATAGCAAATATCTGGTGTCACAAATGAAATCCTCACAAGGCAATGGAAAGTTCATAACTGTATCATCCTTCTCAGTTTGCCAACATTCTCGGTATTTCATGATGTTGAATAGGTTAAGTAAAGTAAAACATCTACTAAGATTAGCTGGTCACATGCAACAGAGCTTTAGTCAGTGTTGCCATTTTTCCAAAAGCTGAAGCTTCAGTGATCAAATTCAGAGCCAACTCAACCTACCAATGTTGGTCTGTTTGGATTTCCTCAGGCTTTTTAGCTTTTTAGCCACAATGCCAACAAGTTTCTTTCAACCTTTGTCATATTAAATATTGACTGCATTTTTATCAAAACCTCATTTCTGTCTGCAAGTTTTATTTTTTCTCTTTAGTTAATTATTGAAAAATCTATTTTGTCTTTATCTCCTGGCATTAGATGCAGCCATGTTTTAATACCGGGTCCAACATCAGTGAGAAAACAATAAGCAGTGGATTGATAGATTCTAATGGGTCGGTCCCAGTGCTTTGCAAATTAACCTTTTTTAGAAGAGATCAAAATTCAATCCATTAAGATAAAAATGAATTAATTTATGTTTACAGAACAGCAATTAAACAATCTAAACTAAATTCAGTCAAAACATTACTTAGGCCTTTAATTTGTCTAGTTCTTGTCTTCAAAAAATACAGCTCATTACCTCATTGGCCACTAAGCATATTAACTATGTCCTCAGATAGTACCCCTGACCTAGGCTTTTCCACCCTATTTGCATGTTTCATTCCCACCTGATCAAGCTGCTATAAAAAATAAAAAAATTTAATACAATCAAATGCCATATAAAGCTGCTTTCGTTTACATGTATCAATCTTTACACATTACATTTTGAAATATTTTAATATTATGAATAGGTTTAATATTTTTGTCTAATATATACTTATACATGTATATAAATTCATTACACATAGAGTGAAATATTTCAAGCCTTTATTTCTTGTACATTAAATAATCATAGCTTACAGGTAATAAAACCCATAATTCAGTGCAACATAACACAAATTTAAAAAAAGCATTTTTATTGTATAATGGATATGTAATGGCCGTATTATGGCCTACACTATCATAGGGAAGACTTTTGAGAACTTGACAGATGTCCAAAAGGCAGTCATTGACACCCTCCACAAGGAGAGTAAGCTACAAAATCTCATTGCTTAATAAGGTGGTTGTTTACAGAGTGCTGCATCCAAGCATATTCATAGAAAGTTCAGTGGAAGGAAAAAGTGTTGTAGGAAAAGGTGCAACAGGTATATGCACATCCTTAAGAGGATTGTCAAGCAAAACCCATTCAAGAATTTGGAGAGCTTCACAAGGAGTGGACTAAGGCTGGAGTCACCACTTCAAGAGCCACTACTCACAGATGAGTCCCACATGTTGCACACTCGAACAATAGGGACGTCGACGCATACAGTGGTTGTGAAATAGTCTGTTTTTTATTTCTGTTGTCTGAAAATACAAATAACAGGCACATGTAAGTCTGCCGTGCTTCACACAAGTGGCTGCGATGGTCTACTGGACCACATAAATTCCAAATACTGATTCTTAGGACCCAGGGCTGCCCTTAGTGCCTGTTTGGACTGATCTTATTTTAAGCTCAATTCCCTCTCAACCAAAATATTAATTATCAACGTGCATTTTAATACAAAACTAAAATTAACACTGAAACACAAGTGCTTTTAATAACAAAACATGGGAAAAAAAGGGGTAACTTGTTCAAAGCTCCCTGTAACTGGTCCCCTACATACACATTGGGCTGCAAATGTCGCATTGCTCCTGTCAATCCACTCCTGAACCAGAGACGATGTCAGAAGCTTCTTACCTGGGATAGAAAGAACTGGGTGTTGCTCAGTGGTCCAACTTCCTCTTTTAAGATGAAAGTAAAGTTTGCATTTAATTTGCAAATCAAGGTCCCAGACTTTGGAGGCACCAAATCCAGTGTGGGGTTTCCATAGTCAGAAGTGATTTGGGGTTCCATGTCACCTGCTGGTGTTGGTCCACTGTGTTTTCTTAAATCCACAGTCCGCCCAGCCATCTACAAGGAAATTTTAAAGCACTTCATGCTTCCTTTTGTTGACAAGCTGGATGTAGATGCTGATATCATTTTTCAGCAGGACTTGACACCTGCCCACACTGCCAAAGCTACCGAAGCTGGTTCATTAACCATGGTGTTACTGTGTTTGATTGGCCAACAAACTGTCCTGACCTGAACCCCATAGAGAACCTTTAGAGTGTTGTCAAGATGAAGATGAGAGACACCAGACCCAACAATGCAGATGACCTAAAGGCTGCTAACAAAGCAACCTGGGTTTCATTACACCTCAGCAGAACCACACGCTGACATCCTCCTTGCCACGCAAGTAATTCTTTCTCAAGTACTGAGTGTCTATATGAACATACTTTTTATGTTTAAACATCTAGGCTGTCAAAAGAAACAATTTAAATATAGGAAGGCATAATATAAGCTCCTCTGTGGTTAATGTTAATTTCATAATTCTCCTTACTCCATGAAATCATGCCTGCTTAGTTTTTAATGTTGACTGTAGAGCACTCAATAAAAGTAGTTCTTCAGTTTTGACTGTATTTTCTGTTTCTTACCACCATGTAAAATAGCTCTGAATGATATAGACCATAGTCTGTTTGTGGTTCTGTTCCTGCAAACTATTTGGCATTTTATAGCTTATTTATTCCAAAGCAACCTCACACCTAGAGTCATGTTACTTTAGGATGCTGCTTCAAGTCTTTCATTTCTCATAATTCCTCATCTGCCTCTACTAAAGCATTTTTATTTTTTTTATCAGCTGTGTTGCATGAGAGCATTTGTGAACTACTTGGATGAAAATAAAACAATATTTCCCCTTCTTTTCTCCTCTCTCACCACTGAAACTGCCACAGGTTCTTTTGATCTGGTCCTTGCCTCACACTTATCAGTTTCCTTCTTTCTCTTACACTCACTCATTCTCAGTGGGGTCATCGACTTCTGTTAGTTCCTCTGCAGTGACCACCAAGCAGAGAGTAGCCTGTGGAGTTCACTCTTTCCGAGGGAGCTATGTGTGACTGAAACAAGTCGACTGTAAAGCTGAGGAATTGAAATGGACCTGTCATTTTAAAGAGCACTAGAGCAGTTGAAGGGATATTTCAGCATGTTGTAAAGCCAGGTGTCCCCTGGTTCTCTGTGCTCTCATGATCTCCTCTACATTTGCAGATAGCACTTAGAACATGAATAGTGTTGATTACCTGCAACAGATTTCAATTTAAAGGTTGGGTGAAAATAAGTATTATTTCATGAAACCTCGCATAAACATTTCGATATTGTCATTCCTGACTCTTAAAACAAGTTTAGTTGAGCAGATTTACACAGCCCATAGTTTCCTAGTCCTAGTAATTTAATTTTACAGGGTAGTTCCCAGGATTCTACAGGATACTTTCCCTGTACTTGCAGTACTCCTGGACGTTAAAGGCTACCTAACCTGGAATTTACAAGCTAATTTACTAGGTGCTTACAGGCTGCTTCACCTGGTATTCACAGGCTACTTTGCCTTGCAATGTACAGGGGACCTTTCCCTGGAACATACAAGTTACTTTCCCATCCCCTGTGCTTACATGTTACTTTCCCTGGAACATACAAGAGGCTTTTCTGTGGATTGTGGAGGGTACTTTCCCTATGGTTAAGTGCAGTTCCTGGAATTTAAAGGGCACCTGTCTTTGAAACTTTAATTGTACCTGTGCTATTCCAATACCTTATTGTTTTCTCTGTATTTGTAGGGATCTTCAGGTTATTTTGAGGTACCGAGCTGAATAATGTGGTGACTTGTGAATTAGAACTATTCCAGTATTGAGAAAGTACTTTCCCAGAACTTAAAGGGTACTTTTCTAAGACTTGTACGATACGTTTCATGGTAATCTAAGGCAATAGACTGTATTGTAAGGTAGTCTATGAACTGATACTTTACCAGTACTTTCTGTATACTTTCCTGGAACTTTAAATGAACTTTGCAGGCATTTTGTGTTGTCTGAAGTCTTCTAAGGCTGGTGTTGTGGTGTTTTCTTGGTTCAACACACCCTGATCCTATTTTTGGTGTTTTGGCAACTTTTCAGCAGAACCTGATGACATGCTAAAAGGTAATTTAGCCATTTGAATCAACAGTGTTGGAGCAGGAACACATTAGAAACATGCAGGAAACTGGATCTGGATGATTAAAATCCCCTGGCCTGCTCTTGGAGTTACTCAAAGACCCTGTAAGAGTTAGGAAGTGGTTAGGAAAGTACCAGGAACATACATTCCAAGTTCTGGAGAAGTATTAGCTGTACTGTGTGTTACTGCTGAATCCACAAAGTCTTTTTCAACAAGAAATCTGAAGAGGATCAGATGGTGGCCTCCCCACAGTGTTTTCAGCTACTCGATGCCAGTTCAACATCAAAACACAACAGTTTGCTACTTCATTCAGACAATGTAAGACCACTCTGCCCAGATACGTTTGTAAGATTAGGCAATAAATAAAAATAAAATGAACAACATGAAAACGACTCCCTTCAATGCTTATGTTGTGCAGGATTCATCTAAATAGCCCTTCTGCACTCACTTTTCCTTATTTTATAATCAATTAAGGGTCAACATTTTGGACACAAAGTCATTTCTCAAGACATATCAGTAGGAAAGTGATTATATGCAAACTCTAATCAAATAGTTTTATGTTTTGTTAACGTACACACACTACATTAGAATGAATTATTAAAAGACAAACATGCTTTACAAAACAAACTTTGAAAGAAAAAAATTACTAACTAAAAAGTAATGTAAAAAACGTTCAACCATTAATTTATAAAGATAAACTTGTCACAAGTAAACACATCTAAAGCAGCTCAAGTACAAATAGAGACTTTAAAGGACCTTCGTGTAGCATGGCAGCAAGCATCATGAAGGTTGACATAAAATCTGACTAAACAGTTGCTATGAGATGTTCTTTTTATATTACTTTCTCCATGTTCAAAGATATATAATAACTAAGATTACCATGATTTTAAACAGCTTGGCATAGCACTTATGAGGATATAATAGCTTTGGAAAATGATTGTTTCTTTCTGTCTGATATGTTAAAAACATTAGTTAATTTGAGGCCCACCTGTGGATGTATTTTATGGCAACACCTTAAACACACTGCTTCCTGGTGTAACGTCATTGAAAAATCAAAATAAACCTACCAAGATTTCAGAAATAATCTGGTACATCATCAAAGGTGAAGTAAGTCCTGTACTCAGCGACGAAGAATACGTTGCAAATGCACTCATGGGACAGACCTTCATTTTCTGAACCATTTTCTGTGGTCTAATAGACTAAAATTGAAACACTTGCCCATACCGACTATTGTTACATTTAGAGGAAAAAAGGAGAAGTTTGCAAACCTCAGAACATCGTCCTGACTGAAGTACGGGGAAGGGAGCAATATGTCATGTAGGTGTTTAGCCAAATTATTTTGTTACTTTGGTTCTTAACTGAGGTCATGTTTAGTATACTTTAAAGTCATTCAGTTAGAAAAAAAGGTCGTCTTTTAATGGTGTGTGTGTAAATATCTGATTTCAACCACATGTTGCAGGCCATTTAAAGAGGATTGTCAAACAGGAAGTAGATTAAACGTCAAAGTTTTAGTGTTGGTTCATACTACAATACCAATCTTTGTTTTTTGTTAAACAGCTTGTATAACAATGACAGTGTATCAATGAAAATACCGGTTGTGTATTCTACCTTGAATTATACGTAAAGTCTGCTATCAAACATCATAGTGTAAGTTAAGGCCATAAGTACACGTTCCTCGTTCGCCAGCAGTGCTGCAAACCTAACTAATGTCCCGCAAGAGGGTTACCTGCCTCACTTTGTACTTCAAAGACTCCACGTCTGCCTTTTATTTTTCCCCTCTTTTTTTTCTCCTCGCTTCGCTTTACACGCCTAATTGTGCTGAGAGCTTTGATGGTGGGTGGGAAGAGGGTGAGCGCCATGTTAAGCAGAAGAGGAATTGAGCATTGACTCTAATTAGATGGAGGGCAGGAGGAAAATAACTTGACTTCTCAACACTATAGGCAGCTTTCTCAAACTGAATTTTTTTCAGGGGAAATGAGGGTGAGGTTGAAGTGGCAAGTTGAAAGTAGTTGGCTGCTTGATGAATGTGTCAGCTGCAACACTTCAGGTGGTGTGGGACACAAAGCAAAGACCAGGAAAACAGTTTGGATGTCTGTATGTGTGCAAACTGTTGCATATCCTGGGAGTAATTGCCTTTAGGCAAAGCATAATGAGGAGTTTACCTACCAAACACATAACCTTTGAAGTGAGAAGCTTCATGTTTTTTTTGTTGTTTTTTTTTTATCAAAAAAACAAAAAGGCATTACAGGCTGTCTAAATATTTAGCTGAATTTTACATCTCGTTCATTGTACCTTCTTAGACTGAATTTGATGCTCAACCCAAACCTGCCTTTGAGTGCTTAAATCACTTTTAAACTCGTTTTATTTTTGTGTTGCCAGCAAGCCTAATGGGCAAACATGCAGCAATGTCAAACGCTTTTAGTTGGGAACACCTGTTTTCCCCTTAACTGTCTGCATGTGTCAGTTATGGGATGCTTTCTCATGCTGTGTATGGCTTTTTACTTTTTGTGTTGCATGCTCTTTGAAATAATTTTAAGTGGCTGTAGCTTTTCTGCTTTCAGCAGAAGACAGAAATCTCGTCACCACCACTTTTTCTTACTCTACAAAAGCAGAGGCACAGCAAGGGCTGTCCGTAGTGTTGCAGATGGACTAAAGAGAGAGTAAGGAATGGAGGTGAGGAGCTTGAAAGAGAAGGTGAGATCGAAACATACTGTCGCTGATGGCAGAAACATACATATGGGACAGAAAGAAGAGTGACAAAGGTGAAGCTGGTAATGACACAAATAGACATTGGACACACCGAGCAGAGGCTCTGGGAGAAAAAGCTAGAGTTCAAATAAGAGGAGTGAAAAACAAATGAGAAGCATGGATGTGAGATGAGAAGAAAGGGTAAGAAATATTGTCGCAGACACTGATGAAGGAAAAAGAGATTAGAGGGAGAGAGATGTGTAGATAATACGTGGCTGGGAGAAAGATGGATGCCAGAAATAAGAGGCATATAGAGCGAGGGAGACAGTGATGGAGAGTGAAGACACCTTAGGCAGATAGCATTCAGTGCCCTACTTATATCTGACAACTGAGGAAAAATAGACAGGCCCCGGTCTGAATATAAAGAAAAAAATTAAAGCAAAGGAGATGGATTAAGTTGTCAGGGAATTATGAGATTTGAACCAGCTATGATAGTGTGGGCTCTTTTTATCAAGACTCTGAGATGGAAATCAATCATCCTAACTAGATGAAAAATGTTAGTGAGTGCCTTTGTTCCTGCTAATTCTAGTAAGGGGAAAACATTTAGGCCTTTAAGTAACTAAATTCATCTTTTACCACATCTGAGCTGAACTCCACATGGGCAGTAAATAATTTGCAATCCCCTTGTAATTTAATTATATGTTTTGTCTAGTATCCGTATCTAATACTTGACGGGTATTTTTATGGCATAGACAAAATGTAGACCACTGATCTGCAGCAGAACTAAGTCTGTCCAACTTTTTATGAAAAATGTGCAGTGTCAATTTCTTTCAAGTAGAGAAAAATGGAGAGTGGCAGGTCTAAAACACAATAATGCAGTTCACACCTGTTAAGCAGAATCTGAAAGTTAATGTTGAGAAACTGGGTAGAAAGAAAACTTAATACATTTGCCTATTATTAAAATATTATCTATTTCATCAATTCAAATTAAAAATAAATGAAATGCAAAATTTACTTTCATCTAAAAAGAGGACTTTAGATCACTAAGTAGTTTAACCCTTTTCTAAGCCCAGTTACGACACTTCTGACGTTGTCTTTTTTTCCACCAAACATTTTCCTTCCACAAACTTTGCAGTTATTTTCTTGAACACAACACTTTGACCAGCCAGCTGCATTGACCTATTGTGACTTACCATTATTAGTCCTATGGAATCTAATTTTCTGAGAAATTAAATGTATTCTTTTTATTAACTTTAAACCATAATTATAAATAAGGTGTAGCTCAAGAAAGAAAGAAAGAAATTCCCAGTCATTTTGGTCTTTTTCAGCAAGAGTAAAATGTAGAAGCCCTGCCTAGTAAAGTTAAATTGTAAATGTGAAATCATATTTTACATTTAAAACAAATGATAGTTGGCATAGTTGAAATTAAGTGGTGCTTGACTTCCCTCCAGCAAAGCCAAATGAAAATTTTGAGTTTTAGGACAGTTTTTCCCGATTTGCAGAGCAGACAGCAGTGAAATGAACTTGTATGAGAAAAAATAAAAGAAATAAAGCTTACCAATTGTTATTTGTGAGATCTTTGAATGATATAAACAGTAGAATTTTAAATTATTAAGAAAGGATTTCCAGAAGTGCTTCATTCTAAATTTAAGAGAAGAGTGGAGATGCGTCTGAATATGTTTTTTTTCCTTGAAGTGATGCTCATACAGCGCTTGTGGCGGTAGGACCTTGTTAGCTGCTCAATGCTAGCTCTCTGTGAGCAGCTTTAAGTAATGATGCCATTGACGCTGCACTGTGTGCGCAGTGAGTGAAGTCTGAAGATGCTGTTATCACTGGATGAAGTGAGCCTGTTAGTTTACTGTGGCTGAAGAAAGTCTGGGCTTGTCCATTTTTAGCTGCAGCCAGCATGTCCAGAAAAAGTCAGTGGAGGTCAAATCTTGAACTCACTCTGCAGGTGTTAGTTCAGTTGGAAACATTGAGGGGTTTATCATGCTGCTTATCTTTTTTTAATATTGCTCTATTAAGATGAAATGGTCCTCTAGTTTACCAGGAATCTCAGATTCTGAGTGTCAGCATTGAAGTGTAAACGTGCCTAACATGCTCACCAACCAATTTATTTGGAACATCTTGTTAATACCAGGTTGGACCACCTTTTTTGTGACTACATTCAACAAGCTCTCTAAAATATTCACCGCTGGTTTTGGTCTATGTTGACACGACGGCATCATCCATGATGTAAATCTCATGCTCTACTACATCCCCAAGATCATCTTTTGAAATAAGATCTGGTGGCTCTTGGGGCTATTGGAGTACATTGAACGGCACACAGCTTCAGTTACTACTGCCAGAAACATACAGATCAGGCCCAAACTCCTGGTTTAATGATGGACTCAGACCTGAACCTCCAGAGGCACATAAAGATAATTACTAAGCCAGCCTTTTATCACCCGAAAAACATTTCCAGGATTAAAGGACTAATGTCCCAACAGAATCAGGTGAGACTCATCTGTGTTTATCTTTTGTCGAGTTGATTACTGGAACAGGTTCTTCACAGGTATGTCAAAAAAGTCATGCAGCTGCAGCTGATCCAGAACACTGTTGCCCTCGTCTTCACTTAAACTAAAAAATGTAGAGCCCCCACTTCTAAAGTCCTTAAACTGGCTCCGTGTATCTCACAGAACATACTTTAAGATACTTCTAGTTAGTTTATAGTCACTGAGTGGCTTAGTACCAAAATACATTAAAGATCTATTGCTGTTGTATAAATCTTCTAGACTACTCAGGTCTTCTGGTTCAAATCTACTCTGCATCCCCACGATAAGAACCAAACATGGAGAAGCAGCATTTGGTTCTTATGCTCCACTAATCTGAAACAAGCGTCCAGAAAACTGCCAAACTGCTGGATCCCCGAGTTTTTAAATCAAGGGTAAACCCATTTGTTTAGAGTTGATTTTGATACAGATTTATAATTAACATAAAAATAGGTTTTTATTTCTCAATATTTTTTCTATCTTAAAATTACTGGTAAAAGTTTCTATTTTCCATCTTGGAACAGACAGCATAAAGAACCTCGCTGTCTACAGTGAGAAGCAGTTCACTGTATGACCCCTCTTTGAAAGACTGTGGCTGAGCTGGGCTCTCCTAGAAGAAGTTGGGAGGTAGAGAGCATCAGGATGTCTCAGACTCGGTCCAGGTGTGGACCAGGGGAATAATTTTCCTCCATTACCTAGACGCACAATGGGTCAGAACAGTTCTAAGGAGTTGCCTTCTCCCCAGAGAGAAATGTTTGGTTTGATTTTATGTTAAGAAAATATGGGCCTAAAAACATGAAGTGTTTTAATGAATGGGTTAAAACTTTTGATTTTCTAGTAGGAGGGCTTGTTCATCACCACATTATTAAAGAAGGCTGGTGAAGCGATTAAAGAGAAGGAGAACTTATTAACTAATTTCAGCCTGTATTCCAACTTTTCTTTACTTTCCTTTATAATGCCACTGCAATATACTTGTTTTTGTGTTTTGTCACCACATTGTACTTCTTTCATCATCTAGAACACTTTGAGTTGAATTGTTGCTAAAATGTGCAAGTCAAGTAAACTAGCCTTTCCTTATTCCAATGTCCAAGAAACCTGTTCAGTACGATTTTAGGTTTTTTGACATGGTGTATTAACTTGCTGGGAGAAGGCATCAGAAGATGTGCACGTACAATGTGGTCACAAAGGGACAGACATGGTCGGCCACAATATTCAGATGAGGATTAGCTCCAGATATTGTTTACACCTAATTCTGGTTGCAAAAATGGACCCTCAAGAGTTGGACTTAGGTCAAACTAAAGGCTTAAGACCTGGCTTAGACTCACACCACAAAGACTCAAGAGTTGATTGAGACCCGTAATCTGAGACCGAAGACCCGTTAATAATGTTTCTGTGATGTAATGAGTGAAAGGAAGACAGTTTGTGCACTGCATGCACAGATTTTCCTGCAAAGGGTCAATTGAGTGACAGTTTCATTTATAGAACTAGAGCATTTAATAGAAATCAGTTCAGGCTGCCTTTAGTTTTTTTTTTGTTTTTTGTTTTTTATGTTGACTGTAGTCACGTATCCTATGATTAGAAACACAAAATAAAAAGCTATTTGAGTGAGAGATTTGCTATTAACAGCTTGTCTCTATTTTTTTCCTTCAACATAAATGGAAATTTCTATTTCTAATGGGGTAAATATGGAGCTTTATCTATTTCCTAAACATTGTAATGCATTTTTGTGTCTGTTGTAAAAAAAAAAATATGCATGTTTAATTAAATGTTACAAGATTAAAAGATGTTCATGTTAAATCAGGCCTAAAGAGAAACGGTACACTATTACCTACAACACTGCAGTAATACAGATGTTTTTCAAAACCACTGACATTGACCTCGATGATTACGTCATTTTGTTATGTAATTCCAGTAACATTCAGGAAAACAAATTGTCTTCTTGGCTTGCTGGCATCAAACAGTATAAGATAAGCATTCAATCATTCCTGTAGGTTAAATTGCATATAAGAAATGCTTTCAGTGCCACGTGATGCTAAAATACTTCCATGAAAAGGATCTAAACTCCTTACAGAAATGTATAACTGTTTATGAAGCTGAGTAATCACCAGTATGATGAAATTGTGCAATCATAACTTATGTTTCAGCAAGTAGTAAGAGCTTGTGTAACAGGCCGCTACACCTCTGCTCACTGTGATTCCATCAGTAAACATTAATATGATCATTCTGGAGCATGTGTATTGTATGTATTCTTCATAGTGTGTAGCTCAATAAACTGTAAAAAGTCCTGTTGTGGCTCTCCTTGGAGTTGCACTTCCCTGGATGACTGAAAACAAAGTAATTCCCCCTCCTGTTTCATCTCTCCAATCTTTCATTATGATTTGTGTTATTAGATGACTACATACCCCTTATCCTCAATGATAGATGTGTCAGGCTTAATAGGATATTCTTGTCTCCCTCATAAATAATTAACTGTATGTTTTGCTACCTAATTAATAATTAAAATCAAAATTATTTCAACCTTTATTGTGGGGCACGACTATAAAGTGGAAGTAAATTAGATCAGTAAATTAGATCTGTAAATAAATCATATTTGTACAATTTACTAGAAAGTTTTTTTTGTTGTCAAATCCAACAGTGATGTTCAGCAGCACAAAAGCATTAGGAGACAATAGCCAATGCATATGTTAATAAAGAAGTGAAATTCCTGTTACCTGTTCCTGTTGTATTCCAAACTTGCTTATTCTATGAACTCTGGACGTATGTCACCAATTACTGAAGAAGCAGTCATTGCAAAGTTTCCATGATTGACAGCACAGTTATGGGAAAAACGAAGTTCATCCTTGCTGCTCTCATGGGAATAAAGAGGGAACGTAAAAACCTTGTCATGGTAATTGATTGTATTTATTAAATGATTGTAATAATTGTGTCCATCACTATAAAAGCACTTTTGAGGAAAACAATGATTTAATTGTTAAATCTTTAAGCACCACAGGGGGGACGCTGCAGCTTTGGCAGCATCTTAGTTCTGGCGGCGAAGTGCTAATATGCTCTTTCATATAACATTATTTCTGTTGCCTGTAATCTAACTTTCACACTCTAGCCGAGTATTTCTAGTGGAAAGAAAGGGGGTAAAAAACAAAAGATAAAATAGGGATCAATTTTACTAAAACAGATCAAAGACTGGATCTATTTTTGTAAAATCTTTGAACCATGGTTCAATATGGAGTCATATTGCAGGTAATGAAACATAAGGTGTTGGTTCTAAAGATGATTTCCAGGAATCAAACTACATTTTTAAAATGAATATCAAAATCATACTTTTGCTATAGAAATTTAGAAAAGCAGACAAACACATAATTGTTTAATTGGCTTGTTTGTAAAGTCTGTTCACTGAAATGAGCAATAGGCAGAGTCTGAAGTCTTTAACATTGAAAGGTTTGGGATTGACTGAAAACACAGAATGCAACGGTTACAGAGATGTGGTTTATTTTCACAAGTCCTCAGACTTGGAGCCCATTTTTCAGTTTTAATGAAACTAAAGATGTAAAGGTCTATGCAAGTGTTTAACCATGACTTTCGTAATTAAGCAGCTGTGTAACCACACTGCAATAAATCAGGCATGATGTCAGGCATCCTTGATCACACAGCTGATCACTCCTGCTGACACAGGTTCTGTTCGAGGTAGTAGTGGAGCAGCCAAGCCCCTATTAGTGTCCATCAACTGTTCTGATAAATGCCAGGCCGACAGTGCATCTGTCTGGAAATACCACATATCTGGATGCAAAGAGGTATACCTCTGCCATGTGAGTTGCATCAACTCTGCCAAGCTAGGGTGATGCCCGGAGCCAAAGGTGTTGGAGCTCTCGCAATCAAGAAAACACAGCCATCCCAGAAATGACAGCCAGGAGAGCCAGTGAGGGTTTGATGGGAAAATCAACCAACATGCTTTTTGGATCAGGGCCATCACACAGAACCTCTAAACTGAATTTATTTTGGAGTGCAATGCTGCTTTGGGCAAAAGAAACAACAGCTAAATTGTTTCACATAGTGGGCCAATTTAACCCAAAACAGAAGCGCCAAATACCCCAGAAGTAAAACCAGTTAAAGGTATCACAGTATGTAAACTGTTGATAGAAAAAGAAAGCAGGAGTTTGATATATTTGAATTGTAAGTATGAGAACAACATTGGTGAGGCCTCAACAACTCACATTTCAGATTAAGCAGGCAAAGTAAATATTAAACACAAACATTTTACACCGTAAATGAATAGCTGATCAGACTATTGATAAGAGATTTACGCCTAATGTTGGTAACAACCCAAGTGGTCCACAAAAATAAATTAAATAAAACAAATTCCATAAATTAAGTTACATGGAATGACACAGGGAATTACTCATGAAAACATTAGCAAAATAAGCTGGAGAAATGTATAGAAACCCTGAGATATAAGTGGAATCTGTTAGCAATTCAAAAACAATCATCCCTCCTATCAGGCAAAAGAGCCTAATAAATTAGCCTTTAGAGATGTTTCCCATTACCAAGGTATTGCACAAGAAGTACATCTCAGTGGGTAAAAGCAAACTGTTCTCTCAACACCTTCACAACCTTATTGTTGCACAACATTCTAATGTCAGTGGCTACACACGTGTTTCTAAACTTCTGACCGCTCCAGTGAGTATAGTTAGCCATAATCCAGATGTGTTAAAAAACTAATTTCAGCATAAACCAGCTATTACCCGCATCTCCTTGCAAGATTTCTTACAGAGAACAATCAGAGTTGTTTAAGAGCCAACAAACTCACAAAGAGTGCTTGTTGATGCCATGTAATTTTGAAACAACATATTTTCCCCTTAAAATGATACATTCTCTGTTTAAACCTTTGATCTCTGATTTGTGTTCTATTCTGAATAATATAATTGATGTTGGCACCTCCACATCATTGCATTCAGTTTTTGTTCACAATTTGTTTAGTGTCCCGACTTTTTTGGAATCTGGTTTGTATCTAGTAGAAAAGAAAGCAAGGCACTAAAATTTTCCATAACACACCAAAACTCAGTCCTCAAAAAATCCAAAGATTGGACAGACACTGTGAATATCGGACAGAGTGAGACAGCCTCTGCCTCCACGTCAGATCAATCTTTCTGGGCTCCTTTAATCGGCTCCATCACCTAGTGGTTCGAGTGTGCGGGCTGGCCGGGATTGGTCTCGGCTTCTGGATGGGTTTTGGTTTTGGCTCTGTGGGCTGTCTTGCCTTTTGTGGGCCTTGGGGTGGGTCTTCTTGCGGGGCTGCTTCTGGTAGGGGTATGGGTGTCGGACATGTTCTAGGACCTGGATGCTGCGGGTCTTCTTTTCGTGGGGGTGCACTTTCATGGGGGGCTTTGTTTTTGGGGGGCTGGTGGGGGCGCATTTGCGCAGTGTGAGCTTTGTGTGTAGCTTTTGCTTTGGGTGGGCCCGCCGTTTTTGGTCGGGTGCAGTTTGGTGGCGGCCTTGGTATTGGAGTGGGATGTGTTCTGTTGCCCTGCTTGCCTGGTTGTGGCTGCTGTCTGGTGCCGGGCTTCGGGGGCTGGGCGCTCTGTTGGCTCTACCCTTGGGTTCGGGGTTGGCTGGGCGTGCTGGTCATTTGCCCTCCTTTGTGTGGCGTATTTTGGTTGAGCTGGGCCGGCTGGTCTGCTCCTTTGTTTGGAGTGGGGCCGCATTCTTGGCTACTTGGGCGCTTCTGGCTGGCTCCTTTTTGTTGGGGGTCAGTGGCTACTTTGTGCGGCAGACTGGGTAATGGGGCTGGAGATCGAGGTCTGAGGGGCTGGGTGGTTCCGTGGGGGGGCTGGGGACGTAGGTCCCGGTTTTAGTTGGTTCTCAGGGCCTGTTACCTGTCCCTAGTTTTTTGCCCGGCAGATGTGCCTATGCATTCCAGATATGGGTGCGCCATTGGAGTGCCGCAAGGGTTTTCCATCTCTGCGGTCCCATGGCAGCCGGTGCCCCAATTTTATTATACAACTTAGACACTCTCACTTATAACATTTTCATGACATTCACATGTAGGGCCTTGGTGGTGGGCGCACTCAATGGCATCAAGAGGGAGGATATCCTAGTAGCCTAACCTCTGGTGCCTGTGGTCACCTCTAAGGGTATAATTGTATGTAGACATTAAGGGTTCAGAGTGGGGGGGTGGCAGATGTTCTTCCCCACCGTTTTTTTCTTTTTAAATGCACACTATAACAACACGCATCAGCACCACATTTGAGCTGGCGGAGGCAGGCTTGGGGTCTTTTCACACCCCCCGTTCGCTATTTCCCATCTGTGGTCGGAGGCCAGGAGAGGGAGTGGGCCCTCTAGTCGGGTCTGGGCTGGGGTTGGGGGTCAGGTCTTGGGGATTGTCTGGTGCTGGGGATGGCATTTCGGCTCTCTCGGGATCGCTTGGGTTCCCTTGGATCTCGGCCGCTGCCTTTGGCCCCTGGTCTGCCGGCTGGGGGGATGCCGGGCTCCGGCAGGGGGGTCTTAGCCGGCGTTGATTGGGATGTGGCCCCGCTTTGGTGGAGGGGCTGGCCGGCTGGACTGCTTGGTGGCCTGTGGTGTGCCATGCGGGGGTGCAGGTGGCCGGTGGGCTGGGGCGACCCCGGGGTTTGGGGGTGGAGTTGGTGGGGGGCCCGGTAACTGGGGCTGCAGTGGCCTTTTTCCACTGCTTCCTTCTGTGGTTCTGGCCCATGGTCGGGCGCCGGGGCGGCCGGCGGGTTGTGCTTGGCCTGCATGGCCCAGGTACCCGGCCGGTGCATGTATCCCTCTCGTGGACTAGTGGGCTGGGGCTGCTGGCGCTGTCTGGGGGGGTTAGGTGGGCTTGGAGGTGTGGTGCTCTGCTGGCTGTCGTGTCCGAGGGGGATCGGGGCGGTGGGCTGGGGGGTGGCATGGAGAGGCTGCACCCGGTGGGGTGAAGGGTTTTGTCTACTTCTAGGGCATGGGGTCACCGGCGTTTGGATCGGCTGGGTGGCGGTGGTGGAGCTGAGCTGGATAGTGTTTCTCCCTGGGCGGTCGTTGCAGTGAGGGGGGCGTGGTGGGGGACACTGCCGCTGGCCAGGGACCTCTTGGTGGATGAGTTTGTCCCGTCGTGGTGGAGGGTCGGGGGTCCTGTTGTGGGTGCAGTACTCGGTGGGGTTTCCCCTGTTGCGCCAGTAGGCGGGGGTGGCGTTTCGCGAGGCCCTGGTGGTGGGGGGCCTTGCCTTGCCGTTGCAGTGGGCTGTGTGGTGGGGGAGCAGGGTGAGGTGGGGATTCTTAGAGCGTGGCTGTGTGTGGAGCTTGCGCTGTGTGGGTGTGGCTTCATCGCCTTCTCGGCCATGGAGTTCACCTGTGGGGGTGTGCTCCTGTGGGGGAGGGGATTCGTGGCGTTTGGGTTCGGGGAGATGTGTTCGATATCGGTGTGCTTGTTGAGGTTGGCCCTGTTGGGAGATTCTTGTTGGGGTTCACTGGGGGTGGGAGTCTCATGGAGTTGGGATCGGAGCTCATTGGGGGGCCGGGACTGCTCCGTCCTGGGGCAGCTCTGGTTGGCGGGCTGCTTTGAGCCATGTGGACCACTCTTTTGTACATAGCCCCTTCTCCGGAGGTGGATGGGGGTTGTTGGCGACTGGGTTCGGGGCGGTGGAAGACGGGCCGGGGTCACCAGGGTCTGGGCGGTGCCGGCGCTGTCTGCCTGTCTCTGCCCCAGGAGGGAAGGGTACCACCTCCTGGTTCCAAGGGCTTGTTGCCCCTAGGGGGTACCGGTGCCTGGACCTTGGAGTATAGAGTATGCATGGGGAGTGTGAGTGAGTGCATGACGTCCATTGTTGTTTGTCTTTACTCTGGGTGTGAGTGGTTTTATGTGTATGCATGAGGGTGGGAGTGGGTGATTGTGACTGTGTGCGCCTGTTTGTTTTTTTTTTTTTGCGACAGGTTGGGTCTTGGACTGCTCCCTCTCCCTCAGCTTATTAGGGGGGCCCTATTTTCCTCCCCGCCACACTACCTTCCGGTGGTTGGAGTCTCTGCCCGCTGGTGTACTTGTGGTTCTCGGTGTCCAGGGCTGGGTGTTTTGGTGTGTGCTGGCTCACTCCCAGTGGCTGCTTGCTGGGGCCTGGCCCCCTGGGTTCTGTTGGGCCTCTGCTTGGGGGGTGGTGTGTGCCGGGGTCTTGGGCCTCTGGGTCCATGGTTGGATGTGCTCGGGCATGGACGGCTGCCGGCAGGGCCTGTGGGCCCGTCCCTGGGGCTTCTGCACTGTCGTTGCTGGGTGGTTCCCCTGGGACCCTCCACTGCTCTTCTCTGAGGGGGTTGCGGTAGTCCCGGCGGTGGTTCTCCCGGGGTTCCTGTGCTTTGGGGGGCCTTTGGATGTCTGTGGTTCGGATCTCCTCAGTGTCCGTCCAGGGACCATGGGGCAGGTCTGTGGGTCCTCACACTCGCTTTTGCATATTTTTGTGGAGAAACCTTGTATACAAAAGCACGTCCACACTCATACTGACAGGTGTTAAGCTTCAGGTGTTGACAGATACACAGATGTTCTATATTGGGCTGCACCTCTCACTAAGTACATTTTACATTCATAATTACCGTGTACTATTTTGTTAAAAAAAAAAAAAAACAGCCACAGGTGTATAAGCAAGCAGGGTGTAATCTTGTATTCTCTTCATCCTTCTTTCTCTCCTCCACTCTTTCCTCCTTTTCTCCCCTTTTTCCCTTTTGCCACATCTCTCTTTTTTGAGCTTCTTTTTTCCTTTTCATTTCACTCTCCGTGTCCGTAACAATTGAAATATTCCCAAAGAAGTTTATAATAAAGTTTCTTTTATAAATATCAAGCAGAGTTTTAAAGCATTAGCTGTGATGCTCTGCTTGTGAAAGTAAATCTGTTGGGCAATTTCTTGGCACTCAGACAACAATTCTGAGCACTACTCTGCCGGACAGGACATGGTAAAAAAAAAAAAAAAAAGAAACGTCTAGAATTACCTGGTATAGTTGTTGCATCGAAAGCATGAGTAATGCATCCACGCTTCATGGCATCTACACTGCACACTTACCGCACAAGACTCCACTGTTGAAGAAAACATTGAATTAATGAGAAAATGGTGTGGTGAGATTACACCAAAATGTAACTTTTTATCAATGTCATTGCACACAATATGTGTGGAGGAGGAATAGCACTACACATCATAGCAAAAACTACCAACTGGGCAGATTGGAACTGGGAACTTTGAAGTGAATGGCTGTTTTTCAAGCATATTGTACTGCCAGACTAAAGCTGCTAAACTGGCCCAGCCAATCACCTGATTTAAATCTAAACTTGTTGAAATAAATGACAATGGGAGTGAGGTTGTTACTTAATACCAAAGGAAAATTTCATGTCGATATGCCCATTAGCAATATATTTACAGTAAAAAATGTAGATGTGGTCAATACTTATTTTCCCCTCTGTATATGTTGTGAAATCCATCTGTTTGTTCCACATATATCACTTTTTTACTGAATGGTGGTAAGGGGAAAAGTAGTGAGAAGGTAACTTTAAGGAATAGTTTTGGCCCAGTATTTTTTGGTAAATATCAATAAAAACATTTTTTACTTATTTATCTAGGACGAGATGACGAAGTGTTTGTCCAGTCTGATCTCTGCCCTGCAGTGCTCCCCGGGCTCAGTGGATGTGTTGACTTGTTATTGCTGGTTTCAACCCAGCAGTGTCTGTGTCAGTGGAAGTATGGGCTTGGTTACCATGGCAATCACATTCTCCTCTTCCTGCAAACTGTGATGAACCAACAGCAACAAAGATGCAAAGAGAGAGCAAGAGAGAAGCGGCTCTCAGAGGAGCACATTAAAAAATGGAGCAGCAACGCCACCGGGTTTAGGCTTCCAGAGTTGGGCTTGGCTTACTGCTGCTGTATTAAGAAACATAAAGCCTGCTGTAAAGCCGAAATATATTACTAATAAGACCGATGGCTTGTATGAGTCATGTTGATGAGCTTCCTGTGGCTCATGACATGGCTTGTTTAGCATGCTGTCCATTTAAATACAGCTTATAGATGAAGATTCAATATACTTGCCTATCCAATCAACATTTTGAAAGATGAGGTATGCAGTGTACTGCATTTAGTTTCACATACAGTACAGGCCAAAAGTTTGGACACACCTTCTCGTTCAAAGAGTTGTCTTTATTTTCATGACTATGAATATTGTAGCTTCACACTGAAGGCATCAAAACTATAAATTAACACATGTGGAATTATATACTGAACAAAAAAGTGTGAAACAATTGAAAATATGTCTTATATTCTAGGTTCTTCAAAGTAGCCACCTTTTGCTCTGATTACTGCTCCGCACACTCTTTGCATTCTGTTGATGAGCTTCAAGAGGTAGTCACCTGAAATGATTTTCCAACAGCCTTCAAGGAGTTCCCTGAGATGCTTAGCACTTGTTGGCCCTTTTGCCTTCACTCTGCGGACAAGCTCATCGCAAACCATCTCGATTGGGTTCATTTTTCTAATTAATTAATAATTTCTAATTAGGAACCCTTAAGTGGCAAGTCGTCTTCTGTTAAACTCTTGGTTCACACTAAGTGCATCAGTTGCCGGCCCTGACGTGGGAAAGGGGAGAATCGATAATGTTCATCAGTGTAACCGTCATCGCAGGCTGTTGAACTGTAATCATTGTTCGCTCTGGCTTATGGCGCAGAACCTGTTTGTGTCTGAGATTTGACTGGCTCGAGATACAAAGTTTGATGGAAAAACATATTCACCACACCCCAATTATCTGTTCCATCCTCTTTCTACCCCTGCTGTTTTATTTCTCATATCTGCTCGTTCTATGATCTATTAATGCAAAAGACAGCTTACCAAAAAGCCTGCCTGCCTCCATCACAGTAACAGTAATGTGGCTTTGCTCAGGGGGAATTGTGAATTAGTTTGATGTTTTTTTTTCCATATATCTGTACATCTACATTGTCTGGTAGCTTGTAGGACAGTCTTCCATTATGGTCGACATGTATGCCACAGGTATTAGTTAATGTAATCCATGAGTTTCTTATTCTGCAAGCCGGAAGAGACTTTGCAGCATGCAGCCACGAGTTATTAAAAGAAGCGCTTGCTTGGCAGGAGAGCCAATTTAATTAGCTTTGCAGTGTGTGAATGTGTGTGTGACAATGCTTTGAAGTCTGTGCATGCCAAACTAAATCCATTTATGTGTTTGTTTTTTAAGTACCTTTTCTTGTACTGCAATTACATATAGACTCTGTGACCCTACATGATCAATAATGTATTTATGGCACAGTTTTGTCCCAGAATAGACAGTCACTGCTACACTAAGGGAGATGACAACTAATCTATATGTGCAAACAACCAATCAGACGAGGAAACCCTAAAAAATTCTGATTCTTCTTGAATGTTTCTGAAAACATGAACAGGAATTTTTATTTTGGACAAATGTAGTGACAGTAAACAAAGTGCAATAACATGAAGATGCTAAATTGTGGCTGTGTACGTAGAGTTGTTCATGCCTGCCTCTCTCAGCATGCCGAACCATGTGTTTGTACACAGAATAGACTTTGTCAACCATAGCGCAAAGTGACGCCTGCCATCTGATAATAAACACAGCCTCGTTGAGCATGACTGAGTGCTCTTGCAGTTGATTTCATTCTGCAGAGATGCGCACTAAATTACCACAGTCTCCTCAGTGTCTTTCTGAGCACCAGCAAGTGCTGCAGGACTCCACACATTATCAACAGTCTCACACCCTTTCAGATAGTGTTGGTGACTTCAAGAGAAGCTATGTTGCTGCAGCACTGACGGCCACCCATGTTGGTGCCAAAACATAAAAATGTTTCTACCATATTACATAACTAATGCTTTGGAAATGTGAAATAAGTGTTTGAGTATCACAAAAACAAATCAGCAAAAACTGAAGAAATCTGTAAGATGGTAAATACTTTTTCACTGTATACTCAAGTATACTATTTATGGGTTTTATTTTCTGGCTATGAACTCATATTTTCAGAGTAAAATCAGTCAGAATGCGACCTCTAGGAGCACAAGACTGTGGAGTGTAGACTGGTGACCTCAGCCCGATACCTGATCCAAGTAATAGGCCAGTATTGGGTCCAATAGCAATATTGGTTTGTGTTAGGTATTATTTAGTCAACTCAGAGGCAAGAACGATACAGTCAATTTACTTGCAAGGGTAGCTCTGCAGTACAGACTACAAAGTGTTGGCACCCTTCTCTCTTTATTTATACATGCTGGTTCACACACAGTTCAACAAACATTCAGGGTGTGTGTGTGTGGGGTCAGAAAGGTTAGGGTTCATGTGTCTTGATCTTAAACAGAGAGAGGAAGTGAGGACTCGGTACCAGTCCCTAGATGTTGCTGATAAAAGCATAACTCATTCCTCTCTCCATCTTCCTTTCTGTGACATGTAAGGAGGGAAAAGCTCTTAGAGCAGACATGAGTGATAAACAATACAAAAGTTTTCAAACCCTAACAGTTTGGGTCAGCCCTACGTCTTATGTTGAGAGACTATTAAAGACATCCGTTTGTGTTTTGTGCTAACATTTAGAAAGTTAAGTTGTTGGATTGTTGCAGTAATAACTGAGGGTTGACGTTTGTGATTTTTAAATATTGGGAGCCTGTTGGGAGACTTTAGCACAGGGTGGGAGTATTGTACTGCTAAAACCAATTTGAAAAGACCCCCTATAATATGTTCTTGACTTTCTAAATGCTAAATTTTACTGTTACTAAATAATTTTATGTAATCTCCTTTTAATAATGTAATGTTTATCAACATTTTGCTTTTACTGTTAAAGTTCACACCAGCAGCTTCCAGCAGTTTCCTCTCTACAGCCTATAGCTCAGATTTAGCAGCTCTGCAGCTGTTAAGAATGTGAATACAGACATGAAAAGATCTTGCCATGTAATTATCAATGTTGTATGACGAACAGTGTGTTTAGTGTTTGTCGTTTTTACAATGCGGACTACAAACAACACAAAATGTTTAAGTGTTGATTTGGAAAATATTGGTATATATTAAAATTCAAATACATTCAAATTCAGGTTGTGTAATAACCTCCAAAACGTGGAAATCCTTCACCTTCATAAAAATCAACAGAGGTTGAAAAAGGCAAGGCAAGGTTATTTATATAGCATCTTTCATGAAGAAGGCAATCCAAAGTGCTTTACAGGACATCAAAGAAAAGACAGAAAGAAAATAACAAAACCCAAGCATAAAAGCATTGCATAAAAGAAACAAATGTTTCAAACTTTTTAAACAATATTGCAGTGTTCATTTGGTCACTTTAGGACACAGTCACACTAATTTATACCATGCCATACCAGTAATGAGTTGTGAACTTTAGATTTATATTCAAGTCCATTTATTTATAAGAAGTTTATAATGTCATGTGAAACATCTGAGCCACGTTGTTTAAAAAAATGTATACCTGTAAATAATTTAAAGGAAGATTTTCAACCCATTTATAAAAACGTTAAATGTTTTCTGAAATGTTTTTGCTATGTGTGAAATAAAAGATCCATCCATCCATTGTCTTCCGCTTATCCGGGGTCGGGTCGCGGGGGCAGCAACCTAAGCACAGAGACCCCGACTTCCCTCTCCCCAGCCACTCGGGCCAGCTCGTCCAGGGGAATCCTAAGGCATTCCCAGGCCAGCCGAGACACAGTCCCCCTAGCTTGTCCTGGGTCTTCCTCCGGGCCTGGATCGTCCTCCGGGCCTCCTCCCACCTCAACAGGGAGGCGTCCAGGAGGCATTCTAACCAAATGCCCGAGCCACCTTAACTGGCTCCTCTCAACGTGGAGAAGCAGCGGCTATACTCTGAGTCTGGATGAGGGAGCTTTTCACCCTATCTCTAAGAGAGAGCCCAGACACCCTGCGGAGGAAACTCATTTCAGCCACTTGTATCCATGATCTCGTTCCTTCGGTCATGACTCAAAGCTCATAACCGTAGATGAGGGTAGGAATATATATCAGCCGGTAAATCGAGAGCTTCGCTTTTTGACTCAGCTCTCTCTTCACCACGACAGACCGGTACAGCGCCCACATCATTGCTGACACAGCACCAATCAGTCTGTCGATCTCCAGCTCCATTTTCCCCTCATTTGTGAACATACTTGAACTCTTCAACTTGAAGCAGGACCTCCCCCCTAACCCAGAGAAGGCACTCTACCCTTTTCCGGCTCAAGACCATGGCCTCAGACTTGGAGGCACTGATTCCCTTCCCAGCCGCTTCACACTCTGCTGCAAACTGCTCCAGTGAGAGCTGTAGATCACGAGCTGATGAAGCCAATAGAACCACATCATCCGCAAAAAGCAGAGACACAATCCTACGGCCACCAAAACGGATCCCCTCAACACACCTTGTCCGTTCATAAAAGTTATGAACAGAATTGGTGACAAAGGGCAACCTTGGCGGACTCCAACCCTCACTTGAAACGAGTCCGACTCACTGCCGGGAATGCGGACCAAGCTCTGACACCGGTTGTACAGGGACCTAAACGCCCGTATCAAAGGGCCTGGTACTCCTGGAGAACACCCCACAAGATTCCCCGAGGGACACGGTCGAACGCCTTCTCAATTCCACAAAGCACATGTAGACTGGTTGGGCAAATTCCCATGAACCCTGCTGAGCGTGTAGAGTTTGTCCAGTGTTCCACGGCAAGGACGAAAACCCCATAAATAAATACAAATAAATAAAATAAAAGTTATTAATATTTAATATGGGAAATCTTGCTGTTGAATAGTTTGAAAAATTCACATTAGACATATGATCAGACACTTTTTAGGCGTAAAAATGTGGCGCCTTGTAAAACCAAATTTCACCAGACCAGACTGAAAAAACACACATTATAGGGTCCTACTATTTTGTAGTAATGCTTCATGATTTCAGTATTAATAAGATGAAATTATTATATGGTTTCCCATAGTTGCAAAGTCTTACTTTCTGCTCAGATGCAAGACAGTTTTATTATAATGGGGCTCCTAACTGCAGAAATGAACAGCATGCTTCATCAGCTTTGTTTTTTGGACCTTAGTATAAAATACTATGTAATAAATAAAACCAGAATAAGAGTTTTCTCCTCTGATGTGCAAATATGAAAGGATGTTTTAAACAAATCGGTTAGGTGGTTAATAAACTGGACTAATGCTAGAGTCAGTTCTTAACTTGGTTTGGTTTTTGGACAAACAGGTCTGTGATGTGAAATTGAGTCAATATAAATGTCTCTTTCAGTTAATGCTTTCTTCTGATTGGTTTAGCTGGATTGCAGGACACTTTAACAGCATAAATCACAGTAGTTTGGTAAACTGATGTCCTGAGTACTTAATTAGCTAAAATCTATTCTAAACATCTAGTGCTTGTGAACTTCACAATCCCAACCATTTGATCTCTGTTCTGACTGGTACCAGTGGCACTGTTAAACAGGAGTTACACACATTGTGGTTATCCTGCTGTCAAACATGATAGTAGCAGCATCATGCTGTTGGGATGGTTTTCAGCTGCAGTGTCTGGAAAACTGGTCCAAGTCGATGGAAAGCAGAATGGTGCTAAATAGAGGGTTATTCTTGAGCAACACCCTTTGTCAGTCTGCCTGTGATTTAACACTGGGACTGAGGTTCACCTTCCAGCAGACCAGCAGGACAATGACCCGAAGCATACCGCTAAAGCAACACTCGAGTGGTTTAGGGGAAAACATGTAAATGTGTTGGAATGGCCTTGACCTCAATCCGATTAAGAATCTGTTTACTTGAAGTCTGATTTTCACAAGTGAAAACCATCCAACACGAAGAGCTGGGGTAGTTTTGTATTGAGGAATGAGCAAAAATCCCAGTGGCAAGATTTGGCCAGCTCTTCTACCAATGCCAAGGGGGTGAATACTTTTGCAAGACACTGTATATCACTTTTTGGTAATATTATAAATCGAATAGGTTTTAAGAATGGAGTAAGAAATGGATAATGTGAATTGTGATATAAAAATTCAAGTTATTACGCTGCTCAGACGATTACTTATTAATGTTAATGTTCAGTAGTTTTATTGTTTTTGTCTTAAATTAGTCTGATCGATCAGAAAATAGCCCAAGAGTTTTTAACATGGTTGATCTTTCCTCTTGCCCAGTTAATAGTTGGTGCTGAGATAGCACCAGTTTAGCGTTGGAACTGGTTTGGGAAAACCCAGCTCCCATTGGATGATCTTCAGGGCTACCTGGTGCTACTTGAAAGTCAGAAGCACTGGGAAAATATGAGTAAGAATTGGTCATTTTTATTGGGTCAAGTTATTAGTTCAACTTGAACAATGATTCTGAGTATATTAAGTTTACCCCATTTCCTGAACTATACTATCGGAAAATTATGTTTTGTGAATACACCCCCAGTTTCTAAGGTTTTAAGGTAACCTTGAAATTTCATTAATCCGATCAGTGCCTGGCAAAATCTGTTATAAATCCAGTTAGATTAAATGACACAACAGCACAGTCAGAAAAATTTATTCTAAGCTTTCAGTCTGATTTATTTGTATATCTCATCCACAGCACAAGGTACTTTATACATAGTCTGTGCTTGAACGGAGTCCAAACCACTTGCTAACACAGCTTAGAAAGCTCATGAATTCTCTACCTGCTTTACCCCGTCTGTGGTTTTTGGCTCCATCCCTGCTGGAGTCTTCAAGGCCTCGTGTTGAGAGCAGCTTTGGGATGTCTCTGAGGGAACAGGCCAGACAGGAGGTGTTGGCAGGGGAAGGAAGTGTTGACTTTCCCCTGTGGACTGTGCTCCATCAGTCTCTTTACCTAGCTGAGAGTTTCACTCACTGGCTGGCCCTCAGTCTGCTGCCAATCCCCAGTAAGCCATCCCACACAATCATAAACCAACACTGGGGAAAACTGCTGCCTTCAAGTGGAAATGTGTCTCTCACACACTCATGCACATGCTAACACAAACACATTAATTCTAATCTGGACAAAATAATTAACTATGCACATAAAATGCAGACTGTATGCTTTTTTGCACATTAGCACAAATAGAATACAAACACAATATGCTCCTCTACCTTCACATGTAAGAGAGACTGTGCAGAAATGTAGAAACTGTAGAGAAAGGGTATATTAACATTAGCATAATTATTTAAATTAGTTATTATAACCAGCACCCTGTAATGATTCATAATCAGATAATATTCAACCTGCAGGAGATGCTATCATCTTTTATGGAGAGTAATCAACAAGCGATCTTATCTACCTTCTAACAGACTTCATAGTTTCACTGGCTGGATTGAGCTTTTGCCAAGAGGGATTTTATTTTTTTTTCTTAATGAATACTTGGATCCTTTTTTCCGCTCAGAGGATCTACTAATTTATGTATTCATTCTTTTTTGTCTTGACTACAAAGGCAGAGTATGTCCCAGTTCTTTATGCATTTCCCTTAGCTGTCGAAGCCTGAGCCTAGTTGCCAAGCACGACTGTGTAACTTCCATAAACCTGCCCATACTTTCAGCATGCTTCTGAAGTTCATTTTTATTATTCTCTTTTTCCTCTTTCGGTCAGTATGCAGCTTTAATACATGTCTTAACAAGTCACAGTATTGCAACACACTTTAAGGTTTCTTAATTGGTTATCAAAACGGTTGCTTTTTTTCCAAAGGTGCAACTTTTTGTTGTGCATAAACAATAACCCTTTTTGCCCTGTTGCCAAGCAAGGTATTAAATTCTTGGCTTTCTTAGACAATAGGGTAGTCCATAACACCTGTCAAATACCAGCATGACACTATGTAAAAATATAAAACTGATGAGACAAGCCGCTATCATTACCTCATTTGAGGCATTTAATTGTTGGTAATATTTGTGGCTTGTGGTTGTAAATATTCAGGAAGGAATACACAAAGCAGTGCAGTCTCTTCAGGTTTTGCAACTGGCTTGCATCTACAAAATGAATTTCTAAATGCTTTTTTTTCCAAACAGGATTCATAAAACAAAACAGATTCATAGATTCCTCTAAAAATGCGTGCAAATTTAAACACGTCTATCAAGTCCAGCAGATGGGAACAGTTTTTGCCTCAGGTCAGTGTTGTCTTCTCTTCAGCCAAAAACGGCAGATGCAGAAGATTGAGAGAAACACTTCAGGTAAGTGTTGGAGATATGACAGTATTAGATCATAAAAGCTCAGAAAGCGCTGACGAGCTGCAAAAGCAGAGATTATGGGATCATGTGTTGGGCACACTCTATGCATTGTAGTTAAGTGCTCTTGCTCAGACGCACCAGTTTAATTTTCCTCCTCTTTCTTCAGCTTCATAAATTAACTCATGGAGGGAATAAATGGTTACTGCTCCTAATGAATAGTATGGTAGTATTAAAGTGTTAATATAGTTAATATTACCCATTGAAAATAAAATTACAATTCATTTTCAGTCCCCCTCAAAAACTTCAAATGCATCGTTTCAGACCCATTGCTGCAGATGTGAGCAGAAAGCAGCTGAAATTAGCAGAGATATTTTAACCATTACAGAACACCAATAATGTAGCTCTTTTTTTGGACCTTATACATGCTCAAGTAAGGCTTTTTGAAGCCCTTTTGTTCTTATTACTAACAGATCGAAACCACAAGAACCATCCTCTCCTCATGCAGCTACTAGTAGCCAATGCTGATGAAAAGTAAACATTTACCTGGATCATTGCACACTAACTGAAATATTTCAGGTCTTTTATTGTCTTAATACGGATGATTTTGGCATACAGCTCATGAAAACCCAAAATTCCTATCTCACAAAATTAGCATATCATTAAAAGGGTCTCTAAACGAGCTATGAACCTAATCATCTGAATCAACGAGTTAACTCTAAACACCTGCAAAAGATTCCTGAGAACTTTAAAACTCCCAGCCTGGTTCATCACTCAAAACCCCAATCATGGGTAAGACTGCCGACCTGACTGCTGTCCAGAAGGCCACTATTGACACCCTCAAGCAAGAGGGTAAGACACACAAAGAAATTTCTGAACGAATAGGCTGTTCCCAGAGTGCTGCATCAAGGCACCTCAGTGGGAAGTCTGTGGGAAGGAAAAAGTGTGGCAGAAAACGCTGCACAACGAGAAGAGGTGACCGGACCCTGAGGAAGATTGTGGAGAAGGGCCGATTCCAGACCAGAAGCAGTGGACTGAGTCTGGAGTAGAAACATCCAGAAACATCCAGAGCCACCGTGCACAGGCGTGTGCAGGAAATGGGCTACAGGTGCCGCATTCCCCAGGTCAAGCCACTTTTGAACCAGAAACAGCAGCAGAAGCGCCTGACCTGAGCTACAGAGAAGCAGCACTGGACTGTTGCTCAGTGGTCCAAAGTACTTTTTTCAGATGACAGCAAATTCTGCATGTCATTCGGAAATCAAGGTGCCACAGTCTGGAGGAAGACTGGGGAGAAGGAAATGCCAAAATGCCAGAAGTCCAGTGTCAAGTACCCACAGTCAGTGATGGTCTGGGGTGCCGTGTCAGCTGCTGGTGTTGGTCCACTGTGTTTTATCAAGGGCAGGGTCAATGCAGCTAGCTATCAGGAGATTTTGGAGCACTTCATGCTTCCATCTGCTGAAAAGCTTTATGGAGATGAAGATTTCATTTTTCAGCACGACCTGGCACTTGCTCACAGTGCCAAAACCACTGGTAAATGGTTTACTGACCATGGTATCACTGTGCTCAATTGGCCTGCCAACTCTCCTGACCTGAACCCCATAGAGAATCTGTGGGATATTGTGAAGAGAACGTTGAGAGACTCAAGACCCAACACTCTGGATGAGCTAAAGGCCGCTATCGAAGCATCCTGGGCCTCCATAAGACCTCAGCAGTGCCACAGGCTGATTGCCTCCATGCCACGCCGCATTGAAGCAGTCATTTCTGCAAAAGGATTCCTGACCAAGTATTGAGTGCATAACTGTACATGATTATTTGAAGGTTGACGTTTTTTGTATTAAAAACACTTTTCTTTTATTGGTCGGATGAAATATGCTAATTTTGTGAGATAGGAATTTTGGGTTTTCATGAGCTGTATGCCACAATCATCCGTTTTAAGACAATAAAAGACCTGAAATATTTCAGTTAGTGTGCAATGAATCTAAAATATATGAATGTTAAATTTTCATCATGACATTATGGAAAATAATGAACTTTATCACAATATGCAAATTTTTTGAGAAGGACCTGTATATATGGAAAATGAACCAGGTGAAGCAAGACAGATTAACTAGGTGCAGGTGAACCGAATAAAGATAGAACAAAACGTGGCTGGAGCAAAACAGACTCTTGAATACAAACAGAAACTAGAACAACATGAAACTAAAGCATGACCAGATCCAACAACCAAACTTGGCAAAACATGAACAAGACTAAAACATGACCAGAAAAATAAACAGAAACATGATTCAAAACTTCAACTGTGAAATAACTTATAAAGAAAAAACCCGAAACCAAAAACCAAACAACCCCAAATCATAACAATAAGACACCATACTGTACACTCTCTACTCATAAGAACACAACAGTCTGAATGCTGTGGGTATCTTTTGTGTCCAGGCTGCAGAATGTAATTTATCCCTGACACATCATTTTCTTTGCGTTTGTGAGAGAATAAGTTGATCAAAAATATCACAACTTATTAAACTGCTAATAAAGATGTTAATGTTTATGCTAAAATTAAACTTATATTAAGCAATTTGCAAAAATTAATGAAAATTGATTAGGGAGTCTGGGGAGAGGTAGGTAGTTGGTGCATAGGGAGCTTTTGTGTCAGAGTGAGATGGTTGGAGCTGTGAACAGCTGCTTTTCAAACCTGCAGTAGAAGCTGTTATGGTTGCCTGCCAGAGGAAGATTCTGCTCGGGGTTGGGGGGGACAGGCTCCTGTAGACAGTGGTGTTTTTAAAACCATTTAAACTGAAGCTGGGTCGTTATCTAAAAAGCTGATTGTTAGCTTATCACTGTAGCTTCTGTTAAATGCTCTGATCTCCTTGGTCAGTGTGTTCCTGGCCTGCATATACAGGGGCCGGTCCCCACTGCTGTAAGCCTCTTCTATGGTCCTACGCAGGTTCCTAATATGTGAGGTTGACCATGGCTTATTGTTGTTGTATGTGCGAAAGATCTTGGTCTACACACACACACACACATCCTCACAAAAACTGATTCAAGAAGTGACAGTTTCTGTAAGCTAATTCAGGTCCATGGCTGAAGCTTCAAAACACTCCAATATGTGCAGTCAAAACAGGCCAGTAACATCTGCTTTGACTCAGTTTTCCTTTGGGATTAATAAAGTAACTACAGGCACTTTTAGTTTCTGCCAATAGGTTGGAATGTGGTGAAGCAGACAGTGATCAGAGAGTCCCAAAGCGGCCCTGGGAACAGCATGATATGCATCTTTAAAAGCTGTGTAATAATGGTTGTGGTTTTTTTTGTTTTTTTTACACTCTGGTGGACATGTATTATGCTCTTTGTGGCATCAATAGACCCACCTGTGTTCATGTAAAAGCAGATTCCGAAACAGCTGGAAGCTTGGCATCCATAGTGGTGTGTGCTCACTGAGCCATGTTTCAGTGAAACAGAGGGCACCAGATTGACTGATGTTCAAGTTTTTAGAGTTGAAAAGCAGCAGTTTGTCCACTTTGGTAGCCAGGGAGCGGACATTAAGCAGGTCGGTTGAGGGCAAGGGTGTGCGGAGTCCCTGTCGCCTATTTACCTTGTCTGCGACACCGGTAAATCCCATAGAGAGCCGCTGCTCAGCCAACCAAGATCTCGGTGAAGTTTGAGTAGATGAAAAGTAGAAAAAATGCATAGAGAGAACCGTCTAATGTTTGGGGTTCCTTTCTGGTGAAACCAAAGAAAGGTGGCAGAAAGCAAATAAACACACAAAAACACACCAAGCACTAGAGAGTGAAGTATCAAAGCTGGCATTCAATTCAGTTTTTTTTATATAGCGCCAATTCACAACACATGTCGTCTCAAGGCACTTCAAAAAAGTCAGGTACATACATTCCAATTAATCCTAACCATTGAACAGTGCAGTCAGATTCAGTTATTTATTCAAATTGGATAAAAAGTTTTTCTGTCTAAGGAAACCCAGCAGATTGCATCCAATCAGTGACTTGCAGCATTCACTCCTCCCAGATGAGCATGTAGAGACAGTGGACAGTCACTGGTGTTGACTTTGCAGCAATCCCTCATACTGAGCATGCATGTAGCGACAGTGGAGAGGAAAAACTCCCTTTTAACAGGAAGAAACCTCCAGCAGAACCAGGCTCAGTGTGAGCGGCCATCTGCCACGACCGACTGGGGGTTTGAGAGAACAGAGCAGAGACACAAAGAGAACAAAGAAGCACAGATCTAGGAGTCCTTTCTATGGGAAGGAAAAGTAAATGTTAATGGATGTAGCTCCTTTAGTCGTTTCACCTAGAAAGAATGAACATATAAACTCTGAGCCAGTTTTCAAGGTTAGAGTCTGAAAGAGAGCACATAGTTAGTCACAGTAAAAGCTCAGTCAATCGCCATGTCTAGGAGAGAGAAAGGATTAAACACTGAAAGACAGGGCCATGTGGGTCATCGGTAGAGGGTGAGCATTAAGTTGTTGCCAGCAGAAGCTTGGACGATGCCCCCCTCCAGAGAGGTGTCACAGGTAGACACAGAGCCAGGCCAGGTGTAGCTTCTAGGAAGAGAAAAGAGGGAGAACATAAAGTTAAAAACTGAAATACCAGGAAATAATGCAGAATTAGAGAGTAGTGTGAAGGTGCGTTCACACCAAACGCGATTTCTGCGAAAGGAGCGGCCAATTTACATGTTATCCCTATGTAGAGGCGCGTTCAGGAGCGGAGCGGTGCGAAGGATGCAGAGGGCGCGGCGCGGAAGGCGCGGCAAGCGAAGCGGGAGCGGAGCGGGAGCGGAGCGGCGCGATGGACAAGTTGAAAAATCTGAACTTTTTCCTAAATTCGCGTTGCGTCAACCAATCAGGGACTGGATGTGGCTGTGACGTAGGGTGAAGGACCAAAGCGGAGAAGAAGCAGTTGTCAATGATGGATGACCAGATCATAGTGGCGGTGTGCGGCAAGCCAGAGTTGTATGACTCAACTAATTACTTTTACCGAGACAAGAACAGAAAGGACCTGGCCTGGTTATGTTTAGGCACAAATATCTTAAATTTAGGAGATGTGGACATTAAAAATCGGTTGTTTTTTTTACTGAGCTGAGATTTATTTACTCACCGAAGACAGATGGACAGGTGTTCAGCAATAGGGATACAGCGGCGGTAAACCGCGATGAAGTTAGTTTGCAGTTGGATGATCAAGCTCTGCGGAGTTAGCGGCATCTAGCTCACGGTTGATCCGATTCAGGCACTCAGATTTTCCACGATTGTTTGGTACGGAAATTTATTGACGGTCCCTAATGAACCACCGCGCGTCAGAAGAGGGAGCAACAGAGAGCAGCTACCTGAAATCTGGGTGCCTGACTCGGATCGGCCGTGGGCTGGATGCCGCTGGCTCCGCGGAGCTTGAGTGTCCGGTGTCCGGCTTCGGGCTGGCTTCACTGCGGTCACCGGTAGTTGGCATCCCGGAGGCCGATTCATCTCCCAACGCGGGGCAGCAGATCTTCGAACTGGGTCCTGGATAGACGGAAGTACCACTGAACTCGACCGTCATCCAGAAGCAGCTCCTGGAGTAGGTGGTGGTACTCTCCGAGCTGTTCCTGTCCCTGAAGAATCTGGTGAACCCAGGGACGTGGATGTCGGCGGCGTTTGTCAGCTCTCCACAGGTAAAACACCGTGATTATACGTGAAATCCATGTCCAGCATGTTCAGTTGAAACCAGCAAGCAGCAGATGGAAGCTCCTCCTATTTGATGACGCGGCGAAGCGTTGCCGCTTGTTGCCGAATGCCAACGCGGAGTTCACGCGGAATGTGAAGCGGGCAAAAAGCACACAAATGAGGTGAAAAATGTGTAGAAATCGCGTTTGGTGTGAACGCACCATAAGAATGTAGCGAAGAGGGTGAAAGTGGTCATTATGTCCTCCAGTAGCCTAAACCTATAGCAGCATAACTACAGAGATAGCTCAGGATAACCTAAGCCACTCTATAAGCTTTATCAAAAGGGAAGTTTTAAGCGTAGCCTTAAAAGTAGACAGTTTGTCCATCTAGAGCCCACTGATGGCCATTGTTATACTAAAAACCACAACGATTGGGATACCTCTCTTTGTCAGATTGACCATAACCATTGGAAAAGAGAGGTGGTCATACAGGTAGCAGAAATGGAGGGTGTGTTTGCACCTCAACCATAACTGAGCCAGCATTCGCCATCTTGGATTCATACCAATTGTTTTTATATCACTGTATTTAAAATCAAGATGATTTAACATTCTTTATAAATGTTTGTTTGACACTTAATAGCTGCATCTACCCTAAATTAAATATTTAAACAAGATTTTTTGAGTGGTATGCTTGGTTTAGTGAAGATCAGATGTTGTTAAATTAGCATAAATATACTGCCCAATGGACCTGCAGCGATTCAGGGTAATAATTAAAAATAATACTTTTATCAATAGCTGAAGTTCTTAGTCTAATTTATAATAAATTAAAAGTAAATGTAACTCTATACTGATTTAAAAGGAGTAAATGCATTTTGTCAATTCATTCCTGTGCTTTTTTAGGCTCTGAGAATGTTAAAACTACTTTATTTACAGTCATTTTGATGAGTCATTTTGTTCTATGTATAATCAGTGCTTAGCCTTAAATAATTTACACTTGAAGAAAGAAAGGATCCAGTGTGTTGGCTCTAAAACATAAAATCGATGCCGCAGGTTCTTCAGCTGGAAGTTTTGTTTTTTTTATTGGGAAGATTGTTGCTTCAAAGAAAAAAGCAGAAGCAGAAGTAAAGGTTTTACGTGACATTTTCAGGAACTCCACCACTCGCACGGCTCAGTGTGCAGCTGCATAAATGAATATGTGAGAAGTACACTGCTGTCCTTGTTTATCTGCAACTTGTAGTTACAGAAGGGCATACTATGGACTTTAAAGACACATTGTACACCTTCCTTACGGGGTTTGCCACTGGGTTCTTCTCAGCAGCTGGTGATGCAGCATTAGTAACTACCCACCTGTGAATACTGTCAAATGTTCTGTTTAGAATGCACAAATTGGCTGCCGTGGGAATTTCAGCTCAGGTCTTTGTCATGGTGCATGCGCTTTGTTGTTTTTTGTTGTTTTTTTTTTATTTTGTTTGCTACAGAATTTGTTATTTTAAAAGGTCACCAGTTTTTGCAATGAAAGAAAACTGACACTTTGAAGCATAACTGCATAAATCTGACCAAATTCTGCTTTTTTCTGCCTTGCTGAGATTAACACATGAGTGCAAAATAGCATTTTAGAGTTGGACAAGTAATCTTTTCTTGATGCGGTTTCTACAAATTCGGTTATCTGGTCTCTGAAATGATTAAATATTTTGTTTAATTCTTTAATTTTAACAATATCTGCTGACAATAAGACTAGATTTTAAACTTTATTTTCCCCAGGGTTTAAATTACTTTTCATATCTCTGGGCTTATTTAACACTTTCTCACAAGAAAACAAATACAATGAATAAATATATATAAATACTACATAAAATGTCCTGGGCAGCTGTGGCTAATGAAATAAACCTTTCTCAAAATACACTAATCTTCATCTCATATGTATTCTTTTAGCAGGCAGAAGTTCCAGGTGGCTGTCTAGTGGATGTGAGATGCATATTATGAAGCAATTTTTTTAGTTCTGGTAGATTGGTGCTGGGAAGATCAGAGCAGTTTCAAATGGGAAAACATTTTGTGAAAGAAGGTAGTACGAAAAGGCAAGCATTTGCCCTAGTAGACCAAATACATTCATCTGAGTTTGTAAATGGCAGAAAGTCCTAGTTAACTCCTGTACTAGATTTCACCAGTGAGTCAAGAAGATTTTATTGTCTAATATGAATCCAATAAATTTAAAATTGTTCACTACAGGGGCATTTTAATAAAAATGAAAAAAAAAGGTCATTTATGTCAATAATTCAGTTTAAAAGTTAAAATATTGACTTTTTTTCACTGGTTTTATGTAATATTCTTATTAACAGAAATAAAGTTTTGGCTTTTGATTAGCTTTAGCCTTGATTGTGGTGATTATGTTTATGATTTTTACATTAAGCTAGACATGGTTGTTTTTTCTCAGTGTGAACTTCCTAATTGTGTGTGTAATTTTAATCTTTTAGCAATGTAATTATGACTCTCATCAGAGTATTTCAGGAATAAGGTGGTTGGTGAATGACTGACACTTTCTTTTGTGAAAAGTGTGCAGAAAAAAGGCTGCACAAACACCCTTGTGGTGCTCCAATCCAGGTAACAAGAGGTGGATGAAATGTTGAGTTGATGTAAGTTTTGGTGCCTCCCCATTGACATTGAAAGAAACAGTGGTACCTGGTGAGTGAAGTGCTGAAGGGAAAGACGCAGACAACCTTGTAATAAATAGATTTGAAAGAAATCTGTGAATCCAGTGGCAAAAATCAAGATTAAAGTTGAAAAAGCCTCTCCCTGGATGAAGGAGAAATGGTCAAAATGTATTTAATGATTGATATAATGCTGTTAGGTTTGACCCTGGAGCAGACAACAGCGAGCTTGAAGAAGAATCCATGGGGGTCTTCCAGGATGGCGAGAGAGGAGGAGCAGAGAGAGAGGGCGTCTGGTTTAATGTTGCGGGGTCCAGGACAGTAGGTAATGGTGAAGTTAAAATGGGAAAAGAAAAGGGACCAATGTGACTGCCGGGCATTAAGACATCTGGCCGATTAAAGATAAGAGAGATTTCTGTGATCTGTCCAGACTATGACTGGTTCTTCAGAGCCTTCAAGCCAATGTCTCCACTCCTCAAATGTTAACTTGATGGCCAGCAGGTCTCTTGGTCCCCTACATCTTAATTATTTTCAGCAAAGTAAAAGTGTTTAGAAATAATTGCGCAGGGACGGATCTTGCTGTCTGAGGGAACTCTCTGTGAGAGGATGACCCCTACATCAGTGATTTAATAGTAATAAGTCGTGTGGCTGCATCTCTTCAGGAGTGAGGAATCCAGGAGTTTTCTCAGAATGATATTTGTTAAAGTGTGACCCTATATAGTTCTGGATTGAGGGAGAGGAAGTCGAGAGTGCATACTGTAGTCCGTAGAGGGGATCGTCTGAGAGGAGAGAAAGTGTATCCATTACGGCTGTGACTGGCAGGTTGACGTATGTTCAAAGCATTGTAATGGCTGATGTCTGATGTCTCTCTTGTCTTTGGTAGAAGAAGCGGTGACAGTGATAGAGAATGGACAGGTAGGCGGAGGTCAGAGTGAGCTTGAAGGAGATTCTGCAAAGGTCTTCCAGAATGGCAAGAGAGGAGGAGCAGCGGGGAAGATCTTAGAAGGGAAACCAAAAGTCAAATTCTTCTGTAACTGTCAGAGAGATTAGCCATATGGCTGGAGTCCAGGGAACGCTCAAGTGGATGGTGGAGCTCTTTCTGGTAGGAGAAAAACAAGGGATGAGTATTTCAGCACAGAAACGGAGAATCAGTAACAAACAGGATGCCTGATAACATCAAGAGTGAGAACTATCCGGTATCTTCCTGAGGGATACCAATCTTCTTTAAGCTCCTCTTGATGACTCTGTGGTTCAAACTAAAGTGGAAGGTGGAAGGACACTAATGCAGAAAATCCAAAATCTACCAGAGAAAACAAAACATTGGATTTGTTTTATGCAAATGTCAAGGACTCATACATCTCTACAGCACGACCTCCTCTAGGCAAATCAGATCACAATCTTGTTTTTCTCTGCTCGAAATATAAGCCCCTTGTTCAGAGACAACCTGTAATAAAGAGGACTGTGAGAAAATGGTCACAGAAAGCTGAAGAAGCTCTGCAAGGTTGCTTTGAGGCTACACACTGGGACGCACTGTGCCAGCCACATGGAGAGGACATCAATGCCATGACTGAGTGTGCAACCGACTATATAAACTTCTGTGTGGATAACATCATCCCCACCAGAACCGTGAGATGCTTCCCCAATAACAAACCTTGGATCACCAGTGACCTGAAGGACTTGCTTAACAAGAAAAAAAGAGCCTTCAGAGAGGGAGACAGAGAATTATTGAGTATTATACAGAAGCAACTTAAAGTCAAGATAAGAGACAGCAAGGAGGTGTACAAGAAGAAGCTGGAGAGCAAGCTCCAGCAAAACAATATCAGAGATGTGTGGACAGGGATGAAGAAGTTCACAGGCTTCAAGCAGAAAGAAGATCAGACCGATGGAGGTCTGGACAGAGCCAATGAACTGAACACATTCTTCAATAGGTTCAGTTCAAAAACCAGCTTCGCATCCTCCTCTCCTGCTCACAGCCAAACAGACATTCCATCTTCCTTTGACCCACAGGACCCACAGCTGTCCAGTAACACCTCACATTTTTTATCTTCCACCTCAGCCCTAGACCCTTCTGCTTCTACATGTTTGCCTTCAACCATATCAGAAGATGCTGATGCTTCCTCTGCTTCCCCCTTCCACCTGTGTGTCTCAAGAAGTCAGGTGAAGAGACAACTGGAGAGACTGAATAGGAATAAGGCTGCAGGTCCAGATCATGTCAGTCCTAGAGTCCTGAAGGCCTGTGCAGAGCAGCTCTGTGGGATTCTGCAGCACCTCTTCAACCTTAGCCTGGCCCAGAAGAAGGTTCCGGTGTTGTGGAAGACCTCCTGTCTTGTTCTGGTACCAAAGAAAACTCACCCATCAGTCCTCAATGACTATAGACCTGTTGCCCTGACATATCACATCATGAAGGTCCTAGAGAGACTCCTGTTGGCCCACCTGAGTAAGCAAACAGTAAACCATCAGGACCCCCTTCAGTTTGCTTATCGCTGTGGAGTTGGAGTTGAAGATGCCATCATACACCTGCTTCAACAAACCCACTGTCATCTGGACAAAGCCAGTAGCACTGTGAGGATCATGTTCTTTGATTTCTCCAGTGAATTTAATACAATCCAACCTGATTTGCTTTGTCAGAAACTCCAGAAGACTCAGGTGGAGGCCTCAACAATCTCCTGGATCAAAGACTACCTGACAAACAGACCACAGTTTGTGAGACTGAAGGGTTGTGAGTCTAACCAGGTAGTCAGCAGCACAGGAGCACCACAGGGGACTGTACTCTCACCATTCTTTTTCACTCTGTACGCCTCAGACTTCCAGTACAAGACAGGCTCTTGTCATCTGCAGAAATACTCGGATGATTCTGCAGTCGTGGGGTGGATCAGAGATGGACAAGAAGCTGAGTACAGGAAGGTGGTGGACCGCTTTGTGGCATGGTGTGGAAACAATCATCTCATTTTGAATGTGACTAAAACAAAGGAGATGATTGTAGATTTTAAGAGAAACAGGAATAAGTCAAAAACTATTTCTATCATGGGAGAAGACGTGGAGGTGGTGGAGGAGTATAAATACCTCGGTGTTCACCTGGACAACAGACTAGAGTGAAGATGCAACTGTGAAGCCGTCTACAAGAAGGGACAGAGCAGACTGTACTTCTTGAGGAAGCTTAGGTCCTTTGGTGTTTGCAGCAAGATGCTGCATATCTTCTATAAGTCTGTTGTGGAAAGTGTGATCTCTTCTGCCATCATCTGCTGGGGAAGCAGCATCAGAGCCAGGGACTTAAAAAAACTCAACAAGCTGATAAAAAAGGCTGGCTCTGTTCTGGGGACTCCTCTAGAACCTCTGGAGATTATTGTTGAAAGACGGATTCTTCATAAAATGAAGAACATTATGGAGAACCCTGAGCATCCTCTTCATGAGACTGTCCTACAACAACAGAGTGTCTTCAGTCAGAGGCTTCTTCAGATCTGCTGTAAGACGGAGCGCTACAGGAGATCCTTCCTGCTCACAGCCATCAGCATCTACAACGGCTCTTTGAAGAAACATTCATAATATGAGCTACAACAACATTTAATTTCCCTTTGGGATTAATAAAGTATTTTTGAATTGAATTGAAATCGCAAAAATTCTATCATAAATCCCAACAAAAAAGACAATCTAGCAGGATGCCCCTTATATGATGATGCAAAGAATATACATGACCATTTTAATGCAGGCATTGGTGTTGAAAGGGCACGTTTTAGAACAGCAGACAGGCTAAAATGCAAAATAAGAACCAGCACTCAAAGACTGAATTAAAACTGAGACACGGAGAAATTATTGGTCACAAAACAGCTTTACAAAAGCTAGAAAAAAAAAAACCAAGAGCCCAAATTCTAGACTGGAAACTCTTTTATGTTAACTTTATGGTGCAAAAATTGAAAATGAAACAGCTCTGCAGTGGCTGGCACGTGGCACTGTTCATTCATTTGGGAACAACCCAGATTCTATTATAGCTCTGAGTATAAACAAGGCCACTTAATCAGTCAGCTTGCTGGGCCCACACACTTCGTCCCTCAGGCTGAAATCACTGCTAACCATGCTTAAATCATTACTAAGGCCCTCTCTTCACTTCCTTATTTACTCTGCCTGGCATGGCGACACTCAGTTGAATATTTGAATTGCCATCTTTGTGTTTTACCATTTAGCCAGTCTGCAGTACATAATTGACAACTGACTAAAAATAGCATCAGGGAAGCTGCAGGATGTTTATTCTTGATCAATGGAAAAATTTAAAGTTACATAATATAAATCACAAAAATCTGTTTTACCTATGTATGGATATCAGATTTTCAACATCAAGATCAATTAACACCAATCTATGCATGTGAATAACTATGAGGAGTTTATCTTCAGTTTGGATATACAATTGGGAATACAGCACTATATTGAACCACCTGTCTTTGCAGTTACAGCTGCAAGTATTTTGGGGTATGTCTTTACCAGCTTTGAACATCGAAAGACTGAGATTGTTGCCCATTCTGCTTTGCAGAACTGCTTAAACTCAGCCAGATTATATTGAAAGCCTTTGTGTATTCACAAATTGTATTTAAGTCTGGATACACTTTGCTTTAAACCATTATTTTTTATTTCTGTCTGTATGTTTAAGTTCCTTTTTCTGTGGGAACCTCCATCCCAGCCTTTGGTTAATTTTCCTCTGCACATATTTTAGTCTCATTTGGTCAGATCACGTCCTTCCACAAGTTTTTTTTTTTTGTGTGTGTCTCCCATATAACTCGAGGGAAATGAGAGTCCATATGGCTTTCTTCCTGTCACCATTCCATAAAAGACATAATTGTGTACAACTAATAATTGTTTTGTCTACAGATTCTCAGTTGCTTTCATTGATTTTGTTTTTTTTTTTTGTTTTGGCTGGGGGGTAGCAGAGTAAAGGGGGCTGAATACAAATAGATGCTGCTCTTTTCAGATTTTTCTTTGTTGGGCTATCACATAAAATTCAAACTACATGCATTGACAGTTGTGGGTGTAATGTCACAAAATGCGGCAAAGGTCAAGGGATAAAAATACGTAAGGCCCTGATCATTACCAGCTACGTCAGTTCCTCTGAGATTACTCGACTCTAAACAAGACTAACTATTATAAAAGCATTGAAAAATATTGTAGTACAATTATTTAGTTGAACTAGTTTGAAGGACGTTGATGAATAAATGGTATTCTGACTGCAAGCTATTTAAAGAATCAATGTGACGAAAATATTCAATGTCCATTTGGGCATTAAAGCTGACCCTTAAGTATCATTAAGTGTCAAATAATGTTTATTCCTACATAGAAATATCTTAGTCCTAAATTATAGAACCTTCTACAGATGCCTGAAATAGTCTGTGTGTAGATGGACTGATGGCTATTTTGTGTTTTCTTATTAATTTACTGTAACCAGTGTTGTTGTAGTATTTTTGTTTCTACTTCACAAACTGATTGCTATGAATGCCTTTAACAGTTTAAAGTGCTGTTTTAATGAACAATATATTTCTACCTACTTTATCAGCATAAAAGCACTTAAAAAGTTTTTTTTTAAATTGTAATTCAGGATTTGAAAATAATAAAAATCATGAATTAGGATGTTAAATTTGGGTTTGAATATCTGCAGAGTTGAATCAACAAGGATCAGCATTTCCTCAAAATGTTTTTTAAATTGTTTGTTTAGTCATGAATTAGTTATGTTAGAGTTGTGCCAATGCAAATCAGTTACACATTCAGTTAGTTCCACCACAGTTTTGTCATTTGTCACAGTTTAAATAATTTTAGGGAGCTTTGAGAGGCTTCTGCAGTGCATTATAAAATGTATTTATCACATTTGTTTAAATATGTTTGCGCTCCTCTTGGTCAAAGTACCAAGAGTGTTGCTGTTCATTTTCATACCCAAACTGCTATTAACCAGCTTGCTGCCTTCAGCAGACAGGGAATTTAATTGACCAGCTGCAAAGAAGCCTGTTGCAGTCTTGCCATCGTTGGTGCTTCAGGGTACAAACCCTCTTCACTGAGGAGCGTGTAGGCGGTTAGGAAATATGTTCTTGTTCATGAAATTAGCAAACCGCTGAACAGTGAGCTATGAGAAATTTAAATTGGTGAAAAGAATCTTTTTTTTTTTTTTTTTTTTTTGGTTTTAAAAAATAGTACTTTGTTTGGACCTAAATTTGTTTTCTTATTTTTGTTTTGCCTGCAGTGCTAATGGAGGTAATAATGTTTAACAAGCCGTCCCGCCACCCACTTATCTCAGTTTTTATTTTTAATAGTCACATGCACCATACCTTGTTGGCTCCATTTCCGAAGCTACACAGCTCATATGACCCCCGAAAAGCAACTGGATGTAGTTGTCATTCTGGATCTAGCAGTTAATGATACTTGACAAAAGCATCACAACAAATTATAATATCTTAGACAAGTTAGTGTATTCCAGTAATTTGATTCAAAAAGTGAAGCTTGTCAGTTGAGGAAAGCATGATGAACTCTAAAATGTTCTGACAGAATTACTTCAGATTAGTAAAAAAAAAACTAAGAGCTTCACTGTCTGTGGAAACTTCACTCTGGACCTCAAGCAACTTGGATACTCTGCCACCCCCACTCTTCCTCCAGATTCTGGGAAACCGATTTTTCAAATGAAAAACTTCATCTGAAAGCAGGACTTTAGGCCACTGAGGTAGGATACAGTCCATGTCTTTGCCCAGGTAAGTCGCTTCTGACATCGTCACTGGTTCAGGTACAGCTTATCACAAAGGATGAGACGTATCCACGAAAGGCCATGTCGAAAACTAACTTATTTTAGAATGTTTCAAATTAGTACTGACACTTATTCCCAATTATGTATATTTGATATTTGTCCAATTACATGGTTTACAGTCACTTTGCAAGAACAATCACATTCCTGTGTAAAACAGGACTATTTATTTATTGAAACCTGGTTAAGATCTGAGCTGAACGGTAACATCAGCAAGTACGCTCTAACTACCCTGTATTCTCGGCAAAAACATACTTTCAGCTGTACTTGCCAAGCATGTACTTGCCATTCACACAAGAACATACTTGAGTACTTAGATTTTGAGAAAGGCCCATGGACTTGTTTTTGTCCTATATGTTTCTGGTGGTTACCAAGGAAACATAAAATTCTATTAAGCTTTTATCAGCAAAAAAATCTAAATGGAATATCAACTTCTAGTCCAAATCCTGTCTGATGGTGATCCGTTCTTGTCTTAGTAGTGCTCAAGTTGATCAGTTTTTTTTTTTTGGCTTCTGTTTATCTGCTTGCTTTTTAAAAACTGGCATCTGTACTGACATCAATTAAAATGTGAGGATTTTTACTGACTTCAGGTGCAAAATTTAAATGTTTGGATAATTGAGCCACTTCTTATCAGCATTTTCCTTGTTACACAGTGATCAATCATAATGGAAAAGAGACTGATTATCCCCAGAATGTCCCTGTTTCTTTGGATGAAGTTGTTCTTGGTGGACGTTTAAATTCCAGTCTTTATTTGCATAGCAGTGTTGCTGGGCAGAATTGGAAGAAGCCCCATATCCTTGTTTGAGTAGCAACCCTACACACAAACACACAATGTATGTTCACTCACAATTGTGTTGCCTTTGGTGAGAATCTACTATGCAAATAGTCATGAAAAGAGACCCATTAAGTGAGACATTGTTTCTAAAACCTTTGGCCAGTAGTGTATATAACCACATTTCCTTGCAGCAGATCATGCACTGTGGTGTGAGTGGAGTGTAGAAAATTGGCCTGAAGGTATGTAACATTCCCCTGGTGACTGCAAATTGATGCCTGGTTGGTGAACATCCCACATCATCAAGCTATGAAACGACCAAATGAGCAGCACCTGAATTTCAGCCTGTTTTTCTTGGAAACTTTTTTGCTGCCCTCTCTCATTACAAGCCCATTATCCAAAAGTCTTATTTGCCTCTTTGTGCATGCAGATTCACTCACACCTATCTGGAACCAATGCTAAGCAAGCTATGCACTGGTGGTAACATAATTGTGTTGCATAGCCCTCAGTGGGAAAACAGATCTTGACCTTTGCTGGACATGCTTGGATACCCTGAAATTTTCTACACACCAACTTAATCTCTCATCTTCAAGTTCTTTCAGTTGCAATTTTCTTAGCTGCAGTTTTCTGCATGTGAGGCCATTGTGACACAAAGTGGTGATGGTTATAAAACAACTTGATTATACATTTCATGACCAAGAAATACTTCAACAAACTAAAAAGCTGGAAGCGAAGGGGAACAAAACACACAACTTTAAAATATCTAAGCGTCTCCCCATGATAACCAGGTTCTGCTTCAAAATTACAACATCTGTTATTCCCTTTGAAGATAAAACATTACTGATTTAACGACTGCAGTTTTTCACACATGTATTTGTACAGCTCTCACCAGCCTGCTGGATATTTCATTTTTGGGGGTGGTCAAGCTGAAAACCGACAGATTCCAACCAGGCAATTGATGCACACCTACAGAAAACACCTGTTGATACCAAACTATGAAAACCACTCAGTTGGAGAACACTTTTGGCGAAGAAACATTTATTATTCGACTATTAAAAGATGGCTTTTAGTCTGTGTGCATAGATCTGTTTTCTGGTGTGAACAGAATCTCTGTGAGAAGAATGAGAGCTGTGATTTTGAATGTGTATCAGCCAAATATTCAGAGCCCCAGAAGCTTGTGCTGGCCCTGAGTTAATGCATTCTGCTGTTAGAGGGTTTGGCAGCAAATATATTTGGAATGGACTGTTTTTCTTCTTTTAGCCATTTAGTTACAAATTTATTATTTGAACAAACTCTCCAACAGTTTTCGACATAGAATGCAAGAGCAGGCCAAGAGCCACAACTGATTGAATGTGTAACTGTGAGAAAAATGTTTACAGTTTTTTGGATGTGAAAGACAAATTACTTTGGTCTGAAGTTAACCTGCTTCTGTTTTTCATAGGCGGGCCTCATTCTCCAAGGCTTATATTCAAGCTATTTTAGGAACATGGCTGTTGAAAGCTGTGTTTTACTAAGATTTTAGGTAGATTACATTTCATGCCTCTTTAGAAAAAACAAAATCCAAAGTCAAAGAAGTATTGTAAGTTGCTTAATTGTTTTTTGGGGTATCTCCCAAATATATATATATATATATATATATATATATATATAATGTAAGATATCTCCGAATATTTGCTCAGTAATTGTTCCAAGTTTTACTAAGTCTGAGTTTATATACCTTCAGAATATATATTAAAGTCGCTGTCCCATCATTACTTGCCACTCATCTCAGAGAACTATCTTTGATGATGTTGTAAGGGTGCAAATCAGGTGAGACAGTTTGCTGAAGCAGCACCTGTGATCCAGTTAATAAAAGGCACTGAGCTCTGTTGGGCAGCAGTATCCACAGGTGAAGGTGGAGCAGAAATCTACTAATAGAATCACATAATTCACTCTGCAGTTTGCCGTTGAAAGTTGTACCCTTTGGTAATTGCTGCCAAGTTAGTGTTTCCTCTCTTTATTAAAACTGAAGGAGTTAATGGGTCTGATGCTTTTGTTTTTATGATGACGTTCTGTCTTTTGCTTTAAACTGCATGTCAAATTCAGATCTTGCTGTTGATCAGCATGCAATACATTTTATAAATTAGAGATATTTGACTCAAGGTAGAAAGAATTAACAGCAGAATTACAGAAATGTTTGCAAATATCCTACAAGGTAACGTTAACTAATTTGAACTGGGGAAGAGGAAACTTTACTTTAAAAAATTGTTGACAATCACAGTGGCACCAGTCAAACTCATATGGCACATCTGACCTGTATGTTTGTAAAGCTCTGAAGAGCCAAAATGGTCCGAGATGATTCTGATATGTCGTCAGAACTTTAACATCAGAAGATTCAAAAATGGCATTCAGTTTTTCTACTCTTCCTGCCATCATTATTTATACTGGGAATAGAGTTGAAGTCACATGGGTTTAAGAGCACGGTTGGCTTTACTAACTATACAGTTATTATACAGTTAAGTCAAAAGGCTAAGTTCAGTTAAGTTCAAAAGGCTGCATACATTTTCAAATCTAGCATGTTCAACAACAGAAGTTGAAAGCTCAAATATTTTAACGCAGCAACTTTATTGTACTCTGTTTAAATTCCGTTATCTGCTAAAAGCGTTGCTGACTCTCGCTCTCTTGCAGCCCGAATGAACTGCAGACACATCTCAAAATGCCGTAGAAAATAGATTAAAATTTAATAACTTCTTACATCTCTGTGCTATCAGAGTTCATTTTTAGTAGGGATGCACAATATTTCTGCATTTTCTTTTAAACATATTGGTATCAGTCCAATAAAAAAAAAACGGAGCTAATATTAACAACTTATGTTCATTTCCATCTTGTTGCTGTTTGTCTGTGTTTCAAGGGCAGAGGGGAGGGTGTTGGCCAAGGGGCATTTGTTTGGGCATGAGGTAGTGATAGTGATGCAGCGGAAGATTGTGGAGTGTTTAACTGAAGCAGAGAAGCAATGTCAGCTGTGTGGTTGTTTTTCACAATGTTGAAGGGTAGGAACATTTATTATTGGTATATTGGTTATTGGCCATAACAGCAATATTAATATCGATGTTGGCCCACATGTTCATAGAGGTGCATGCATAATACATGCCTCACTGATGCTAAAAATACATACTTTGATTCTTCTTTGCTCAGTAAGGGTGTTATTGTTAATGCAGCCTGTTAGCGCATTGATATGATGTGTAATCACTGACCAGCGCTGGTTAGTGTGATTGTGGTTCTCAGTTTTTGTAGTTTAGATGTTTTCAAGTGATCAGATATTATTTTGGAAACCAGGTGAGAGGAACATTGGAGCTGTTGATTGTGGTCAGTACAAGAAGGATTTTATCATTGGATCATGTTTTGTTGATTTAATTGTTTTCGTCTCAAAACACTTTCCAAAACAAACAGATCCAATTCATATATAGACATTTATGGCCAGTTTATTCCAATTGGACAGAATGAAAGTCAGTTAAATATATTCCCGCTTGATCTTAGTAATAATACAAGACAGTCAAATTCGGTTTATTATGCCAATCAGTAAAATGTTTTCTATTTAAGGAACCCAAGCCATTTTAATTGAGTCACTGTCTTTGCAACAATTTCCCATATGAATTTTCAATTTGGAAGGTCTTACTGTAAAGGCTCATCTAAACAAAATTAGAATATTGTGAAATAGTTCAATATTTTTTGTCACTCATTTCAGAAATGAAACTCATAAATATTCATTACACATAGAGTAAAATACTTCAAATCTTAAGTTTTTGTAATTATGATGATTATGCTGGGTCTTCCAACATGACAATGACCCAAAGCACTCAGCCAGGATAACCAAGGAGTGGCTCTGTAAGAAGCACATCAAGGTTCTGGAGTGCCCTAGCCAGTCTCCAGATCTAAACCTTATAGAAAATCTTTGGAGGGAGCTCACACTCTGTTTTTCTCAGCAACCGCCCAGAAACCTGGCTGATCTGGAGAAGGTCTTTGTGGAGGAATGGGCCAAAATCCCTGCTGCAGTTTGTGCAAACCTGGTGAAAAACTACAAGAAACATTTGACCTCTGTAATTGCAAAGAAAGGGTACTGTACCAAATATTAACATTGATTTTCACAGGTGTTCAAATGGTTATTTGCAGCAGTAACACACAAATAAATTATTTAAAAAATCATACATTGTGATTTACGGATTTGTTTTTTAGATTATGTATCTCACAGTGGACATCCACCTAAGATGAAAATTTCAGACCCCTCCATGGTTTCTAAATGGGAGAACTTGCAAAGTCGGAAGATGTTCAAGTACCGTAAATTCCGGACTACAGAACGCAGCTAATTAAAAGTCGCATGCTCTAATTTTAGAAAGAAAACCAATTCTGTACTTGTACAGGCCGCACCGGATGTTAAGCCGTGGGTGTCCCACGTAATATGATTTACACAGAAAGATATTACACGTGAGGAATTTTTAACTTAATCTGTATGGTAATATAAACAAATGCACATTGCAAATGCTTTTTTTCGAACAGTGCTTGTAACACGGGTACCTTTTAAATATACGTACGTTATCAGGAACACACAAATTTCATTGCTAATGCTGTTTTACTGAACAGTGCACAAACAACATTCCAATATCTCTTAACTGATATATACTGCAGCCTACCAGGTCAAAAGTCATTGATCGCCGCCTTCATCTTCTTCCTGCGCACTGAAACCCTCAAAGTCCTGTTCTTCAGTGTCTGAATTGAACAGCCTCAGGATCTCGTCACTCACTTCAGCCTCTTCGTTGACGCTCTCACTTGAGCGCACCCGGTCTCCTTAATCACGCAGCAGTCTAGCCTTTCGAAACCCGTTGTTGATTTTCCATGTTGATGAGGGGGAATATAAATGTCTGATTTACAATACCGGTAATTGAATTGTAAAAGTGCTCTTGATTTATCGCACAAGTTCATTGGACCTCTTTGAACTACTCATCAATTTGATTGGTCTACTGTAACCAGGCAAAATGTTTTTGGCGGCATGAAAAAAAACATGCATTAGCCGCACCGTTGTATAGGCCGCAGTGTTCAAAGTGTGTGAAAAAAGTAGTTGCTTATAATCCGGAATTTACGGTACTTATTTTTCTCACTGTAGCATCCAAACCATCACTGACTGTGGAAACGACTTTAAACAACATGGATTCTGTGCATCTCCACTTTTCTTCCAGACTCTGGGATCTTTATTTTCAAATAAAATGAAAAATTGTATCTAAAAAGAGGAATTTGGACCACTGAGCAACAGTCCAGTTCTTTTTTCCCCTTAGCCCAGGTATGACACTTTTGATCTGTCTTTGGTTCAGGAGTGGCTCGACAGAAGGACTCTGTAGCCTATGTGTAGGATTTGTCTGTGCGTTGCGGTTCTTGACTCCAGCCTCAGTCGATTCCTTGTGGAGCTCCCCAAATTCTTAAATGGATTTTGCTCGACAGTCCTCTCAAGGCTGCTGTTTACCTTTTCCTACCACACTGTTTCCTCACACAAAAATTTCTATAAATTTGCTTGAATAGAGCACTATGTGAACAACCAGCTTCTTTAACAATTACCTTGTGGGCGGTGTGAATGACTTCTGGATATCCAGTCAGCAGTCTTCACCATGATTGTGTAGCCTAATGACCCAGACTGAGAGACCATTTAGAGGCCCAGGAAACCTTTGCAGGTGTTTTGAGTTAATTAGCTGATACCATATGTTAATTAGTGTGATTCCATGACCTTTCAATAATATTTTTTTAATCACTTTTCACTATACTCTAATTTTCTGAGATACAAAATTTTGAGTTTTCATTCATAATCATCATTCATAATCATCAAAATTACAGGTGGTAAAGTCTAGAAATATCTCACTACGTGTAATGAACAAATCTGAGGTTCACGTTCTAAAATGAGTGAAAAACCAATATCTTTTTTAAAAAACAAAATTTTTTTGAGATGTGATTGTAGGTTTTTGCTCATCAGATGAGGGTTGTTTTGAATTACTGGCTCTCAAAATCTGAAGGACTATGAGTATGAGTTGTATGACAACTGATGCTTCGTTAACACTTGATTTTTTTTTTTTTTTTTTTTTTTTTGAGCGCCCCGCTCATTAAACGTCTTAAACGCTTTAGATTGTTTAAGTATGTAGTGGCACTAAATAAATCGAGGTGGAACTTTTAAAGCAAGGTGGTGCTAGAAGCCACACATACTGTGTCCAAAATGGCTTTCCAGAAAACCTAGGCTTACCCATTGTTTGTCATGGATTCAGTCATGACCTGCTTTATTGAGTTTGTTCCATCAATGTATCCATGAAGCATCATTTGTGAAAAAGCAGAATCTTGCAAGTTGCTCGAGTCCTTGGACAAGTTGCACCAGTACTCTGCAGTAAAACATTTGTTTTGTAGATTTGTGGGGTTTTTTCTTAGCTCCAGTGGACTTCATTAAAACAGTGGATTAAATCAGGCAGAGTCAGAAGGGAAAGAGATGACCTGCAGCAAAATACCATAACCTAGTAGCCTAACCATGGTCAGCCGGTATGTGGATTTATTTTTAGCACTCCTTACGTTTGGTGCTATGTCAGGAGGCTTAAAATACACTCTTGTTAAGTTATTTATTTCCCCAAAAAAATATAGATTTTCCTCAATGCTTTGACACAAAAAGTTAGGGCTGCAGCCAACAAGTATTTTAGTAACCAAGCATTCTTTCAGTTATTCTGATCATTAATCGAGTAATTGGATAAACAATTGACCCATTCTGCAGATTTTTCATTTAACTACTTCAGCTTAGTTTGAGTAAGAGAAATAAACAAAAGACAAAATGTGAGTTAACAAATAATTCAATTCTTTTTTTCCAAAAAATAGACATTTTATTGCGTAATACAATAGCCCTTTCACAATATAGCCTTGAGGTACTCTACAAGACATAGCTTCCAACATGACCTAATTCACATTACACTAAAAGATCTGTCAAAATACAATGTAACACATTGTAAAAACAACCAGTGTTCCCAGAAGTTCTCTGTTGCAGAATCATTTTAGCATAAATTGAATCCATGCCACCTGGATTGAATGCAGAACTAATTGAGAAGTTGTTAGAATTAAAGACAGAAAGGACTGGAGTTTGAAAAGTGTGTCTTCGCTTATAGTCTGATAATTATATGTATTTTTTCACATATCCTATCTTGGCATTTCAGGCATATCACATAGTGAAGCTGGCAGCCAGGGTAAATGTGCCAGGGTTGATAGGCTAATATTTAAATCTTAATGCCATTGGCATAAAAATAAGACATTTCTAAGACATTTCTATTGCCTCTTGAAGAGTGTCCTAAAGGAAGTGCATAAAATGAGGAAACCTACACGACCAATAAACCCACAAGACCAAAGAGCCATTTCTGTCATTACCAATTTATCCTGAAAAATATCAGCCAGAAAGTAAAAGATTTTAAGACAGAACCAGTAATCCCAAATTTTGTTTTGAAATGGTTCTTTTGAATGCAGAACTTAATCTGTGGTACAAAGAAAAATATTATCTTACCATTTGACCCTTAGTGTATAGTTATATTTATTCCCTTATGAAATAGCTATACAAAATGTGTCAATACTTGTCTTCCGGATGAGGTGAGCTGTGCTCAGAAGTATTGAAGCTATACCATTGATATTCATTGCAGGGTATTTTGTGTATTTATTTAATCTTATTAGTACAAACTTGCAAACTTCATCTAATGGCAAAAGTCTGTATTACAGTAAGAGATGTATACTTTAATACTATCTGACCCTCTGGAAACTCAGATTTCCATTATCCAGAGACCAAAGTGCAGTCACGCAGTCTGAAAATGGAACCAACATAAAAACAGAAGAAATACATCAACTCCCTGTTGGAGAGAACAATTCAGCTTTATCTCGGCAGCAGTGAGTGCCACTCACGACCTTCATACACATACAGAGATGAACTACTGTATCATAGTGAACAACTCCTGTGATTCATACAAATAGGTTTTACTTTTCTGTTTTGCATGTTTTAGAATTCCCCTCATCAAAAATACCCTGCAGAGCATATTAAAATGGCATTTTCTTCCTTTTAACTTGAAATATTTTGTGCTTCCACAGACATGAACTTTTCTGTATCTGATCAGCGTCCTGTGTGATTGAGCACTATAGTTTTCAAAGTGAGATGAAATTTACATCAAAACTTTAAAGAAAATTTGCTTTGATTGTTCACCTGCAACATATTCCTTTTTATTTTTCATCAGAGCACAGGATTCATTGACTGTTCAATTTCAAAGTGACTTTATTTCATGCATTTTCATCAAGTGCTACTTTGACAAAGTTCCTTAAAACTATGTCATATTATATTCCATCTAAATTCTTTACAGCTTTATGTTTTAGGAAATGCAGATCTGTGTCTTGAAGCTTTGTTCTGTTTTCTCAGTAAGACTGTTGTTCTTTAAACACGTTTTCATTCATTCACTTTGTTTTTCAATTTCTCCCAGGTCAGTTCTTCTGGGTTAACAGTTCAGCCTTTGGAGGCCCGTGGGTGCTGAGCCCCTGGCTGTGGGGGGGTGAAGGGCCATGCAGTCTGGACATGGCTGTGTTTTTCCACCCCAAACAAAGTGGACAGTACACAGTTTGGGTCATAGAGCGAGACAAGCCACCTGTCGCCTTCTTCTCTACTGACACTCTGCCACACATCACGGGGTAAGTCATGTTAGCTGGATTTTTTTTTTTTTTTTATTGGGACGTGTTGCACATCTGCCCGGCTTTGTGTGCAAAAATAATCAGACTCACACAATTGGGGGAATTAAAATGCCAAATATGAATAGCTTACATTTTTTGTTTAAGACGAGGATTTTATATCTTGGTCTTTAAAACACGTTATGCTTGCACTCATGACTTCTACTTTCTTTTAAATGCATTATATTTTCCCTCAAATCTTTTTTTCAAAACTCAAGTTTAATTCTTCTTGCACAGATATTTTCTCTTGTTGTTTTTGTTTTTTCCACACATGCTAACTTGTTCTTTCTATAGATCAAAACTGTGTTCTGAAGTCTGTTTTCCCTGCTCGGGTCCTGCTAAGGATGCAGCCCCTGACCTTCTGTCCACATAACAAAATAAATTAATTATTGTTTCACAATGTTTTACAGTTCAATGATAAAACTATGGAGGGCTGATTTAATGCTTTTTAATCAAGATGCTACAAGGGAAGAGATTTGCTGGTCAAATAATTTTTACTTAAACAAAGTGGACCTATAATGTGGATCAAGGTGGCAATCATTAATTATTGTGCTGATAGTACCTTCTTTCAGAACTAATCCCTTATTAACACCAAGTCTGTGCTCCTCTCATTGGGCGTATCATTGAGAAATGGGTCTAAACGTTCATTTTTGTTAGGAGAAATGTACTTTAAATTATAGCTTGTAAATCGGCTCTTGCATTTTCATGTTATGCTTTTTCTGTTTGTAATTTTCAAAGGCATTGGACTAATATGGAATGTCATGCTCAGTACATGTCCTGTCTCTTTAAGTGTTGGTTTGCAGGAGGGAATGCACATTAACATTGGTGTGGCTATGCAAGCGTTCAGGCCTCTCTATGCTGTTAAGGGTATGGCAGGGATGCGTTCATTACGCCTGTGACAAATTAGACTGTGCATTGTGTTCGCTCTCATTTGTAGTCAGCCGCTGCCGCCCACCCACACCATCTCTTCCAGCCGGAAACTCACATGAACACATTTCTGCTCCAATGAAACGATGCATGATTCATAAAAAATATAGACAACAACAAAAGCAAGAAGAGCCTCTTGCAGACAATAGGAGAGATGTTTTAGGTGTTAATTATTTATTTTTGCATTGAAATTCTGTCCCATGTTTTGAAATGTTGTCCCAATTCAGGTATCAGGGTGTTTAGCGGAATCAGGAAAGCATCTCACTATGGTCATTCATTCAGCACTCCTGTTTCTGGGTGCTAAAATAACCCGAAATCCTGCTTGTTAACAGCCTACACATTTCCTTTCTTTGAAATAAATTTGATCAAATCAGTTATAGAAAATTTTCCAGTTTGTTGAAAGTTGAGCAGGAACTTTTAATTTATATAAATTAATCAATATTTATTAAAATAATCGACAGACCCTTTCTTTCCCAGGCAATATTTTGGTCATACATTTTAAAACACTGACAAGATTCTGAATACTAAATTACAATTTATTATTTGATTAATATTAATTACATTTAATCAAGGATTATTGTTTTTTACAAATTACTCTGAGGACTATTTCTTAATAATTTATTTATTCAAATAACACAAAACAACTAAAAGGTTAACACTAATACAGCAAAACATTTACAGGGGGAAAAAAAGCTTAGTGAATAAAAACAGGAAATATTTAAGTTATTATTTAAGTTAAAAAAATTTCGTCTTTTATCAAAAGGTAACTGCTGTCACAGGAGTTTGAAGAAAGGGTTTCAACATCAACATTTTGAGTCCTAACACCTAATGTTCATTTTGAGGGGATGTTGTGCAGGCCAGCCAATAAGAAAACTTCAACCCTATTTTTTTTATGAACCACATTATTTAAACTTGGTATCTATAAATGCTAAAAAACATTAATTTGATTTAAACTATGTCGTGGCTGAAGCTGCCTTCCTGTTTGAGGTCTCCAGCATGCAGTCATTCTGCAGTCAGAGATTATTCACTAGTTGAACTAACCACAGATTATGTAAAAAAGCTATTTCTGGCTTTCTAAATTCATAAAATGATTTTGTATGTTTTTCTTATGTTTCTGTGTTCTGTGCTTTTTTGTTGTTGTTTTTTTTACATTGATGCTTAGGAGATTTAGCTTGCAATTGGCATGGTGTTTAGGCTTATCTAACAGGTCTGTCAATGTTATTTTAAGGGGCCTTGGAGGAGCAGTTCTTGTGGTTGAAAAGTGAAATCTAAAATGTTATGAAGACTACAGATGTAAGGAAAAGTCCATAACAAATACAGTGCCTGCAAGATATGGTGTTGAGGTGGGACAGCAGCTAGCTCAGGGAATAGCTAACGCAGTAAATTTCTCACACCAAACACCAGCTTATCCGTTTGATCAGTATCTTGCTTTTGCAGAGATATCTTGCCCCTCAGCTTATCATTTCCACGTGTTACACAGTGAAAGCCAAAGTCCACTATAAAGGGAAAATGTATGTTTTTTGTTACTGTATTGGTATACTTTAAAATGACTTTTCCGAAGCTGTCACACCCCCTAGCAAGTAGGTCCTGGAAAGAGTTTATTGGGTTTGATATGATTCAATCAGACTAGATTTCACTTTTATATAATTAAAAATAAAGTCCTACCACCACTGGACCAGTTCTTGCTTCGCTTTAATAAATAAACAGTTTAAACCTTTAAGTTCACCATGATTTATTCCGACACGCTGAAAATCACAGAAAATAAAAGCACATTTCTCCTCCATCTCCCCTCCAAATAGCCTGCAGCCTGTCACAGTCTGCCAGCAGAGCATACTGTGTGAATGTTGTTTTTTCTCAGAGGCAGCCAGTGGCACAGTAAAAAGTAAATCACCTGCTGCTCCCTCAGGTTAGACGGGCTCCTTTTAAAATCTTTACATTTTAAATACTGTTTCGAGTGTTTGTGTCAGCAGCGCAGCACATTATTCATAAAGTCAGGGTGCAAACGGTTATATCCAGTTCATGCAAGAACATAAAGAATATCTGTTATCCAGAAAAGATCCCCATTGGTGTTTTTATTTCTTTAGGTGCCATCAAACCTTCTTTAAGAGACATAACTTCTCCTACCAATATTTATGGAATTAAATGGTCTGAAAAAAGATAAATATGTGTGAACAGTAACTAGGTACACTTTATATTAAAACAGCATTCCTAACGGACATATTCCTTCATTACATTGGAACCAGTAGGCAGATGCAGCATCTTGAATCAAATAGGTGCAAACAATAGTATAGAGTTGGAAAGTTCCATCTGACTTGTTGCTACCTGTATGACAAAGTCTGGCTGCTCCCTGTGTGCCACTTTATACACCGTGTTGCAATATGTTTCTGTTTTCTAGCCAATTCAAAGTGAGAAAATACCTCCAGGAGGAAGATGACTCATAATCCTAAACTCTTTAAACATAAATGGATGTGGTCAAACTGAAGCGGGTTCTAAGGTTATTTGGCCATTTAACACATGCAAATTGGAGTATTTGGCTAACAAAGGGTCTGTACCCACCATCTGTCATCTGAGCTGTATTTCCTATTTTACTGTGGAAGAAATTATTCAGCTCTATATCACCTTTATTATCCATGAGTTTGACAAATTAATTAAAACAAACACTCGTTTTTTTCTCTAATAAGAGGGTTACCTTTCAGTTTTAGGCTTTATATGGGGCCTGTGGGACACAGTTAAGTTAAAACTGTGAGTAAATGTTCACCCTAACCTGCAGGCAAATCTTGTCTTGTTGTGCAAAGCCTTTTACCTCCGAGCCTCCTTACTTATAAAAATCACTCTAAAATAAGTGGGAAGAGTCTGTTGTTTGACATTTGTTTCATTTATCTGTTTTATTGAACCAAACTAGTTTACTGTTACACATTCATTAAATAAGCAGGTATGTAATGAGTATTTAGCATAAACACTGATGCTTTCTAATGCACGTTTGATGGACTTTGACTGCCAGCATTCTAAGATTTGGGGAGTAAGCAAAGGATTTGGGTTAGTTTTATGAAAATTCCCTTCCTCTTACATGTTTTTCTCAGACAGAAATGTCCTGTGATGGTCATTGCTTTCAAAGACCTCATTTACTATCGGCAACGCAATTTGTGCCTCCAGTCATTTTGACTTAATAAAACCTAACTTATTGTAACCAAACATTAATGGGTCACTTTATCAGATCAAAAGAAGAAATGTGCAGACGGCAGATCAACATACGATTTACACTTGACTTTTTTTTACTATTTCTTATAACCATAAATTTCAATGTATAATGTGCCTCATTGTGAAGGGAAATGAAAAGGATATCTGGTTTTAAATCTGATACATCTAAAAAAAATCCCCTGCTACAGATGTGCTTTAAGAAATCACCTAAATGGTAAACAGTCCATGTGGAACACACCACACAGCTCCGTAATAGTTGTTCTCAGAACACAACATGTCCACTGTAAAGCACGGTGTTGGCAGCATCATGTTGTGGGGATGCTCTTATGTGACAAGGACAGGGAAGATGTTGCAGCTAAATATGGGGCATTCTGGAAGAAAATCTTTTAGAGGCTGCAAAAGATGTGAGTGAAGTAGAGGTTCACCTTCCAGCCAGATAATGACCCTTCATAAACACAGAGTTAAAACAGAAGGGTTCAGATAAAAACCTATTCATAAATACCACACTCAGATTTTTAATTGTAAAAAAATAAATTAAAATAAATCTAAATCCATGAATACTTTTATATTCAGTTTCATAATTCTGACATACATTGTGCTGTTCCATCAAGAAATCTGAATATAATAAATTCAAGTTTGTGGTTTTCATCAGTCAGTCATTTTCTACCGCTTATTCCATAGTGGGTCGCGGGGGAGCTGGTGCCTATCTCCAGCAGTCTATGGGCGAGAGGCAGGGTACACCCTGGACAGGTTGCCAGTCCATTGCAGGGCAACACACAAACAACCATACACACACTCATTCATACACCTAAGGACAATTTAGAGTGACCAATTAACCTAACAGGCATGTCTTTGGACTGTGGGAGGAAGCCGGAGTACGCGGTGAGAACCCACGCATGCACGGGGAGAACATGCAAATTCCATGCAGAAAGACCCCCGGTCGAGAATCGAACCCTTCTTGCTGCAAGGCAACAGTGCTACCAACTGCTCCACCGTGCAGCTTTGTGGTTTTAACACAATAAAAATTCAAAAGTTAAGGTTCTGCAAATGACTCTGCAGTCTGATTTAAAACCTAGTCCAATGCTAAAGGCTTGGTACCAGAGCCAGTTTTAGTAACAAAACGTTTATTGAATGTTTCCAAAAGAAATCCAAGCAGCTTTGAAGCAGAGCAAAGGCTGGAATGGCTGCAGGAGCATCTAGGAGTAAATGTACCGTTCAGGAGTAACGTCCTTGTGTGCAGATCTTCAATTGTGTGCAGTATCGGGCTTACACCTGTATGTGATGTGTCACCAGTTGAACCTAAACCATGTTATATGTCACAACTAAATTATCATGCAGTTGTGATTTGTGACAGAGGTGACTAAAGGTTCATATGGTGGCAGCGTAATATTCCCCAGCACCTCCACACTTTATCATATATGCAGTATCTCTCCCTGCTTCATTTAGCATAGTATTACTTCGCACAGCGTCCACTGCAACATTTTCATAGGAGCCTACAGAATAATGAAGAACTCGTTTATCGTTTGCTCCTGCAATCGTTTGCTTCTCTCCGGCTCATGTTCTCTGTTCCAGGGTGCATCAGTGTGAGGCATAATGTGATGAGTTTTAGGTGTGAAGACCTTCAATGCACTTAAGTGTTGGTGTGGAAAGAGGTTGACATCATTTAAAACACAGCAGTGGAGCAGTATCATTCCACAAACTGATCAATACGTCCTTTAATGCGGGGGAAGGAGGCATCAGGTGAGGCAAATGTTAATGATAAACTTTAAAGTACAATAGAAGCATAAATCCAAGTGATAAATGATACAATATTCCCTCGTACACATGCTTGCATATTAAAGAAAGAACAACTCTTGGCCTGTGCACCTAGTGGAACAATTCCCATTTTGTTTGTACTCTTTGAACAGAAAAGCAAACTGAAACATTGATTTTGGGGAGTTAAAATGCTGCAAATAGTTTCCAAGAAACCTTCCCAGATCTGCATTTCACACAATCTGTTTAAACAGGTCCTACAATAATCCTCACATATTTGTTCTGCTTACCTTATACCTTTTATTTATGTAAATCCACTTCATGGAGTTTTGATTAAGTATTGAAGAGTCCAATAGATCTCAGTTGAAAGTGTAATAAGAGGCTTTACAGTTCTGTAAAAAATATATTTTTGTCTTTCTTTTTGTATATTTAGAGATTAAAGTTATCCAAACCAACTGGCACTATGTAAAAAAAAATGAATGAAGTTTGATTAACCATGTTTCTTTTGTTCAATTTTACTAGCCACACCCAGTCCCAGTTACTGCCAGACCTGAAAAGTCAAGAAATCTTAAGCCAATCCTACAACATGAAATATGACAAAACATTTCAAAATCTATCACATCATGCCCCAGTCTGGAGAAATTAAAGAACTCATTAGAAACAAAATCCCAGACATCTTTCAGACAGGAAATAGTCACAAAGCCATTTCTAAGGCTGCAAAACTCCAGTGAACCACAGTGAAGGGTATGATCACAAATGAGCATTGAACAGCATTAAGACTTTCCAGCAGTGGTCCGGCTACCAAAATCATTCCAGCAGCAGAGACTGATGAAAATGGCCTCATTTAAAGAGTTTTCCAGAAAATCCCAAGACCATGTCATCTGTTCACAAGCTTAATCTCAAACACACTTGGGTTATGCAGCACGACAGTGATCCAAAGCACCCCAGAAAGTCCACCTCCGAATTACCTAACAAATGAAGGTCTTGGAGTGGGATAGAAGAAGCATGTTCCTAAACCCTAAACAGGTTGTTCAGGCCTGAAGACCCTCCTATTATCTTTAATAGATACAATAATTCACAGTTTTTTATTTGATCTAAATACTTTTTCACAGCACTGTACTTATTTTTTCTTTTAGTGATTTACAAAAACACCTAAAAAGAAACAGTTGGCTACATTCTGAATAAAACAATGAAGGAAAAAAAAAACAAAGCACATAAATCCATTTTAAAATCTGTCCAAAACAAGTTGCTGCATATACATTTTACAGTTACTCTCCTGATGATTGGTGTCCCGCACAATGAGACAGACGGCTGGAAACAAAAGTGTAGCTCTGTGTTAATTTCACATTAAGCCAACTATAATCCTCAAAAGTATAAAGGATTACCCCTGCCTACAACTTCATTTTTCAATTTACATTCTCATAAATGACAGCAGACGTTCCTTTACTGGGATCATGTCTTTGCAGAAGTCCAATACTAAACACTGTAGCTTATATGCTGTTTGGTCTAAAGAATAAAGCTTCTCTGGTAATTCAGCAGAGGCCTCAAAAAGAATAAAAAATTTATCCAAAAAGCAGCTTTATAGACCAGACCGCGCATCTGTGATTTCAATTACAATAATTTAGCTATTTTGCAGGAGCCTTCTAGTATGGATTAAAATATCATCTGTAATTTTATTGCAACAAATTCCTAGCTTCTCTAATAAAATTACATGTAAAAGGTAATGCAAAATACTTGGGTCGCATAATAGGAAAACATGCAGTATGCGATAATATGGGTGAAAGTAGCAATAATTATATGACTTACAATAAATACGTAAACAGTGTTAAATTCTGTCTGCTTTGTGTTCATGGCAACTATAGACCCCAGATAATCTATGCAGCTATTGGAGGGAAAATAATAAAATTCGTTATTTCCATCTCAACAACACAGTTTCTTAATGACATTACCACCTTGCTACCTTTTTAACTTTTAAATTTTTTTGTGCTGCATTAAACAAGTGTTGCAAAATATATTACAGACATAGAATGCCTGAAAGTGTGGTACTTAATTTGCCAACAGTTATGGCAGTCCAGAGAGTTCGTCGTGATATGCATGTCATACAGTGATATGGCGATAAGGATAAATTTGTGCAGTCCTATTAAATACTGTATCCACAACAAAAACCCGTATAAAGCTGCAACACATTTACAAGAAATACTAATACTTTAAAGTATTAGCGGAAACAGAACCCAGGTCCAGTTTAAATTAGTTTGTTTGACGCCTTTCATTTTGATTGCATATATATGCATAAAACAAAATCCGATCTTCAACATGTATTGCCCCATCTATGAAGATGTTTGAAATCCGTCTTTTGACACAAAATCACCTGTGTCCTTCTCTCCTAAGAATCCCTATAAAATATAGTTACTGGAGCTTGAAGCAGCATTTAATGACACAATTAGACTATTAGGTATTCTAGTGCAAGTTATATGTTTGCAATGTGTTTGGTTCTGATGCTCTGTCGATACAAATGTGGGTTATTCAAACTACATATGGGAAGGTTAAGAGGACATGTCATTCAAAGATAGTGGCTGTTTTATAATCTTAAGTCAGGTAAAATGGTTGCTTGCCCATATCTACATTGATTAGAAAGTTTGGACGGGGCCTTAGATACCATTCAGTAACGAGGATGGGAAGGGAGGTGAAAAAAAGAAAAATCCCCAATGCTCACTGTAGGACTGGCATCTTGGTGTCACCATGTCTCCATAGCAACAATTTATTTTACTAGGGTTTCAATGATTTTGGACAATGCTGCAAACTAAAATAAAATCCTGAAGAATTGATTAAACTAGAAAATTTCGGAAGAAATTTAGACGGGGCCTGCCTCTTGGTGCGTGCTTCTGGACCGGAAATTGCTATTTTTTTTATTGTCTATGCTATTATCAGCTTAAAATATTACTACTGACTCCGGAAGACTGAGGCTTTTATTTTGAAATTTTCAGTAAGCCTTATTTTAAAAGGGCCAACATAGTCCCATTTCCAACACTTGATGAGCTTCAAAAATAGTGTAAAGGCCAGTCCTTCAATGAATCTATAGTTTAAAATGTAAGGGCTTTTATTTTGTAGAGCATGTTTTGTCTTATTTTGAAAGACCAGCATGGTTGTCCCTTCAGGTCTGGGTTAGTTCCATTAGTTAAATAGAACCCGCTTGCTATTTAAAAATAATTTTCTATGCAGTTGTCAGCTCACAAAATCCATAGTAACTATGGAAGATGTGGGCTTTTATTTTGGAAGTTTCAGTAAGCCTGTTTCAAAGGACCAGCATAGTCCCATTCCCATCACTGGGGGAGCTCCAACAGTAGTGTGAAGCCCACTCCTGCAATTATCTATTGTTTAAAGGCTTTTATTTTGTAGAGCATGTTTTGTCTTATTTTGAAAATCAAGCATGGTTGTCCTTTCAGGTCTGGGTTATTTCTATTAGTTATATAGAACATGCTTGCTATTCTAAAACCATTGTGTATGTTATTATAAGCTTTAAATAATCATCAATAAGCATGGAGGGTTGATGAAAGAAATTGACCTTTAGGGTCAATCACTGTTGTCTGGGTGTTGGAACAGCAGTACATGCTGTTTAAGTTCCCCACAGAACATGGCCGCCATGTAGTTGCCTCCTATGAAGATGGTCAAAGGGGGTCGGGTCATGTTTAAGCCATAGAAATGACTGAAAATCAATGAAAGTCAATGCAAAGTCCTCAGAAAGATAGTAATCCATGTATGTGTATATGTCTGTGTGTGTCTGTGTGTGGGTGTGTGTGTGTGTGTGTGTGTGTGTGTCTGTGTGTGGGTGTGTGTGTGTGTGTGTGTGGGTGTGTGTCCCATTGTGAGATACAGAGCGGCAGAAAGAAAGACAGAATCACATCCAGACATATACAGTAGGAGATACACAGAGCTATAAATAGAACAGTGAGGAATGAATCAGCCAATCAGCAAAGAGCGTCAGTGTAACTTGACACCTGCTGTTTCTCACTGACTCAGCACCTCACTCTGTGTCTCCCCTGGTCTAGGCTTTATAACATGGAGGCGCATGCTCCCGAACGACTGGCCATAACTCGGAAACCGTAGGGGCGATCGATGTCATTCTTGGATCGTTTTTATCAGAACGGACAGGGGAACGATAATATTCATCCTTTATTTTTGAAAATATAATAATAAAGGCACAACACAAGGTGAAAAGAGAGGGAAAATGGAGAAAAAGACAAAAATGCCTGAATATGCTCCCGAACAAAGTCTAATATCTCGGAAACCGTACATGGTATTTGAAATTTTTTTAAACTGTGGGCGAAAGCTATCCCTCGTCCCCAATCATGGAGATTTTCATAGCTCTATGTCATTCACAGTATAAAATAGGATGATGGAAAGAAATGGTGTCACTCATGGATTACTGGTCAAACTCTTATTGAAAATACATGGGAGGCCTACAGAATTCCTGTGAGTCTTGGCGATCGAGGGAGTTTGACAGAAATCTATGAAACCTAGAACAATTTTAAAGTTATTGTGTGAAGCGTCCGAGCCGGACGTTTTGATATATATATTGTGGGGGTGCACGCTGCGGTTCGGGCCGCATTAATCTGGACGGAAGAAAAATAATAAAGAGTCCAGTTTAGAGGTGAATAGTAATAGGTGCCTCCATGCAATGCATGGGGCATTGAATGCCTCCTATGCATTGCTATGGCAGGCCCCAATGAAGTGTTACTCTACATTCTGCTAAGAACCTTTGGGCTCTGTAGTTATGATGCATAGAAAATGAGGATGGGGTCTAAAGAAATCTCAGTAGCAGAGGATAAAGCCAGAAAGCATTGTTGGATGGCCTCTGGCAGTGCTGCATGGGAAGCAGTCATGCTGACACCACTGATCTCTGAACTACTGACGTTTGTTGAACTGTCTCTCAACAAAAGTCAGCAGCTGCTCCTCCATAAAGGTAATCTGAATTTGTACAACACAAACATGAGGCCACTCCTCTAATCTGCAAAAACTGATGCTAAGCATCAGTTTTTGCAGATTGGATCAAATGAGGAGAATCACCGACAATTACGCAATGGATATGTTTTTATGTTAGTAAAAATACACATTAACTGTGAAGAAATAGGATATAGGTGGTTAACCTGCCTCTGCTCCAACTTCTTTCTGAGTGTACTGTAGGTGTAAAAGGCTGGATTTGGTTAGAGATCCTAAATGAAATTAAGTTCAGGCTGTGACAAGAATTGACTTAAATTATGTACCAAATGAAAACACCTCCAAAGGTTTTCAAACATGGGTATGTAACAAAGTTCCAATAATAGTCTGCTTTTTAAAGCTTGGTACATTTAATTTGAACATTAGCTTTTTAATTATGTTCTCCTTTCATGATGATAAAACAGCTACTTTATCAAACAATTCCCTCAAGAAACCATGCCAGCAAGGAGCAGAAGCAAGTTTTAATACTTAAAATAAAAGATTCAGCTGTTAAAGAAAATAAAATACTTAATCTAATTAAAACAAAAACAAGTTATATAAAAACTTTTAAGCAATTAGGTGTCATCTTAACCCTTATACACCAAGAAGCTTAAAAACTAAGTATTGGGGTTCAATAAAATCATCCTGCAGCAACAAACAACCAAATTATCATTTTGTTCATCAGTAGAATTTCTAGAATCTCTACTAATAAATCAGACAGAAATGATTCTCTGTAAAACAGGTTGCAGTTGTTCCACCAAGTTTCCAATAATCGTGATTTTTTTATGAGTCCTTCAGTGAGTGGAGAGATGGGTCACCTCAAGGCTCTCTCCCTGGTCAATCTCTGTATCCATCCCTGGCATGGATTGTCTATACTCCATTCAATGCTCGCTGGAGCTGACCTCCACCTCTCTGTGGAGTGCAGTCGCCGCAGGGCCACATCTGATGGGAAACGCGCTGCTCAAAATCTGGGAGCGCTGCCAGTAAAAGGACTGCAATTGTGAGGAATCATTAGGAGAAGAGGCCCCTCAGATCTCAGATTTTCGTTTCCTTTTCTTTCTCTGTTCAGCCAGCAGTGCTGAACATGAAAGGACTTGTCATGTACTTATGCCTAGTGAGATGCTGTTGCACTTCATTTTCTCCTACAGAAACATTTTACCGAAGGTTTCTGCCCTTTTGATTACTAGAAGAAAAACATTGACACAACAGCTGCATAGACTTTGTCTATCTAGGATTCCCACACAGTAGGGAAAAGTCTGAAGTTTTAGTATTTTCCATATCTGGAAAAATGTAATCTATGAAAAAACTTTTTTTAGTCTTAAATCCATCCATCCATTTGTCTGATTGCCATCCATCCACCCATCTGCTCCTTTAATTAGCTGTTTTGTACAAAAAGAGGTGAAAGAAATATTTTTATGATATAATCATGTTTTGGTGCGTTTGTCACGAGAGATTAGTCTTACAAAACAGAGCACTGAACACCGCCATAGCAGGGAAAAAGAAAAAGCTTACCATTTTTGTTCAGATTTCACATCTCAACATACTCCTTCCCATGTATTTGTCTCCTGAGTAGCCTTCTCTGCCATTTTCCTGTTTTAAATGTAAATGAGAGTTGTCACGGCAATCGTTTCATACTGTTCCTGGTGGCTTTCCTACCAGTTGTCAGAGAAAGGAAAGGAGCAGCATTATTTTCACTGGCTGATGCATTGTGTTTCACATCATCACTGGCACTAAAAATGAAATTTTAAAAGAACTCTTAAAGGAAAAGGAGAGCAAGAAACTCAAGAGGTGACTTATGATGTCTGCTGGTTTCAAATGTTTTTTTGTTTTTTTCAATTTCTTTTTTTTTTCTTTTCATTAAAATATTAAACAACAACTCAGAAGGTTTTTGTATGAATGTGCCTGTTTCTGGGAATGCTGTACCAGTAATACTGTGAAAATCAATCATCAGTACAGAAAGAATTGAATTGAGAATTCAGAATAGGGGTTTAGGGTTTGCCCTTTTTTTACTGTTTTACAGGCTTGTTCACACTCTTGTAGTACTTTATACTGCCAAAAACTAGTTGCACAAACTGAAATAGACCCAGTCAGAAGTCAATTCAGTTTTTTGTATAGCATCAAATTGGAACAGATGTCATCTCAAGGCACTCTACAAACACGTCCAACAATGTTTAATTTTTATTGGACTTTATTGGACTTGCAAATCTAGAATAGTTTTAATAGGGCACAGGATGGCATCAGGAGTGCAGTGTGGCATCAGGCAGTTACTAATGTATGGGGTGTACAGATGCCAGTGGCCCAAAGTTGGAGCCAATTGGTTTGTAAGGACAATAGGGACCTCACCTGTGAGGAGACCTGTAGAAATGTTTTTTGAATATTTATTGAATCTGCCATTCATCCTGACAGAGGTAATGGACTCTTTAATCTCAGCAACTGACACCATCCAAATGTATTTCACCATGTTATTTGTTAACTCCTTGAACACCAACACAGAGAAGGTTGAATGGCTTTAATAACAATGACCCTGCATTACCATAGATGGTCATCGTGTGTGAATGGCAGGGAAGAAGTCCGCCTAATGTTTGGGAGACACGCATCCATATTATTCCTGTATCATGCTATGAGGAATCGGAGGGTCTGTCACCAATCCACCTCTGATGGGGATTTAGAAGGACCCTGATGGAACGGTGCTAGGTCAGTGACATGTCTTCCTCCTCCTGACATAGAAACTTGGTACTTTCAACAAAGCAAAACTTGTCTATGAGCTCCCTTTGTCATATTTTGGTCATCCTTGTCCCTCTTCTCTTTGAGGAATCCTAGTCGACTGCAATGAATGGCTGCTCATACCAAGTCTGGTTCTGCTGGCGACTCCTTAATGTTGGGAGTGGTTGCTTTCCACTGACCATGTGCTTGCTCCGGTTAAGTGATTGCTGCAAAGTCAGTTTCTTGACATTATTGACTGGGTTTTCTCTGATTTTATTTTATTTTTTCCACCAATTGTCATCATGATTTGAATCGCATTATATTACTAGAGATAAATTTGAATTTATGTAACTGAATTTGTATTTATCTTTATCATTGGATTGTATTGGATAGATTTGATAACGGTATATATTCCTGGATTCTGGGAAATTGACCTGTTTGTCTTTAAAGTAGCTTCAGATGACATTTGGTGTGAAATGGCATTAAATAAATCAACTGAGCCAGCAGTTCCATGATCTTTCAACACATGCAGTTTCCTTTAAATTCCAGTCAGTCAGTCAGTCAATGATGATGTAATTATGAATATGAATATATTATTTAATATTAATATTTTAATATTTTATTAAATAATATTTCGGTCTGTTAAGGGTTGTCCTGTGAATACCAGCCCAATAAGGCGGTGGTATTAGGACAAAATCGAAAGGGATGAGCCAAGCTCTGACATTATTGAACAGCATAAACTCTGCACACACATGGAATGAATTCACACAATTTCTTAAAATATAAGAATTTATTAACAAAAATAAGTCAACTCAAAGTCAAACATATTTCAATCAACAAACTCTTTACTATGCTAAAACAATCCAACTAAACTACCAAGCAGAATTAAAGGATAACGAAGACTAATGGGCTATGTACAATATAAACAAGTTGATCAAAGATGGATGAAAACCATGACCGAAAGAGTGATGCATTATTACCATGCAATGTTTATGTTTGAGAACCAAGGATTATCTTGAAGAATCTGGAAGTAAGTAGGCAATAATTGACATACCTTTAGACAACCATTCGCAACGCATGATCAGTTAAAATATTATTTTAATAAAATAAATATTATTTTAATAAAATAATATTTTAAGAATGATTTGCTTCTGGATGACCAATTCTCAACAGTGTTTAATTAGCTGCCTTTATTTAGTAAAATAATATTTAAAGAAATATTATTTTGAATAAGAACCAAATCTTTCTGGAGAAATTGCCTTAATGGTGTTTACTTAGTTTTCAAGTTTGGTATAACAATATTTAGGGAAATATTATTTTACTGGATTGAAAACCAACAACCTTCTTGGGTAAATGATCTTTAGCAGGCAAGCACGTGCTCTTAGCTGTTAGCAGTTAAAGCTAACAAAAGAAGCTTGTAGCTTATCATCAGAATCAAACACATACCCTTAAAATACCGTTAATAAAATGGTTAAAATGCATAAGCATGGATGGCACGATATGGCCGATCTTCTGTGTTTAAAATCACCCTCTAAATAAAGTTTTTCTTAACTTTAAAACAAACACAGAACACACAAACTGAGCACGTGTGTGGAGCAAGTAATCTGCCAGCACTAAGATGGCTGAGTTTCACACAAACAAAACCAAATTTCATAAAATGAAGAATGTTTAAATTATTTCATTCTAAGTTCTCTCTCTCTGCCCAAACCTAACCTCTCAGGTGAACTGTGCTGAGGAAAAGCTGTCCAGGGCGACGAAGTTTGAAGAAAACATCCACAGTGAACAAAAAGCCAAGCCACGCTTGTACCTTAATTATCCCCGTTCATGAACAAATATCGGATACACAAACAGCAATTAATTCATACTTAACTTAGTGCAAATGATCGCGTGATCGTATGACACTCTTAGATCCAGTTTGGCAAACAGAGTTATGTCTGTTTGCCAGCAAAGAGACCTTAGCGTGCTGTGTCTCTCTTTCCAAATCCGCCAGGGGACCACTGTGGAAGAGACAGAAGCTTTGCAAAACCGGGGTCTTATTCAAAACAGTGACGTCACGGGTAGTCCACTGTTACCCCTTTTCCTGGCTGTGCTGGAAGTAGGTTAATGCGGTTTATTTTGAAAGTTCCAGAGAAGTTCGTACTGGACTTTCATGTTGTCCCTATGGCTGTGGTCCCAGCAATGATTTTCTACTGCTTTTTCCATTGTGGATTGCGGGGAAGCTGGTGCCTCTCCAACAGTCTATGGGCGGGAGGCAGGTCACACCCTGGACAGGTCGCCAGTCCCTTGCAGGGCAACACAGACACACACAGGACAAACAACCATGCACACACTAATTTATGCCTCAGGGCAATTTAGAGTGACCAATTAACCAAACAGTCATGTTTTTGGACTGTGGGAGGAAGCCGGAGTACCCGGAGAGAATCCACGCATGCAAGGGGGAGAACTTGCAAACTCCATGCAGAAAGACACCCAGCTAGAAGTTAAACCCAGGACCTTCTTGCTACAACGCAACAGTTAACCATCTGCGTCACCATACAGCCCTGCATTTAAATTACACTTTACCTTTATTTTGATAGGGAGCGTATTACACTAAAATCAGGCAAATTATTGAATGCTTAGATCTCTTGTTTTCTCTCGGGATGTTTCTAGATACATTTACTCTATTTGTGCATAGTTTTATAATCATTCAGCAACGTTCTGGTGACACTTAATGATGGGACCTTATCTATAGCAGAGGAAATAAAACATTCCCTGCTTCATATATAGGCACTTGCAGTGAAAGGATGAGCATTTCCACAGATGACTTCTCTCTTGTTATCTTCAGCTTGAATACTCGACACTCCTTTCCTTCTCATGTGCTCATCATCTTTTCTCTTCTTCTCCACAGAAAGATTATATAAGTTCTTGTGGTTTTTATGCCCCAACTCTCTCAGGCTATCATATTCTCCCTCTTATCTATAGATTTCTCATCTTATTCTCCCAAAGTTGTCCTTTTTCCTTCCTGACACCTGACGTTTTGAATACGAGTGAAGGGAGGGTAGTTTGGGGGAAAAAAAGGGAAAGTGACCTAGTTTTAGCTTTTAGTAAATGTGTAAAAATAATTGAGCTGAGGTATTTAAAATTTAGCACCTCAATTGTTTGCATAAAATCGTTCCTAGATAATGAGATTTCACCTCCTCAGTTCCCCCATTTTTATTGCTCCTTTCTAAAGAAGCTGTTTTAGGGCTCTGTCACTTTTATGCAAATTAGCAGTATCTGGCCGCACTCTGCACTTCATACTTGTGAAAATTAAACCAAAATTTATAAAGGGCAAAACATTGTCACATACTTGACTCCGTACACCCTATTATCCGACAGCGGGAGAATGTGCATGGACATATGTGGGTCTTTGTAGCCAACAACAGAACATCTGCCTTTGAGGGTAGCCATTGTAAAGCGGGTCTAATCCTCTACTACAAATCAAGTGGGTGGAGCTCTGCTTCAGTTGGTAGTCAGGGGCTTGGGTAACGTTGCTAGGTGCCAGTATAATTGTGACGTCACAATTACACAGCTTTTGAAACCGCACATTTTCTAGAAAAAATAAAACATTCATATATAGCCAAAAAACAGCTTAATGTTTTTAGGGGGGGTTTGCGTTTGGACTGTTTGTAGAAGCATTAGAGACCTAAATGGAAGTATAAAAACAGTCAAAAAGTGAATTTTGCATAATAGGCCCCCTTTTTAAATACCCACCCAGTATGTCTTTTTCTCAATGTGTAATATTTCCATGTATTTAGTGCGAAGCAAAATGAACAAACAGATATAAAGAAAGATCAGTTTGACAACCTGCACTGTTTTCTTGCAGCCTGGAAACATGACAGAAGTTTGATTTGCATTCAACAAGTCTGTCATCCTGTTGACTCTAGCTCCCTCTGTAACATTTGGAAGTTGTTTTACATCTGAAATATTGGACAGTTTGTTTGAGTTGCAATGCGTGTTAGCAGGAAGCAATCTGCCAAGTGCCACACCAAAGTGGCACTCTACTGGAAACACAATCCTCAGTACAAGTGTTGCAGTGATGTTGCGAATCCGTTTGAACAGTTTGGTCTATCGCCACGCCAGCCACATGAAAGTGGGCATCCATTCACTTTTAAATGAACACAAATAGAAAAACAAAGATGTCAGCCAGATGGTTGGAATCATTTCTGTTGTTTCGTGTCTAAATGGGAACATTAATCTTTTTAATTAAGCTGTCCAGTCATTGGAGGAAATGTAGGTTTAAGCTTGTCCAAAATTATGGTGGATATACAGACACAAACATGAATGAAACCAAGTATGAGCCAATGTTTATGAAAATTGGGTGACTGCTAAAAACTAGGGGGGCATTTTAGCAACCTAAAAATATTAAAGTTGCTCCAGTCTAAAGATGTTAGTGGGTTCCATGCCTTGTTTAGGAGCACAACAACAGTACAGTTAATACAATCCCTTAAACAGGAAAAATTAATAAATAAAAAAAAAAAAAAAACTTATGCACCTGAGCCCATTGTCATCATTAGTCTTCCCAACTTTTGGACAAATTTAGGCAAAGAGCTTTTATCTCGTAGCCATCTCCTGATTTATGAAGATCAACACAAATTGCATCACTTCAATTGCATGTTCTCTTGTCTTTCCCATTTTGAAGAGGGCCTGTGTGCTTTGTCATATTTATTCCACATTGAAACAAAAATTCAGAAATTCATGCATTTTTAATTATAAGTTCCTAGTTACACTAATAATCTTAAAAAAATAAGTATAAATTACAGAAATCCATAATTTACATGTGTTTAACAGGGCTTCTTAGTAATTTTAAAAAACTGTTACTTCCTAATGTGGGATTTATTTCCCCTAAAGACTAAAGATACATGTGAGATTATGCTACTGCAATAAAATGAGTTTGTTTTGAGGCTTTTTAAACACCTCTTCAACCTCTTCAAAATCCACTTCACATGAAAGCCAATGATGTGTTTTTGGAACTGTCCAAAGCCTGAGCAGATGTCACCTTACATCATGTCCTATTTTATACTTTAGGCTGGGGTTGGAACTCCCAATAAAACCACTCTTTATGTAGAAGATCTCAAAGCTGTAGCTTGTCTTGCAGTTCAGGTTTGAGTTCGAAGTACCATTTCACCTATTCTGTGCTATGTTTCACTGTGCTATGTTATCATCACTACATTTTCTCCTCTTTATTATTGTTTACTTGATAGAAAAACATACTATATTTGTGATTATGCTATTTTCAAAAGTTCCTGAATTGGCATGGGAGCAAATTTTTTTGCTAGCAAACACAGCTTCTAATGCAATAGGCTTCACTGTTATCCTCACAGCCACTGGATATCTGCCAATCATCATTAGGTATCTGATGTGTCAAATGGGGGACATCTCTATTTATGCGATGGGGAAGAAAGGGGCTAAAATGCTGTTGAGTTTCCAGAGTGTGGTCAATCTAATGTCCGTGTTGTTAGTTTTTTTAGGCAGGGTCAAGTTGACACACAATTACTAATATATGCAATATTCTTATGTACTTGTCCTTCCAGAATATATATGGTGCAAGCTTATAGATCTTTTTATGCATTACTTCACTGTTGAGGAAGTTAGAGATCAGTATAGCTTCATTTAGCCCTCTTCTCATCATAGGCTTTCTCTGCCTCTACAGCTAAATCAGTTTGACGTCAGACAACTAACACAGTCAGAGATAACAAGCCCGACCATGTCTGACAGATGAAGAGTTCTGCTTTGGTCTTTAACTGCTTGTTCTCTATGCTTTTCCTCTTTCTATCTGCTCTAGAAAAAAGGTCAGCCTATCAGACCAGGTGGTGAATTCTGAAGTTCTCCTGCTTAAGCTTTAATGGCTGACGGAAGGAGAAAATGATTCCTTCATCCTTGAAAGCCTCTTAACTCACTTTCTAGTCTTGAAGTTTTTTTTACCCAAGCACATTGTTAAAATCTAAAACGTTTTTTCTTCTTCATTCAGCAGACAATTCAATGTTTTCTCCTCATGTTGGTAAAAAAATAGAGATCATTCATAATAATAAATATCTTAGGTGCAGTTAAATTTATTCATACAGCACATTTAAAGAACAGTTAAACCAAATGCCTTAACTTTAAGCAAAAATGTACAACCAAAGTTGGATGAAATAAAATGAAAACATAATGAATAAATAGGATTAAAATGAGAAAATATGAATAGATAATTAGAAAAATCTAAATCTAAAGAGAAAATATGAAGAAGTGCTGTCTTATAGGTTATTGAACACGGATACATTAGTTATTGAACACAGGTACTTTAGTAAATGTTTATAAATATCAACCTTAGCTAAATTTGTACAAAGTACATACGCACACACAGTATAAGAACGCACATATGAGACAATATTCTTTTCTAGCATGGTAAACTATGGAATCATGATTCCATAACAAAAACACACCTCACAATTTGATATATTTTTAAATAATCTAGTTTTCCCCTCATTTGTTTTCGTTGCAAAATCTCAAGTAGCCTAAGCATCCTAGAATATGTATTTTATGCAAATTTTCTAACCTTAAAAAATGACTTTTAGGTACCTGTTTACAGATTTCCAGAGCTAAAATTACCTTGCAGCTGTTGTTGCTCACGGTATTGAGATGTTTCTCTAGATATTCACAAACAAACTCGTTTTTCGGAAAGGAAACAGATGGTTGTTACAGCGCTCTCTTTGTGAGGGTTGTTTCTCTACATATAGCTGCCACCCATGCTGCCCTCAAACCATATCTTTATTATGTCCCAGCGCTCAACCGCTCCTTGGAAAACACCCTCTGGAATATGAGCAGCTGGCTCGTTTCTGCCAGCTGCAAAAGCACAAAGCAATTCTGACCGCCACCTTTGTTCACCACAAAGATATTGATAAAAGGTTTGCCCATAGAAGCATAATTAGTACTTGCCGAATGGTACTCCTCATTTAATCATGCCAGTATTCAATTAATATAGTATACAAGAGGTGATGCTAAAAAACACGAGATGTGTGGCTGTGGGCCCTGTTAAACCTTAGTGATGAAGTACATCTGTTGGCGGGGGTCCTGAAGTGTGGGTTTAAAGTGAGCTATAATTATGCAGGAAAATAAGTAAGCTGTCAAGTGAGGGCCATTTGCAGGACAGAGATAACAAGTGAGGCAAAAAACATTAAATATAAGTTACAGAATAAAAAGGGCTGCATGAAAAAGTAGAATTTTTTTAAGTTTAAAATCTCAGTAAATCACAAGCAAAGATGCCACCAGTCAGGCTGGAAAGTGGCAATCAACAAATAAGTTAAAGTTTAAACATGCAGGAGTTACAATATGCTAATAAGTAGGACACAGGCAATGGAAAACAAAAACCAAAATGACACATATGACCGTATGTTGGCTTGTACAAACTCCCCAGTTGTTATCAGTAAAAGGTATATGCTTTTCTTTAAACCGGTTGAGCCAGTTTCGCAAGTCTGTGATGTGACACACTTCTTTCCTACATGACTCGGCTTATGTTCAGCTGCTCTATCTATATGTTTTCTACCAATTAATTTCTTTAGTAGCTCAGAGTTGGAGTGTAGTTATTCTAGTGGTACCCAAATGTTTCAGGTGAAGTGTCTGTTAAAAACAAAGTTTTCCAGGCTTCCCCTCCTCAGCAAGAATGCTGAAAAACAGGTCAAGTCAAATAAAAAAAGGCCTTTTAAATATCATATATTTATTTATTTTACCTTTTTTTGTCAGGAAATATGAAGAAATTTTTGTCACTTAAAATAAACAACTAGATACTCCTTGTTATTAAACAATGTTAAAATGTACAGCTTCATCATCTGTTACATATTCAAAACTAAATCAAAACATAATGTTATCTTTTCAGAACCTCAGTGTTAATTTGCACAAAGACAACATGCAAACTCATTAAATCTCAACATTTCAGTTTTATTGGCTTCATAAAGCCTAATATCTATTTATATATTTGAAATAGAACAGAACAAAGAGGACCTTAGTTCTCTGGCAGAAATATCCAGCAGCTTCATTATTGAGCTCCTGATATTACTTTATCGCAGTTTCTCTTTCATTCTTTTAAAATAATTATTCTCCTTATAGTAGCAATCAACTGACTTGCATACAATGTAATTTTTCTTTTTTTTTGTAATTTACTGTATTTTGAAGTACACACAATATTAATCAAGCAGACTGTTAAAATTTTTCAATGGCATGTTTCCATATGAACAGAACAAAACTAGAAGGATTTTCAGATTTCAGCAAAACAGAGAATATAAGAAGATAACATAAAAAGATGTTAAAAATGCCATCCATCCATCCATTCTTCTGTAGTTGTCAAATTTGAACTGGGGTTTTGTTTTTATTACCCATGTTGGCCAAATGTGTTCCTGAGAGCCATAGAATCTCAAACAGCTCAAAAAGACTTGTCAGACCTGTTGATTGCGTAAAGAGGAATGTACATAGGAAGATGTATGTTCTGTGCTAAATGATGGTGTCTAGCTTAAAATAGGGAAGAATGATGCACACTTTCAAATGAACCTGCTTCGACTAAGTTGGTTGCTGGGAAACCAAAGGATGTAGCAGTTTTTCAGGGTGCAGCCTGAAGACGACCTGTAACTCTCTGCCTAAATAAAGCTCTTACACATATTCAGTGATGAGGAGGAAGAGAAAAAGAGCAGGCAGTAATATTGTTCTCGCAGTTTAAAATTGTAGAACTTAACAACTGCATTCATATTTCAGGGTTCAGAATTTTGGTTGTGATGAGTTAGTTAGCAGAGATCCTTGCTCAAACAGGGATGGATTTTCATGAATGATTTCTTCTGATTGCACACACACTACTTAGGGATGGACTATGACTATGAAGATGGGGAGAGTGAGGCAGGGATATTGAAACCACCAAAAAGTACCAAGTGTTACATGTAGCTGTACTTTGGACTTTACAACCGCACAATAAATGTTTCTTGGAGATGTTTAGTCCTCACTGGGTGCAGAATGAAACTACAGGAGCAGCCCACCTCTCATGCTGCTGCTAGCTTCCTGGCGGCTAATGTTGAGTAAGCAAACATTTCGCTGGATGGTGTCAGTTGTATGTTTGATTAAAAGATCTTCAGATTTATTTGACTGCTATCATCTTAAGCAAGGGTTTATTATGCTCTTCGCATCCACTTATAGCATCAGTGTGTTGAACTATCACAATAACCGTCACAATATGAGCTTTATAAAGGTGTAAAGCCCTTTGTGTATTGTCTGTTTACAGTATGTTTAGAAAAACTATTCCAAAGTTATGGCGTGTAATGTTTTTTTCTTTAAGAATTAGGATTTTATGCAGTGAAATCATAAAAAGATTGTGATATTTTTGTAATTCTGTCGTCTCTCAAAATTGGTTATTTTTAACTTGGGCACTCCAAACTTGGTGAACAGTTTTTCCTGCATGTATCCCATGACATAAAACCCTGAAGTGCCTTGTCGTTCCACTGGACTGTGTTGACTTGCATTAGTGTTCTTTTAACTTCAGAACATTTTGATGCATTTTCTCCTGTACAATTGTCACATGATTAGGCTTGATTGATTTTAGAAACATGAAAGGAAGTCTTCTTCAAACACTTGTACTGCCTTCACCTGAAGTTCAGAATATTTGAATTAATTCCTTTTTTAATCAAAATTTTAGTTTCACAGTCAAACTTTTGAAGGTGAACAAAAAGACTGAAATGGATAAAACAAATATTTTTTTTTTCTCTTTCTCAAATATCCCTTTCTGTCACAGTTTTTTCTCTTGGCTCTTATATTCACTGAGAAGGGTGGTGTTGAAGGGAATCTACTGCTCAGTAATTTACAGGCTACAGTTAACTGTGTTTTCATGCAACCTGCAATACAATCTATTGTGTCAAAAAGACATACCATAATATATGTGCAATACCCATAGTTATTGGACAGGGGCTAATATGTTGGTTTTTTTTGTTGGTTATTGTAAATGGATCTTTTCCTGGTTTCACTTTACCATGAATTCTTTTGCAAGTCAGCATGAGTTTGCAAACGTATTAGTCAGATGAGCAGATGTATTGGTGTTTGTCAGGAATCAAAATATTTGACTGTATCTACATGGGAATATTTTCAGTGTTCTAGATTTCTGGCTTATGCAGCTTGGTGTGTTTCCACACAAATGGCTCCAAAGAGTCAAAAGATGAGTCAGAAATACCGACTTGATGTTGTTGGAAGATTTATCTAGACCAGCATGAAATATGAAAAAAAGAGTGCCATGAAGCTCAGGTCATGTTTTTAGGAGGTTGATTACTTGCTTGCAGAAGCACAGGGAAGCTTTCTTCATAAAGGTCGACCAGAGCATTCCATTGTAGCAGCCCGCTGGGATTTATCACAGTATACTTTAAGGCCAGAACAACACAGATCATATTTCACCTTGGGGATAAGGATGTGACAGGATGTTGTAAATGCACAAGTTCAAAAGCATTTAGTGATTGTGCAAATGTTCCACAAAAGGGATCAATCTGCTTAAAGAAAACATTTCTAGCAATGAAAAGTGGCTTTACATTATTCAAAATCCTCAAACATCAAAAGCTCCTAGCTTCGTTAACATTGATGCTTACTGTGGAGAGGGCTAATCTCATCAGCTGCGCTGATTTCTGTTTCCCCGAGAACGTCTTCCTCCAAGAAACTTCTGTTGTAGTTCTGCAAATTTGTGCACTTTTGTTCAGTTTGCCTCCAACTGACTTGGAACAAAGTAAAGGGATCAAAGCGTGGTTTAATCTTAAATCCCTGCAACTGAAGTTATTTCAGTAGATTCGGGTAAGATAGACACCAGCTATCCTTGTGTGAGGATATTGTTCATTTCTGTGCCAGATCAGATCTGTGCAGATGGATCAAAGTGACGAGGGGAGACTCATTATTCCTTGAGCGTGTGTAGATTTATTTACAGTGTGTTGATGAGATGTCCCAGTTTGTGAGTGAACTGGATGATGGCATTCAACATATAGAATCATATAACTGGGTTATAAAGTTTACTGAGTGTGAAAACTGGAAGAAATTAAAGGGAGACAAATAGCAGTAGAGATGTGGGATGGTTAAAATGTAGGATCTTCTATGAGGTAGGTTCATGTCTTGCTTTTAAATAACAGTTTACCTCCTCACATCCTTAACACTACAGCCCCCAGGGGGTCCATTTCACCCCCTGAGGCTTTTCAACTTTTTGGACTTCCCTTTTAAATTTGATCTCCTGTGGCTAAAACTTCATAACTTTTCCTGAAATGGCTCTATTTTAATATCTCCTCAATTATGAGATATTTTTAGCATATAATACATGTTTTTTCACCATGTGTAAAAAAACTGCAAAGGGGGTAATTTTTATTGAAGGAAAATCATGCATGTGTATTTCCATGACAATCAGTTTGTAGTGCAGGATTAGGAATGGTTATAATTTGGCTGTTATTGATGGAAGAAATCTTTCATCAAGGAAACAATCTCTGGTTGCATGTGTTTAGATCATCTACTTTGGATTTACGCTTCTCAGGACCTGATATTATATCCCTTATGAGCCAGGCCAATTATTACACCAGTCAGGCTTGACATCATGACCCCCAACAAATGATTATCTTTTGATTATGGTACGTTTTAGTGGAAGGGATAAATTAAGCAGCAGGTTCAGATTTTGTCCTCAAAGTTGTTAGAGGCAGGAAAAATAAGCAAGCATAAGGATTTGAATGTTCCCTGTCTGCAGTGGCATTATCTTTAAAAAGTAAAGAAAATCAGAGTGTATAGTGCTTTTTTTTATATATATTAGGATGCATAACCGCAGACGTGTCAAGGTCACAACTGTATTACCTAATGGGTGTGGCCTCTTTAACCAGGATAACACACACTACCAAAAACAAAAAGGGTGCATTAAATGTTAGAGGAGCACACGGAGTCCAATTCCTTGACTTGGCCCAATCCAATTGAGTGGGATTGGTTGGAGTAAAATATCAAGTCAGTCAAACCTTTGGAATATTGACCTGGTCAGTTTAGCAGTAGAGGTAGTTGGTAATTAGTGTCAGCTGTTTTGATGTTAATGAAATTAACAACGGGTGCAGTAATGGTAAATGGGAAATGGCCTGCACTTGTATGGCACTTTACCAAGTCCCCAGAGACCCCAGAGCACTTTACACTACAATCAGTCATCCATCCATCTATACACACATTCACACCAGACAGTGGTGAGCTACATTGTAGCCACAGCATCCCTGGGGCAGACGGACAGAAGTGAGGCTGCCATAAACAGGCGCCACCGAGCCCTCTGACCACCATCAGCAGGCAAGGCGGGTGAAGTGTCTTGCCCAAAGACGCAACAAGACAGACCAGGGGTTCAAACCGGCAACCCACCTGTTACAGGACGAACCCGTACCACTGCCACCACCGTCGCCCCACTAAAGGGGCAATGAAAAAACAGAACTTGTGTTGCAGGTGGAAATTACAGATATTTAATTCCTCATTTCTGTGACTGCTTTTCAGTAGTTTCACCTATAACTAGGATCAGTGTCATTACTGGTAGCATGAGGCGATACCTGGTCCCTACATAGTTGGACCAGGAGTCCAAATCCTCCTGGATGGCACATCAACACCTGCCGTTGCCCGACGGTCTGCTGAGTGTCCCAGGACAGTCTCAAGAGCATGGAGGAGATTCCAGGAGACAGGCAGTTACTCTAGGAGAGCTGACTGAGACAGGGCTGTCGGAGGTCCTTAACCCATCAGCAGTACTGGGATCTGCTCCTTTGTGCAAGGAGGAACAAGATGAGCACTGCCAGAGCTCTACAAGGTTACATTCAGCACTGTGGAGCTCTACTGCTAATGAACACCAGAATTGGCAGGCACTGGTGCACTGTTCTTTTCACAGATAAAAGCAAGTTCACTCTTAGCTCATCTGACAAAAAGGGTCTGGAGAAGCTGTGCTGAACTTTATGCTGCCTGCAACATTATTTAGCATGATCGGTTTTGTGGTGGGTCATTGTTGATTTGGGGAGGCACAGACATGTACAGGATAAACGATGGCACCCTGACTGCCATTAGGTATTGGGATGAACTTCTTAGACCCATTGGGGCTGAAACAATTATTCAGATGAATAATTATTAATCGACTATTAAAATAATCATAAACTAATGTAGTGATCTAATAATCGTAAACTGGAGTATACAGAATCTAAAACATGCCATTTGCTGAGAGAACAACCCACTCAGAGCACTAATTAGGCCAAAGCAGAACCAAAACTATATACAATATGCATTTAAGATGAAAAACTTTCTATGTCGGTAAATATGCTCTATCAGAACTCCTCAAGAGGCATAGCTTTAGCTTCACCTGGTTCAAATTCCGTACAAAATCTCCTATTCAGTATCTTTTGCTATCTGATTATTAATCGATTAATCATACAACTAGTCAACAGATTAATAGATTACTAAAATAGCCATTAGTTGCAGCCCTAGTGTGACCCTTCGCTTGTGCAGTAGGTCCTGGGTTTCTCCTGGTACATGATAATGCCTAGCCTCATGTGGCAAGAGTATGCAGGCAGTTCCTGGAGGATGAAAAAATTGATACCACTGACTGGCCTACATGCTCCCCTGACCTAAATCCAATAGAACATCTCTGGAACATCATGTCTAGGTCCATTCAACTCACCCAGATTTCACGTCAGAATGTCCAGGAGCTTAGTGATGGTCTGGTCAGGCTCTAGGCTGAAATACCCCAACGTAGGGGCATGTTCATAAGGAGCATGCCCTGACATCAAATACTGTGGCATCTTTTGTTCTTAACACATTACCTATTCCATATCAGTATAGATAACCAGTATTATTTTATTTTTTTACAGTTGTGATCTGATGTGTTTTCAAAGGGTTCCTTTAATTTTTTTGAGCAGTGTATTTAGCAGGGTGGTCACAATGTTATTACATCCTTGGTTCAACACAAAACAGTCCCAAAGTGATCTATGATAGGCAAATTAAACAGTAAGGGTTTCAAATGGGGCTAAAACGATTAATTGAATTAATTGTGATTCAAATTATCATCAGCTAATTTAGTAGTCGAATGATCGTTAACAGACTCTGAAACATGCCATTTGGTGAAACAAAAACTCACTCAGAAGTAATTAAGCCAAAACTATACAAAAAATATATACATTTTACATTTGAGATAAAAAAAAAAACCTTCTTTAGCTTCACCTGGTTCAAATCCTGTAAAAATATGTCCTATTAACCACCTTTTGCTGTCTGATTATTTATCGATTAATCATAAAAATAGTCAAAATATTACTGGTAATCGATTAGTAAAATAATCGTTAGAGCTCCAGTTCCAAAGTGAAACATTGTATGGAATAAAGGTTCATCTGTGTATTCCTGTTCCATATTGCACATGGAAAGTAAGCTATGGATGTTTCATTCTTAGTTACGGTTAGTTAATGTTTATCTAGTTACTTCCATAATAATGTCAGAATATTCAATATTATAGTCGCTCATCACATTAAAACAACCACAGTCTGGTATAAAACAAGGCAAAGCAATAACTGCCAGTGCCTGATATCCAATAAAATCCCTCTGACAGCTGAAAGAGAGCTGTTTAAATAATAGAAATCATGCACAAGTTAAATGCATTCTGCAAATTCAGTCAGTAAAACGGTAATTATGAGTGTCTGTTTCCGTTTTAGCATGCCTTCAGGCTGTTGAAATGATTTATTTTGCAGCACTCTGTAGACATTTGTCATGGGGAGTTGGTGATGACAATCTTGCTGTTTTTGCTTTTCTTTTGTTAGCTCACAGATGGTCATCCTACATCTAGAAGAAAGTTCTTAGTAATTTTACGTATTAAAGGTCAGTCAGTCAGTCATTTTCTACCGCTTATTCCATAGTGGGTCACGGGGGAGCTGGTGCCTATCTCCAGCAGTCTATGGGCGAGAGGCGGGGTACACCCTGGACAGGTTTCCAGTCCATCGCAGGGCACCACACATACAACCATACACACACTCATTCATACACCTATGGTGTATGAATGAGTGTGTCACGTTATAACAAAAGATGAGTTTAAAATGCTTCTGAATCCCAGTTAGCAATTCTGTTAAAACCTTGGGCCCACACATAATTTTTCGATCTACAGGAAAAGATTTGTTGAAAATGGTTATTAGAATTCAGTTTCTTTAAACCCCAATTATGAATAAATATTTTAATTATCCAAAGTAACCCCGCTCTAACAAGTATTAAGCACATTACCATATATTTCCAAACCACTGCTATTTCAGAAAAGATATTTAAGGTCTGCAACATGAGACAAGGTACTGATACATAATAGCCCCTCATTAACGGTGGGTCCATTTAAATATCCAGCTGCTAATCAGCCTTGCTCTGAGCGTTCTGTACCTCTGACATGAGAGAGAGCAGCATGGTGCAAGTACTTATATAGAGCAGAAACAGTGCTAAAGTAAGTCCACGCTGTGGTGCATTTTCAGGTTTGATAGCTGATAATGGAAAAAGGCCATGAAGAGAAGAGTCGAGATTTAGTTTCCCAGAAAAGCTGTTTGGGGAAAAAAGCAGAGAATGAAGTGATGCAACTGGGAGACATGCTGTAGAAATCTGGTTGCTGTGCTTCACTAACACCATGGATTTGAAATGTGTCCTGATGTTTCTGATGGAAAAGTTTTTCATTTATCAATATGGAAGTTTGAGTAACAACTCTGTCTTTTGAAGTGAGTGAGCACAGTCATCTTGCTGGCTTTGTCAGAGAGGAAACAACTGGCTCAGGTGTAATTTGGATAAATCACCGTATCATGGCTGCTTTATTTAAATTTGAAAATAAGCTTAAATTTCTGAAGAATCAATTCTGCCTTGCACAAAAATTGTGATTTTGTAAATAATAGCAATTAGATACCCTTACTGTCAGATTGGCACTTGTCTTTCATTAATTACAGGTTAGGGAAGTATCATGTAAATCCCAGGAAAGATATAAGTTCCCGAAAGTAATCCATGAATGTGAACACACAAAAGAGGTACCCCTGGTTTTATTAGAAGCAGCAATACCTAAAAATGATATGGTGCTGAAGAGGATTGCTTGGTGGGGGATTGTGGCCACCGTTGCCAATGCTTCATGCATCAAATGCCACCAATATGTGTTGCCCTAAAGTTCTGTAAAAGTAGCATGTAAGTTCCCAGAAAGTGACGAGTCAGTTTTAAAATAAACATTAAAAAAAACTTTTTTAAAACAAAGCCTGTAAATTCTGAAACAGATACGTCAATGTTCTGGCAAAAGACCCATATGTTTTAGAAAAGAAACCCATCATTTCTGGGAAGGAAGCCACATTGCATGCGTGGGTTTTCTCCAGGTGCTCCAGCTTCCTCCCGCTGTCCAAAATCATGACTGTTAGGTCAGTAGGTCTAAAATTGCTCTTAGTTATCAGTGTGAACCTGCATGGTTGTCTGTCCTGTGTGTCTCTGTGATGGACTGGCGACATGTCCGCTGTGTACCCCGCCTCTCTCCCAAGGACCACTTTAGATGGGTACCAACCCTGTACGGGCAAGTGTGGAACAGACAATGGATGAAAGGAAAATATTACAAGGTCTTATATTTTTACCTTTCTTTTTCCTTTTCATAAAAAGAGGTTATTTTGTTTTTTCTATCAAAAAATTGAAAAAGTGATTCCAATGTGGCCTTTATATATTTCTCCTGGGTATGATATAAAGCAGCTCACATTGCAGGCTTTCTTTGTATCACTTTTAACCCTGTGTCCACTATCTGCCCCAGAGGCCTGTTTTGAAGAATATAAAAGCAAAGACTTTCCATTGATTGGACAATTTATTGCATAAATTCCTCTTGATAACTTCATGAGGGAGTGTGAAGCAAAAGAACACATTTTCCTTGTTAAATCTCAGCCGGTCGTTTCAGTGCTCGATTTTCTTTTCATTTGTCTATCAGTTGGTGTCATTTACTAACTTCTTTTCGGAAACAGCTGGTTTTCCTTGTCATGTGAAATCAGTTTAAAACACATATTGATTATGTAGACATGATGTGAGAAGTAAAAAGTAAAAGTAAAAACACATTCTTTCTTTTTATGATTTAATGCTATATTTTTCAAGCTATTTTTAATGCCTGTGAATTGTGTAAAAGCCTAATTCTGAGTCGTTTTCTACTGGGAAAAGAACAAAACTTATTTTTCCCTGAGGCTAGCAGGAAAAAAATGAAATAAGTTTCATCATGAATGCATTTGTTTGTCTTCTCAACCTTGGGTCTCACTGGTGTTTACTTTGTCATCTGGATGCATTTGCCTTTCACAAAAGATGGTCTCAAAACACAATGTGCCCCAGGCTAACTAGATCAATCAAGAGCATGAGCTCAAACAAATATATAGTTTTCTTTTGTTAACTTTGGGTGATGGGAATCAATGCCAGTGCAAAGTGGAACTTCACAGCACAGATTTCCTTCATTCCCTCTGGCAGATGGGAATAGGCATAGTGGGATACCTGGCTTTGTTTGCAATCCTAGGATCTGAAACAAGATTACGCTGATTTAAAGCAGCGGGAGTCTAAATGTCAGTGCAAGGTGCAGTCCAGAACAAGATAAATGGAGCTCTCTGCAGCCTCTGACGCATAATGACTCCTGTAGTACATACTGTTTTTTGTCAGACTACTTTTTGTAGCCGGTTGAATGAGATTACCGGGATGTGTAATACCCCCAACGAAGATGTTTCAAGAGAAGGGAAACCTCATCATGTACAATTTCCACACACATACGCTGTACCCTTCTTCATCATTAGGAGCCGACAGGTTCTGGTCAGCCAAAAAGACTCAGCTGCAGAGCCCGGCAAGGGAGCCCTTATCTGTCTGTCCTCATTCATTACTGCACCAAGAGACCTTTCACCGTCCAATTGTGTGGTCCAGAGAATGTGGAGATTCCTGTGGGAGCACAAATGATGCACTATTCAATAACCTGTTAAGGGAATACCTCTCATTCTGTACCTCAGCGACCCACCAGCTGAGCAAATCCTACCCAGAAGTTCTTCTCTGACCTCCTTGAAAGCTGCTCATCTCCTTCAATTTCGGTGCTGCTCAGATGCCAGAGAAAGTCCAGTGTTGTGTGAAATAGTCAGGGGCTTGTAAAACCTGAACAACAGCAGCAACTCAGTGTAAATTTTTTCCCCCGGTGATATTTTTGCTCTGCAAATTCCCAGGATGCCATGAAAAGCCCTCACTGTTCTTCTATCTTCTACTTCAACCTAACATCTTCCTTTCTTGCCTCCACCCACTCTCTTTGTCATTGTTTTTTTTATTTGATCAGTGCTTCAGTGAAGCAGATGCACCTGTCCTCTGAGCGATATTTGGCATCTGGGTACCTCCCTCGGCAGATGACTTTGTAAGTCATCAAACGCTCTTTTGAAGCTCTCTCAGCATTCAGGCGGCGAGGCGTGCCGGAAACATCATAGGTGAAACCAATACAGGCAGCCGTCTCATTCAGAAAGGTCAAACTGCCACAAACACTTTTGGCTGTTAACTATCTATAAACATAGAAAAAAAAGATTAATGCGCAGGATTTGAGGTTTTACTACTTCACTGTTTATGGGTGCAACTCACCAAGTTGCACCCATTGCAACACAGTCACACACAAGACAAACAATCATGCATCCACACACTCAAACCAACTCAAAGGAACCAGTTAACCTAACTGTCATGTGTTTGGACAGAAGGAAGAAGCTGGAGTACCCAGAGAGAACCCACACATGCACAGGGAGAACATTCAAACTAAATGCAGAAATACCCCAGGCCAGGATTCGGACCTTCTTGCTGCAAGGCAACAGTGCCACCAACTGTGTCATTGTGCAGCCCAATCAGATCTCTCAATCAAATGTCCTGCAAATCTTTTTGGGCTAGTCACGTGATGCAAGCTTAACATCTTTGTGTTAACATCTTTATCTCAACTTGGTCCAACATACAATCAATCAATTCTTTGACTTCTTTCCACAGAGCTTTTAGAAACCTTTTCCCTCTATTTATCTACTGGGAGTGGGCTTTAAATCACTTTAAAAGCAAACCTGACTATATCTAGTATTTCAGTATTGAACCAATCAACAAAGTTATATTTTTGTTAATTTCTCTTTGCCATTTCTGCTTTAAAAACTCTGCATCTGAGAGAGAATACATTACATCCTCACCTATCTTTCTCTTTAGGCTACATTTACAGTTTATCAAGGTGCAAATTCTAACTATCCTGACAGAAAAAGGCAACCTCTACAGGAGTTACAGTCAATAGTTTCCATTAACTTGACATTATCTTGACTTGAAACAGTTACAGTTTACAGCAGGTTTTATCAGCAGTTATTAATAGACACATAATTCAGTGATGTCAGCTGTTTTCTTGAATATATTTTTGAATTTTGGAAAAAGCAAAATTCTTCAGGTTTTACAGTTTCCTTTAGTTCTCTGTTTAAAAACCCAAAGTGATAAATACTTAAACAGATTTATGAATATCAGTGTTTTCATTCTTTTGACCCATTTCAGGTAGTTGGAGTCTTTTTGATGGTAGATGGAAAGTACCGTCATTGGCTGCAAGCAGCAAACTCACACTTTGCAACTCTATATGATTGAATAGTAACACGTATTACCATCTATTGGTTGATTTTGCTCTGTAGAGGAAACAAATTACAAAAATAAAGGTCCTGAACTTCAGTAAATTGACATTTATGAATTAAAATGCTCATCTAGAAAAGTGGGCACTGGAACGGTGCTTCCGGTTCGTAGGAAGAGGAAGCAAATGTGAAAAAACACAACAGCTGATCATTCACAATCTCTTTTTCTGTTTAAGATATGTCATTTCTCTGTCAGCAGACTACATATCCAGCCTTCCATCTGTTATGAACTAATTTGTACCACTTTCTTTCACACTCATCCTTTATGTTTACCATTGATTTCACCTCTTAATCAGTTCCTACTTGGGCTTTTTGAACACGATTAGTAACTTATTTTCTGGCAAGGTAGCTGTTTTCCTTAACCTTGTGACAGAGGAAATACTGATCAACTACTGAATGATAAACTTGTGAAAGGCTTTCTAAAACAACTAGCTCAAAAGTGTGAGGTGGAAAAAAAACATCTCATGGAAAGCTTCAAAAGACAATGATTTTGTGTTCACCGTGTTTCTTTTAAAGATTAAGGTAGCTTCTGTCAGGAAACATTTTATAATGTTTCTAATGGAAAGTGATGCTGAGTCACTTTAGTAGAATAATTATTTCTACAAGGTTTCTTTAGTATTAATCTATTTGTAGTTATGTTTCTACCAAAGCACTTTAATTATGATGCATCTGGATTTTGCATCAGCTCAGCTACAGGTTAACATTGCTATTATCACAGAAATATTCATTAAACTAATGACAAGTGAATTTTTAATGGCATGGCGGTCGGTGACCTTTGCAATTTGCAGTAATTGTTTCAACATTGTTCTTAGAGGACTGGGAGTGAATCAGAGCTTTCACTGTAGGTTAAACTGAGAGAAAGAACAGACCTTTGAAGTCAGTCTCTATTAACACTGTCCAGCTTTATGTGGAAAATGTATTTGTTGCACCATTTTTCCTTAGGTTGTAACATATTCCAATGTGGACTAACTTGGGTATCTCATAGTTGTCTAAAAGGTCAGTTAGACTTTTAGAATATTCTTGCTCAGTTTGGGTCAACAGTTGTTCTGTTTATGCTCACTTTGCACAAGAGCTAATTGACTTTTTAAAGTCTTGAAATTATCTCATATAGCGATTCTGAACACATGCTGCATTTCACCGTAACTTTTAACAGAACCTCATTTGAAAAGGCTCTGACTCAAATAGGCTCAACTGTCACAGTAATAAAAAAACGTTCATACTGTTTTAGGGTTTTACGGACATTATAACAATTATCTGGTTTTGTTTGAGGTTTTAAAACTATCTAGACACAGCAAATTCCACGTTATTGAACAAAGATTAAGGCAAATTTTAAAAATATGTTTGTGAGAAACAAAGTGCACCCTTGAGACAACCTGTGTTAAAGCAGTACTCTTAGTACTTTTAGTACTCTGATGATCTAGAGTATAAAGGTGTGTGCTGATGGAACGGTAAGATAAAAACAGAAACACTAACACTAACCTTAAAGAAACAACTACCCATTTATCTGGGAAAGTTATGACCATTTCCATATTGAATGCAACAACCTGAGGTCCATTTCACAAGGAGAAAAAAATTCTCAAACAAATAAACGTATAAGAATTTAAGCTAAGTCCCCACAAGATCAGACTGCGCCATGTTGAGGAAAAATTCCTAAATGACTATACAGGCCTCAGCATGTGGAAGGCTAAAGGTTGAGACGGGGCATAAAAATAACACTGTCTGGCTTGTTTGGAACGGTTGAAGGGACAATCTTCTTTAAGCAGACTTTAATAGGGCAGCTGTTATGATCCTTTGGTGTTAGGGTTTTGGTTTGTATTTGTGGTTGAATCATTTCTTTGTTTTTTTATTTATGTTAATTAGGTACTACTATATAGGTTTATTCCTTCAGGTTTTGTTTTCTCCTTATTTCTTGTGTTCTACTCTCTGTGAATTGTAGTTTATCTTCTAGATCAGTGTTAGTATATTTTCCTCATGGTTTGTTGTTTTCCTTTGTGTCTAATTTAGTTCCCTGTGATTATGGTTCACCTTCCTTCAGTTCCTCTGCTTAGCACTCTCCTCTCCCAGCCGTCCCACATGCCCGATTAACTCACTTGGATCATATGTCATTCTCCACTCCTCCGTCAGTATATAGGCTCACTGGTTTCTATTGCTCTTTGCTGGTTCCTCCCATTACACTACCTGTGCTTCATAACCTGCTCTTCCTGCTGTTCCTCTATAAGTTCTCCTTATTGTTTAACCACATTCTCTGCACTTGTGTCAGAATTGTAAAGTTGCAATTCTTAATAGTTTTCTTGGTGCTAGGTGTTGAACGTTTTCTAATTTGTTTTTGGTCTGTTTTAGTTGCTGTAGAACATGCTTTATTCTTCTGGAAACCTTGTTTTAAACAAACTATTTTAGAGAATGAGTATTTGTTCTTTGAATGATTTCTGTAGGTAAACATAATAGTTCAGGAAAATGCTGTACTCACTTTCCAGGTCAAAACAAATGGCCTTTAGATTTACTTTCTCAATGTTTTTAGTCTGCTAGTTTTTAAATTAGGTTGGAGGTGAAACAGAAGTCATTAATTGGGATTTAGGTAGAGAATAAATAAGTGAGTGAAAAGTTGGGGTTTTTACAGGCTGCTGTTCAAACACCTTTGTCTTTCTGACAGTGTGGAAAATTACTGCCTTCTCAGTTCCAGGATTCAACAAGCACACTGTGTGCAATCCATTTCCTCTAAGTCAGTAATGAAGAGCACGATGCCCTAGAAAAAAAATAAAATAAAAAAATAAAGACTTTGAAGAAATCTCACAACTTTTAACAATGTTTTGAAATCTGTAGCATTTATGCCTCACAAATTGTCTTTGTTAACAATAATACAAATGTGTAATTATTGGGGCATGAGGCACTGCCAGTGCAAAGGTACACGGTTATTTGATGTATTGCCTTGTTGAAAATAAAGTCCATGCTCCATAATTGTTTCTGAAAGTTCTTTACTTTGGCAGAAACCATTTAAGGATTGACAGACTTTGTCTTACAGGTCTATTCCTAATCCTTATGTAGACACTATATTGCCAAAAGTATTTGCAAGTGTAAAGTTTGATAGAGGTAGGATTATGCTGTGGGGTTGTTTATTCAGGAGCTGGGCTTGAGCTCTTAGTTCCAGTGAAAGGAACTCTGAATGCTTCAGCTTGGAAATGGTCCCTTCCTCTTCCAACATAACTGTGCACTAATGGCTCAGTAGGAAGAGTAGTCGTCTTGCAATCGGAAGGTTGTGGGTTTGATTCCAGCTTCCTCCTGTATGTCAATGTGCCCCTGGGCAAGGCACTTAACCTCAAGTTGCCTACCGATCTGCGTATCGGTGTATGAATGTGTGAGCGTTAGTGAGTGCGATTGGGTGAATGTGGCTCTAGTGTAAAGCGCTTTGAGCGGTCTGTATGACTGGAAAAGCACTATATAAGTTCAGTCCATTTACCATTTACAAAGCAAAGTCCATAAAGACATGAATGCGAGAGTTGGTGTGAATGAGTTTGACTGGCCTGCACAGACTTCTGACATCAACCCGATAGAACACCTTTGGAATGAATTGGAGCAGAGACTGAGAGCACGGCCTTCTCGTCCAAAATCAGTCTATGACCTCACAAATGTGCTTCTGGAAGAATGGCCAAAAATTCCTAGGAACACATTACTAAACCTGAACAGTTGAAGCTGTTAAAGCGGGAAAGGGTGGACCCACATTATATTAAAAACCTGTAGATTAAGAATGACATTTGATCAATATTTAGAAATAGCAGAATGGTGATTTTGTGTTTTTCACAGAGCGGAGCAAGAAGTACAAACATACAGGGCAATTTCTGCTGTGTCCACAGGTTTATTACATTTAATTGATTTTTTCATAAAACGTATATTAGGAAACATTTTCAACCCGACCAGTGCTGTTAGATCTTTATAATGGGCATACAATTGGTTGATATTGATATGGCTTAAGAAAGTTAACCATGTTGGATAGCTTTTGTCGGTTTCTTTTCATCAAGCATGAACAAGCATTGCAGAATCATTTCCTGCTATTTGTTTCTACATCAACCACAAAATGGTCTTTCCTTCAGTTTGCCTTTTTTGGATGTCATTTAAAGAATTTGCTGTAAAAAAAAAATTATCTGCTAACACTTTAAGTAATGATGTAATGTTATCAGGCTTTATCCTGTTTTTGCTGGGCACTCTGCACTTCTTCTAGAAGTGCAGCAGCAGTTGTTTGAGCTGCAAACTACACATGAAGTTCTCCCTTTGTTACTGTGAACAATAATGTTATCAACAAATCTATTATTTTTCCAAGACTGCTTCCTTCTGCTCTGGTCTCTGCTGGTGTTCTACAGTCCCTGTACACCGCTGTATTTGTGTAAAATTTGTCAAAGCTGCACAAAATCATCATTGAGACCTGCTAGAGGCAACAACTTACTTTTGGAGGTTGAAAGGTGCATAAAGCACCTGTCAGAAGACAATTGAGATAAGGATTAGTGCGCAGCATTTTTACTTCATAATCCTTTTCCACTAATCAGCATCACACTTTGTGCAATTCTTGCTTTCTTCTAAACATTTAGCATTATTATTGCATGCCCTCTTTCTACAGTAATGACAGTTGATCAAGTTATAAATAAAGAATTAAGTGTTACTAAAATTTGTTAGCAGAGTGACGGCTCAGACACATAATAGGGAAAAAAAGTATTTACGCAACAATGTTTTTCTCATTAAATGTTTTTATAAAGATGTTGTGACTATGAATATATTATTTAAAATCTGGACAATCCTCTTCGATTATGGCTGCTTCTGGAAGCCTCAGAAGAAAAGTCATGTCACGCTTGTCTTATTACACCCTTTAGGTGAATGAATGCTGGATGCTTGAACATCAGATCATTACTTAACTTTGTTCCATGTGATCGTAGTTACTTTTGGATCCAAGTTGAAGAGTCATGTCTGCTTGCCAGCAAGGAGACATACGCGCACATGGTACCTCTTCTGTCTGGTTCCCGTCTGTAGTCTGCATGGAAAGAGGTCTGTTTTTTTGGAATGCAGGGTTTTTATTCAAACGGTGACTTCACAGGAAGTCCACTGTTACTCCTCCTGTTCCTGGCTGAGCTGGAAGTAGGTTAATGCAAAGTTTCAGGAAAGTTGTTACTGGCCTTTAATGTTGTAACCCATGGCTGGGGTCCCAACAAAAAGAAAAATATTTACAACATCCGCTGTTGATTTCATGTCAATCGGACCTCTAGGGATGCTGTAAAAAACATGTTCAGTAAACATTTTCACTGCTGTTTCTCATAGAATTAGCCTTTACAAGCATGGTAGACTGGCTGTGAATAAATCATGACAACTTTAATCAGACAAATAATGTTAGCTTCACTTTAGGTCAAACAGTTTAAAATAACTATGTTTTTATACCAATAAACTCTAGATTCAATCTAGATAAAATTTAAGTCCTCTATAAAAATGTGGGGATGTATGCTTTTTGTGGGCCTGTAAAGCTGGTAAAAAAAACAAAAAAAACAAGAAATAGTAATCTTAATGTACATGAAACATTATTTACAGATTCTTTTGTTTGGGCGTGCTTGAGCTTTTGTTGTAGTGTCTTGTTACATCTCAGTTTTCAGTTGTATTTTGGTGCTGCAAAGCACCAACCCCATCTCACCCCAACAGACCACAGTTACAACTGACAGGCATGGTGGCTGCACGCTGTAAACGACACACTGGTATCAGGCTTCATTGCAAATGTTTGCATGCATATTCCTTGTAGCATATTCAGAGCTTTACCAGAGCCCCAGCTGCATGGACTCATGAACAGCTGGGTAAGGGTCTGTTTGCTCTGGGTGTTGAGAAATGTTCTACTGGTTTTGTAATTTGTTGTGTTAAAAAGACGATTTCCTCATGTCCTCGCTATAGAAGTAAGACTAAAGATATTGTGTGACAGACAGTATATTTATGACACAACATTGTTTCCTCCTTAGGTATTAGATATATAAGGACCTAAATATCAGCAAACACACTTTTTGTCATTTTAAAATTGCCTTTATGGTTTAAAATGTCACGTTTTCGAGAAATAATCCTCATTAAATGGGTGGGTTTCCCAGAAGACCAAATGAACTGTTCTGAGGTGCCGACTGTGTCTCCAGACCTTCATTTCTGTCCGTCTTTCTGTGACTGACAGTCAGTCGACAGCTCAAATGTCAGCCGCCTTGCAATAGAGCGTAAAGCAGCGCGAAAGGCTGCCTGATTGATTGCAGTTCTGATGTAACGTGGACTGGATTACAAGGCTGCAGACATACCAGAGTCCAGGATGGTGGGTTTGGTATTTAATGGGGAGAAAAAGATGTGGGGAATGATAGCCAAGTGAGGGGGAGTTGGAAGGAGAGACAGATGTATTAGCAGATACTGAGTGAATGAGAGAGCAAGGAAAGAGGCTGATGGTCAGTGATGGATCAGTCAGCTGTGACGAGCTTAGAGCTGATGTGATGCTGATGTGCAGTGTTGATGAGGAACCTGAGTGAGGACAGACACAAGCAGAGCCTTTTTAATTAGACACGGGATGGTGAGTGTTGACTGCAGGAGAATTAGAAGAGGTTTGATGTTATCAAGAGAAGCTGTGGAAACTTTTCAGCACTTTGCAAAAGTATTCCAGCCCCTCAAATCCTTTTCCATGTTGTCATGTTACAACCAAAAATAAACATTTTATTTGGTATTTTATGTGACAGACTAAACACCAGCTGTTGCAGAATACATTGGTGTGAATACATTGTGGAACTACCTTGCACTGCAACATCAGCTGAAAGTCTTCTGAAGTACCAGACTTGCACATCTAGACTGAAATTGTTGACCAATCTTCTTTGCAGAACAGCATAAACCTCAGTCAGGTTGGATGGAGAAAATCTGTGAACATTTTCAAGTCTTGCCACAGTTTGTCAGTTGGATTTAGGTCTGAACTTTAACTAGGCTACTTGAAACCTGAATATGCATATTCAGGGTTGTCCTTGTGAAAGTTGGAATTTATCTCCATCTATGTTATCATCAGCCCTGGCCAGCTTCTCTGTCCCTGCTGCAGAAAAGCATCTGGAGTTAGCTTACATGTAATTTGTTATCTGGAGTAAAACTAAGACGTTTTGGTCTCATCTGGCCAGAGCGCATACCTCCACATGTTTGCTGTGTGGCTGACCTGGCATGTAGAGGATGTCTTCTAGCTCTCTTTCAACAAGGGCTTTCTTACTCTCACTTTTCCATAGAGGCCAGCTTTGTTAAATGGTTGCCCTGTCAACATATTCTCCCACCTGAGCCGTAGATCTTTGAGGCTCCTCCAGAGTCACCATAGGCTGCTTCTGTGATTAATGCACACTGTTTAGTTGGGTGGCCATGTCTTGGTAGGTATGTTTGAAAGTCTGAGCTTTTAGATGTTTGTGGAAAACCGGAACATGAACTAAAGATCAATTTGTTTAAAACAATCCTGGAAATCAGCATTGTAATCAAGTTTGAGATTAGAGAGACTGAACAACTGCCACAGCTGTAAAAGAAATCCATTAACCTGACAAACTGATAATCAAGCCTCTCTACAGGAGCAGAAAATCCCTGCGTCATTGATAAACTAATACCAGTAACCTGTTGTGAAAGATGTTTTTCCTCTGTGCAGCACTCTACAGAAACATTACAACATGATACTGAATCCAGTTCTGCTCTTTGTGATGCTGAAACAAGATGCTCCTCATTTGTAAACGAGATGAAGAATTTACCGCGGGCTGCAGCCCCTCTGGGTGACCTTGTGGCCTGGAGTCCTGCCAGACACAACAAATAAAGCTTTATTAGCTCTGAAAGTGAAAGCTTATGCTGTAACAAATTAGTCTGATGGGATCATAAACGTAAAGAATAAATGTGGCACATATAGCCATATTTTACAGGCCATTTACAGTGCTATTATAGTGCTTTTACACAATGTTTGAAAGAACATATTTAGCTCTGGAAGTATTTCCAAGTTACAGATATATGATGAATGTTGGCTGAAAGCACAGGCTCTTACCTCTAATTTGATGGTATTCACTGTAAATGAATTAAAGTTATTAATATGGAGAACTATTGTCTTCAGGAGAAAATACGTAATTACAGAACTTACCATAACCTCAATTGAAATGATCATAATTATTATGTTTTATGCAGAGAATGACAGCTAGAAGTCTGCTACGTATAAGCATTACTAAAAACATAAATTTTCTCTTCTTTTTAGATGCATTATAACGCCTTTACTGCAGCTGTCTTTAGTTGTTGTTGTTGCCTTCAGCGAAGTAAAGGTAGCTCATCTGAGGAGAGATCAGATGATTGACTGCAGAACATTCAGCTGTTTCATCTTCAAAGACTCCTGGGTTACTTTCAGAGGGATATTTTGGGTTATTGTCTGTCTGTACTGTGAAATAATCCACCCTCCGTGTTTCTGGGCTGCTTTTGGCTGAACCTGAGAAAGCAGTGAATGCCACTGCTTTCATATTTGACTACTGCAGTTCTGTCTGACACGCTAGATGTGAACATGTGGACCAAATCCTAAATGAAAGTAATCCATTCTGGACATAATTGTGCTTGAAGTTGATTACAGTTTGTTGCCTTCTGTGCTGTTTTTAAAAAGACTTACCACAGGTTCTCAGGGGGCTTAAGAGCTAAGGAGTTTCCTGATCACAGGTCCACCATTTCTGTGTTCTGGAAAATACCCGTATCACCTAACTTTGCCAGGATTATTGGAAGAAGTTGCTGTTTGTGAATGGTGTGAACGCACTCTTTATTTATGGTGGTGCTGCAACCCCACACATGCATTGGATCAGAAGGCTTTGCTGTCAGGACCACACAGGAATCACTGGAGCTCTCACCTTTTCTTCTCTGGACAAACAATTTCCCAGATGTTCCACATAAACAAAAAAATAATACTTTTCTGCTGCTCTTCTGCTGTCAGTACATCCTGCAGAATATCAGTCCATCATTTGGGTTGTTTTTGGACAAAGTTACTTTATATTTGTACTTCTTATCCAAAAGTCTTATCCTCACACACAGATAATGTCAATATACAAGGGTTGGACAATGAAACTGAAACACCTGTCATTTTAGTGTGGGAGGTTTCATGGCTAAATTGGACCAGCCTGGTAGCCAGTCTTCATTGATTGCACATTGCACCAGTAAGAGCAGAGTGTGAAGGTTCAATTAGCAGGGTAAGAGCACAGTTTTGCTCAAAATATTGAAATGCACACAACATTATGGGTGACATACCAGAGTTCAAAAGAGGACAAATTGTTGGTGCACGTCTTGCTGGCGCATCTGTGACCAAGACAGCAAGTCTTTGTGATGTATCAAGAGCCACGGTATCCAGGGTAATGTCAGCATACCACCAAGAAGGATGAACCACATCCAACAGGATTAACTGTGGACGCAAGAGGAAACTGTCTGAAAGGGATGTTCGGGTGCTAACCCGGATTGTATCCAAAAACCACGGCTGCCCAAATCACGGCAGAATTAAATGTGCACCTCAACTCTCCTGTTTCCACCAGAACTGTCCGTCGGGAGCTCCACAGGGTCAATATACACGGCCGGGCTGCTACAACCAAACCTTTGGTCACTCATGCCAATGCCAAACGTCGGTTTCAATGGTGCAAGGAGCGCAAATCTTGGGCTGTGGACAATGTGAAACATGTATTGTTCTCTGATGAGTCCACCTTTACTGTTTTCCCCACATCCGGGAGAGTTACAGTGTGGGGAAGCCCCAAAGAAGCGTATCACCCAGACTGTTGCATGCCCAGAGTGAAGCATGGGGGTGGATCAGTGATGGTTTGGGCTGCCATATCATGGCATTCCCTTGGCCCAATACTTGTGCTAGATGGGCGCGTCACTGCCAAGGACTACCGAACCATTCTTGAGGATCATGTGCATCCAATGGTTCAAACATTGTATCCTGAAGGCGGTGCCATGTATCAGGATGACAATGCACCAATACACACAGCAAGACTGGTGAAAGATTGGTTTGATGAACATGAAAGTGAAGTTGAACATCTCCCATGGCCTGCACAGTCACCAGATCTAAATATTATTGAGCCACTTTGGGGTGTTTTGGAGGAGCGAGTCAGGAAAAGTTTTCCTCCACCAGTATCACGTAGTGACCTGGCCACTGTCCTGCAAGAAGAATGGCTTAAAATCCCTCTGACCACTCTGCAGGACTTGTATATGTCATTCCCAAGACGAATTGACGCTGTATTGGCTGCAAAAGGAGGTCCTACACCATACTAATAAATGATTGTGGTCTAAAACCAGGTGTTTCAGTTTCATTGTCCAATCCCTGTAGAGCAAGCTCTGCACTGGTGGCAGCATGTGTCTAGAACATCCTTCCCTGGAGAACACAGTCCTGGAGCTTAAAGGAGACTATTGGACTTCCTTACCACAACTGAAACTCTCACCTAAACTTTTTGAGGAATTTTCTTTCAGCCCCTGCTAGACTTTTTAAATGCAAAGCAGGGACAGCAGCAAATTTTTCTTTGGAGGGACCCGTTGCTAATGCAGGACAATGATTTCCACCATGTCTGTCCCTCTGTTAGAGCAATCAGTCTGCCAATTAAACTGATAATGATTTCAGATGGGCTCTTTCAATGTTAGTGGGTAATTTTGTGCCAGAGCAGAAATAGTGGCAATGTTTTTGTTGTGCTTTTGTTTATGAAAGCGTACTTTTTAACTCAATACATCTCTTTGTGAGGAATTTCTATGCATTTATTCAATATTCACAATTATTTAAAAAACAATCCCAGTCATCAAGGCTTAAACTGAAACCCAACAATGTGTTAATTACAATGCCAGTTTCACTGCTAAAGGTTTTAACCATGACTGCGCCTCTCCTTACATATTCTGCAAAAGAAGTTAAATAGGTCATGCATTATTACACTCACTCCCATACTTATCCATTTCAGTATAATTTTAAATTTGAAGCTCTGGCCTTTTAGGGTATGTACTCTGAGAGTTCATATCCCTCATGTTCAAAGTTTAAAGCAACCAACAACAGGCCTTGCATCTTCTTAATACAGGGGTTATAATGAAGGTTTGGACCACTGCTGCCTGTAATACAGCTTCTTTGGACTGCTTTAGATCACTTTAAAAAGAGGATTATTTTTATTACATGGGTTTTTATTACTTTTGGGGCAACTTAGGTTGACGTTCTTCATTCATGCCGCAAGATTTCCATTTAGGAGTATGACCCAACTGCATCTTGTCAACATTTAGCCTATAAAGTTTTTCATTTTTCTGCCATGTTTTAAAAAATGTTTCGTTAAGGTTTTATTGAGCTCATAAATAAGTTTAGAAAAGCATCATAATCAGCAAAGTCTTCTGCAGTACACTGAACAAGGTGATGACCACAATATTAGCAGAGACTGAAAAGTAGATTTAAAAAGTTGCTAGACATCCAAACCTCAGGCTAATTCTTTTAGTTGGTGGTAAAATCTGACGTATCACACAAACTGACAAGCATAGTAGTTCAGGTGTGAATCTTTGTACCTGATTTGCAGCCACAGGGTTTGTACGCCTTGCAGTCATTGAGTCCTCCATGAAGTCCTCTATGTAAATAAAGCATCCTGGAGTCAACTGAGGGCATTTGTCTAACAGCTGAAGCTTGGCCTGACCTGATCATGTAAGCAATCAAGAAACATTGTAAAGAAGGGAGAGCCAATATTCCTCAACAGCGCTGTAAAAGACTGATAAAGTCTGACAGAAAACAACTACTGAGAGCTGTTACTGTTAAAGGTGGTTCAACAAGCTACTATGAATACTAGAACCATATTTGTTACTTGCTGGATCCTGATCATCATGTCAGACATTAAAATTTCTCTGTGAACAGATAAACTGTAGACAGCTATACTGTGACGGTAAAAATAGTCTCCATTTGAAATGAAACAAAAGGCAATAGTTTACATATTCATTTGCGAAACCACGAGTCACAATTTCTATGGAAAAACAGAACGTAAACAATCTGGATATTCCACAGCAAAAAACATATACTCTGTTGCTTTGAATCAAAGTATCTGTTAAATAACTAAATGTAGCTGTAGGGTCAACATAATGATTTTCAGGCAACTTTTGAAAGCATATATCCATACTAAGTGTTTCAAAGCTCCCATCCCCATGAGTTTATTTTAATAAATAATGGGTCACTGAGCTAAACTGAATAAAGGGCCACATATATTCTCTAATGACTTTCTATGTTCCCAGATTCATGGTTTTAGCACATTAAATGTTTTGTCTGTATTTGCTTTGCCTCGTGGGCATTTGATTATCCCTTTGATTTTTTTTCCCCCTGTTATTTAAGCACTAAAGAGATGTTTGAACTCTTCAGTTTGAATAGCCATGAGCACCTGTGCCACATTTAGATATTTTTCACTGTCTTTTCGTGCTGTTTGAGGGGAGCTCATGCATCAGGGTTGCACATTTTTACAGCCCCATGCAGCCTGTTTAAGTTCAGACAATAAGCGACTGGAGGATTCACCATATTGACCGTTTTCAGCTTGAATTAAAAAAAAAGATGTAAAAATAAAAGGAAGTTATGTGACACACAAGGAGGCAGGACAGCTTTTTTGTATGTAAATAGGAGGGACTTGTTGGTAGTTTCGACCTGTTAAGCAGCTTTTTGGTTTTAGCTGTGAAGCTGAAGAAAATGCAGCCTTACCTCGAACACAATGTGACAAGTTGGAGCCATTCAGACGAGTTTCAAAAAGTAGGACAAATACTTAAACTGCACGTTCTTCTTCTAAATGTCAAATCTAAAGCCTCCAAATGATGTTGTAAAAATTATGACATATATCAGGTCTGACTGATCAGCCTATTTACAGGTTTTATCTCACTCATTTTCACACAAATTGACATGATTTTGTAAATCTGTTGTGCCTGTAGCTACTGCAGACGAGCCATGCCTCTGTGTGTAGTTTCTGTAATGTCCAACAAACTATTGAATATGAATTGTAACTTTTATTTTGGTCTTCGAGTCTTTATTTTTAATTTGACAGCATATTAGGTTGTTCTACTTAAATATTAACTTTAGCAGCAAAAGTGCTCCCCATTGTTGCATTCAATCATTAAATCCAAACATTAAAATTTAATGTAGAAGTCAGCTTAAAATATTCCAGGTAGGTGAAGTAGATTTACGTACTGAAGAAATGCACGGTACAGGTGGGAGAGTTGGTTTATAGGAAAACGTTTTGTCTTGCGCACCACAAATATGACTTTATGGATGACTGGTGAAAAAGACCGCCATAAGAAGTCCCATTGGTATTTTAACATAACACGTGTAGGGGCAGAGCAACACCTGGAAGATGGTGACATGAAACTGACTATGAAAAAGTTGTTGAAGAAAACTAAACCTGATCACCCCCATGGTTAAGCACGGTTGTGGCAACATCATGGTGTGGGAAGGCTTTTGTACAACAGGTACATGGTAGGTTAGAGCTGATGGGTGGATGGATGGAGCTAAACACAAGGCAATCCTGGTCAGAAAGCCTGGAAGAGGCTACAGGGACCTGGGTTGGGGAGGAGGTTTCACCTTCCAGCAGAACAACAACCCCAAACATACAGACATAGCTACAGTGGAATGATTTAAATTAAAGCTAATTTATGTGTTAGAATGGCCCAGTCAAAGTCCAGACATAAATCTAATAGTCTGTGACAAGACTTAAAGACGGATGTTAAAGGAAACTCCCAATCCAATCTGCCTGAATTTGAGCTACTTTGCAAAGACCAATTTCAGTTTGTCTTCTAGCTGTAATCACAGCAATGTGCTTCTACAAAGTATTGACTCAGGGGACTAAATGCAAATGCCAGCCATTATTTTAAAATCCTTATGTTAACAATGTCCTTATGAGAGGACTGATTAGTGTTGGGTTGGTAAACCCCCAAATATAATACTGAACAACAATAACAGGCAATAGAAATTGAAAATTATGTGACATAAAAACTTTGAAGGTTGATTAGACATAAAGGTTTTGAAATTAAAATAGGGGGTTGTCTCTTCTTTTATTATTTCAGAAAATAAAAAATGTAATTTGGAGTTCATAAAATGAAAGAACTTCCGCAAAATGCCTTTCAAACTCCAGGACACAAGGAAGCAAATTGGGAAAATTGCCCATGGTGGAGAAACGTTTTAAAAGGGACTGAGAGGGCAAACTGAATAGTTTATTTTTTACCCCAAACCTTTAATTAAATGTGCCAGCTCCATTTTTTTTTTTTTTATTAAGTACCTTTCAGGACAAATGCACAACGTACATTCTGTTACATCAGAAACTTATTTCCTAATTTGAAGTAGATTTCTGTGGAGGGCATCCTTTTTATTCTAATGTCTGATTGACAGCCTTGGTGTCTGTGTTGGTATTCATTTAAATATTTATTTTGAACCAGGTCAATCACATCAGTCTTAGAATGATTCAGTGTCTTTGTTTCCACTGTTGTCTGCCTGGTTGATGAAGCGCGCTTTGGCAGAAATGTATTCAGTTCTGGGCAAATTTACCTCCTTTGATCATGACTAAATACTCTTTTAGCCCAACCTAAGGACTTTGTCTTTGGCCAGGGGAGAAGTACTTTCCATTAACTCTCACGCTGTCTGCAGTGATTTGTGAGACATTCAGATTTTTTTTGCCTTTGGCTTGTAACCTTTGTTCGGCTGAACAAGATGGAAACCACCTCTGCAGTTATGTGCTCGATGTGAGAAAGTCTTTTATACCTGAGGCTTGTAATCTGTTTTGCCTTCCCCATTGCAACATTTCACCTCAATGACAACAGGCAGGTTTATGGTCAGCCATCACTCTTTAGAACAATAGGATCAAGGGTCAGCCTGAGCCCTTCTCACTGCCTGAGAGTGAAAAATATCACTCCCAAGACGAGTCTCGCTTTGCGCTCCACTCATACCTTTTGGTAAAAATATCTGCTCTCTGTGCCTTTTTTGACAAGTAATCTACTGCTGGCAGCAGCAGAGAGGGAACCTGATGATAAATCTTTTCTGGGACCAGGCATGTTTTATGGGCTACACACTCGCACTGCTAAACTATGCTCGAGTGTTCCTGCTGCAGAGAAGCTGAATGCAAAGCAGGCAGGCTTTAAAGATAGTTCTATGAATAAGTTTGGGAACCCCTCTTAATTTTGGGTATTTTTTGTTTATTATTGACTGAGCTATCAAAGTAGCGCGTTCTGTTTAAATAAATGGCATGACTTATGGAAACTGCAGTATTTTAGCAGTGACGTTAAGTTTATTGGATAGAAAATATGCAAAATGCATCATAAGCAAAATAGATGGGTGTATAATTTTTGGCACCCCAGCAGAGATATATCAGTATTTAGCTGAGCCTCTTTTTGCACCTATAACTGCCTCTAGGTGCCTCCTGTAGCTTTGAAGACTCTGGATTCTGGATGGAGTTATGTTTCACCATTATTTACAGGTAAATATGATGGCTGCTAAACATTGACACCCTGCTTCAAATCATCCCATAGATTTTAATTATATTCAAGTCAGGGGGCTGTGACTACCATTCCAGAACATCAAACTTCTCCCTCTGCATGAATACCTTTTGTAGATTTCAAGCTGTGTTTTTGATCATTATCTTGTTAGAATATCCAACCCCTGCGTAACTTCAGCTTTGTGACTGAAGCTTGAACATTGCCCTGAAAGACTTGTTTGTTTGAACTCATACGACCCTTGACTTTAACAAGGACCCCAGTCCCTGAAATTAGCACACAATCCCACAGCATGATGGAAACTCCACCACATTTGGCAACGGTTAGCAGGTGTTTTTTTTTTCTTGAAATACAGTGTTGTTCTGCAGCTATGCAAAGTGCTTTTTGTTATGACCAAATAACTTGATTTCCGTCTCATCAGTCCATTGCAATTTATTCTCTTTGTTCCTGAAAAAATCTGGCTTGTCTAAATTAGCTTTTGTATACAACAAGCAACTATGTTTATGGCGTGAATACAGAAAGGACTTTTTTCTCATCACTTTGGCCTACAGATGTTTGTTTGTGCAAATTGCACTGTATTGTAGAACAGAGTCCAAATACACCATCTGCAGATGTTCTCAGTCAGTTGTAACCATTCTCACAATCCTCCACATATATGTCGCTCCTGTAATTTTCTTGGCCTGCCAGACCTGGGTTTAACCGCAACTGTGACCTTTCATTCCCTGATTACATTCTTTGTAGTTGAAACTGACAGTTTCAAACACCTCTGAGAGAGCTTTTTGTAGCATTCCCCTGAACCAAGATACCGAAAAATAAGTTTTCAGACCTTTTTCATGTTGCTTTGAGGATTCCATGCTGTCACTCTTCAGAGGAGATTGAAAGAAAAGCTGGACTTGAAATTGGCCACCTTTAAATACCCGTTCTCCTGATTGGACACACCTGTCTATGAAGTTTAAGGCTTAACAAGTTAATTCAACTGATTTGGTGTTGCAAGTAATCAGTACTGAGCAGTTGGATGCATTCAAATCAGCAGAATTACAAGGACCAAATTCTTGCACAGACTGCTTTTAACATTTGCTTTAATTTTGTGAAACTAAATACTGCTTCACTAAAATGTTCACAAAACACACCAGTACTCTTTTGTTCCTAGGAAATGAGAGACATAGCACTAATACCATTTCTGTTGAAAGAGTGAATTATTATGCAGGCAGAGACGGGTTCCCAGACTTCATTCATCCATGTGACTGTAGATGTATGTTTTCTGGAAATGTTCTTTATGCTTTCTGAGGGTCTTTAATGTTTTTTTTTCCTGATTATCCATCCAGTCTGTGTTTCAAGAGCCAGGATTAGCCAGTGATGATCAAAATGTCACAACAGAATTATAGGGTTTTACCATGCTTTTGTCTCTATATATATATATTTATGTATATATGTTATATATATATATATATATATATATATATATAATGGAAAAACAATTCAAAGCTCTGTGAGTGGTGACCGTAACATCACTGTGTGTGTTTGGATTTCCCTTTTCAGGGCTGTGGAGAAATGTCCACCTAGAAATAGAGCTTTTGTAATGGAGAAAACATTTCTATAACTGTTGTGTAACAAAAAGAAATCTCACAAAACAATCCGAGCCATGACACTATACACCCACACAAACAGAAATTTGACAAGTGCTTGAGAAATATTCAAAGTTTGCATGAGATTTTTTTTATTTATTATAATGCTATAAATAATTATAAGTTTAAACATAAAAAGCTGAGAAACAGCATTTGTTTCAAAAACATAAGAATAATCAAGCACTTAAAATATCAACCTTTTAGGTCATGTAAACCTGTGTACAAAACATTCAGTGAGATTAGCATCTTAGTATAAGCAATGTTGAAAATGAATTTAGTCAATCCAAGCAGAACAGTTAAATGTTAGTTACACTCTTAAGTAAAGGCTATGTGAACAAGTAAAAAAGAACACACAGCACAATTTACTATGTATTAAAATTTAGATTTTTTTAGGTATAAACCCAGCAAACATAAAAATTGCAACAAGCCACTTATTTATGTCCTAGGAAAAAATCAGAAGCCATTTTCATTCATTTCAGCTTGAAATGAAGCACTTAATACAATTACAAGACCTAATGCTAAGAATCTAAATCTCTGAAAATAAAGTGATGTTAAATTGATTGAAAATTGGATGATTTCCTTCATCTTTGATTTGCCACAGCAAACTTAACTTTTGTCCAATTTATTTAACAAAAATTAATGCACTATACTTGAAAAATGAAGATAAGGCCATATTTCAGTATTCAGTATTTCTTTGGTGCCTCTAGAACTTAAACAAGAACTTATATTTGATGCCCACAAAAAGCTTCTTTCGGTAACAAAATTTGGCCATGCGAGAGGTTATTTGTTAAACTATGACTTTAATTAAAGGGTGAAGCCTGGAAAGAGTGATATTAAAACAGTCCTTTACCCACACCATTGAATCACAAGCTTATCTCAGTGTTGTTCCAAGATTTCTGGACACGATAAACCCCAAATAGGTTGATGTTTTTTGCTCCAATGTCCTGAATCTTAAAAAAACTTTTGGAAACAAATGGAGATATTTGAGTCTGGCAAAGTATGTTTGTTTTCTTATGAAAACCCTCTTCGAGGACCACTTTGAGAGACATTTCAGCATTGAAAATCAGCATCCTGGCACCCATTTATCTGACCTTGAGACTACCACCAACCTAAACAGATCACATCAGAACACATGCGCACACACACACACACACACACACACACACGCACACACACACACATCACAACTGTTTTAACTAACCAGCTATTTGTTTCCTCTTAACCACAGAAAAATACATGTGGCAAAAAATCTGAATCAATTGCTGTGTCGCTTTGTGCACCTCAAGGTTTCTCTCTACAAAAGTGCTAATTAAAAACATAATAGATTGGTGGGAATGAAACTTAAGCTACAGGAGGGTGATATGTGCTGCTGTGCAAGATTGTCATGAAAGCAACTCAAGCTTTCCATAATCTGCAATAACATTCACTTCAAGTTTGCCCCCTCTGTGTATTTTAAGCTAGTCCAGTTTTAATTTATGATTATGAATTCTGAATCAGATGCTGACTTCATTGGCCAGCCATATTTGTTTACAGTGCTAACGCCATGCACAACATAGTTGGGTGCCCATTCCCTGTTTGTAGTAAAACACAATTTGTGATAGAAAACATTTTAATTTGTTTTTGGTATCTTAGCAAGAACTTGTCCCGCCTCCCCCCTTTAATTGAGCGCAGGTTAGGAATCACACATCAGATAACTTAATTTGTTAGCTGTGGTGTACAGCCATATTTGGTAACTGTGCTTACAGTATACCCCTCCTTGAACCACCACCTTAACGTGGTGGAGGGGTTTGAGTGCTCAAATGATCCTAGAGGCTATGTTGCCTGGGGCCTAAATGCCCCTGGTAGGGTCTCCCATGGCAAACAGGCTCTAGGTGATGGGTCAGACAAAGAGTGGTTCAAGAATCCCTGAAGAAGAACAAAATATCGAGGCACGTGACGTCGCCTGGTACGGCGGAGCCGGGGTCCCACCCTGGAGCCAGGCCTGGGGTCGGGACTCGTCGGAGAGCGCCTGGTGGCGGGGTTGCTCCTCGCGGGACCCGGCCGGGCCAAGCCCGAACGAGAGACGCGAGGCCATCCCCCAGTGGGCCCACCACCTGCAGGGGGAACCATGAGGGACCGGTGCAAAGAGGATTGGGTGGCGGACGAAGGTGGAGACCTCAGTGGCCCGATCCCCGGATGCTTAGGCTGGCTCTAGGGACGTGGAATGTCACCTCACTGGGGGGGAAGGAGCCTGAGCTTGTGCGGGAGGTCGAGAGATATCGACTAGAAATAGTTGGGCTCGCCTCCACGCACAGCGTGGGCTCTGGAACCCATCTCCTTGAGAGGGGTTGGACTCTCTTCTACTCTGGAGTGGCCCACGGGGAGAGGCGGCGGGCTGGTGTGGGTTTGCTTGTTGCCCCCCAGCTCAGCCTTCTTGTGTTGGGGTTTACCCCAGTGGATGAGAGGGTCGTATCCCTGCGCCTTCGGGTTGGGGAGAGGTCTCTGACTATCATTTCAGCCTACGGGCCGAGTGGTAGTGCAGAGTACCCGGCCTTCTTGGCGTCCCTGTCGGGGGTGCTGGATAGTGCCCCTCCCGGGGACTCCATTATTCTGCTGGGGGACTTCAACGCCCACGTGGGGAACGACAGTGACACTTGGAGAGGCGTGATTGGGAGGAATGGCCTCCCCGATCTGAATCCGAGTGGTGTTTTGTTATTGGACTTCTGTGCTAGTCACGGATTGTCCATAACGAACACCATGTTCAAACATAAGGGTGTCCATCAGTGGACTTGGCACCAGGACACCCTAGGCAGGAGGTCGATGATCGACTTTGTTGTCGTATCATCAGACCTTCGGCCGCATGTTTTGGACACTCGGGTGAAGAGAGGGGCTGAGCTGTCCACTGATCATCACCTGGTGGTGAGTTGGATCCGCTGGAGGAGGAGAAAGCCAGACAGACTTGGCAGGCCCAAACGCATAGTGAGGGTCTGCTGGGAACGCCTGGCAGAGCCCTCGGCCAGGGATGTATTCAACTCCCACCTCCGGGAGAGCTTCGACCAGATCCCGGGGGATGTTGGAGACATAGAGTCCGAGTGGACCATGTTCTCCGCATCTATTGTCGATGCTGCTGCCCGTAGCTGTGGCCGTAAGGTCTGCGGTGCCTGTCGCGGCGGCAATCCCAGAACCCGGTGGTGGACACCGGCAGTAAGGGATGCTGTTAAGCTGAAGAAGGAGTCCTATCGGCTGTGGCTGGCTTGTGGGACTCCTGAGGCGGCTGACGGGTACCGTGAGGCCAAGCGTGCTGCGGCCCGGGCTGTGGCAGAGGCAAAAACTCGGGCCTGGGAGGAGTTCGGTGAGGCCATGGAGAAGGACTACCGGTTGGCCTCGAAGCGATTCTGGCAAACCGTCCGTCGCCTCAGGAGGGGGAAGCAGTGCTTCGCCAACACTGTTTATAGTGGGGGCGGGAGACTGCTGACCTCGACTGAGGACATTATCGGGCGGTGGAAGGAGTACTTCGAGGATCTCCTCAATTCTGCCATCACGCATTCTGTGGTGGAAACAGAGGCTGGGGACTCGGGGTTGGACTCTTTCATCACCCAGGCTGAAGTAACCGAGGTGGTTAAAAATCTCCGCGGTGGCAAGGCTTCGGGGGTGGATGAGATCCGCCCTGAGTACCTTAAGTCTCTGGATGTTGTAGGGCTGTCATGGTTGACACGCCTCTTCAACATTGCGTGGCGGTCGGGGACAGTGCCTCTGGACTGGCAGACTGGGGTGGTGGTCCCCCTTCATAAGAATGGGGGACCGGAGGGTGTGTTCCAACTACAGGGGGATCACACTCCTCAGCTTCCCTGGTAAGGCCTACGCCAGGGTATTGGAGAGGAGAGGCCGACCAATAGTCGAACCTCGGCTTCAGGAGGAGCAGTGTGGTTTTCGTCCCGGCCGTGGAACACTGGACCAGCTCTATACCCTCTACAGGGTGCTCGAGGGTTCATGGGAGTTTGCCCAACCGGTTCACATGTGTTTTGTGGACCTGGAGAAGGCATTCGACTGTGTCCCTCGTGATGCCCTGTGGGGGGTGCTCCAGGAGTATGGAATCGGGGGCCCTTTACTAGGGGCCATCCGGTCCCTGTACGAGCGGAGCAGGAGTTTGGTCCGCATTGCCGGCACTAAGTCGGACCTGTTCCCAGTGCATGTTGGACTCCGGCAGGGCTGCCCTTTGTCACCGGTCCTGTTCATAACTTTTATGGACAGGATTTCTAGACACAGCCAAGGGCCGGAGGGGGTTGGGTTTGGGGACCAGTGGATTTCGTCTCTTCTTTTTGCAGATGACGTGGTCCTGCTGGCCCCCTCTAGCCAAGACCTACAGCATGCGCTGTGGCGGTTCGCAGCCGAGTGTGAAGCGGCTGGGATGAGGATCAGCTCCTCCAAGTCCGAGGCCATGGTACTCGACCGGAAAAGGCTGGCTTGTCCTCTTCAGGTTGGAGGGGAGTTCCTGCCTCAAGTGGAGGAGTTTAAGTATCTCGGGGTCTTGTTCACGAGTGAGGGAAGAATGGAGCGGGAGATCGACAGACGGATTGGTGCGGCTGCCACAGTAATGGGGGCGCTGTGCCGGTCCGTTGTGGTGAAGAGAGAGCTGAGCCGAAAAGCAAAGCTCTCAATTTACTGGTCGGTCTACGTTCCTACCCTCACCTATGGCCATGAACTTTGGATCATGACCGAAAGAACAAGATCCCGGATACAAGCGGCTGAAATGAGCTTCCTCCGTAGGGTGGCCGGGCACTCCCTTAGAGATAGGGTGAGGAGCTCGGCCATCCGGGAGGGGCTCGGAGTAGAGCCGCTGCTCCTCCACATCGAGAGGAGCCAGTTGAGGTGGCTCGGGCATCTATACCGGATGCCTCCTGGACGCCTTACTCGGGAGCTGTTCCAGGCACGTCCCACCAGGAGGAGGCCCAGGGGACGGCCCAGGACACGCTGGAGGGACTATGTCTCTTGGCTGGCCTGGGAACGCCTTGGGCTCCCCCTGGAGGAACTGGAGGAGGTGTCTGGAGAGAGGGACGTCTGGGTTAGGGTCTGGGTCAACTCTCTGTTGAGTCTGCTGCCCCCGCGACCCGGTCCCGGATAAGCGGAATACGACGAGTACGAGTACGAGCTTACAGTATACGCAACACAGAGGCATACCAGATGTATGTTACACATGACAAGTTGGTGCGTGGCATCGTAGTAGAATAGGTGCTCCATATACAGAGGCGGTTAGTGCTCCATGTAGCCATGGAGGTTGTTTCCCGACCTCCAGACTTATACTACATGTCTTTCGTCTTCTAACTCTGCACCTTTTCTGTCTAAAGCACTGTAAATAACGGCCAACAGTGCTACAAACCCTTTGAAATACGACAATCACAAATGATAGCTTTTGTTTTTTTGCAAGTGTTTGTGTAATCCTCTAATACAACGGTACCCTGGGGGCTCATATCTCCCACATCAAAGACAACCACTACAAAGAAGTGAAAGAAAAAAAAAAACATTGCCTGTTTCTGGACCAACCTCCACCCAAATAACTGCAACAAAAAAACTGGAGCTAGCAGAGGCACAAGTAAAAAGCAACACACAGATGTTGAGGCAGTGTGATGGCAAGGACATGCATGGCCTCTGGTTTCTTTGTTGATGATCTGTGTTGCTGACAGAAGCAGTGACACAGATTATTAATCAGTTTTCTGCTTAGAATCTGCTAAACACCATTGAGCTCGACAGTCCTGTGTTTCGTTTAGTGGTGCTTCTTTCCTGGTTTCACACCTGAGTTCTCTTTCTAATTGCCAATGACAGTTCATTCTTAACTCTTGCTATGTTTGTCTTTATTTCCTTACTTACATCCCAATTGTTATTAGTTAGAAAAATAAGAATATACAGTTCTATCTATGCAAAGATCTCCCCTAAAATAATATTCTACTAACGTGGTAGAACATTTTTTCTTTACAGATTTTCTTAACCGCCGTATGCCTCTCTAGATTAAACTCAAGAGCCAACCACCTCTGCTTTCTGTTTATGTCAGACAGTAATGTTTATCTTATTAGATGTTTTGTCCACTGCATTATAACCCTGTTTGATTGCTCAATTTTACAGACTTTTAGTGTCTCATCTGGCGCCCTCTTGTGGGTTCTGTTTTTTGGGTCTTTACATCCAATTTAATTCAATTAAGTTTCAGATTATTTACAGGTCCTTCTCAAAATATTAGCATATTGTAATAAAGTTCATTATTTTCCATAATGTAATGATGAAAATTTAACATTCATATATTTTAGATTCATTGCACACTAACTGAAATATTTCAGGTCTTTTATTGTCTTAATACGGATGATTTTGGCATACAGCTCATGAAAACCCAAAATTCCTATCTCAGAAAATTAGCATATTTCATCCGACCAATAAAAGAAAAGTGTTTTTAATACAAAAAACGTCAACCTTCAAATAATCATGTACAGTTATGCACTCAATACTTGGTCGGGAATCCTTTTGCAGAAATGACTGCTTCAATGCGGCGTGGCATGGAGGCAATCAGCCTGTGGCACTGCTGAGGTCTTATGGAGGCCCAGGATGCTTCGATAGCGGCCTTTAGCTCATCCAGAGTGTTGGGTCTTGAGTCTCTCAACGTTCTCTTCACAATATCCCACAGATTCTCTATTGGGTTCAGGTCAGGAGAGTTGGCAGGCCAATTGAGCACAGTGATACCATGGTCAGTAAACCATTTACCAGTGGTTTTGGCACTGTGAGCAGGTGCCAGGTTGTGCTGAAAAATGAAATCTTCATCTCCATAAAGCTTTTCAGCAGATGGAAGCATGAAGTGCTCCAAAATCTCCTGATAGCTAGCTGCATTGACCCTGCCCTTGATAAAACACAGTGGACCAACACCAGCAGCTGACACGGCACCCCAGACCATCACTGACTGTGGGTACTTGACACTGGACTTCTGGCATTTTGGCATTTCCTTCTCCCCAGTCTTCCTCCAGACTCTGGCACCTTGATTTCCGAATGACATGCAGAATTTGCTTTCATCCAAAAAAAGTACTTTGGACCACTGAGCAACAGTCCAGTGCTGCTTCTCTGTAGCCCAGGTCAGGCGCTTCTGCCGCTGTTTCTGGTTCAAAAGTGGCTTGACCTGGGGAATGCGGCACCTGTAGCCCATTTCCTGCACACGCCTGTGCACGGTGGCTCTGGATGTTTCTACTCCAGACTCAGTCCACTGCTTCCGCAGGTCCCCCAAGGTCTGGAATCGGCCCTTCTCCACAATCTTCCTCAGGGTCCGGTCACCTCTTCTTGTTGTGCAGCGTTTTCTGCCACACTTTTTCCTTCCCACTGAGGTGCCTTGATACAGCACTCTGGGAACAGCCTATTCGTTCAGAAATGTCTTTCTGTGTCTTACCCTCTTGTTTGAGGGTGTCAATAGTGGCCTTCTGGACAGCAGTCAGGTCGGCAGTCTTACCCATGATTGGGGTTTTGAGTGATGAACCAAGCTGGGAGTTTTAAAGGCCTCAGGAATCTTTTGCAGGTGTTTAGAGTTAACTCGTTGATTCAGATGATTAGGTTCATAGCTCGTTTAGAGACCCTTTTAATGATATGCTAATTTTGTGAGATAGGAATTTTGGGTTTTCATGAGCTGTATGCCAAAATCATCCGTATTAAGACAATAAAAGACCTGAAATATTTCAGTTAGTGTGCAATGAATCTAAAATATATAAATGTTAAATTTTCATCATGACATTATGGAAAATAATGAACTTTATCACAATATGCTAATATTTTGAGAAGGACCTGTATATAGTGCCCAATCAGAACAATATTGTAACAATATTATGGTCAGCTGTAGCAAATACAGCCTTGACAGAGAACAAGTTTAGATATATCTTTATTTTCTGAGGCCATAAAAATATCAGTACCAATTTTCACGAGGGCTATTTTGTTCAGTGAGTTCTAAAACCCAACTCTTCAAATTTGTACAATTAGTGTAATAAGTTGTTTTTTTTTTAACTTATTCTCCAAATGACCACCTCTTTAAAATTCAGCTTGAAATGTTTTATTTCAAAGTTTTAGTCTAAACGTCCAAGTTGACCCAATGACCCCAGGTGACATCTGCTGGGTTCTTTTTTCTGATATTACAAAACCCATCGAGAACAACAGAATACATTATACAACTGTCAGAGGCTGGATGTCGCTGTCACTGATAGACCTCTATATGTGAAACTGATCTCCCCTCTTATGAAATAAAACTGTGCAAACAAAATAAAAATACAAACTCAATGTACTGTTAAACACATTTTTTTTTCTGCTAATTAATTGAAACAAGGTTGAAGAACCCAAAAAGTAGAGTAGACCCACCCGGTGTTGCTGAACAGCTAGAAACATGCCTGAGACGTGGGTAACTGTGCTTACTCCAGACACACATATAAACATGGGTGGCTTTCAATCACCACAATCAAGAAGAGCGGTAAGAAGAGAGGTGGAGGTCTTGCTGTGTTTGTGAATGAATGATGGTGCAACTTTTATTATCAAAGTGACACTCTGCTGTAAGGACATTAAGCTGCTAGCTGTAGCATGAGGCCATATTATTTGATGGTGTATGACTGCTAATGCTGCAACAGCCTGAAATGTCAACCGCACTTATCACCTGCTGAACTCCAAACACAGTATCCCCAGGCCCTTTTCCTGATCTCCCATCAAACACAGGATCAGATTCAATTCAGTTTATTTACATAGCATCAATTTACAACAAATATCATCTCAAAGCAATTTACAAAAAAAATTGTATCTTTTCATATACAAAACTAGAGTTCATTCAAATCCAATCATACAGACAGATTCAAAGTCAGTTACATACATTCCAGTTCGATCCTAGTTATAAAACAATACAGACAGGTTCGGTTTATTGTTTTAGTTGGTAAAAAGCTTTCTATCGAAAGAAGCACAGCCGATTGCTTCTAGTCATTGACTGAGTGAGCATGTAGCAATTTATTAATCTTATTCTATATTAATAAACCAAATTAAGTTGAATAGAAACAACAAATGCCTGTAAACATGTTTCTGCAATTTTCCTTTACTACATCTTGCCAATTTTATGTTAAAATACATGCATTTATTTCATGGTGAAAAGGTAGAGAATGCAATACCCAGCTCTGAACTTCAGGTTGTCTAATGCTCAGTTGTTGGACTCAAATTTTCCCGATTCTTGAACACAAGTCAACTTAGAGAAGCAAACTGCAGAGCGGCTGTTTGTAATGACTAGAATAAAGAAAAACAGTGCAGTTGTTTCTATCATCTTCCCCTTCAGGCACATGAAGGCTTCATGGCAACTGTTCACATGAAGGTTTTCTTTTTGTCACAAGGAAATGTACTCTGTCAACCCTGCCCAGTTTCATTTTGTTTGAATGGGCAGAGGTTGTATTCTGTTTGATAGAAATGTGGTGAAAACATGCATGCAGGCTTCAGAGAAGATGGTTTTATTAGCTTTTTGAAAGCAGAACATTAACTTCAGCTCTGTTAAATTATATTTGCAACCTCAGCGGGAGCTAGAGTATAGTTGATAATGTATGTGTCTATGAGCTTTTGTTGTAAACCCTATTGTGTCAGTGTTGTGGAGGAAGCTTATTTGATTAGGACTTTGAAGGTGATCTTAGTTGACAAAATTAAGAGCTCTTTGATGCCTCACATTAGAATTTGTCAGGTAGGTCTCTACCAGCAGCAAATTTGAAACAACTTAGTGGAAATAATTTGAGTCAGCATCTAAATTATTAGTTTCACTGGTGAGGACAGAAAAAAACCCTTTCCACTGATACCTATCCATTACTCTCCATACCCCTCTTTTAATCTGTGTCAGCAGGAAGCTACAGTAATATTCAGCTTTTAAACTTTCAACTCTAAACCTTTCCATCTTAGCAGCACAACCTAGAAGTTTTTGCCTTAACGTAAAACATTGAAATTTTCACCTATGTTGAAATTTTTCTGATTCGTAACATCCCTAATTTCTTTCAGATTTAAAAATGGCAAATGGTCTTCAGAAGAATTACTAATAGCATTGAATATGTGTTTATTTAGAGGTTTGTAAATAAAGCTAAGTAGGTATTCCACGTTTGTTAACGTAATGGCCAAAAGCTTCCATGTGTTTTATTGCAATTTTATGTTATAGATCAACATAAGGTTGTGCATAAATGTGAAGTGGAAGGATAATGATGCATGTTTTAAATGTTTTCATGAAAAAATAAATTAAAGGGTTGTGTGCATTTGTATTCAGATCCCTTTTGTCTGATTCCAGTAAATGAAATCCAGTACATGCAGTTGCCTTTAAAAGCAAATATTGCTTTTTTGTGATTTAAACAAATTATAAATAGTTTACATCAATGAATACATTAATAAGCAAACAGCATCATGAAATTAATTAATCAGAATAGCTCCCACTCGGCCCAATGCTCTGGAGGAGCTGCATAGATATACAGCTCAGGTGGTAAATTTTACCACCTGAGCTGTATATACAAAGTTTGCTACAACTGTAGCTTGTAGCAAGCTATTTGAAAGTTGATGTTGAAAGTCATACATTGCTGGACTTGTTTAAGATCAAAATAAAAAATGAGCAAAATCCGTGGTAATAAACAGATTAATACTTTGTGTTTATGTTTTACGAAGATTTTAATTCATCATGAAAAATCTGTCGGTAAAAAACTTGAGTATGTGAGCCAACTCTCATCTAAGGAGTAGAAATGTTTCTTATTGAGTTTATAAAATATTTTTATTGTTTCTTTCATTCTAAAACTAAAATTGTATAAAGTCCTTTGGGAAGTAATACATTTTTGAACCATTTAAAGGCTCTTCGTCAATATCTATTCTTAGCAAGGTGTTTTGTCCACAACCAGTGTCTAATCAGTGACTGACCCATCTCTGCTGTGAGATTTCTCAGGCTTCATTTCTGAGGAGAACAACTCATGCGGTTGTTTTTTGCCCCATCAAGCAGCATCACCGAGATGCATGAAATCTAATCATAGTACCCTCATGAGGTGAGCGTGATTGGATACTGTTTTGGAAATATTTAGCACATCCCTCAAGTAGAGGCTGTAATTGGACCAAACAGACTGGATGCTGAGAATTAATCAGCTGCAAAACTAGATTTCATCATTCATTAATGTTATTAAGTACATTCTGCTTATTCATTTTTACATCTAAGAAAGAGGCAACCCTGTCTTAGGTTAATGTATCTGAAGAACCTTTCATCAAAAGTTTGACTGTAGTCACTTTGAAACCTAAATTTTCAGTCCAAACTTCTTTGTTCAGATTAAATCTGTGTAGGAAACTATGCAAGAATAAATTTAGACATCAAATTTGCTTTGCCCTTTTGTGAATTAAGTGACCACTCACAGTTGTGGAACGCTTGAATTTTCACAGAAAAGGAAGTCTCTTTATTGGCACAAACAGTGATTTTCATTAGTGAAGCACAAACTCTGAGCTATGAACAGTTATTCATTTTTTACTTAAAAATGTTTGCACTTTTGGAGCCTTACTGAAATTAAATCTGTTCTTCATTAAAGGCATTTCTTTCATTTTCTTGTGAAAGCATTAAAGAGGATTTGTGCATAAAACACAGAGTTACTCCCACAAGAGCAGGCGGAAATCATTTGATCATGGATTTGTTCCTGGTGATCATGGATTTATTTCTCATGATTACAGCTTATGTCATTATTCATCCAGAATAACATCATGTTCCCAACAAATAATGCTTAACCAGGCTTTCTCTAAGGCTCCAAAACACAGCGTTACATTCTGTCGTTGTTAAAAAGGTCTTTGTTTAGTTTGTTTTATTTCTAAATCCATTGTAATGAGGTAAAAGAAGGTTTGACAAAAGCATGTTTTTTCTAAGCCAAATACATTTTTAATAATCAAGTATTAATGCAATTATCCTCCTCAGCCTTTAATTCAATAAAACAAAAACTAAATTCCTTTAAATGCTATTAAAGCCGATTATTACCAGATTTTCCCATTTAGAACTCTGAAGTCACACACATAGGCCCAAATCTGCTTACAGAATGGGGTTTGACTACACATTTTAACACTGATCCAACATTAAAACCTTCCTGCAGGTCCTTGGCTGGTCTGAGTCTAGCTTGACTACATACAGAATACATACACTCAACTCACTTTAACCAAGTTGGGGAAAAGACTTGACCTTTAAAACGTCTTGTGTCAGCTGGTTTTATGGCTGTAATTTCTTGTTTCATACAGGTTTTTTTGTGTGAAACCCAATCTTTTTCATACAATAAGGGAAGTGGTTTGGTAGTTTACTAGCTTTACATTGCTTATAATTGAATGACTCCCAAAGAAAGCTTGAAAAAATAAGGCATGTAACATTCTGAAGACTACTGTAGGAGCTAAGCCAATGAGAAGACGAAGAGTTTAACATTAGGCCAATGTTGCAAAGGTGTCTTTTTTAAAATAAAATCTGAGATGTGTTTTAACTAGACAGAGATCAGATCAAATGTAAAATAAAGAAACGAGACCTTGATATACCATAGTAATTATGGAACGTTGTCTGCTTGAAGGTATTTTTTACCTTCCATCAATCAACAGAAATTAGTTGATTATTTTTGGTGTATCTTACTTTGCAAGACTGTAACTTAAATTGCAACCTGAATTGTCATCAATTGGGCATTGAAGTGTCAGAGGAGCTGGAAATAAAAATCTGCCAAATGTCAAAAAGCCTTTAAAAGGATTTTGAGCAGAGTTGTTCGGTCAATTATTGCTCAACAATTTCCTCGTTTTATCATGTCCATTCTCAATACTTGAAGTTAAGTCGAGTAATTTTTCACAAGAACACACAGCAGACCTTCTGTAACTGTATCTGTTTAATACTGCTGGTGGACCTTAATAAAACCAAATCATATTGTATTCACATTGAATTCTGTGCTCCAAACCTTTATTTAAACAAACACCTCTTTAGGAGTCTATGATTAAAACGTATTTAAACATCAAAAAGCTTCCTTTGATGGATTGAAAGGCACTAGGTTTTTGAGTAAATATGACTCACATATTTCATTTTTATAAACGGTAAACACACATCCAACATTAAGAAACATTAACACTATACTACTTAAAATTCCTGTTTTTTTTTCTTTTGAAATGCTGATTGAATTAAGGTTTTATTCACATAAACATCTGCCTGTTAGCCGGTGCTGGGAAACAGGCCTAACTGACAGGAATTTCTAAAAACTCTGCATGCATGATGGACAGAAGCTAGTCTCGGATCCAACAGCTCTGATTCTGACTTCATTAATTCATTTGTTTAAGGAAATTAATCAAAAAGGCTGAATTATTTATCACAGTGAGTTGCTGAATACTCTCTTCCTCACAGATACAACCTGCTTTTCCTCTTTCTGGTGTTAAAACCGTCAAACCCAAAGGGTTTAATAAAATTCCTGCTCATCAGGGCCCCATGATCAAGCAACATTAATACATCACCCCCTTTTCTACCAAAAGCCCCGGGATTTAAAGCCCCATTATTTGTTTTGCCCGGGTAAAAGGAATGCTTGGGATTTGGGTGCCTTCCGTTTCCAGGGCTCAGAAAGGCCACAATTTATTTAAGTCAGCCTAATGACATATGGGGACGTTGTGAAGAAAACTGCAATACATCTTCAGTCCAGCGGATGGCTTTAGTCTCTTGCTCCCTTTAAAAGACTATTCGCTAATAAGTAATTTATTTTTGTTTCAGTTGATAAATAATAGCCGCTTTAGAGTTATACAGTTGATTAATGCCTTACATTATTCCTTAAATTGCTCTGGATCCATAAGCAGGAAAAGTTGAAATCATTATTTCACATTAAAGTTTTTACTAACCTGCACCAGGCCATATGCATAAAACTATGAAAAATATTAAAAAGTTCACACTCAGCTTTACATGAAAAGCCAGTCTTAGGGAAATGTGTATTTCTGGGGGAAGGAAAAAGTGCTCTTATCATCGGTACTGCATTAAAATATTTTTCTTACAGAACTGTGGTAAAACAATTTATAATTAGGCAAAAAATATTAAGTTTTATATTCTGGTATCTGCAGTTATTCACCACATACCTACTTAATGTTCTAAATGTTTACTTTCAGCCACCACAAACAGATAACAGGTAGCGGGAAATCCCAGAGTGCCAGGCGGGGAACAGGCTGTGTTTACAGAGGAATCCACCTCTAACCGCTCGGTTTGCTTAGCTTATCTTCGCAGCCAGACCAGCCTGTAAGCAGAGCTCCGCTGCTCCAAAAACCCCAAAAGAACATCTCAAAGTAGGCTCATTCTTGATAAACTGTTCTCACAGGTCTACATTCTCGCTTAAAAACATCTTAAAATTACTTTTTGTGACAAATGACTGGTATAGAAACAATACACTCACTTCCACCATTACCCCTGCTGGTGGTGCTATGCTTTTCTGTACACAACCCACCACTTTAGCAATCCAAGAGAGATCTGAAAAGATCCACCCCCAAAGTAGGACCTTTTACCCATGAAAGTAAGGCTCTGGCAAAGTGAAATTACCTGGGTAATTTTCAAAAGCCCAGGGCTTTCCAAAAGCAATGGATAAGGGGCTTATGGTGGGCTTATTGATGGGAACTCCACCTCATTTTAGAGAATCAGTTCTTAAAAGAGCTGGCTCTTTTGGAATCATTTTGGTAGTCCCCCCACTTCTGGGATGATTCACCACTGTTCCACGTTTTCTCAATTGTTGCTAACCGTTCTGACTGTGGTTTGATGAAGGATTAAAGTCTTAGAAATGATTTTGAATTGCTTTGCAGATTGAAACATGTCAATGACTTTCATTTTTTTCTTGAACTTCTTTACATTTGTGCACGATCTATAGCTTTTTGAAATCTTTTAGCCTACTTTGTGTTGTGAGACATGTTCTGTTTTAGAGATTTCTTGATTCAAGGTCTGAAAATAATCAGGCCAGAGTGTGTCTGTGAAATGAAGCCAAAACAATTTAGGCAATCATAGTTAAGTCAGGATTTAACAAGGGAGATTACTTAGTACACATGGTTGGGTTTGATTACTTTTCCCTTTTAAAAAATAACTATTTGAAAACAAAATTTTGGTATATTTTCAGGATATTTTAGTCTGATAATAAAAATTTGTTCTGTGAGAGATGTAAGTTTAACAAAAAATACTATCTCACATCACAGTGTATTACTGACACCTCAGTAGCACTACAGAAGCTAAAAATGCTTGAACTGACAAATTGTCTTCCTCTCTTTAGCCACTTTATCTGTAATGCAGCACTGTTGGACTCCCTCGTGTTCAAACAACTGAACCATATCATCCAATCCTTTTTTTTTTTTTTTTTTGCATATTTATGTGAAATGACTCTTCCCACCTGTTTGGCATGTCATTAATTGTCTGCTTAAATGTTCTGCCATGTAGCACAACCTATTTGAAATCTATTCGGTCTGTAAAAAGGTTAAGCAGTGACATCCGGCAAATTTCTGAACTCCTAATTTCTGTACTACAGTGAAAAGTTCTCGTGTTATACAACAAAACTTGCAGGTGGTGGTGATATTTTTCATTCAGCTCTGTTAGCGTTGTGTCAATAGGACAGAATATACTGTGGCTCCAGCAGCCCCACGATGACAGAGAGACATATTAGCAACACAAGACAACGTTGACATAGTTCTCAACCAGAAAAAGGTGGATTGGCTCCAGATCAGCTGCCAGTCTTGGCATCTGTTATGGTCAAGACAAGTCAAAAGCTCTCCTAGTCAACTTTCCAACTCTCACCTATAGCTATAAAGTGGTGGCTTGGATTAGAGGAACTGCTTCCCTGCATTGAATGGTCCCTCTTATACCTTTCACCCTCTGAAAAGATCTGGAATAAGTGAAAGATGGTACCATCCCAATGGTTTACAACAGCTCATGGTTTTCCAAATGTTTATGGTGAGACTAATGTGATAATTAAAAAGGTCTAGGTAAGTAACGGGTATTGAGAGTTGAGTGTAGTAGCTACTCCGATATCAGTCATTCAAATATGCTGAGATCGACACCCCAATCCAATACATGGATTTAGATCGGGACGTCCCAAGTTGCAACCAAATGTTCTGTAGAAAAATGATGGCTCTTGAAATTTAGAACTGTAAAACTGCAACCCATCTACTGCAGACCAGAACCAGCCCCCTTGATGACTCTAGCACAAAATCTAAATTCAAACTGTGCATACAGTTTTACAAAGGTCATAATTTTATGGCTGGCTGATGTCTCCTTGTATGTTTGGCATCTCTGACTAATCTAAAATGGAAGATTTAAAGCAAATACACACTGAATCTCTATAGATGCAATAGCACTTTCTGGATCCATTAATGAAGGTACCAATAAAGTAAACAATAAAATCACGTTGAAACTTTACGGACTAACAGCTGGGGTATTTTGTACATTATACCTTTTATGTTTCAATTACTGTGGTGTTATTATGTTGCACTTCTCCCTCCTTTGCTTTTAAAAAGAAAAACCGCAACATTCTCTTCAACACATGTACATGCAAACCACCTATCTAACATGTGATGGGGCCTGGTGGCACATGATGATTAAGTCTATTAGAGAAAGTTGACTGTTTCCTATTGTTTTCACCCGTCATTCATTTCCTGGGAGTGAAGAGCTTTTTTGTTGCAAAGAGAACATGCTTTAATCACAAGCGCTGTCACTCAGTGGGAGCAATTTTACCATGGCTCTCTAAACTACCAGGTTGCAATGTAATTGAGTTTGGGTCATAATTAAAAAGTGCAAGGAGCCATGTGATCCAACCCCCCACCACGAACACCCAACCCTTTCCATACCTTTCATCTTCGTAATAGCTCAGCAGTGTTAAAGCTGCAACATTTTCATTACTGAATCTGGTAATTCATGGAGATCTTGCATGCTTTATGGGCCTTGTAAGGTACAGCAGAAAACCTGAGAAATTAGATATGCAGTTTAATTTAGCATCGACAAAATGAACTTAGAAATTAGCTGAAGATCATTCATGTTAGAAGTTTCTCTGGAGAATGAACTGCTACATCTGACTTTATGCCAGGAGCCTGGGTTGGTAGCAGAGTTGAGTAAAATGATACCCTCTATTATTCTTTGAAAATAATGCATCCTCTTATTTTTGTTATGGTGACTTAAAGCCCCAGGCCTGTAACTTCCCACCTCGCGGGTGCTGTGATATTTCAATCGGCACAGTGTCATTAAAGAGCACTCCCACTGAGGAGTTGCAACCTCTGAATTATTCTGAGCCATATGGGATGTGGGCGGAATAACACAAATGATTGTGAAGCTGCAAGAGGAAACCAACTCGTATGATCAATGGGAAAGAGATATGAAGCAAAGACAAGGGTGGAAACTACAAGAACATGAAATGTTGACTTAAAGCAGAGATGAATGTGACTAGATATAGGTGAGATAGATCTCAACATCCTTTTTCCTTGCCATTGGTGATGATTCTGCAACTCTGCCTTGCAGCAAAATGCCAAATACACAAAAAAGAAAAGTCCTTTTATTTGTTTATAGACACATTCTTCAAAAAAGCGTGGCCTTCAAAGAAATCTCTTTAAGTTGAAGATGTCTTTTGATTCTGTACTTGTGTACCATGTAAGCAGGATAGGATTTTTCTCAAAGTAAGCTGGAAAAAGGCTGATTTTCTTATAATATTCCTGGATGTTGTGAGAGAATCTGGTTTAGAAGAGTAAAACTTTCTGTTAGATTTAATTCTAATGTACTTGGTGTATTTTGTAAACAAATGTATTTCATTTGCATTTATATGACTGATAAAACAAACTAGGAGAATTAAACCAATTTAATATTTAGGTACTTTTATTTATGCATGCGTAACAGACAATATACACTTAAAAATAGTTGAATTTCAACTGTTTTTAAATTGCACTTAATAAATAAGCTTAGTTCTAATTTGAAAGAATTATTTCAGATCAGGAATTACCACTTGAATATAAATGATTTGACCAAATCCCAAAGGGACTCATGAGACCTTGCTCATTTTGAACCGTGTTTTTTTTTTTTGTTTTTTTTTTTAATGTAAAACATATTGAGGGTCACATTTTCCACTAAGAAATGTTTTAAACACTGTAACTCTACCTATTTACATGTATGGGATGGAACAATAGGTCTCTGAGCTTTCCGGATGACAATTTAATTACTTCCTTTTGAATACTTTAGCCTTAGCATCATTTAAACTATTAAAAATGTTTTATGCAGGATTTGTTACCGATATAAAGTATTTAATGTGGTTAATATTTATAGCTATTATTGAACATTACATTAACAGCCCATAATTTTACTTAAAATGTAATTATATTTATGTCTAATCGTTATCAAACTGTAAAATTCTTTTTTTGCTGTTAAAAGAAAAAGGTTTGGCTCTAAATCTATATTTTAAGATGTGTTTTACTTCAATAGGACTGTGTTAGATCGGTTCATGGTCCATATTTTTTAAAGGTAAACCCTTTTTGGGGGTACATTAACAGATTTAACTGTAACATGGATGTTTTGCTTTTTGAGAATGTACTCTTTTCAGCATAAATTAAGGAAGAATGAAAAAAATACTTTTAAAGCCTGCAATGCATTGTACAATGTTTTTTTTTTTTGTGATGAATTTACTAGGTTCCATTATATAGGAGTCCACTAATACGTTTTGTTTTTTTTTCCTCTCTTTGTTCAGAAGGGTAGTGAAGACTTTACCAATTACTTTTTCAGAAAGACTAAAGCATGCACAGGGTCCATGCTTCTCTTTTCTGCAGTGATTTAAGATATCACCATTAATCCTGGAAATGACTCATTCTTCCTGACAGCAACACAAAGCATATCAGAATGAAAGTAATGTTTGTTATATAAGAGCTCAGTTTGGATTTGTCTTGTTTAAAGAGGCAGCTGAGGCTGCTAAATGGACATCAGTAGAAAGATAATGATATCCACACTCAGGAACCTATTTTCCTTCCAAGCAGCCAAAATATTTAGGAGTTTTTAAAGGTAAACAAAAGTTCTCCCGGGTCTTTAAATTTATTTAAAATGTCTCTAGGGACTTGGGTTGCTTTCCCTAAATTTGTTGTATTAAAATAGCACTTTGGGTTAGTAATTATTTCATTTATTCCCCCTAGTAATTGCCATAATGTTTAAAAAATATTAATCAAAATTTTAAAACACTGAACCAGTGTAAAGAAAACAACCCACAGTTCCCACTCTCCCAGATGGCTAAACAGTCCCTGGTTATTAGGGTTCTTCTGTTTGTGCTAAGAGTACCTGCCTGCCTCTCTTCAGCTTAACTGCAAATATGTTTTTTAAATAATTCTTTTAACAAGGTAAACCTGGAGATATCAAAGCGCACAAGGGCATTGAAGTGAAGCAACCAGCTTCACTTTAATAAGCAGTAAGCAGTAAATAAAATGCAACATCCTATTTTGTTGCTTATTATTCTTGTTGCCTTGCGTAGTTTGCTTGGACCCCACGAGCACTATTTAATACCTGCACACACTCATGCAAAGTCTTATTTTGTTTGAAGAAATTTCAGAAAGAAAAACAACCAATGTTTTAGGTGTTGTTTTCATTTTCTGATTAGTACTGACATTTGGGTTTTGCTCATTTAATTTATTCCCAAAACTACCTCGCAGGCCATTTATTCAGTGCCAGAGATTGCCTACTTTTACTATTTTAATTGATACCAGGTCAAATACACTAAGAAACAAAAATAAAAAAACAGCAGAACCCAACAGTTATTTTTGTTGCATTGCTTGTACATTGTTAATCTGCTTCTCTCCAACTATATCTTTTGAATTTTCCATTATTTCTCTTCAGTTTTGATTTAAACTTATCCTCCAAATATTTTGACATGTAACCACTCTAAAGAGTATAAAGCAAGCTATATTTCCTGTCAAATATACAAATGTTGAGTCAGTATTAGTAAATATGTGCATCAAATCTGTTTTTTGTGTACTGGGTTACGTTCTGTGTGAACATCAAAAAGAAATTATAGAAAAATAAATCTCAATAATACTGCCATGTCAAAGATGATAAAACAGACTGCAAATCTGTGGATTTTCCTACTGTCATGCCAATTGACAAAGCAATCATACTTTATTTAGAGTACACTGATCATGCCTTCATCAGTTGATTCTTCAGGTTTTACACAACATTGTCTAATTGTTATTGCGCCACATCCATACCAGGCAAATATTGTGTCAATTGGTAATAACCTGAATAATTTTAAGCTCTGAGCGGTTTTGTAATCCCTTAGTTGGTTCCAAAGTATTGTTTCTCGCCTTGTAAAGCCATGACTGTATCTTTTTATTTTCTGTGTATTTGTCATAATGTTTCGAACAGTTTTGACCCACATGCAGAAAGCAATTCAGGAGACTGAGTTTAACAGTAATGAGTTTATTTACAATGTAAGGAAATGTGCAGGGAACTGGAACCGGGATACCAACTGTAAAATAAACAGAACGATAAGCAAGGAGTAACTCTGGATCTAAATTCTTAAATAATAATTCTGTCTTACTGGATAGATGGGGAGATCCGCCAGAGGGGGGTGGAGAGACCAAAGGATTGTTTACCCGTGAGACTGAGGATGGTGAATACTGGTGTGCCAGGATGGTTAGCTGGTCGAAGAGTTTCTGAAGTTGGTGCAGTGGATGGAGGAGGGTGGACAGGGTTCATGGAGGGTGATCCAAGGAGCGAAGAAATCAGGAGGCTGCCAGCCGGTGTGATCAAAGTAACAAGAGGCTTGAGTCTTTGTTCATGGAGCTGGATCGCTTCTTTCCAGAAGAGGGTAATCCAGGCAGAGTTCAATGCAGAAGGCAAGTCAGGTTCAGGTATTCCTGCTAGGTAACAGACACTGATTACCAAAAGGTCAAGGCAAGGACAAGACAAAGGTAATGTGGCTAAAGCTGTACCACTAAAGGCAACACTCTGGCAGTGAGTTGCTGGCAGCCTCCTTCTTATATACTCCTCAGCAGGTAATCAGGGGAATAGAAAACACCTGTCACTTTTCCTCCAGGTTCCACGCCATCTAGAAGTTAATCATAGTAAACAGCACCAAACAAACAGACATGGCACAGATCCTGACAGTATTAACCTAGCAATGGAGCCAAGTTATCTTTGCAAGGAGGCTTCTCCTAGCAAAATGCCTAAAAATTCAACAGTTTGTTTTGTGTTCGAGTCAGGATCAAAGAAAAACTTTTACAAACCCCTTCAAAAAGTTTGATGGGCTATTGCTCGAACTGAGGTTAAAACATTGCAAGAAAGGCCAGATATTTAGAAGCAAATCTAAAAAGGTTGGTGTTTGCTCAGTACTGCACCCTGTAAACCTTTCAATATTAGACTGGTTAGGCCTATAGTTGCATCTAAGGTTTTGTATATATTTATATGTCCTGCACATTTGCCATGCTTTAAATTCAAAGTAATTTTATGGAGAATATTTGAGAGTCTTGTTAATAATGTTGCACTGATCAAAATTTTATGGCCAGTTACTTTCCAAATCATCTTTTTGTGTAAAGCTTTTTTGACCTGTAAACACCAGCTTTTGTTGATTCCAATATCTCTACATATGATCAACATTGAAATATTTTTCCTTTTGAGCTGTCACTATAAAACTACATTTTAGAACCATTTCAAAACTTAGACAAACTGATTATGGAGTCAACATTTAAATTGGTTTTAGCATCTTATAATAGCAATCAGCATCATTAGTATGAGTAAAACGGCTGTTTCTTGTGTATTCATTAGAAAATAAAGATCCTTGACTTAAATCTGAGATTTGCAGTGGCAATATTTCTAAATGCAAACGAGAGCACCTTTGCTGTACTTCATTTAGCCATCCTGTTTTCTGCTGAAAGTCTTTATCTTCTGAATCCCTGAGTTCTTTTAAATCAACATTAAAACCCCATTTGTTTAGATTTGCTTTTGAGTCTTCTATATAAACCATTACATAAACATATTTTGGTAAAGGTTTCTACTAGGGATAAAGGTTAATTAGGATTTTCCACTTTTGAACAGACCTTGCTGTCCACAGTAAGAAGCTGTTAAAGACTCCTCGCCAACAGACCGTGGTTGAGCTGAGCTCTCCTAGAAGATGTTAGAAGGAAGGTACAAAGCACCTCGCCTTATTGCAACCTGGCATCATTTAGTAAGGTCTACTCAATGAACAGAAAAAAGTTCCGTAAGTGTCATGTTGCTGGTTGCCCACTTATGGCAGGGCAGATTTGGTCTACAAAAAGGATACCTCAAGATGAAATCCTAATTGTGTGATTAACGTAATATAATCAACACTGGATCCAGCACCAAGTAGATAGACCACATTGCTGTAATAGTAATCTGTGTTTGTCTGACTTTGTCTTGAAGTGCGTGCGTGCGAGTGTGTGTGGGTGAGTGAGCATAGGTGTAGAAATAAATGTTTGTGTTGAGTGAGTATATGTTAGTTTGTTTCCCGGAGGTGCACAGTTGTTAAATTGCCAAGAACAGTAGAAAGCCTGCAAAACACAGCACTCAAGGGCAGCAAAGGACAGGTGGACTCAGCTCTGGAAGGCTGCAACTGTCCCTGTCAGATGGATACAGTGCATCAACCCCAGGAAGCCATCCGCCCCACACACTAGGTGAGACAAGGAACACTGAGCCTTCCTGACCCAGCAACACCGCTGTCTCCTGCTGCACAGGTCATGCTTGGGACCCAGTCCCCCCAGCAGCCCAGAGCTCGCATCAACCCCTGGCAGCAAGGCCACCCATCACCAAGCAGGGGAGACACCCCCAGCGTACCCAACATGCCAGGCCGGAACCAACCCACCATAGCATTCGGAACTTGGAGGGACAAAGGTAGGGAGGCCCCATTACCACCCAACCTGGTGAGCTAGCCCCTGGGAGGTCAAGAGGGAGATGCCCACCAGACAGCATTGTCCCGCGGCCAACCCATCTCTGGAAGCCAAAGGCTACCCGACAGGACCCACCACATGCCCCGGGCACCCACACAAACAACACCACACCAACTGGGGCAGCCAGAGACCCCAGGCCATCCCTACAACTTCAGTCCCCGCTGAGCCAGCACAGCCCTGGGGCAGGAATTAAAGAGAACCACACTGTGCCGGATTTGCCCCGCGCCCTGCGCCCGGGGTACACATAGCAATGGAGGGGGTTACTGTATGTTGCAAGTTAATAAGTTCCAGTTATTAGGTTTCCAAGAGGCCTGTCATTAATCTAGACCAATCAAGCTAAGAATTTGCAGGTTTATGCCACAGGTCTTTTTCTTACTTGAACTCTCGTTGATTTTTTTTTTTTTTATCATAACAAAAAGCATTAAAGTAACTTCCAATCAATGTGTCACTTCAAGCAACAGCAAAAAATATATAAAAATGTTACTTGTGAACTTGTTTCAGATCTCAAATTGACATTTCTCTAGAACATTAATTAAAATACCCAGGTGCTTCAACTGATGGATCTTATAATTATCCACCTGTTCTGCAATCATCCCTCAGCTTTGCGTTTCTGTGTGTGTGTTTATAGGTCATATTAAAGTGTATACCTGGTGCAGACGCTGGCATGTTTTTTATGCCTGTTTGTTTATGTTTTAGGGTATGCTATGATACTGTGTAATTTGTTTGTGACAAATTGATTCATTTTTCAGTCACAGAAAAATTTACATGTTTCAGAAATTTAAGATGGATGTATTCAGGTGGGACTCATCTGAATTTACAATGGCTGAGGCTTGCCTGGAGTGCAATCCCAAGTTCTAGTCTGTAAAATCATAAAAGCCTGACCATTACTGTACCCTGAGCTGGTCTTGTAGAGTTTATAGTGTTCATAAAGGTTCACAATGAAATGACTGTCTGAGAGGGACATGTTTTTTGTGGGAAAATGATGCAATGTTCCTAAAATATGCTGTATAGGGATTTTTCCCCTTCTATGTATAGTTGGAGATTATTAGTTTGGTGGAACTGAAAAACGACAAAGTTAATCGGGAACATAAGTCTCTAAACAAAAAGTTCTCTTCTGAAAGTAATCAAAAACTGTGTATTTCTACTACATTGTGGCTGTTTAGTTTGTGAGGAAGGATTCATTCGTCCATGTCATGCTGCGCCGCTCTGCCTAATCTGCCTTCCTCTTAACATATTGGCCTAAGCCTGTTGTGTTCAGGTTTGACAGTCAAAATCAATGTGGCTCAAGTAGAGAACCCACTCCCAGCAGCAGTCATGTCAGCAACCGCCTCCTCCTCCACAGCCCATCTTACAAATTCCTAACTCCTGCTACCTCCATGTGCAGCTATTTGTTTGCAGTATCATTTTCGATCAGACTCATCTTAGCACCACTGGAAAAAGAACTATCTAAAAAGAACCTGAGTGATCAAAACACATTGCCGTGTCTCACAGGGGTTAAAAATCCCATTACCATGTAAAAGAGTTTCCATTCTGTCTCATCTCTTAGTTTTATAGCAGATACATTGAAAAGGGTACTTGAGGTTGAATGTTTGTGTGTGATTGAAAGCCTTGTATTTACTTAGAGTACTTTGACTCGAGCACCTGAGTTAGATTGCTTTTTAGTATTATATACTGCACGTTGTCACCATCCTCTGCGTTCTGTTATGTTTCTTAATAAGGTGAGTTTTTTTTTTTCTAATGTCAAATTCAAATGATGGCACACTCTGGGGGCTTCTGGATCTGTCTGTGATTCTGACCCAACGTGTGAAGAGACTCAAGATCGATCCATCCGTCCTTCAATCTATTCAACTGCCATTCATCCATCCATCGATCCATCCATCCTGTTGAGTCTGTAAAATTAAAATTTAAACAAAAAATATGCATGGATCCTGGGCACCAAATCTGTCTACAAGCAGTATTGTATTTATTTTCTTTCAGTATTACAAGCCCAAACCTTTACAAACCGAGTAAGTCTAAAATGTCATTTGGATGGTATAAGCCGAACTGCTCTCATTGCTGTGTTCTGGCTGAAAAGAAAGGATTGCCACCTCCAGGTAAGGAATAAGTTGCTACCTTAAGTGGAGAAGTTTAAGTCTCTTGGTCTTGTTCGTGAGTCGGGGGTAGAGCAGAACATGAGACTGATGGGCAGATTACAACAATGACTGCAGTTTTGTGGGCATTGTCCCTACGGGGCTGAAAGGTGAAGCTATCAATTTTCTGGTCGATCTAAATTCCAACCTTCATCTAGGTCATGGGCTGTGGTTAATAGCTAAAAAATTGCGACCACATATATAAGCTGCTTAAAATGACCCTTAGAGACAAAGTAAAAAAACTCTGCTTTTCAGGAAGAAGTTGGAGTAGAATCAATGTTTCTAACATCAAAAGGAGGCTGTTAAGGCATCAGGTACAGGTCCAGATACCTCGCTAGGGAGCCGTTTTGGACTTATCTTACTGGAAGGAGCTCTTGGAACATAATTTATGTAATGGCTAAAAGGACTTAAAGGAATTTGTTAAAGTCTCAACAACTTTTAAAATTACCTGATGTAAAAAAAAATTCTAACTATTGCTTTATGTCATCTGATACAGCTAGAGACCTTGTAGACATTACATGTAATATTTGGCCATTTTATTAATTAAGTGTAAACCACCTTCACAGTTTATTAGCAACAGGATAGTAGCATGTATTTAATATTCTATTATATTATCTATAACAACAGAAAACGTTTTCTGGGTCCTTTTTGGCAGTGAAAACCAAACACCATTTCACCTTTTCGTCTGGTTTGTCATTCATGCTACAAACAAACAAAAAGTAAGAATCTTGGTGATTAAAGCAAAAAACACAAATGAAATGGTAATAAACTGTTCAAGTTTAATACGGTGGGATGTTAACCACAGCTAAGAATTGCTGTTCATTAGCAACTACTGCCTCAGGGTTAAGAAGCTCAACTTGCTGACAAGCTTAGCTTTCACATTGACGCTGTAGCAAAACTAACTAAAGATTCAATTTCATCAAAAAAAGTCTTTTTGGATTTATTCTAGCAAGTTTGCATGTAAGACTCTTTCCAGACAAACACAGCTAAGATGTGTCGGTCATCAGCAATGACTGCTTCAGGGTTAAGAAGCCTGGCTTGCCAGCAAGTTTAGCTTTTGCTTTAGTTTTAGCGCTATCACTGAAAAAGCCAAAGCTGTGTGCAAACTTAGTTTCTGTGTTGGAGCAAGAATTTCTTTCAACCATGAGTTTTAAAACAGTTCTTGACTTTTACAAAGTTCATATTTTAATTCTTTATACACCCCTTATAAACATTTTAGCCTTATTGTTCTTTGTTGGTCATCGCAAATGACAAATAAGAACAATGGTTGACTGAACCAATATTTTTCCTTAAATTCAAATCAAAATTATTTTTTTTTATTATTATTTGCAAACTAATGCTTTTGATGGCTAAATGGCTAACCTTCCAAATTCCTTTTTTGGCATGGCTTTACTTCAACATCTCTGTAAAGCTCACATGGAGAAACCTGGAGAAGAGACATTTTTTTCTTTCTCATATATGCTGTTTGTCCTTACAGATGAGGCCTTCAGCTAATATAAACCAGAACACACAAGACAAATAAACCTTAACGTTGTTAGGACACAAGCATCCCACATCCTCACTATCAAGAGACACGGCAAATGAAAATGAAAAGGCAGACATTAGCCAGAGCCGAGCACTGAGGGAGCAGAAATGAATAGCATTATCAAATGAGAGCTGTCAAATGGGCAAAAAAAGAGACTGCTGGTCAGAGCTGTGTTGTTTCTCTGTAGGTGTTTTTAAAAAGCCCTAATTTGCCAAAGAGCATTCTGAACAAGGGTCAGATGAGTTTACACAATAGGACAATAATGAAGATTACTAATATCCGCCTTGGGATCAGTCATGTATGTAACTCCCACAAGGAGAGCCTTTAACATTCATTTTTATTTCATTTATTTTTACTGAAGACCACCCTGCCTTGCTTGGGTGGTCTAATAATAATGAGATTTAAATCTTTGAGTGATCTTCTCTGATCTGCTGCTCAGTTAATCAGTCCTGTGAGCGCCTGAAGAGACGTATCCATGATGAGTCGTAAAAATAATTTAACACCCCAGGACTTGAGTGGAATATTTGCTGTAATTTAACAAATTGAGTTTTAAGTTTCTCACTTTGAACAGAAAGCTCTGTCGATTTTAGTAAAACCAGACCCCCATGTCAACTTCCAGTTTTGTATTTGTTGAATGCTCTGTTAAAATCCTGAAGCCTTCACGTGTATTTTTTTTTTACCGTTATGCAGACGCATTAACCCCATAAGGCAATTGTTTTCTTTCATTTGACCAGTCGCTAACCTGATGGTGACTTCACTAACAACACGCACTACACATATTCAGGGCAATCATTTCCAGGTTATTACGGAGACAGTGGCAGCACTCACTGTATCCAGCATTTCATTTCCTCCCCATTAGGAGGAATAGCAGGGAGCAGGCCCAGCACTGCGGAGGTGCTCAGAAACGGTGCACTTTGGTGCTGCAACATCATTTTCTATTTGGTCAGCACCCTCCCACTGCTCTGAGCTGAGTTGGGTTGATAAAATCAAAGAAAAACAAACAAAAAATGTCTTAGAGAGAAGTGACAGGGCAGAGGTGAGAGCAATAGGGGAAAACATGGAGAAGATGGAAATGTTGAGTTGCAGGTGAGACGTCTGGGAAATAAGAAAAAAATCACAGCCTGTTTGTGTGTGGATGTGCATTCATATTTGCTAGACTAACAAAGCATAAAATAAGCTCCAAAACAAACACAGGCAGCTTTCTATTTCCCAGTGCGCTCATCATAATTGAAATGTTTAGTTAGGTGAAGTTAAAATAATTTAACCCTGCTTCAAACCAAACTACATCAGATTAATAAACATGTTTGCTTCTTGGTTACTATTTTTTTTTAGGTTTACTTTTTACAAAAACAGACTAAGAATAGATTTATTGTAAACGTGCGATAAGGTGCACATAGAAATACACAAAGCAGCTGCTGGATGGAACAGGATGCTTGCTGTTCTGTTCATAACAGTGGAATATGCAAAGGAGTTGATGGTAACCACATGGTCTTGGGTTGTAAAACGAGCCCAGATCACCACTCCTTCACCACCTTGCTTGACAGCTTGTACAACATGTTTGTCCTGATGTGCTGTGTTTGGTTTTCTCTAAACACAGTGCTGTGCATTATGGCCAGACATCTGTATTTTGGTTTCTTCTGTCGGAAAGACATTCTTCAAGAGGTTAAGTCAGACTTAAATCTGCAAACCTAAATTAAGCTTGCATTTCATTTTTAAAGAAAAGGGGCTTTCTCCTTTAATGCTTCCCAACAAGCCATACTTGTTCAGACTATGTATAGTTTTTTTCTGTCATATGGCTGCTAATTTCATTCATAAACAGCAACAGCACAGATCTGCATAATTTTTCATTCTGCATGTCAACTATGTCTAATAGATAATGAGACAGTGAAATCTATTAAATGTTTTTCTCTGCTTAAGACCAGCTTATTTTTATCATGTCCTAATATGTAAAACCCTGAATTCAAATGTGGTTTACTTTCTGTTTACTATTTCTATTTTTGCATTGTTAAGTAAATGCTTGTGTTTTTCATTTCAAGTGTTTGTGTCCACCTTTTAGTAAACTTTAAATGCTCAGTAGTCCTCAAGTAATCCCGAGTCAGAAACACACAAAATGACCCAAAAACAACTGTAAAAATTAGAAATTGTCAAACCCAGTTATCTTGTAATCAAACCTGCAGCATTTTACATAGCTGAAACCCAAGAAAACAAGACAAATATTTGTTTTGCTAAACTTTTTTTATGGTATCCCTAAATTACTCCAAGTAACTGTTTTATTTTGTGTCTCAAAATAAATTACCAAAATTACCCAAATCACTGCTAAACAATAGTGGTCTAAGTATGTAGGCAGATGTAGGACAGATAACCCCTCAACATATCCCACTACCAGCCCCATGTTTGACCCAGTTAAAATGTTGTTCAGGGTCAATTAAAGCCTTTTCATTTTCATTTCTCTCTAAGCTTCAAAAAGACAAAAACAAAGCAAAGGATTTGTTTAAATTGTTAAATTGAACTCAGTGTATCCTAAAATTAGCAAAAAGTATCATATGCTTAGGTTTTTCTACCTTAGTTTTGTCTCTGAGGACATGTGCACTGAAGCGTGCAATATGTGACTGAGCATTTGTGACACCTGTAATATAAGGCTAATTCTTACTACCATGAGCAGGTGGCCAGAGTCTGCCTGCAAGCGTATGGTGCTTGTAAAATACATTAAAAAAATCTCGTCAGAAAAATGTGTTTACAGGATTCTGCTTATATTTATTGCCTTGACTTGTAACTGTGGGGATGGGCAACAGACAGAGGGGAGGAGAAAACAGGAAGGCAGGAAGAGAGTGAGAGAGGGATTGTTGATGAGCTTGGAGGCAGGGAGAAATCAATGCAATTTGCTTAATAACATTAGAGGCAGTTGAAGTGCACAAAGCCTGGCACTGGTGGAGGAAGGACAGCATTCTGTGCAGGACAGCAGCTCTCTCACACAGAGGAGACCTTACCTGAGTGTGGTGGTGTTGTTTTCCAGCTGCTCACCTGCTGTCATTTGTCTTTTCAACTCTAGACACAAAACGTTAAAACTGGATTACCTTGAAAGCCTTCCTCTAAGGTGGGCTTTAAAGGTGGGCTATGCATCAGCAGACAAAGGAAGAAGGGGACCCTCCCAAAATGGAAGGGGAAGTTGAAGTCCCCGTAATAGCTTCCAGGGAAGCCCTGGACAATCCTTCTTCAGAGAGTCCAGAAGCTCCTACTGAGCCAGCCCAGATCATGCTAACACCAAACCCTCGCAGATGCTGTCGCTGTTTCTGTCAGCCGTGGTGTCTGTTCATTGCACTGACCCTACTCCTGCTTTTTCTTCTCGGCAGCTGGGCAGTGGTCCATCTCACCCTGGGGACCAACGGGGGTTCGCCTTTTCGCATCTCAGCCAGCTACGATCAGCGGATCCCCCATGATGATACTGCCACTGTCGAACCTCACTTCACCACCAACTGCACCATGGGTAAGTACAAGAAAATCTTTATTATTAATTTAAAAAAGCTTTCCATCTTGTTTATTTAAACATAATTCAATAGTAAAGTGTGGAAACTTATTTTTTTTTAAACTGGAAGATTACTTAAGTTCAAGCATAAAGTTAAATTTAATGCCAGTTGTCAGTTGCAAAATTAAACATAAAAGCAAGCATAAAACCTGATGTCCTTCTCGGGTTATTTCCTCCTCTCCTTGTGTGTGTGTGTGTGTGTGTGTGTGTTCCTGTCTTGGCATCACAGTGAGAACCATTTTCCCGATTTCACCATCAAATTGAGGACAGTTTGTACCAAAGTGAGGACATTTTGCTGGTCCTCACGACCTATTTTGCTAACGGTTAGGTTTAGGACTAAGGTGTGAATTGAGTTTAGGTTAAGGTTAGGGTTAGGCATGCACTGGTAATGGTTAGGTTTAGGGTTATTGTCAGGGTTAGGGCATAGAAAGGGTTGAAAATGACTGAAAATCAACGGAAGTCAATGGGAGTCAACAGATGGTCCTCACTACATATAGCAAAACGAGTGTGTGTGTGTGTGTGTGTGTGTGTCGGCTCAATGTGTCTCACATGTCTGCAGCGTTCCCAAATCCGCTCAAACATGTCTGGGAGTCACACAGCTACTTTCTGTGATTTTTAACTTCATTACCATGTGTTGTGCAATGAAATGCGTAGAATGGTTGAGGCTGAGATAATATCCTTTTCTGTCAACCTCAAAATCTCCCAAAATTGAATTAATATAACTGATTCAATTTCCTCTGAACTAGACACTGAGAGACAGCAGCTACCACTTTAATGTGCAATGTGTGCATTTTCCAGGATCTATAGATTAATTTCTTGTTTCCTGGAAGCAAAGTTTAAAAGGTGCAATATTATAATTGTATAAAATTAATTTAGTGACGCATTGTATGCATTTTGCAATATTTAAATGTTTTAATATATGTAGAGGCAGGGGTTACCTCAGTGAGTACATCTTTGGAGAGTTTGAAAATGACAACTTGTTTACCAGACAAAATGAGAGTCTCTTGAACTTGGATTAAACGGAATAATGAAGTAAAGATAACAAACTAAGGGCTTCTAATCATGGGCCAAATTAAATCTGGAAATTGGCAGCACAGCTCAGAAGATCCCTACAAAGTTTTAAGTTGTTAACAAACTTGTTCCTACATAGCCGTGCATTATTTTTCCTAGACGGCTTTATATAAAGTGTGTTATTGGATTTAATTGTCATACTTTCCTGTTGATTCAATAATTCATTTATCACCACAGGTTAGAGTTTGTATTTTCTGCCAATAAAGTGATAAGTTGGAACTTTATTAGAATATAAATACTCTGTAGCACCACAGGTGATATATTTAATTTTCTGTAAAACCTCTTTTATATTTACAAGCACTCATAGCTGCTACAATGATGGTACAATGGCATCATGTTAGTTGCACGGGGTTAATCCTGTAGAACAGGGGACTCAAACCTGTGGTCCGCATGCCAATCGTGGTCTGCGGCACAATATTTTGTGGACCCCACTTTGATAGGAAAGTTTATTGTTAGTGCGGCCTGCGAGATTTTTGGAATGGCACTTTAGCTTATGCAATAAAGGGACTTTCCACGCACAATATGGTAGAGTTGAACAAACCTACCAATCCCATTTGGGTATATGGCTCCTAGGGGCGGGCCATTGGCTAGGCTTGAACCGAGCAAAGAATCATTTCTTTCATTTCAACGATTCCGATGTTCTTTTGATGATGTCACTGAGGGGAGTGGACCTCAGACGGAGCAACTCAGCCAGCTCCATCTGCCTCGTTATATAGTCAACAGAACATCGGTGTTGGCACCGTACAACACTGCTAGCTTAGCAGCGCCCGCTGCATCCATGGAATTGTTATAGAAAATAAAAGCCAGTAAAAAATGCTTCCATGGCTACATCCCATGGTTTGTATATGATAAATAAATAATGATGTACAACTGTCCCGGCTTCATGCACTCCGTAGCTGTATTCCGCTACTGAGCTTCCGATCCTGTTGCTGTTCCAAGGACATTATGGGAGAATGTCTTTTTAGTAGTTCTGTACATACTGAAGGAACAATAAATGTAGTAAGAATCTTTAAATAGAGGCTGTAGTTAGCTAGTAAACCACATATTGATTTTAAATGAACATATCCCAGTGCAAAGTATGAATGTGGGTGATAGTGTCTGGGCAATCTCTACACCTAGTGATGAATCTTAGTGATCCATGATAAACAGTACTCAACCTCTGCAGACATCTAAAGGAACAATGTCAACGTAAGGAGGTGGCTTCAGCAAGTTCTTTCTTCATGTTTAATTAGAAGCCCGATTCAGTTCTATTAAAGAACCCTAGTTTTAGTTTGAGTTTATCTAAAAGATCTTCAATATGTGACATCAAGAAAAGGTTTTCTTGAATGAACATGCCAAGATATTTATAATGAGACATGCAGTATGTAGTTCCTTGCAGAGAAAGCTGGTATAAAATCCCTTAAACCTTTGTTGGAAGCATTCATAATGATATGCTGTTTCCTGAAACCAGACTGATGGGGAGATAGAATGCTATTAATGTCCAAGAATTTCTTTAGTAATTCACCAATTTCTTGAGCATTTCAGTTGGGTTTAGAACTGGGTCAATAGGAGTTTCATACAGTGGGGTTACAAGCACATCTATTCTGCAGATAACTGTTCTGTTTTATCCAGAATCTAACAAAACTCTTTACTTTCACTTTAGCAAAGCATATCACTTGTTTCTCAGATAGTTGGATACTCATGCTTCATTCTGATTTTTCATGCAGTTTCCTTTCCTATCAGCTGCCCTACATCCACAAGCAGAACATCCCATCCACCATGCCACAGCCAGTTGTTTTTTTTCCTAACAGTTATTCAGAAGAAAAAATTTGCACCTTTACCTTTCAAGCCGACATGCTGAACGATGCTGAGCAGATGTTAAGTTCTGCATTGCAATGCCTGGATGTCAACAGGTATCTTTTAATTGGCATTTTTGTGATGTTTTTACACCTGCTAGTGGGCTTCTGTAGAGTTGTCTTAATTTCCTGGCCACCATAATGACCGTATTTAAAACCTGACCCTTACTCTATGATCTGTAAATAAAAGCTGCTAATTCTTGATTATAATTCTTGAACACCCCTCGCGCCTTGGCCAAGAGCAATCTTAGGCAAAAGATTGATGAAGCTCTTACTTAATAATAAAATAATAAGTGGAGATATATATATATATATATATATATATATATACCCCTGCAGGAAAGATTTGTGCAGTGTTTGGACTTCAGGTCAGAGCAACAAGGAAGAGTTGTTTTCCCAACCTAACTCCGGCAGTTGGCCATCTGATAACAAACCAGCAACTCCTGAATCTGCATGATCTAAATTAGGCTTTTAGATATGCAGTAAGAGCGAGAAAGAGATAATGTAATCAAGGAAGATAAAAATCAGGGGCTTTAAAAAGTAGATATCTAACTTTAGTCTTTTGTCAATTTAGACACTGTAGTTGTTTGTTCCCATTTTAGGAGGGAAACAACCTCTTTTAATTCAGTTGTTTTAATTTGGTAATTTTTCAAAATTGTACAAAGTTGTATTGGGAAAATTAAGTACACTTTATTAGTTTTGGTTCATTGTTGAGGAATTTTTGACCACTTACCTATCCAACTTTGCTTCAGTTCAGTGAGGCTTGCAGATGTTTGTTTTTGAATGGCTCACTTAAGGTACCACCACAGAATCTTAACCATTTAGACATTTAGACTTTGACTTGGCCATTTGGCCAACACCTTGTTTCCTTTTTGCCGTATGTTTGTTGTAGATTTGCCGTTATGATTGGGATTATTGTCTTGTTGATGGCCCAGTTTGGACTGAGCTCCTTTTGTTAACTTAATGACTATAAGGTGTTTAGTATCTGAGGTGTAAAACAAACCTAAATGATCACCTCCACCACAGTGTTTAGCATTTGGTATGCATGTTGTTATCAAAATGCTGTGGTTGGTTTTCTTCAAATGTGGAACTGTGCATTATGGCTAAATATCACCTTATTGTTCTCACATATCCCAAAGTCTCTTTGCAATCCTTCCACAGGCCACACTTGTTCAGTTCAAATTTTCCTGTCATGAACCCTTGCATTTCACGTGCTAACTGAGGCCAATGGAGTCAAAGGGTGTGTCCCAATTCAGGGGCTGGATCCTTCGTAGGCCGTATTTGTAGGCCGATTACGTCACAGCGGAGTGAAGAAGGCTGTCCCAATTCATGAATCCTTCCGAAACTCCTTCAAATGCGGCCGACAAATGTGTCCTTCTTTTGCCCGATTTGAAGGATGAAGTATCCTTTGCGGTCCATCGTTTCCCATGATTCATTGTGGGCATCCGTGGCGGACCATAGCAGCGAAAGCTGTGCTTAAATTGTGAAAAAGTACACAATGTTTTTAGTGCGGGAATATAACTGTGTAGGCGTGAAAAATCTGCATCATTTATCAAGACATCGCTTGTTTCAAACGTGCTCGGAGTGTTCGGAGTTTTCCACTCCCGCCGAAGTAACTGCCAGCTTGCCTCACCAGGCGGTAAGGTTAGACCGTCTCCATGAGCAGCTGCTCACTTCCGGCCTCTGTGGTTTTAGCGGTCGGCCCATGTAGGCCGGGTCCTTCGTAGGATCCAGCTCCTGAATTGGGACACACCGAAAGATCTGTCTGTTGGGATTGTGGTAATTTCATGAGTATTGCATTAACCCCCATTTTAGAGATCAACATCTGTGTTAATCAATCTTAATAATAATGAATAATTATCAGATTGCGTTATAATCCTTCCCAGATTGACGGGCAGCAGAAATTGCTTCTCTAAGGTCTTTGCTAATATCTTTCCACCTTAGCATTGTGTGAACACACATCGGTTAGAGCAGAGCAGCAAACTGACAAAATCCCTGCTTTGATAGTGGTGATCACAAAAATGTTTAATAATTGGTGATGCTAACGTTTGCTTAGCAACATCTGGCTGCCACTTTCCCTCTCAGATCCTGTGAAAGCAGCGGTGGTGAACTTAGTTTGTGCTGTATGTATCTATTGTGTGATTTGAAGCTTTATATGTCATTCTGGTCTAACGCTGACATTGTGACAGAAGTGTACCGTCAGATTTTGAAGCCAGGACTTGCTGTGTTTGGTTTGATTTTACTTATATTAAAGAAATAAAGCAACAGATAATCACGCAGCTCAGTTTCCATCCCATCTGTTTGAATCAGTCCCCTGTGATGTTTTTTATTTTTTTTCTTCTTATGCACTGTTAGGACCGAGCACAGTGGGTAACGCTGCTCATGCAAATCCAGCCATGGTTGAACAGCATCTAATTGTTCTCAGCTCTGGGTTCACCGTGTTCTCCTGCCAGGCAGCACATAAGCCATGTCGAGCGTAGAAACAAGGCACGCAGACGTGCCGTACTCTCCATCGGCGCCACCTGGGTTCCCAGCAGAACACCCACTGCACACCTCCCACTCCCAAATGAAGTCCTAATCCGTCTCGGCACTCTCTCAGGCTTTCAACACCTCCTTCGTTTTCCCCTCCAGCACCTGCCACAAACCTGAGCTCAGATTACCTTCAGTCCTATAAAGCCAGGCAAAGAGTTTCCCACCCAAATGAGGCTTGTTTGTTGTATTTCTTCCCTTTCAGTTGCACACAAAATGATCCAGATGCTTCCAACAATCTATAAAAACAGAATTGGTTCCAAACTTTTTCTTATAATAATTAGAGTGCTTTTAAATTTAATCTGATCACTTTCAGGACAAAAATGTTTCTGATTTTCATTGCTGCTGTTGTTTAACAGCAAAACATACATATTTATTTCTAAGAGAGGAAAACTTTTAATGCTTAGACTCTTGTGGTGAATTTTGAATCATGTGTTAAGCAAATCTGCTTTGTATTTAATTTGGTTTTAAAAGTCGTAAAGTGCATCTAAGAAGAGCCCACAACTTTGTTTACATGGCAGGACTTTCGGATGTAAATTATGGGATCATTATAATCAATTTTAAAACCTTTTACACTTCAGCTGATATATGTATATCCTGTGATATGCAACTAAGCCTAGTTGCACACATACCAAACTAATACATTGTAGGAGCAGCTTTTAATTCACATCAAGCACTCAGTCTTCTTAAGTTTATGCCTGGCTTGAATTATAGTGAATCTAATTGACCTGAAATAAAGATCAGCTGTCTAAGTAGGAGGGGGCCATGACATTTTTTATTTTTTGCAATATTCAGCTAAGGTGATAGTTTGCAGAGGTTAAAAAAGAGCACAAAGATGTATTTGTACAAAACAAATGTTTCTTTCACCTGACCATTATCAATAGTTGGAGAAAATATGGGCCAACAGTGACATAAAAGCTTAACAATTCTCCAAATTTGATAAAAGGAGAAGATGTAAACTGGTCAGGGAGGCTGCCAAGAGGGTGACAGCAATACTGAACATGCTGCAGGAAGAATCATCTACTAAAACCGTTTTCTGTATCCTCCATACATTTGGGTTTCTGAAGAGAAAAAATATTTTAAAAAAACATTCAGAGTATTTTAAAATATACCAAAATCGTATGGAAGAATATGTAATGGTCTGAAGAAAACAAATGTAACTTTTACCATAGTTCCAAAAATAACATGCAGATTTCCAAAAGACCACCATACATACAGTGAAACATGGTGGAGGCAGCATTATGATGTGAGGTTACTGCTCTTTAGATGGAAGTGGTGTTTTTGTCAAGATAAATACAGTTATTCCAGATTAGTGGACCAGAAAAGCTAAAAGCTGCTTCTCCAGGTTTGATTCTGGTTCTGGTTCTGGTTCTGGTTCTGCAGAGTAGATTTGAGCCAGAAGATCTGAGAGGTCTGGGTGGTTGATACACTGACAACAAGTCTGTAATGTATTTTGGTGCTAAGCCATTCAGTGATTTATAGACTAAAAGAAGTATTTTAAGGTTCTATTCAATTTCTATAAAATTTTCAATTCAGATTATTTATATAGCACCAACTGACAACACGTCGTCTCAAGGTACTTCACAAAGTCAGGTACATACATTCCAATTAATCCTAATCATTGAACAATGCAGTCAGATTCAGTTATTTATTCAAATTGGATACAAAGTTTTTCTATCTAAGGAAACCCAGCAGATTGCATTGAGTCAGAGATTTCAAGCAGTCACTCCTCCTCGATGAGCATATAGCGACAGTGGACAGTCACTGGCGTTGACTTTGCAGCAATCCCTCATACTGAGCATGCATGTAGCGACAGTGGAGAGGAAAACCTCCCTTTTAACAGGAAGAAACCTCCAGCAGAACAAGGCTCAGTGTGAGCGGACATCTGCCACGACCGACTGGATTTGAACTAAAAGTCTATATTTTGACATACAGGGGGACAGTGTAAGGACTTTAGAACTGGGATGATGTGCTCCACTTTCTTAGTTTTAGTGAGGATGCGGGCAGCAGCGTTCTGGATCAACTACAGCGTCTGATTGACTTTTTCAGCAGATCTGTGAAGACAAATATCTGAGTTCACTTAAAGAGACAATGTCCTCAAAGTCTAATACATTGGGAAAACTTTAGTAAAGCAGAGATGGCAAGTGTTGTCATGTGAAAACCATGACATGCTGATAGATTCTTACCAAAGAACCCTGAATACTTAACTTATCAACAGGTACATAAAGTATAGGTTTGCACTAGGGTGACCAGATGTTCCGATTTCTGCCGGACTGTGCCGGATTTTTCACTCCTGTTCCAGTGTACCTCAAACAAGAAACAATGTCCTGCATTTGACTGGGTCAAATTCTGATGAGTCAAAAACTATTTGAGTGGAGCTTTTCTGAAATGTAAAGAAAGCAGAGCTGCAGTCATCATCACAGAGCCACATCAGCTGTCAATCAAAATACACCGCAGCGTCCCACGTCATGACCAACCTGCGCGCCACGATGCTAGTAAAATAAAACAGAACAAGAACAGGTTTTTCTTTTATAGCTTACATCAGTAGGCTATACAAAATATAATGGAAAGTATTGAAGCTGCATTTTCTTTTCTGTGACATAAAGACTGGTTGGATCGGTTTATAACTGGGTGAGGCCAGTGAAAGGTGATCACTGAGGGATTTTTGTAAAGTTTGCCACAAAGTTATTTTTCAATTTCACACGGTGGCAAGCACGATGTGAAGCGACACTGTAAAAGTGACTAGCACAAGAAATGCACAGCTGAAAAAGCGACCTGCTGATCTATGGTCTCATTTTTACTCATACCCAGAGATGACGGCCAAACGGACAAGGTAGCTAACAGCAGCCAAGATTACCAGTGTTAAACTTTAAAAGCTTGTAATTTTTTTTCATTGTTGTACACTAACAAGCAAAGCCGAGATTGATGAATGTAATTTGAGATCTTTGGTAAATTAAAATTTATGATGTCATCATAGTGTTGGTAATGTGTCCCGCAATGTCCCTCATGAGCATCCTTGTGGTTCCGCATTCAGTTTTTTGATATTTGGTCACTCTAGTTTGCAGGCTGATGCAAACATACTTGTTTTTCAGCTTAATTGTGCAGGATCTATATCAGATTAAATGTGGGAAAAATATTTAGAATTGGTAAATTTGTTTACATAACAACAACCTAATGTTTTACCAGGTGTATATTCACTTTCATATAGTACTGATTTCTATCTGAAATGTCTTCCTGACAATGTCCATCATTGCACTTTTGTTTTCTCAAAAGACACCAATGTTCCTATTCAATGTGATGCACAGAGATATAGTGAATACAAGACAAATAAATGATGCTGCTTCTGCCTTCTACCTTCAAACCCATCCACTTTAATTAACTCATCAGTCACTGGTCCAACAAGCAATCCAATTTGCAGCACCTGAAAGTGAGTTGTGTGGCTGTGTCTTGCATTCTGACAGTCTTCTATGGTTGCGACAAAGCAAACACCACGAGTGATCTTAACCTCTAATATATTTTTTATCCTAGATGTAAACAGAAGCTCATGTGTAGACTGACAAGCTCATTACAAGATCATATCAATCTCAGATTTGACTTTGACTTTGTCAGTGTGCTGCAGCACAGCAGTGAGAGAAGAGATGTTTGTCTCTTGGAAAGAGTCCTAAGTGTTTGTGCCCATGTGTTAGGCAGGAAAATGTAGGTAAAGCTCAGACATGGCAGCTGTGAACCCTGAGGGATTTTGAACCAGTGACCTCTCTCCTGGACCATTTCCCTAACCACTGCACCATGCTGCAGCAGGTTTCCAACAGAGCATCACGGCAACTCTATATGTCACGATTAGATACTCAGGAGAATGAGGCTGTCCTGAGGCACATCAATCAAACACGGCAGTGTGGAAGCAGGGAGGGAAGGAAGTGTACTGAGGTTTGAATGGATCCAATAAAGTTCCCTTAACAGAGCCATAGCAGGATGTTGTGATGTTAATTTCCTTGATAAATTAAACATATTTTGACATAGAAAAGGTTTGTAAATGTTGAACGATGTCATGCACAACAGCAGTGGCCTATAAAGATGAGCAATAGAGTATAATTGATTTTATTGTTTGCAGTCAGTCTTGTAAACAGAGTTCAAATCATGAGTGCACATCAGATTCATTCATGTGCATGTGGGCAAAGTTCACAATGTCAAGCAGGTCTACAAAACTATGGTTGGAGATGTTTTTGCTCAGAGCTGCAAGTGTGTTTACCTATCTGATGCACAAAAAAGGATTCACATCCAATAAGTATACAGTGGAATCCTTCAGGGGTTAGTTTTCGAGATTTCCTAATTTTTTGTATGTCTGTCGCACGTATATTTTTCATATCATCAAACAAATTTAAATAATAGACAAAGATAACAGATTAACTGTGATGTTTCACATCTTTAGAAAGTTGAGTTCAATTGATCAAGCCACACCCAGGCCCAATTACTGCCACACCTGTCTATCTGTTTGATGGACATGTCCATCTGTTTGAGACCTCAAACTGCTGCACACTTGGGTTTTGCAGCAGTACAGTGACAACTCACCAACAAGTCCAGCTCTGAATGACCTAAAAAAACTAAATGAAGACTTTGGAATGGCAGTGTCAAAATTATGACCTGAATCTGAATGAGATGCTTTGGCATGACCTTAAATTATGGCACAGCGCTGTAAAAGACTCATTGCAAATGCTTGATTGCAGTTGATCCTGCTAAGAGTGGCCCAACCAGTTATTAGGTTTAGGGGGCAATCGCTTTTTTCCACAAAGGGCCATGTAGGTTTGGATTTGTTTCCGCTTTTATGATAAACATATTTATTTAAAAACTGCATTTTGTTTACTTGTTATCTGTGTCTAATATTTTAATTTGGTTCATCTGAAACATTTAAATGTGACAAACATACTAAACAATAAGAAATCACGAGGGGGTGAAACATCCTTCTCACCACTTTATATACAAATATTTAGACCTCCAAGTGAAAAACTCAGACGTCATGCTGTGTAGCTGCACCGTAAACATTAGTGCTCACTCATGTTGACCTCTGGGTTTGCATAATATACTTCAAATCAATTGACAAATAAGTTATATTGAGGTAATATTGTTAACTTATGTTACTGTCCTTTTCACTGCAGAACTAAATGATAATAGAGTAATTATCTATAGTCTAACCCTTTGGTTCTCCAGTTGTAGTACAAGTACCATAGATGTTACTTGATGTTGGTAAAAACAAACTATTCTGGCTTTTACCAAAAAGACAGTGCCGTCTGTGTTTGCTCTAAAACAGGCCCGAAATATTCCATACCAGGGTTATCAAGTAATTATTGCATGTCTGTTGGTTCAGGACGAAAACCCAGACATCCCCCTTTGCTTGAATGAGCTGTAGTGCAGCTCATTCAATGGGAACCCAAGGTGTTCCCCAGCCAGAAGGGATATGTGGTCTGTTCACAGAGTTTTAGCTCTGCTCTGAGGCCTTCTTTTAATAAAATTTACTCAGAAACCTTCTAATGGAGGCACACAGAGGGCGTCCTCATCAGAAGCCCAAATGACCTCCATTGACTGCTTTCCGTGCAGGCCTCCTTGGACGAGTGAGTTCTTTAACTTATACCTGAAACAGAGCTTGGCCACTATAGGAAGCAAATTTCAGCTACTTGCTTCTGGGATCTCATTATTTCTGTCACTATCCGTATCTCATGTCCATAGGTGAGGATTAGAACGTAAACCGACCGACAACCCAAACTTTGTCTTTTTCGCTTGAGGCAGAAACTAACCCCTGACCCAGAGAGAGGAATCACCCCTTATCCTTTTTGATAAGCCTGGCCTTAGACAAGCGTGGTGGAGTCCAACCCAAACTGGGAACAATCTGGAGTTTGTGCTGAGAATTGAAAAAGAGTTCTTGTTTTGGGTAACTACAAACCTCTCAAAACAGAGAACAGTATTAACTAAACACAACATGAATGCCTTTGGGTTTAGAATGAGGATGCTTAATCTTTGTGTCAGAAATCCCCAGTTTGATTCCTTTTTTCAGTTTATGCTCTCTCAGCCATATTCTGATTCAATAGGCATACTTAAAGTATTAACATTTAGATTAAGGAAATAGTCACTAGAATGCTTTTTCATTGAATGGTGGGGCCTTCTTTGCAACGGAAACAGTGTTTCACACAGCATCAACTGAATAATGCAATGCTAAATTTTCTACAGTATTTTATTTGATTTATAAGGAGTGAGAGAGATGCAGCACTTTTATAAGACATATAAAACCTGGTTAAGATTCAAATTTAAACTATACAACTGTAGTATAATGATGATGGCAGTATTCATCTGGTGAGAAATGTTCAGCACCCTGCCACCGCAAAAACTCCACATTTCAGTGTCCACCCAACAAGTATTGCTTTCCTTGCAGGGCTATTTGCTGGAGCAGATTCCACCATGTTCCTGCAGTGCAAATACAGCCAGAAAAATGGTCTCAGAAACCACACTGGTTTCAGGAAAAGATTGCTGCTGTAGAAGCTGACCTATAGATTAGAATATTAAGGGCCTGTCAACTTGACATCTGGAAATCTTCATATAAATGCTAATTTACCATATGCATGTATGCCAACAGTTTAATTGTACTTTTTATGTAATTGTGATGTTTTTTTCCCTGCAGTGATATGTCTAAAGACTTTAATAAAACTGCATTCAACTGATTATTGTTAGACTTTGAATGCTTCCGACTAAAATCTTTTGAAATGACAACTGAAGACTCTTTTGCTGGTTGCATGTAAGGCTGCGGTTCTTCACATTCACTATATTAAAATCCTTTGTTGTTGAGCTGAATGTAAAAAGTCCCAATCATGAAAATATTCTTTCACCCTCATTTACTCTGAGCTAAATGGTTATTTTTTCCTTTTTGTGATTCTCTGCAATTCCAGTAGATTTTAAAGAGATCATTGTTTGAAAATTGTTGAAGAAAAATCTTGGTAGCAAAAAAGAAATTGTGTCATCTATAAAAAACAAAGCCTTTCAGTTACCAGAATATTTAGCATGCAGAGCAAAAGCCCTATCTGGCAGCACTAGTCTTCATCACCCTCTGCGTCTAATCTATTGCCTTAGGCTTTTCCTCAAGAAGCATACCCTCAACGCTAACTGGTTGTCTGTTGCAGGCACCTTTCCAAAGCAATCTACACAGGCGGTTTCATTTTAAGATATTGAGCAAATGTTAAATGGCCCAGGGCACCGAGTAAAGTGTTCTCAGCATCCGTACAGCTAATAAAACAGATGTCTAAATCAACCCCAATCTGACACAGAGGAGAAACTTTCGGGGTATTACGAACCTAAAACATTATTGAACCAAAGCCAGTCATTTAAATACAGCAATCTTAAATCTAATCTGATTCAGTGTTTGTACTAAGAACATTGACATAAAATTCTTAGTGTTCACTGAGGCAGTTTGTACAGTTTGTCATTAAATTGATTATTCTAATTAGTGTATAAATACAGTATGAGTCAACCTTTGGAATTGATGGAAGTGTCCATCTGTTGTTATCAAATATCGAGATTGATTGACCCCCGTTGAGTCACACAAGAGGATAAAAGTTGATTGCTAACATATGTTCTGTGAGATGTCAACAGCGAAGTATCCTGATACAATCCATGTGTGGTTTGTATCTCATCCGAGGGAGTGGGCTTCCTCCCAATTCTGCCCAAGAACGCTGTAATGGATAAAGTCTAAAATCTGCCTCGACAACATATTTCAATAGCAACTTCTACCAACAATCCAGGAACAATTTGGTGATGAACTGTGTCTTCTCCAGCCTGACGGAGCACTGTGCAACAAGGCAAAAATGATGATAAAGTAGGTGAAGAAATTAAATTATGTACCTGGGTTTAGAAAACTTGCGACATCGCAACCCCACTGAGACGCTGTGGTCAATTTTCCTAAAGCAGGTTTGTAACAAAAGTCAACAAATTGTAATCAATTCCAAGCACTAAGACAGGTATTAGGTCGCCACCAGTCAGCTTTTAGTCCATAAGGTTTCAGAGAGAATCACGGAAGTTTTGAAAAACAAGGAAAATACTGGAAATTCTTATTTACTACAAGAAACCCATAAAATATGAAAATGTAAATGGTGGGAAAACAAGAAGAAAAATAATCAGATGTAGTGTAATTTTTCTGCAGTAAATGACAGCAACATAAAAATCATTATCCTGGGAATGTTAAAGGTATTATTTTCCCCTTCCCATCTCCACCCTGTCTGCCTTTCGGTATGCTGCTCTCTCCGGCAGGGAGAATGACAAATAGTAATAGTGATTGGGCAGAGTTCGCACCAATCGAGCATGACTGTGTGCAGTTAATTGAACTCATGAGCAAATATGTCTTGTCCCATTGACTGTCCGGCAGCAAGAGCAGCTGCATCTATCTTCAACACTGCAGATGCTGTAAATCTCCATGATTGGCTCCAGATTTCGCCTTTAATGGGTCGCCAAGATAGCAGTGCCACAGCCGCTTTGGTTGCCTGAGATTTCTGTCCACAGTAACCAGCACGGCCTTTGAGAGCAGAGATTATACAGTGGAATAAATGAGGTCTAACTACTTTTGAAGATGATTATAGACACAATCAAGTCTGGTAAAATGGTTTATTTTCTGTTATCTTATCTGTTTGCCATTCTGTGCACAGCTCTTTTCAGCCTGAAATCCCTCCTCAGACACTGAGGAATTTCCAGCCCTGACTGACATGCTTGCTCATCTGTAGGAAGACAAAAGCTGTATTAATTTCAGTCCCAGACTTCCTCTCCCCATTATTCTGAAAAGTGTCTTTGCAACAAGGACACATCTGTCTGTATTCAAATCTACATGCAATGTCCAATAAACCGTGGCAAGTTCTATTCAAACAGAGAGACGTACTGCTTTGCATGATCTGATAATCGGCAGAAAGGGTGATGTGCATCTCTCAAAGCTGATCTTCATGATACAGTTATGCAAAAGTTGTAATTGTTAAGTGTTGGTATTGAATTGGTTTCAGCTGTTGATTCATGTGAAAAGGGAACCAATGCAGACAGTACATTCCCACATGACATTAACAAAGTAAAGATAAAAATAAATATATATATTCTTTCAGGACATAATAAAGCTGTTCTGGCCTTGACCAAGTACTAAAACTATTAAAATCTCACCTCAGGTGTCCAAAATGATAAAGGTGTGTCTGGAATAACTAAGTGCACCCTTACTGCTTCTGTAGGATTTAAGAGCAAAGGTAACAGCCAGGTTCTGCTTATTAAATACAGTTTAACTGTTCATGTGAGATTATAAAGTCAGATCCAGATTTGTTTTAAGTCAATCGGTTTTCAATAAGAAACATTATTCAAAAGAGCAACACATTTAGGACAGCAGCCAATCTATTCAGCAGTGAACGTCACAGCAGCTTCACTGCAAGATCAGGCTGTGAAAGGTTTAGAGAAATAACAAAGAACTATGTGGTCCATCTCAAACTCCATAAGCCTCCGTTAGCATTTTAAATATTCATTTTAGCAAAGGAATTAGAAATAGACCTGAGCAAGTATGGCTTGTTTGGAAGGTGTCTTCGCTCTAAATAGAATCTGGTTTGCAAGGTTTGCTTCTGAATGAACCACAAACCTTCTGGAACAATGACCTTTGGACTTAGATGAGACCAAATTAGAGAAGTTTGACCATAATTCACAACACACTGTTAAAGAAAACCAAACGCATCAAGCAAGGTGATGGGGTTGTTTTATTTAGACTGTTGCACGTAGGCGGTTTTCAGTAATTGTGTCATCCATGAACTCCTCTGGATGCCAAAGCATTCTAGAGGTAACTGTGAGGCTACTGACCTGGCAGCTACCTCAGTGAGCTGAAGCAACATTTTATGGAAAACTAGGCTAAAATTCTTCCAACAATGTGAACAGCTGAATGCCAGACAGTAAAGAACAACTGAGAGCTATTACTACTAAAGGTGGTTTTACAAGTCGGTGAATCATGGGGTGTAGTTTTCTACTTAAAGTTGTCAGTCATGTGTAGCAACCTCATCTCTTTAGATTGTGATAACTGGCTCTGATACTGGTCTAGTCCCTTTTGGCATTTAGACAAACACAACTTGCTGAGAAACAAGTAAACGGGAGGATGACACATCCTTTGTCTTTCTGATTCTTAGGCTTGGCAACAGAAGATCAGTTTGGACATGAAACTTTCAACCTAATTAAGCAGACAGGATCAGAAATATGTCATATTTACACACACAAAGATGCCCTGTTGTTTTATAGCTTTAATTTAAATGCAGATCTTTTCTGTGTTCCTGGATTTCATATCTCTGCAGATACATGGTTTGATTCTTTGTCGTTTTACTTTAGCACAGAGTAATAAAAGGTTGAGAAATTTGATTAATGCTTGAAATAGGACCACAATTAATCTTCAAAAAATATATTTAAAAAACTCAGTGAATTTGAGTATTTTCAATTAAAAAAATTCTAATGCATTAAATTAGTGTTGTCTCAGAAGTAGAAAACAAAAAGTGATTTAAAAATATTAGTGAAATGTTTTCTTTTTTGTTTTCTTTCTGTAGACACTTTCTGTTTTCGGAAACCAAAAAAACTGGTGATTTAAGTCATGGTTTCACTGATTTTCTCTTCTGTTCTGCTAGTTTGGAATGTTTTTGGCTCCTCTGTTAAGATCAATGATTTGGTAAGATCCTAAAAAGACTGACATTTGCTCCATCATGTATCAGGTAGAACTGTTTCCCAACCCTGCTCTGAATTTCATAAATGACTCATTACAGTCTTTTGCAGAACGTGATGACCAGCCTAGAAAGTAGATGCGCCCTTGGAATTGGGTGTTATAGAGCAGATAAAACCTCCAAAACATGCAAGAATTGTGGTTGAAGACCACTCCTATTGTGGATGTGAGAATTCTTTTACCTCAAAAGCTCGTGTTGAAGCTCTGCACGTCATCACTCAAAATTGGCATGTTGGAGCAGGGAAACATCTCAAGCTTCCAGAAGGGTGTGTTTGAAGACCAGGTTTGGGAAACACCAAACTCGGACAGATTCTTTAAGAGGTTTCAAGGTCTGACCAGAAAGGTAGAGGGGATTTCACCTTTGTTGTTGCTTCTATTGTATTTGAAAAGTGTTCCTCACAAAGGTATTAATACCTCTGGAACCTTTAGAATATTATTCGGATTGTATGTGAAAGACTGACACAAAGTAGAGTAAAATTATGAAGCGGAAGTATATATAGCTGAAAGTCTTTAGGGTACAGTGCCTTGTGAAAGTATTCAGCCCCCTTGAACTGGTCAATCTCTTGCCACATTTCAGGCTTCAAACATAAAGATATAAAATTCAAATTTTTTGTGAAGAATCAACAACAAGTGGGACACAATCGTGAAGTGGAATGAAATTTATTGGATGTGTCAAACTTGTTTAACAAATAAAAAACTGAAAAGTGGAGCGTGCAATATTATTCGGCCCCCTTGCAATAATACTTTGTAGCTCCACCCTTTGCTGCAATTACAGCTACAAGTTGCTTGGCGTATGTCTCTATCAGTTTTGCACATTGAGAGACTGAAATTCTTGCCCATTCTTCCTTGCAAAATAGCTCGAACTCAGTGAGGTTGGATGGAGAGCTTTCGTGAACAGCAGACTTCAGCTCTTTCCACAGATTCTCAATTGGATTCAGGTCTGGACTTTGACTTGGCCATTCCAACACCTGGATACGTTTATTTGTGAACCATTCCATTGTAGATTTGGCTTTATGTTTTGGATCATTGTCTTGTTGGAAGATAAATCTCCGTCCCAGTCTCAGGTCTCTTGCAGACTCCAACAGGTTTTCTTCCAGAATGGTCCTGTATTTGGCCCCATCCATCTTCCCATCAATTTTGACCATTTTCCCTGTCCCTGCTGACGAAAAGCAGGCCCAAACCATGATGCTGTCACCACCATGTTTGACAGTGGGGATGGTGTGTTCAGGGTGATGAGCTGTGTTGCTTTTACGCCAAACATATTGTTTTGCATTGTGGCCAAACAGTTCGATTTTGGTTTCATCTGACCAGAGCACCTTCTTCCATACTGAACAACAGTATCTCGGACCTGCCTGGTGTGTTCCTTGGTCTTCATGATGCTCTCTGTGCTTTGAACAGAACCCTATTTATCATCATCAGTCATTTGGAACAACATTGGATCATTCAGAGATCCTCACTGAACTTCTGGAGTGAGTTTGCTGCACTGAAAGTAAAGGGGCCGAATAATATTGCACGCCCATCTTTTCAGTTTTTTATTTATTAAAAAAGTTTGACACATCCAATAAATGTCATTCCACTTCACGATTGTGTCCCAAGAAGTTGAAAAGTTCAAGGGGGCCGAGTACTTTTGCAAGGCACTGTATGTCTCTAAGAGCTCTGCACAAATTCTTCTTTAATAGCATCTGTGCCAATTAGTTTTGCAAGCCACAGATTCTCTGTTGGATTTTGGACTCCGATTTGGGGCATTTTAACACAAGAATTTGCTTCAATCCAAACCATTCAGTTGTAGCTTTGAGTGAATGTTTGGGGTCGTTGTCCTGCTGAATGGAGAACATCAACCCCAGTCTCCAGTCTTTTGATTGGCCTGCATTTAGCTCCATCTACTTCCCCTTCAAATCCAACCAGCTGCCCTGTCACTGCTAAAGAAAAACACTCCCCACAGCATGATGCTGCCACTTCCTTGTTTCTCACTGGGAAATTGGGTTCAGGGTAATGTGCAGTGTTAGTTTCTGTCTCACAGTGTTTTGGATGTAGGCAAAAGGTTACATTTGGGACTCATCTGAGCAGAGCTCCTTCTTCCATGTGTGTTGTGTCCCGTACATGGCTTGAGGCAAACTCCTCCATTTTTATCTATTAAACACGTCCCTTCCACTTCACAATTGTGCATGACTTTGCACAATTGTCACATAAATTGTCACATAAAATCCAAATTTATCACACTGCTGTTTTTATTAAACTCCTGGAACTCCTGTTCAGCCTTTTCATAAAACAGTTTTGGTAAAATACAGTTTAATGGTGCCAGACCTGTTTGTTTATAAGCTTCTATACATAGAAAAACACAGTTTGTAATATGTCACTCTGTTTTGTGTTTTTTTTTCACATTTAAATTTGTGAGACACTAATATTACAACGTCTAACTCTATCAAACTATCACTCTTATGTTTGTGTATCTATTTGAACAGCAGATGCTTTAGCTGCCGGGCTCACATACATCATTCTCCTCACAAAGCCCAAAGCAACCCCATGAACACAAAGATAACAAAACTCTCTTGATCCCACAGGCAATTCATCCCCAACTGACCCACTTGTTTTCACAATCTGACAAGTGTGATTTAAGAACTGCAGTCTGTGCGTAGTGTAGCAGCCATGTCTGGCTTCACTTACGTGCTTCAGGGGGCTTAGAGTTAGCCACATCACCCCTTCTACACATACTACTCCTCTGTCATCAAAATAAGATAAATCCAGGAATTTAAGTCTAATGCCCAGAAGTTTTGGTTTACTTTGAATAACTTTTACCTTTTCTTTTTTTGATAAATTGTTCTTTTTTGTGGTATCAAGATTATACAAAGAAGAAGCTGCTGAGCACAACCAATGCATAATAAATGACTGAGAATCTGATAACAAAAGCACATTGTTACCTGATGTTAAAAACAAACATTTTCCTTGATTCAAATCCAGCTGTATATTTCCCTGTTAATGTCACATGTTATTGAGGCCCTATTTTGTTGCACAGCTTTTAGTTTCCAAAAAGAGTCCAATGAGGCTGTTTCTATGGGCTAATACAAAAGAGTATTCATCATCAGAGTAATTTACTTTGGCTAATAAAAAAAAAAAAAGTGAAGTGAATCATTCACTGACATGTTAAAGTAGCTTTCCGCAGCTATTGAGGTCTTGGCACAGCAGTGGGCCGTGGGAGGCATCCAACTGATGTGTTTTTCTAAAAAAATTAAAAAATCTCTTTTTAATTCATCACCTGGTGTGTCAGTTTTTAAGTGGGCACTAATGCTTCTCCATCACACTCACAAAAAATAAAAAGACACCAAAGTGATCTGAGAATGAGCTATAACTGTGAAATTTCTGGCCTACATTGGTAAACACGTACTAGTGAGGATGGCTGCGGCTAACATTGAGCTGATGCTGGCAACATGCTTTTCTGCCTAGAGGTAAGCTATTTAGTATACGGCTGTGGTTTCATTTAACCTTAATTTAGCAACTTGGAAAGGTAAAACAAATCCTAAAGATTAACAGATAAAATAAGTGATTTAAGGGAGGCATCACATGGTGTAAAAGTAGAGCAAGTACCCCATGTATCTGGAGGCTATTAGTTCTCAACGCAGTCATTTAGGGTACATCTCTGGAGCTGAAGATTGTTGATGCATATGTCCTCACTTTTCCATGTAAATCTTCAGAGGAGACAGATATTGAGTTGTTTGGCCAAAATGTTTGGAGGAGTCAAGGTGAGCACTGTACAAACTGCCAAGCATGATGGTGGCACCATTATGCTGTGGGACTGTTTTGCTTTTACTGTGAAGGGCGCATTGCAAAGAATGGATGCAATAATGGAGGAAGACTATCTCTAAATTTCTCAACTTCACCTCAAATCAACAGCTAGATGGTTGAAACTTGAACACAGTTGGGACAATGATCCCAAGCACAAAATTAGTTTTGGTATAGGTTTAGAAGGCTACCATTAAGCAAATCAACTAGTTTAAATGAGCTCCACAAAGATGAGTCAAGACTGGGACTGCTTGTTAATGGCTATAAAAGTGTGTGGTCAAAGTTCACCTTGAAGTTGTATATTGAGATTCTGGAAATAATGACTCAAACTATTAAAAGCCAAAAATCAATATGGTGTTCATGCTTGTCACACTAATGTAATAAATATGACCACAATAGAATAGAATAGAAATATCCTTTATTGTCCCACAGTGGGGTAATTCAGTTGTGTCAGCAGGAAAGTTAAAAGCAAGTGGAAACATGCATACAATACCCAAAAGCTACGCTGGTAAAAACAACAGAAGCTTATTAAGACTGCTTCCTTCCTAGAAACTGGAGACCTTTTCTGCAGGTTTTCCTTTTTTTAACAGGACTGTCACATTTCATGTTGGAATATTTTAAACACTCTATCCTCTGTGAAAAGATTTAAGGGAGAAACAGTCGTAACTCTAAGTGTAGCATAAAGAGGTTAGATTTTTGCAAGCAAAACAAATTATAGTTTAATGTTCACATTTTGTTTTATTCTTTGTTTATTTGTGCTGCTGTTGCATCTTCTCCTGCTTCGATTTTTTGGATCCAGTCACCTCAATGTCATTCCAAACTTCCCACATTTAGTTCAGCTGCAGTGGAAATGCATTAATTACAAATGTCGTGGTGAAATTCATTATAACACATTCCTGCATATGTTGTCAGCACAGCTAGCAGCATTCGTTCCACATTTGCCACTCCATGTCATGGGATTGTTATCAGACTTTCAACTCCAAGTTCGCCAGAACAGAGAACAAATCTGCATATTATAGATCAAGGGCAGACTATAGAGAGAGTAGCCAGTCACTCGTGATAATGATCACTTCCCCTTTTTTTCTTCATGACAGAGGGAAACAAACATGATCCCCATCAGTGCTTTATGTTTGAGTTCCCTGCTCTCTTGTTTTTCTTCCCTGATCAGTTTATGGTGATTAATGTGTACCAGTGAGCAGTCAGTTTCCAGAACCTACAGATATTGACGTGGTGATTTGCATAGATATGCAAATGCACCTGGTGACAATTGAGCCATAGAGACAGGTGATATCAGGTGTATGTCTGTGTGAGCTCGAACCACGTGTGAAGCCTGCTAACGGTAACTAGGTCATAGTTTTCGCTGCCTGGGTTCCTCCTCTGATGGATGAGTACTGTATTCACAGCTTGTGCTGCCTGTCTCAGGTTATTTATGATGGTGCATGAAGTCTATGGATGTCAGGGGTTGTATTGACCTTTCTCAAAAACTAATGTACTCTAAACTTTGTTTTCTCCTGTTTTTTAGTTGTACTTTCTCAGAACTGCAGATTTAAGTTTTTATCTTATAATGCCATAAATCTCTCAGGGGTGTTCAGAAAACAAACCTAATCCTCAGCTCTGCAGTGTGTTGTGGTTACTTTACAAACAGGTGGTTTACTCATGCCGGACTACACTATCAAAAGACTCTGTCTTAACCAAGTCTTGCTCTTCCTATTCTTCCAGCATCCTCTCCAGGCCCAAATATCACCCTGGAGGGACTGTACCATTGTTACCAGGGGCCGCCGATCCCTATGGACAAACTTTGCGACTTCAGCACAGACTGTCCGCTCGGAGACGACGAAGGCACTCTTTGCCGTAAGTAGAGAGTGACAAACTACCACTGTGATGTGCATGAACCACCACAGGGGCATGCAGAGATCTTCAAAGGGGCAGAACAGATTTGTAGAGGACTGTACATTAATATACAGGTCCTTCTCAAAATATTAGCATATTGTGATAAAGTCCATTATTTTCCATAATGTCATGATGAAAATTTAACATTCATATATTTTAGATTCATTGCACACTAACTGAAATATTTCAGGTCTTTTATTGTCTTAATACGGATGATTTTGGCATACAGCTCATGAAAACCCAAAATTCCTATCTCACAAAATTAGCATATTTCATCCGACCAATAAAAGAAAAGTGTTTTTAATACAAAAAACGTCAACCTTCAAATAATCATGTACAGTTATGCACTCAATACTTGGTCGGGAATCCTTTTGCAGAAATGACTGCTTCAATGCGGCGTGGCATGGAGGCAATCAGCCTGTGGCACTGCTGAGGTCTTATGGAGGCCCAGGATGCTTCGATAGCGGCCTTTAGCTCATCCAGAGTGTTGGGTCTTTAGTCTCTCAACGTTCTCTTCACAATATCCCACAGATTCTCTATGGGGTTCAGGTCAGGAGAGTTGGCAGGCCAGTTGAGCACAGTGATACCATGGTCAGTAAACCATTTACCAGTGGTTTTGGCACTGTGAGCAGGTGCCAGGTCGTGCTGAAAAATGAAATCTTCATCTCCATAAAGCTTTTCAGCAGATGGAAGCATGAAGTGCTCCAAAATCTCCTGATAGATAGCTGCATTGACCCTGCCCTTGATAAAACACAGTGGACCAACACCAGCAGCTGACACGGCACCCCAGACCATCACTGACTGTGGGTACTTGACACTGGACTTCTGGCATTTTGGCATTTCCTTCTCCCCAGTCTTCCTCCAGACTCTGGCACCTTGATTTCCGAATGACATGCAGAATTTGCTTTCATCCGAAAAAGGTCCTTTGGACCACTGAGCAACAGTCCAATGCTGCTTCTCTGTAGCCCAGGTCAGGCGCTTCTGCCGCTGTTTCTGGTTCAAAAGTGGCTTGACCTGGGGAATGCGGCACCTGTAGCCCATTTCCTGCACACGCCTGTGCACGGTGGCTCTGGATGTTTCTACTCCAGACTCAGTCCACTGCTTCCGCAGGTCCCCCAAGGTCTGGAACCGGCCCTTCTCCACAATCTTCCTCAGGGTCCGGTCACCTCTTCTCGTTGTGCAGCGTTTTCTGCCACACTTTTTCCTTCCCACAGACTTCCCACTGAGGTGCCTTGATACAGCACTCTGGGAACAGCCTATTCGTTCAGAAATTTATTTCTGTGTCTTACCCTCTTGCTTGAGGGTGTCAATAGTGGCCTTCTGGACAGCAGACAGGTCGGCAGTCTTACCCATGATTGGGGTTTTGAGTGATGAACCAGGCTGGGAGTTTTAAAGGCCTCAGGAATCTTTTGCAGGTGTTTAGAGTTAACTCATTGATTCAGATGATTAGGTTCATAGCTCGTTTAGAGACCCTTTTAATGATATGCTAATTTTGTGAGATAGGAATTTTGGGTTTTCATGAGCTGTATGCCAAAATCATCCGTATTAAGACAATAAAAGACCTGAAATATTTCAGTTAGTGTGCAATGAATCTAAAATATATAAATGTTAAATTTTCATCATGACATTATGGAAAATAATGAACTTTATCACAATATGCTAATATTTTGAGAAGGACCTGTAATTTTTACTGTAATGTGTTTTATTAAACCACCTACAATAAAAAACAATGTAAATATATGATCGTAGAATAAACTGCATCGCACCTCTGTCTCTGTCAGTGCAAACAAAGTGCAAACAAGGTTCACAGCATTACTCCAACTATTCAGTGGTCTTTAGTTTTTCTTCTGCTTGTTGCTCAGTGTTTCCCTCTTTTACTGCTTTTGTATCTGTTCTATCGTATACTTTATCCACTGACAACTTCTGCACCTTTACAAAACAGGAGACAAGCCTAAATAACAAAAATGTTAGAAATTATTAGATACTTTATTTTTACTATGGTTGTGACTTACAACTGGTAAAGTATCTGTATAATTTGTTTTATTAAACCTTATCAGTCATTCTTTATTCCACCCGGCAGGTACGATTTTTTTACATTGGTTATTTTTTGAGGCATTTTTAAACTACAGCATGCAATATGTTTTGCCATCTATAGTTTTTTCAGAGCTACAGTGCTGTGAAAAAATGTTTTTCCTTTTTATTTTGGTAACCTAAATGTTTCACATCATGAAAGATTTTAAGATCAGACAAATATGACCCAAGTGAATACAGAAAGTCGTTTTCAACTTATGTTATTTATAAATGAAAACAGATCTGTCCAGTCCAACCTGGCCCTTTGTAAAAAGGCATTTTCCCCCCTTAACCTGCTAACTGGTAGCAACTGCCAACCAGTGTTTGCAGTAACTGGTGATGAGTCTTTTACTACGCTGTGGAGAAATTTTTAACAACACCTCTTAGTAGAATTGCTTTAAATTACCTTTATTGGAGGTATTTCGGTCATGAATGGCTGGTTTATGGTCATGCCACTGCATCTCAATCAGATTCAAGTCCAGACTTTGATTAGGCCATTCCAAAACTTTCATTTTTTAAGTCCTTCTGAAGCAGAGTTACATGTGTGCTTTGGATCATTGTCCTGCTGTGTAAAACAAGTGTGCTTGGGCTTAACACTCTCCTTTAGGATTTTCTGGTGGAGAGCAGAAGTCATGTTTCCATCCATTGCACCAAGTTTTCCAGGTTCTAAAGCATCAAGCAGCCCAAGACTATCACCACAATGTTTGATTGCAGTTGTGTTTCTGTTCTAGAATGCCATGCTAGTTTTACTCCAGATGTAAAGGGATGCATCTTCCGAACGATTCCACTTTTATTTCGTCAGTCCACAGAATATTCTCCCAAAGGTTATCGAGATCATCCAAATGTTTTTTGGCAAATGTGTGGTGTAGGTGTCAGTAGTGTTTTATTTTTCCTTGCATCTCTCTGATGGATGGCGTTTTTGCCCAGTTTTTTTATTGTTGAATCTTGAACAATGACCATATTTGAGGCAAGTGAGGCCTGCAGGACTTTAGATGTTATTCTGGGTTCCTCTGTGGCCTCCTGGGTGAGTTGTTGAGACTTGAGTAAAGGCTTTCCCAACAGATTGTTCAAATCAAAAATGGTTTTGAACATTTCTCCTACATTATTCTGGCTGCTCTTTTAAGGATATTGATGAAACTTGTATGGCTGGTTGACTTTTTGTTCTTTAATGTTGCATAATATCTTTAAAATTATTATTTATAATAGACTTTTCATACCTGTTAAAATGATTTGAAAATACCTAACGTAGCCCACCTCCCCATGAAGCACACTTGGGTGTGGTTGATGCACTCTGGAATTTGTTAGGCTGGCCATTCCTCGAGAGGTTTAATACTCTTCCAAGTTTTCTCCGTTTCTGGAACGTAGCTCTTACTGTGGTTTACTGGAGTCCCAAAAGCCATAGAAATGGCTTGGAAACCCTTTCCAGACTCTCTCAGTGACTTCCACATCTACTCTTGAACTTTTTTTTAGCTTGGGACATGATGTTATTGCATTTTTAGAGCTTGTGGCCGGCTTCATGTTGTCAGGCCGGTTCTAATTTAGTGATTTAGTGATTCTACGGGTCAGGCAGTAATCAGGCCTAGGTGTGGATAGTGAAACTGAACTCAACTTTCAAATATAGCATTGAACAAGCAGAGTGATCACTTTTTACATAGTGTCAAGCTGGCTTGGAAAGCTTTTTTCTCCAAATTAATGAAATCTTTTTTTTTTTTATTTACTCATGTTTACTCAATTCAGTTTCAGAGCACAACATGGTGATGTTCGTTGATAAAAGTATAAAAAATCTTAAATCCTGTGAAGTGGAGTTTAAGATGTCTGCTACTACAGTGGGAGGTAATGGTTATACTTAAACCATGAAGGAATAAAATTACTCATCATGAACACAGAGTGGGAGACAGATTTCCAGGAGGATGAATAAAAACTTTGGGATAGTTCACTACACGCGCCACTGAGTACCAGCTCAGTTTGTAGTAACAAGCTGCAACATCATCCTGATTTTGAAAACGGGGGCAAAGGCATGAAATATTTAGTTGTAGGGTAAAATTACTGGAAAGAAAATAAATATAAAGTTTTTATACATCTATCCATCTATTGTTTTATACCAGCTTGGTATAGTAAGCTAGTGCAGAGTTGTTTGTGCTAAAAGGAGGGCTTCCTAAACAAGGTTGGAAATCCCTGTTCATGGAGGCAGGTTGACTACAGCTGTGGAGGAGTGAGAGACTTCCTGATGATTTACAAAAAAAGATCAAATTTAAGTGAAGGAGAACTTTAGAAGTAAAAAAATGATTTATCTAAAAGATGTATAAAAGTGATGATATAAATGTTTTCTCAAAGGGGAACTTTGATTGTTGGCAAAGGACCGGTGCTTGAGTACTTGTAGCATCTACTCTTTGGCAGATGTGTGCTGCTACTGTTCCTCTGATGTCCATTGGTCAGGTTGCATTGTGGTGAATCACCTTTAGTAAAACGGTCCCACCCAGCACAGCAACAGCTGACCGTGATTGTGTGCCCTCCTGACAGAAACACAGAGAGAAAAGCCCCAAATAAGAGCGCCAAAGATATGCTTGGCTCGCCTTTCTCACCTTTGACATATTCCACGGTTGTTATTTCTATCTCTTTGCACATTTGTTTTCTGCTTTTCTCAGGGCTTAGGAGCAACGCCAGCCAACTATGCTGACATCTTATTTACAAGTCCCCTAGGCTGGGCGCCTGTTGTGTGTCTGCTTGTGCGTAGCCTGAATCTTTTTATAGCGCCGTCTGCATGTATGCAGCTTTAAATTGTCTCTCAGATTTGTGTACACACAGCTCAGATGTTTCACCCTTACCATTAAACAGAATAACAATAACCATTGTGGAAGATTAATTCTTGTGTCTTTTTTTTTTTTTACTCATATTAAAGTGACCAAAATGAATTTGCCTCTGCCCACAATTCAGGTCAGCCTCCCCATGTGCTGCTTATTAAAAGGAGGTCTGCTCCTGTGTGTGTGTAGGTTTGCTCACAATGGGAGCTGGGAGATAAGAGGGTAACGATAGGATGAAAATCCCAGCCAGGCACAGATTCCATTTCTGCTGCAAGAGGATTTATTAGTGCTAATTGGCTTGAGAGGCAAACCCACGGATGTAATCTCTTTTTGAATGTAATAAGTGTATGGGTGTATAACATTTTGATTTTAGAAGCCACACTTACACATTTAGGAATAAATTGTACAGCTGTTTTTTTTTTTTATGTTTCAATGATTTGTGTTTGATGGTTGATTTTTTGAACACGGTTCCTACTACCTTATCAGGTTATGTATGAGACTCAACATTTCCAGAGTTCTGTCTTCTAACCCATTTTAAGGTCTAAATACAAATGTCCATTTTGACCAAACGCTGGCAAAAGTGAACTGACAAAACAGTATATATATCCCAATGAAAGAAAATGAGCAATATAAATAGCAATAACATTAATCTAAATATCATTCAGTGAACTTACATATAAAAAAGCAATGCTACCTCTCTAATGTCTGATCTTTATCTTTATCCGCCTGTTTTTGTGTGTGTGTTGCAGGGCATCTCAGAGCATCTCCTTAGTAGACCTCTCTTGTTGTAGTCAAGTAATTCAAAATTTCCATTAAAAGGGCTAACCCATATTGAACTCTAAAGAAAAACAATACAATCATGAAATATATACCAAACAGGAAAGGTAAGGAGGGAGGCTAAAAGTAATGTATGTTCTTGTTTTTCTCACTTCTCTCATTTGTCGGGAAGCAACTTTTTGTGATGCAAACAACAACTTATCTAAACCTAAATGCAAGGAAGTGCAGAAGTCCAGGCAAGCATATATTAAGAAGTGAATAATTGTTTTTAAATTTCTGAAAGAGAATTGGCCTTGCATTGGGTAAAAGTGTCAGTAGCAGAAAAGTGTGATTTCACAGCTAACTTCTAAGCAGTTATAAAAAAAAAAGCTGCAATGATTCCTTATATTGTATTTTCTGAAAGGAAACAGTTTTTAATCAAATCTGCAATCAAAGAAATTTTCTGATGTAAGTAATGGTGGATCCCAAAGGCAACAGGTACAGTTAGAACATGACGGGCCAAGGACTGGTCTTTGAGAACCTTACCAGGGAAGTGGGGCTACAGCCAAACAATGTCCGTTCTTCTGGACAGAGAAACCTGCTGTCTGAAACCTCACCAGAATCACTGAAGAGCAGATGCTTTAATGCCAACACTGTTTGAGTTTCAATAAAAGAAGATCATAGTCCACTGCACCAAAGACAGCACATAGATTTATGGAAGGCCCATCATAGCAGGGTTTCTTTAGTTAAAGCTAGGTTGTTGATTTTTTTTTTTTAAGAGCTTTTTCTGCACCATTTTATTGTTTTAATGCCAAACAAAAAATGGTCTGAACTTATGTCTTTCTTTTAAGACATCTAGAAGACAATGGGTTTTCTAAAAGTTTTAAACAGGTTTAATGATGATACACAGATTGAATAGCTGATATCTTAATGTTTGAATGGATAGACCTATGGACTATTAGAGAATACTCGTACTCGTACTCGTCGTCTTCTTATCCGGAACCGGGTTGCAGGGGCAGCAGACTCAGCAGAGACGCCCAGACGTCCCTCTCCCCAGACACCTCCTCCAGCTCCTCCGGGTGGAGCCCAAGGCGTTCCCAGGCCAGCTGAGAGACATAGTCCCTCCAGCGTGTCCTGGGCCGTCCCCTGGGCCTCCTCCTGGTGGGACGTGCCTGGAACACCAATCTCCATACTCCTGGAGCACCCCCACAGGGCATCACGAGGGACACAGTCGAATGCTTTCTCCAGGTCCACAAAACACATGTGGACCGGTTGGGCAAACTCCCATGAACCCTCGAGTACCCTGTAGAGGGTATAGAACTGGTCCTGTGTCCCATGGCCGGGACGAAAACCACACTGCTCCTCCTGAAGCCGGGGTTCGACTATCGGCCGGACTCTCCTCTCCAATACCCTGGTGTAGGCCTTACCAGGGAGGGTGAGGAATGTGATCCCCCTGTAGTTGGAATACACCCTCCGGTCACCCTTCTTATGTAGGGGGACCACCACCCCAGTCTGCCAATCCAAAGGCACTGTCCCCGTCCGTCACGCAATGTTGAAGAGGCGTGTCAACCATGACAGCCCCACAACATCCAAAGACTTGAGGTACTCATTGCGGATCTCATCCAACCCCGAAGCCCTGCCACCGCATAGCTTTTTAACCACCTCGGTGACTTCAGCCTGGGTGATGAAAGAGTCTAACCCCGAGTCTCCAGCCTCTGTTTCCACCAGGGAATGCGTGATGGCAGGATTGAGGAGATCCTCGAAGTACTCCTTCCACCGGCGGATAATGTCCCCAGTCGAGGTCAGCAGCTCCCCACCCCTATTGTAAACAGTGTTGGCGAAGCACTGCTTCCCGCTCCTGAGGCACCGGACCGGTAGTCCTTCTCCATGGCCTCACCGAACTCCTCCCAGGTGCGAGTTTTTGTCTCTGCCACCGCCCGGGCCGCGGCACGCTTGGCCCCACAGTACCCGTCAGCCGCCTCAGGAGTCCCACAAGCCAACCACAGCCGATAGGACTCCTTCTTCAGCTTGACAGCGTCCCTTACTGCCGATGTCCACCACCGGGTTTGGGGATTGCCGCCGCGACAGGCACCGCAGACCTTACGGCCGCAGTTACGGGCAGCAGCATCGACAATAGATGTGGAGTACATGGTCCATTCGGACTCTTTGTCTCTAACATCCCTCGGAATCTGGTCAAAGCTCTCCCGGAGGTGAGAGTTGAATACATCCCTGGCCATGGGGTCCGCCAGACGCTCCCAGCAGACCCTCACTATGCGCTTGGGCCTGCCAAGTCTGTCCGGCTTTCTCCTCCTCCAGCGGATCCAACTCACCACCAGGTGGTGATCAGTGGATAGCTCAGCCCCTCTCTTCACCCGAGTGTCCAAAACATGCGTCCGAAGGTCTGATGATACGACAACAAAGTCGATCATTGACCTCCTGCCTAGGGTATCCTGGTGCCAAGTGCACTGATGGACACCCTTATGTTTGAACATGGTGTTCATTATGGACAATCCGTGACTAGCACAGAAGTCCAATAACAAAACACCGCTTGGATTCAGATCGGGGAGGCCATTCCTCCAAATCACGCCTCTCCAGGTGTCACTGTCGTTTCCCACGTGGGCGTTAAAGTCCCCCAGCAGAATAATGGAGTCCCCAGGAGGGGCACTATCCAGCACCCCCGACCGGGACGCCAAGAAGGCCGGGTACTCCGCACTATCACTCGGCCTGTATGCCGAAATGATAGTCAGAGACCTCTCCCCAACCCGAAGGCGCAGGGATGCGACCTTCTCATCCACTGGGGTAAACCCCAACACGAGACGGCTGAGCTGGGGGGCAACAAGCAAACCCACCCCGGCCCGCCGCCTCTCCCCACGGGCCACTCCAGAGTAGAAGAGAGTCCAGCCCCTCTCGAGGAGATTGGTTCCAGAGCCCACGCTGTGCGTGGAGGCGAGCCCGACTATTTCTAGTCAATATCTCTCGACCTCCCGCACAAGCTCAGGCTCCTTCCCCCCCAGCGAGGTGACATTCCACGTCCCTAGAGCCAGCCTAAGCATCCGGGGATCGGGGTCTCCACCTTCGTCTGCCACCCAATTCTCTTTGCACCGGTCCCTTACGGTTCCACCTGCAGGTGGTGGGCCCATTGGGGGATGGTCTCGCGTCTCTCGTTCGGGCTTGGCCCGGCCGGGTCCCGCGAGGAGCAACCCGGCCACCAGGCGCTCTCCGACGAGTCCCGACCCCAGGCCTGGCTCCAGGATGGGACCTCAGCTCCGCCATACCGGGCGACGTCACGTGCCTCGATTCTGTAGTCGTCATGAGGGATTCTTGAACCGCTCTTTGTCTAACCCGTCACCTAGAGCCTGTTTGCCATGGGAGACCCTACCAGGGGCATTTAAGCCCCAGACAACATAGCCTCTAGGATCATTTGAGCACTCAAACCCCTCCACCACGTTAAGGTGGCGGTTCAAGGAGGGGTATTTCCTATCCTATTTATTAGAGAATATGTTAGGAAATAATCCTGGAAATGCAAATATTTTTTCCTGCCCTATTTTTGTTTCCCACACATATTTTAGTAGAAATCTGGATAAAACCTGATAATTTAGCAGAGAAAGGTTTGCTGTTGGCTGAGAAATGTCATGGTTCTGTTACCTAGGTTTGCTTAAATGACTCTGATGCACAAACACCAGCTGTTAACCATCCCTGAAGCTCTTCTTAAGAAAAACAACCTTAATCCTCGTTTTATTAAAATCAAGGACCAATGTGGCTTGCATGTATTGATCAGACCAACTTTATACTTTCAGATGTGTCTTTTGTTTTGCAATACACAGCCTACATCTGTACATGGGGCCCTGTAATTCATTTCATATTCATCAGTCACCCATGCCGATTACCCCCTGGCACTTGTATCACATAGCATCTCGTCTCTGAAACCTTATTCTCTATGATCTATCTACGAGTTATCTGCATCTGATTTGATCTATTTAAATCCTTTATAAGCTCTGCCAAGGCTCATTAATCGGGATATGCAGAAAGAGGCAGAAGGAACAAGCTCAGCTGGTGTCAATCACAAAGATTCCCGACATATAAGGAAGCTTGAGTCCCTGTAGATGATCCCTCACCATCCTACTAACGCATCATTATGCACAAACACATCCTTCACTCTCTGAGTCCCAGCTTCCTCTGCTTGATCTCAGCCCGGCTAAATTCTGCAGACACCCCACTGCCTTTGAGCTCCACATTTGCCCTATAACAAATTGGAAATTCTGCTTTGCATCAAAGTGTAAGACGTCGTAATTTAGTAATGTCTGAGTTTTTTTTTCATACGTATTTATTTTGCATTTATTTAACCAGGATATATCTTTGCAAAGGAAGGTCTTTCCAGGATTACCATATGTACCAAAAATATGTAAGAACAGCAGTTACATGCCTGATTTTATTTGTTTTAACATCCAATTAAAATATAATTTTTCTTAGCAATTTATTTTATTGTAAATGCAAAGTATAAATATAATGTAGTTTATTTTCAAACCAAATTCAGCTCAAAACCTTTTACTGCTTAATTTTTTTTATTTTGATTAATTGATTTCTATTTTTAGTTGAACGTCACCCTGACGTTGACATCTGAGTTAGGTTAAATTATTGATCATGGAAAAATATGTCCCGTCTCTCGATGACACCTAAAGCCTGATTTATCAACAGCCGTCCTGATAGATCAAATCACAAGTCAGATGGTAACTTCAATATTTAAATGCCACTTCTTCACTCCAAAAGCAAAACAGGAAATCTAAAACTCTAATAATTTCTTCTTCAAAGTCCTGAAATTCTTCGGGTAGCCAAAGTCTAAAGGTTTCTGTTCAGTTTAAATCATGTTTGTAGTATTTTGCCTCAGCTAAGCAAATATCCCATGGAGCTTTCTAGGTCCCTGTGATTTTCACTCAGATTGTTTGTGCAATAAAATCTGAACTGCTGCAAAAGTCTCACTCACCAAAGCAGCTGATTTACTGCCGTCATTACTAGGAAACATCATTTCAGAAATGTCATTAACCTTTAATGGGACATGCAGTTCTTTTGTGCAATTCAACAACAAAATAAAACAAATCTGTAAGTGTGAAAAATTGACGGAATTGTGCATAGCTTTAAGCTAATACTTTAAGGAAGTTCTGATTTTAAAACACCATCCAGTTTCCTTTGGTAGGAGATTATCCCTATGACACAGTTTGACTCCAAATTGCCCACATCTATTGTCCACAGCCAGCTTCAGATGACTCCACGGAGTGTCTCTTAGTTTTGGACACTAGCTACATCATTGCAAGCCTGTCTGATGAAGCCATTATTTTGTTGATTTTTGGCCTGTGGTAAAATCCCTCTTCAGCTTCCAAGTACACCCCAGAAGGTTTTGGCTCAAAATCATTTGGAACCTCTCTTAATTTCATCAAAGTTGACAAAACTCTCAGGTCAATCGTGTCATGATGCCACCATCATGTTTCACTGTGGGTGGAATTTTTCTATTGGTGATAAACTGTGTTTTTTGTATGTCAAACATACAAATTGTAACAATTGTTTGTCAGCCCTGGATGGCCTCTGTCGAGGAAATGTATTTTGTCTTCCTGCCTTTCACCTTTGTCCTGAGCTATGAAGAATACAGCAGATTATTGTCACGTATAGAACACAACCAGCACTTGTGCAAAGTCCAGCTAGAACAGCTGAAGTTTATTTTTAGTTTATCTATAGTCTGCATGATTGTTATTTGTTTTCATTAGAAATAAAAACTTACCCAATGCTGAGGCAGTGATGAGTGGCAAGGCCTGTTACCTTGCAGCCCCACAAGCCGAATTTAATAATGTGACATTTATAAATACTTAACCATCCCAGATGTTTCTTTTCATACAGTATGCATGAATGACGTTATATCTCTGACTTTTTTATGAATATCATCTCATAGTGACTGGTTTATATAGGACAAAGTGAGAGATGAATTTTACAACGTGTATTTTTTATGGAGAAATTCTACGTTTGATTTGTTTTCTCTTGGGACAGATATTTAAAAGGCATAATTTTAACATAAGGCATTTGTGTTTTAAACTGAAAACATATTGGTTTAATAAAATTACCTTTACAGAAAAGCTTTGGTTGACCTCATTGGTTAATCTGCAGATCTACTTTATGATTTCTACTACATGATCTTTCAAAAGGCATCAAATCCAACAATCTTTACATAAAAGCGTGATTGTCAAAAAGTTAACTTTAAAAAAAGGTTTTGAAGCTGCAGACCGAAGGTTTGGTTTTGATATTATGTTCACGTAAAAGAGAACTATGCTGTGTTATTAAATTTAGATGAAATTATTATTTACCTAGCTAATCGAAATGTTAAAAGCAGTAAGTTACTATTTGTTTTTATTTTCAGGTTTCCCAGCTGACTCTGACTGATGTTCTTCACTTTCTCTGTCTGTGGTTTAAATGTTATGGTTGATTATAGTGTTCATACAGAGCCTCCACAATCGCCAGAGGACTCCATTGATCGTGTATGCTTTCTCTCTCCTAACTCAGCTATTATAACAGACATTTCTCTTTTAACATCTGAGCAATTACAGGGCAAATTAAATTAAATAAAATTTTCTAATTTGAAATTACTGTGCAGAGGTTTTTGGAAACAACTACAAAACAACATCACAGTGATTAATTGTAGTTCAAACAAGACAATTAATGGTAATTAACAGGGCTTGGAACCTGGACCATACTATCCACTGTTTATACAGTCAAAATTATGAAAACCTACTATAAACGGCTCTAATAATGTCTAAAGCTAAAAGTAACCAACTACCAGAAAATATTCAAAATGGAAAATATGACATCAAACCCAGATGATTAGAACAAAAAAAAAGTTTCTGTATTTCAGGAATTATCATGGATGATCCAGGGGATGATCCCTCATCTAGTCATTACAAAGAGGACGTTATACGTTGGGCCTTTAATAAAAATCAGATATATTTTTTTAGCTGAAACAGGGGAGACTGATACCAAACTTGTGGAATGAGAAGACAACAGAAATGTTTGTTTTGGATTATACTTTTGCATGAAATCACGTGTGTTTTTCCTAATGAATTAGCAGTGATGGGAATAATGCAGCAGGAGAAGCGGTGGCTTAATATAAGTTTATACTTCTGTCCACTTCTTTGAGCGTTTGAATGTATACTAGTAAATGTTGCTCTGACTATCTGCTGTTACATTCCATAAAATATAAAGAAATGAAATAAATATAAACAAATGAAAAATGTATTTAAATTAAGGCAAAAACACATTTTAATACAATGTATGTTGTAAAAGAAATCACATGATCACTCTTTTACTCCTGATTGTTTCCCTGTTGGTTCCAGAAATGAAAATGCAATGAGTAAAAGAAGCACTATCTTTTTCTACAGAGCTGCTATGAATGTTCATTCTGTCAGTATCACACAGCTTCAAGTGAAATTAATTTGCAATTAAAACAGTGTTAGATAAACAGCAGTAACACTGGGAGGTTTGTGATCTGCAGATAACAAAATTAAACCACAGAAAGTTAACAGGGTTTCAAGTGACCAAACTTATTCTTTACAAACTCACTTCAAAGGTCCTTGAAGAGAAAAGTTCAAATTTTTTAGCTTTTAGAATAAACATTTAAATCTCTTCAGGCTAAATAGTGGCTTTTTGCGTTTTACTGACTTTACGTCAGATGGGTGCAAAAGAACACTTTAAACTGCACTTAAACCTGCATCACTCTGTTCCACAAGAAGTGGATCACTTTCCTGAAACTAATGCTGTCAATAACTAAATGAATGCAGAGTGGAATGCTTTTAACTAAATTGTGTTATTACCTCATCGGGAGCGATAAGTGTTTGCAGAACTGCAAGGTCCTCTGCTGGTGGAAGTACTTTTAGATCTTTCTGACTTGGTCCTTTTTAAATTATTTATTTTTGTTTTTAACTATTCTAACGTATAACAGCAGAGGATAAAGGCTGAAGTGGTCCATCCATCCAAAAATAAAAATGTATAGTGTCCACAGCCTTTTTGTTCCTTTGCATAACATTATATTGTTACATTCATCAATGTTCTTCTGTTAGAGTTGTGTTTTTGGTTCCTGGTTGAGTTGGATCATGGAGGTAAAAGGTTCAAGAGGGAACTCCAGGTTTCCCATTTCCCACCAAGACTTTCCAACTTGTTCTGGGAGATCCTAGTGGGGCAATACACAGCTCAGACATAATATTATCCCTGCCTATTAGTGAGTGGGACATATAAGGCAGCTAGTGGACATTTTGTCCTCACATTTGATGTGTTAGAAATTTGGACAAGAGCAAGGATTGAGCAAATTTGACAAGGGCCAAACTGTGATTGCCAAGCCACTCGGTCCGAGCATCTCCAGATGTGCATCTCATATGGTCTGTTCCCAGTCTGCAGTGGTTAGCATCAACCAAAACTGGTCCAAGGAAGGAATAGTGAACCACTGAACAGGGTCATTGTGTTTGATGATCGTAGGGGCAAGGGCTGAGGCCTGTGGTCCAATCCAGTGGATGGGCTACTGTAGCTCAGATTCTGGAAGGGGGTTGATGCTCGTCCTAAGAAACTAACATTATTGTTTTCTGAGACTTTCAAAGGTGTCAGAAATACACATTTTAAAACAGATTGTTGTGTAGGGGGCTGCAGACACGTCAATGTTGCCATTTTGACCCATCAACCACAGGAAGCACCAACAGTGTGAGCATCAGAACTGAACCCTGTAACAAAGGACACGTGTTTCAGGAATGGTATGAAGAGCATAAGAAGGAGGTGATGGCTTGGCCTCCAAGCTCAGAGTTCTAGTGGAGTCCATGCTTTGACTGATCAGGCGTGTTTTGGTCATAAGAGGGGAACCAACACATTATAAGGCAGGTGGTCATAATATTAAGCCTGATCAATGCATATAGCCTGTCCAGTGTTTTCTGGTCTGCATTGGGGGCTCCTAATGGGACATGTCCCAACTGAAAGCTTTCAGGAAGTAGTCTAATATGATGCCACAGACAAGCAGCGGCATGATGGTACTCCTGTTCTCATCCCTAAGCAGAATCCCATTTCTTTTCCATGGAAGCTCATTTCAGCTGCTTGCATCCAGGATCTCCTGTTTGGTCGGTTGTGAACCATATTTCCTTACCGCATGCACGGGTTGGAAGATGCACCAGTGTATCAGACACTTTAACCCTTCAGCTCACATCTTTTCTCATAGTCTAGTAAACATGTAAAACACAATGCCGGGGTAATCACCTTCTTTTTGAAACATTTTCAGTCAGTTTTCTGATCCTCATGGTGTTTTTCACTGACATTAGATCCTCACATCTCATTTCCTCTCAGACGGTCTAACGTTTACTCCGTCTAGTTTTGTTATATATAAATCACTGAGACATTCTCTCCTATCTCTTTCCAGGACACTTTCTCAATGGTAGCTACTGCTCTTTTGAGGAGGGCGATTGCAGCTGGCAGCCAGTTCCAGGCCGAAGCCTTTCCTGGAGACGATCCCCATCCAAAGGAACCAGACAGAGCTGCCCCTCATCAGGTCTGTATCACCTGTGTGTCGGATCTAATGATGTTAACATTCATTTGCAGGCTCTGAAAAGTGTAGGTTAACCTTATTGAGATGACCTTCCAAACAATATTGGGAATTTCAAACTTTAAAATAACACAAAGCTAACCTTGAACATTGTGACTCTGTGTATTTGGAACAACTGAGACTTCAGATGTACCAGACACAGTATCTAGCCTTTATCAGAGGTCACAACACTGGAACAAACAGAATCCCTCTGGGTTTTGGAGGCTATAGAGTGCTGTCCTTATTCTGAGGGGTCTTCTGAAAATGCTTGTAGTGATTTCTGAGGAGTAAATAAATCTATTGTTTTCAACCCTGCAGTGACTGACTTCAGTAACTGTTGAAGAGTTTCTTTGAAAACGTTAAGCTTCATAAGTGATGCACAAAAGTATGAACAAATAAAATAATACAAAGATTTAAAACAAAATGGGGTTTGTAAGACTGATAACCTTTTTTAAAACTACTACATACAGTTAAAACCAGATATTTATATACATGATATGAAGACTTTTTGCCATTTTTCTTTTCATTGTCTGACATTAAATAAGATGAAACTGTTGTTGTTTTAAGTGACTTGATAAACAAAATTATTACTGTTTTCTACATTTTTATTATTACTTTCTTTTAATTCCAATGTTTGTTATTATGCCTTTAAACAGTTTGGGAAAGCCCTGGTGATGATGCCATGGTTTTTGGAGGCTTTTATTTTATTTGAGGCTTTTAGCTGTGAATGTATTATACGGAAGCAACTCAAACACGCTGCTTCCTTGTTAAACATCATGGCAAAATCTAAAGAAATCCACCAAGGTATCAGGAAGAAAATTGCAAACCTTGGCAAGTCTGATTCAACCTTAAATCCAATTTCCAGATGCCTGAAGATGCGAAGTTCATCTATTCTAACAAGTAAAAACAGCATATGAATGTCCAGTCATAAACCTTCCAGGAAAGAGAAGATGTGAATGCTTTATTTCAAAATATGCTTTATAATAATACCAGATCAAAAGCGGAAAACCTAGTAAAGAAGCTGGCTGAAGCTGTTACTACTTACTTACTGTAGCTGACGTTTCATTATCTGCAGTGAAATGAGTCCTTTCCTGACATTAGCTAAAAGGCCATTAAGAGAGGAAGAAGCCATTACTCCAAAAGCAGATTATAGTTTGCAAATAAAAACCTTACTTTTGTAAACATGTCCTGTGTTGTAATAAAACCCAAATTGAAGTGCCATAATGACCATTGTTACATTTGGAGGAAAAGGCTGAGTTTTCCATCCAAACTGCAGAGTATGGTGGTGGCAGCATCATGGTGTGCATTATTTGCAGCAGGACAGACTGGTGTCCTTTACAAAATATAGAATTATGAGGAAAGCACATTAGGTAGAAAAATTGTATCAACATTTTAAAGTACAATCCCAGCTTATGGATAAATGAGTCTTCCAAATTTACAATGAATCAGAAGCATACTACTAAATAGTTACAAAATGGAGTTTTGGAGTGGCCATCACAAAAGTTTGGTCTCAGTCCTAGAGCTGAGAAAGTGTGTGAAAGCAAGGTGGCCTACAAACCTGATGGTGTAAGACACCAGTTTTGTCTGGAGGAGTGGATCAAAAATACAGAGAAAATGTTTGTAAACATGAATTTGAAAAGTTATTTCTCTCATGTTTCCGGTGTTTAGGAAATCTACATAAGTTTGGTCATCCTAACTGATCTAAAACAAGAAAAGATTTGTCTGATTTAATGTTTTCTTTAAACAGTGTATGTAAATATCTGCTTTCAACTCTTTGAGACTTTAATTTTGTCTTCATTTTGAGTCTACAACTGATTTCTAATATTGTATTTCTTTATCTCTCTATTATGCACGTGTTTTTGCAAAGGGACAACATTAACTTTAGAGGAAGGCCAATCCAAAGCTCAGCGTGACTCAGCTCTACTGAAGAGTCCTCTCTTCCCTCCTCCTCTCAGAAACTCCCCATGCACGGTGAGCCCCTGTGGTTTTTCCTATGTTCCTTTCTTGCATTAGCAGTTTACAATAAAACCCGAGTCAGATTTATCCATTGCTGTTTGTTTCCTGTAGTTTAAACCTTACTTGCTGATGCTAATACTAGTGCTAATGCTAAACTATGTCACAAGTTTATTAATTTGTTGTAATATGCTGTCTGATATTGTGCAATTTCTTTGACGTTTAAATCATTTTTAGCAATAAAAGGAATATGGATCCTCAGTGCCTTTCAAAAGTGTTCATACACATTGAAATTCTCAATATTGTTTTTCAAATAACCCCCACAATTGTGTTTTATTGGCATTTATACAATTTTAGCCTCAAGTGAAGCATAAATATAAAGTGGAAGGAAACACAGAAGGATACATGCTTTTCAGAATTAATTACCAACAAAACTTTAAAATGTGTGGCATGCATTTGTATTCATCCTCTTTAAAGCAAGCTTTAATAATAGAAGTAACATAGAGGCCCTTGGTAAGTAGTGGAGATGCTCAGGTGAAAAATCTGTTGACAGGCCAATTATTAGTCATTCACTCAACTAATCGTTCTTTAATTGAGGTGTGGCAAATGAAAGCAATAAGAAGTCCAGTTTAAAGTTTGTCGTTAATGTTAATGTTTGTAACCATCGTAAACCATGGATAGAGTCCTAAAACTGTAAAAATGTATATATTTAATCTTTATAGAAATACTTTATGCCACTAGAATCACTTATTTTACTATAAATGTAATCAGAGACTCAAACTTTAAAGAAAGAAGACAGTGCGTGAAGTTTAAAATGTTGTAAAATCCATGCATTTTTAAAAAACCACAATGTGTTTTGCAGTAAAGAAGTAGTGTACTTGCTATAGCCTGTGGTACAAGGCTTTTTTTGTTTTTATTTCTGCTCTGCACCATAACCTTTACAGCAACGTTTTCACCCTTTGTGTGCTGCTTGAAACATTTCTGCATGGAGGAACGGTAGTAAACTAGAGGTTAGAGCTTGATGCAGAATGGATAGAACCAAGAGGTAGATATGTGGGTCAAAGGGTCCGAAAACAAGCATTCTGAGAGAATATGGTGCACTGAAAATGTCTGCGCTTTTATATGATTTAAATGGTTAAAAACAAACAGAAAGTTTGCTTTTAGCCATTTAAATAAAATGCATATGTATTGCAGGGTACAGAAGAGAAGCTTGGTATCTGTGAGCCGTGGTTTATGCAGCCCCTACTACACTGTTACCTCAGAGCTTTATGGCAAGCAGCCAAAGAAGAGACAACATTTAAGATTAGCTCTGTCTATACGTCATCTTAGGCTTAATTTGTTCTGTTTGAATCAACTTCTCCACTCCTGGACAACTTTGTTCAGGATGCTGGCTTAGGCTATAAGAGACAGATTAACTTTTCTTTCATGGCTTTACAATGCTTGCAATCTTGATGGTCAACAAGCACTCTTATGGTTGATAAGAGCTTGAGCCTTCTATCCACAAGCATAATGCTATCACACAGCCTGAATGTGGTGCATTTAGTGAGCAAGCTTGAGTCAGAGCTTTTTCCATTTAAACAGTGAAATAAAAATATTTACTTGGGCCTGAAAGGAACATTGACACAAGCTCTAAATTTAACTTTGCTGTGACAAATTGTGTTGTTTGATTTTCAAATAAGTTTATTGGTAGAGCACAGCATCTTATCAATTTATGCTAAGTCATGTCTGAGATGTGCTGTTCAACCAATTTATGAACATTAGAATGATGCAGAGCTATCTACTATTTTCCAGTTGAGATCCAAAGACCTAGAATAATTCACTCTCATCCCAGTTGCATTACACTCTGCTGGAAACTGTTGCAGAGCACACAGAAGGTCATGACCTGGAGATGCTAACAGAATCACATAATCTTCAAAAAGCAAAGATGAGACCCTGAGGTTCACATATGATCATGGGATATGGGTCATGACTGAAATAAAGATTCCAGATATGAGCTGCTACACTGAGGCTGTAGAGTGGACTCATCTTTAAAGACAAGGATGAGCTCGGTCATCCTCTCTAAGCTTGGATAGTCACTGCACCGCTGCATCAAAAGGAGTCAGTCGAGGTGGTTTAGGCATCTGTTTAGGATGCCTCTTGGGTGCTTCCCTTTGGAGGTTTTCCAGCCACATCCTACTGTGAGAAGAAACGGTGGCAAACCCAGAACTCACTGGAGGGATTATCTATCCTTTCTGAGCTGGGAAATAACAGGTTTTTATATTCTTATACAAGAAACCTTGTCATGACTGTAAGTTACAAAATACAACAAGGTGAAATTGATGACAAGCACTAACACCCACTGTAAACGTTTGACTTTACAGAAAAATTGAAATCTTCTCTCACTTCAACAGGTGAGGTTCTGGTTCTGCTCCGGAGGCTCACAGAGGGACTCGTTATCCTTGTGGATCGTGGAGAACAGCACAGGCCTGGATGAGCAGCGCAGGCTGTGGCACTCGGCCAGCGAGCCCAAATCGGAAAGAGGCTGGAGGCTCATCACACTTCCTCTTTACGGGCTGGCAGACTGGTATCCTCACCTGTTTCACCTCATGACAGACAGTTGTGATTGCAACAAAGCAGTGTGTTAAATTGTCTGCAGGCGTCAAACTGTCAGCTCTATTTTAAATGCTTAGGAGCAGATAAGTCATCTGAATCTCATACAAACATGACTCTGACACTGTCACACAAATGCTCATTGCTTCCTCGCACGCTGCAGGTGGAATTTTCTTTAATTTTTCTGGAACTGCTTCCCCTCAGCTCACAAAATTAATTAATCCCATTGGGGCCTCCACAATGGACTTTCCAATGAGTACATCTGTAAAAGAAGACACTCTCCTCTCTTTTAATTCAACTTGTCTGTGACAAAGTGAATAGAAACTAATATACAAAACTCTCTCCATTCTGCTTGCCTTCCAATTAGCCCTGGCCTTAGTTTCCCCTCAAGAAAAGAGAAATTAAAACAAATCAAACAAAGAGGCACCCCAGAAAAGGGCATTTCATCTCTGTTTGCCTAACTGAGGGTTTCTTTCAAGCTTCAATAATCCCGCTCCTCGGAGAGTGATTAATTTTTGATTCCTGGGTTATGTAGTCAGCTGTGCTTGTGCTTTTGATTTGAATGTCATGTCCGTAAGCACCGGGTGAACCTCCGAGACTTTGCTCAGTGACCTTTGTAGGGCTTAAATAGAAACAGAAATGCCACCTAAAGTGTAGGTAAAAGTCAAGAATCAGCAGACAGTTTGCTGAATGTAATAATTTTCATATAAAACTGTTACCAAGTGAAATATTAACTGTATCGACATAGGAAATCCCTCTACTGTCTATGAGGGACTGATTAAATCTTTATATTAAAATTAATTGTTGAGCATTTGATGTAGAGTTTATGGAGGACGAAGACTTTCTTCTTCAGTGGGTATTTTCTTAACCAAATTGAAGAAGCAAATAGACTTTGGACATTTATCCTAACTAGGATTTATTTCATCGGTCAGAATATTAGCACATAGATCAGTGATTATGTTTTTCTCTAATCATTCTAAGGCCAAATTCGTAATTTAATAAAATTAAACCAAAAAACAAATTTAATTAGATACAGTACTAACAGTAATTCTTCATTTCTTCTACTAAATTGGAGAGAAAATGGTAAATGATGGTAAATGGCCTGCTTGTATTGTGCTTTATCAAGTCCCCAGTTACCTCAAAGTGCTTTACACTACAATCAGCCATTCACCCATTCATGCACACATTTACAAACAAACAGTGGTAGGCTACATTGTAGCCACAGCTGCCCCGGGGCAGACTGACAGAAGTGCGGCTGCCATACACAGGCGCCACCGAGTCCTGTGACCACTATCAGACACAGCAATTGAGATGGACAGAGCAGCAGCAACCCACCGGTTACAGGACAAACTCCTACCACTTGAGCCGCAGCCTAAAGAAGAACTTAAATTTTACAATTTTTTGAGCTAAAAAGATGTTTAACTTTTGTCCAAATGTTTCATTTCTCCATCTGGAGTTTAAACATAGAGCTTGTATCATGATTTAAAGTTATAATATCAAAATATCCTCAACAAGATGGGATTCAAATTTCCAAGAAACATTGATACATTGGTTTCTCAATTCAGAAACGATTCAGGAGAAGCATCAGAACTTGCTCTTATCACTTTGAAGCCCTGATCTTGTTTTGTCACTTCTGAGAGACTGGGTCCTATGGCTTTCCGCCAATCCATTTCTCAGCATTTGTTATAACGTTCGTTAAGATTGTCCTATGGTGGGGAGGGATATATCAGCTGGCTTTAGTGGTTTCCTACTTTGGAACACTCCAGAACAGAATTGGATACCAATAAATATTCTCTGAAAAAAATCACTAAATGATGTACCACCCGTCGGTGGTGTGGAGAACTTCACACTGAAATTAAGCTGTAGTGCTTGTTTGTTGTTTACATACTCCGCAGACAATACACAGAGAGACTGCTGTAGAAATGCTTGTCAAGCTAAACAATATTATAAGAGTCTTGAGAAAGTTTATTTGTATTTGAAATATAAGTAAAATCCAGTTTAACTGCAGAGCTGTGTAACACCGACTGCTCATTCTGCTCAAAGTTAGTGACAGAGGTCATTTGGCTAACTGAAAGTGTCCAGCAAAGGCGTTTCATGGTAGTTAGAGAAGATTGTTAAATGTGTGTAAAAGGGCAGATTTCAGTGTTCATGGTCACTACAGAGTGCCTAAACATGTTTCAGTTACATTTCATACTTTCCATTTGTGTAACCATAGTTCATTTTCATGAAATAAGTCACAGAGTTGCAGAAAATGCAGGATGTTGTTAACAATAGAAACTGAGATGTCTGAAAGCACACAGAGCACACCGTCCAAACCAATTATCTCCTAAAGCACAAAAAGACTACATTCTTCATCCATGAGCTTCAAAGTTGTTTTGGTTGTTAAATCATCTTTGCTGCTCCTCAGGTTTTGGCTCCTGTTCAGTGCAGAAGATAGACCTGGACCAGGTTCAGCCATCTTTCTTGACAACATCTCTTTTAGCATGGACTGCTTCCTGGCATGTGAGTATTTTAAAAATCTTCTTTTTCCAGTCTTGCTTTCAGTCCCTAGCTGTGTTGAAGAAATGGTTTGACAGTGTTTGATTTACTGGCTTTCTCAGGCAAAAATGATAATCTCATTAAAATTTAAACATCTCTTCTTGTAATTCTTGTAAAAGTTTTACTAGGAATAATAAAAAATGAAAGACAATTCTAACTAAAATGCAGAAGTGCATTAAGAAGTAAGTCAAACCTTGGAAATAAGATGGGGAAGTGACAGGAAGTTGATACTAACTAACTCTTTAGCGAGTAATTTCCATCCATAAAAGATGTATTTTTTCTTGTCTGATGCATAAAGGTGTGTGTTAACGCAATTCCAAGGCATCAGAATTGATCTCTGAGAAGCATTTATTATTACCCACCAATCTGAGAAGAAGTTCTAGGTGATGAAAGTCCATCTTCATAGAGTGAGAAAGATTTTTGGAAATCATTTACCACAGGTGTCAATGGTCCCAGAAAAAGTATATGTGAATTCACCTTAATGTCATAAGATACTCTGAGAAATGTCAACAAACAGTCCAACTTCTGAGTTTTTTTTACCCCTGGTCAATCACTAAACAACTTCAGCTATATCTGTTCACCAAACTAGCTGCATCTTTTTGCTTCATCTCTTAATGGAGCTTACGAAGCGGTGAAGCTTACACTCGAACTAAACATAGAGAAGGTCAAGCCACCGACTATAACCTGCATATGTGGCAACAGCATATATGGGCCCGATATTCATTCTGTGTGTGCTTCATGTCAGCCTAGTGTGGCAAGTGTGACAAGATAGCTTGTTGGAGGTTGATTCTGTGATGTAGGTAGTCATTCCCCCGCCACAAGTGCTCACCCTAACTGATGAGGGAGACTCCTCTTTGTCCAATGCCAGTTGGGGTGACCAGCTTGACCCTTCTGCGCCACTGACTGATCCGAAGGAAGATGAGGTCGAAGGTTGTTAACCCAGCTCTACCATGCTGTCCCCTTAAGGTAATGGTTTTCTACCCTCCACCATCTTCCTCTCAGGAGATGAACGGCTGCACGCGCTCTGCCCTGTACGAGCTTTGAGGATTTATGTGGAGAAGACAGCTGATTCTGGCAAATCAGAGCAGCTGTTTGTTTCATGGGCTTCATCATATAAAAGGAAGCCCCTCACAAAACTACAGCAGTCGCCTAGCACTCCTGCAGTTAACAAAACGATTGTTGAAAGATAATTTTAGGTCTTCTGGTCGGGATTTGGGCTGGGGTTGAGGTTCGGGTCTTGGCGGTTGTCTGGTTCTGGGGCTGGCTTTCCGGGCCTCTCGGAATCGTTTAGATTGCCGTGAATCTCGGCCCCTGGTTTCGGTACCCGGTCCGTCGGTTGGGGAGGCATTGGGCTCCGGTGAGGGGTCTTGGCCGGGCAGTGTGCAGTGTTGATTGAGATGTGGCTTCGCTTTGATGGAGGTGCTGGCCAGCTTGCATGGTGCAGTGGGGTGTGCTGTGCTGTGCGGGAAGGTGGGTGGCCGGCATCCTGGGGCTCCTCCAGGGTTTGGTGTGGGGTTGGCAGAATGCCCGGTCCTTGGCGTGTTGCTGTGGCCTTCCTCCAATGCTCCCTCCTGTGGCTCTTGCCCCTGGCTGGGCGCAGGCTACAGTTGGCGGTCAGGTGGGTAGGGCGGCGGAGCATGTCTTGTGCCCGCACTGGGGCGGCTGATGAGATGTGCTTGGCCTGGAGCGGTTGGCCTGCCCGGCCCAGTTACCCGGCTGGTGCATGTTTCCCTCTCACGGACTGATGGGTTGGGGCTGCTGACGGTGGCCGAATGGTTGGGTGGGCTTGGCAGTGTGCTTCTCTGCTGACTGTTGTGTCTGTGGGGGGATCGGTGTGGTGGGCTAAGGGGTAGCATGGGGGACTGCAGCGTGTGGAGTGAGGGGGTTGTGTCCTCTTCTTGGATGTGGGGTCACTGGCATCTGGATTGACTGAGCGGCGATGGTAGAGCTGAGCTGGATAATGTTTCTACCTGCGCTATCGTTTCAGTGGCAGTGATGTGGTGTGGTTGTGGGGGCAGGGTGGGGTGGGGGACGCCGGCCTCAAGTGCTTGCCGCTCGACGGGGACCTCTTGCTGGGTGAGTTTCTCCCGTCTTGGTGTGGGGTCAGGGATTCTGTTGTGAGCTTGGTGCTCGATGGTGTCTGCCCTGTTGCGCCCTGTGAGCGGGGGCTGGGACAGTATTGCGTGGGGCCCTTACCTTGCTATCACAGCGCGGTGTGTGGTGGGGGGGGGACGCGGCAGGGGTGCTTGGAGCAGGGCTGTGTGTGGAGCTTGCACTGTGTGGGTGATGCTTCGTCGGCCTTTCGGGGACGAGGTTCTCCTGTGGGAGTGTGCCCATGTGCTGTTGGGGGGGGGTGATTCATTGCGTTTGGGTTCGGGGGGCATGTGTTCAATATCTGTGTCCTGGTTGGGGGTGGCGCAGTGGGGACCTTTGGATATCTGTGGCTTGGGTCTCCTCTGTATCTGTCCCAGGTCCAGGGGGCGGGTCTGTGGCTCCTCACATTTACTATTGCATATTTTTATATTTTTAGAGAAACCCTGTATGCACATGCGCGCTCACACTCAAACCCACAGGTGTTTAGATTCAGGTGTTAACAGATACACCTCTAAATTGAGCCGCATTTACCACTAAATACATCTTGCATTCATAAGTACCGTGCACCTTTCATTAAAAAGGCTGGTAATACGAACATTTCTGCAGGTGTAGAAGCAAGCAGGGTGTTATCTTGTATTCTCTTCATCCTTCTTTCTTTCCTCCATTCTATTCTCCTTCTCTCCCCTTTTCCTTTTTGCCCCTCTTTCTCTCTTTCATGCTTCTTTTTTTTCCTTTCCATTTCTGTCTCAGTGTCTGTAACAATTGAAATAATCCCAAAGCAGTTTCTAATAAAGTGTCTTTTTATGAATATCAAGCGGAGCTTTAAAGCGTTGGCTGTAATGCTCCACTTGTGAAAGTCAATCTGTTGGGCTTTTTCCTGGCACTCAGACAACAATTCTGAGTGCTTCTCAGCCGGACAGGACACGGTAAAAAAAAAAAAGGACATGGTAATACAATTTAGGTTTGCAAAGTTGCATCTGAATGCACCACGAGTCTTCTGGGACATTGTCCTTTTGACAGATGACACCGAAAAAGAAGAGATGATTGGTTGTAATGTACAGCCAAATGGTTTTATAAAACCAAATAGAGCATATCAACACAATCACCTCATACCAACTGACAAGCATGGTAGTGGAGGGGTAATGATTTACACCCACGGGATATGGACACCTCGGGGACTAGAGTCAAATGATAATCCGTCTTTCTGACACCCGAAGCTTGGACTAAACTGGGTTGTAAGGCATGAAAGTGACCCAAGCAACAGTAATGGCCCAGTCAAAGTCCAGATGATGTTTACTCCATTTACTAAATATAGTTCTTTACATTGTTATTCTATTGGTTGTAAATAGTTTTTCACTCAATACTTCTGCATTTTAATCATATTAAAACAAAGTAAAACATCATGCTAGATTTGTGGTCCAAATTTAACATATGAATTAATACTATTGCCAGTTTTAGCACATTTTCTTCTATTATACAGCCTACAACCGTACAATGCAAGCCAAGGGAAGTTAGTTTTACTAAAGATGACAAAACTTCTGTAGCACTTTCAAGGAATGCTCTTTCCTAAACCTTCTGCAGAATAGGCTCTGCATACATTGGCAAATCTTTATAGAAATCACACACAATGATACTCCTTTAAAAGCTCTTTCTCTAAGAACATCTCACTTGGTGTTAAAAATGTCAGAGCTGTTTCTGGCTGATTGATGAGGGTTTATGTTCCAGTGTTTTACTGCTAGCTTAGAAAGGTCAAGTCTCGAGTCACCTCTCCAGATATTTTTGTTTTATAACCGAGGCGGTTTATTGGTACGAACACATGAGAGCTATGACAGCTGTGTAAGAATAGGAATGAAAGGTTAGGAGTTCAGAGCCTCCCCCCCGCCTCTGCCTATCGGAGGGAACCTGTTTGAACTGTGATGAGAATAGTAATGACTCAAGCATCTCCGGCGCCGAATATAACTCTAACAGACAGAGCGGTGCTCAGATGGAGCAGTGGTGAAGTATCATTTTCTGAAGGGCAGGGACATGGCAGTCTCATACTCGTACATCATCTGATGCTTGTAGGTTAATTATTACACTGATCCTATCAGGAGGTTGAGGTTTGTTGTGCCAAAAACTGTTAGATTTTAGATATGTTAGAAATTGTTTAGCCATTATCTATATTCCAGTTTTCATCTCTAACATCAGCTACAGATTATGTTTGTGATTAATCAGTACAGGCACAATCTCAACATAGTTAATCAGCTGAATGTGATGTGACCAGCTACCTAAGGAGGGGTCATCATTATTTTCCATCACCCAGCCTTACCAGGCCAAGGACTTTTTTATTTAAACACATGACATTTTCCTGGAAATATTTGTGTGCCAATTCATGTTTTATGTCCTCCGGAATGTCAACACTGTGAGGGATCATCTATTCTCGTTTTGCTCTTTTTCCAGATGGAAAGTTCCTCATCTCGCAGCCCGTATCTATTACCAGCAGCCGTACTTGACACAGTCGCTTTTTATTGCCTATATGTCCGTAACAGCCGATGTGAGATGCAGGCACTCCAAAAGATGTAATTTCCAAGAGTGATTACTGTGACTGATGAACACGATGGATCTCTGGGCTGAGTGACGCAGCCCTGTAATGTGTTTTGGTGGGAAAACATACGGGAACTTATTAGGCAGAGGATCAGCCATCCGTTTCTGCTACCCTACACATCTTGGGTTCGTGCTGGGACGTAATATATGGTTTGAAAATCAAAGTGATGCATCGGTTGCCCTTCAGGTGTTGGACCTGGCTGTCAGGTTTAGCATTTTATTTTCAACCAGCATCATGAAATTAGTTTATTGGGTTAGACAGTGCAGGAAGTTCATTCTTCTCTTTGTTAATGTGTGCCATCAGTTATTTCCACAGAAATTTTACTATATAATACAACAAAGAAATAAGTTTAAATTCATCTTAGATGTATTCATGTAAACATGGTCAAAAGTATGCATACAAGCTAGAATACACAATAATAATTTTAATAGGTGGTGCTAAAGGTCAACTTCATGATCAGCATTCATTGCAGCTGTTTCTTGCTGCAGCATAAAAAAAGATTTGTTTGACAAAACTTACTGGACTGACCAATAGTCAGAACAATAGGGAGGTGTAACTAACTCGCAAGATTTAAGAGGGATAAGTGCAGATTTAGACTAGTTCATAAAATCTTTTGGAGCCAATTTTAAACAACTGCAGACTTCAAAAAAAATTTGTTACAGCTATTTTACATAACTACAAGATATTTGCATCCCCATTTAGCCAAATCAAGCAGAGGGCTGAAACTTTCCCAAACACATGTGAAAATTGGCTTACGAGAAGATAAAGGAGTATAAGATTAATCCACCGGAATATATTTCTTAAGGCTCCAAACTCAGCCCTGTTGGAAATGTGTTCATTATGGTATACAGCCAGTCATGTTCCATGTTGTAAGGAACTTTACCAATTCTGCCAAGAATGTTGGTTGAATTCACAACTAAATTTATGTCAGAAGCTTGTTGAAAACTGCAAAAACTGTACAGTCGAGGTGCATTTGTTAAAGGGCATGTTAGTAATGAGGGTGCATCAGCATGGAGCCATACGTTTGAAAAAGAATGGCTCAGATAAATCGCTGGAAGGTCAACACTGAAAGAATATTAATTCATTTCTGAACAGAACTTTGGTTGATTCTTGACTTTAGTGAAATGTTGTTGCTTCCAACCACAGAATAATAAAAATAATGATAACAATAAGAAACAAAGATCCAGATAACATTCGGTAAGCGCAGACATTTTGCAAACTCTCAGTGCATTCACAGTGAACATCTGTTGGGCTGATTAAACTGTTTAATTCATACCTGGGGCCTCATTCATAACTTAATCAATGAATTAGTTATCCAGTATCTCCTCAATAGTTAGTGCGTAGTAATACATTCATACATTAGTGTGGAGATGGGCCTATCTCCAAGCAAAGTCTGGACTTTACATCGACAAATACTTCTGCAGGTCAAAGTAAGACTGGGGTGAACTTTACATGAGCTTTATGAACAGTGGATAAAAGGTCAGCTATCAATTACCAGACAGAAGGATTTATGTTTGCCTGTCCTCTTCTCCTTTACGAGTTCTTATAATTAAAGCCTTACCGTTTTTTTTCCGGCATTCCCATTCTGTAATTATGGGTTTTTTTTCAAAGCTGCTTCCTTATTTTGTTCACAATGACACCCAGCTCCTAATTTTACATCGAGGTTACAAATACAGCCAACAGTTCCTTTTTATGTAAGTTGATGCAACATCGGCAGGTTCATATGTTCATATGTGTAGTAATATAGTCTGTAACAAATGTGGGTGAACACCATTATTTCATATGCTTAAGGTAGTACAACGATACAAAATGTAATCACAAGAATATATTAAATTAGACCTCAAAATGTCCATTTAATTGACCAAACGGCAACATCTTTTTTCTTCACGTCGCAACAAAAGAATTGGGGCACCCCTACCGCTTGGCATAAACATGCATAACATCAAGGTAACATATACAGCATTGGTTTTGAATATTTTCCTCACATTTTAAATAAACCATGATGACTTTTTACACAGTTACAGTGATAGAAATTTTGTTTTTTGCAATACTGTGCACAGAGATTTAAAAAGTGATGTTTAAAGTTGTAATAATGTAATTGGAAGTAATTGGTAGTGGTAAAATAGCTCTGAAAGGTTTATAGATTTCTTATTTCTGCTTTTTGTCACATTTAAAGGTTCAGATCATCAAATCAGACTAAATATAAAATACGTGTTTTAGATGAAGGTCTTATATGCTAGGAAGAAAACAATCTTGCCTTATAGTTAAATGTGAGAACCAATGGAGTCCAATATGATATCATGAAATCGTTGCTTCTTTGCAGTTGCTTGCAGCAATCTTGGACATTTTAATAACCGTTACTGGCCTCCTGTAGTACTTAGATTCGCCACTAGAGGGCATTAGTAAATAATTCAGTTTAAGAGATCTTTAAGCAAAATACCAACTCTGGTATTTATCTAAACCATTCTTTTTCCAGGATGAAATGATTATAAGAGGTCTCAGAAGTATTTGTTTAAAAATGGATATGTTTGACATTGAATTAAATATGGATTTTTAAACTTATTTAAAAACACTATTTGTATTGTAAAACAAATCTAAATTGCTGTTTGAGTATTTATTAACCCCATAATTTCCATAAACCCCCCCAGCCGTTCTGGTATCATCCTATGTTTGCTTGTCAGAACTGTTGTAGACTTGAGACATTTTGAGATGTGCCTGGGTGGTAACAAGGTGCACCCACCTCCCATCCCCCCTGTAGCAGGCCTCTGGGGCGCCTCAGGTAGCTTCTAACATGATACTAATGAACAGCGACAGTCACGGCCGCTGATGCCCTGCCCTATGGATCAAGCAGCTCTGCGGTGGACCTGAACGAGCTCCTGTTCCTGCTGCAACCGCATACCAATGCTGCAGCGTGTTGCCATGCCCAGAATAACAATGTAGGCAACTATTTTCGCAACTCTGTTGAAGATTCAAAGAGTTGGTGAATTCATTGTCAACCCATAACACATCTACAGGTCTTAGTTTCTTAGTTACACAAAGACGTTACTGCAAAGAGTCGTCCTCCTGTGCAAACAGCCACTGCAATCACTCATCTGCTGCACGTAATCTATATCTGTATCAATGCTCATGAGCAGCAGAGTCTTAAGCAATCATATTTGTGTGTGGATTACAGTGCGAGGGAATGAGATTTCGATTTTTTTTTGCAGCCACATTTGAAATAATAAAAGCACAGTTAGGCTTTTCAAACATTTGAAGACAAATATATATATATATATATATTTTTTTTTTTTTATTTATTTATTTATTTTTTTGCCACAGGACAGTTTCAACAGAGACCTCAGTCAAGGTAATCGGGTCCAAAGCTGCATATTTAAAACCGAAATGAGGATTTATGATTAAACGATCTTTGAATGGTAAATGTTTCCCAGAAGAAGGGTCGAAGTTTCAGCTCATTTGTACGTTAATATTTAATAGTTTTCAGTAATTCAAAGAGAGCAGGTTTTGGTTTGACCAAGTCCAGCTATGCCCCAAAGTGAACGTTTTTCTAAAGCTTCTGCTGCTGAGGGAGCCCCCCTGCCATATTGTCACAAATGGTGAGACTTCTGTCTGAGGTGACGGGGGATTCGGGATGGAAAAGCGGGAGTGCTGTTGTGCTAAAATGATTACAGAGATAAAGATGAAAAGTCTTGTTTTTCTCCCCTGATGCTGACGTGATGATGGAAGAGGGACAAAAAAGCAAGCCTGATTTGTTCTCACCAAGGAGGCAAATGACACACTGTGGGCAAATCAAAAGCTCATTGCAATTAAGGAACTCACAGTTAGGTTTCAGCTTGATGCTGAGCTTCTGGAACTGTTTTCCAGCATCTCAGAAGCACCATTTGCTCGTCACAAGGTTTCTGGTGGAATATAAATCTGCAACTAGTTACTCTATAAATATTTGTGGCGTAAAATAGAAAAATACCTATGTACACCATAAAATAATTTTTTGCCAAACAGGGCAGCACTGTGGGGAGTAACATGAAGCTGCAGTGCGAACAGCCACCTTGGCGCTATGCTGTGCAGCAAACCTTCACTGTGCTCTTTCTTTATAAAATGCAAATTAACTTCAGAAGCCATATAATTGGCCTCTCTATGGGTAAATCCATATGCAGAATAGGAATGGGTCTTAATATGTGGGTCATATGAATATAAAGCATCATTTAAAGTTTATTGTTTGCATCATTCAACTTTTTGCTCAGAGCACAGCAGTCTAGTTATTCATAAACTGAAGAACTATGACAGTCCGACTGTGGCTGAAATAATCACAATATCATCCTTCTGCATTATTTACTGAGCAGAAGAAAAATTATCTTAATTTGAGCCTGCCTGTCTCTCTGCTCCAGTATTAATAACTCCATAAAATCCTGGAAAACATTTCCTGACTTTAAAGAGATAATACCTTAATGAGCATGGGAACAGTCAAGGGTGGCTTGAAGAAAATATACCATTTGGTCAGCAGTAACAAGTGGGCAGAATATATGGTCAGGGGAGAAAGTTTGGAGCTACATCTGTGAGAAGAAAAGATAGTTCAGGTAGCATAATTAAAAATGAGAAACTAGGGCAAAAATTACAAAAACAGAACACTCTGAGATCGAGTACGGCACTGTACAGAGGTAGAAATAATTAAACAGATAATGAACAAGAACTGGAGTGTCATTCAGAGTGATGCAACACTGAGCCAGATCTTGTTTGATCCACTGTTCAAAGGTTTTAGGAAATGGCCTGCTTTACAGGGTAATCATGGATTGTTCTGCAAAAATGGGAAATCAGAAGGAGTTTACCGTTAATCACGTTATGAATTGTAAAAAACGTATTTCTTATCTTTAGGCTGGAATGGCCTAGTTTACAAGGTTTTCTATATAGGTAAGATAAGGATGTTTACAGGTCAAATTTTTAGAGCAGAAATATGCAGCTCTTAGCAGTGGTATTAGTAATTGCGCTGTCAGGGACTATTTTTTACCAACAAAGCAGTGATACATTCATCCAACCCTTGTATTCTGTTTGTCTGAGATCCGGTCGCGGAGGTAATAGGTCCGGGAGGAAAACCCAGAACCCCAGGCGACACTCTCCACCTGGGGGTTTCCAAAGATAGAAAGAAAATACATTCACCAGGTACACTGCTTTAACTGCTTGCTAACACAAATAGCAAGTCAGCCAATCAATTGGCAGCAACTTAAGGATCAGAATTAGCTTTATTGCCTCACACCGGGTGCCACACCTGTCTGCTAAAAACAGGAAACTGAAGTTACCATTATCACAGAATCATAACATGACATTGAGTCAGTTTGGTGTAAACAGCATAAAGTTTGGTGTAAACAGCATAAACGTATGAATCTAATCTACATTGAAAAAACATTTGAGATTGGTTGTGGTGATATAATGGGGTGGGCACACTTAGGGCCCTTTAGTTCTAACAAAGCATTTTTTAAACACCACAGTCTACCAAGTATTGTTGCTGAAAGGTCAATCTCAGTATGAAAACAGTATACCCATCTTATGATGGCTCCCTTCAGCAGGATAAAACACCATCAGATAAAACTATCAAGTCAAAATGGATAGAAATGTGTGAGGAACATTTATGACTCTTTAATACTTTGACTGAGATCAACAAAGTATTTCTAAAGGCAAAATAGGGTCCAATCTAGTACAAACAAGGTGTACTCAATCAAGTGGCCATTGAGTGTCTAGTTCCTCCAGGGAGTCCTGCCCAGAGGTCTCTTCATAGCGTGATATGGGTGGAAAATTTACTAAGGAAGTTTCTTCTAATACTGACAGAGCAAGCAAAAACAGGCTCAACTAGGCTGCATTGAAAACAATAAGTACACTGATATTTTCAGTCTTTAAAGAGATGTTCCACCAGGTTAAAATTCTTATCACTCCAGAACCTACATTTTCATTAAATCCCTCCTGCGCTTTCACGACTGTATGTTTCAGGTTGGCTTTTTGTCACATATTAAACCCTAATCTCTAGCCTGGGCCATGAAATGTGCAAGAAAAGATTACTTTCACTATTGACTGTGATGTATTTGTTGCATCTGCAGTTCTTTTCTGAGTGATTTCTGAGTCCCTGCAGAAGCTAACTATGCCCACAACAATATTGTCCTTCATGTTTGTCTGAGCCTACATCATGTTCCTTCTTTCTAAAGAAGCTGTGCATTGTTAGGACATAAATAGTTGCATTTTTGTTTCCTCAGGAGGATTTCTGATGTAATGACTGTGAGACTAAGTTGTAAATTTGTCAAATGTTTTCCATTTTCCCTCTGTAGGGTTATCCAATTAATGGTTGCCTGTTGGCTACCTGTCTGATTGATTTTCATCTTACTCAGGATAAGGATGCACCTCATCTGCACTTTGCTAATAGCCATCCTTATTTACAGATTTGGGATCTGGATCATTCTCAAATAAGACTTAACCAAACTTGAGTTTTTTAAAATGCAGAGTCTGTCAGATAATTGGAGTCTCCCCACATGAAATGACTATATCTGAGAATGATGGTGCAACAAACTATTGAAAAACAAGTCCAGGCTGCAGCAGTTCAGCCATGCATGCAGAGTGAGCGCTAAACGACTGACACACAAGTTGTTGTGGCAGCAGCGATCTGCACACTGGAGGGTCTGTGATGCACCAAAAAAGAAATGGGTCAAGCAAAGTAAGTATGATCTAAACTTTGACATCTTGAGCTCAATCAAGCAAAGGTCAGCACCAATAAAGTTTTGGAAACACATCTTGGACAATGTGCGACATCCAGCATCACCCACAGCAGCCCATCAGATGCAAGGATGATTTCCTTTTCCAGTCACCAGCTAGAGACCGAAGATTTTGATCTTTATCATGATTAGCTTTGAAACAGATTTTTGAAGTTGTTGGTGGTCACAAATTACTTGCATGTAGGACTTTTTAAATATTTAGAAAGCCCATTTGTGCATCTTGTATCCAGGTCATAATCATATCTAATAACTGTATGTTGGGCATTGGAAAATAGATGGAGCAGTAACTCAAGAGCTTCAGTTTTCAGCTTAACTCCTTCAATAAGTCTATGTTTAGAGCCCACGTTTGCGTATGACGCTCCATTTGACTATCCCACGGCCGCTCCATCCTGGTATCACTCCTGTAAAACGTACTAGAAGTGGTTTATTTTAAGAAAAGGGATTCTTCAACTCTTCTTGATATTCAAGTATTGAGCTAGGACTTTGTATAACAGAAACTATTAGTAAGAGAATCTAACTAAATTAAATCAATTTCTCTTGGGAAACAGGGAGGCACATGTAAACAAATAGCAACTAATTACACCATTGTTAGATATTAAAAGAGCAAAACCTTTGAGGGTTTCAAAACTTTGGCTCTGAATAACATTTTTCCCAAACTTGGATGAAAAGATGTGTTTGTGTTTCATGATGCATATCATATCTTGACATTTTATATGTATCCTCAGAGTATTTCCTTTAATAAACAACTCAGAAGATTAACTTATAAGTGTTGTAAATGTTTCACTGTAACAAGAGCAAATTATAAAGCATGACTGTGTACCAGTCCACAATCAGGGTCTATAATGATTTAGATGAACAACTTTGGTGTGGAAGGACTTGACTGACCTGCTCAGAGTCCTGACGTCAACCCCACAGGATGTCTTTGCAATGAATTAGACAGTAGGCCAGGCTTCCTCGTCCAACATCAGTGTCTGACCTCACAGATAAGCTTGTGTAAAAATGGTCAAACGTTCCCAGAAATTTTAATTAATAGCCAAGGCTGGGCCAACATCATATTAAACACTTTGTAATAAGAACAGGAAACACATATACATATACGTGTATATATGTTTGAAGGCAGATGAGTGAATAGTTTGGCAAAGTAGTTTATTATTGTCCCAATAAGGAGATGTTTTATCTTGCCCCTTGTAGACAAGCAGGCAATGTTTTGCCTGCAAGACTTAATTCTGGGATGGTGTTTATGATCTATCCTGGGTGTGATGAGTTTCTTTTGTTTAATTTTAGCCAATGGGGAGTTTCCACCAGTGGCCACCAGCATAACCCAGCTCCCACTAAAACCTACCACCAAGACTTCACTGCCTTCCATCAGAAGCCCTGCCGTGGACCCCACTACCGCAGATTACAGTAAGTGTGAGTTGTGTTGCAACAAATCAGACGCATATATGAGTAAATGAGAAGGAAATGTGCTCTCTACTGCACACTCATGCTTATACTCTTTAATGAGCCGCAAATACTCTTGTCCTGCTTGGTATGGTGTCAATGTGTGGCCTGCAACAAAGTAAGTGTGCCCCCTACTGGTGTACTCTGTGTTCGAAAGCTGAGCTGATCTCCTCCGGCATTAAATGTAGAAGGACGGACAGTTTTGAAGTGTAAAATCTTCAAATTTGTCTCCAGAGAATGTCAGTGGAGTCAGCTGCACTGACTTGACAATTTCTCACTCTGTAAATTCCCTACTTCAAAAGAGTAAAGACAAACAAAGCCTTATTTTGTAGATCGTATGCTGTAAGTTAGTTACTTTTCCATGAAACCTTCTCAGAAATATTTTTCACCAGCAGAAAGCTTTGAAGTACTTGAAGTACATTTTGAACTTCTGGAAAGTTCTCCTCTAGAAGTTATCAGAGAGTATATCCTTAGAGTTTAATGTCTCTGGTTGATTTTATTTGTCAGGAAGAGTTTCTAACACATTTATCGATAAGTGATGCTGTCCAAATGCATTGGCCAGAGGCTGATCATCTTTGTCATTTTTGCTGAGCACAGAGGAAACATCACATCCAACATGCATGTTGAGCTGCACAAGAGGAACATAATGAGTCAGGCTTTTATATAAAGAAATGCCAAGATCCTGACCAATAACTGGCTGCCCAGCACTGTTTCTGTAAACAGGTATACATGTTCCAGGTTTTATTAAACATTTCAAAAATAAAGTGCACCCTAATAATAAAAACATTATGGACTTTGCTTGGTTCTGCAATTAGTTCAGTTTTATCTGAAGTTTAAAAACACCCTTAATAGATTATATACTGTTAATTCTTTGGAAACAAAAAAAAACAGATATGAATAAATAGCTACACCCTCCTGCTTCCATTGATTTGAGAGGGAAAGTTGCTGCAAGGTGCCATTAATCAAATGCATTTGCATAATTGATCATCACTGGTGTTCACCTCTATTACAGCAGGAGTTTTGAAGCTTTATGCTGCTCTGGAACCTTCAGCTGAGTGACTGCCCATTTCTGGGATGAGAAGACATCAGCAATGACCTTAGAGAAGCAATTGCTGTTGCTTATCAATTTGAGTTATAAGGCCTTTTCCAAACCATTTAAAGTCTGTTATTTTACGAGGAAGGATAAATGCTGACAAAAAAAAAAACATTTAAAACGTCTGCCAAATTTTCCAAGAGTGGATGTCCAAGCAAATTTACCCTAAGCTCAGAGCACCAATGCTTAGAGACATAAAAAAGTGAAATTTCTGAATTTCAAATTGCTTGGAAAGTTACTTACATATGGGCTTACAACCATTCATAGATGAGACTTTGTTTGAACGTGTATAATAATACAAAAGTGAAGAGAACCAAACATTTACAGTCAGAAATATATATTTTTTATCTAAGGTCATTGCTGATTTCTATCCACCCTGGCATTGTGGTCTAGAGTACAGCTGAATGCTCCAGACCACTAAACTGTCAAAACTCCTGATTTTTGTAGAGGTGATCACTCTAATGGTGATCAATCAAGTTCCTTTAACCAGGGTTGGGGTACATGATTGCACAAGGACGGTGCTAAGAACACTTCCAAATACCTGCCAGTGTTGTCCCAAAACAATTCAGGCCTTTGCTAGAAAACTGCAGTTGAAGAGGAACTTGTGTAAACTAACCAAAACCAACATCCAGATCAACAAAAGAACTGTTTAATCTGAACATTCAAGTTTTGGGACAATCCAATCCGAGCCCACAACTGATTAAAAATCTGTAGAGGGATCTGAAGAGGGTTCTGTGCTAACGATGCCCTCACAAGCTGACAGATTTTGATACGGGAAAGCTGGCATCTACTGCCAAGTCAAGATGAGTCATGTTGATAGATTATATAAAAAGACTAAATGTTGTAATAAAATGAAAAGGTGCTTAAAAGTATTAGTTCAGGGGTGTTCTCATTTAGGCAAGCACAATTTTTTAGTTTCCAATTTTTTTCCCTAAAAAATATTTGTTTGCTTCACCATTGAGTTCTACAGGTTAGAGGTCACATTTAAGTTGGAAAAAGCTCTGAAATGATTTATCGTGGTCTTATTTTTTTTATATCACAAAATGCTGGTGTTGTGGGGTGGGTATTTATATCCACTGTACTCTCAACATTTTTGAGGCCTTGTGCCTTTCTAAATGCATTTTACTAAATTCAGGTTGGCACCGGTGGACTTAAGTGAAGCTACAGAAGCATCACAGGAGCCACAGATGAAAGAAGTTATCAAATTAAAGCGTCTCAGTTTTCCCCAAATGGAAATATTTAATTTGGGGATTTAAAACCCCAACAATCTGGATATCTCGAAAGGTTCAGGGCTCCATTTGTACTTAGAGATAACTGCGCAAAAACCTTAAAACAGCTCCAAGAGGAACTGTCTTATTTGTATGTTTGCAGCCTAATTGGCTAATGTTTCCAGTTTTATTTGATTTAGTTCCTTATTTGTGGGTCTGTTTCAGTGTAGGACAATGAGACGACTGTTTCAGGGAATGTTTAACATCTGACACAACTGCCAGAGACACAAAAGTCAGATAGCAACTGACTCTGCAGAGAAACATTCAAGTATCTCATGATATTTGCTTCAAGGGCAGAAAGAAAGAGGTATAATGTGTTTACACAGTTAATACTTAGGGTGGTTGGAAAAAGAGCAGCAACCCCCAGAGAAAGATCTGGGTTAAAATCACGCTGCTCTTGTCCTTGTGATTATCATAGATATTAAGTCGGAGGAAAGAAGTCAAAGCGGAGTTGTAAGTTGGCCCTTCCACATGCAGCCTTCAGCGGTTACCATTCGACAGGCGCCTTCTTTAGCCTGATGCTTTGACATGTGGAGGACAGGACGGCAGGCCTGATGAGGGTTTTAGCTCAACAGATCTGTCACTCCAACAAGCCTTTCATCTTCCCCCCAACACGCTGAGTGATTAACCCAACCAAACGTTCACATCTCCTCTCACACTTCCCTTCACCCCTCTATCTGGGTCGAGGATGTTTTGTTCCCTTTCATTTCTACATTTGTCTCTCGTCTCTGGCATGTAAAAAGCTGTTATTGACTCTCTGTTCGCTTGTATTACCGTACTGCCTTCTCACTCTGCCAGCGTGTCTCACTGTCAGAACTTGCTCTGATCTGAGTGTGTTGTCCCACTTTTTTCCCCTCTCCTCTCCTCTCCTTTCCCATCACCCTAACTTCACCTTCATTCTTGTCTTTGTATTCATGCTTTTTTCTTCATGCATTTGACTGTTCTTTGGCAGCAGAATCTTTCAGTTCTCAAAAATGTTTTGCTCTGAAGCATTCGAACCCTGACTCAACACTTGTGTATTTATAAAAGAGATGCATCAGAATAAGGATGCAAGTCATATACCTGAATAATTCTACGGGTGCTGTACCAAGAACCTGTGATTTGTTACATGAATTAATGCAGAAACTTATGATCAAGCTTATTTTATTGTGACAGTGGTGTCTCATTATCTCCAAACCAAAGGATAACAGATTAAAACATTTAGTTACTTCTCACTTTGCACAATTTCACACCTCACAATCGGTTATAGGCCTGTTGGTATATCAAAAAACATGCTTGTAAGCTTCAAGAAATGGAGCTATTTTTGTGAAACCTCAAGTTCTGTCAGTATATGAAGCACGTTTGTTGTTTGTGATCCTCTTGCCATTATACAAAATGTCTTCTGGGATGAAGGTTGTAAAATTTTAAGTCCGATACTGCATCAATATGCTTAATTGGCATGCCAAATAAAGTGGATCTTACCAGTGCAGAAAGACAGTCTTCCTGGAGTAGAATTAGATTAATTAATGTTATTAGGTTCCTGCAACATTTCTTGTCAATTAATTTCCCAAAAGGGTTACTTGAGCAACTATTATAGTTTTTGAGGTCCATATCTTTAGCTGCATCAAAATATTTTTAAAATGTTTTCAATAATAAACTCAAAATTTGTGCTGCACAACCAGAGTGTGCAAAATCACAACAGATTGGTTGGACACAATATTAGGTAAGATATTATACTTTGAAAACTTCCAAGTGCCATTCTTTCCTGCTTTGCACACCGGTGCATTTGACCACCTGGATGGACTCAACCTGAGATCCTAAGCTCGATAACGAATGACTCAAAAGAGTCAGGTAAATGTGGATTAATAATGACCAGTATCATCATCGGAATTTTAACCAATAGTATCGCTATGAAATATTTACCTTCCATCCCTACTTTAAATATTATTTTTACTGGCTGCTGGAAACAACAGCCAAATGCTACATAACATTACTAACCACTGAAACCCTATAGTATCATACTTTATATAATTATCCTTTAGAAAAACAGTCCAAAAATGTGTGTTTAGTCTGATGATGCTACTTCAAGCTGTAAGCCAGCACTCCGTCTAACTTGCTGAAAATCATATTAGCACGTGAAGTGACCATTCATGACAAGTGGAAGTAACAACCAACAAATATCAAAGCATAAACTGATATTGAGATGATGATGTATAGTGCAGCCCTTACTCAGAATGTGTTGGTTGAAACTTTTCAAGAAAGGTAGTGTATTCAGGTTTGCTTGCAGAAGTAACACTTCATGCATGTTAAATTTCAAATTTTCTATCTAAAACCACAAGTCTGGGATCTTTAAAGGGGCTAGGTGTGGCCTAAGAATACACTACATAGAATTGTCAGTATGTGTTTTGTCTTTTGTTGTGGGAAAAAATGCCAGTCTTAGTTTTCTTTGTCTTCTGGATTTGTTTCCTTTGCTCTCAAAGATTTTCTAAGCTTTGAAACGATAAAGCCTTATAACAAACTGTAGAGGCGCTTCAACTTATCATTGTGTTTCATTTTTATCCAGCAGGATGTGAAAGGATTAGATTCTTTAAACAATAAACCCTTTTCCATTTAAAGGTGAGCCAGTTTTATTCACACAACAGCAGAAGCCCAGGGTTTGTAGATGAGAAATGGCATCAAATCAAAGATGGATGAGACACTGATTGATGCATTCTGATTCGTTCTGACACCAGACACCATCCTCTGGGCGTTCTGTACATAAAGGAGCTTCGGCCATTTTAGGTTTGGTTAATTAACCGCACAGAATAAAAATATGTCTGCTTCATTGTTTCCTTGTTTTTTTAAACAGTGTCCTACAGAAAATCCCTATAAAGAGTTAGTTTCAGTTTAAGATGGAAACCAGCAGACACCAAAATGGATATAGGATGGATACTGACCCACATAAATCATTTTGAATTGTTTGCTCCAGAGATTTTTCTCTAAGCATTCAGATTCAGTGTTTCTGTACCAGTCTTGATACTGTGATGACCAGCTCAAAGAAAACAGCTGCAGGATAAGGTGCGCTCGAGGTAACAGGAGGCCAGTGTGGAATATACTGTTGTTGTCCTAAATGCAGTGTGTTTTTGAAATTGAAACAGGGAGACATTTATTTGAGGTAAAGTTGAGGATCAAGATGAATGAAGAAATCAGGCAGAAAATGTGAATGAATCTCAATGTGAAAGAAACCCTATTCCAGAAGTTGTTTTTTCCCCAGTGTTTCTCTGTTGGAAGTAGATTTCCATAAAACAGTTGAAACGCAATTATTATTTTAATTATTAGAGCCATTACATCAACCTTGACAGAGGATGATATTTAAAATCAGGTTTTTGGCCCACAGTTATGCTTTAGTTATCAGAATCTAATGAATTTGGTCCAGATTTTGATTCTTGGTTTCATATTTTGTATAAATTGTTGCGATGGTTTATAATCTGTTTAGCATTTCACAAGATCACAGTGTTCGCGTTGTTGTGTTCATTTAGTCTCCTTCAATAGTTTCTCCCTGTTGCCTCAGTCTCCTGTTACCAACACTGCTGTCACCTATTTGTATCACACTCATGATTTCCATCCCAGTTTTGTATAGACAAAACTGGGAGGCAGGCATGACATTATGACAGGTGAAGTGAATAGCACTGATGCTCTGATATATTAGGCAGCCAGTGAACATTTTGTTTTCAGTGGTGTTAGAAGGTGCAAAAATGGGCAGACATAAGGATTTGACAGTTTGGCAAGGGGCAAGATTTAATGGCTGGTTGACTGCGTCAGAGCTTCTTCAAAACTGCAGCTTGTGTTTGCTACAGCAGTCAGTATTAGTAAAGTGGGTCATGGGACAGTGATGACACGGCAACAGGGTCATGAACTTGACCTTGTAACAATGGAAGAAGGTGGCTTTATCTGATGAATCATGTTTTCTTTTACAAGCAAGTCTATTTGTTTTGGTTGTTGTGTTCCCTGACCTCACATCAAAGGCAAACAGTGGTGGGACTGGTAGCCTTACGGTGTCATTTGCAGATCTGCTCTACAAAACAGGGAAAATTGAGTATTTCCCCTGTTGCACAGTTGTCTTTATTAAATTATTGGCATGACAGGCCATATCGGGTCCTGGCATTATACGTGTTGTACTGTACGATACAAATACAAGGAGACACAGATGTTGGGGACAAAGAGTAAGAGAGAGAGAACAGAAACATTTATGGGGAAAGGATGAAAACAACAATTACACAACAGAACAAATGACAAAGGACCCCACCAAATATATCTATACAGTTCAGTATCACCCTCACAGCCCACAGCAAAAGAAAGGACCTGTCACCATCCTGTAGTCAAAAGGCTGCCTGCCAACCCAGAACCGCTGCAGAGCCAAGCAAATACAACAGCACCACTTTTAGGCAGAGTTCTGCTCGATCTTAATTCATGGCAGCAAACAATGACGCAGCTTAAAGCATGAATAGGTATTTCACACCAACACAGGTGAGGTGCAAACACCATAGAAATAAATATGTCTACTCAATAGGTCTTTATTGCCAATTCCAAAGACGTTTTGGAAAAAGTTAACTACCAGCGCTTTTACCCATCAAAAACATTAATAAAAGCTCTGAAGAACACCTTGTTCAAACCTGAGACTTCACAGCCTTTTCTAAAACAGCACTATTACCAAGACTAGCTCACCTTACACAGCAGCCTACCAAGAACAGTTCACTTACTTGTATTTTACGTGATCGGCATTGATGATCACAATATGTTGCCGTGCAGTGAAAGTAGATTATATTTCTCCTCTTTCTGACCCGTCACTGTATTGAATGGCTGGGTCTGATCAAAGAGCTGCTGTCAGTTTTAATCTCTGATTGACTCGATTGTTTCCTGATTTATGGGGGTGAATCCACCCAGACCAAATGCCATCATGGCAAGAGTAAAAACAAAATCTAAATCTGAAAATTTCTGCTTTTGACAGGACGTGCCTTGCAGTGCAGACTGACAAAAGCGCAGTCCATCTGTCTCTCTGACCGTCTGTCTGTTACATGCAGAAATGTTCAGATGCTGCTTATCAGTGTTTTCTCAACGATTTCTGCATGATAGAATAACATTTGTATTCCTGTTTCTGTATGGCCCCAGAAAGGTCTTTGTTGGCCATAAAAAATATATATATAAATTCTGTTCCATATTGGGAAAAACGCCATCTGAAGTTACTTTCAAGAAACGTGACATGAGTCACGACATATTTTCTGTGAACTTGTTTTGATAATGTTCAGACAGGATGGAGGCTGCTGGGACATTGCTGCAGGTTCCTCGATCCAATCAGAAACATTCTCCTTCATCTTTCTTTTAGTGTTTTTCTTCTCTGTTGCAACATGTCTGGAACAATTTCCCTCTGATGAACACTGCAGGTCCTGTTTCTGATAGAGGTCACTGCTTGTCATGGTAATTGCTTACTACTGGTGGCAAAGTTCAGCTAAAATAACATGGTTTATGTAACACTCGGCAGAGTATCAGTCTACAAGGATGTCTTTTGCATCTGGATTCATACTTACTGTAAGTGAGAGGACCAGACGAGTGTGAACAGCCGGTATTAGAGAGGACTCTCATCTCTGAGAGCTCATCTTGTTTTTGTTTGCTTTGCCCAAGTGCTCATCACAGAATTAGTCATTGCACCAGCTGTGTGGTGGGCTTGGGATGGGAATTCATTCACACTCATGGACCGAGATCGATAATAGGGGGTGAAGTGGGAAACCATCTGGACATAAGAAAATCATTTCAAACACAAGAGTTGTCTGTGTTCAACACCAAATGAATTCATGCCAAACCTAATTTAAATGAATAACTTAAAAATGGGGAGATTCTGTTATTACCTTCACTATTTAAGCATGTATAGCCTTACCTAATAATTAGAAGAACTAGTCTGTCACCATGACTCCTTCCCAGACTCAGACATTTGTTTCTGCACAGATCTTTAAAGGTTGACATCTGTACTTTGACTAGGCCTTTAATTATTTTCTATTTCAACAATTCTTTGTTGTGCTAAAGGTCAGTTAGTAAATGCACCTTTGAAAGCCCAAGTTAACCTAGGTTTATTCTGCAAGCCTTCCAAATTATCATCTTGTCATGAACTTTGACATTTAACATTCTAACTGAGGCCTGAAGTCAGAGGCAGAGCAACTGGATCTTTTGTAGTCTCTGAGCATTGCTATGTGTGACCTTGGGGTGAATCATTCTAAAACAAGACTTCTTAGGATGATTAGCAACTGTTTAAAATATTTACTCTCTGTAAAATGATGGACTTCAAGTAGTTTCAAAATTGCCTTTTATTCTTTCTTTGATCAATAAACAGCAACAATTACTACCCAAATGTCATTGCTTTAATCTTTCCGTTTTGGTATTGTTTTAACAGATCTATGTGCTCTATGACAACAACTTTTCAAAACTACTGCTTTTACAGGGATAGTAACACTGATACTTTTTATTCATCAATGAATTTAATTACCACCACCTAGTTCTTGCTCATCATCTCAATCCTCTTGAATGTAGTAAAGTTAAATTTACTTTTTTACTTACTGTTTTGCACTTTATCTTAAATTTTGCTATAGAAATAAGGACACAGTACAACTTATTTTTGTCACCCCTCTGGCTCTCTTTTTTGTCCAGATGCATAAACCAATTAATTGAAATAAGGAAGCTGCATCTTATAGCAGGATGAAGCACTGCAGCTGTTAGTTCCTCAATGTCCATCTGACAAGACTGGTGTTGAATTAATTACGGAGAAAAGAACTAAATTAGCTCTGACTCATGGGATTACAGACAAAATGAGGAGAAATGTTTATCACCTGTGATCCTGTCAGTACCTCCCTGCTGCAACTATGGCTATGATCTTACCTTCACTATATGCAATAATGTGCTTTATATCTGCTGTGGAACCGTGGGAAATGTTGAAGTGTTGAATGACAGAAGAATGGATGAATTGTGAGTCTGTGGTGTGCACTGAATGTCAGCCAGCTCATCATCTTTGAGGCTGCATGTTTGAACGTCAAACTATTTCTTTCCACAGATGTATGTGTACTTCACAAAGAGCTAACCGTTTTTATTTTTCCGTTTCCTTCATCTGCAGCCAAGAAATGGATTTTTCACACCTGTGGGGCTGTGGGTCCTGAGGGCCCGACTCCCACTCAGTGCCTCAACTCCTACAGGAGCAGCAACATCAACGTGACGGTTGGCACCCACGGTCCCTTCAAAGGCATTCAGATGTGGCGGGTCCCAGAAACAGGCACCTACAGGTAGGCCTGCTGCCAGGGTAACACATATTTACCAAACCTTTTTGACTGGAATAATTCATATTCAGGGTTCCTGCACATTCTTCATGCTAACATTTTCCAGACTCAATTTTTGTTCATGGTTGTTTTTCTGCACATTTATAACCATGAAATGCAAACGTTCATGGATGGATGGACGGATGGACAAAACATTTTAACAGTGGAATGGGAATAAAATCCAGAAAGACCAATGTTTTTTGCAGACTATTTTTTTTTTTTCATCCTAATCAAGACAGAAAATCAAAGTACTTTTCCAGACTGTGTGGGAACACAGCTAAAACCAGATACTTACAGGAATTGTATATGAAGACCAAAGAGGACCAACCTTTATGTCAGTATCTGACATTGTGTCAGACAAAACGTTTTTTATCAGTTAGGATAATGACTGTCTTGCCAGCTTCAGACAGGGTCCTCTCAAGCACTTTTGCTTTTGTTTTGGGTTTGATACATTTCACAGCAAAACCTGTTCATTCCTGGGATGCAGAACATGTTTCTTTTCGAACTGGTATAATGGGTGCACATTCCCATGCTGTTTACTCTTGCATATAACTGTTTGAATGTGGCACCTTCAGGCATCTGGACATTGTACCCAACAAAGAATCAGACTGGTGGAGCTCTACTATTCTCTTCCTAATACCTGATTTCTCCTGATTTGTCAATGATGTCAATTCAATTCAATTCAGTTTATTTATATAGCGCCAATTCACAACACATGTTGTCTCAAGGCACTTCGCAACAGTCAGGTACATACATTGCAGTTAATCCTAACCATTGAACAGTGCAGTCAGATTCAGTTATTTATTCAAATTGGATAAAAAGTTTTTCTATTTAAGGAAATGCAGCAAATTGTATCCAGTCAGTGACTTGCAGCATTCACTCCTCCTGGATGAGCATGTAGAGACAGTGGACAGTCACTGGCGTTGACTTTGCAGCAATCCCTCATACTGAGCATGTATGTAGCGACAGTGGAGAGGAAAAACTCCCTTTTAACAGGAAGAAACCTCCAGCAGAACTAGGCTCAGTGTGAGCGACCATCTGCCACGACCGACTGGAGGTTTGAGAGAACAGAGCAGAGACACAAAGAGAACAAAGAAGCACTGATCCAGGAGTCCTTTCTATGGGAAGGAAAAGTAAATGTTAGTGGATGTAGCTCCTTTAGTCATTTCACCTAGAAAGAATGAACAGATAAACTCTGAGCCAGTTTTAAAGGTTAGAGTCTGAAAATGAGCACATACAGTTAGTTACAGTAAAAGCTCAGTCAATTTTCATGTCTAGGAGACAGAAAGGGTTAAACACTAAAAGACAGGGCCATGTGGATCATCTGTAGAGGGTGAGCATTAAGTTGTTGCCAGCAGAAACATGGACGATGCCCCTCTCCAGAAAGGTGTCACAGGTAGACACAGAGCCAGGCCAGGTGTAGCTTCTAGGAAGAGAAAAGAGAGAGAACAAAGTTAAAAGCTGAAATAACAGCAAACAATGCAACATTGGAGAGTAGTGTGAGAATGTAGCGAAGAGGGTGAAAGTGGTCATTATGTCCTCTAGCAGCCTAAGCCTATAGCAGCATAACTACAGAGATAGCTCAGGATAACCTAAGCCACACTAACTATAAGCTTTATCAAAAAGGAAAGTTTTAAGCCTAGCCTTAAAAGTAGACAATTTGTCCATCTAGAGCCCACTGATGGCCATTGTTATACTAAAAACCACAACAATTGGGATACCTTTCTCTGTCAGATTGACCATAACCATTGGAAAAGAGAGATGGTCATACAGGTAGCATGTCACACAAGAATGCTGTGCAGTGCTCCAGGATTATTGCTGAAGCCTTAAAAAAATGTTTAAAATCAATACTACTACTACTGTGGGCACTCCTGAAGATATGAGCCGTTTAAACTTGGATTTGACTCTGAGCAGACGTATCTAGAAGCTCCACCCATTCAAAACAAACAGCACACATACAAGCGAAAAGCCTGGGGCTATAAAAAATACTAGCACCATTGTAGAAAGCACCTGCTATTAAGAGAAGTTCTCATACTGCCTCAGTAGGATTTAATTTGGTCCATTAATTAAGCTGACAATTAGCCACAGGAATAAATCTACAGCGCCCATAATGTAAACATCTCCCCACCAAACTCGGTTCATCCAGGGTCCAATAACAGTCACCCAGTGTTCTTTGTTTCCCTTCCTGATATTTTTAAATATAGGTATTTCCTTTAGCATTCATCTATATGCTTGTTGCCCTTCAGGATCACTGCCTATGGGGCAGCTGGTGGAAGGAGTGTGATGGCCATGAGCAGGTCACATGGTGTGTACATCACAGGAGACTTTCTGCTCAGGAGGGGCGAGCTGCTTCATATCCTGGTGGGACAACAAGGAGAGGACGCCTGCCCCAATGTGAGTCTATGCATTCAATATCAGTTTCATGGAAGATCTGCAGCAAAGCAGCTTAAATATATGCAAATACTGTAAAAACAGTGGTTAAGACATTTTCTCTACATTATATCTGTCCCATCAGTATTAGAACCTGATGCAGAATTGTTTTTAAATCAAAATATTATTTCATTATTATTATTGTGTGGTGGGTAGAGACGGCGACCGGAGCAGCGGTGTATGAGTCTGTAAGCCCTGTGTTTTTACGTGCTGCAAAGTCATTAAAAAGAACCCCGAATCTCAGTGTTTTGATGCTGTTTCTTCATGCTCAACTCAGCAACGTATGAGTGAGGGAGTTAACCCCGAGGAAACTAGTAACTTCGGCCCTGGAGAAAGCGTCTCCCCTGTGTCATCAGACTACGGTCAGGGGACAGAAACAGGAAAGGTTAACAGTACTAACGTTTGATTTAGTGCATCAAACTGTTTCTTTTACGTGTTTACTGAATCAGGGAAAAGTTCCCTTTCACGTTTTAACTAACGTTTGATTTCAACTTCAACTTCATAGACTCCAATGCATTCCTAACGTGCGGTTGGCTCTATTCAATAGATTTCTATGTAGAGGAGACCTTACCATGAGAGTGAATGGAGTTATTAGAACGCTGGTTTGTAGTGTATTAATGAAGTTTGACTGACTGACTTATCTGACTGTTTTGTTGACATTCTCTTTAGCACAGCTCCATCTAGTGGATGCATAACGCAACCCCAGTCAAACGTTTGACTGCAGTAGCTTCTATTCTATGCGCCTTATAATCCGGTGCGCCTTATAGTGCGGAAAATACGGTACATAAACTACAATGTGCAGCTACACAGTAGAGAGTCCATGCTGTGAAACAGTGATGAGAGAAGAGTTTCTTCATGCCTGCTCATTGGGAGCTATACTAATAGTGGGGCTGAAAATAAATATGTGTTTGTACTGATTTGGATATCTATCCATCGAGCTTCTTTTAAAAATCAAAGTTTCTTTGGTCCTATCCAAATAAATAAATCCTACAGAAGCTCACAATAACAATAGTAATCACTAATATCATTCATTTGTGTAGAGATTAAATTAAATAGCAGACAGTAAAGAAAGAAAAACTGTACTTGGACAAAGTCCTTTTTATCCATACCCAGTTTGTGCAGTTTTCTTTTCGATCAGCACAATACTGCCCCCGTTGCAACTGCATGACGTTTGTTTGGTCCGGTCCAAAAATCTCTGCAGGAGAGCAAACCAGGCTAACTGAAGGTTTGAATTTTCTGACATTGACCAATCCCTGGAACAGACCAGCAGTGTGAATGCAGCCTCAAACCATCAACCTACTAAGGTTCAGAGTAAAACTTTTTTAAAGAGGTATTGATTGGTTTTGGAGAGTACTTTATTATGACAGTTGTTAAAATGCCCTTTGAAGTATTTTCCACATAATTAGTTGAGAAAACCTTGAGAAGGATTAAAATAGAAAATAACGTAATTCTCGAGGCCTGCTGAGTGCTTTAAAGTGCTATTTGTCAAAATGTCTTTGTTTCAGAGCTTTGTTGGAACAGATAAACAAGTTATTTAGCTTGTTTAGAAGCAAGACATGCCATTCTGTGCAGCCAGGTTTTTTTTTCCAGAACCGGCAATAGCGTGTGGCCCCTTCAAACAGTTCTGTGGATCGTTACTGCTGAGCTATACCTGTGCTTTGTCTCTGTATTCCCACTCGGCTCGTTTACGTTGAGGTCTTTGTTTCAGAGTAGGAAAAATAACTGGGGTCCTCTCCTCTCTTGCGATTATTAGGTTTTTGCTCAACACATCATAAAGTGCTCTGTGCATACAGCAGAGATGGAGTTACAAAGTTTAACTCTCAGCTCCGACAACTAGAGCAACACCTTCCTCCAAGATCTACCTGGTGATGATGAGAGCTCCTTTGGCTTGAGAAATACACACACACACACACAAGTGTGAAGCTTCTTACACACAACCCTGTCTTTTTACTGTAGAGTGAGAAACTGCAACATAAAAAATCAGAAGACTTCTTTTGGACCACTTGAGCCCCTCCACCTGTCAATCACAGTCAGACTTCCACCCTGTCCTCCCTTCAAGGCCTCTTAAGAGTTTCAGCTCAGACAGATCTGGGAGTTGAGGCTCAGACAGAGCCAGAGAAAGAAATGTGTGCCCCTGCACACTTTATGTAGGCTCGGCTGCAGGCTGTTCAGCATGATAGCACACACAAAGCAGCCACATCAGTCCCTGAAATCTCAGTTAGGGTAGAGGAGCTGCTTCTGACATTATTCACCAGCAAAATGTCCAGCTCCATTTCTTATAAAAGAGGAGAGGTGTAGCCCCCTGTCTTCACAGGGTGATGCAGTAAGTTCTCTATCCCATCCTGCAGTTAAGAAACTCGTGATCACAGCTGTTTCTATTATGTAACAAGAATTTAAAAAACTCAAATCTAATAATAGCAAAAACTAAAACTGTTTTACAAACACAACCTGGCTGCTTCAGTTCAGCTCACTGCTACAAAGCTAAACTCCTGAACTCAAAGCAGCTGGGATTTAGCTGCTGCTCTGTCTTCACATATCTGACATCCATGATGTGAAACTCTTCAGCAAACTGACATCTTTTTCCCCCCGCTGCAGTCCAATAGCGTGCTGAACAAGATCTGCATGGAGCAGAGTGGCCCCAAGGTGGACAGATCTCAAGTGAAAGGTGGTGGAGGAGGAGGCGGCGGGGCAACGTATGTGTTCAAGGTAAGAACGGATCAAGGTCTGCAAAGGATGGTGGTTTTAAATATTTACCAACAGCTCTTGAATCTTGTAAATGGGTTTTAGGTCATGGTCAAATAGGGAAAAATCAGCAGTGCAATTTTATTTGTCATGTTAAAGGATGGCAGATGAAGAAATGTTGTTGAGTCAAAAGTAGTTTATTATTTATATAAGTTATAGCCACCAGAAGATGGGACATAAAAAATGTAATATGACTTTATGAAAAGCACACCATATTTTCTATGCTAAAAGACAACATGTTGTGGTTGTTTATAAATAAATAAAAAAAGATAAAGTTCTCATACCCTCTGTGAGTATTTTAGTTTTAAATATCTGATAAAATTAATCACTTTCATCTTCTGAATATGATAATCAGTCCTTTTATTTGACCAAAATAAAATGTGGTTGACTGACTAAAGCCAAGAACAACTCCTTCAACCTTTTCCCCATCGTTTTAGGTTACAACCACAAGCTTGAGTTTTATTTAGATTCAATGTGATACATGAACACAAACTAGCAACACTTTTAGAAATAAAAATCTGAAATGTGTTTCATGCAGTTGATTTCCTCCTTTGCAACACTGTCCTTTAGAAGTTAGCTTAGCAGTTAATAGTGTCCAGCTGTTTAATTTAAGCTCTGTAGAAATCCAGCTGTTCTGTGAAGACCTCAGAGATTAGGTAGAGAAAATTAGTGAACAAACAGCATCAAGACCAAGCTTTGTATATCTCACAGAGCGCTGTTCAATAAGTTGTTGGGAAATGGAAAGATTATGGCACAAATACAAACCTATCGAGACATGGTGGTCCACATAAACTGACAGGCTGGGCAAGAAGTGCTTTAATTAAAGAAGCAGCCAAGAGGTCTATCCTAATGCTACATAGATGTACAGGTCAGGAGGAAAAAATCTGTTGAAAGTATTACCTTCACGGAAAATGGCAAGATGAAAACTTGCTCAATGGCTGGATGATTGCTGATTGGAAACTATAACTAGGGCGGTATGGAATTTGCCACAAGTCACAGCAAACACGTAGAAGACAGTGCTCTGATCAGATGAAACCAAAATGTAATTTTTGAGCCTGCATTTAGAACTATCTGAAGAAAAACGAACACTGCAACTTTAAAACACGGTGGTGGCAGAATTATGCTCTGTGGATGCTTCAGCACAGGGACAATGTGGTTAGATTAGATAAGATGTGTGGAGCTGAATACAGGGAAATCCTGAAAGTCTTAGAATGGCCCACTCTAAGTTTTGGCCTAAATCCAAATGAGAATCTGTGGCAGGATTTGAAAACTGATATTCCCAAATACTCTTCATCTAATCTGACAGAGATTAAGGTATTTCACAAAGAAGAATGAACAAGAATTTCAGTTTCTAGATGTGCAAAACAGATAGAGAAATATTCTTAAACACTGCAGCAGTGATTTCAGCAGATGGTGGTTTAACAAAGTATTGAGTCAGGGAGCTAAATATAAATGCACACCCCAATTTTTAGAGATTTATTTGTCAAAAAAGATTTAAAATCTTGTCATATTACCTTCCACCTCACAATAATGTTAGTTTGTCTCGTAAAATGGCAAATAAGTAAAGCAAAGCTTGTGGTTGTAACCTGACAAAACTAAATAAAAACATTCAAGGGGTGTGAATACTTTTGTAAACCACTGTATAAACACTCACACACAAAATCACAATGAATGGGCTGAATTCTGCTTGTTTTGATGGACTTGCAGGCCAATGATGGGTATCTGGATAATAGTGATTTATTACAGGCAGTAACCAGAGAATCTGACAGTCGTTCAGAACAACGAGTGTAGGGCAGAGAAGTCCTGGGTTAATGTCCTGAATGAGCCCCTATGTTTTCATTGCACTGCTCCACTACCATGACAAAAGATGGATGTGTATTTAGCTTAATGAAAAGGACCATCAAATAATCGATGAAAATCCGTGAGATGAGGGATTGAATAGGTCAGTGGACCTGATCAAGTATGGATGTGTGAAGAATACTCTGATACATGTGTTACACAAGATGAGACAAAAGAACTCTCCAAACGAAGTAGAGGTGAGCTTATAAAAGCTGAGACACTGGGAAAAAGTGTCTCAATTAGTCCAGGTCCGGAGGATCCTGATGCTCCAGCATAAATCTAGAACAGGTACATGTTAATATACAACAGAGGACTGTCATAAGCCGACAACTAAGAGAGACAGGTATGTCAATCATAAACACAGTAGACAGCATTATCAGACATGGTTTGATTGAGGTCTCATTTTTAATTTCCATGAGAATAGCTGTTGTATCGGCATGTAGGACTTTCTCTTGGTGTGTTCAGTTTTGGGAAACTAGAAACTTTATGATGTATGTTGGTGCCACCAAAACAATGGTTCATACTACTGTAACATCTGTATTAAACTCAATATAAAATGCTGATGATGCTATGCAATGTGTTTATGAGGCATTCTGTTTTTGCTGACCTTAATTTTTTTGACTAACTGTTGTAAGCTTCGGTAATTGCCTGATCACACTGTTGCTCCTCTCATGCTGCTCATTCTTACCCAGTCTGGTGTGGTTTTACACTTCCCAGCGCATTGAAAATTTATGTCCCCATTACTAGTCTACACATGGACCAAATTACATAAATACTGGATCACTTCTTCAGGGTGCTTACCTGTTTTATCAGTGAAGTATCTCAAATAAGCACAAGAGTAACGCTTATCCAAACCCTTGACCTTGCATAAAAATTCAACAATGATATTAACCATCTGTAAAACATTTTAAATGCTGTGCAAGTATTTCCTCCATGGCTAATATTGGCATTTCTCCACATTACAGATAATTATGCTAATATTGGTTTAAACAGTTTCTATCCAATTTATTACATACAGTAGCTAAAAGATAATAGTTAATAGATTTCTTGTTTTAAGTTTATTCAGTGCACACTTTTAGATTGTGTTTATTCTAAAATTAGATGTTAGAATTTATATTGTTTACCAAAGCAAAGTATAAAATAATGATTCTGAAACTCAGAATGAAAAAGCATATTATATATATATTAGATTCACTCTCAAAAATATTCTGGATAATTTAAAGGAAACTTTGAAATCATAATTGTTTCCGAAGAAATTGAGCTGTAATCCTCTTTATTTTTTTTAAACAGACGGATTTACTAGGTTAAGAAAATGCACTTTTACAGATCTTTTTGTTTTGTCTTTAAATGAATTCATCAACATTTGACTTTATTTAAAATTTACCGAATCAATAGTTAGCATGAGAAGAAGTTAAATTTGACATAAAATTATTAGATTCATTTTAACTTTGAAAAATTGGGAAAAACAGAAACTAGAAAAATATTTAATGGAACTATTATAAAATTGTAAAAGTGTCCCTTTGATGCTGATTCACTGTAACAGTGTTAAAAATGCTGACATAGGTGGACAAAAGAGTTTACATCCCTCTCATCATCGCCGCTGGTGGAGGCGGCCGAGGCTACAGCAGCCAATCAGAAAACCAGCTGGAGCAGATGGACTATGACCCCAGCCAACCGGGACGCAACGGGAGGTCTCACTCTTCAGGTACACAACATAAGCATACGCACACACACTGCTTTGATGTGCTTCAGTGCTGTTTGTGTGAATGCTGCTGGAAGAAATGCTGTGTATGCAAACATGCAGTCATCTGTCAGTAAAACAACCCATCTCAGGGAAAAGCGGTTTGTTTACAAACTGACGTAGTTTCTTAAAGTCTTGATTAATGTTTCAGAAATATTCCTGTGTGTCAGTCTGGGATCAAACATAAAACCGTGTTATAATTCTGTTCTGTGTCAGAAGAGAATAGGGGCAATGAGAAACTTGAGTTGGTAGCTACTTTTAATTTAATTCCCTTTAAATTCAAGACTAATTCCTCTTCAACCCTTCTCCTATATCCCCAGTCCTAACCAGAGCTGCCAATAAATAATAATCCTTATATTTGTACTATAATTCTACCCTCTGTCCAATATACAATCAATAATTTAGAAATCCCATTATAAACAGTGATTTGACCCCTTCATTATAATGCTGATTTAATTCATTAGCACAAGTTGATATGGATCCTCCACATACAAATTGCACTTGTTCCTATGCAATCATCTCACCTGCCTACTTACTACCTATTAACACATCAGGTAACACCTGGTGATGCCTAATAAAACAGGAGCAAACCTTTCTGTCGCAAGGTGCAGACAGTGGCCAAGATCACAACAGGCCTAAAAAACACCAAGAAAAGAAAACATTGTCTATTACCAGAGTTGAAGTCATTAACAATTTTTGCGGTAAATTGAAAAGGCCCAGCTGGAAACAGCTGTTAATAATAATATATAGACCTGTTTTGCTTTAAAGGGTTCAGTATAAATGTTGCCATTTGAATGGGCAGAGAGGCTTTAAAGAGATATGTGTTATGATGACTTTCCTTTTACAGTAGTTGCTCTTACTGTTTGCACTTTTCCAGCATCTGCAAAAATGTCACTGAATTGTAATTTTCAAATCATTATCATCAAATCATCAAACTGGTTTCTTTAGCACGTTTTTCAAGTAGAAGAGACATTTCTGTAGTACTTTTAGGTTGTTTTTTTATATTAGTTCACCATGTAAAATTATAGCTTCTCAAATATTTGAGATAGGAACTTGATAGATGATAATTAAACAGAACCCACATAGACGTTGGTGAAATATGAATGCCATTCTGGCCTGTTGAGGGACTCCTGCAATCCAGAGGTAGAAGCATTGTTCTGGCCAGTGGTGGGTTTTACAACCACTTTTAGATAGAAAATTGTAATATAGACTGTATAGAATTATATGATATCCCCAGTCTGTGATCATGTGTTATTGAAGCAGGGGCCTCCCTTAGAGAGGGGGAAACAGGGACTAATAAAAACAATAAATAAATAAAACTGTGATAAGACCACTCTTTGTAACTTATATGGAGGCACAACAGAGTCCGTGGACAGTTGCAAATATAAAAAAACATTTAATTAATTTTGCAAACATTCTAGCCATTTTAAATAGCTGTTTATCTGGCAGTGTTTTTCAGTTTCAGCAGGCAAGCCTTTGTTGTTGCTGTACTTCCTTAAGATCTCAACGGTGGTTCTGTAGTTTCTCCATTGTTTTCCACATTTGGTAACATTTCGATAGGTTAAGTTGCTCTTGACCGACAGAATACACAATTTGATTGGCATTAAACACAACCTTCTTTGATGGTAGCCTTTCTTACTTTTTCCCCAGCCAAAACTAAACAAAAAAAAGACTAGAGACAAAGACGACTTAGTCAGTGGTAACCCGCCCTGGTTTATGTATTCTGTATGCTGACGGAGGACTGTCTGTGTAAGTGTGGGATATTTAACTTCCGAAGCACTTTGTCTTAGCTCACATTAAATGTGCAGCTTTGTTTTGTGACAGGTGGAGGCGGAGGTTGGAATGACAGCACTCCTGTCAGCCAGGGAGGCCGACCACTGGTGTTGGGAGGCCAGGGAGGGCAGGCCTGTCATAAGTTCTGGCAGACCCGCGGTGGCTTTGGAGGTGGCGGGGGTGGATGTATGTCAGGAGGCGGCGGTGGAGGCTACAGAGGTGAGTTTATGAGGATCTGCTAGTTTTACCAAGTTTCACGAATAAACTGCTTCACGCTGTCTGGCAATATCTTATTTTTATTGTTTAAATAACCACAATTCTGCATATTTCAACATTTGCTTTTATATATCCTTTTGGCTTTATTGCTCCAATATTAATGCTTACCTTGAATATTTTCTTGATTTATTTTCCTAACTTTTGATCTGTTCTTTAAGCCAGTCTGGGATACACTGAGCTTAAACTCTACCCATTAAATAAAGCACAGTGGCGTTTCTGCAATCAGGTGTCAGGTTGAAGAGACTGCAACCAGTCTCCTCTGTCTGACTGACTTACCTATAAGTAACTCAGGCTGCTTCCTTCATACAGGTTCTTACATGTCAAAGTTAAATTTGTCTTCACACTCAAATTTCTAGAGTTCTCAATTTATTTTCTGTCCATTTTTGAAGAAAAACATACAGTCACTATGACTGTGTTTTGAAAAACAAATGTCTTCATACTCTTATTTTCCATGCTGTTCTACACTGTGTTAGGAACACTGGCAATGTCTGACATCTGCCCTTTCAATAAATCCAGAAGCCAACCTTATGAAGATGTCTACCAACCAGTTAGTGAGAATCATTTGCATCAACAGTTGCATTCCTTTCTACTACATGTTAAAAGTGCTGCTAAAGGAAAAACTGCAGCACCTATTTTCACTAATTAAAAAACTTTTCTAAATGGTCTTTTATTACCATTTGATTTACAATTTTTATTTAAAGTCTTTCAGTTTTGCTACTCTCCTCGTTTTGGTACAAATTACTTTATATAGTGACAGCAGTCATGGAAAAGATCCTTGTATTTCAGCTTGACAAACCATAGTCATTCCATTGTGTTAACCGAAATGTCAACGTCCAAATGTAGCACAACTCACCCCAACTTCCGCCTGTCCCGATCCTGCAAAAGAGCAGTAAAAGTCTCCAAAAATTAAGGCCTTTCTCCTTGTGTTTATTTCAAAATTTAATATTGCTCTTGATACTTCTATACTGGAAGACTTCAGATTGCGACCTCTGCTGTAGTCACACTTAAGGGGCCCTTTCCATGATGTCAGATACTGATAAAAACCCACTTCAAGATGCTAGTTATGTTGCGCCCTCTCAGCATGGGTCCTACAGCAGAGTTTTCTATAAATAAAAGCAGAATAAATGTTTAATTTTTTTTACCAGTTTTTAATATAAATTTGTTTGTCGATCTTTTGTCAAGGAGGGAACACCTCTCTAGAAGACAAGCCCAAAGCCGATGGTGATGACGGTACGTCGTTCCTCGGTCCAGATGGAGAGCCGTTCCTTTATCCTCTAAAAGGTAACATCACGAAAAAGACGCTGAAAAACAGAGACAAGCTTATCAGTGATGGAGAGGAGTTAAAATATTTGGTGCATCTGCAGAGTATATAGGTGGGATTAAAACCTCTGGCTCAAAAAGTCATAAATTCCTGCTCTTGGAGGATTGCTGACACAATGGAAAGCTGAGGTTGTAAAAATCCTTCCAGAATCAGGTTGGTTGTAGCCAGTCACATGGATCTCTGCTTTGGCGTAAGTTGAAACAAAACAAAGCTAAAGCAATATTCCTGAAAATAGGAAATACACAACAAAAAAAGATATGGACAAAATGGGCCGTGAATGAGTCCGTGTTTGTGAGAGAACTATAATAAGTCAGCTTGAGAGAAGAAGCCAAACTACAACCATCATTAATACCTAAACATGAGTTTTTAGTGGGCTAAAGAGAAGCAGTCATGGACTGTGGATGACTGGATAAATCCTGAGCTGTATCTTACAAGGATATGATGCTGTAACATTTGTTTGGATCCTATTAAACATGTAAATATCAGTGGCTGAAAAAATAAGAAAAATCTGTGACGATATGGGGCTGCAAGACAGGTAAACACGCGGAGCAGATGGTGGTCATTACCTCCACAGAAATGCACAGGTGGATATTTTTTATTTTCATCAACGCAAAGTTGGTGGAAGATGATGATGTTTAGTTCAAATTTTCAGGGTTACACTTGCAATGCATCTCACCACTAAACTAAATTGGACAGAAGTGAACCACTTAAGTCAGAACATGGAACCGGGAATGTTACCAAACCCAACTCAACCATCTTCCCGTTGCAAATTGGAAAACCAGTGGGATATGCTAATTGCTATGCTCCATAGGCTAATTATGCATAGCAATACATCTAATAACAGTGTATTTATTTGGATTTTATGTTAACTAACGGGAGGTTCAGTGCTAAGCTTTGACGATACAAACCGTTAACTGTTACAGCCGGTGTCTCAGCTTTTCAAACACCAAGCCGGCATATTGGACTTGAAGGTTGGGGGCAAATATCCAACTTTCCCACTTCAAGGGACTTCCTATCTACTCTTTTGGAAATAGAGTTTAATTTACAAAATACATAGGACGTTATTTTTATACAGTACTGTGCAAAAGTTTTAGGCAGGTGTGAAATAATGCTGTAAACAAAGAATGCTTTCAAAAATAAAAGTGTTAATCATTTATTTTCATCAATCAACAAAATGCAGTGAATGAACAAGAGAAATGTAAATCAAATCTGGATGTGGGCTTTCTCACATCCTTCTGTCTCTTCATGTAATCCCAGACACATTCAATGTTGAGATCAGGGCTCTGTGGGGCCCATATCATTACTTCCAGGAAGTCTTGTTCTTCTTTACGCTGAAGATAGTTCTTAATGACTTTGGCTGTACGTTTGGGTTCGTTTACTTAGCATTTTGTGAATTGATTAAATAAACAATCTATATATTTCTGAAAGCAATCTTTGTTTACAGCATTTTTTCACATCTGCCTAAAACTTTTGCACAGTACTGTATATTTAAAACTTTCTATTCTGTGGATGCTTTCATTGATATGGAGGCTTTAAAAGCACTTGGAAATCAGTTAAGTAATGTAAGAACAAATCAGCTATGATATCAAAACAGTGGGCCACAGACATTCAAGTAAACACTACAAAAGAAAAAAATTGTTGATCAGCAGCTCTTCATGGAGAAAAGATGACCTTATCAAGCACTTCTTTCATCTGGAACCTGTGGTCCTCCTTGTTCTCTAGTCTGCTCATGCATTTGAACCTGACAGGCTTTTAAAGACAGAGATGCTCAAAACCTCGCTGCTGGCTAAAAGCTAGTTGACCATTTAGACATCCCCAGTCAGCTCCTTGGAGGAACAGGAGAAAAATAGAAAACACTGTAAAGTGTTTTTTAAATAGCTACCATCTGTCTGAGCTTTAACAGAAGCAATGCAGATTCAGTCAACAACTCCACAAGCTTTTCCCTTTATATCCAGAAAAGTTTTGAAAAATATTTGATGCTATTTTTTTTTACCTACATGTTCATTCCTTATTTTTCTGCAGTTAGTTTGACAATAATGAATAGCAGCAACATAAAAAGCTGACTTGGAAAATCTTATTGAGAGTAAAATATTTTATTGATTAAAATTGAATCCCAAACGTTTTGCAGAATGTTGTGGGCTGTAACATGTGGGACAGGTCTCTATTAGGCTGTCAGCAAAGACAGCTTGGTGGCAGCTGTGTGGGGTAGAAAGGACCAGAAAATGTAATAGATTTAAAGAGAAAACCCTGAAGTGATGTAAATAAATCAGACCTGATAAAATGGAGCATTAAAATCTGAGAAAAAAATAGAGCAGTGCTGAATATTAAAGCAATTTTATTAATTTGATGCTGATTTGATTAAAACAGTAGTAATTTCATGGAAACAGAATTGTGTTTCATAACAGCCTAACATTCACAGTAAATCATTTACACAGAAAATTGCCATTTATCAATTTAGGGAAACAGGATGTGGGTGGGAATGACAGAAATGGAATAAATGAAAATGTTCACAGATTAATAGAATAGATGAGAAGTGTGTGACATGAAGAATAGACTGATAAATCATTATCTGACTTGATAAACTGGGCCGTTACTTTCTACTGTCTACCATTCATCATTTGTTGACCTTAACTGACGTTTATCATTTCCGGGAAGGGATTTTTGTCGCTTTCTAAGTGAAACCCAGAGAAAGTTGCAGAGTCGCACAGTTATGTCGGTGTTGTAATAGATTCTGAGAAATCCATATAAAATGACGCTATCTTCATTTATCCCTAATTTGAAGAATTTTAAAGAAATTATGTTATAGCATTTCTGAAAGATGTCATTTAACATGTTTTCAGATTAACTGTGAAAGTGGAGAAAAAGGCTTTTAGCAACATAAAAAAATGGTTAATTAAACTCATGAACAACTTTAGTTGACAAACCTGGACAGACGGACGGATGGATGGATGGATGGATGGATGGATGGATGGATGATTCACATGGTGGAGTTGGCACCCCATATTTGGAGGTTTGTTAGTTCTCGATGCAGCCATCTGGGGTTGAATTCTTGATCTTTTGACCTTTGCTGCATGTCATCCCCCCTGTCTCTCTGTCAAACACGGTGTTGGCGGCCTCATGCTGTGGAGATGCATTTCATCAGCAAGGGCAGGGAAGCTGGTCACAGTTGACCGATGGAACTAAATACAGGACAATCCTGGAAGAGACCATGTAAGAGGTTGCAAACTACTTAAGAACTGTGGTGGTTGATCACCTTCCAGCAGTAAGAGCTCTAAAATACAAGCAGACGTACAATGTAAGGACTTAAAGCAAAGCTTATTCATTTACTCAAATGGTCAAGTCAAAGTCCAGATCTAAAAACAATTGATTATCAATGCCAAGACTTGAAGATTGTTGTTCATAGAAATTCTCCATCCACTCTGACTGAGCTTAAGCTATTTGTGCAAAGAAGAATTGGCAGGAATCTTAGTCTCAAGATGTGCAAAGTTGGTTGAGACAAACCCCCAAGACCTACTCCTATAACTGCAGCAAAATGTTGTTTTGTAAAATATTGATTCAGGAAAATTGAATGCCATGCAACCCTAATAAAGTAAAGTTTGTCATTTTAATACGTTAGCAAGGTACTGTATTTTTTTTGAAATCTTAACATTTTACAACCTTAGTTCAATCAAACCGTTGTGCACTACTCGTCATGTTTTGTGCCCTCTTTGGGGGGGGGTTAACAACCCTGTCGCACAAACCCTTTTTTCATAAAACGTATTCTATGAAGCCGCATCTAAAAATATTTTCAAAAAACTTGTCTTCTTCACCCAACATGGAGGAGCTGACTGTGTCTAAAGATGCATAGCACAGAGGAGCACATATACCAATTAGTATGCAGTGAGCAGCTGGATTCAGGACATTTGTATTCTTCCTTGTAAACCTCACCAGTGTTTTTGGGTTAGATTTATGTATTTGTACTTTCAGGAGATAAGAGAATCATGGGAGAAATAGATTCTGCAGATGATTGCATTGGGTTTGCTTGCTAAATAGCATATGCTTTCCCTGACAATCCATAACTAATTCATGTGGGACTGCTTTGTTCCTGCTCCATGTTGTTTACAATTAAGATGGCTAAATTCGTTGTATCCAAATTGAGAAAATGTTGTTGTAAAATCAGCTTGAAACTCTTTGTGGCAGGAAGCTGTAATCCCACAGAGGGAAGGAGCTGTTGCAGATAACTATCAGAACAGATTGTGTTTCTGATTTGAACACAAGGGTCAGCGCAGACCATGCACCCAAGCAACTCACTGAGCTGCACACATTGTGTGTGCAAGCTGGGCAGGAAGGAATATTAATGAAACTGTTACTTAAAATGTGTCTCTGGTACATTCAGGGTTCCCAGATCATTTTAATGCCAGTATTCCCAGCTCAAATTTCCAAACTAAGTAAAGAACAGAATGTTCATTTTGAATATATGGGAGACGTTTCTACAAGTCTGAAGGACCTCCAATTTAAAACAGGATAATAGAAACATTTTAAAACAATGTAATGAAAATCAGTGGCATTTACTCACACATTATCAATACATGAAAACTTTAAAAATATTAGAAAACATTTGCTCAACAACTAAGGGTCTCATGCTGACGCCTGTGAGCAGACTCAGTTTGTTACTCAGATTTATGGATAGCTTCCTTATTAAATTAATAAAATTAAATTAGAGTTTTATTCAACTATTTTCTGTGCAGTTTCATTATTTGTTTAATTGGAAAGGGATATTTGGCATTAATAAGCATGTAAACAAGTTAAATCTAAGTTGCAACAATAAATGTATGTGTAATTTCTGTTTCACAGATGTAACTAGGCATCGAAAAATGCTAAATATATAACCATAAATCAGTTGTTACAGTTAAGGAGGTTATATTTCTTTAAATGCAACTTTAATAAAACAGAACTACTTTCTACTTATGATTTAAAGTGCTTAGTTTTTATTATTACATTCATTTTCATCTTCAGTTTGGAGTTTATAGAAATTAACGGTGTTGGGAATCATGAAAAGTGAGATATCTTTGCCGGTTTAAATGACTCTTTGAATCTACAGTTATGGGAAAAAACAAAGTGCACTGCTGCTGCTTCTGTGTTATTAAATAGCGAAAGTATCAGCCAGGGGCTTTGAATCAAATGCATTTGTTAAACTAACCATCAAACTAAGAGTATCTGTAAAAGCAGGAGTTTTGGCTGTTTGCTGCTCTCAAGCATACCAGTGTGTATTAACACAATGCCAGGATGGAAAGACAGCAGCAATGACCTTAAATGAAGTAACTGTTAATCCCCTTTTAATCAGAGAAGAATTAAAAGGGTGTTTACGAACAATTTAAAGTTAATTTATCTACAGTGATGACAAGTCAGAGAATTCAGTAGGTGACCACAAAAGAAAAAAACAAAAGCTCCTTCTTAGATGATGTGAGGCAACGCAAGTTTATTTATATGGCGCCATTCAAGCTAAAGGCAATTGAAAGTGCTTCATGGGACATCAAGGGAAAGAAGAAAAGAAAACAGCAAATCATAAGGATAAAACCATTGCATAAAATAAATAGATGATTAAATACAGACATTAGAGGCTTGTTTAAATCTGACATGAGTTAGCATGTCAAATGCTAACAAATGCATAGGACAGTTACAGTGAGGAGAAGAAGTATTTGATACACTGTTGATTTTTCAGGTTTTCCCATTTGCAAAACATGTAGAAGACTTTCATTTTTAATCATAGGTAACCCTAAACTAAATCCAGAGAATCACATTGTGTTATGTTTAAGTAATTAATTTGCATTTTATTGCATGACATAAGTATTTGATACATCAGAAAAACAAACCTAAATATTTGGTACAGAAACCTTTGTTTGCAGTTACAGATATCAAAGGTTTCCTGTAGTTCTTGACAAGGTTTGCACACACTGCAGCAGGGATTTTGGACCACTCCTCCATACAGATCTTCTCCAGATCCTTCAGATTCTGGGGCTGTCACTGGGCAATATGGACTTTCAGCTCCATCCAGGATTTTGGACTAGGTTCAGGTCTGGAGACTGGCTAGGCCACTCCAGGACCATGAGATGCTTCTTATGGAGCCACTCCTTAGTTGTGCTTTGGGTCATTGTCATGCTGGAAGACCCAGCCACGACCCACCTTCAATACTCTTATTGAGGGAAGGAGGTTGTTGGTTATGATCTCCCAATACATGGCCCCATCCATCCTCCCCTCAGTATGGTGCAGTCGTCTTGTCCCCTTTGCAGAAAAGCATCCCCAAAGAATGATGTTTCCACCTCCATGCTTCATGATAGGGATGGTGTTGTTGAGTTGAACTCATCCTTCATCCTTCACTCTTCTGCTTTTTGGAGTCAGCGGTTACCTGGCATATATCGAGAAATTCGGAGAATGTCAGCAGCTGTTCTGGCAATTGTGAGGTTGCCTGGCATGTGTGATGGGATCTTCAGGGCGATCAACACTCAGACTGAGATGTTACGTGAGCTGAATCGCAGACTGGATGTGATCCTTATACAGGATCGCAGGCAGGTTGCGGTTCCTGGACTCAGGGGTGAAATGGGGTAAATCTTGGAGAAAGTTGTTCGCTCGGATCTGGCGAAAGACCAGGAATTTGGCTGTTTGGATTCGCCTTTGAGAAGCACCAGCGAGACTCTCAAGGTTGACGGAAAATTAAGAGTCAGCCTAACCCAAATAATTGTTGTTTTTCTGAATCTGGCTCCCCTGCATGGCCTTGATGGCTGGCTATCTTCAACTTCTCCCGGAAGTTATGTAAACATGATGCTCTGCTCCTTCTGCCCCCTCCCTTCCCTGAGGACATCTGTGGACCTGCTCAGAACTTTGTGGCCGGTTGATGAACCTTCCGACAAACTATCAAGGACAATGGCCTCTGGGACAGTGCTTCATGGACTTACTTGCACACACTCACTTCCACACACACACATGCTCAAGATAAACATATGCACACCACCTTCACCGTTCCCGGCATGATGTTGTTTTGTCAACTTGTTGCTTCTTTGTGCTGAGGTTTTTTTTGCAATCTCAAACTGTATCCTGCTAATGATAAAGTGTGAAATATGATTTTTTCCCTCTACTTACCTAATGTGGCCTCTTTTCTCATCTAGCAAGGGCAGCACCTGTGAGTGGGCAGCAAAGCCTCGGTGACCCGTCCCCCCTTGTCTTCTGTCAGGATGTCTGTTGGATGGGTTGTACTGGAATTCTAATTTCCCCTCGGGGATCAATAAAGTATCTTTGAATTGAATTGAATTGAATCCTTCTTCTTCCTCCAAACATGGGGAGTGGAGTTTAGACCAAAAAGCTTTATTATTCTGAACAAACACCAAACTGTCAAGCTCGATGGTGGAGTGTTGATTTGGGCTTGTTTTGCAGCCACAGGACTTGGGCACCATGCAGTCATTGAGTCAATAATGTATTCCTCTGTAGACTAAAGTATTTTAGAGTCAAATTTGAGGACATCAGTCTGGCAGCTGAAACTCGACACAAACTGGGTTGCTAACAGGACAAGAAGGACAAAGGAATAAAGGGCTAGCCAAAATCTTGACCTGAAATTGACTGAAATGCAGGAGAGCTTAAGAAAGCTGTGAAGAAGCAAATGTTTGCAAACCTCAATAATCTAAAGCAATATTTCACAGAACAATATGAGAGAAAGTTGGTCCTATGGTGTATTTAATATTTTCTACATATGAGTTACATTCAGGTCTTCAAATCGAAACATTTAGAGACATGTCTAATCTGCTGTTCCTCCTCTGTTTATGCACCAACAGCCATGGAGGGAGACGGAGAAGTGATCATCAGCCCTGTTCAGAATTGTAGCCACTGTGAAAGTGGCGAATGCCATGAGAGCAAAGACAGCATCATCTGTTACTGCGACGAAGAACTCGTCCTGGCCACAGACGGAGTGTCCTGTATCAACGCTTCAGGTCAGAAACTTCATCTATTGCAGATTGCTCCTAATTCTTATCCTTTCACCTAAATAAATGTAGAAATGAGCTTAGCTGGATTGTCCCTCTAACAGAGTGTGACTAAGAACAGATAATGAATTTGTCTACAAATGTAAAAAGCCTAGGGGGGGATTGAGATAAAAATTTTTGTCCTGGAACTTTTTATATAATAGACCTTTAATCATTTATGTTAATAAGTAGTGTAAGCTAACTATAGAGGTCTAGGTCCGATTGTTTTCTGTTGTCACAGAAAAGCCTTTTATCTCCATATGGGTTTCAAATTGAAGGCTTTGCCTGGATTCTGAGACAGTAACATTATGCAGTGAAACATAAACGTGATCTGATTTCATGCAGAGATCTAGCCACACCACCACCACCATCATCCTCAGCAGCAGCATAGGCTAAATATCAGTTTTGACTCTTCTTGGGTTAAACAGGGAATGAGAGACGTAGACAAACTCCTATAAAGGTGGAATTGCTTCTTGAAATATAATTTGTATTCTCAGTAAAAAATATATTAGTAGATGTCATTCGAGAAATAATTACCATGGCTGTGCGTCACTTTATAATTTAAAACACAATGCCAGACCTATTACCATCACAATAATAGGTCTAAGCGTGCCCTGATCTGCAGATCTGTTTCCATTAATGATGTAAGGTCATTAAAGGGCACGCTCTCAGTATGGTCTGTTTCAGTTTGCAGATTTGTTCTTCTGCTCAGACAAGAGGAATTAGATCCTCCCTCCTCTCACCAGTTTTACATGCACCGGCCATCGCTGCTCCTCGGCTCTGTTGTGTCATTGCTTTCACATCATTAATTAAGCCGGAGATGTGTATAGCTCACTGAATGTTAATGCTCCTCTGGGGAAGATTACGAGTGTATGATGCTGTTGTTTCCTGTCGTTTCTCAGAGGCGTCCCTGCTGCCTCCACAGCCGTCTCTCTCCCACCTGGCCCTGGGTCTGTCTGTGGGCACCTCTGCACTCATCGCCGCCCTGCTGCTGGTTGTTTCTGGAGTCATGATAAGTACGTAGATTCTACGGTAATTGTGTCTCTGTTTACCTATGAGTTTGTAACTCTGATCTGGGAAGAAGGTCACATCCAGCCTAACTGAATTCCAGTTAAGTCCAGAAAACAGAAAGTATTTTTCTGCATTTTATGCATTTAATGCCGTTCCAACATTTTCACAGATTGATATCGAACAATATTGGGTGTGTGACTGTGAGACGTTCCAACAAATACTTGTATTACTACATCTATATGGATGGCAGCCATATTGGATTTTGAGGTTGGGTCTTCCAACTTCAAGAGGCCAGTCTGGGAACCTTTCTGACTTCTGGCTCAAAATACAACACAATGTTTATGCTATAACACTCCATACCAGTATGAATGTTGAATAAATATGATCCTCATTTGTTTTGTTTCTTGTGTTTATGTTGTTTGTACAGTACTATTTAACAGTTTTGAGTTATCTCTCATTATTGTTCTCTTCCAAGTAGCCAGACTTGGTTGTAGTAATTTAAAAAGATCTTGATCCAAAGTTTTCCAGACCTCAGCAGGAGGTTTTTCTTACAGTCAAACTATACTCTGGACACTATTTTACTCATTATCAGTCTAATACTTGTTCTTGGCCTTTCTTTTTTGTTTAATGTACTTATCTTTGACCTATGAATCATACAGACAAAAAAGCTCCTAAACTGCAACCACTGTTGGTGTGGTGTGTTCGGAAATGTACACACTTCCATCAAAACAGCTCTAGTGCTAAACCAGAGCTGTATTTGAACTAGTTTAATCAAAACACAGTAAGTGCTTGGTCTTCCCTCTGTTGTATTTGTAATTACTATAAAGGATTGCAGTACACAGAAGCAGGGTTGCCAATCTTTGAGTGGAGCTTGGATTGGAGTGATATAACTGTGTGGTTTGGCTCAGTTTTATATTAAGTGGGATTTTACTGTTACCTATTTATATATGTATTTACCTGTATATGTATTTTTACTTTTTTATTTTAAGAAAAGCAACCAGAGATGGAAAATGTGGTGATGCAGTTGACAAACAACAACCTATCTCCCTTTTAACATAAATTGAACACTGCAAATGGTTTTGAATAGGAGAAAATGTAGGACCCAACACATCACCTTAGCCATCACGGGGCTGAAAAAGACCAGCAGTTTGAAAAGGAGAAACAGAAAGTTCAACCTAGTTCAAAACATCCAACCAGAGACCCCTGACCAACTGAATTAATGTGTGGCTGGACCAATAACACAATGTACATGGTCATAAACAAAAATGTCAGAATAGTATTTTTCCTTGGAGTTCATGTGTTTCCCTAATTTGGAGTGATTTAAATGTGGAGAGGTTGGCAAACAGAGAAGCTTGAGTATCAACTACCCTGACAAAGAGTTTCTTGATTCGTTTGTCACGCTAATATGACCAGTCTAATTCATAAATGCTAGAAATGATGCTTAACCGCATGCTAGCTGTTAGATCCATATTTATAAGCAGTGATGCAAAGAGTGTTAAGACACATCTTTACCAGCAGTAGTTATAATTAGTGTTTAAAAAATAAATTGGAAGCAGGGTTTATAGATTTAGCTGACAATGTTTGTGTTAATTAGATTGTTTATTGTTTTAGATCAGACAAGTTAACAGCATTTTGGTTGGTTACTGGTTTCAATGAGTCCACTCCCACCTCCCGTAGGGCTTGTTGGGCTTTTCGATTATGGAAAAATCTAAATACCGATTACTTTTAGTCAATACAGAAATCCCAATTGTGTAAAATGATTATTCATTGTGCTGAGAAAAAAACATATTTTTTTTCACCAATTCAATTCAATTCAGTTTGTTTATATGGCGCCAATTCACAACACATGTTGTCTCAAGGCACTTCACAAAAGTCAGGTTCATACATTCCAATTAATCCTAACCATTGAACAGTGCAGTCAGATTCAGTTATTTATTCAAATTGGATAAAAAGTTTTTCTATCTAAAGAAACCCAGCAGATTGCATCCAGTCAGTGACTTGCAGCATTCACTCATCCCAGATGAGCATGTAGAGACAGTGGACAGTCACTGGCGTTGACTTTGCAGCAATCCCTCATACTGAGCATGCATGTAGCGACAGTGGAGAGGAAAAACTCCCTTTTAACAGGAAGAAACCTCCAGCAGAACCAGGCTCAGTGTGAGCGGCCATCTGCCACGACCGACTGGGGGTTTGAGAGAACAGAGCAGAGACACAAAGAGAACAAAGAAGCTCTGATCCAGGAGTCCTTTCTATGGGAAGGAAAAGTAAATGTTAATGGATGTAGCTCCTTTAGTCGTTTCATCTAGAAAGAAAGAACAGATAAACTTTGAGCCACTTTTCAAGGTTAGAGTCTGAAAGAGAGCACATAGAGTTAGTTACAGTAAAAGCTCAGTCAATCTAGGAGAGAGAAAGGGTTAAACACTGAAAGACAGGGCCAAGTGGATCATCTGTAGAAGGTGAGCATTAAGTCGACCAGAAGAACATTTTTTTTAAATCTGTAAAAGAACTAACAAAGTACTCAAACATAAGCTATTTAATAAAAATAAACTTAAATTAAAATAGCGATGTAGTGTTTTTAAACAATCTGAAAAAATGTCATTCTGACATAAATAAACACATTAAAATACTATTTTAAATCTATATTATTTATTATTATGTACATTATCCCCGTCCATCTGTCAGAACCCAAAGTTTTCCTACACACAAACGAATAGTGCCGTTTACCGCAGGACGTTTAGCACCGACTATGAGTGGGTTGATGGCCACCAGGGTGAAGCTGCTGCCTCTTCCCCTTCTCATTCCGCCATGTTTATGTGTGCTTACCTTTTACAACATGAACACATGAAACATGTTAGTTCACCCTCTGAAAAAGGCATAACCGCAGATCGGTCGGCAGACATTACAAAATAAGAGCATGTTTGCTAAGTGGATCAATTTGGGCCAAATGTTTACATCCCCAGTTCTTTGGTAATAGAAACAGAGCTGCTGCTAAGCAAGAACTGGACCTAGTTGTGGCACTGAACTGGTTCCACTACTTAAGTCTGCCAGATGTTATTGTTGAACATTACATAGTTCTAATGCAGCTTTTGGTGGTTGCATAAAAGTCACTGTTGATCTCATCTCCCTCCTCCCTTTCAGCATTTATTAGATTTCTGTCAAAACAAAAACTGAGCCCTGTGGCCAGGACGGACGACCGTCCGACGAACTGCTTTCAGGCAATAACAGTCACACATATGCAGACATTGGGTCATTCAAGCCCACTCCCTGTCACACACTCAGACTACCACTTTCACATGTGTGGAAGAGGTGGATTTAAACAAGGACATACTGTATGAAGAACGAAGCGTTCCTATGATGGATAGCTGCTCAGCAGGCAGCTGACAGCACTTGTAGATTAGACAGTACTTTGTAAATAAATAACTCTCCAACACACACTTATAATTCTCCAAGCAAGTAGTATGTTTACAGCCCAGGTCGAGGCTTGCTGCATTAAAAACTGTCATGTTTGGTGTGAGAGGTCCAGAGGTCTAACATGAAGCACTCATGTGTGATATTTAGGTGGATGCTGTATTTTATGAGATGAATATTTTAAAAACAGATTTAAATGTTACGATTAATGCTGAAACAGTTTCCATTATCTGACAGAGAGCATCCAATAACTCAGAAACGTAATCATTTAATTTCACAGTCATTGTTGTTCTTCAAATGTTGGTCTTTAGAGAAATAACGTCTTTAAAAGCAGTCCAGTCTGCGCAGTGTAGCCGCTAGCCATAATTTTCTCCTTGAAGATCGTTTTCTGGGTTTTTGTTTGCTTTTTAGAGTGAGGATCCCTCAGCAGGGGAATCAAACTCTTTAATTTTTCTATTACCAGTGTACAGGCGTAAACACACGGAGCTGCAGTCCATCCAACTGGAGCTGCAGAGTCCAGACTGCAAGCTCAGCAAGCTGCGGGCGTCCACCATCATGACCGACTACAACCCCAACTACTGCTTCGCCGGCAAGACGGCGACGGTCAGCGACCTAAAAGAAGTGCCGCGCCGCAACATTTCCCTCACCAGGTGAGAAAATTATTACAAACGACAACTAGTGAACTACAGATAACAGAGTCTGAGTTGAAAAAACACAGGAAAAAGGAGGATCTTTCAAAATCTAATTTACCAGAGTATTTTTCTATTAGTGTATTATCCCATTTAGAAAGGGCCTCTAATTTCTTAATAAATTATGATTTAAAGGAACTGAGAAAGAGATGGTAGATCATCTTTGGGGCATTTCATTGGCTTGCCCAAATAAAGAGTCACATGATGGAGAATCATCTCGGGTTCAGATTGTCTCCTGAATGTTGCACACTTCTTCACATTATGGTGCCCATATGATAAAATCTTTCTAAAAGTCCCTGCATAGTCATTCTCATTCATCTGTAATTATTTGCTAAAACATCTTCATATGTTCAGTGTGGATGCTTTAATATGAGATTGTCATCCTTACTGGTCCTGTCTCAGAGCTTTTTAGCAGAGGCTGAAGTTCTGCCGTTTGTCCTACGGGTCATTAATGAGTCCTTCACACTCTCATGCATGGCTTTCTTTTCTCCTGGGTTGATTGTCACGTCATGTTTGGTTATCTGGTGATAATGCTGTCTAATAATGCACCTTCTATTACAAAGTAGTGTTTTATGTTGCACTGTCTCCTAGAACGACATCAGGAGTTTTTATGGTTATGAAACAGACAGACTTGGACGAAAAAAATGGACAGAAATCGTGAACGTTTAAAAGCTTACTTATACAGTGATCCTTTACAATTTCCATGGCAAAACTCAATACTGTCCTAGATTTATTTTCTCAGTCATTTTAGCCATTTAAAAAAAGTTAAAAGATGGATGGATGGATGACAAAAAACTCAGGAGCTCATCTGCAGTGATTGTGTTTTATTGCTTCTGTGATTATAGTTCACTGATTTGAATCATTTTGTTTTTTAGTTCAATAGGATTATTTTCCAATTAATGCATCTCATCCAGAAATAAACAAGTAAAGAAACAAAATACTCCTGTTTGTCCCATTTTTTCACCCACTCAAATCTTAGCTGCACTGATGTTCATCATAAACACTAGGTCAGGTGTTGCTCAAACATCATAATATTTCATGCTAATGTCACGTTCACTGATGTAAGCATATGTGACAGGACTGTGTGTTTCCTTGCAGGGGTCTCGGCCACGGTGCATTTGGGGAGGTCTATGAAGGGCTGGCTGTGGGGATACCAGGTGAACCGAGTCCACTGCAGGTGGCTGTAAAGGTCAGTCCAATCCCACTGATTTGGTGAAATGACATTTTAAAAACTCAAACTTTGGTTGTTTGTTTTACCTAAAACTGCAGCTTAGAGGACGTAGAAGGGAAATACATTAACCTGACCTTAAGTATCACAGAAAAATGCATCATTGATTTAATTTTGCACATAATTGCTCATTAATTTAATTCACTCCAGACGCTTCCTGAGGTTTGCTCTGAGCAAGATGAGCTGGACTTCCTCATGGAGGCTCTTATCATCAGGTAACTGCAAAACACAAATAATCCTCCTCCTCATGCCTTGTGCACACGACGATGGTTGTACTCGTCATGTTCTCTGTGTCGCAGTAAATTCAACCACCAGAACATTGTACGTTGCGTCGGAGTGAGTCTGCAGGCCATGCCCCGTTTCATCCTGCTGGAGCTAATGACCGGAGGAGACCTCAAGTCTTTCCTGAGGGAGACTAGACCTCGGCTGGTGAGACGTTGCCTAACAGCCTTTTACTTAAATAACTTTGTTTCTTCAGCAGAGACAATAACTTTAAAGTTCTAGTAAACTCATTAGGCACCATCAGCAGTCGTTCAACTGCTAGAGTCCCCTCAGGGACTATTTAAACTCTAACTCTAAATGCAGCCAGATGCAAACTGTGTCTCCAGTTTGGTGCTTGACAGGTGGCCAAGAAATAAAATTACACATTAGAAAGCAGCACTGAAGCAAGAGAGGTTTTCTATTCACATCCTCTGCCTCAAGAATGGATGCAGATGTCCAGGCATGGGCCGGTTACCAATATAAAGGTATATCCAGTATTTAAAAAGTCTGTTTTAAAATTGCAAAAATGAAATTGACTGAAGTCCTTTTAATAAGTCTTGTTGGATTGACAACCCCCCTCGACATGCTGTTGCACAATGCTAGTCAGCTGGCTCAAAGAAGGCTACAGTACAGCTCCTTCACTTATAAAAACGCTACATTTGTCATTTTGGACTGCTGGCTCTGCCCCACTTATTAATATGCTCTTGGTAAACTAGTGTTACTCTATAGAGCAGAACAAACACATTTAGAGACCATTAAACCTATATTTTATAACAATAACAATAAAAAATGTTTCAGATAACACTGTTCTAACTGTAATAATGTTTTATTTTGGAAGCAGTTGGTTTTCTGTTTAAAGTAAAGGCAAATAGATCATGTTTTTAACACCTTGTCATGTCCTAAATAATAAGATTCCATATTCAAGCTCTTGAAATAAACTTCCTCTCTGTCTTTACGATGGCAGGGCTCTGTCTTGAGGAGCTTTATCCTCATGAGGGATCTCACTGTAGAGCCGCTTGCCCTTTTCGGATTTAGAGCAGTCAGCTGATTTGGTTCGAGACATCGGATGCCGATGCCTCCTGCATATCAGTGACACAGGGAATCCATATTTTTCGGATGGGATTCCTGACTCTGAATGTAGTCCTGCAATTTTCTTCCCATTGGGGAGTTTGGAGATTCCAACCTGCCGGGAAAAAGCATGCAGCCAGATATTTACTTCAGTTTGCACAAGTTCTTAAACATTTCAAAAACTTTTAACTTGTTTCGTACCCAGATAGAAACTCTGTCATTTTATATTTGTTCGTCTGAATTCTGTTTTGTGTGCTATTATTTATAAATGGTGCCTCTGTCTTTGCTAGATAAACTGAGTAATATATTATTCCTTGTTTTTTTTTCTCATCTGATGGTTTAGGACCAGCCGTCCAGTTTGACCATGGTAGATCTTCTCAACGTGGCCAGAGACATCGCTAAGGGCTGCCAGTATCTGGAGGAGAACCAGTTTATACACAGGTACTTGAACAGATAAGTCCTATTTCATCTAGCGAGAAAGTTTTAGATCATTGTTTACATGTAAGCAGTAAAAGGTTGCCCTCATTCATCTGGTCATATAGATTCAGACTCATAAACGGCATCAATCCAACGGTAACATTTGGACTCCGCACGCTTCATGGCTCCTGTGTGATCACAGAAAGGACGAGTAATGAGCTTAGAATGTGAGCGGCCAGATGGGGCGGCCGGCTTGTGTTTTTACGGCCTGTATCTGAGCCACAAGTCAGAGGAGCAGATCTGCAGTAACTGTGCTTGGTGAAGGATGAGAGCACACATGTAAAGAAGTTCTAAAAAATGTCCATGAGAAAACAACCTAGTGCATATCTAAATGAATAAAGGTCAATGCTGGTTCTACATTTGTATTGAAGCAATATAATAGGATCGTGTTTTGGACTTTTAAGCATTACCCGCTGACAAATGGAGCCTATTAAACCTTGTTTGGCCCAGCGTGGCACAGTAAAGCTACATCAATCCATCTAATGGCTGACTCTTAAAATATTCTGCACAACCCAATCTTCTCTCTTCAAACCTGTATTAAAATCGCCCCGACTGCCGTCCTTGAGGCTTATTTCAGTTTTATGAAGGTGTGATTACTTGAGGTTGAGTAAAGGGCGCTGAATGAACAGGGCTCGTTTTTCAGGTGGATTAAAGGCTTGAATCATGAGCTGCACTGGGCTTCAACAAGTTAACTCAGAGCGTTAATGCTGTCTGAGAACAACTTAACTTAGCTTTTATGTGTCTTTGCTTATTTCTCAATCTGAAAATCTATTAAATGATCATGGATCATGGAGTGTTGTTTTTTTGTGTGTTATTTCCTTTGATACCAGCATCTCACTCACAGTGGGAGTGGAAGCAGATTTGTGTTGAGGAACTAAAGGTTTCAAAGTAACCTCAGGTGTGAAAATGGGCATTACAACACATTGTTGTGTAAAATCTGCAGAGAAAAAGGTATTTTATTTGCACTTAAAATTAACTGTTGATAAAGTCAGTTAAATATGTTCATGCAAGGCTGTGGGCTGTATGCCCTATCCCCTCAGACCTCAGTTTGTGGCAGCAGCTCCTGCATTTTAAAACTCGTACTTGCCTCGGAGCAACAGATTTCCATGAATTCTCCTCGATCATTATACAAGGACTGCTCGGGTTTAAATATAGCCCCTCACTTGCACTGTGGCCCTTTTCAGAGGTGACATAAAAAACGGCAATGGGTTCATCACTTCGATTTAAGTGGCTGCATTCAGTCATTCAAACACTTTTGGCCTAAAGTTCCTCTTGACTTCATCTGGACATGTCCTCAGGAGAAGCGCAGATTAACAGAATTCACAAAATGTGAGGTAGAGCAGCAGTTTGCTCTCAACATATACTTTAACAATTTCTTGGCAGAGCATGCAACATGGCACACACTATATATAAACCAAACCAACAATAGATGGTGTATATTAGGTAGGGCAGAGGTGAAATTAACTGTCGGGCAAAGACATCCATTGCCTACGGCCTCAAGAAACACCATAAGAATCAAAACTTGGATTTTAGCCATTTATGTTTGTTGTTAAATATTTGTAAAGGGTGGTAAATATTAGCAATGTACTGATCAGAATTCTGTGGCTGATTTCTGATCCCTGGTTTTAGTAAAGTTTTTTCTTGACCAATGTTTGTTGATTCTGGTTTCTTTTGTAGAATCATAGGAAGATATACAGCAATTCTGCTACCTCCAAATCACTGTGAACTTATATTAGTGATTGTCGTTGTCGTTAGCATGGCTAGTATTACCAAGTCTCAATGTGCATGTCCAAGTGAATGTAGACCCTTAACTGTGAGATGTCAACATCCACCCACTATGACAGACTGAAGCTTAAAGCTAAGAAGGATAAAACAGAGCGGTTTCCTTTAGCCTTCCTGTTATCTGCTCTCTCTGGTGATCTCACAGTCTGAATGAACAGCAGATATGTTGCTGAGAATGGTTTCATTTTAAATATATATCTTATATCTCTGTGCTTTCTCTGACTGCATTTAAATACTGCAGTAACAACTTCCACATCTAAGAGTATTGCTGTCAGAGGCACCTGGTAGTGCTTAGTCTGGTAACCAAACCGATAACCAATTGGGAAAAAATTTGATTAGTTTTGTCCAAGCCAATAAAGTTGAAAATCATCAGATTTTGATTCCTATCTGATGTGTATCTCCTCTAAATATTTCTAGAATGGTTGTGGCACAGGTCACTGGATGGATGGTTCCTCACTTAGAACCGGGTTAGAGATAAAGGGAAACAAGTTTAAAGAAAGTTCCTAAGTGACCCTGAGCGCACATCCAAGGTGTGGAGGAGAAACAAAACTAAATCTTGCCTTACCTCCTCCCAAAATAATATAACATAATGTAGCATACAATGCAAAAATGGAGATGCATCCCAACAGAGTCTTCAGAAAGGTTCATCAGTCCTCTGATAAGGTCCCCTCATTTCTCTTTTTATTTTGCCACACAAAATGTGAGTGCTTTGAATTTCCTTAAAACACCGTAAAGAAAGATGTTATCAAGGTGTTATCAGCTCTTTATGTTCTCCATCATCAATGTAGTGAATGTTGGATGCTTTTCTGGTCTTTTTTTCTCAGTAGTTTTAAAAAAATATTGAAGCTAGAAATTACTAATTACCCTACAGATTTAATGGAAGTTATTTATTTATTTATGCAATGAGAATTGGATGAAAAGCAGAAGGAACTAAGTACTGCCAACACCAGCATTGTCTCCTAGTTCTTGAACTTGAATGCAGCAGTTTATTCTTTATTTAAAGTAACAAGTAAATGTTTCTAGGTTCAACCTAAAATGAACCCAGAAGCCTTGAACAAATATCAAGGAAGACTGTCAGGGTTTATTCAGACATGAAGCTGATGGATTCAGTTGTGGTGAAAAAGGCTTTTGATAAAGATCTGAGACTTTTTAGGGACCTGAGAAACACCAAAATTGAATGTTTGCATCATGCAGCTTACCTTTGAATAGCAAGGATCTGTTGAGTGATGAAACAGATGAGGAGTGTCTCTGATTGGTTTTGATAACTGAGTTTCATAACAAGGAGTTCAAAAACAAATTCATGCCTTTGAATCGCTTCTTGTTTCAAGATGAGTCACTATCAGATTTAAAGTAGTTTTGAAGCACCAGAAGATGAATAGTTTGAAACCTTTCTGAAACATTGAAGTGGGAGTCCCTGTTTTTAAAAGCCATCGATTCAAATCAGGCTGAACCAGAACTTTATCCTCATTGTGTCATTTCCTTTCTAATTGAATCCGACTGCTGAGGCCAAACATCAAAACAATGTGTTTCTTTCTGCTGTGGCGTCCATCACTGTGAGTTATTCAGTTTCATCCCCATCCTGTCTCATGATGCGCTTTGAGCTCCATGTCAGATGATGTCGCCATGGTTACTCTTTCGCCATAGTTCTGTGTGCTCACAGCGTCACTCCGTAAAACTTGAAGACGGTGAGGTGCCTGGAGGAGTAAACTTTAGTGCGTGTGTGGGCTCTGCTTATATTCTCCTTAAAGATTCATTCTGGGCTTTGCAAATATGAGATTCTGTCTCCAAGTCGCTCTCACTGCATGACTGCAGCATTTATATCCAGAAGCTGCAAAATGCCGGCAAGCCCAGGGGGAGACCAAAGTTCAGATCCGAAGGGGTGTAACTGTGGGCGTTTCAAACACCTAGCTCTTTAAAAAAATATAAATGCATGAAAAAAAAAACTGCTAAACTACACAAGAAATGAGGCATAAGTCAAGCTGCTCAGATGTTCAGCATGACTCCCTCTTCTGCACACTGCATCACCACTTCTTAAAATGCTCCATCCAGTAATGTGGGTGCAGGCAGTGATCTCATAATGCAAATTTATTTCTGCTTTCAGGGACATTGCAGCTCGGAACTGCCTTTTGACCTGTAAAGGACCAGGCTGCGTGGCCAAGATTGGAGACTTTGGGATGGCTCGGGACATTTACAGGTACATTTTCAGCACTGACCACATCAACATTTCTCTCAGTAAATATATTTCTAATGGACCTTTGGACGTGAAATCTACACCAGTGCAAAGCAACCCAAATAATCCCCACATAGAATAAAATCCAAACAAATTATATTATGCTCTGTTATGTGTAACAAACTGGAATGAGACAGGAAATGGGTATTGAACACGCTTACTGAAATGTGTTTAATAGTTAATAGAAAATGTTTTATTGGTAATAAGGAAACCATTGTGTCACTCAGGTGTAATTTTGACTCTTTTTCAAATACTTTTCAAATCTTGCAGAATTACTACCTGTTTCACCTTCAGATTGTTATCAAGATTGTCTCAGGACATTTCTACAATCATCCTTCCACCCTTTCCTGGCTGAAAAACAGCCTCATGTCCAAACCTCCATAGTCCCCTGTTGGTATGGGGCTTTTGTTTGTTGTGCAGTGTCGTTCCTCCTCCGAGCATGGTGTGCAATCCACACAAAAACAAATTACATTTTGGTCTAGCTTACCAGACTTTATCCTCCTAGTATTTCATTGCTGTATTCAAATGTTTTGCAGCCAATTTTAAACAAGCTTCAAAATGCCTTTTCTTCAGCAGTGGAGTCTGACGCTGTAAGATTGCATGGAGGCATTGCTTTCATGGATAAACAGTAACTGCTAATTCAAGGTCTTTCTGGTGCTCTGTTAGTGGTCCTCGGATCTTGAGCAACTTTCTGATTTTGTTGACTCGGTCAGAAATCTTGTGAGGAACACCTGGTGTTTGCTGGGTTATTGATCCTTGGGGAGTAGAGCATTCAGCCACTCTGCTCCCCAAATCTGGAACTCCCTCTCGCCAGACAGCCATAATATTGACTCTCTCCCTCTGTTAAGACTCAAAACTCACTGTAATTGTATTGCATTTTAACTGTTGTCTTTTATTGTAGTGTCCATGGGTGACTCAAAAGGCACTGTCAAATTAAATGTATTATTATTATTATTGTCCCATGGTGCTCACTGGATTAATCAGAAGTTTAGAAATATGTCAGTAACCAATGTCATCAGTATGTTTCCAACAAGGACCTTGCAAAGGTCTTTAGAGCTATTGGCTTTAACCCATCAAAACAACCTTCTTAGTTGAAGATTTGGTGATGAAAAACCATTTTACATGCCGTTAATTACAGGTCCTTCTCAAAATATTAGCATATTGTGATAAAGTTCATTATTTTCCATAATGTCATGATGAAAATTTAATATTCATATATTTTACATTCATTGCACACTAACTGAAATATTTCAGGTCTTTTATTGTCTTAATATGGATGATTTTGGCATACAGCTCATGAAAACCCAAAATTCCTATCTCACAAAATTAGCATATTTCATCCGACCAATAAAAGAAAAGTGTTTTTAATACAAAAAACGTCAACCTTCAAATAATCATGTACAGTTATGCACTCAATACTTGGTCGGGAATCCTTTTGCAGAAATGACTGCTTCAATGCGGCGTGGCATGGAGGCAATCAGCCTGTGGCACTGCTGAGGTCTTATGGAGGCCCAGGATGCTTCGATAGCGGCCTTTAGCTCATCCAGAGTGTTGGGTCTTGAGTCTCTCAACGTTCTCTTCACAATATCCCACAGATTCTCTATGGGGTTCAGGTCAGGAGAGTTGGCAGGCCAATTGAGCACAGTGATACCATGGTCAGTAAACTATTTACCAGTGGTTTTGGCACTGTGAGCAGGTGCCAGGTCGTGCTGAAAAATGAAATCTTCATCTCCATAAAGCTTTTCAGCAGATGGAAGCATGAAGTGCTCCAAAATCTCCTGATAGCTAGCTGCATTGACCCTGACCTTGATAAAACACAGTGGACCAACACCAGCAGCTGACACGGCACCCCAGACCATCACTGACTGTGGGTACTTGATACTGGACTTCTGGCATTTTGGCATTTCCTTCTCCCCAGTCTTCCTCCAGACTCTGGCACCTTGATTTCTGAATGACATGCAGAATTTGCTTTCATCCGAAAAAAGTACTTTGGACCACTGAGCAACAGTCCAGTGCTGCTTCTCTGTAGCCCAGGTCAGGCGCTTCTGCCGCTGTTTCTGGTTCAAAAGTGGCTTGACCTGGGGAATGCGGCACCTGTAGCCCATTTCCTGCACACGCCTGTGCATGGTGGCTCTGGATGTTTCTACTCCAGACTCAGTCCACTGCTTCCGCAGGTCCCCCAAGGTTTGGAATCGGCCCTTCTCCACAATCTTCCTCAGGGTCCGGTCACCTCGTTGATTCAGAGGATTAGGTTCATAGCTCGTTTAGAGACCCTTTTAATGATATGCTAATTTTGTGAGATAGGAATTTTGGGTTTTCATGAGCTGTATGCCACAATTATCTGTATTAAGACAATAAAAGACCTGAAATATTTCAGTTAATGTGCAATGAATCTAAAATATATGAATGTTAAATTTTCATCATGACATTATGGAAAATAATTAACTTTATCACAATATGCTAATATTTTGAGAAGGACCTGTAGGACAACACCAGCCAGTATCACCTGGCAGTGACACAAAGCAGGATTTCTTTCTAAGCATTGACATATTTCCGATTTTTCTGGCTTTCTTTGTTTTTATTACTTTGTATATGTGGATTATTTCAATTCAAATTAAATTCAAAAATACTTTATAGATCCCAAAGGGAAATTAAATGTTGTTATAGCTCATTATGAAGGTTTCCTCAAAGAGTCGTTGTAGATGCTGATGGCTGTGGGCAGGAAGGATCTCTTGTAGCGCTCAGTCTTACAGCAGATCTGAAGAAGCCTCTGACTGAAGACACTCTGTTGTTGTAGGACAGTCTCATGAAGAGGATGCTCAGGGTTCTCCATAATGTTCTTCATTTTATGAAGAATCCGTCTTTCAACAATAATCTCCAGAGGTTCTAGAGGAGTCCCCAGAACAGAGCCAGCCTTCTTTATCAGCTTGATGAGCTTTTTTTAAGTCCCTGGCTCTGATGCTGCTTCCCCAGCAGATGATGGTAGAAGAGATCAGTCTCCACAACAGACCTTTAGAAGATATGCAGCATCTTGCTGCAAACACCAAAATACCTAAGCTTCCTCAAGAAGTACAGTCTGCTCTGTCCCTTCTTGTAGATGGCTTCACAGTTGCATTTTGGGTTATTAGCAACATCAGGTATGAATTTAATGTCAATAGTCCCATTTCAAATATATTTACAGAGAAAAAACAATGTTTTCAATCCTTACTTCCCCTGCTGTAACTGATGTGGTGCAGCAGATGAAGCTGTTCAGGTTCTGTCAGATTCACATAAATAAGAGCCTGTCTCAGGAACAAAGGGAGGACTAAGAGCACTTACACTAAGCAGTAGACAAAGGACAAGATTTAAACATACCTAGAGAAAGTTCAGTTCAGGTAGAACAAAATCACTTGCTGTCTTTTTTGTTCACATTGTGTTAAATTCCCAACCTATCTTCAGTGGATAAACACTGTTCATTTTGCGGAGGAAAGAAATCTGTCTGCATTGTAGGAACTTCTGGAATCCCCTTCTCTTGATTAGGGGGAATCAAAACAAAATATTATGGAAAGGTCTTGCACTAACTTGACTTTCATTGTCACAGCAATAGTTCTTCAGGCTTGTTGAAGGTCTTTCTAGGTTTTACTTGGACTTTTACTGCCTTTTCCATTATTTGTTTTTTTTGTTTGTCAAATACAAAACAGACAATTAGAAATAAGCATAGCATTTCAGTTATTTAGAAGATTATCTATTAAATAATTAAAATGGGATTTTTTTTTTTTTTTTCCCAGACTTGGAAAACAACACAATTAAATATGTTTTTTCAGACTTAACTAGTTATGGTTCAGTTTCTGTCCATTTCCACAGAGATTTTTGTGTCGTGTTTCTTTTCCTTTAATCCACTAAGCATAAGTAACACAACACTGGCTTAAAAAAGGGGCAATGAGCCCCTGCTAAGTTGTTACGTGTAGACACAACACTGGTTCATTAATTGAGATAAGAACCAGTTTTAATTGGACCTTTTGGCACAAAAATTAAATTTTAATTGGATCCACAAAAGTGTTGAAGCTGACAAAGTTTAATAGGTATAAGAAAACATATGTGCACCCACAAAATGGTTTGCAAGGAACTTACTGACTGAAGTTCGTCATATTTTATCACTGTTTAATGTGTTTGTAATAATTTGAAAGGCTAGTAGTTTAAAAATCTACAGCAAATGAACAGTAGCTGAAGAAGTCTAGCCACTAGTCTTCTCTAGTAAACATTTATTTGTAAATGTTAGTTCAACTGTTATTTATCACGCTGCTTTACTAACAATTTAATCTACATCAGCTAATCTGTAGTCGAACAGCGTCTAATTATTCTGAAAATACAGCGAACACAATTTCACATGATGAAGTTTAGATGAACGCAGAATCCAGCAGGGAGAGCTGCCAAGCTTTTCATCGTTTCAGAAATTAGAGCAGAGGGAATCTGTCTGAGCAGCTCACTGTATCAACATTACGGTTCTGAACCATCTGACAGAGAAGGCGCTCTTCTCTCGGAGAAAGCTGCTGCACAGCAAGCCTGAGGAGCTGCATTAGAATAGCTTGATGTAATTGCTGATGTCAGGTGTAAGTTCAGGTGTCAGGGTTTTATGATCCCTGTTCTGATCATATCTGGCAAGACAACTGTTCTTGTACTATTTTAGCCAATTCATGATGAGGTCCTACTGCTATGTGGCAAAAGACACGGGAGACTTTTTTCTGTGGTAACCACTAGGGACAGGTAGCACAGAGAGGGACGAGGACACAGCTAAATGCCAGATTTTTATATTCTGATGGCAGAGCCACAGGCGTACCTTCGTCCTCTGCACACAAGTTCACTCAGTCTCAGAGGTATGATAGTAGATGATAAACTAGCTGATGTCATAGTAAAATGAAAATATGCTGCTTTTCTATTTCAGTTTTAGGCTTTTACGTATCAGGATTTAATAGAAATAATGTGGCTCTAAGATTATTTAAATCTGAGCTCAAGTGTCCAAAAACCCACATGTTCCAAACTGACATTGTTTAGGAAACAGAGGCAGCCAGCCTGGACAAGCTGTGTGTGAGAAGTTCATTCATGCTGTTTCCATTAGATTTAGGCAGGAGATTAACTGTGAGGTTTTGTTATTTAAATGCACTTCATTAATTGATCAGCATCAGTGATTCACCTTTATAATTAGGTACAGTGGATGTACAGTGGTACACCGTTGCTAAAACGCTAGTTTGTTTGAGATAAATATTTTCACCTTTCCTGTGACATATGACCTTTACAACTCAACTGAAAAACATGTCAAAAACCTTTGGTAGAAAAAAACTAAAACAATGCGGTTGTATCAGTTTGCATTCGCTTAAGCATCTTTTGATTTCATTACAGCTCTCGGTTTTTTAGGTAGAGGTCTACCAGCATCTTTACATGCCAACATTTGCCCACTGCTCTTTGCAAAAACGCTCAAAATCTGATTGTGAAGACATGTCTTGTCCACATCCCTCATCAAAGGTGTCCACAGCGTTTCTGTCGGATTTAGTTCTGGACTCTGGTTGGACCATCGCAGAACTGAAATGTTCTTCTTGTGAAGCCGTTTTGTTTTTTTGGATGTTTGCTGTGATGCTAAATACTCTAATTTCTCCACCTTCAATTTTTTAGAAGACACCTAAAGGTTTTGGGCCCAAACCGACTGGTGCTTGGAACTGTTCCTAAACAGTAACCCCACAGCATAATGTTGCCACTACCTTGTTTTGCTGTGGGTATGTTTTTGTTTCTTTTGTTGAAAGTTTATCTTTTGGATTTGTGAACCAAAAGTTCATTTTTGGTTCTATAAGACCACAACACATTCACCCATAAGATTTTAGCCAAACCTGGCTGTTCATCATAAAGCAAAGCCTCAGGCTGGTAAGGATCCAACAACAGTATATTAGCACAAGGATCTCATGCCAGCTGTCTAGCAGGGTGGAGGCAGGAAGATGATTTGGACTTCTTTTGCAGCCACAGGACATGTGCACCTTGCAGTTATCGACCTTTAGATTTAAATAATTAAATGAGCAGATTATTCACGATGCTCTGTAAAACCCTAGAATTGAAATGGGGTGTACTTTCTTTTTGACAAGCCTGTAGGTGTATTTCATGTACAATATTATCCGCCTGAGTGCAGACACACCAGAAAAGCCTAATTACCTAAATACCTAATTCGTCTACATCCTCAGCTTCAGAGAAACACGAACAGAAACACATGCTTCTGTTTGAGCTTTAGCTTTCCTGAGACTGTATTTAATCCTCCCTAATCTGCCGCTCACTTTTCAGTCTGTTGATAACAAACATGGTCATAAACTCACTGAAAAAGTCTGAGAATATTTTAACTGTTCTCTCCAACAGATAAAGCAATAAGCAGTAGAAGAAAATTATTGTTTTGATCAATGTTTATCAGCTATCTTGTAATTTTTATCCCTACCCTAAAAGAAGCGATTAAAAGACTACAGCAGCACTTTGGGATAACTACATCTGTTTCATTGAAGCTTTTTTACTTTTTTTTTAACGGCAGACACAAAAATTAGAGGAATACTAAGAAACAGGAAAACAAGATGGTAGCAGCATCAAGTCCTGTAATTGTAGATATAAACATGTTGTCATGAACCATTTCCCTTCACTGCTGGGATCGTTTTTACTTTAAGTGAAAGATTAAGGGGGTGGGTGAATGAGTATCCTGCAGGAGCTCTTAGATAATCTGTCAAGCAAACAGAATCTGTTTGTGATTGTTTTCTCTGCTCCAGTGATTGGGTCATTTTCCACTGCCAATAGTATAAGTATGTGTTTCCCTTTTAACTATATTAGCAGAGTGCATGTCATTTATATTCATTTCTGCTTGCTGATCCCCAGAAGACCCACAGCTGCAGCTCTGAGTTAGAGGACATTAGCATTCTGACTAAATTTGTAAGAAATCCGGTGACTTTGTAATTTAATAAACCTGAGTCACAGTAACTATGGACTAAAAGCAAGTTAGATGCAAATGAGCCTGTTTTTATTTAATTTCTGAGGCTGTGGTTCACCTACCGATTGGGCATACTGCATGAATACTGCATGTCTTATTAGGCCCCTGCAGGCATTGTGTTTAATATTTGGATTTAATATGAAATGTCCTTTTCAACCTGGGTATAGACCAGGAAACCCACCAGTTTTAAATGAATTTTACCAAGAAAATTGGTCAAATACTGAATTATGCCAGAAGCTGATGCCTCCAGAGTGAATGACTAAGGTGCTACTTTCTAAGGTGCATTAACCGAATATTAGGTGGAATGTATTTATATATTTGAGCCTGTATGTTTAATTTTGATCACGAGTTATTAAACTATACATTCAAACTTGCTTTTTCAGTTCTTGTTGAGAATGTTCTGTGATCCTTTTAAGCTGGAAAAATGAACCGTTCAAATCATGTTACATGGAAATTCATGTCCATGTAAGCTTCTCAAAGGAGCTGCATCTATCCAAGCTTCTACTGGTTGTGACTGAATCGTGTTAGAAATAACGTTTTCCATTTCTCCATTCAGGAAGAACCAGTTGAGATCTTTGCTCACACTGTGTCATGTAAACACCTGGGAGCAGCCCGCTGTAATAACAAATCTGTTCTGGTCAGCTGTGGGAGAAACTGCTGCGGCCCCCCTCTCCCCCAGATAAAAAAAAACCTCCTGCAGCTCCTTTAACCTCCCATGGACTGCAGCTGGCAACCGCCCAGCCTCCAATGTTTTATCATCAAGTTCTTTCTGTTTTTGTAGAGCAGTGTTTGAGAAGCAAATTGAAATTTTTATGACAAAATTAAAGCCAAATTGATCTACTGCTCTGGAAAAGCAAAAGTTGCGAAACAAAGGCAGCAGCAGCACCACAGACCATAAATCCTCAGGCGCTTCCTTTTCTTCAAGGACGTGGAGTGGCAAGCCCATCACATCCGTCCTCGCTCTGTGCTTTTAAGCAGCCAGAGACCTCGATAAGCATCAAAAAATTAGATCAGATCATTTCTTTAGCCGTGCAAGGAATCAGAAACACCTCAGTGAGAGAGAGCCTCCTTTTTTTCTATTTGGAAGATCTGAAGTTCCTGCAGAGTTTCCCAAATCAACCCAATCTGCAAAATATAGAAACTAGCAGTTGTTAAAGAAATCAAACAAGAACAATTTAAATAGCTTAACACAAGTATTACCAGTGGTGTCTCCAAATTTGACACAGAATTCCACTTTAAGCATTTTTACTACATAATCACCTCTTTGCTGTGAAGACGTGCTGCAAACGGGATTCATATCATAGAAACTTCTGGCAGAGTTCCTGAGGAGTCTTGCAACCCAATGAAATATCAGTGTCAGATATTGGCTATTTTAGATGTTTTATCTCAAGCACCAACAGAAACCCTTGATTGGTCAGATCAGGAGAACATGTCTGATTTGCTAATGCTTGCTCTTAGATAGAAATCTATTCAGGGGGTTGAATGCTTGTGAAACTGCAGTAATCATTGGAAGTAGGATTCAAAGATGAATTTGGATAAAAAACTTAGTTATATTTGTGTAATTTGTTCATTGCAAACACCTAAACAATACTTAATTTTGCCAATAAACCTTATTTGCAGTTGCGGTTGAATAATTTTAATTGTAGAATCTCCTATTAACCGAACATGTATGGATTTGGCCTGTTTGAGGAAACGGGAATAACTGCACGCCTGAACGAGGACTCAGGAAATCAAGGAGCTATACTCTGCCGTTGGGATGCTGATTGGTTTTCACTTACAGCCAATTGTCCCTTTAAAACTCTGCTCGTTTGTGCAGGGCGAGCTATTACAGAAAGGGCGGGCGTGCCATGTTGCCAGTGAAATGGATGCCACCTGAGGCCTTCATGGAGGGCATCTTCACATCTAAAACAGATACATGGTGAGAGTCCTGCACGGTTGTGACCAACTTTGCCATTATCTCGTATTCTGTATTTCTTATTGTTTTCTATCTTTTCTCATTTTCTGCTTTCAGTTTTGAATTACTCCTGTAATTTAAGACCAAGTCGTTTTTCTCATCACAGGTCATTTGGGGTGCTTCTGTGGGAGATCTTCTCTCTGGGATACATGCCGTACCCGAGTCGCAGTAACCAGGAAGTGTTGGAGTTTGTTACCAACGGTGGGAGAATGGACCCGCCTAAAAACTGTCCTGGGCCAGTGTAAGTCCACATACCACAACCCCACCCCCAACACCCCTGCTGCCCCAGCCTGAAGTCTTGTGCTGCCTCAATCAGGTTTTCTTCCAGGATTCTCTTATATTTAGCTTCGCTGATCTTCCCATCAACTCTGATCAGCTTATCTTGTCCCTGCTGAAGCAAAACAAAACATTAAAAAAAAACTATGGTGTGATCCATGAAGTGTTATTTTTCCACAGTGTTTTAAATGTTGGCTAAGAAGTTAAGATTTTGTTTCATCTGAGCTGTTGCTCTATGCAGCTCCTCCAGTGTTACCATGCTCCTCTGATTGATGCTCTGCTTGTCCAAGCTGCCAGTTTAGTCATGTCTTGGTAGGTTCGCTGTTGTGCCATACTACTACCATTTTTAGACGGTAGATTAAGCAGAGCTTTGTGAGACGTTCAAAACTTGAGATATTGTTTTATAGCGTAACTCTGCTTTAAACTTCTTTACAACTTTTTCCCTGACATTTGTTTCTTCCTCTTAGTGATGCTGAGGTTTTGCGATTGTCCTCCAACAAACCTCTAAGGCCTTCAAAGAACAGCTGGATTAATTCTGACATTATACACAGGCGGATGCTACTTGTGAATCGGGTGACCTCTGACGGCAATTGGTTGGACTGGATTTTATTTAGGTGTTTTAAACACTGAGGAGGACTAAATACATATGCACGCCACACTTTTCAGATTTTTTTAACTGAAAAATTTTACAACACTTGTATCTATTTGTATTTTAAACAGTGCTGTGCAAAAGTCTTAAGCCATCCTATTTGCCTCAAATCAAACAGACCTTCACGCAGTCTTTCAACATGACCTTAATCAGTAGTGTCTTGGTCTTTTTTATTGCGCTTCAAAGTTTTCTCCACAGTAGCTTTTTTTTTTTTGTGGTTGTTCCCGGAAGGAAAATAAAAAGGAAAATAGTTGTGATTTAACAGTTCTATTTTGTCTGAAATTCATCAATTTGTTTGGTTTAACGTCCTATGACTAATGCAAATATTATTGGAAACTTTGATCATCATGACTCAGGATCAGCAATTCCTGTGTGTTTTGTCAAATAAACAAAGCTGGAGAGTTTCTGGTCTCTGGAGATACACAGAGAGAGGAGTAATCAAGTGATTTCTGCTGTATTTTAGGTACCGTATTATGACCCAGAGCTGGCAGCACCAGCCTGAAGATAGACCGAACTTCTCTACCATTCTGGAGAGGCTTGACTACTGCTTACAGGTAAACCCAACTCTGTTGGATTATGATATTAGTTGCAAATAGTAGGAGAAACATGTTTTTACATTTAATTTAGTTAGAACTGTAATTAATGTGCATGAAGTAACTCATGAAAACAACAAATGATGTACTTTTCCTTGGTATTGCATGCTTGGTGAGTTCATTTTCTCAGTAAATTAGAATATCATTAAAAAATGTATTCAAATTAAAAACGTAAAACACATAATACATACATGACACTGTTTAATGAATTAATTGGGCATTTATTTTTTACTATGGCTTCCAGCAATTCAAAAACCCCAAACTCGGTTTTTGTGAAAATTTGAATATTGCATACAGATGAGTAAAAAGGATTTTTGATACAAAATGTATTTTCATGTACTGTACAGTTTATTTACCCAATACTTAGTCAGGGCTTGTTTCACATGAATTACTACAGCAACGTAGCATGGTGAGGATGAGATCAGAATGTATTGTTGGGTCCGGTTTCTCATTGTCCTCTGAACATACTGTGGCCACTTTGCGGGTCTGTCAAGCAAACCAGGTACATGTTCTTTTAGCAGAGTGGCAAGTTCCAAGTCTAGCTGGAAAATAAAATCAGCCTCTTCTCAAAGCTAATCAGCAGAGGGAAGGATGGATCTCCTGGTAGACAGCTGTGCTGACTGGACTAAAACACAGTAGACCAACACCAACAGATGACATGGCACCCACATCATTATCGACTTTGGAAACGTCACAATAGACCTGAAGCAACTTTAATTTTGTTGGTCTCTACACTTCAAGACTATAGATCCTTCATTTCCAAATTAAATGCAAAATTTACTTTCATTCAAGAGAGTGCAACTGTCCAGTTCTTTTTGAGCTTAGCTCAGGTAAAACGCTTCTGACATCAATTCTGGCTTAAATACAACAGACGTAGCTAATGTCCTGGATATGTTGGTGGTGCCTTCTGAATCTACAACAACAAGCTGAATTTAGGGGTTTTCATAAGCTGTAAGCCATGATTAACATTATAATTAACAATAAAATATTGCCCTCTGTGTGCAAGAAATCGTCAAGCTTAATTTGTTTTCATTTAATTACTGAAATAAATCAATTTCTGATGATACTCTAATCTGTTGATCTGATGTACCTGCAGAAAGTCAGTCCTTCCAAATTCCATCTTGGTGTTTTCACTTTTCAGATGAACTGGAAATCTGATTGAGAGTTTGTTTTATAGCAGGTTGGAGGGGCACAAAAAGTAGAAAAGACATGCACTGTCTGTGTCTGTTGCCAAAAGTATTCCCGTATGGACACAAATCATTGAAATCAGGTGCTGCCATCACTTCCATGCTTACAGCTGCATAAAACCCAGCATCTAGGCATGCAGACTGCTTCTACAACATTTGTAAAAGAACGGGTCACTGTCAGGAACTCAGGGGTTTTCTAGGGTGGAACTGTGATAGGAGGCAATCTCTGCAATGAGTCCAGTCGTTAACATTTCACATTCAACTCTTACTGATATAATAAGGAACTGTGAGGGATTAGGAACAACAGCAGCTAAATCATGTGAAATCACAGCATGGGGTCAGTGGAAGCTCAGGCACATAGTGTGCATTGGTCACCAGCAGCTACAGACCTCCAAATATCATGTGGCCTACAGCTTAACTCCAAGTGTCAGATGCAGTTGATGTGTTTTTTTGATCATCTTAAGAACCCTGTCCCTTAATTCCAGTTAATGCTTCAGCACAAGACATTTTGGACTATTCAATGCAATGTGACTGAGCACCAGTTCACAAAGCAAGGTCCATAAAGACATGAAGAGCAATTTTGGTGATGACCTCAAACCAAACTAACCTTTAGGAGGAATTGCAGTGAAGATGCAGAGACAGGCCTTGTAGTCCAACATCAGTGATTGACCTCAGAAAAGTGCTTCTAGAAAAATGGGTCAAAGATTCATATAAAAACACTTCTAAGCCTTCTCAGAAGAGTTGGAGCTGCAAACGGTGGGTGTTTGATGGAAGATGAGCGAATACTTTTGGTACCATGGTGTCAGTCAGTGTTACACAGGAACTTTATGTTAAATATGGGTCTTCAGCCAAAATAGCTGAATGATTCAGTCCATTGACTCAGATTTAGGAACATATGCCAATGTTTCTTTATGCATCACCCATCTGAGAGTTTGATGAATAATTATGAGGCACAGCTGCACTCAAAGCTTAGAACCCTTTCCCCCGATGTAGTGAACTATTTAAACATGATTCTTATCTGATATGAACCTCATTTCAGGACCCAGATGTGGTGACCGTGGCTCTGCCTGTCGAGTATGGTCCGGTTCCTGAGGAGGAAGAACCAGTACCTGTGCACCCTGAGGCCCCGGCAGTTCTGCTGAATGCGCAGGTGCCTGATGGGGAGGCTTCGCAGCAGCCCCCATCCTATCCAACAGACGACAGGAGAGGAGGGGAGCATGCGGTCCTAACCAGCACAGCACCAGAGGCCAAAGCACAGACGTCCACTCCGTCCCAGCCTTGCATTCACCAGCCTCAAATGCAGACCTCCGTGATGACAACTAACGCAGTCACCTCTGCACCCCAGTCCACTCTCACTGCCAAGGGACCTCATGCCACAGCCCAGCCAACCTCAGAGGGGGGGCACATTAACCTGGCTTTTAGCCAGGGTCACCCACAGGAGAAGGAGGGCCACGGTGGGAAAAACACCAGTCTGTGGAATCCCACGTATGGTTCGTGGTTCCTGCAGCAGCAGAGGAAGCAGCAGCTGCAGAGGCAGGGAGGGGTGGGAGGACCAGGAGGCAGCACCGGCAGGGTGCCTGGCGAGGGGCAGGAGCACGTGGGCCGGACAGTGGCTGAAGTGGCAGGCTCACTGGGTCTCCAGCACCAGCACAAGCAGTTTCAGCATCAGCTCCAGCAGCAACACCAATTGCAGCTGCTTCACCATCAGCAGCAGGGTTTCTGCAGGCCACTGTTACCTCCCCCACCCCCTCCTGCTGCCCAGTCACCTCTGCTCTTAGATTCAACAGCCTTGCCCCCAGTTCCACTGTACCGGCTGAGAAGGTTCCCTTGTGGAAACATTGGATACGGCTACCAGGACCCGGGACTGCCACTGGACACCAACCCCCCTCTGCCCCAGCAAGGCACCTCTGTAACATCCTCAGCAATCCACCAGAGAGGGGCGCCAATGCCCACTTCGATGACCCTGGGCCGTGCAGGTCTGTCCGAGGACAGTCGGCCGCTGCTCGTTACCATGGGAACAGTGCAGGACACAAGGCTGCCCAGGATTGAGGGCCACAACGCCACCGTGCTTTAGCCCAGAGGCCTGAATGTGTCCCTCAGCTTTGGTTCTTTTTTCCTTGTTGTGACAGAACCTCTCTATGAAAGGGGCCTTCTACAGACAACCCCCCTGCAGACCTTAAGCACATAAAAAAAGCTTTGAGAGGTGGACAAAGACGAAAATACAGTAAAGGAATTTTAAGTCAAAAAATGTATTTTTTCATGGAGTGAGTAAACCGAGGATGGATCATGTGAAGAGTTTGACTTCCTACATGTTTATGGCTAGAAGGACTTTAGATAAAATCTTTTTATTTTACCAGACAGACATGTTTCACACAAGTGTAGGTGACCCACTGCTGCCAGTCATCTGCAGAACCAGGACCACTGTTCCTTGTCCACAGGGAGCACAACATGCTGAAGAACTTATCAGACTATTTTTTCAAAAATTAGACACTGCATTACCAGACAAATTTATACTGAGGAAAAAACAGGAGGATTTACAAAAAATGTAGATGTTTTGCTTGCCTGCTTGTTTATTTATGAATTCATTTATTTATTATTTGGAAGTGGCAGTGTAAATAATTGATGAACGCCTTTTCAAATCCAACACTTTTTTTTTTTAGCTGATTTGATGTTTTTTTTATCAGTACAGAGCAAAAGCAATCCCATAAAAAGGGACTCAGGTCACAAGAGATCTGTTTGTTCTTTAAGATGGATTTAAAGGATCAAGTTCCACTCCCATTTCTTAAAGACAGTTTACTTTTACTCTGTTTATTTCTTTTCCCTCTATATATAGAACTCATTGTTGTTGCTCAATTGATCTTTGATTTCCATCCCAAATTTGTATATTTTATCCCTTTTTCTATCCCAGGATGGTTGTTGTGGAAAACGAACGTGTGAAAACCTTTTTTTGCTCTCATCGTTAGTAAGTACGTCCACCTTTCTCTGTCCTGATTGGTCATTAATATTGAGGTGAATTTACTTTTTGAAGATGCTTTTGCTTTGACGGTATTTGGGAACTGGTCGGTCCATGAGCTGTCACTATGCTCTGTATTTAAAGTTTCCTATTGGCTAATGAGTTATTTTCCGGTGCTTGTGTTAAACCATGTTAACTCTGTGTTCCTCTTTTCACGGCTCACCTGTCGTTTGATGTATAAAACCCAACTGCACATGTAAATGTTGTAGACTTATAAAGTATTGTCCTATGGCTCTGGTAAAAGCTGTACATTGCCCTTCAGAAAACAATCGCCAAAATGAATAAATTACTATATAACGATTACATTTGCCTGCTGCTCTTTTATCAGGTGAATCCCACACCTTTTTGGTTTTGCGAGTGTAATAAATATAGTTCATTGCAAATATTTTAACTTAACATTCATTGACAACAGTAAAGGTACCAGAGGTACTAGTTGAATGTAATTTAGTTCAGACCAGAACAGAGCCGGTAAAGGATTCTGCACATTTAAAAAACAAACATCAAGAGAAGAGCGATAGTGGTGTCAAGCAGTAACCGGAACGTTCGACAGTCAAAATTAAAGTGAAGGTCACCAGACCCACAATGGGACCACCCAGCTTTGTGCCTACCCAAAATGCACTGCTGGCCTAGGTGTGTTCGAACTTAAAATTGTGATTCAGTTGCAGGTAGAACTACAATCAGCAGCAACAACTGTTCACATCTATTGGTCTCACATCGTTCGTGAACTTTTATATTTTTCTTTACAACCTTGGTCCTCAGGATACGCTTCCCTGCATGTTTTAGGCATTCCCCTGCTGCCACACACCTGACCTAGATGAGTAAGTGACCAACACGCTGCAGCTTTTGATTGGATGCCAAGGAGGTAATACAATCATTTCAATTAGGCAGGCTGGAGCAGAGACTCATCTAAATACCGTAGGGCAGGAGGTTCTTAGGACCAGGTTGGAGGTCCACTGCGTTACAGCATTGCTTCAGTTTCTTGACAATTGCAGACATTTCTTTCTGGACAGCTCTCTTAAGGTCCAACCACAGCTTTACCACCAGGGTCAGACCTGTACTTAGACTGTGCATTGCATTGCAATACCCTGGATTTTATTTTTTTAGCAATTTTGTTTGGGATCATTATCCTGTTGAATCTTTTGCCATACAAAATATTTCATGGCTTATTTGATGACTGCATAGTGCCCATGTTATATGGCTGCAAACAAGCTCAAACCATCATTCCTCTTCCTCCATGCTTAAAAAGGTGTTTTGTTTCTTATTATGCTGTGCCAAGTCAAGCTGCCATACTCTTTAGAGATGAGACGTCTATTTCTAAACCTTGTTTAACGTCTATCATGAACCAGTTGTATATGAGAAGGAGCTCCTGGTTTGTTTGTTTATTGCCTTTTTGGTATTTCTCTGAGCACAGTCATCAGGGCAGCTTTTTTTGGATGTCCACTGCTGGAAAGCTTGGCAGCTGTCCTAAATGTTTTTAACTTGTGAATAATCTCACTGTAGAACTACAGACTTTAAACAGTTTGGAAATGGTCTTACCCAGACTGATGGGCAGCAACCGTTGAGCTTCATTAGTCATTGCTAATGTTTTTCCACCTTGATGTTGTAGTAACTATACAGCGCAGAAAGGCAAACCTCCAAAAACATGTGCTTCTATAGAGGTGGTGACACTAATGATAATCAGTTCATTAGCACATCTCAACTGCTACTTTCCACTCACCTCTTGCTTCTAGCAAGGGTGTATATTGTTTTTCCCTTAACTGTACATCAAAATCCCACCAGGGTTTAACTTTAGTGAGCGCTTGAAGTTTAGACAATTGTGTCTTGCTTACAAACTATATTGTTCAAGAGTCAAGTATCCTCTGATTTAACAACATTGAATTTCTGTCTGACTCAAAAATCCATCAATAAATAACCCTGGGAATGTCGTCCTCACCTCTGCTCACACTAAATCATCATTGCTCGACTTTAGTTGCCTTTTGCAGTGACATGCATTTAACTCATGTAAATGTCTTCTTACTGAGCTTCAGAAGCAGCCCTGATATATTTTAGAGCACAGCAGAGCTGAAAATGAGAGAGCAAAAGGGCGAGAAGAGTGCAAGTCTCTCCAGACGCTCAGGAGAAAGCATCGCTAATAAAGATGCCAGACTGGCTTTTACAGACATTCATTTCGACCTTAGTTACAAGAGATGAAACTCAAGAATGATGTTTTAGGACCACAAACTGGGGTCATTTTCACCTGCTTCTAAAAAATCTTTCCCAAGGAATGAAAAACGTAAACACGAGCAATCCTTAACGGGAAAAATTTCCTGACAGCTCTACACTGAGTTTAAAGACTTTATTTGATCCTCCAACAGAAACTGTTTAGACAGCTGCTGCTCTCCTGAGCTGAAGCCTCAAGCAGCATTTCTGTAATAAACATGCAAAGCACTGCAGTTCTGCTGGAGAGGAGGAGCAGCAGCAGCGAGAAAGGTGAAACACTAGTTCTTCTCATTATCTGGTAGAAAATTCTGGTCTGATCTCCAGGTTAGATAAGAAACTGGTGCAGCAGAAAGCTAGAAATGCAGTTGATTTAGCTAATAAACAAAAGGAACAAACAGCAGCTCATTTTGGTAATTTAATGTGTAATAATCAGGATTACATACAGTGAGCTGGTCATTATAGTACATAAACGCTGGCGAGGTGAATGGAGACCCAGCAGGATTATCCCTGTATTGTAAACATAAATAAACGGGTGTGAAGCTGCAGGTTTGTATTTATTTAGAAACAGTAAACGGATTTTCTCAGCTGAGCTCTCTTCTCTCCATCACACCAAAAGGTATGGACTCCTCATTTGTTAGGAATCCGTTTTGCAGACAATACCAAGTGCTTCCCTCCAGACAAAATTATTTATTTCACCAAATTCTACTGATAAATGTTTTAAGACATTTATGCAGCCACTAAAAAAGCCAACCCTCCCAGAAACTAAAGCTTTTCAAAGTTAGATACATTACATTATACTAACAAGTTTCTTTAAAGCAATGGAGCATTTGTATAAAGCGAAATGTCTCAGGAAGTTTAGAAAGCCTTACAAAATATATTTTTTGCAGGAGTTGATCTCACAGTAACATTTAGAGAAATCCAACCTTTGATTTGAGATTATTTTAGACAGAAAATAGCTTCTTTTTTTAAATAAAATCACAGCGGCCAGAGTTGGTGGGACCCCTAAAAATGATTAAAATAAATATAACTGAAGCCTTTTATAATTCGTACATTTTTTAAGATGCTGCGACTGTCTTGGAACTTGAATTAGTAATCCATAATTTCCTGAGGTTTTACCATGGAGACCCATTTCTCTTTAGCCAGACAGATTTGTGTTGATCAAACAGAGCCATAGTAAAAAAAAAAAATACAGAAGCTGAGACAAATGAAATCTCCAAATCTCTGAGAAAATCGGAGCAGACGTCCTCTTGGACAACATCAACATGCCAACCGGTTGTTTTGGAGGCATGGCAGAAAACTGTCTTTTCCTGCCGGGTTTTGCTTAAAACTACTGAGACTTTAACTGGAGCTGTGTGCTTTGGTAGGATGATACGAAGGTTGAGGTTTTCAGCAAAAAACATCTGGTGAAACAAGGTATGAATGTGGGGAAAAGCACCTTATATGTTTACTGTTGAGTACAGTGGGGGATCTGTAATGCTGTGGGTCTGTTTCTCTTCCAAATGTGCTGTGGAACTTTGTTAATAGTTCTCCAGTGGATTGCAAAAAAACTGTTTCTCAATAGATTTTTCTCCCCCACCAAATAAATATACTTAAATTAAGCATTAAGTTGTGAGATTAAGCTTCTACAAAAATCTGACTTAATTCAAGGCGTTTTACACATCTTTGCAAGGGATGCAAATAACTGGAGGGTGCTTTCAATCAGCTCTCTAACCAGCAGTGAGTATTTCATTTTATAAACCTCCCCCATATGCTTTCTTCAGGTCTCCTCTGGATGTTTCTTCAGTCACAAATGTATTTGGCCAGAAACTTAAAATTCTGCAGCTTCATGACTAAAGCTGAATGCACAGAGGGATAATGGTGCACATGGAGAAGCCCAAGTTTCCATCCCAAAATTAACAAATTGCTTCAGAAACTCCTAAAATATCAGCGAAACCTTTGAACGGACCAAAGCGAAGGCAAAATCTTTAACAGTGTAGCACAAATGGCTCTTTAAGCCCAGAACAAAACATCCAGCAGATATGAAGAAATTACAAGCTATTAGCAGCTGTTTGGAACAGACTAAAACTTCACTACCCTGCCCCCACATGTTGCTGCATACTGCCACCCAGCTGGCTCAGCAGTGGCAATACCTTAATATTGTCAAAACCATGTTTTCATACAATGAGAAGATCCTGTGGATTTGTCATTTGGAAACATTTCAGCATCACCTTGACTATAAATATCAAGACCTACGCTGACTATGGAAGTAAATATGTGCCATCAGGATTTGAATAAAAAATGCCTCTGAAATTTGAATGTTGTGTATTAGTTCTTACTTTTTCAGTGTTAAAATAAATTCAGAATATATTTTTAACCTAAAATAAAATTTAGTGTCATTATTTGTACATGAAAAAAAAATTCAGCGTCATCATTTGTACATGGTTGCAATTTTCATTTGTTAAAGAAATTCACATTACTATTTCAAAGTGATCAAATTTTCAATATACCTATTTTTTCGGTTAAATTTTTCAGTGTTAAAAAATTCAGCATATAAAAAATTCAACTTTTCAAAATTCAAATACAATAGTTTCATCGTCCTCAAATTCAACTTGCTCAAATTCGCTGTCTCAAATTCAGACTCTAAAAATTCACATTAAAAATGGCAAGGTTACTTCAGGTCACAGACATTAGCAATGGATGTCAGATTCCAACACCCAGCCAATCACATGACGCAACCATCAAATTGAAGAAATACCAGCATCACCGAGGCTGGCGACCATGGAGGCGAACGCAAACCCTACGGTGAGTTTAATGCTTTCATATTTCTGTAGTATATTTTATTTTGCGCATGAAGGTTGATACATTATCTTAAAGCTTGATTTGAAACACGGGTTTGGGCCGTTGTTAATCTTACACCATGTAGTGCTGGCGTGTTACTTCTTGCTATCTCCTAGCAGCCCTCTCCCCGCTGTCCCACATCCAATTTCCTCCGTTTTATTTCAAAAAGAAATACCACTTTCGCCAAGTCTAAAATCTTTAAAGAGAACTGATGGGTGGCGACTTTCTGGGTCGTTTGTATGTTGTCTTAGGTGATACTGAGACGGGCAGTCTTAGTAAAGTTGTAATCTTTCAGGAGATACTTCCGCTAATGTAGAAAGCTAATATGGTTGCTTTGTATGCTTCAAGGAGGGGCTGTGAACACTTCCGACATTTATTATAACCACAACCCCATTCTGTTCAGCTACTGTATTATTCATGTGAATTCATTTATGAATGAACCAACCAAACTGTACCAAACTGTAGATTTACTTGTGTTCGATATAGTTGCAACAATTTTAATGGGAGCACAGTAGGATTGCCATCTTTTTCGTAAAATACGAGACGCGATTTGTTCCGTATTTCTGTATGTCCGACAGTAACGTCTATCACACACATGTAAACATTTAGTGTAACAATAATTACGAAAATAAAACACAGGACATGTTAAGGTCAGCTAAATTGTGGCGGGAGCTAGTAAGGACCCCCAGAACGCTACGGGCCAATGATGTTGTCACGGTTGCTTAGAGATGGACACTAAGCCCCTTTTGCGCTGCACCGCTGGAGCAAAGATACAGACGTGAGAGGGAAGACGCACATCCCAGGCTGAACAGTGTCAGTGAGGATTAATGCAAGCAATTTTAAAAAATGTGTTTATCGTTGAGCAGTGAGCTGCTGTATGATTTCAGACAGGATCAGGAGAGGAACACTGCCGACCCGTTAGAACCTAAAGAACCAGACATCAGCATCTGTTCATCCCTCAATCATTTCCTGAAGTTGAGAATGCCTCAGGAGATGCTATGATTGATTCAGTTTCTTATTGTGCTTTTAGCAAACTATAGTGGATTGAGTAGTTGCTTAAGATGTTAATTTTAGATTAAACTTGATTGAATAATAGTATGAGCCAAGATAATATAAGTGGCCATTTAAAGAACAAATCATACTAATAAAATAACAGTAAATATTTCCCGATTAAAAATTGTTAGGGCTTTCTTTGTGTTTTATTCAGAAATGTTGATATACTTTAGGAATAATTGTTCAGTGGTCATTTAATGTATTATTTTATTAATGTTATTTACCAGTTGGGATAACCTGTCTTCCTATCCATGAAGAAATAACATGGCAACTACAAATGCACCAGACACAAACCTGCAGCCCAATGGCAGCAGTAGGGGGGGGCTAAGAGGGGCACTGAAGAAATTATACTAAATGTCTTTTTATTCTTTAAAACTTATGGTGCTGCAGTTTTAACTGCTCTAGTGAGATAGAATGACACTTTCCATCTGCTAGATCAGGGATCTGCAACCTATAGTTCTGGACTACTCACTTAATATATCTGTTTTTTGTTTCATCTTTTTGTAAATAACCCCATGAAAAAACATTGACTATTGGCCCCCGTGGTAAATTTGATCTGGAACCAGCCTCCACATACATATTTGCACATAACTTTATTTCTTGCTGTCTGAGAAATTTCAAACATTAAATAAAGTGTTATGATCAGTTACTCAGTACTTGAGTAGACTTTGTATCAAATACTTTCTATCACTCCACCAGCAATCCCACCATATGAAAGAAAGGTGACACGGGCTGTAGCATGCGTCCTTATTTTAATTTCTGAAAGGTGGCAACCCCACAGCACAGTTTTCCCGAGTAAAAGTGATCATTCTCATAAAGTGTAAATGTCTTTTTAAGTGATCCTTTTTCAACTGCTACTTTGTCTTTTATATATTTTGTGACTACAGGGTAGTCAGGATGCTATTGTTGAATCTGCAAGGCACTTACTTAATTTACTAACTGAAAGACCACAAAGTGGAGGAAGAGGAGACCTCACCAACCAGAACGCCAGGTTTAATGATAAACTGTTGCCCTAATGCCTAATAAATATGTATATTTTGAATATGTTGATCATAGCCGTATACGTATAAGCCGTATAAGCGTGTCTTTGCTATCTGTTGGGAAGCCGATCTACGAATTTCACGTTTCTGACCCTGACTGGGTTTGTCATTGTTTACATTAGTCATCAGAAACAACACTTGACATAACTGTTTAGCATTGCACTGTTACCAAACGTGTAGTGGGCTAAGAACAGTTGCTTGGGAGACGCATGTTTTTATTTACATGCTATCTGCACGTAACTTGGTGATAACAGGGTTGAGGTGATTTACTTTGTAAATCTGAAGATCCTGCAACCATCCTTTAATAAACTACAGATGAGCTTCCAGGGATTTGTAATTTTAGAATTGCTCGTGTGTGTAGGCACTCACTCCACACACAATATAACCAAAAACGTCTGGCACCGTCACTTCTGGAAGCTCGTTTAAGTCGCTGCTCCACTCACTGTGTTCGTACGGGTCGAGCCCGTTCACTGACTGGGTTTTTTCAAGGTATCGCTGTCTCGATACGCTGTTTGACTTGTTTCTGTACGGAATCCGTGACTTGCTCCACTCACTATCCACTATTTTTACTGGTAGCTTCTGTTAGCAACACCGGTGTTTCTACTGGCAATATGGCGGCGGCAATCCCTGAGTGCAAATGCAGCCCTATACAAAGCAGCCATATTAGCTTACTACATTAGCGGTAGTATCTCCTGAAAAATTACAACTTTACTAAGACTGCCCGTCTCAGTATCACCTAAGACAACATACAAACGACCCAGAAAGTCGCCACCCATCAGTTCTCTTTAAAGATTTTAGACTTGGCGCAAGTGGTATTTCTTTTTGAAATAAAACGGAGGAAATTGGATGTGGGACAGCGGGGAGAGGGCTGCTAGGAGATAGCAAGAAGTAACATGCCAGCACTACATGGTGTAAGATTAACAACGGCCCAAACCCGTGTTTTAAATCAAGCTTTAAGATAATGTATCAAACTTCATACGCAAAATAAAATATACTACAGAAATATGAAAGCATTAAACTCACCGTAGGGTTTGCGTTCGCCTCCATGGTCGCCAGCCTTGGTGATGCTGGTATTTCTTCAATTTGATGGTTGCGTCATGTGATTGGCTGGGTGTTGGAATCTGACATCCATTGCTAATGTCTGTGACCTGAAGTAACCTTGCCATTTTTAATGCGAATTTTTAGACTCTGAATTTGAGACAGCGAATTTGAGCAAGTTAAATTTGAGTACGATGAAACTATTGTATTTGAATTTTGAAAAGTTGAATTTTTTATATGCTGAATTTTTTAACACTGAAAAAGTTTACTGAAAAAATAGGTATATTGAAAATTTGATCACTTTGAAATAGTAATGTGAATTTTTTTAACAAATGAAAATTGCAACCATGTACAAATGATGACGCTGAATTTTTTTTTCATGTACAAATGATGACGCTGAATTTTTTTTTCATGTACAAATAATGACACTGAATTTTTATTTTAGGTTAAAAATATATTCTGAATTTATTTTAACACTGAAAAAGTAAGAACTAATACACAACATTCAAATTTCAGAGGCATTTTTTATTCAAATCCTGATGGCACATATTTACTTCCATAGCTGACGTTCCATAATAACATCCAAACAGGACAATAATACCAAGACAAACTCTCTAAACCTTTGTGAAAACACACCTAAACAAAGAGGAATAGTGTTGGGCTTAATAAAACTAGGATAAGAACATGCTGTGGCGGCCTGATTGGACACGCATATTGTTCACCTCCACGACCTTTTTTCTTTTTTATGACGTGCGTCCTCCGGCGCAAAAAGCGTTGTTTTCCGGTTGGAACGCCGCTGGGAGAACTGATGCGTGGCAGTGGAGTGTGTGGCATTGACAGTTCGTGAGACAACAGAAGCAGATCTTGGGTTACCTGAGAGTTCGTCTGGCTCACATCAGAAGCTCACCATTTGGATCGAGTGTTTCAAAACGCCGGTACCGTGAGTGACAAAACAACCTGTCAGCTTAAAGATGCTGATACAGGTTGCCTAACTTTATGTGCCGCCGAGTACAGTGTTTGTTTTGCTTCCTTGTGCGTGTATAAAAAACACGAAATTGAGTTTTTTCTTCTTTTAGTTTTTTGAATGGATTGGACTGGCGAGAGGAAAAGCCTGGACCGGCTTATTTTTGTTTGAACTGAAATTGACTGAACTGAGTTAATTCTTATTGTATAGACTATTATTGATTTTTGTTGTTTTTTGCTGGGGACAATTAAATTGTGGTTGTTGGGTGATTCTCCATCAATGTTTCGGGTGATGAGCATGTCTCTGCTTTTTTTCCTTTGTGCGGGGTTTTGGATTGCAGAATAAATATGTCAGGAGAGAGACCTGGCTGGCACCCCAGAAAGAATGTTTCAAACTCTGATTCCATAATACCGCTACAATGCAGCATGTGGATATACGGCACAGGATCATATAGGAATAGGAAGCTATTCCATAATTTCAAAAAGATTCTCGTCCTGCCATGGCTTTCTGCAAGCAGCTTCTCTTTGTGTCTGAACTCACTGCATTTCTCATCAGCTGCCTGTTTCCTGCCTCCTTTCATATCTAGAAGTTTTTTTCATAAGCTCTTACGCTAAAAGTAATGATCCCACACAGCATGAACATGTTTTCCCCTTTTCAGAACAGCTTCTCTAAACAATAAAAATAAAGGTTGGATGCACAATTTAATGGGGCAACTTATAACCAGACACATAAAGGCATAAAGGGTGATTTTAGTGGTAATTTAGAAGAGTGCTTAAAGTGAACAAAAAGAAGGTATACCATTTGTTTTGGAGGAGCATTTTTTGAGGTTAAACGGAATACAAGCTGATCCGTAGGAATTGCGTCCACATGACAAATGACTGTCAGAAATTCCTTTAAAGGCATCAAGAAAAGGTCATGACAGACCAGAGCAAGATGGAATAAAACTGCTGCATTAAGGATGAGGATTACTGGAAACAAGACAAGCTTCTTTTTGAAGCAAGTAACCAAAAATAACTGATTTCTGTCAGCTACTTCCATAAAGTTGGGGCTCTTAAAAAGATTTGTAGCTTCCAACTTGTGAGAAGGGCGGCATAATGACAAAACTTACTGTAACTTTAAACTAGACCAAAAAGTGACAGAAATTAGAAATATACACTTACCAACAAAACAAAACGATTTATAGGTAATGGTCTTACAAGCCTGAGAACACAAGCCCAGGATGAAAGTGATCAGCAATGATCCTACAGAACCAGTTGTTGCTGGCCATCTGAGAAGGGCTATAAGGCAGTTTCTGGAGTATTTTAAAACCATTATTCTACAGAATAGTAACCTGGGTCTTTATTAGGACAACAATCCCAAACACACCAGCAAACTGACAGCAGAATGGCTAAAAAGAATCAAGGTGTTGCAATGGCCCATTCAAAGTCCATTTCTCAATCTGATTGACATGCTGTGGCGAGACCTTAAGAGAGCTAAGCAGAAGGGAATGTTTGGATCAGGAGACACTTTACCAAGGAAAACTTTATCAACAGACCAACCAATAAAGGCCACAAGCTGAAATACGTTGTTTCCTCACCTGATCCCATTTCTGTCCTTCTCCGTGGACCTTAGAAGCAGGTGAAGTTGTGCCAGAAACTTTTATATTTAAGAAACAATTTTCTGCAAACCTGATTGGACTGAGGCAATGTTGTTAAGAAGAGTGGACAACAGGTCCTACACAAATGTATGAGAGGTTTTAAAGTCTGGCTGCAACCATAGTTCTACAAGGTACTAAACCATGACATGGACTTAGTTTTTCACTTACCTACAAATCCATCTCAGACGTCTGGAGCAAACGTTGCTTCAGCTGAACCCTCTTTCCTGTTTGAAACTATAGAAATAAAAAATAAGCATAGAGAACAATTTACAGCAAGCAATCAAACAGCAATTTGCTCCACTATCACGGCATAAGGCATGTTGCTCCTATTCGATGCTGAATTTTTGCACACTGGCTGATGAGTGACTAACACTGCTTCCAGAGCAGGTTTTTATCCTGAAACCTGCTGGAATAAAACAGTAATTGAACAGAAAAGAAAGAGCAAAATTCATGATAAAAGACTTCTTTTATTTCTTTAAGGAAGCACTTTAACACGTAAATTTATAAGAATGAACCCCTTCCATCACACATCCACTGAAAACTTTTCATTAGTGCAGAAATGTCCAAGTGCAGATACAACAAACTATAACAGAACAAGGACAAAATGAGAAAAAAAAATACATCAAAGAATGCTTTAATGTAAAGGAGAAGCTCCTCTGAGTGTAGAAGGAAATGCTTCAACTTTAGAAGGACTGTTATTCTTTTGCCCCCCATTCATCTGTTACAGACATCTCAGACAACCTTGGCTTCTTCAGCTTTTCAATCACATGGGTTCTGACCAAAACAGATCAATGAGGGAAGGCCGCTGGAGATTCTGCAGCTCCGGTTGTGGCCGGCGTGCTCTAATTGGACGGACCATGAGCGTTTTACTGAACAGAGGCCTTGTTTTCCACATGCGCAATCAATGGCTCGTTCTCGGCCGAGTTGCCCAGACACTCTAATCAGACTGCAGCTTATATCCTTGAAATGTGTGGATAATTATATAGTTTTAGTGTCAAGCTGATTTAATTAGGCATATTGTACTGTTATGGCCCACTGAATGCTATTCCACAAATATATACTTCACTCAAGTGCTGTTATATGGATTACCAAAGCTGAGATCACAAAGTTAGACAGTAGTTTGAGCTGTAGAAATGGTGTCATAGTGAACATTTACAGGCATCATTTTAGGCTTATTTTTATGAGTAAAAATTGCTTAGCAGCTTTGAATCTGGACCAAATTTTACATTATGGTGAAGAAAAATAAAGTTATGGACAAATTGGACTTTATTGGAATTGGATTGGATTAAAGAAACAGATTTCCACCTGGAGGGACTGTCACCCTACAACTCTCTTTCACATAGCCGGTCCTCAAGACAAACAGCCCTGCATAAATTAGACCTTTCCATGTCAAAAGCACACCTATTTGCATCACTGGTAAAGATGTTTCAGAAGCATTAAAGTTTTATTGCAGAAAAATCCAACGTTTAATTTGGGCACATTTATGAAGCAGGGAAAAAAATCCTGCACTAAGAAATACTTGCTCTTTGTTTTGTTTGTAAGCTGATCAGCAAGCTTAAGAGCTGTGAATTAGTGTGCCATGACTTCCTGGGGTATGCATACGGTTTGACACAGCACATTTCTTTTAGGTACAGCATGATACCACTGATAAACATGTGGACAAGCACCTCATTTCTACTATCAAGTATGGTGGAGGACCTATGATGCTGTGGGCCTGTTTTCCTTTTAACGGGCCTCAAAACTGAAGTACTAGGAGATTTTAATTTGTGGCCTCTGCAAGAAAATAGAAAATGGTCATTTTGTCTAGCACAATTTCTTCAATTGGGACATTTTCCCCACACTGAATAAGTCAAATCAAAGGTTAGAAAAGTTTAAAATTATGCTACTGTAATAAAAGATTAGTTTTACTTAAAATTTCCTGGTATTAGGAGCTGCCCATACGGTCTGCACCAACTGTCAGCCATGGTGGCAGCATCCAGCTAGGGGGCTGTCCCTAGACAAATTATTACTGACCACCCCTATCACAGGGTATCATTTATCTGTAGCAAAATAAAGATCTGCAGAAGTATCAACTGCTGTTGATGTGGTTGGATCCTGATGGAGAAGATTAACTTATTTTTTAATATTAATCAACAATACATTGGACATGACATTCATTATCTCCTGTTCCAAAGTGTTCTTGATCAACATGCACTCACATAAACACACTGACACCTTTATTTAGATTATAATTATCTGATAAAAAAATTAGCTCTGTGTTTTGAAAGCAAACGCCCATAGAATCCATCTGATCTTATTCTATGATGACAAGGCTTGTTAGTGCAATCAGATTTAAGTTTTGCAGAGTTTTATATAAAAAAGATTTATCATTTACTCAATAAAGTGCTTTTTGCCTCCTACAGACTTTAAAGACTAATAAGCAGTAATTTCTTCAGCTTAAGGCTTTGCAGCACAGAGAATTAGAATGCAAAGGTTAGAAATGCAAAAAGTTTGAACCGCATCGCATCCAAACCCATCCCCAGTTTTTAACAGTCTTCAGCTTTTTTCATTCACCAAGTGGGAGCCATTGATGCCACGATAGGTGACGCGGCTGGGACGGACTAGAACGCCATAGCCGGGCCGACACGTGAAGTAGCGGCGGCCGCCCACAGAGCCGTCGTTCTTGCCCTTCGGGCTTCGGAGTTCCAGACCCAGCCAAAGCCCTGGGGCAAAGTCCGCTGTTCCCAAGAAGCGGATAAACGCCATCTCGTTTGCACTGCTCAGGAAGACCTGCATGCCCACGTGGAGGCGCACCTGGCCATCAGAGCAGGACGACGGACTGGATCCTGCCGTGCTTCCGGGAATTCCCCCACTGCTGCCGCTCAGGGTGCTCCAGCGACGACGATGAGGAGTAGAGCGACTCCTTTATGTTTTGTTTGTTTGGGAGCGTAAAGCGGAAAAAGACAGCAAGAAAGATTTATGAGAAAATATGTGTTGAGGAAAATAAATATCAGGTGATTTATGAGCTTGGTGGTTTAGGGTTCGCTTAGCAGAAGCATGCAGTAGCCATTTTAAAACTACTGATTCTGGGACTGCTGCAGGGAGATTAGGATGAAGATGAAAAGCTTAGGGAAGAAAGATGTGAAAACTGTTCTTACCTGGTAACCGGGTTCCTCCTTCTCACCTCCTTTGGTGTGGCGATGGCTGATGATGTGCTGAAACTGCGACGAATTGTCCCTGCATGGCAATCATTAGTCAGGGGGATCCCACAGAGAGGCATGCAAAGAACTGACCTCAAAGTAAGGAATGTAAACAAAGCTCCAGTCTGAAGGCTCAATCCACTCATCCTGGGATTAGAGGTCATCAAATGTGTTCTATTAATGAGTCATTTGAATGTTTTTCTTTTCCAGGGTGAAACTGGGTGTACAACCAACAACTTCACCTATTTAAAAAACTGAAATTATTGTAGATTTTCTCTATTCCAAACAAAACCATACATGTAGTCTAAAATATGCACATTAATTCACCTAAATCATTCAATAAAATGTGCAAAAGGAGCTACAATGTGTTAATGAGACAAAACGAAGGCATATTACCTTCTAGTTAGTGATTTTACCGCAGCTAGTAATTTTGCTTTCTGCCCATTTCTAAACATACAGATTCCAAGATCATCGGTTCAAACGACTGTACTTAAAGTAGATTTTATGATTGAACCAACTTCAGAAAGAATGCCCAACCTGTCACCCTCTGATGAAAGGAAAGATGATCAGGAACAACTCAGAAAGCATGAAGGCCCAAGCTGGAAACTGCTGAAACAACAGCATCACCGTCAACAGTGAGGCCAGTCTTCTATCACCATGGACTAAGAAAGTGCAAACAAAGAAAGGAGTCCCTGTACCAAGATCAACATTTTAAACTGGACTTAAATTTGGAGCTGTTCCTCTGCCAGTAATACTAGAGCAACTCTATGTCAAATCTATGGCTTGACGGTTAAAACTTGAACTCAGTTGGACTTTCCAACAGAACAATGATCCCAACCGCACATCAGACCTGACTAATGGATGAATCAGACTGAAGTCGTGTTTCTGGAATGGATTCGACCTCAAACCCAAAGAAAACTTGTGGACTGTCCTTAAAAAAGCTGTATTAAAGTCAGGAAATTAACCAGTTTGAGTTACCATTTCTGTCAAGAAGGCTAGAAAATATCTTGTCAAAATTATAGCAAAAGCTTGTTGATGGCTACAAAAAACATGTGGTCCCCCTGCTAAATTTGTATGAGGGGTGTATTTATATAATTAAACTTATATGGATATCCACAACAAATTCAAACTCCTGCCCCCAGTTTGCTTCTTAAAAAGCCCACCAGTTTTATGTTGTATAATCTCCAAGGAAAGATGGTTTAATGAATGCCATAATCCTCAAATTAATGACTTTCCATGATGAGTGCATGAAAACCTTTGACAGGAGCTCTACGTTTCAAATAATTGAGTCTAATCCTTACCGCTGACTGGATGACTGAGACCTGAGGTGGTGAGCTCTGAAAGGCAGCCGACTGAACCGTGGATCCTGGGAGGAAAGGAATGGAGTATTAGTCTCCTCCCTGAGGTTTTATTAAAAAAAATGAAGCCATTGTGCAGAAATTAATAGTATTTTAGACATCAAAACAGACCAGTTTACATAGTTTTAATGGACACCTAGAACCAACCTCTTTGTAGCAGCCATACGTGTTAATGATTTAACCTTCCCTCCAATAATGTGGATATTAATATAAATCTGATGAACATTAGAAGGTACTAAAACATAAGCTTAAGAAATGAGAACAGAAAGAAGAGTACAAAAAGAAAAGAGCATTTGCTTTTATAATGAGTCGTGATAGCTGCTGACAGCAGAAGAAACGAGAAGACGGGGCAAGCTTCTGGAGAAGAATGTGAAATCCTTCATTAGACAGCTGAAAAGCATGCACGCTCTGCACCCTGAGGTTAATTAGGAAATAAAGGAGGAAGACACAAGAAGAGCTGGCTTTCCAAACGCAGCTTTTATCTAAAGAAAGACACAAACTGGTAAAAAAAAAAAAAAAGAAAAGCAATATGAAAACCCGGAGAGAAAAACAAACAAATTATCCAAAGAAATCAAAGTGCAACAGTCCATCACTTCTGATAAACTCTTTCACGTCATTATAGATGTCAACTGCCTTTTAATGGCTTTTATTCTGTTATTACCATTAAACACTTGAGGAACTGTGCTGCTATTGTGCCATCCAATCATTCAGTGACTCCATGAATAAGACTGTCAGAGAGAATTTCCCCAGGATCAAATTATTTTAATAAACAGCCACCCAGGAACTCTGTGCAATTGAAGCAACACATCTGTATCTGCTCTAAAATAATTTAAATGAAGAAAAAACTATTTGAACAGATAAAACTAGTCCGATGTGAAAACATAGCAGAATGATGAGAAAAACTAATGTTGAAAATCGGGTATCCTGCTGCTACATGTTCAGCCTAAAGACCTGCAACTTATCAAACATGGAATGAGTTTCCATTTAGTGCAAATGCAGACAATAACACTTAAGTAACTGGATTCTTTGAAACAGACGCTTTAATTTGTTTACAACAGCAAACGAGGCAACATTTGGGTCAAGGACCTGCAAGTCTTAAAAAGGACAGAGCTGTATGGTTTGATATTTCCTACTGGATGATAGAGTAAGATGTGAACATGCCAAAATAATCCAAAACAGAATCAAGATCAGAACAATATACAGTAATAAAGTTTGGTCAATACACCCCGGTAGGTGGCTCGGGCATACGGTATAGATACCCGAGCCACCCCAACTGGCTCCTCTCGATGTGGAGGAGCAGCGGCTCTACTCCGAGCCCCTCCCGGATGGCCGAGCTCCACACCCTATCTCTAAGGGAGGGCCCGGCCACCCTACGGAGGAAGCTCATTTCAGCCGCTTGTATCCGGGATCTCGTTCTTTCGGTCACGACCCAAAGTTCATGGCCATAGGTGAGGGTAGGAACGTAGACCGACCGGTAAATTGAGAGCTTTGCTTTTTGGCTCAGCTCTCTCTTCACCACAACGGACCGGCACAGTGCCCCCGTTACTGCGGCAGCCGCACCGATCCGTCTGTCAATCTCCCACTCCATTCTTCCCCCACTCGTGAACAAGACCCCGAGATACTTGAACTCCTCCACTTGAGGCAGGAACTCCCCTCCAACCTGAAGAGGACAAGCCACCCTTTTCCGGTCGAGAACCATGGCCTCGGACTTGGAGGAGCTGATCCTCATCCCAGCCGCTTCACACTTGGCTGCGAACCGCCCCAGCGCATGCTGTAGGTGTGTAGAGGGTATAGAGCTGGTCCAGTGTACCACAGTCGAGACGAAAACCACACTGCTCCTCCTGAAGCCGAGGTTCGACTATCGGCCGGAATCTCCTCTCCAATACCCTGGCGTAGGCCTTACCAGGGAGGCTGAGGAGTGTGATTCCCCTGTAGTTGGAACACACCCTCCGGTCACCCTTCTTATGTAGGGGGACCACCACCCCAGTCTGCCAGTCCAGAGGCACTGTCCCCGACCGCCACGCAATGTTGAAGAGGCGTGTCAACCATGACAGCCCCACAACATCCAGAGACTTGAGGTACTCAGGGCGGATTTCATCCACCCCCGAAGCCTTGCCACCGCGGAGCTTTTTAACCACCTCAGTGATTTCAGCCTGGGTGATGAAAGAGTCCAACTCCGAGTCCCCAGCCTCTGTTTCCACCAGGGAATACGTGAAGGCAGGATAGAGGAGATCCTTGAAGTACTCCTTCCACCAGCCAATAATGTCCCCAGTCGAGGTCAGCAGCTCCCCGCCCCCACTGTAAACAGTGTTGGCGAAGCACTGCTTCCCCCTCCTAAGGCGCCGGACGGTTTGCCAGAATCGCTTTGAGGCCAACCGGTAGTCCTTCTCCATGGCCTCACCGAACTCCTCCCAGGCCTGAGTTTTTGCCTTTGCCACCGCCCAGGCTGCAGCACGCTTGGCCTCACGGTACCCGTCAGCCACCTCAGGAGTCCCACAAGCCAACCACAGCCGATAGGACTCCTTCTTCAGCTTGACAGCATCCCTTACTGCCGGTGTTCACCACCGGGTTCGGGGACTGCTGCCGTGACAGGCACCGCAGACCTTACGGCCGCAGCTACGGGCGGCAGCATCGACAATAGATGCGGAGAACATGGTCCACTCAGACTCTATCTCCAACATCGCTCGTAATCTGGTCAAAGCTCTCCCAGAACGGAGAGTTGAATACATCCCTGGCCAAGGGCTCCGCCAGACGTTCCCACCAGACCCTCACTATGCGCTTGGGCCTGCCAAGTCTGTCCGGCTTTCTCCTCTTCCAGCGGATCCAACTCACCACCAGGTGGTGATCAGTGGACACCTCAGCCCCTCTCTTCACCTGAGTGTCCAATCATGCAGCCGAAGGTCTGATGATAAGATAAAGTCGATCATTGACCTCCTGCCTAGGGTGTCCTGGTGCCAAGTGCACTGATGGACACCCTTATGTTTGACCATGGTGTTCATTATGGACAATCCGTGACTAGCACAGAAGTCCAATAACAAAACACCACTCAGATTCAGATCGGGGAGCCCATTCCTCCCGATCACGCCTCTCCAGGTGTCACTGTCGTTTCCCACGAGGGCGTTGAAGTCCCCCAGCAGAATAATCGAGTCCCCGGGAGGATGGGCTAATAGCTTACACCTTTTGAATACGTGTTAATCTAGAAGAGGCTGGTGCTACAGCTATTTAATCTGTACCCATTGAATTTTATGTCTGCAAACCTCAGACTTTAATGGACCCAGGAAGAGAAATGGGCAACTTGACTTTGATCATGTCTCAAATGTGATTTTTATTTACAACTCTATACACATTACAAATTGCCATCTTCCAGTCCGACTGGCTGTGGGATGTTGAGGCGACTTTCAGGAGAGCTGTTTTCCACAACCTGTACACAGAAGGACCATAATAGAAATAAGCATATTTGTTTTCATGCATATGACTGACTTTCTTCTTCGATTTTCTATCAGATGGAATAGACTTACTTTGGCAATATCTGCCAATGTGCTGACCCTGGTCCTCTTGGTATGCTTGTCTGCCACAGTCCGGGGCAAATTTGGTGTGGCCAGCAATCAGGAAGTGGATGTTTAGTGTGGAGTGAAGCTTGTGCGCTACCCGCCAGGCGCCATACCACAACATAAAGTAGTTTTTGTTTTGTCTCGTTGTAGACGGCCCTATCTTTTTGAACAAGCTGAAGATGATCCTCTTGCTTCTTGATTGCTGCAGTCTTCCACTCCTCTGGAAGGTTTGCACTTCTTATAAGCTGGTCATTATTCTGTTGGCACTTCCAGCAGAGGTCGGTGCGGGGCCTACAGCTTCTTATGTGTGGGAGTAGCTGGGTCCAAAGCGCCTTGAAGCTTGATTTGCAAACTGCACGCTCACCTGAGAGAAAAATATCACAGGTTTATAAATTTTTGATGAAGTTTTACATCACTGGTCATTAGAAGAATTTCACTGTTCTATAAAAATATATTTTTATACATACCAAGCTCCTTAGCAGACTTCATATAGAGACGCCACACTGAGGCCTTTGACACATGTGTTAGCAGTAGCTTCACATGCCAATCCCTGTGGCCAGGATGTCGACCAGGCAGCATGATGGTGTGATCCTCTGCGTAGTTCTTTATGAACTCCAAAACTCTGCGGAGTTGCTCACTGCTGATATAATCGGGATCCTGCGGCCGCTGGCTCTTTTTCCTCAAGCGGGGTCTTGCACCGTTCTCATCAAAGTGTCTGATGATGTCCGTCAACGTGGCTTTACAGATTCTTAGCAGGGGAAACAAAGGAAATATTCAGCTTATGGTTTACATCAATGAGTGTTGACAAAATTGGTGACAACACACCACGTTTTTTCTGCATACAGGTGTGTTTATAGAAATAAACATCTAACACAAAAGATAAAAACAGGTAGTTGTTTTTTGTTTTTTTTCCAACCTCAAACTTTGATTAAAAGTACAACCCCCCTCCCCCCACTAAAGTCGATTTTCACATTGTGAATGGGATACAGTAGATGCTAACCTCGTGTAGCTATGTTAGCCAAAAAACTGTTGCTGTGAACACCAATCACCCAGCGCAGGGGGAAGAAAAAAACACACAACCTCAAGCTTAGATTAAAAATACAAACACAAACCCCAGTCAAGTCAATTTTAATATTTGACCGGTCAGGTTTATGTGATTTGTCCGCTTCTGTACATGATTTATTTACAGTATGATGCATCAAAACATTTTTTTAAAAAGTTATCAAACTCACCCCATGAGAAACAGAAAGGTATTCTGGCAGACTTTGATGCCTCCGATGGAATAAATTGTCCTGGCGTGTTTTCTTTTCCTTGGTGTCTTCTTGGTGGATGTGGTCATTGCTGAAGCTTCTAGCGTATACTGGTTTGCTTCAAGATGTCTGACTATTCTCATGTCCTGCCGCTCCCTTTCTGCTGCTAAAGAATCCATCCGTATGTTGTACATGATCTCCGGTGAAAGTTTGCAGCTACAGGACTGTGTCCCAAGTGAAGAGTTCTCCTTTCTCCTTCCATAGCATTTACAGTCAAAGTTACGTATCTTCTCCATTTCACTGTCTGTTTTCCTCAAATGTTGTGACAGCATTAGCTTCTGATATCTTACGTTCTAGCTCCTCAGCTGCCAGTCCAAATCTTTCTTCGTCATCCTCGTCTTGAGTTGAAGACAGCTGCAAACTAGGAATGTTCTCCAAAGTAATGCAGTCGCTATCATCTTCCGCTTCATCTCCTTCTGATTCAGAATCTGAATAGAGTCTGGCAGCGGCGGTACAGCTGAACATGCTCTCCCACAGCGAAGCGATTCAGTTCGTTTGCAACATGTTGACCTTGGTCCTTCGTGAAGAAACACATTATTTTTCATAGGAGCTGTTAAGTAGCCACGAGGTTTCTTGAAGCACGCTGGTTATTGGTGAACAAGCAGAACAAAAGCCAGCACGGAGCCAAACAAAGCCGCTACAGAAATGAGCTGATGCTTTTCCCCTCCCAAAATGTAAATACGAGCTGGCTGAGTTTTAGGCTGAAAACAAGCCGAGTTTAAACATAAAATTTACCATTTCAAAACCTCCGAAACTGTCATTTAAAGAACTGAGTGGATACTTCATAATTTCAACTTGCACATTTTGCAATAAAACGAAAATCAATATTTTCTCAGAAATTGACAGTTTTTCCTCATTTTCTCCGTTTGTGTTCTGCCGACTTGTTCCTGGTTTTCCCGTTGCACGTCACATATATAAAAATATATACACACACATCTATATATACACTGCTCAAAAAAATAATGGGAATACTTAAACAACACAATATAACTGCAAGTTAATCAAAGTTCTGTGAAATCAAACTGTCCACTTAGGAAGCAACACTGATTGACAATTAATTTCACATGATGTTGTGCAAATGGAAAAGACAACAGGGGGAAATCTTTGGTGATTAGCAAGAAACACTCAATAAAGGAGTGGTTCTGCAGGTGGGGACCACAGACCTCTTCTCAGTACCTATGCTTTCTGGCTGATGTTTTGGTCACTTTTGAACGTTGGTGGTGCTTTCACACTCGTGGTAGCATGAGACGGACTCTACAACCCACACAAGTGGCTCAGGTAGTGCAGCTCATCCAGGATGGCACATCAATGTGAGCTGTGGCAAGAAGGTTTGTTGTGTCTGTCAGCGTAGTGTCCAGAACCTGGAGGCGCTACCAGGAGACAGGCCAGTACACCAGGAGATGTGGTGGAGGCCGTAGGAGGGCAACAACCCAGCAGCAGGACCTCTACCTCCACCTTTGTGCAAGGAGGAACAGGAGGAGCACTGCCAGAGCCCTGCAAAATGACCTCCAGCAGGCCACAAATGTGCATGTGTCTGCACAGACGGTTAGAAACTGACTCCATGAGGATGGTATGAGGGCCCGACGTCCACAAATGGGTGTTGTGCTCAAAGCCCAACACCATGCAGGACGCTTGGCATTTGCCAGAGAACACCAGGATTGGCAAATTCACCACTGGCGCCCTGTGCTCTTCACAGATGAAAGCAGGTTCACACTGAGCACATGTGACAGACGTGACAGAGTCTGGAGACACCGTGGAGAGTGATCTGCTGCCTGCAACGTCCTTCAGCATGACCGGTTTGGCAGTGGGTCAGTAATGGTGTGGGGTGGCATTTCTTTGGAGGGACGCATGGCTCTCCATGTGCTCGCCAGAGGTAGCCTGACTGCCATTAGGTACCGAGATGAGATCCTCAGACCCCTTGTGAGACCATATGCTGGTGAGGTTGGCCCTGGGTTCCTCCTAATGCAGGACAATGCTGGACCTCATGTGGCTGGAGTGTGTCAGCAGTTCCTGCAAGATGAAGACATTGAAGCTATGGACTGGACCGCCCGTTCCCCAGACCTGAATCCGATTGAGCACATCTGGGACATCATGTCTCGCTCCATCCACCAACGTCACGTTGCACCACAGACTGTCCAGGAGTTGGTGGATGCTTTAGTCCAGGTCTGGGAGGAGATCCCTCAGAAGACCATCCACCGTCTCATCAGGATCCCAGGTGTTGTAGGGAGGTCATACAGGCACGTGGAGGCCACACACAATACTGAGCCTCATTTTGACTTGTTTTAAGGACATTACATCAAAGTTGGATCAGCCTGTAGTGTGTTTTTCCACTTTAGTTTTGTGTGTGACTCCAAATCCAAGCCTCCATTGGTTAATAAATTTGATTTCCATTGATGATTTTTGTGTGATTTTGTTGTCAGCACATTCAACTTTGTACAGAACAAAGTATTCATGAGAACATTTCATTCATTCAGATCTAGGATGTGTTATTTGAGTGTTCCCTTTATTTTTTTGAGCAACTCACACACACACACATATATATTCTTCCTTATTTTCATGTCAACTCTGGATCAGGGTAAATTAAGGATAAATTGGTTGATTCCAATCCCTGTCTGGAGCAGAAAAGGTCAAAAACACTGCAATCTGAGAGAATGTTTGAATCTTGTAATCCATGATTATAAAAGTGAACTTCATATTCAGCAGCACATTTATATGAGCTGCAAATTTACAAGTTAACACGTTGTAAGCTCTTGGAGACTCAACATGTTTTATATAGGAGACAGGACAGGGGCTAGCTGGCTGAGAAAAGACGGATGGATGATTGGACGGATGTACGAAGGGATATTGGACAAATGGATGGACAATGAAACACGGATGGATGGACTGATTTAATTATCTTAAAGCCCAACAACTACTCTGCGGTTCAATCCTCTTCTGATTTGCCGTCTAGAAACAGATGCATCACACATACCACATTTTAACATTCAGTTTTGCTGACTAACTGTTGTGTTTATATGTCTTTCTTTAGATATTAGTTATCTTCATTTAAAAGCAGACGTTAAGGCATCTGGCTCAATACAAGGTGTCACATTAAATTGAAGTCTTGCTGAGTGACGGCCCTAGGCTTCACGTTTGATAACTCTGACTCTAGTTAATCACCAGAACAGAGGAGAACCGTTTAACGCACAGAGGGCAAAATCAAATATGTCAGCAGTCACGCAAATGACACTGTCAAAGGAACTCATTAGTGCCATCAGACATATATATGGGGGCAATCAAAAGCAGCCTTGGGGATTTATTGTCCAATCTGCTCTGAATGTTAAATAATTAGTTTTTTTTTTCGGTTAAGTCTGTTTTTTTTTCCCCTCTGCAAATGACCACCGAAGAAAACTTGAGAAGGGTTGTTTGAGCAAGATCCAGGCTGCAGTAAAAAGCATGAGTTTTCACCTTTGAACACGAGAAGGGGGAGCAAAGACTCCATGTTTTGGGGGACAGCTGAAGTATCTCACTCCTCCCACTGAGCCGTCATTTTTGCCACTTGGCTTGTCCAGTTCAATGCCCAACCAGATACCTGTAGAGAAGGAAATTCAAACCAGAAATTAGAGGCATCACCTCGAATAATGAGATCAGCTCCACAAGTGAGATGTATGGAACAACGTTTCTCAGACACCTGAAGCAAAGCCACCAGTGATACTTGTAAAACAATGTGAACTTATCAAGAAACTGATAAACTTGAGGCTGCGTGGTTCCTGCTCTGTATTCATGTTGAAGTGACACTTTTCAACACTTAAATTTGCTGAATTCTCAGTCCATTTTTAAACCAGGTTTATAAGTATAAATAGAAGCCGTCACTTTGAATTTATGGCCCATATTTCTACATTTGTCTGGCTTTAAATAATGTACCTGCATAAACTAAAGACTGACTTGACGGAGGGATGAATGGACCATAGAAGAGATACATGGCTGGATGTATAGAGAAAAGTAATGTACATCTCTTGGAAAAACAGATGGACCACTGGGTGGATGGACCATTGGGTGGGTGAGTGGATGGATGTGTGATGCACTGATGGCCAAAGGGATGCAAGCACAGATCGATGGATACAAGAGAAACTCTGGAATAAAATATTTTTTCTATGTAAACCTTGCAAGTATTTTAATTTTGGACATTTTCCGGGTTTTTTCGGACTGCAGTGGTCCCCATGGATGTGACATTGTGACAATAAAGTCCATCTTTCACATATAGTTAATTGGAAAAGTCCTCTATTAAAAGCAAACAATCTTAAATAAACTTAAAAAAAAAAATAATAATAATCACAAATTATCAACATAGGATTTTAATATTTTTTTATACCCATCATGTGATGACCTGGAAAATAATAAACTGCAAAACAACCTTTCTATAGGTATCCTGATCATGTGTAGTGGCAAAATAATTATGTTATTTGATAAACAAGCTTTCTATACAGATGCATGTCTGTGACTATGGGGACTTTTGTTTACCAAACTAAAAGAAAAGTTCAGAGCAAAACTTTGTAAATACCATATTAAGAGGCACACAGTGGAAAAAAAAAAGAGGCGTGTTTGTTTTTGGTGAACTGAAGTTAAAACGAAACAACGCTGATTTAAGAGCATCAAAGGGGGACAAAAGACTGAAATCCGGTCGTGGTGTGACGCACGTTAGTATTTATTTATACATGGCTGATGCCTGAGGAGAACTGCTGAATAAATATTAATGAGTGGTGTGAGCTGCTGCGTTTGTGTTGGGTGCTAGTTTGGTCTGGAGCAGGTTTTCTTTTTGTGCTAAAGGAAATTTTTCAGGAATCTTTCCACTCAAACCAGAGGATTTTCATTGCAGCAGTTTGTCACAGTAAAAGCAAAATTTAGAAAACATGAATAGGTGCATTAAACGTCAGTATAATGTGTGAATTACTTTACAGGAATGTAACTTTGTTTCTTTCCCTAAATCTAAAGAACATTAATTCCTTATAGGCAGGATCCAGTGAAAACAACAGTTCCCAGGTATTTTCCATAACTTTACTGATTATTTTATTTATCCAGTGGTTTAGTAACGTGCTGGGAACGTTAAGAACAAACGTTTATTTTTATTACTCTTTAGTTTTAGTATTGGTATGATCCATAGAATACTTCACCGCTATTTTAAAACCTGGACCAATTAAGATTCCGATGATCCTTAAGGTCCCGATGGTTTGTAGCACTGAAGAAGGGCTCTGACAAATGAACACTTTTTAAACTATTAATGAGATTTTAAATAAAACCAAAGAACTACACAAATGCAAGAAGCCATTTAAAAGAAAACTGTCTCAACATGTCCTCAACATATTGTACTTTTTACAATATGAGACATGCTTGCAGTTCACTGAGGCTGCAAGAGAGCAAGACTTTCAAAAGATAATACAAAGGCTGACTGGAATGCAGCAAAGTTGATCCGTTTTATTTGTTTGACTATCTCTCTGAAAATAGCTGGAGTTGGAAATTTAAGCTGACTTTTTGGGGATTTCAGATTTACACAAAGACTGATATTTATGGTTAGTAATGCCAATAACTAATAAAAGATGCCAAATACAGTTTAAAATGTCAACTCTGAACCTCTTTTTGTTTTAAAACATGAGCAATTTCTTTCTCACAAAAATGGCGTGGCATCTCTATGTCTCTGCAACCGCTGTAAATAACGACTGCTCAAAACAGGAAGTTTTTATATCCTCATATATTACAGTTCTTAAAGAGAATTTGGATTAAGGAAAAAATTGTATCAGCAGGTTACAGTTTCTCAAAAACTGGAGAACAAAATTCTAATCAGTGCATCTCTAGAAAAATTTGTATTTACTAACCATGAGCAAAGTTGGTTTTTCCACAGAACTTAACAACACCGGTCCTCTGTCCTGCCACCAGCACCCTCTCACCCAGTCTCACCTCGGAACCATCATACAAAGAACTACTGCCTGAGGGCGTTCTACTTCTGAAACCTGCAACACATAAAGCAAAAGATCTGTTTGATGCAAGTAGATTTGCATAAAGTAGCAACCTTCCTGAAACCTTCTTTGGGTTGGTGTTTTATACCTGCAGCCGGAGGAGCTGAGGAGCGGAATGAGGAATGATGTGCAGGTGACGATTTTGTCCTGGGGCTTGGAGAGATGTTCTCTTTTCGCTGCCTGGCAAGGAGACGCTGCCTTGGCAGCGGGCGAGGACGGCCACTTGGTCCTTGACGAGAGTCCAACGAAGATGATGAAGACGAGAGGGAGCGTGTAAGAATACCTGTGCAGAAAAATCATACAAAAAGATCAGGGAAAGAATATGTGACCATGACTCAAGGACCAAGCTGTTAAGGATATCACTGGGACAGCACAACAGAAAACACAAATAAAAAACATCAGGGTTCATACACAATTTTCTGATGAAATACAGGTAGGAATGACAGACATGGAATGAAGGAAGAAAAGACACTTGGAAAGAAACAAGAGATAAACGTTGGGAAAAAAGTACAGACAAGGGAGAATGGGAGGAGTGACTTAAGGAAGGAAGAAGAGAAGGACAGGAGGCACAGAAGGAATGAAGGTAGGACTCAGGAAGAAAACAAAAAAGGTAAGGCAAGAAATAAGGTAAGGTGGTAGGACACTAGATAGTTAAGAAAGGAGAGAAGGAACAAAGGAGGATAGAATAAGGAACACACAGGAAGGACAGAAGGAATTAACTACAAAGAGGGAAGAAAAGAAAGGGCACAATGAAAAAAGTAAAAAAAAGAAAGAACAAGGAGGAAAAGGATGTAGGACACCAGGACAGGGAGGAAGAAGGACACAGAAAAGGAAGGAGAGAAGGAAGAACAAAGGAAAAACGAAAAAATTAGGGGAGGTAGGACACAAGGAAAGCAACAAAGGAAGGACAGAAAGAAATGAGGTGAGACGGATTAAAGGACAGAAGGAATGAATCATAGGATTGAAAAAATGAGGGAGGGAGGGAGGGAGGGAAGGAAGAACAAAGGAAGGAAGAACAAAGGAAAAACAAAAAAAAGGGAATGAAGGAAAAGAGGTAATAAGTGAGAAAGAAAGGAAGGAAAGATACAAGGAAGTAGATGAGGATGAAAGAAAGGCAGGAAAAGATAGGAAACAGTATCAAAATGAAAATATTCCAGATATAATAATATCCATTCCTGGAACATACTGAATCCAAATTCTATTCTTTACCAGACTTTTCCAGACTGCATAGGAACCCTGTATCATCAGAACAGCAGATGTTTAAAGAAACACTAAGCACCTAATTCCCCTGTTCCCTGCTTACAATGAATCCAGCATCTTTACCTTCAGGTCTGACCCAAATAACGATTTAACAGTGATCCGTTATCTGTAGCATACAGCAAATTCAATCCAGACCATTAAGACTGTTTTTCCAGAAATTCTCAGCAGCACCAATCAGCAGTCCTGTTTGTGTGAGCGATTACTGGAATCCAAGTAAAGACTGATGTGTTAATGCTCCCCTCCAACATGGGAGATAATATGGAGCAGAGGGCTTCAATTCCCTCTTTAGAGGCTATTTGGACGCAGGACCTCATTAGACGTTTACCTTCCACAAACCTACTCAGGGCGCAAGTTCATTAAATGCCCACTGCTTGGATGGTAATTGATTTGTTCTGTGCCAAAGTGCTTTATGAAGAAGATTTAGCTCCAAACAAACTGAAAACGAGCAGTAATGGAAAAAAAAACCTCTACTGTTTCATAACAATTTGCAACATGTTTTCAGCATCTAAATTATGGTTGTCATTATCACTGAGCTCCTCAAAGATAGACTTTTGATGCTGGATTCAGGTATTAAAATGTATCGAGATTAAATGGTTAATAGGATTTACAGTCATCACTTTTAGTCAAACACTACACTAATAATGCAAACATATTCCCAAACCACAATCTCTAAACCAGAGTGCAAAACTAACTCAGGAGTCAGCAAACACCACAGCACCTGTCCTTTTGACTGAGGGGTCGTCCTCTGTGCTTTGACTAGGACCTGGTGGATGTTTTGTACTGTCAGGTGTTTTTTCAGTCGAGGGGGATACACCTTTCCACACAGACAGACCGTGAGCACAAACAGTGCTGATAAAAAGACAGTACAACACACTTTCATTTCCACATATATACCGTAAGTATTGGTCTCACAAGCTTTATGTTATAAACAACTATTGGAAATAGTGTTTCTTTTGCCTGAATAGATTGTTTTCACAAATTACAGTGAGGAAAATAAGTATTTGATCACCCTGCGACTTTGCAAGTTCTCCCGCTTAGAAATCATGGAGGGGTCTGACATTTTCATCTTAGGTGCATGTCCACTGCGAGACCTAATCTAAAAAAAAAAATTACAATGTATGATTTTTTAAATAATTCATATGCGTTTGTTACTGCTTCAAATAACCATTTGAACACCTGTGAAAATCATTGTTAATATTTGGTACAGTGGCCTTTGTTTGCAATTACAGAGGTCAAATGTTTCTTGTAGTTTTTCACCAGGTTTGCACAAACTGCAGCAGGGATTTTGGCCCATTCCTCCACAAATACCTTCTCCAGATGAGCCAGGTTTCTGGGCTGTTGCTGAGAAAAACAGAGTTTGAGCTCCCTCCAAAGATTTTCTATAGGGTTTAGGTCTGGAGATTGGCTAGACCACTCCAGAACCTTGATATGCTTCTTACGGAGCCACTCCTTGATTATCCTGGTCATTGTCAAAATCTCGCAATACATGGCCCTGGTCATCCTCTCCTTAATACAGTGCAGTTGTCCTGTCCCATGTGCAGAAAAACACCCCCAAAGCATGATGCTTCCCCCCCATGCTTCACAGTAGGGATGGTGTTTTTGAGATGGTACTCATCATTCTTTGTCCTCCAAACACAGCGAGTGAAATTAAGACCAAAAAGTTCTATTTTGGTCTCATCTGACCACAGAACTTTCTCCCATGACTCCTCTGGAATACCCACAGTAACCTTGGAAACAGTGGTGCCAGCTCTCTTCAGGTCATTGACCAGCTCCTTGCGTGTAGTTCTGGGCGGATTCCTCACCTTTCTTAGGATCATTGATACGCCACGAGGTGAGATCTTGCATGGAGCCCCAGTCCATGGGAGATTGACAGTCATGTTTAGCTTCTTCCATTTTCTAATAATTGCTCCAACAGTTGATCTTTTTTCACCAAGCTGCTTGGCAATTGCACCGTAGCCCTTTCCAGCCTTGTGGAGGTCTACAATTTTGTCTCTGGTGTCTTTGGACAGCTCTTTGGTCTTAGCCATGTTAGTAGTTAGAGTCTTATTGATTGCTTGGGGTGGACAGGTGTCTTTATGCAGCTAACAACCTCAAACAGGGGCTTCTAATTTAGAATAATAAGTGGAGGTGGACTTTTTAGATGCGGACAAACAGGTCTTTGAGGGCCAGAATTGTGTTTGCAGGTGTTCAAATACTTATTTGCGTCAGTAACACACAAATAAATGATTTTTTTTTTTAAATCATACATTGTGATTCCTGGATTTTGTTTTTTAAGATTATGTCTCTTATAGTGGACATGCACCTAAGATGAAAATTTCAGACCCCTACATGATTTCTAAGCGGGAGAACTTGCAAAGTCGCAGGGTGTTCAAATACTTATTTTCCTCACTGTAAATCAGAATTTATGATCAAACACTCAGTACTTCAGTAGCCTTTTTACCAAATACTATTTCACTCTTAATTGAGTTACATTTTATTATGTAATTCTGTGCACAGTTACGTTTTGCTTCTACTGGAGTAAAAACATACTAAAGCAATGGTACTCTTACTTGAGTACAATTGTTGGCTGCTCTACTCCACCTCTGCTCACAATGCAGTTTGTAGAAAAACAGAACATTCACCAGTGGAGGGCAGTTTACGTAATCTGTTTCTCCTATTGGAAGCTGCCCAGACAGTTCTGGTAGAAGAGGTGTTTTTATGTTACGGCTCTGAACGTGCTATGGCAAATTAATAATATAAAGTTTTTCCCCCTACATGGGGTGTGATATAGGGGCAGACGTTTAGTTTACCATGAGCATGTTAAACTTTAAAGTTAATGGTAGAGCAATTGGAGAAAGACTAAAGTATGGCTTGTTTGGGAGGATTGCCAAGAGAAAGATCTTTCTTTCTCAAAATAATGTGGCTGCATAACATACAGTTAAGCCCAAATTTATAGATACATAAATTGAGCGGCCAGAGTTCTTCCAACTAGATTAGGCTTTAAAACACAGTAATGATGGGCTTCGTTTTTTTTTTTTAAACACAGCCTTAATGACATTAAGAAGTCTGTTAGATTAAACAAATTCAAATAAATGAACCCAATAAAGACCAGATAGTTGATATGTTATGTGAAACTCTAAAACTAGAAAGAGAGTATTACTTTAAATCAGATAACTGAGCTCCAGTAAATCTCATATTTTCTACCATCTGCATCAGCATTATATACAGTATGATGAACACAGGCTGACTGGTTGGTTGGTGAAGTTACAGCCAATCACAAAAAAGATACATAACATTAGTTAAGCAGGCATAATTCCTTTTGTTTCCAACTTTATTGACTAGATAAACTGTATATACGTTGTAAAAGTGTAGCACTCAGAGGCAGAGCTGAAAAACACCCTAAAAACCAAACAAATCCTGTAACATAGGAACAAAACACGTGAACAATTTTACTTTAAGTCTTACAATGAGATTTAAATATGCTGAGACAAGCAATTACATCCAATCAAAATCCCAAATGGCCGCAAACACAAAGTATTTTGAAAAGAATCTCACATGGCAAATGACTAAAATTAACAACTTGAAGCAGTAAATCTGTCTTCTTTAAACTAGTTTATAACCATAAACCTTTAGAACTTCGGGGATGTTATCCAGCACCAAAATCCCTGCTGCAGTTTGTGCAAACCTGGTGAAAAACTACAAGGGCATACTTGACATCATTACAAATGTAGGGAAAAGAATCTCCCTTTTTAGAGTTTTCAACTTTTAGATACAAGACAATCCTAAAATCAGTTGGGTATTTGTATTTTTAGTTTAAAGCAGCTGGAAATGCTCTTCGGCCTTCACTTGACTGCATCCTAACTTAGAATAGCAAACATTTCTTGTCACTTAACCTTTAGCTTGCAGAGTGCTCCAGGTGCTATCCATCCCCCTCCATGCACTGATGTTCACTTCAGGTGGCAGAGGGAGGCTTTACAAGTCAAAACAGAGCTCCATTGTGATGCCGCCTATGCACCCATCTGCCCTCTGAGACTGGACCTACTGAGACACACCAGGGAGCAGGATGACATTCTCCTGTGTCTGTCTCTCTTGGTTAGAGAGAACAAACAGGTCCACAATGACCGAACCAATCCATCGATAAACACGAGTGAGCTGTCTCCATCAGTGATCCAATGGGACAGTAAAATGCAGGTGGCTCTGGAAGTTTGGGCTGACAAAAGCCCTGAGAAGTGTGTGGTCGTAAATTAGCCTAGTTCAAGTTGCACAACGGTGCAGACACGTTTGCCCTCAGATGCATGGTACGTCGTTTGTAAACACTCACTCACACACCTTGTGATTAATGGCTGCCAGGCCACTCAGCCCGTCTATGCCCTAGTTATTAAACTCGGCTTAATTGGACTATCAATCACTGAACTGCACAGGCCTCTCCGAGGTCCGGTATTCCAGTCACATCCCAATCGATCGGCCTTCAGAACCCTGACAATTAAAACACCACAATACAGCTGTAAACTTGAGAAGTAGCAGGAATAACAAAAACATAAGACAAGGTTTCTGATAGAAATTAACAAAGGAAGTCATTTGTCAGAAGTTGGTGGAAGCGAGCATTCAAGGACTAAGAGAGCAGGGTCCCATCATCAGTCTAATGTATGCATTGTCCTTTGGCAGAAGTTCAAAACCGACTTTCATGAAAGATTAATATTGAAGGTGTGATGCCATAAATCCTGACATGCAGCAACATAGTTCATACAGGGTAGGCAAGATAAAATAGGATCTATATCCAACGGGTAAAATGAGCATAAAAATCACATCTATATCTGACCTAACCATTTTCATTTGATGGCTTTTCTCCTGCTTCACGGTTTCCCTGCAGGAGGCCCAAATTCTCAAAATGCTGGAATGAAAGCTGGCAGGACATTCAGTACAATTTATCAATACAGCACCAATTCACAACAAATGTCATCTCAAGGCACTTTCAAAGACAGACGGGTCCAATTCATATCCAGTAATCCAATCAAAACAAACCATGGATTTCCAGCAATCCAGTCTCCTGAAGCAGCATGTGACAACAGTGGACGTTTGATTGCATCCAGCTGGTAACTTTGCAACAAACCCAGATCATGAGCAAGCAGCCAACCACAGGGCTAATTTCTAGGTTAGTTTTAGTTATACAGTTTAAACTACATTTGTGTGCAGTGCATACAAACACCTCACATTTTACATTTCACTTACAAGAACAGGTTTTCTCCAGGTCAGTTCAAAACATCCTGCTATCAGGACTGAGAAGACTGTCTGATTTTATATGTTCTAATTTAATTTCAATTTAGCATTTTGCTCATTTGATTTGTGTTTATTGTGTATATAAATCCAAATTTTGAATACATATTTTGTCAGTTACTTTAAATGGAACTCAATCAACTTTAAAACTTTTGTAAGTAATCATTTTACATACAGGGGTTGTACAATGAAACTGAAACACCTGTCATTTTAGTGTGGGAGGTTTCATGACTAAATTGGACCAGCCTGGTAGTCAGTCTTCATTGATTGCACATTGCACCAGTAAGAGCAGAGTGTGAAGGTTCAATTAGCAGGGTAAGAGCACAGTTTTGCTCAAAATATTGAAATGCACACAACATTATGGGTGACATACCAGAGTTCAAAAGAGGACAAATTGTTGGTGCACGTCTTGCTGGCGCATCTGTGACCAAGACAGCAAGTCTTTGTGATGTATCAAGAGCCATGGTATCCAGGGTAATGTCAGCATACCACCAAGAAGGACGAACCACATCCAACAGGATTAACTGTGGACGCAAGAGGAAGCTGTCTGAAAGGGATGTTCGGGTGCTAACCCGGATTGTATCCAAAAAAACATAAAACCACGGCTGCCCAAATCACAGCAGAATTAAATGTGCACCTCAACTCTCCTGTTTCCACCAGAACTGTCCGTCGGGAGCTCCACAGGGTCAATATACACGGCCGGGCTGCTATAGCCAAACCTTTGGTCACTCATGCCAATGCCAAACGTTGGTTTCAATGGTGCAAGGAGCGCAAATCTTGGGCTGTGGACAATGTGAAACATGTATTGTTCTCTGATGAGTCCACCTTTACTGTTTTCCCCACATCCGGGAGAGTTACGGTGTGGAGAAGCCCCAAAGAAGCGTACCACCCAGACTGTTGCATGCCCAGAGTGAAGCATGGGGGTGGATCAGTGATGGTTTGGGCTGCCATATCATGGCATTCGCTTGGCCCAATACTTGTGTTAGATGGGCGCGTCACTGCCAAGGACTACCGAACCATTCTTGAGGACCATGTGCATCCAATGGTTCAAACATTGTATCCTGAAGGCGGTGCCGTGTATCAGGATGACAATGCACCAATACACACAGCAAGACTGGTGAAAGATTGGTTTGATGAAAATGAAAGTGAAGTTGAACATCTCCCATGGCCTGCACAGTCACCAGATCTAAATATTATTGAGCCACTTTGGGGTGTTTTGGAGGAGCGAGTCAGGAAACGTTTTCCTCCACCAGTATCACGTGGTGACCTGGCCACTATCCTGCAAGAAGAATGGCTTAAAATCTCTCTGATCACCGTGGAGGACTTGTATTGTATTGAAGAAATGACGCTGCATTGGCCGCAAAAGGAGGCCCTACACCATACTGATAAATTATTGTGGTCTAAAACCAGGTGTTTCAGTTTCATTGTCCAACCCCTGTAGTTATGATTTCAATATTTATCAAAACAATAATTTTATTTTCATAATCAAGCAGCCAGAAAAGGACATTTTTTAATACAGAAATTTGGACAGCTTTGAAATAATCTAAGATTAATCATAATCATAAGAGTAGCATTACCGTAAAATATTATGATTAATGTGCAAAACTAGAATACAAACATGTTGTTTATACAGTAGTAGAATTACATTCTTAAAATGCTTGAATGTGATAAATACTTTGATCATGAGATGATGTCTACAGTTTGTGGCCTCTCTAAGCCCAAAGAACTGTTTTTTGAAAAAACGCTTTTTTTGTTGGTTGTGTAAAATGACATAGCTCTCACATTATGCAAAATCTTCTTCTGACTGGTGAATCAGAGAAGGATCGTCCTATTGAGATTCACTTTTTGTTTCGTTTATACATTACGTGGTTTATCTTGTGTAAAGCTGTGCAACATTTCAATTTGCCTCATCCACCTTGGATGTGTGTTCATCATCACTCAGTAACTTCCTTAAGGAGCATTTTCTTTCATATCCAACAAAAATTCCAAATTAGGGAACAACCAAAACACTCCGGACAGAACAAACAGCCTGGCAGTCTTAAAGTGAGCTTCCAGCTGAAATAACAGGACTCCAGTCATTTCTGTGAGTGAAGCAACAGCTGATTTTGGACCACAGTAAGGTGCTCAATTTATTCATTAGTGGTTGTTCTGGTGCTGAAAGCTATTGGGTCCAGGCTTTCCGAGAATTCATTCTTTTTTTTTTATAACTGTAGAATTATCTTTGGAGATTATATTTAAGATCAAGCAGAAAAACCTTTTTTAGCTCCTGAGAGAACTTAATAAAACTTACTTTAATCAGTAGTAGTCTAGTAGTAGTACACTTTTACTTTATTTTCATGGTTCTTTTCCTTTATTATAAAACAAACCATTTACTGTAATTCCAAGTTTGTTCTTGATTGCTTGGTTAACTGTTCCCATAAATCTTTTCATACCATTTGCACGTGTTGATTTTTCTTAATGTTGATTCTAAATCAAATTTAAATCCTGAGAAAAATAGAGAACTCCCCTCATTATATAAAGGCTGCTTAATGCCCAGTTAAAGAATTCATCCTTCAGGTTCATATTGACAGGGAGACTATTTGTTTTCTCTATTGAGAGAAAGATTATAATCTTAACTCTCTTGATAAGCACTACAAAGTAAGGAAACAATTCATGGGCACACTCTTGTGACTGAATCAGTTGTCTTTTTTCTCCCACATTGTATCCATGGCCGTGTCCAGCGAATGGTACGAGAAATTTTCTGTGACATGAAAAATCATCTGCCCCCCTTTTGACAAGACTCTTTCACCCACATTGACAAATATTCAAGAATCCTTCATTCCTTAGGGTCTGTTGGCTTTTCAAGCTCCCCGTCTCCATGGTCGAGGTTATGACATGTCTTTTTATTACTGCACAAAGTGGCAGAACTCCTCAGGGAAGCAGACTTTCCTAAACGCTTTTATGCCTCACCTTGTTGCAATGTTCAGTGAACCCGACAGGGCCAGAGTACAGCTTAACCCTATGAGCAGAACCAGGGAAATCACTGTTCAACCTGCCAGAGCTGCCACAACAAAACCCTATTCATGCACATTCCTGTTTCCAGCGAGTCTGAATAACAAAAACACACTTCATGAGCAGCTCTTATGTTTTTACCTGTGTTAATCTTGGAGGTAATGCGGGACACATCAATGCGCCGAGGGGGGCGGAGAGGAGTCTTTGTTGTGCTTGATTTATGTTTTTCCAAGGGTTTACTGATCTTGGACAGGGGAGCAAAAATTCCTATGAAAATAAAGCAGACAACAAAAAAGGAGTCATGACTCAGATTAAAGAGTGGCTGAGTCAATGCAATTCATCATTAAGCACTGCGGCATGACGTGTCCCACCGTGTTTGACTCGACAAGTGAAATACTGAACCCCTGCTACAGAGCCATCATTTTTCCCTTCTGGTTTATCTAGCTCCACTCCGGCCCAGAGGCCCCCGGAGAACTCGGTGCTGCCGCAGAACCGCAACGTCCCAACCTGCAAACACAAAAAATATGGAACACACACATTAAGCATTACAGTAACGCTGTGTTATGTTCCTATTCTACAGAGGCTAAAGGCTGTAGGTTGCCGATTAAAATTGGATATAAATGCATAGGTCCCCTGAGGGGCTATTAAAATGTGTGGCATAGAACAGAGACCTGCAGCTACACACAAACGAAGTGGACCACTGCCACCGTAAGGACAAAATGCAGTCTCAATCTGCTATGCAGAGTAATACGTCGGGTGTTTGATGAGCCACAGACACCTATATAGTTTGGTCAAAAATTCTTCTCCAGCTCCAGGCCTAGCAAAGTAATGCATTAAACATCTTGCTATGTTAGAAACGGAGGACACTGTGTTGCATCTTCAGCTGTCAGGGGTTAGGGATCCTAGACTATGCTGTGGTATTTTCCATCTTCAGTTTATTGCCTAATTGAAGAAACATCCAAATAAAAATAAAACCTTCTGGCCAGAGATATACCAAGAATTTAGATAGGTAAAGGTATCTGCTGATTGTCAGGTTGACCATCTAAAACCAGCGTGCAACCATCAGTTCCCATCAGTGGAGGCAGCTTGCCTAAGCTCTACCAGGTCACCCTAACTTTCTTTAGTGCAGCAGTTCTTACCAAGTTCAGTATAAGACTCATTTATATTTATTCTCAGCATCAGTGAGGTGGTTAAAATAAATTCACAGCAAGCACACAGATTTAAAAGGAAATTGTTTCTTCTACTGAGGCATGTCGGCTGTTCATTTAGCTTGTAAAAACCCAGACATCGACCACAAAACTGAGCGGTGCATCTTTAGTTCCTACATCTTTGTCTACGAAGGAGCAGAGGAGAAAATATGTCTATGTGGTAAAAGGAAGATAGGAGTTATAATCAGTAGCAATCTGAACAGACAGATCTAACAGTCTAGTCGGGCAATGTTTAAGCTCTTAATTACCATAATTACAAGAAAACACCAGAGGTTAATGAATTCAGTCGGTGTTCACAACAAACAAAACAGAATATGCAGTTATTTGTTTGGGTCAAAAACAAAAAGGTACAGCTCCACCACTGAGCCATTAATGCAGTCTTGTTTGGAAACATTTGGTTCACAGTCTTCCTTTCTCCATCCTGAAGCATGCAACCTAGGACTCTCTGTGTGGGAACCTAAATGCAATGTGTTTAATTGGTCACTGTCCAATCAGTCTCTGGCACAAGGATTGTGCCAAACGTCCGGGACAACACACAGCAACAAACGACTTTTTAATTTGTGTCTGTAATCAGAGGTTTACAAACTGCACAAATATGGTTCCTCCTGCATTTTAATTAACATCACAACATTTTATTTAGTGCAAAATATTTTTAGACTCTTTCCAACGTTACTTTGATTGGCATGGTAAATGTTCCAGTTGAGCACAACAACTGATAAATTTAACAACCTCTAACACTCAAGCCAACCGACTCACCTAATTTGATCTTTGCAAGTTATTATGAAAAGTAACTTTTCCTTTGAATTATTGAAATTTGACTAACATAGACCCTTAGACCAGGTTCTCTCATAATTCAATAAAACTGAAAACTTTTAAGGCCTCATTTAAATTCAAGCAACTCCTGAGTGCAGAGTAGCAGCAGCCTTATGTTATAGTAGTTATGTTATAAATTCAGATCTGGAGGGGGAGTTCAGATCCAGTGATTATTTTTTTCAATGATACAGAAAAAAATAAAAAGTAACTCCTTAACACCACTGCCTTAGCCATGACAAACGTATATATCTGAGCCTGTATGCATAATTTTTACCCGGTATGGATTCAAAGAAATCCACAAATCCACTGTGATTGTATCTTGAATAATAGTACCAGGAAGGAAAAGTAATGGTTCAAAAAAGGCATTAAAAGCTAGTAGAACAGCAAGAGTCAGGTATTTGGTCCCACCAAACAGAACTAATCATGACACTTATTTGCACAATAATGAATAATGAAATCACCAACACAGCTAAAATTTAGAGCAGAACTCAATATGGCAAATAGTTGAATCCAACTACGCCACGAGCCTAGATGGAAAACATACTTTCCTCCCACAGAGGTGAACCTTTCCTGCTTTCTTAGGGCATTTCATGTCAAAAGGATTGTACACGGTTCCCAGCATCATGCAGATGATGCCTGAACAAGAAGACTTGAAGATTTTATTCAAGTATGAAGAGATTTTTTTGACAAAGACACATTTTCTGATCCATGCCGTGCCTTAAATAAATACATAAAGAGTTTACTGTTGTGACATGGCAGCAGTCTGACAGCCAAGAGCAAAAATGGCCTGCTAGTGAGGATATTCCTAAAACGTAACATGTAATTACACTGTGACTTGTCAAGAGACTTTGCATTAATGCTCATTGGAGTGCTGGTTTGTGCTGATAACAAGTATGCCACTTTCAGGCAATAAAACATGTGTAATGAGCTCAAGTGAGAAGTATGAACAACAGTCACAGTCTAGTTGACACTGTTGGTGGTGCAGATCAAAGAAAAGTGTAAAAGAAGATTACTAACAAGCAAAGAAGATGCATAATCAGTACAAGCTTTTCACTCACAGACGCAGCCTATAATAGATGTTTGCGGCCTGTGAAATTAATTTAAGAAGATGTATAAAAATTACTGAACAGTCATTTCAGTTTGAGCTTTAGTTCTGTCATCACTGGCGTAACATCTAGCTTTGTTAAATTGTAAATAAATAAGATACTCAGGTATTACACTAATAATACCGGATTGTGACTCACTCCTGCTGGGAAACGGCCCATTTCATAAGTTTCTTCTTGTTTTTTGCAAATCACTGAATCCTAATCATAAACCTATGAACATTGTCCTTATTGTAGCACTTAGATAATGTCAAACAAAAAAGGAGGGATTTATTTTATCTAGAAACAGCTTGGCTCAGCTGCATCAGACGAAGAAAAGCGAAGATTATGTCTATCTTGCTTTGACAGCAACATGAAACGCACCTTCTGTCCAGCTATCACCACACAATCCCCGAGTCGGATTCCCATGGAGGCGAGCTGCATTTTGGCCTTATCAGACAGAGCAGGGATGACCTGGCCTTGGAGTGTGAGGGGCAGAGGGGAGCTGGGTCTGGGTAAAGCCCGTCTCAGCAGAGTCCGTAGCTCTTTGGCCACGGCAGCTGCATCTGCCATCTCCAGGGGCATATCCAGTGGGTCAGGTACAACATCTGCTGGACACTGTCCTTTATCATTCTGGAAAACAATAGTGATGAGTTAACAATTTTTATATACTAAAAGCTTCTCTTTTTAAAGAGCAATTATCTCCTGGCAAAGTCACGTCAGATTCATAAACAGATAGATAAATGTATAAGACTGAATAATTATGACGTATATATTTGATAAAATGCTACTGTTACACAAAGTAAATAAAACAAACAAAGGTGTGTTTGTGTAATTAGTGTAATTAGGTGAAGCTAGTGTGGAAGCAGGAAAGCAGGAGTGAGGTGATAAACATTTAAGAGACATTAACATAAATTGTTGGGATGTAGTTTTAGTATAGTATTTGTTTATAAGCATATTATACATTACATCTTTAAGCACTCCCAAAAGTCAGGATGGACTTGAAGAAATAAATAAATTTCATCTAGCAGTTTCTAGAGTAGTAAAAAAGTCAAAAATAGAGCATATTTTACACCGATTCTCCATCGTTACTTGACTCTGAACTGTGACAGCTTGCAGGCTCCTATTGCATATCATCAGGCTCAACAACAACACTGCTACTACCTCACGTACAAACATCAGAACTTCTGTGTTCCTTTCGAAAAAGATCACTTATTTCTGTCTTAGATTCTTTAATCATATTTCAACTCCCAGAATGAAATCCACGTCAATTTGTTTCAAAGAGGCTGATCAGCCGAAGGAAACATGAAGGTTTCCCCAGGTGACTCAATAGTAGTGAGGATAGACATCTTTGAGTCGGCAAGCTAAATTTCTAAGGGGGTGCTGCAAAGGGAGGTTGTTGTAGAGGTCTGAGAGGAGAAATCTCAGAAGGATCACTTTATTTGGTTATTTTATGTGGTTTATAATGGCCACAAAAAATAGGTTGCCTTTGTTAATGCTCAAACACGAAGCTAAAATCCACCCCTTACAATCTGCCTACTGCGTCGGTAGGTGAGACATTGTGGTACAAGAAATTATACGGCGTTTATACTTTTATTCAAACAATAGTGTATTTATAGGGGAACAAAAGTCTAGCCAAGTCACCTCCACATTCCCAGTAGTGTTAATCACAGTTCATAATCAAATTTAATCCCAAGCAATGGCTCGCAGCAGGACGTTCTTTAAACTCCTTCCCACACTCCGACATCAAAATCCTGCAAATGGCTCTCTCTCCTACACAGCAGCCCCACTGTGTCTACAACAGTTAAATTATAATGTTCAGGGGTTGTCGACAAGCATGCTGGAGAGTTATTTACAGCCAGAAAGAGGCCATTTTCTGAAATGGTTTTCACATTTCTTTCCCATACAATTTATGGACAAACTGATTTATAATTGTTTTTTCAAAAATCATTTTTATGCTTTTTATCATCATTCCTGCTATGTTCTAGACTGGGAACATGTGAACACAGCACACTACTTAGGAGCAAGAGTTTAACAAAGTTTCTCTGTAAATAAAGGTCGAGGAACATCTATTTAAGTGTTGATGTAAGGCTGCGGTGTGAAGACGCAGGAGGACCAGAGAGGGGAAGAACGTCAGTGCTCCCCTGGTAGTTTTATGGGAGGGGCGGGGTGCACCAGGGACAGAGGATGGTGGAAGGATTTCAAAGTAAAATCCAGCTTTCACTCTCATTAAAACGTCAAACACATGCGCATCAGGAGAAAGTGACCAAATCATCTCAAACTGAATATCAAAGACTGTAAAGTGTCTCAATGTTCAGACTATGTCCTTTATTGATTTTCTATGGCTGCTGTTCAGTTGTTCATTTAAACATCTGATTAACTATTAAACCATAAAAAATATGTAATCACTTTAGGATATTTCAGTTAAGGAACATCTTATTTGTTTGAATTGTTTGCCAACGCTAATATTTATTCATGTAGAAGTACTTTTTTATGGCATTTTTTTGCAGTAGTAGTGGCTTTCATTTTCTTTCTTTTTTTTGGTGATCTGACAGGAAAGTGGTGGAGAGAGGATGAAAACATGCAACAAAGGTCAAAGGGCCGGGTCTCGAACGAGTGATGGCTGCGTCGAGAAGTAAGGCTTTTGAACATGGGTCACATGCTTCACCCCTGCACCTCATATGAAAGTACTTTTAAAGTAAGTCCACAAAACAACCTTTGAATTCATTTCTGAATTTTGCATAAAACAGTGCAATTAATCCTGATTAGAAACTTTATTTGTCACCCAGCACTAGATGAAGACACATAGATAAATAAAGCTCCATAGATGGAGATGATTAAATAGATGAGAACAGATGGAGAGAAACACAGATAAATATATGGATATACACATGGACACATGCATAAAGGAGTGTTTATTCAATAACTGTTCAATTCTATTGTGTTTATATTGGTTGCCGTTATTGATAGAAACATGAAAACTGTGACTTCTTTAAGTGTTTGTGTCAGTACGGCCCATCCAGATGAAAATGCTAGTGGAAACACTGCATATTATTTACAGAGAAAGGAGCAGCAAGGAGCTGCTAATCTAAGGGACTAGACTAACTGACAGTCATCAATGTGATCTGTGAACTGTTGACCCCCATTAATCTGGGAAGGGTAATAAGGTCATTTTCAAACTATATGGAGTCCATCATTCTAGAGAAACAAAGCTTATTCACAGTTTAAAAAGACTGAAAACTGATCCCAATCCTACCAGGAGAGGACGACGCAGCAAAATCACACTGATCTGATAGTGAAATGCTCAGGAAAAAGGCAAAAAGCCATGCGCCCCTATTCATATTACTTCGTACAACCACTTAGTGAAATACAATTTTGACCACACCCTCATAAGGCAGGTAATGCGTAGGTTTAAACACTGTCAACTTGGAGAAGAAGAAGAAAAGAACAAAAAGAAAGAATAAAGTGTTTTCTCGTCAGAATATTAATGCAGTTTTTATATTTTTGTTTTTCTGAGGAGATAAATTATTTCCAATACGACAAGATCTGTTCTCACTCTATGCTCATGATCCGATCTTTTTTTTGTCTGCTATGTGTTTGACGATATCCTTAGAGTGGGAGTATTATTGTCCATGTTGGCCCAACAATCAAAGCAGTCAAAGAAAAAACCTGGACTGCACGTGGATGTCCTCGTCACCTAGTCCTAGTGGACCCCAGTGACAGAAATGATCAAATTTGCGTCCCACAGGCCTGGCAGTACAGCAGACTAGGGGTAATGAATTACTCTTCAGCATGGTAAATGTTAAAGTTCATGACAAATTGAAGGAGGACTAAACTAGGTAAGGGCAATTATCTTGCAGGTTATTGTTATTGTGAATCTTTTGTCATGAGAATTTTGATTTATTGCGACAACGATAAACTCTACATGATGATGTTTACACACAAGTATTGTAGTTATTTTCATTTTCATATTTGTCACACCAAGTTCCATGAGTGCAGCAATAAATATTTAGATTTTTTAAATATGATTAAATGCAGTTATTGTGCGCTGCTTAGTGATATCCTGAAGTAGCCTATGCAGTGATTGGTCAGTTCTTTGTGGGGCTCTGACTGCAGTGATTTGCTGCAGACAAAAACACTGCAAGGGATTTATAAATGTATTTTATCATTACTTCTGTCATTATAACAAAAAACAACACAAAATACGGTGATAGACCTTTAAGTCCATATTGCCCATTCCTATAAAAACAACTATGAATCGTTTGGGAGGACTGAACAAGAAAGCCTCTTCTAGCTTTAAAATAATCTTCAACCTTTATCTTCCTCTCTCAGATTGATGGGTACCAAAAATCTCTTAAGATTGTTTCTGTTACATAAATAATGACAGAGAAAAATCTATTTGAACCTGGTAAAGACCAGAACACTGCTAATGTGACCTGATATGCAAAACTACAGAACTAAAAGAGGGTGTACTTTCTTTTTTTTTTACCATGACTGGAAAAGTGATATTAGGAATAAGACAAAAACTGCTATCAGGATGCCATTACCCCAACACCATTTCCACATGCAGTCTGTGCTAACCCCACCTCAGGGTGATGTTGAAATACAGTAGATGTTATCCAGTTAACCTAAGACTGTGAACCTAGTGTGTTGCTTAATATTAGTGATGCGCTGATATGAAAATTGGGCCGATATCTATATCCGATATTAATAAAGCCATTACGGCCGATAAACAATATTTAGTCATATTATACATATTTCCCTTTCAACACTGTGGAAATACAACAACACCGTTGACATTGCTTCTCTGTTTCAGTTAAACACCCCACAATCCTACGCTGCATCACTGTCACATGGCTAAATACCACATGGTCAACCCCCTTCCATCTCCCTCCAGAAACACACACACAAACAGCAACTAGATGAAAACAAACATCGGTTGTTGATGTCAGGCAAGTTTCACTTACCGGACCGATACAGATATGTAAAAAAACATCAGCCGATAACAACGTTAATGCTGATATATTTTGCATTCCTTCTAAATATACCATATTAAATATAAGTTTTTTAATGAGGTCCGACCTTTCATTTATTCTTTTAAAAATCATTCAAATAACAGATAAACATTAAAATATATCACTGTGTGAACAGAATAAATATACGAGTGTCACTTTTTAAACTGAATTACTGATAAGATGTGCGCCAACAACCGTTGCACTTTTTATCTGTTAATCAAAACCTTTCCTCTGCTTTAATTCAAGATCTGTTGTGCAGAATCTCTGCAGGGTCAAAAAAAAATGGACTCACTGAAACGGTTGAAAATACAATTTCTGCCCTAGTCCTCCTTCAAACGTGCAAGTACGCCCAAGCTTTGCATTCACAGCCTATAATAAACTGCATAATGAGCAGAGAGCATTACGGATTCACCTCAGAGCAAATTATTGTATAATTGTGTACAATGCTTTGGTGACCTCCAGTGGAAGCTAGTGCTAAAACAACATAAAAACCAAATGTCTTTTTATCAATAAAGAAACAACTGACCTGTGAGGTTCTACTATGGAGAAAACACTAAATGAATCTAAACTCTATGGTCCGTTACAGTCTACTGGGACATTTTAAAAGAGTCAAATGACACTGAAGTGAGCCGAGATGCTTGAGCCGAGCTGGTAGATTAGTTTGTATTCACAGAGTTTCTATTTAATCTTTTTTGTGGATGAGGTAATAATTAAAAATTAAAGACGCAGTAAATTTTGAAACCCTGTTCAGTGTCTGTTTAAAGCATGTTCAGCGTAGGTACAGGCAGCTCAGCCTTTTTATAAAAGTTAAACGAGGCCACAGCAGCTCCACAGACTTAGAACAGATGCATGGACTTATATCAGTTCATAACCTATGCCTCTAATTTTCTAGCATCTCTATTTAGGCTTTCCATACATTTTATGTGAAAATCCTAAGGTCTCCAAGGCTACAGGTCCAAGAATTACTGTCAAATTTCAGCAGTCGGGCTTTAAAGTTTACTATAAAATCTGCTAAAACCACACAGACAAACATAGTGACAGACAGATGGACAGATGGACAATCAGTCAAAGGATGGACAGATTTAAAGGTTAACGGGGTACAGAATAAAGCTGAATATACAAATATTCTCTGTAAGCTTTGTTTATATTTATACAGACCTGGAAAAAGGAAAAATCAATTTCCAACCTTTTTCCAATCTGTGTAGGAACCCAGTTTGCCTTAAAATAAACTAAATTTCAGCTGAATAAGAAGTTAAAGCGGTTGACACCCATTAGTTTATTATGCATTTATTTACTTAAATTCACATTTTAACTAAATTGTCTGAACCAATTTGCAATTTCTTTGAAATAATTCTAAATGTAGAAGCTGATGCTTGAAGTGGGAATTGGATGACAATTACCAGAGCTGCATACCCTCCCACCTCTGACAGAACAACAGCGGCACCTGAGGACGGATGAAAGACCTCCTCTCTTTACTCAAAGGCAGAAAAACACTGAGTGAAATAAATAACACAGATATTGACTCCGTTACATTACAGCAATAACCCCAGGAAGCCACATGAACCAATGTACATAACTGCACCTGTAGTTTTCCCGCTACAGTCTACTCGGTACTGAAGGAAGCGTTTTGTGTTCGGTACCAACACTTTTATAGCAAAGCCTGTATCTATTTACAATCCATTTGAGCCTGTATGGGAAGCAATTGTTTCTCAGAGTCTCAGTGTGAAGCATTTATGAAAGACAACATGTTTTCTCTAGATTTTAATAAACCATACATTTCAAAAATAGCTGAAGGTTGTCCTACCTCTCTCCACTGCCATGTCACAAGACAACAACTGGATATAGCTTAATTGTGCACAATATAACTTAAATATCTAACTATACATATGCAATGTATGTCCAACTGTTTTGCTCAAATGTGACAAGAGTATATAAGTATTGTTCTTAAGGTGTAAAAGAAAAAACTTTTTAACAACTGCTTTTATTGTGTAAATTCTATTACGCATTCAAACAACCGGGATGTTCCCGCTGCAGAAGCTTCATTTACCACATATTTTTAACTGGTGTTGCGATCTTTGCTCCATTTAAACTAATAAAATGTCAATATGTTCAGTTCTTTCAGGATATGAAAGGTATGACGTTTGCAAATTATCAATAAAAACAATTTTATATTACATATTATCCAAACAGCGTTCCCACAGAAATAAATGGGGAAGCTTTAAGGACGACATATCATGTTTTTAAATTCTTCCTTGTAACATTTAAATCATTCAGTTATGGTCTATAAAAAGTGGAACTGCAAAGCTTTGGTTATTGTTATTGTAGCTCAACAGTCTCCCAGTTTACCCCTGTTCTGAGGTGTGTCTGAGAGCAACTAGTGTTGGTGCCGTCTCTTTAATTGCTGTCTAGGGGTTTCACACGTCCAGGTCAAAGAGCGCTGCACTTTAACCTGTTCGGCCATTTTTGTAGTTTGAGAACAGATACAATTATCTAGGGGCGCAGAAACAAGACAAGAAAAAGGTGAAAACGATGCTAAACTGTTAATAGATTAATAATATTTATATAATAACACGCAGTGTGGTTACGTCTTCAAGGAGCTAAAAGCAGCACACAGTGCTAATATAAGCAGAAGGCAAAAAAAAAAAAGCAGAAGGCACGTCGCTACTTCTATCAAAACAATGTCCAGGAAGTCATATCAACACAATTAATTTATATCTAAAATAAAGTTTGTTGTTATTTTAGCGTTATTTGCAGCTTACTGCTTTGATGTGTCCACCTTTTTCATAGACAGAAGGAACTGACCCCTAATCAGATGAAGTCTTTCAGCAAATCCTACTGGGGGAGGTTGCTGAAGGCACCTGTCCTTGAAGTGGGGAAAATGGGAATTTCCCCACTGATGTGGGTAGATTTCCATGAAAAATAAAATTTAACCAGGCACTTCGAAGAGGTTCTGTTGCTGAGGGACGTTGTAATGAAATGTGTGGGTTAACAACAGAACATTTAGACCAGGAGTGTCAAACTCCAGTCCTCGAGGGCCAGTGTCTTGCTACTTGCAACTGAATCAAATGGCTGGATAATCTCCTCAGTATGCAGAGTTCTCCAGAGTCCTGCTAATGACTTAAACATTTGATTCAGGTACGCTGAAGCAGGGACCCATCTAAAAGTTGCAGGACACCGGCCCTCGAGGACTGGAGTTTGACTCCTCTGATTTAGACTTATCTACTTGCAGCGTTGGCATACTTGAGCTTGGACTACAAAATCGCAGCAAGAAATAAAAATGGCGAATACGCTAATTGGTCAGCCGGATGGCTATGACCTTATTTAGCTGTTCCGCAGCAAATACTGTGACGTAACAGTTCAAAAAAACGTAACAGAGGATAGAGAAAACTGAACGGACTGAAAAATATGACCCAAACAGAAAATAAAGACATCTACGCAGCACCTGGAGACTATTTTCAACTTTTCGGCATTCCTACAGAATCCAAGTACACAACAAAATGTATTTAGGGGCTAAAAAAGTGGTTTTTGTAAGATATGTCCCCTTTAAACTCCTTCCCACACCTTGTAGGCACTGGTTTAAGGCCAACTACACACTTCCCTGTAATTATAGTTAGAAAACCTATTTAAACCTCAAGCGCTTAGTTAGCAAATTTTAGCTAAGAAGACATTAGCATTTTCGCTCAGATCAGCTTGCACCATCTGCTGTACTAAAAGCATCTTACATGCTGTTGCAAAACAGTTCTATGCTAAAATTATGTTAGCTGAAAGGCCTTTAATACGCCACCGTTAGCAAAGCACAGAGACCTTGCTAACCTGTGCTAACATGCAGATATTGTAATAATAGCTAGAGTAAGCTAAACATTTACATTAGCACATTGACTTTGCAAGGGATTTAATGAGTTTTCAAACTGGATTATAAATTTACAGCACCATTCCGCAGCACCATCTTGAATTTAGTTTCTGCAACAGTTCAGCCTTTTCAGCATAAAACCTCACGCAGTCTTCTTACAGCATTGACAAAATTTTTCTAGTGCCCTGTACAGGAAACCATTTCACTGCTGCTCACATACAAAATAAGTAAAGCAGACATTTCAAAACCTCTTCTGATACTCTGTCTCTCATTCCTTCTTGGAAATTGTCTGACCTTGTCATGAAGAATTAAAAAGACTCAATTCCCTTTCTGAACAACAACAAATAAACATTTGCAATGGTGTGCTGAAATAATTCATGAACTCAGGAGTCAAGTCTGGTGGTGTGTGATTATACAGAAAGAAAAACCCTTACCTTGAACGCTGGATTAGCTCCAAACTCCAGCAGACATTTGACAACCGATGTGCACAGGTTGGATGCAGCAATGTGAAGAGCTGTGCCAAAGTCAAAGTCACTGCAGGTGGCATCAACCTCTGCAGTATAAAAGGTAGAGATGGAGGTAGAGAAATATAATTTAATTTCAGGCCAGACAGCACAGAGCTGAGCTTTTCCCGTTACAATTCCTTGCAAAAGTATTCATACCTCTTCAATGTTTTTACCATTTCATAACCACAAACATGTATTTTATTTAACATTTCTGTGATAGACCAACAGAAAGCAGTGCATAATAGTGTAGTTAAAGTAAATGGATACACAGCTTTTTTTTTGTGAGAAATGTGAAAACTGTGGATTGTATTTGTATTCAGCACCGTTTAGTTTTCAGCACCCTTTAGTCTGATACCCTTAAACACAATTTAGGGGATCAGCAACCTCCACCATTTTCCCAAGGGATGGAATATGGGATGTTAATTTTCCACCACACATTCATTATGTGGGCCAGAAACTTCAATTTTGGTCTCTTCTGACCAGAGATGAGACGAGATACACATGTCTGCTTTATCCCCTACATGGCTTGTGGCAAACCTCAGATGCTGGATTATTTAATCAATGCATAAGAAAAAAACTTCTATTTATACCAAACAAGCTTTGAAATAAAATACGACAGCACCACCATCTGCTGCCTTCATTCACCTGTGGATGCAGCTAAAGAACTTACAACCCAGAATGTTTACCACAGCAAGAAAATAAACTGCTACGGTTTTAATCCCTGTGGCAGTTGGTGCTTAAAATAGAAATGCCTGCCCTGCACCGACTGTTGCCACAACCTTCCCCTCTCTTCTAAGGCAGCAGTTCTCTGCTCTTACCTCCAGGCTCAGAGGCTTGTAGCATCACACCGACGAGCTGGGGCACGTCAAAATAGGCAGCGTAATGCAGCGCCCTCATGTTAGTCCAGCGTGAGCGAAGGTTGGGGTCAGCACCCAAGGCAAGGAGCTGCCGGGCAAAGCTAGCTGCTGTTTCTGCATCACCTAAGAGGAGAAACACAAAGCTCTGTTGAGTTTTTGTTAAAGAATTTGTTGACAAACAAACACTTGGTAAAATGGAGAGTTTAACAAGGGAATGGAGATATGAATGGAGATTTGTAAGAAACTGAAAGTTAGTACTAACCAATTCCAGGGGCGCCGGCCTTACAACAGTAGTGCAGAAGGCTCATATCTGTCAAACCATCTCGATCATTCACACCACAACCTCTCTTCAGAATCTGTGCAAAGACACAAGGTTCAATGAGCCACAAAGAGCCTTGTGTCACTGAAGGAATATGGAATAACAGTGAAACTCAGGGACAGTGGACTGAAAATGAAATAGTCCTCTTATAATGGCACACATTTTTAAATTTAGTCACCAACAGGGATATCAAAAAATGCATTATTTTCTCCAATAAAATGAAAAAGGTATGCAAGAGGGGGGAAAAAATCCCTTAAGAGGAAAGTTTCTTCATGCAATTTACTGCAATGCCAGTATTTTTAATAAGTGTTGATAGAAAGGGTTTGTGGGTGATTGGGTAAGAAATCCAGTCTATCCATTGTTTTCAACTTATATACCATTCAATTCAAAAATGCTTTATTCATCCGAAAGGGAAATTAAATGTTGTTGTAGTTCATATTATGCAGGTTTCCTCAGAGTCTTTGTAGATGCTGATGGCTGTGGGCAGGAAGGATCTCCTGTAGCGCTCTGTCTTACAGCAGATCTGAAGAAGCCTCTGACTGAAGACACTCTGTTGTTGTAGGACAGTCTCATGAAGAGGATGCTCAGAGTTCTCCATAATGTTCTTCATGTTATGAAGAATCCTTCTTTGTCTGCTCTGTCCCTTTATGTAGATGTCTTCACAGTTGCATCTCCACTCTAGTCTGTTGTCCAGGTGAACACAGAGGTATTTATACTCTTCCTCCACTACCTCCACTTCTTCTCCCATGATAGAAATAGTTTTTGACCTATTCTTGTTTCTCATAAAATCTACAATCATCTCCTTTGTTTTATTCACGTTCAAAATGAGATGATTGTTTCCACACCATGCCACAAAGAGGTCCACCAGCTCTCTGTACTCAGCTTCTTGTCCATCTCTGATCCACCCCACGACTGCAGAATCATCCGAGTATTTCTGCAGATGACAGGAGTCTGTCTTATACTGGAAGTCTATAATTAAAATATCTATATTAGACTTGGTCGCAGAGGTGGCACATCCAGGAGGAAACAGAAACATCCTCCACCTGCGAGACACACTCATCTTAAACCCTTATTATTGCTGATGAATCCTCAATCTGTTTATCCATGGGATGTTTTCATCAAACCAGTTCCAGTGAAAACTGGTGCCATCTCAGCACCAACGTTTAGCTCGCCCAGAGTAAAGAATTGGTTTCATCGGAATCTTGAGGCAAATTCATGGAGACCAAGAACCAACAATCAAACACACTGCAAAGTCATGTTTAAAATTCAAGAGCTAGTTCTGCTTTCAATCAGCGTCTTAAAAGAAAAATCAACAGGTTTTAAAAATGAAGGAAAAGGTAGAATCAGCATTGGAATAATACCAAGTCAACATCTGTTATTTTTCCACTGTTTAGTTTATTATCAATTGTCCCTGACATTAAGTAGTTCAATGTGCCGCATAGTTGTGCTTACAGCCAGTATTTTCTACTGAAACAACAAACGCCTTGTCAAACTCACTTCTTAAACCCTGTGGCATTTTGATTTTGCCAGGTAGTGTTTATGGGTCTTGATTACCCGATTAGAATTGTGAACAGTTGTAAGTGTAAATATTATAATCTATGGACGTATGGGCCAGTATGAGATTCTCACGGATTGATGAGCTTGAGTAACTACCATGGTTTCACAGCATTATGGTATCAACACTAAATTTTAAACAATAATGTACAACATGATCTTACTGCTTTATATTAAAAGAAAAAAGAGCAACTATTCTTACTGCTGCTAAAATGTATTATTTATTAGTGCAATAATAATAATAACAATGTTTTCTTTTGCATTTATAGTTTTGATACAGAAACTTTAGCAAAAATATGGTAAACACCTGCTAAATTTAGAGGTTCATAGGTAAACAAGCTCATTGCAGTTTATATTATACCTATTTAGCCATCTGCTCTTCATAGACCAACAAGAACAGCAAACTTGGAGTGTATTCAAACCTGCCACGTCTGGCCCCACTTTAAACGAACCAGAGCTATTTTCCCCTCTTGGTTCGGACCTTTTGTGAAGGTGTGAATACACTCAAGCGAACCGTGGTCCAGAGCAAGCAACTGGACCAAGACCCACTTTTTGAGGTGGTTTCGGTCCACTTCTAAACAGAGTCTGGTGCAGTTTGCTTTTGGTGTGAATATGAACCGGCCTCAATCCGACCCAACTAAAGGAAACATATTCCTGTTTGGACTTAACGAGCCACAGAAGCAGGACATCATGGGGAAAATTTGTCCTTCAATGTTGCTAACGCTATTACCTCATGGATGCTACAAACAATGAACCGTGGACAGACCTGGAGCAACGAGGAGACACTCTGCCTCCTCGATATTGGTGCAGATGCACACATAACCCATCGCTAAAAGAAACAAACAAAAATGCAGATGTGTTCAGCATGTTTAGTGAGGGATTGAAAGAGAGGGGGTTTGAGTCGTCTCCCGAACAATGCCACACTGAACAGAAAAAAACTTTGCCAAAGTTATCTAAAGGCACAATGATTTTGCAGCTGTAGTAACTGCACAGATATGCAGAACAGAAATTGAGGACTTCCGTAATAAGTGTTCCTCCATTTCCCAGTCTGTGATCTGTCCTGCTCTAGTCATTCCTGTCCAATGAAAGCAATGATCATCACACATCTGGCTGTGTTTGCAAGTTTTAGCTCACTTGCAAAAAGATTCGACATCAAACGAAAAAAATAAAGTCTGCTTTTAGTCCGGACCAAACAAGTGGACCAACAAACTTTCCTAGTGTGAATACACCCCAAGTTATCAATTTTTAAAAAGCTTCTTCCATACACCAGTTACTTTAAGTAGTGTAACTATACATCTAAATAGGACGCAATGATTGTATTCAACAGTACTTGAAATTTTTAAATCTTTATTCATTCTGTCATGGAAAAAACAATAGAAAAACTTGTTTGAACAGCAACTTGCCAATTATAGTTAATTGGTAACATAATAGATCACAATTGTTATAACAATAATCTTATTTCCCCGATTCAATTAAACAGTATGATCATTGCTAATATCTATCTCTATATCTCTATTTTCAAACTGTGGTCATTCTTAACACCATCAAACAGCTCATGTCTAAGTTTGAGCCTGAGTTTAAACCATCTTCCTGCACTGTTATCATCTACAGAATTTCAGAATACAACAGAGGGAGGATTAAACATTTACTAAACAAACACTCACCTCGATGCCAATGATGTCAATGTTTTTCTGAACCTGGGGTACCCATTGCCTGAGGACTGCAAACAGCTCAGGTATGGTGGTGTTGGGATCCTGAAGAATTTCTTTGCACTGCGGCTCAGATGGGTCAAAGAAAGAAAACTCTGGAGGAAAAGAGGGAGACAACAACAATGACCTAGCAGTAATCAGTAGAACCACCTCTGCTATCTTTACACCAGATGCTGTGGTTGACAAACCAACATTATCCCCATGATTTAACCGGTTTAAAAACTGACACATTTGATTTTCCCACAGCATTACATTCTAGGGAGCGTTAATGCTCAGCCTCCAGTCACCAAAGGTACATGTTTGGTGACCACCAAGTACAGACAAGCAGGTAGCAAGGTACACTTTACACGTTGGGAATAATTGCCTTTGAGGGGCCTTGAATGCCTCCATTATCTACTAGAGGCATTAGTAGATAACTGGCCGAGTAATAATTGTAAGATGTCTGGAGTGTGTATTTTGAAGACGAGTATACTTGAAGAATTTAGAAAATGTACATCGCTTGCCAAAAGTATTCGCATCCTCACAGTTTTTCATATTTTCTTAAGGTACAGCACACATTTAATGTATTTTATTAGGATGTCATGTGAGAGACCAACATAAAGTGGCACGTAAGGAATACTGTATAGAGCTCTTGACTGGTATTAAATAAGAGTGAATGCTGAAAGTTAATCAAAAGATGCTTCAATAAAGTATTAGCTTAGGGGTTTTCACATTATTCAACAAGGAAAGAGCTGCTTTTAAAAAAACGCTTTTCTTACATTTTTTTCTGACATTTGTTTTTCAGTTGAAATGTTCCGGCTAAATGTCACGTTACATTTGGAAAAAGTTATAAGCTGATTTTTCCATCATCTCTTTTCCACATCATAAAAACCTGGCATTTTATCACTTAAGAGCCACTTTAAGCAATAACTAGGTAGGTTTTGTTTGTTCTGGGAGGTTTTATTTTTATCTTATAATTCAACCCAACTATGTTTATATTTTTAAGCCACTCAATCCTTAGATGTGACTAGAGTAAAAACCCCTTCATGCCACCAATCAAGTCACTAGTTTTATCTTTTTCAGAATGACCTAAATCCAGGATGTACGGAGCGCGTGCATGTGTAGATCCTCACCACAGTCATTGGGCATGGGTGCAGAGGCCACCTGGTGGATAACAGCCCGCTGATGGGGAGCATTTCTTGTGTAAGAGCCCAGGGCAGTGTCTCCTTCAGCAGGCTCTGAAATATCCTCCTTTGTCATCTCCCCTTCAGGGCCCGCGGCTGGAACAATATTAGAAAGTCTATTCTGAGAACACAAGTAGGTCTTTTCTCTCAATAAAAACCAGATTTAGCACATTGAAGCTTTCACTTGATCCACTTGAAGCCTTTTAAACAAAATAAGCCTTTTTTTAAACTACTGGCCTAACGTTCAAACATGGAAGCTGCAGGAGAAACACTGTAGAAGTTGGAGACAGAAACAACGCTACAAATCAACTACAAGCACAGATTCACACACAGCCCAACACTTACTGTTTTCTTCTCCATTATCCCCTTCCTTCATGATCTCCATGAGAGTCACTCAGTTGAGCTAAGCTAAAGATCAAGAGACACAGACTGGGTCCAATAGATGAGCAGAACATCCAACCAAAATCATTCCAAAAATAATTTCTCAAGTAAACTGATTTCTGTCACTTTGATCTCCAATAAACAACTCACTCTTTCCGTTTACACCCCGTTGATCCTCTGACTACTAGGTCCAGTTGCTATTTACAGTCTGCACCACTTTAAAGCCACGGCGGTCTAACCTCTGATCTCCCAAGATGGAGTTTCACTCTCACATGTGCCCCACTGACCTCACTGCCAACTCAACTGATTTGTCAGACATAAGATCCACAATGCAGGGAATGTGACTGTAGGGTGACAGTGCAAAAAAACACTGCGCAAAAGGGCAGTGGACGTGGTTAGGGCTGTCTGTCACAATAAAGGCCTTTCTAATTCCCAGTTATAGCCAGTAGGCAGGCTGCTGAAGCATCCAAAGGTAAAGACTTTTACACAATTATTTTTCACCTCATTCAGGAACAAATACACAAATCCACACAAGAAAATAGATGAGCAAATTTTCATACTACAGGATATTGTCAACAAAATAAATCTAAAATATGTGGCGTTTTGTTCGTATTGAATATTTCAATCATTCCATTTTATGCCTGTTGAAATCAATGCTTCCTTTTGCATCTGTTTGCCTTCAGAACAGCAGAGCTTCCAGCTCAGCAATGTTTAGCACCAACCTGAAAAAATGTTTCAACGTTCATAAATTAGGGTTAATGGTTAATATCCATTTATGACCTACATGAATTAAAAAATTATTTTAATAACTTATCTAACATCGTATATTTAATTTACTTGATAACATAAGAAATTTAAATATAACTGACAACTTAAAACTCGAGTGTTTTTACACCTAGATTTACCAAACTTTAACCCCTACAGTAAACAGTAACTGAATGGCAATAGCTTTTGGACTACTTAGCAGAGTTATGGAACCTCAGCAATCAGACTTTTTACATACACAGGATGCACACCTTTCACTCATCTGACCAAGACTGTTGAAACGGCCAACTGGTCGTTGAGGACTAACTGGTCATCCTCATAAAGAAAACATTTTACCTTACATTTAACTGCTATTGCAAACTGAATTTTACTGCATTGTATTATAATTAGGGTCAAATTGAAATTTATATAATAAAATAGGAACTGATTTGATTTTATACATCTGTATGTATAAAACTTATAAAGTGCCTTGAGATAGCATTTGTTGTAAATTGTAAATTGCACACGTTTGGTTCCAGACAGGTAGACATTTTATTGAGTGTTTTGGAACATCTTACTATGAAAACAAATCTAGAATGGATTTCTTTAAGCAGCTTCTAATAGATAAGACATGTTTCTAAATTCCCCTGGCGGGGGTTGATCACCACCTCATGAAGTTACTGAGAAGCTTCTCCGAGTCAATGCTGAGTCTGGCTAAAGCCACTATTCCACAAATAACAACAATCGCCAAGAATTGTGAAAATGTCGGATTCATGAGGATTCTTAGAATTTTTCACATATTTGGGTGCAGCCAGTGACACCGTAAGATTAAGTTACGACAATATAATGATAAATAGTGAGATTTGGCTTGATTCACACAGATAATGTCAAGAGTTCAGTGCGATTTAAAAGAATCTAATAAGAATGCTGCACGAACATTAACAATCCGCTAACAACATTCCCGAATGCATCTAAGAATCAGGTTTGATTAAATTTGACGTCATTACTATTCTTGAAAATTTGTGGGATTTTTCATCAAGATATACAGGTCCTTCTCAAAATATTAGCATATTGTGATAAAGTTCATTATTTTCCATAATGTCATGATGAAAATTTAACATTCATATATTTTAGATTCATTGCACACTACCTGAAATATTTCAGGTCTTTTATTGTCTTAATACGGATGATTTTGGCATTCAGCTCATGAAAACCCAAAATTCATGTGCTTTTTTGTACATAAAATGTACTAATAAGCTAAATATAAAAAATCTAACTTTGTTTTATATTTCTTATGTTTAAATATATATATATATATACATATATATATACACACATTATTTTCTTTTTTTACTTTCTTTTATTTTTCTTATTTGTACTTGATACAGCATTGAAACAACATTTTCTATGACGTAAGTGCTCTATATACAGTTGATACCAGATGTTTACAAACTGCATAAAAACATTTGTTCCTCACTGTCTGACATTAACTAAGACTACACTTTTCCTGGTTTAGGTCAGTTAGGATTACTAAAATATATTTTTTTTTTTTGTTTTTGTTTTTGCTAAATAGCAGAATCATGAGAATCTGTTTGTTACTTTCTTCAAAATTTGATTTAAACACTAACATTGCACCTTCATCTTTCTCATATTGTAATAATAGCCTAGTTCACACTGCTTTTAGAGTAATGGCTTCTTGATCTCTGAATGGCCTTTCAACCCATGTCAGTACTGGTCCTATTTCACTGTGGACCCTGACAGCTTCAGCCAGCACCTTTACGTCATCTTTTGCTTCTTGTATCAGGATTAAAATGCAAATTTCACAAAAGAAAATGTGTTTTTTTTTTTTGTCCTGAATAGTATGATGGCCCAACATTTCTTTGGTGTTTATATAATTTTTTTAACACATCAGCAAGTTGTACTTGAAGAGGAACAAGACTTAGGGAGGTTCAAAATTCTCTGTTATCTTGGCTGATTTCTTTTTTTGATTTTTCCGTGTTACTGACCTAAAACAAGAAACGGGACACTGTTCTCCAACCTTTAGGGGCATGGATGCTCCAGCATACCTGAATCAATTACCTGCTCAGCATGTTCTGCAGAGGCCTGGTAATGAGCCATTTATTTCAATCAGGTGGGCTGGAACAGGTATGCATCTAAACGTTGGGGGACAGTGGCTCTGGGAGACTTTATAAAACGGTTTGATACAGGTGTTCGCCCCATCATTTTAGTAGCAGCTGCTCCACCCAACTCCAGTCTGAACAGGTCCAATCAACTGGGATCATTGAGAACACCTGTGGACATCCCGTGGATCAAAATTAATCACGTCATACTTAAACAGCTCGTTATCGGGCATTGGCCTGAGGTTCTGGAGATTTTTATATTTGTTTAATAATAAACCTGACGTTAGCAAACACAACATAACGACCTGAAGAGGTCAGCCTCCTCGAGATTTACCCCTCGCTTATCTCACCTTTTTCTACGGTTCTGAAAGCAGAGGAAATGACTGAGAACTGTTCTTCTAAATTAAATACGGATACAAGTTAGTTTACTCTGAAGGTTAGCTTGTTAGCATATGTCCCCAATAAGCTGATGGCTCAGCCTCTGACAGACAAACTACACCTTAATGCTAATGGTGCACCAGCGGATACTTAGGTACGATAAGCAGTGAGGACTCGGTGCTTTTACTGAAAATATGCAAGAAAAAGTTGTTAAAGTCCTTTTACACACTCTGCTGTTAGCTCCTTAAATTAGTGTTCCCCAAGAAGAACAAACACCGATCCAAGAATGCGTCTGTCTTCTGAAAAATAATGTCCCTGTTGAGCAGAAACTAATTTAAATCTAACGTTAATGGCGGATTAATTTAAATATAAATATCAATCTTACCTGGGTTTATCGGCCGGTTTCAGTTCATCAGTACAATGACCACAGCGCTAGTACTAGCGGATTATTTTCCCTCAGTCCTAACGGTTCCTGTTTGGGCATTTACCCTTCAGAGTAAAAGCTGCCATTGTTGACTTCCGGTGCTAAAATAAAAGCATTCAGAAATAAAATGGATCAAAATACAGACTTTACTAAAGGCAAGCAGGAAAAATACTACAGGTACATCTCAGTACATAATATAATATAAAAGTCAGTGATTTAATCCAAAAAGTGAATTAAATTAATTACATAAAGAGCAATCCATTTCAAGCGTTTATTTCTTTTAATTTTGATTATTATAGCTTACAGCTAGTGAACCCCCAATATTCAGATTCTTAGGAAATTTAAATATTACTTAAGGACAATAAAATACATACATATTATGCTACTGTCCACATAATCATGGGGAAGACTGCTGACTCAACAGCTGTAACTTACACCCTCAACAAGGATACCCCATAAAAGGTCAGGATTTTAGGTTAATTGTTTTGTTTTTGTTTGTGTTTTCTTGATGTGGGGGTTTTGAAAAAGCTGAATTCCTGCCTGATCGGCTGATGCTATGACCCTGGTCCCAGAAACCATAACTGTTGAGACCTATGTAAAAGTCTTCTTGAAAAATGAAAAGGAAAACATTCAGAGCTCTGAAAAATTGCTGAAGCCTGTTGCCATTTTTATCTTATGGTCCTCTTCATGACTGCTGGTTTTCATCCTGTTTAAGGGTTCTATAACAACTGCCCTCTACAAATTACAATAAAATATTCACAAGTGGTGGTGAGTTATACCACTGGCACAAATTAACCCAACCCCACCATTTTAGAAAAAATGCATTATCCATCAGTTTTGCGCTGACATTATGCTATAGACCCATAGTGTGGCTTAATAAAGCACAAAAACTTGCGTAAAATGTTTTCCAACTAGTCTATACCTGTTCAGACACTACAATAAAAAAAATCTTGGTTATATAAATTCTACTTTGAAAGGCAAAAAAATGTTTTTGAACTAAAATGTGCTTCCCTCTAAAGCAATGACTCTATTTTGCAGATGAGTGAAATGGCTAACTCTTCAAAAATGTATGGTCACATGACCTATTTCTATGGTTACCTATAAACGGGGTGGCACAACTTCCCAACTGGCACAAATCACCCCACTCTCCCCTACGTAAACAAAACGGGCCGTGATTTGTGTCATTTTCGATAGTTTTTACAACCTGCAGCAAACGAGGGCAAAAAGCCGCGGTGTCACCGTCAAAATGGACTTAAAGAGCGTCAAGCAGGTGTCATCAGCAGCTTATCGGTTCCCCGAGCAACCGAAGGACGCCAGGCCCGCAACGAGCCACTTAAGAACGGACCGCAGGACACGTGACCCAGGAGAGAATGCAGATGCGCGCAATGACGCATACTGGAAAAATCCTGCAAAACAGGACCAAGTGTGGAAAGATCTGGTGTCCAAAGAGAGGAGACAAGCCCTGCAATGGTGAGCTGATAGTGTGTGAGGGAGAGAGACTGCTTGTTACTTACAAACCTGCACAGATCCGTTTGAAATGGAGCCAAATCACTTTAACCAAAACCCTGTGGTTCGCAGGGAGAAGACCTGGGGCTTTCTTCTGAAATTTGATACACTGGTAAGGAAAAAACGGCCTCTGCATTTTTCAAGACTTTAATTTTAAAACCAGGATTTAAAGATATTTTACTAAATGTACATAAAAGAGCGCCAAAATATGGAGGTCTGAAGCTGCAGTTTTCAAATAGTGTGCAATTTGCCATCCCTCATCCACTATGACACCACTTGTGGATGTTTTGCAGGGTGGGCCAAAGGAGGAGAAGCCTTTACCCAACAACATCTCATTCTTCTCTGGTAGCTTCCCCAAAACCTCCAATCAGATTTACGGCAGCAGACAGCTCACGCCTCTGGGGAGGGACATGATCGGACGGGACTGGTTGATTCTCTGGCCTGGAAGCCAGAGATGCAGGAAGACCTCAGACCTGGAGATGCAGCCATGTTAAAGCAGGGGGCTGTGCTGGAGTTTTTATTAAAGACTATAAGCATTAACAAGTCTTTTTTTTTTTTTTTTTGTCCTGTGTCTATTAATTTCTCATTTCCTCCTGAGATACATTTACATTTTGTATGGAAAGGGAGAACAGCATCAGGAATTCAAAAGCAAAGCCTCTGCAGACTGAGAAAATAGATTACAGACAGATCAGTTTCATGTCATCTGAGCTTTGCAGAGTGCTTAAAAAGATACCTGAGCTAATTTAGATGAGTGAAAGGTTGTATCACCACTGTCTGCTCGCTGCCGAAGGACTGTGGATTCAACAGGGACTCCATGAAGGTGAACGAACAAAAAGAACTGCAACGTGGCTGTAAATCAATGGATACATTGCTTTTGCACATTTTTTCACATTACAACTACTAACTTCCATTGTGTTTGTTTAAGAAAGCATCTTTGCACATCAAGTTTCAAGTGTTGTCATAGTTTCTTAATTAGATTTTAAACAACTTCCTTGTAGGTCTGGGTGTACATTTAGGCATGTCTTACTGGGAAGTGAACCTTCGCCCCTGCTTTAAGTCTTTTGCAGCTTTTAACAGGTTTTCTTCAAGGATTGCTGTTTAGCAGATTAATGCTCTATCTGGCCCGGCCTGTCAGTTTTTATTTCTGCTTCACGGTTATGTATAGATTTGTGCTGGCCTATGACACAAAATACATTGATATTTGTGGTTGCAACATGACAAAACGTAAAGAAGTTTAATACGTTAGCAAAGCAATGTGAATACACTTATTGTATGCGAATCCTATACGTGCAGGTGATTTTCTACTTCCTGGATGCCTCTGCTATTTTATTTCTCATATTTTTGATTACATTGTTTTAGGAAAAGAACAGCATTATGTAGCTTTTTTCTACATTTAAAGGAAAATTGTTAGTCACTATTAGAAAAATATAGGGATTTTATTTGCTGTGACCTATAAAGAGAATATAAATATTTAAAGGACACTGCTAAAATCCTAATTTGTCTTTTCTAAAAACCTTTCAAATCTTTTCTTTGGTTTTTGGTGGCTTCTTTACTTGTTCACTCTATTCTTTGTGCACTATTAGATTCAGACAAAGCAAATTACTCTGAGCTATGATGAGTTCAGACACAAAATGTCTCCTAAACTCACAGAATGATCCAGTTTTCAGACAACACATTTCAGACATGTAAACGTAGCACAGAACTTGTCTTCACTTGGATCTGTGGGCACTTTGTTTCTCAGCCACCAGTCACAAAAGCTTATCTTGTTCCTCTTTCTTTGGATAACACAGTTTGAAAGGATTCAAATGTTATTTTACTTGTATCAATAAAGGGATTCACAAAGAGTACTTTTCAGTATAGTTTGTTTTTTAAAAGTTAAGAAAACAGGTAAACTTAACTCAGAAAGGATGTGATGTGATCTGAGATAAATACGAACTGCATCTGAAAGGCAATATTTTTAGGAAACAGGAAAACCTCCACAAAATACCTGAAATTAGATTTTCATCGTCCTTCAGTTGATTACCTACTCTATATCAGGTTTCCAGCATATAGCTCTTTGGGAATCTCTTTGTTGGGTTTGTTTGTTAGACTGTTTCGTTTAAAAGTTCAAATCCTTTTTTCATCATTGAATGGAATCAAACTCAAGTCACGTTTCAGTAAAAACTTGCATGAAAAAAACATTATTATTATTATTAAGTACACCAGCAAGATTGTAACTAAGTAAGTAAGTAGGTAAGTAAATAAATAAATAAAATATTTAAACCCTCCAGTAAATGCAGGAAGACAATTAATGAGGACATCTTGAAATTATTATAATAATGGATTGTTTGAATCAAACAAAAAGAAAATAGACAAAGAATGGCTTAAGATAGATGCACAGTACTGCAAATCACAGTAATTAAAAACTTAGTTAAAAATGTTAAATTAATTAACTGAAGAAATTAGAAGGTATGTTGGAATATGGCTTCTTTGAATAAAACAACAAAAAGACAACATAAATCAAGGATAACTGATGCACAGCACTGCAAATACAAATAAATAAATAAATAAAATTATTTAAAATAAAATTAAAATGTATGTTTATTGACTAAGACCACTTCATAGTTTATGGCTTCCATGAATCAGAAAATGACTCAAGATTGATGTTCTACAAATGTCACAAATCTATTGCATATTGTACATTTCAGAGCAATACTACACAGATCAGTGAAGTGTTTTAATGCGTTACTTAAATGAACTACTGAATATCATAAATAAAATGAATCTAAAAATAACTTCAGTTTTAGCAACACTAGCTGCTTTGTAATGATTATTGACACATAAATACAAAATTGACAAAGCTGAATTATTATTTTTTTGTTTTATTTTAAATAATTAAATACAAAAATGAAGCAGTGTTTAATATTTTTGAACACAAGGTTTGAAATCCTGTGGTTGTTTCCGAGCCAATCAGCTTTCAGAGGATGAATGCGGAAATGAGACCTTATGCCGACTGTCAAATTGTCACGATATCAACGGATGTCAAACGCAGTTGTTTTTCAAATTAAAAGCATTAGTGCAATGATTATTTCGCTTTAGAAAGTAAAATATAATTTTTTGTTCAAATACTTATAGATAATTTCTATGTTATTCAAAACATGTGATAAATCCCGTAACAATACGTTAGAGAGCTTACAAGATTATTTTCTAGTATTATTTTGAAGAATTTACACCGGAATTCCTACTGGAGCACAAGTACCTTAACGGTGTTTGCATCACAGCAGCATCTGTAAGCTAGTGTTATTTATAAAAAATAAAAAAGATTAGAAAGAGATTCAAGATCCAGCTTTCGGTACCATGCAGTCCGACACCCTGTTGCACATCGCCAACTTCAGCACGCTGCTTGTCTGCATGGTGCTGAAGTTCCCGCAGATCTTCGTGCTAATGAGAGCCAAATGTTCAACGGGGATCAGCCTCAACAGTCTGCTGCTGGAACTCATCGGGTAGGTGGACTCTGCAGGAGTTTCTGGTGCACTTTTATCATGGCCTGTGATTTCCTTGCGGGCTGAGGAAGATTAACTGTGACAGATAGGAGGAAGGGCGCAGCTTTTATGTGATGGCTTCCTGTTCCTAACCGTGCACATGTGCACAGAAAGGATATAACGTATTTTTGTGTCTAAATAGCTTAAAAACAGATGAAAGTTCATTATAAATTAAACGAAACACTGTTTTTTTTTTTTTACACTCAGAGTGTTTTACTTGAGTGATAATGTACGTAAACCGGCCAGACTTGTATTTGTTTGTGAATCAGTGCGCTGCTCTCTGTTGCATTTGATGCCATAATCAGCATCTGTGTGAAGCAGAATAACTGTGTCTCTGTTCCTTTTCCATCTGAGCTTCTTTTCTCCGTCCGATCTTGTTCGCTGGTCTTCTGCGAGGAAACAACAACGTTCCCTCCTTCAGCTTTGCTTTTATAGTGCTTGATGCTTTCACCATTCAGCCCCTTGTTAGGCTTCTCAGTTATTGCTCAATACTTAGTCAAGGTCATCGTGACTTTCTGGTTCTGTTTTTCGGCCTTGGAGATGGCGGTAATAGCCACCCAGCTGGCTGTAGACTCATCCTCCGTTCCTTGCACTGGCCTCCAAAGGATTCACTGTCAGCATGCAGCTGACTCTCATCACTCCCAGTCATCCTACAGTTCTCTCCCTAATCTGCTCAGTCTTAAGCTTTACACAGTATTACACTTTCCATTCTTCAGCTTTCTGCATTTACTTTAAAACACAGTTACAAAACCATCACTTCATTCTTTTTATTCATGCTTCACAAATGATTAACGTTATATCTCTTTCATATATAGCTGGTTGAGAATTTCAAACCTTAATGTTTTTTACTTTAATTATCAGTTCTTAACCATATTTCAATCATACATCTTTTAACTTGATAATCAAAGATTACTAATTTCATTTAATACATGTAAAAGAATGTAAAATCGTCATACATCATTTCTTTGGATACACTTGTTTATATTTCTGCAAAAAATAAGATAGTTAATATGTGGCTCCACACAGGCCCTCCAGTCTCTCAGTCCCAGAATATGAGAATATGCTTGTTTTCACTCTCTACTGCTTCAACTGTGTATTTTAATAATTATTGCATGTATTACACATAAGGATATAAGGATATTCATTGTAACTTTTATGGAGTTAACTGTGAGCAGTTACTAAATGTTGCATGGATTACATGGAAAGATCTCACCTTATTTTGACAAGACCAACATTAAATGCAAAACTAAATAAATAAAAATCTACAGAAACATCTGCAATCTCCACAGACTCCACTAATGTTTAATCCTTTATCCAGAAAATGGAAAGAGTATGGCACAACTGTACACCTATCAAGACATGACTGTCCACTCAAATGATTGGCTCGGGCAGGTAGAGCACTAATCTGACCTTTATGGAAGAGTGGCTAGATGTCAATGTTGAAAGAAATCCATAAGAAGGGGCACAGCAAACAGGAAAACTGCACATAAATGGTAAATGGACTGAACTTATAGAGCGCCTTTTCAGTCATACTGACCACTCAAAGCGCTTTACACTAGAGCCACATTCACCCAGACGCACTCACTAACACACACACAGCGCGTGTACTGGAATTCTAATTTCCCCTCAGGGATCAATAAAGTATCTTTGAATTGAATTGATACGCAGATTGGTTGGGAATTTGAGGTTAAATGCCTTGCCCCCGCCTTGCCTTGCACATCGTAGCAGGAGGAAGCCGGAATCGAACCCACAACCCTCGCCCGGATTGCAAGACGAAGATGTGGTCAGCGTGAGTTGTGGTCGTGATTTAACTCAGGATTCATAATTTCTCTTCCAGTCTGACCCCGTAGTTCTGTCACAAATTGCCCTCAGCTCCAGGAAATTATTACAACCCTAAATATTCATCATCTTTTTCTTACACCTGTACATGTAAACAGTTACACAACATTGTATGAAGATGGTATTCCAGTTTGGAAATGAAAAAAAAAAAAAATCAGCTCAATTGATTCAATTTCATAGACTGACATTTTACTTTGTTTAGGTTCATCGTTTTTGTAACATACCAGATGTACTACGACTACCCGCCCCCAACATACCTGGAATATCCCATCCTCATTGCTCAAGGTTAGTTAGCAAATAGTATGGCATTTAATTGGCTGAAAGGGGTGTTGAATGTTCTCATTCTTTTGTTATTTATTGTTATTGGGTGTATTTAATTTGTATTGAGACACTTTGGTCTTGAATATAATGACGTATACCAGTGTGAACATGGTCATAATTATTTGGGACTTTGAATTATTTATTGTAATCAGAATGGAATTTTAAAACAATTACTAATAATAATTTTGCAAAACATGAGACCAGGTTTGAGTTATGCGAATGTTGTACATTTGTTCTAATCAACGCAGGGTCCGACATATACATACAAGCTTAAATATATACACTCATTCACATAAAGCTTTCGATCAGTGGCGCTAAAGATAACTTAGACCAGGTAAAGGTCTAATATCGTCTGATTCAGGATCTTGATTGAATACAGGAGGCAGTTTCTCTTTGTCAGATGTGTCCGCTGTAGCCTTCAGATGAAAGGAAGGTGATCAGGATGTTCAGGTACAACCTAGGAACCATCATGGCTCAAATCTGTAATGAACTGAAAACCGCTGAAAGACCAGTGTGACTGTCTATAGTCATAATAGAGAGGGTGCAAGAAAGAAAGTTGAAACTACATCAACTGAAATATGCAGCTGTCCACATGGACAAGCCAGATGCCTTCAGTAGAAAGGTTTTATGGCCATACATTTAAAAAATGTAGCAATTTGACCACAATGACAGGAGGTATTTTTGGAAGAGTTGAAGAAGCTTTCTGACCTAAGAATACTTTACAAACTGTCAAGCATGGTGGTGGCAGCATCATACTGTGGATCTGTTTTGCTGTCAGTGGTACAAACAGATCATGGAATAATAAAGGAAGAATACTACTTCCAAATTCTTCAACTAGTTCAACTTTGACACAGTTGCTTGTTCCATGCATCAAAACTGGTTTTGGATTGGATGAAGCAGGCTAACATTAAGCTTCTGGACTGACCCTGAACTTAATTCTATTGAAAATTTATGGAATATGTTTAAAATTCAGCTCCGTTTCAGTAAACCTAAAACATTAAATAAAGTACTCTACCAGTTCTGCCAAGAAGAGTGGTCAAAAATCAACCAAAAATTAACATCGTTTCGAGGTACAAAACGTAGGTGGTTATGCTGCAGCTCGCTAAAGGACATTTTGCAAAAATGTTTGTGAGGTTGTGTGTTAGGGTTGCAGCTAACTTATTATTTTGCTAATCGATTAATCTGTCGACTATTTTTTCGATTAATTGATTAATAATCGGATAACAAAAAGGGCTTAATAGGAATTTTTTTACAGAATTAGAATCAGGTGAAATATAACTACGCCACTTGAGGAGTTCTGGATAGAGCATATTTACAGACAAAGAAGTTTTTCATTTCTTAAATGCAAAATGTACATATTTTGGCTTAATTACTGCTCTGAGTGGGCTGTTCTTTCAACAAATGGTGTGTTTTAGAGGCTGTATACTAAGTTAACGATTATTCGATTGTTTGACGATTATTACAATAATCAATTAATCATGATCAATTGTTTTAGCCCTAGTTTATCTATATGTTGGAGCCTGTATGTAAAATGCTGAACCTGTGTGGATTAGAGTAGGAAATTCAGACCAGGAAACTTTTCAGAGGTATAAAATTTAGAAAAGTCTGAATAGCTACTGAATCAGCTGTATGTCAGTGGCCCTTGAAATGAAGCTCTAACCCAGTGTGAAGTGGTGCACGTTTATAACCTGCTCTATTTGTCGTCAGATGTCTTTCTTCTGCTCCTGATTCTTCACTACAACGGCAGCCTGCGGCAGAGCCTCGTCTACGCCTTGCTGTATCCTTTCCCTCTCTGGCAGTAATGGCTGTGAAACCTCTCATTTGGCGCTGAAGGAAGTCAATGAATCCCCAGCAGCGTCTTGTGCATTGCCTTAACGTTGCTTGCTCAGGTTGGTCGGAGGCTGGAGGCTCCTCACTGTTGAGAGGTGGATCATAGATCTGGCCATGGTAATGCATCAATTTCAAATAAGTCACACATTGTCTCTTAGTAAAGAGATGGCATGTCATCAGTCAGGAGTAATGATGTGGAGGTTTGAGAAGAAACTCACCCTGAGCTCATTTCTCTCACACTGAAACACATCCACACCGGCTTGGTTAATGGGATGAACATGTCTCCAGGCATTTTGCATTTAAATAGGTGAAGCAGCAATTCTGGCGCTTAAAGTTTGAGATGTTAGACGGCACAGAAAGTAACTTTTTACTGTTTTATAAGCAAGCCTACTTGCAGTGTTCAATCGTTCAGGTTATAATTGTGTAATATATGACCTCCAATGTCCTCTCAGAGCCTGTGCACGTTTATTAGTGCAGCCAGTAAGTTTGCCCAGCTGCAGTGCATGTGGAGCTCCAAGGATGCCGGACAGGTTAGCGCCCTCTCCTGGGCAATGGCTACCTACACATGTATGGGTGAGTGTCTGAGGGAACTTCATTTCCAGTTGCTGTGGGGTGTAGAGGCTTTCCTTCCTCAAAATTAACTTTCAATCAGGGCTGCTCAATATATCACAAATGAAAAATAAAATAAAAAAGCTTAGTCCTTCTTATATGAATAAGTCCATTTCTGATTGGTTGATCACTCCCTTGTGATGACTCCGCCGCTGGAAGTGAATGCTGCGAATGAGCCAAGCTAAGTTTAGAAATTTAAGCCAAATTTTAGAGTCCATTAAGAGTACTCGCCCGACCGGGTCAGAGAAGAATGATCAACCTTTCAAGATCCAGCTGCCTTAAATGTGCGTCTGACCCAGTTATGCTTTCTTCTTATTGCTTTTGTGGTACTTCTGGTGACAAAAGCTGACAGTTGAAGACTTTTGTTTAGGCTTCAGAAAGAATCCCAGATTCTTGATTGATTTTAGACCTAATCAAAGTGGCTAACAGTATTTTGAACGATTATTCGCTCATCATAAAGCTTTCCCCTTAAGTTGTAGATTAGTTTGCATTGTTTGTCTTTTTTTTTGTTAGATTAGGTCAAACATATTACCTATCATTATTGAGTAGACAAACTTTGAACTGTTGAGTCTTCTTATAATCTTCAGTTAAAATGCCGGTTTGTAGTCCAGAGAAAAATCTCTCTGCTTATTTTTATGTATTCTGGAAACATAGGATTCATCTTTCTGATTGATTTTTTAAAATATTATAAGACTCCCTGGAGTATTAACATTAATATAATTTAATGTAGGTTAATATTGCTACAGGAGAATTTTAAGCCTTTAACGTCATGTCAATGAACACCTTATCTGCAACCCCAACCACTTCCTCAAGCTCTTAGCTCAGTATCGCTTTTGCTTAAAAAGATTCTTAAGTGAATAAAATAACCAGGAAGTAGAAAAGAATGAGCAATAATAAGTCATATGATACAGTGTAAAATTAAAAAGCATTAAAGTATAAAATACTAAATATTTTTAATGCACATTACAGGAAGCATTCTTTTTAGTTTAGTGCTCTTTGTCTCCAGAAATGTTTTTCTAACACCTTCCCTTAATCTTATTAAACAAACCAGCTTTATTTTTCCTACTACACGACCACATCTATAATATTCTCAGCCAGTTCCTGGCCAGCCCTTTCAACTGGTGGAATATGTAAAGGATAACTCAACCCTTGTTCTTTTGATGCAGAGAAATGCAAATCTGTTACAGATCCAAGACATTTTCCAAGTCAGGTGGCAGATTTGAAAGGTACATGCCCAGTGACAAAGTCAGGTTTCCACATTTTAAATTAAAGTCAATATCATTTCTAACTTAAATTTAATTAGCTTCAACAGCTCGTCTGTTTCAACTAATCCTTCCACTTAAATCACTTTCAGGTCATGAATATGGATAATCCCTCGTCCGTTTGCAATGCGTTCAGTAAATCAGCAATTCAACACTCCATTAATTAAATTCGAGAGAGTGCGTCGGATAATGTGCATGTCATTAACTCAGCTTCCTCTTTGTTCCAGCGCGGATTTACACCACCACAGTGACGACCGGAGACATGCAGGGTAAGTTGCCGTAAAATGACACATGGCAGAAACATTTAATTTTGTTCCCCAAATGTCTTCCATCGCAGTAGAAATGTGGAAGCGTGGGGCGCTCTGAGAGAGTGAAATCTCATTAAAAGGCAGTTCTGAATGCCTCAGTTTTTAATGAAGGCAAGAATGAAATATAAGGAAATGAGTTCATTAGTCCCTGAACTCTTGGACTTCTCAGCTTCTGTTTTTAGGATTTTGTTTTACATTTTTGGACATGTCTCAAATGTTTTTGCTGTTAGGTATGGATTTTTATTTTGTGTTTATTCCATTTTCTCTTTTTACAGTTGCTATCTAAAAATTTCCAAGTATACTGTATGTATAAAAAAATGAAGTCACATTAATATTTTAAAAGATGAACATACTCTTTATGTTATGTTAAGCTTAAAGTTGGTTAGACTTTCTCTGGGGGTTTGTTGGGAAGTCATGAACAGTTGATAGCTTTGCTGCAGTGGGAAACAGTATTATCTTTAGTTTTTATCCCTTTAACACTTCAGATTAAACCTGTACCATCTAGTAAACACAGAGAAATTTCCTGGTGGCCAGCATTGGACAATGTTTAGTATACAGGTCCTTCTCAAAATATTAGCATATTCTGATAAAGTTCATTATTTTCCATAATGTAATGATGAAAATTTAACATTCATATATTTTAGATTCATTGCACACTAACTGAAATATTTCAGGTCTTTTATTGTCTTAATACGGATGATTTTGGCATACAGCTCATGAAAACCCAAAATTCCTATCTCACAAAATTAGCATATTATTAAAAGGGTCTCTAAATGAGCTATGAACCTAATCATCTGAATCAACGAGTTAACTCTAAACACCTGCAAAAGATTCCTGAGGCCTTTAAAACTCCCAGCCTGGTTCATCACTCAAAACCCCAATCATGGGTAAGACCGACCTGACTGCTGTCCAGAAGGCCACTATTGACACCCTCAAGCAAGAGGGTAAGACACAGAAAGAAATTTCTGAACGAATAGGCTGTTCCCAGAGTGCTGTATCAAGGCACCTCAGTGGGAAGGAAAAAGTGTGGCAGAAAACGCTGCACAACAAGAAGAGGTGACCGGACCCTGAGGAAGATTGTGGAGAAGGGCCGATTCCAGACCTTGGGGGACCTGCGGAAGCAGTGGACTGAGTCTGGAGTAGAAACATCCAGAGCCACCGTGCACAGGCGTGTGCAGGAAATGGGCTACAGGTGCCGCATTCCCCAGACCTGGGCTACAGAGAAGCAGCACTGGACTGTTGCTCACAGTGCCAAAACCACTGGTAAATGGTTTACTGACCATGGTATCACTGTGCTCAATTGGCCTGCCAACTCTCCTGACCTGAACCCCATAGAGAATCTGTGGGATATTGTGAAGAGATCGTTGAGAGACTCAAGACCCAACACTGGATGAGCTAAAGGCCGCTATCGAAGCATTATGGAAAATAATGAACTTTATCACAATATGCTAATATTTTGAGAAGGACCTGTAATTGACCTGTGGAAAATCAAACTTCCAACATTTTTCCGGAAGGCATAATGAGCACTACCAGGTCGCATCAACAACACTTTGATGTGAATGCTATTATTAAGGAAAGATGTCGTTACTATTTCTTCTCGTTTCATAGTTCATTAGAAGAAATCGGAAACTGCAACAGTGTCGGCATGTCAAATTTTTACACTGGTCATCAAAATTGTCTTCAAAATTCTGAACAGTGCATCTCTACCTATTGGAAATTTTATTTAATATTTTTTTCTAACAGTCTCTATTTAATGGTATTTGCCGATTTATATTGTGCCTTTGTTTTTAGACATTAACATCCTGAAAATTGATCGAGATGTCTGGAAATTTTCAGTCTGTAAATACAGGTCCTTCTCAAAATATTAGCATATTGTGATAAAATTCATTATTTTCCATAATGTTGTGATGAAAATTTAACATTCATATATTTTAGATTCATTGCACACTAACTGAAATATTTCAGGTCTTTTATTGTCTTAATACGGATGATTTTGGCATACAGCTCATGAAAACCCAAAATTCCTATCTCACAAAATTAGCATATCATTAAAAGGGTCTCTAAATGAGCTATGAACCTAATCATCTGAATCAACGAGTTAACTCTAAACACCTGCAAAAGATTCCTGAGGCCTTTAAAACTCCCAGCCTGGTTCATCACTCAAAACCCCAATCATGGGTAAGACTGCCGACCTGACTGCTGTCCAGAAGGCCACTATTGACACCCTCAAGCAAGAGGGTAAGACACAGAAAGACATTTCTGAACGAATAGGCTGTTCCCAGAGAGCTGTATCAAGGCACCTCAGTGGGAAGGAAAAAGTGTGGCAGAAAACGCTGCACAACGAGAAGAGGTGACCGGACCCTGAGGAAGATTGTGGAGAAGGGCCGATTCCGGACCTTGGGGGACCTGCGGAAGCAGTGGACTGAGTCTGGAGTAGAAACATCCAGAGCCACCGTGCACAGGTGTGTGCAGGAAATGGGCTACAGGTGCCGCATTCCCCAGACCTGGGCTACAGAGAAGCAGCACTGGACTGTTGCTCAGTGGTCCAAAGTACTTTTTTCGGATGAAAGCAAATTCTGCATGTCATTCGGAAATCAAGGTGCCAGAGTCTGGAGGAAGACTGGGGAGAAGGAAATGCCAACATGCCAGAAGTCCAGTGTCAAGTACCCACAGTCAGTGATGGTCTGGGGTGCCGTGTCAGCTGCTGGTGTTAGTCCACTGTGTTTTATCAAGGGCAGGGTCAATGCAGCTAGCTATCAGGAGATTTTGGAGCACTTCATGCTTCCATCTGCTGAAAAGCTTTATGGAGATGAAGATTTCATTTTTCAGCACGACCTGGCACCTGCTCAAATGCCAAAACCACTGGTAAATGGTTTACTGACCATGGTATCACTGTGCTCAATTGGCCTGCCAACTCTCCTGACCTGAACCCCATAGAGAATCTGTGGGATATTGTGAAGAGAACGTTGAGAGACTCAAGACCCAACACTCTGGATGAGCTAAAGGCCGCTATCGAAGCATCCTGGGCCTCCATAAGACCTCAGCAGTGCCACAGGCTGATTGCCTCCATGCCACGCCGCATTGAAGCAGTCATTTCTGCAAAAGGATTCCCGACCAAGTATTGAGTGCATAACTGTACATGATTATTTGAAGGTTGACGTTTTTTGTATTAAAAACACTTTTCTTTTATTGGTCGGATGAAATATGCTAATTTTGTGAGATAGGAATTTTGGGTTTTCATGAGCTGTATGCCAAAATCATCCGTATTAAGACAATAAAAGACCTGAAATATTTCAGTTAGTGTGCAATGAATCTAAAATATATGAATGTTAAATTTTCATCATTACATTATGGAAAATAATGAACTTTATCACAATATGCTAATATTTTGAGAAGGACCTGTATATCAAACTTTGAAACTAAAACTGTATTAAAATCCAGCTTTGTTCAGCGTTGTTTCCCTATTCCAGAAAAAAAACTAAATCAAACTGAGTAAAATTTCAAAGTCAAATCCGCCACAGAGAAAAAAAGCATTATGCATTTGTGTGACTATAGAAAGATGTAAAATAAACCAAAGAAGGAAATACAGAGAAACAGATGAAAAGCAATAAGGTGCTCAACAATGCCAATAGTCTGCATCAAAACAAACTCTGTAAACCGTCAGCTAACATCTGCAGAATGTATATTTAGTTTGTCCAAGATGTTTGGAACAGCTTTCTTGCACAACTTCTTCTGAAACTGCAGGTTTCAGCAAAAGACTAAAGCATACTGCTCCTTATCAGACAGGCAGCACACATGTTGATTTCTAGAGCTTCCAATAACCAGTTTATAATTACATGTAATCCTGGTTTGTAATAATCTCCTTTTGTCACAGTTCTGGTGCGGTTTGTGGCAATGACTCTGCTCAACCTGTGGGTGCTGCTCACCGTGATCTATTACCAACAAAGAAGAAGCAGCAGCTCAAAGAAAGATGACTAACAGAGTCCTGGAGCAACCTGGATGGATCCTGCTTCAGAGCTTACTGTGTCACCTCAGGCACAAAGAATACTGAAAACAAACAATCTGAAGGGTATCAGTTACATTCCAGATGAAAAGTACACCCTCTTTCACTTCCAGGGTTTTACTGATGAGGACTTGATAAGAAATGTTCTGAACTTTACCAGGTTCTATTAAAGATGAAACCAAAAAGAAAAAGCTGCTTGGGAAAACTAACTACAGCCTTGATGCTTCCATAAGATTTAAGAGGGAAAGTAGCAGCCAGACGCTGCCAATTAAAGCAGGGGTCGCACTGATCAATACATGTACTCATGGTTTTTAATATTTTCTTTTGTCACAGTTCGCCCTACAGTGCCCAATATGAGGGGTTTCAGCAGCTTGCTGGTCTGAAGCATACAGGTGTGTTAACACAATGCCAAGCTGGAAAGGAAACAGCAATGGCTTTAGAGAAACAATGGTTACCAAACAATTTTATAAAGGAAAACTTCCAATTTTTATCCCATCATTCTACATAGAAATATTCTTTACAAACCTTAAAAATAACTGCTACTCTTGCCAGGAGTGAACGTCCTGGCAATTTCACCCAAAGTTCGGACTGTTCAGAGAAATTAAAAACCCAAAGGCTTTATGTAGGACTATAGGCCTCAGTTATTGTCATGTGTTGTCTTGTCTTTCACTCATTAAAGTATTTGACTCCCAAAGAAAATGGGTTTATAGGTACAGAAACGGGTCTACGAAGAGATGTTAGTACATCTGAGGTTACATTTGAATAATTTTACAACCTGGTAAAGCACAGATCATTCTTGTTTGTGTTAAGAATTGAAAAAGGGTGTACTTTCTTTCTGCAATGATTATATTTGATCAAACATTCCAACACTGATGCTTTTTCTTGTAGTTTTCAAGTGTTTCTTCTGAATCCACACATTTCTAATTTCATAAGTCTTATTTAGAAACATCTGATCTGATTAACGGTTTGAGAATATCCAAGAATAACTCAGGATAACAAATACTGTATTTTTAATACCTTTTATACTATATATGAAGTTTTTTTCCAATGTCAAAATAAACCAAAATATTCTATCTTTTCAGAATGTGATTTCTTTGAAATGCTTTAAAAAGTGCATTCTTAAGATTCAAAAAATGTCTGAAACCGAAAGAAACATCTATGTCTTTATTTTGATAAGTGGTTAATATTATCATTATAGAGCTGTTTGGTAGCAAACATGCAATCTGGATGTAAAGGCCCTTAAATACAAAGTGGACAAGGCTGTATAAATAATATGTGCACAGTATGGCATGTAAAATATATACTGTGGATATTTATATGTATAAAACATGCTTCTTGGTTAAAGAGGAGCTGTCGGTACACAAACACACACAGTTTACTCTCCAGTTGCTTGTATGAGCCACATACACACACAGACGTTTTATATTTTTAATACAAAAATATCAGGACAAAACCTTCAGTGGACTAGTGCTGCTCAGGACGAGGTTTGCATACGTTCAACCTGTGGCAGGGTGACGGCGTGTGAAAAGCATGCAAGTTCAATCGAAGCAGCTGATGGAAAAATAAAAGCTTTAGTCAAGTATATTTGGTAATACGAAGCCTGGGTGCCACCAGATTTACATTCAAACAGAACGAAAGGAGAACATGAACGGTGCATTCGGGTAAACATCATCCCTTGGATCTGACAGTGCAGGTTTGTACGATTCCACCTTTTAATGCCATCAGAGCAGGATGCTGCTCACTTTGTAACCACAACTGCAGACAAAACGAGTGTTTCAGTCACAGAAATCATAATAAGAGTCACCCAGAGAATGATTTACTCCGAAGAGGAAGTATTCAGACACTGCCCCCCATAGTCCGTGCCCTTCTGTGAAATAACAGCTTGTTGTACCTTAATTCGGGTCCTGTTACTCACCTGAAACCAGAGGTGTGGAAAGCGAAAAGTTACAATCATCGTGTTGAGAAAACAAACACATTTGGGGGAAAAATAAAATCCAACAGAATCATCTAGGTCTCGTATCCCCCTTTAAACCCTTCAAACTGTTCACAGTTTTTAAGCAGAATGTTTTATTTTTGGCCACTGGAACCTCCAAAGGTGATGTTCTGGGGTTTTCCTGCATGTTCCCTCCATCAGACTGTTTCCTGGTGAGATTCATTGAGGTAAGTGAATCCCTGTCCATATATCCAGCCTCTCCAAATGGCTCTCCTGCTTTAGGTGGGAGCTGAAGGAGCTACTCCAGAACCACAGCAGACTTTGTTCACAAGCCAACCAGCTCGCAAGGAAAGAGTACAGTCAAGCTCGGTAGCTGTGAAGTGGTTGAAAGGAGCTGAGCAACACGGAGAGTGTTTCCTCACAGGATGAAGCAGGAGACGGACTGAGGTGAATCGATGTGGAGTTCCTGATCTGCAGGTGGAGCTTCAAAGGAAACGAACCGCATCACCTTGGAGACGGATCAAGCAGGGTTAACTGTAGGAAGACAAACAAAGTTAAGCACTGCAAATAACTACGCTTTTTTTTTAAATTTAAAAGAATTGAGTGCACACATTTTAATTTATTGTGGATTTTCTCTAATCCATCAAAATTAGGGGTGCATGTTCCACTTCGACAACACAGTTCTTGGAGCTGTGAGTGACCTTTTTAATAACTCTGGCTAGATATTTGATTGCTTTTCTTGGAAGGATTCATTTAAACTAGAGTTAGAAGATGCCATTCCAGAAGTTTAATGTTCGCCTGCCTTATCAATACTAAATCCAGTTCTATTGTGTTTCTGGGATCGCTGTGATAAGGTTCCAACCATCTAGCTGTTGATTGTAGGAGAAGTTGAATAATTTAGTCATAGTCGTCCATCATTTAATCCAAACTGAGAAGTGCAGCCCCATACCATGATCCTGCCACCACCATGTTTTACAGTTGGTGATGCGCCCTTGGCTTTGAAAGCTTCACCCTGGCTCCTTCAAACATACTTGCATAGTGGCCAGATATCTACATCTCATCAGTCCTTAAAACGTTTCTCCAGAAGAATATTTAGATGAGTGTCCATATTTATATATACTATGTCCATGAGTATATATTTTCTACCTTCTGTTTGGAAAAAATCCACAATTAATTCACATATGTGCACCTAATTCTTATTTTTAAAAATCCTTGCAGTTATACCATTTAAAACCATTCCACACTGGGAAAAAACAGTTCAAAGGCTGAAATTCAGGCTGAACATGATGGAAGTGTTTATTTTAGGGAACAAACTCTTTACTTGGTATTCTGTTTCTACGTATATTAAAAGATGGACGGTTGTAAGCTATCCTGTCAAGTTATAAAAGACTCCTGCTTCTGTTTCAGACACCCAGTGACAAAGTGATCCCGACTATCAGGTAAACAGGTTCCCAGACTGAACATTGAACTTGTTATTCACCCCCTGCATGTGGGCAGACACCACCAGCGAGTGACAGCAGAACAGACACACAAACGAACGTACTCAGGAACTTTACATGGAGAACAAGATCCGAAGAGCCGTTAGTTGTACCAAATGCTGCTGGAGTCATCATGCTTTGTTTCCAACCCATTTGATCTCCGAGAGCTCAAGTCAGAGGATGCAGAGAGTGAAATATTTTTTGATGAATACCAAATGTTAGCTAATCAGATTTAGTAAGAAAAAAACTAATCCAAAAAAAACCCCAAAAGCATAAATGTAGGGTTTGGGAGACAAAATGTAAATATAAATACATTGTTTTATTTTACTGATCAGTGATCAGAAACCTTTAAAAGGTCATTTAAAACTTCCTGTTTTCACACAGATAAAATATATATGACACAGGCATTAGCTACTCCTAAAATGGGAAAAACAACAGAACATACTATTCAAGTAAGGAAGGTGAGTTTTATACTGAATAAATCAGGAAATGGCTATAAGAAACTGGGCCTGAGTCAAACAAGGCTGGATAATGACCCTGGTTCATCTTTTTACCACACACAGTGAGCAGGATGGTAAGGGACACAAACAACTACAAAAAAAACAAAGTTTGCTGCAAGAACTGCTGCATACAGTGGCATCTGGTGGTTGCCAAGTCTCCATGACAACCGTTGAGACGTTCTTCTTGCGAAGCAGTTAAGGGTTTTACCATTACAGATGTTAATCTGTGGAGATTTGCTTCTGACCTCTACTGGGATTTTAACTAGAACCATGTGCTTTGGTCACAGGAGACCTTTTGGAAACACTCCTGGGTCTGATGTGATGCAAAGGATGAATATATGGACAAGCCCCCTACACCGTTAAGCATGGTGGAGGATCTGTGATGCTGTGTGTCTGTTTCCCTCCTTAGGTTAGAAATTTTCTTCTCTAATGCATCACAAACTCTTTGAAATATCAGGAGACATTAAATAAAAATTGTGGTGGCCTCTGCCAGTAAACTGAAACTGGGTTCTTTGGGAGGATAATGACACAGAAATGGTTCACCAGACATAAAAACAACCCATTCTCATGGCAATCTTAGTCTCCAGACCTAAATCATATAACATGTGGGGGGGAACTAAATAAATGAGAACATATGACAGATTGGTGAAAGTCCATTTTCTCCTCATCACTTTATGCTCCAGCCTCTTAAAATGTTATAGAAGACTTGGGGTGACGTATAGTATGAATGTAAGCAAACTAAAGCTTAGTCAGTCAATCATTTTCCACCACTTATTCCATAGTGGATCGCGGGGGAGCTGGTGCCTATCTCCAGCCGTCTAAAGCTTAGATTTTTCTAAAATGTTTCAGAGTGGTTTTATGCTACTGTTATAACAAATGGCTTTAATTTAATAATGTTTACATATCTTCAATATGGGAGGCATTAAGCACAGATGGCACAGTACGAGTTCTTCTTAAAAGCCATCTTCACATTATTATTCATTACCTCCACATAAACAGAAAAGTATAGTTCTGATGTCTTTAAATGAAGCCACTGCACTGCAAACTTAACACACACACACACACACACAGCGTTACCATTATCAAAAATGTATCGAGAAACAATCCTCATCAATATCATCCATCGCCCAGAGCCAGTCATGAAGACTGAGCTCCTCCAGTCTGAAAGGGGGACATTCGTTGTCATGGTTACTTTTACTATGATGAAAACAAGTTAAGGGTGTTGTCAAGTAGCAGGCAATCTGAAAAGCAACATCAGATTGCAGAGAATCTTTAAATTTCTATTTTTTCAGTGGGTAACCGTGGAAACAATAAGTCCTTTTTAAATAAACACACCATGATTCCTCCTTGGACAGATCAGGGGATTGTCGACAGCTAAAAGAAATCTTGGTTTTCTTACCTGCTTTTGCTGGTGGGGAGCGGTCGACTCTGCCTCCTCATCGACTGGCTGGACTGAACTCTCATGGAGGTGCGTGGCGAGGAGCGACCAAAGTGCTCCACCGGTGGAGGCTTCTTAGGTATCTTCTTGACCAGCCGGTTCACCCACTTCTGCTGCTCTTCCTGGGAGGAGGCCAGCAGCAGCAGGTTCTTGGCTGTGGAGACGTCGTAGTTCACTGATGGTGGAAGAAGAGATTCACTTTCAGTAACCTCAACACAAACGGGAGCACGGACGACCTGTTTGGTAAAACTATGTAGAGAAGCTTAAAACCTTTGCACGGAGCAATGATCTCCTCCTTCTTGTCCATGTGGTCCTTGTGGCACTTGATGTGGCAGCGCCGGCACTCCAGAGCAGGTGGCGGCTTGAACATGTTCCACAGCGGCTTGGTGCACGCCTCACAGTTAGTGGGGAAGTGGTAGAGTGTGGGGATAAACTCGTGACCTTTGTGGCAGATGTAGCTGGACTTCTCTCCGATGGGAAGCGGCTCCACGGGAAACTCCGGCTCCTTTTTGCTCTCACCTTCATTAGCATAAAGGATCTAGAGGGTGGACAGATGCAGGTTAGCCATTGACATCCTTTAAAACATTCAGAAGTTGTAATGAAGACATGAATGCAGTAGGAACACACACCTGGAATATTCTCGGAATCTCCTTGGCTTCGGCACGGTACACATCCGTCTGAGTGACGGGCCTCACGTGGAAAAGTTTGCTGCAACATGGAAGTAAATATTTATTTCTCTTTGAAAGCAACCATCCCTCCTGGGTTTCCGGGTCAGGCTTTTTAAACTCACTCTATATCGAGCACCATGCAGGGAATGGACTGCTCCCTGTCATGTTCACTGTTGTAGAAGATAATCTTCTTGCTGCTCACAACAACGTACTACAAGGACAAGACGAATGCATCAGAGCTAATTCAGGCAGAAGTTCGATGAAAGTGCAAACATGGTTCATTCAGACCTTTTTCTCCCATCCAAACTTCTTAGTGTTGTTTCTAACGGGAAGAGAAAGCCAGCCCTCAAGCCTCGTTTCTGAGAGAAAGAACATGCATACATGTTAAATATTCAATCATTTTAACTCTGAACCACAAGTAGATGCTACTTTGCAACAACACCCATTTAACTTCACCTTTCAGTATTGGTGGTGTGGAAAGCTTTTGACATTTGCACCAAACTATTTTATTTTGGTAGACAAGTTTTAATAGATTAATAAGGCATTAATATCCCACAAATTCCAGTTTGTTAAACCCTAACCCAGACATCCCTCTCTACAGCAACACTCCTGGTGCCTATGCAGGATCCTAAGGTGTTCCCAGGCCAGAAGTCCCTCAAATGAGGCTTGGGTCTCTCCTCAAGGGTCACCTTCCCAGTGGGACATGCCAACTCTGAAGGGGGTTACAGGAGGCATCTCGATCAGAGGAACCCCTTCAGCCAACTGCCTTTGAGGAGGTGGAGCAGCTCCCCCTGGATGGCATAGCTCCTGACCCAAGGCAGAGAGCTCGACGACCCTACAGAGGAAGCGTATTCCAGCTGCTAGTATCCAGGATGTTGTTTTGTATCCCACAACCATCGGTGAGGGTCAGGACATAGATGGAGCAGTGATAGCCTCACAATTTTAGCTTGACTCTTCATAATAACTTAAAAAGAAACTTCATAGCCGAGTCCAACAAAAGTAGTCTCTTACATCTAATCTGCTTATTTAACAATTATGTAATAAAATAAACAAATGAAAAAACAACTGTTCCTTTTACTTTTATTAAACATAAATGCAGCTTTGTTCACGGTTTCTACCTGTGTAAGCATCATCAGTATCAAAGTCGGGCCCGCTGCTGACGCTGGCAGAGTCCATGGACTGAACGCTGAGCGACTGCAGCAGATTCCTCAGCTGCTCGATGTCACTGTCTTTGCTGTCCAGAGCCATCTGCAGCTCAATGCGCATCTGACTCTCTTCTGCTAGTTGCTGCACACAAGAAAACATGCAAAAAGCTAAAAAGGCTTGCTGCAACAGGAGCGGATGAGGAGGAGAACGGCACTTACTGCTTGCATCTCGTTGATCTCCTTCTGGTATTTTATCATGGTGCTGTTGAGCTTTTCTTTCTCTGACCTCAGCTCCAGCTGCAGCTTCCTGTTCTCCTTCTCCTTTCGCCGCATGTCTGTGTCGTTTCCACGGCGGCTGCCTCCGCCACGAACTTCCTTCCTGTTCATGATCTCTGCCAGCTTATTGACGGCCTGCAGGGGACAAGAGTTCAGGCCCTCGCAGAAGCAAAGACAACTGGTGGAACGGATGTGATGAGTGAACACCGACCTGAGTTTTCAGCGTGCGCTCTGACTGCAACTGCTTCTCAAATGACTGCTTCATCTGGCTGATCTGCTGCTCCCAATCCTTCGACTTATCCAATTCTGAAAGAACAAACAGAAATATGTAAACAGCGATGCATGGTATATTTGTTTTGATGAAACAAAGTTTTACGTTTATCTACCTTCAATTGCTTCCTTCAGTTTGTTGTTCAGTTCCTCCTTCTCGTTGGCCAGATTAGCAACATCACTGGTCAGAGTCCTGTTTGCCTCCTCCAGCTGCACACAGAAGAAAACACACTCAAAACCATTTTGTAGGTTTAAAACCAGGAGGCGGATGTTTCTGCAACCCACTGAGCCGATGGTGATGTCCTTCTCAGCCAGCTCCTGACGGTGCCGAGCCATCATCTCCTTCAACTCCAGCTCCTTCATTATTTTCTCCTTCTCCAGATCAGAGTACTGCTCCTCAGCGATAGAGCGGGCTAGCTGTTCCGAGTCAGCCTTTGTCAGAGTAATCTCCAGCTGGGCTGCCAAGGAGTCCCTGAAAGAGGTCAGAGGTCAGGAAGATTGAACTTAACTCTGAGAGAGCCACACATCTATAAAATTGAGGTTAAAGGTGGATGGAGGAGTTTTATTTTAGGTCTTCAAACAGCAGACCTCTCTTCTTGAAGCTCCTGTAGAGACTGCTGCACCTCCTTGTAGAGTTTATTTTTTTCTTCACATTCCTCCTTCAGTTCCCGAACCTGGGTCTTGTAAAGTGTCTGGAAAAGAGGCATGATGCCCAAAACATCACATATTGAAAACATGACTCATCACGCAAACTAAGCAATACCAGATCACAGCAGCAACAACACAGCGCTCCACGGTGTGGGCCTTGTTAGCATTAAAGTGTTTAAAATGGAATCAGAGGAAGCACATAGGTTTAAGTTATTGTATATTCTGTAATGCATCCAGACATGTCTGTGGTTCTTTCAGTCTGTAAGAGAGCGGGAGAGAGCTAAACATTGAAAGATAACAGGAAGGCTGAACAGAGAACAGGAAACTGGCTGATTTCTATCATATCAGCTTTTTACCCCAGTCTGTCATGGAACATGCTGGATTTGAAATGTTTGGTTAATCCCAGGGTTAAGGAAGGGTCTACATTCTCCAGGGCAGGGGTCAGCAACCTTTACATCCAAACATTTGTTCTGAGCCACAAAACCTTTTTTTATGTGAACCTACTATAATTTTTCTTTGTTTTACAGGTAAATAACCTGCTCATAGCAGGGCCAGAAACTATTCAGTCCTATTCTTATATCTTCTTAAATTATATTACTTTAGGAAAAGATGTTAAGCTAGCAGGAGGACAATTTCTGGAAATGTCTTATTTGTTTTTGGTATATTCGTTTCCAACATCTTTATGTCATAAATTTCATACTTCTCTGAATTCAAATTTCTAAAGTTCTCAGTCCCTTTAGCCTAGTTTTAAAGTATAAATACAGAAATTCATCATGGATTTATGGAAAATATTTGTACAATTTTTAGGCTTTAGGGAAGGAAGGAAGGAAGGAAGGAAGGGAGGGAGGAAGGAAGGGAGGGAGGGAGGGAGGGAGGGAGGGAGGAAGGAAGGAAGGAAGGGACGAAGGAAGGAAGGGAGGGAGGGAGGAAGGAAGGAAGGAAGGGAGGGAGGAAGGAAGGAAGGGAGGGAGGAAGGAAGGAAGGAAGGAAAGAAGGAAGGAAGGGAGGGAGGAAGGAAGGAAGGGAGGGAGGAAGGAAGGAAGGAAGGGAGGGAGGAAGGAAGGAAGGAAGGAAGGAAGGAAGGAAGGACGGAAGGAAGGAAGGAAGGAAGGGAGGGAGGAAGGAAGGAAGGGAGGGAGGAAGGAAGGAAGGGAGGGAGGGAGGGAGGGAGGGAAGGCCACTTTTAGACAATGAATGGGAAAAAATAAATTTACTTTCCAACTTTTTCCAGACCTGGAAAATACTTAATAATCAAATAGAGCATAGGTATCCTGTAATGCACCAGGACTCCTTTCATTGAATTTTGCTCAACAAGAAACCCTTCCCTGATTTACCACATGTTGTGTTTAACTTGTTTTAAAAACAGAGAAACTAATCAACTCCCACCCTAAACAACATGAAATTAATTTTTACTGCCTAATTTGCTTAAACACTCACGGAAAAATACTGCTCTGCCTCCAGCTGGTCCTGTAACTCCTTCATTTGTCCGTCTGTGTCCTGTCTTTCTCTGCAGGTGGAAAATCACATTAAATTACTGGCATGGTGAGATTGTAATGACTCAGAGCAAAAACGAGAAATAAAAGCAGGACTGACTTGCGCAGCTCCTGGTTCTGCTTCTCCAGGCTGCGTTTGATGTCCAGCAGGTGGTTTGTTTCCTGCTTGAGCTGTTTCTCTGAGGCTCTCAGAATGTTGAGCTGCTGGTTCTGGGCCTTAAGGTCATTTTGAGTCAAGTTACGCTTCTGGGTCTCCTGCTCAATCTTCAGTGTCAGGTTCTTCACCTGAATAAAATGGAGGAAACACAGACTGCTCTTAAAAAAGCGATACTTTTAATACTGTTACATTTTTCCCAATCCAGGTTCTAAATATGTTCTGATCCAAACACTCACCTCCTCTGTGAGTCGGTCCTTGTGTCTGCGCAGCTCATCTAGTTTCTGTAAAGCCTGTTTGTAGTCACAGTCCATCATACTGCCGTGTTTCTCCAGCTCCAGGATTCTGTTCTCCAGCCGCAGCTTAGCTGCTCGCTCCTCCGCCAGCTTCTGCTCCAGTTCTGCCAAGAAATATTCAGGAATATTTCTCAATTTTCCAGAAGTTAATCTATGGCTCTAACAATAATCCAATAATCCAGTCAATGGACTGTGTTGCACGACTGATTAAGGCAAATCAAATTTTTGTATCTTGGATTCATAAATCTGCCTTTTCCAAAACATCTAAGCTTGTTCTAATTTAGGCTTGAATAACTGCTTCCGGAGCCGAGTGACAGCATAAAGATGCCCTTACCCTTCATGGACTCAGACTTGGCGCCCTCGATAGTCACTTTAATCTTGCTCTTGTCGGCCAGCAGAGCTCTGGTGGCTTTATGCGAGGCCTCCTCCTGCTCCAGCTCCTGCTGCAGAACTTTCAGCTTGTAGGTCAGTTCTATCTCTTTGTTGCTCATCTCCTGCATGGAGAAAAACAGGGAGAAGGTGTTCTGATTTCAAAAATGACACCAAGCACAAAAACAAAACTACAGGACAATATTTGGGTTGACTTTTAGATCTAAAGCAGGAAGGCGCAGCAACTGCAGAAAAACTGATGTAGTATAGAAACAGCAACAGAATTACAAGTTTTGGAATATACAATAGTTAATAGATCTAACATTTCTGTTCTAAGCAGCTGGGGTATTTTTGTTTACCTTCTCCTGATCAGTGTATTTTTCCTGAAGCTGCCTCTTCTCAGTCTCAGCTTTGGACAGGGCCTGTCTCTGCTGGCGGGCCTCCTCCTCCAGCCCAGAAATACGTCCTGCAAAGGGAAAAATAAACTGTCGGAGAGCACTTTTCACATAAAAAAACAGACACCCAAAGAGAAAATCTTACACTGGGTTTAAACAAGATCTAAAAATGAAAGAAAAAGCAGCCAATGTCCAAAGAAAAACTTTAAAAGTCCTTCACAAAACCTGAAGCACCGTGTTATAATGAATACTACATTTTGGTGCATCGTTTAGCCAGAGGCATGATATCTCAAAGGACAAAAACTACTAAAGCAACTTCTACAACCAGCCATTAGGGATGGCTGTGCGTGTATTCCACCTACCCATCAGGTCACTGATGGTCTCTGAGCCCTGGCGGTGCTCCCTCCTCTCCGACTCCAGCGCTGCCTGCAAGCTGATGCACTCCTTCTCCAGACTCAGCTTGCTGCGCTCCAGCAGGCAGCATTTATCCTGCACCTCGCGCACGTTGGCCTCCAGCTGCTGGAGCTGCTTGCTGCTATCTGTCTGAGCTTTGCGGAGCCTGGTTGCTGCTTCAGACTCGGCCCGCAACAGCGTGTTGGCTTCTTCCAGCTGCAAAATAATCAGTTTTTAAGTGTACAGAGTCCAGAGATAAAGGACGTTAATGTAAGTTCTTACAAAATATTGCAACTTGGATCAATAAATGCATCAATTTCATTTGCCTGCACTCTAAGCTGTGCAATATGCTAATGCAGTTATGGCAGGTAATGTGTATACCAGCATCAAAAAAAACATTTATTTATTGCTGATTTCATTTATAACTATTCAGGGATGCACAGCAGCAGCAGCAGAAAGACGTTAGAAGTGATGGCAAGTTGTATGAGCAAGAGGAAAATAGTGGAGAGCTGCTGCACAGTAAGCTGTACAAATTCAGCAAAAGTCCATAACTCTTTAAATGTAAAAGAACCCAATACATTATTGCTATTTATAAAGACATGAATCCAGAAAGAGAAATGTGATTTTTGGAAAGCTTTGGGGGGAAATTGTCAAAGCTAAATGTTTGTATACTAGAGTTGCCATATCTGTCTAACTCTGCATGCAAAGACAGATCTGCTGCTCAAGCACCACCACCCGCTCTCTGAAATTTAGACAAACCTTTTCAGTCTGGAACCATATGAAAGACAGTGGTGATGCACCAAGAAACTGTCTGGTTTTCATCTTTGATTCGCTTTCAGAGATCTCTGTATTTAACACAACTAGACATTATTGTGGTTCGATTGGGCTACAAGAGGGCATGACATTTTCAGCAGATAACAGGAAGTCTGAGCACAGCAAAGCTTCTCTTTTTCACCCTTTTGACCTTTCAACTTAAGCCAATTAAAATGTCAGTTCCCTAGTGATTTTGTTACTGGTGTAGAACGAACAGCAAAAAATATCCAGCCCAACACACAGCAAGGTGTTGACGTTTTTCCTTATATAAAAGGCATGAATGACAGCTGGGCAGGAGAGGAAGGTAGTGAGCTAGCACAGAGCCAGCAGCCCCTCATAGAAATCAATGACCCTTTTTAATCACAAGTTAAAAATAACAGAATTTAATCAAGGTCAATAAGCACAAGTGTACTTTTTACATCCTAACAATAGATAACAAATGAATAAAGCACATATTATGATGTGCAATAATTTTACAAATTAAAACATTCTGAACTTTAATTAACGTTTTTCATCTTTCAGTGACTCATTTAAAGGGATTAATCATTCCATCATATTTTACAACCTGCAGCGGTGCTTTAATAAATGTGCATATCACTTATCCGTTTAGAAAAGACACCTGAAAGTTCTTTGATCTCGTCAGGACTTGGATGTCCATGCAAGGAGGTATTTTTCTCTCTGATTATTTCTGCATCTGCCGAGGTTGTGGCTTCAGTGATGGCCACTGCGACCTGACGCCAAAATACTGGCGCTCATTGTTTCCAACAGCTCACTTTGATGGGCATGTCTGGATCTGCATTCATTTAGCTAAATATGCGTTGTGAATCCAGTGCGAAAATGAAGCAGAAGGCATCCTCAGATCCCCAGAGTTATTAAAGTAGGATGCAGTTTACAGCTTTGCTTTTAAAGATTGTATAAATGTAGAAATACATTCACGCTAATTTATTCCACTAGAGATGAGTCTGGATGCACAGAAAGCTTTCTCAGTGATCTTTCAATAGAGTAGCAGATATATGCAAAAAAGCTCCACAGAATTCCTGAACCTGCAGTTTTAAGCTTTAAATACATGTCTCTGCATTGACAAAATGTCAAACAGATCATTTTTAACTCTAAACACAAAATTATAGTCAGTCTTCAAAGTACTTTCCAGGTAGCCTCACCAGACTGGAAAAACCTTAAGAAAAAGTAAATTAATAAAGTTACAAGACCTGTTTTTGCAGGTGAATGTTCTTCTCGTTGGAAATATGTGAATTTTGATTTCTTCTCTTCATGTCATCCAGTTGGTCTCGAAGGCTGTTGACTGCACAAAAACAAAAGTCAGCACAGATGAGTTGAGTTACAGTCCAAAGAGAAAGAAAACAGAAGGGGGTCCTAACGTATTTTGTTTTTATGAAAACTGCTTTGGAAGCAGCCTGATAAAATCTGAATGTTTTACAGTTTGACCAGGTGATGGCAGCGTTGCACACATCATCTTAATTCGATTGCATCAATAGCTGAAAACGGTAATGATTTTATTTTAACCCAGCTGCAGTAAGGAGAAGACATAAGGACTCACAAGAGGAATTATTGGCATGTAAATGATTTAAAGGTTTAATTAAGACTCCTGGTACCTTCATTCTCCAGGCAGCGCTTCCTGTCAGCCTCATTCTCCGCCTTGCGGTGGCTCTCCAGGCTCTTATGCTGCAGCAGGGCCTTCTCTCGCTCCAGCTGCCTCAGATTTGACTCCAGGCTCTTCCTGCTGCTAACCTAAAAGTCAATCAGAACATAAAAAGAAAGCTGGGATTGCTGCTATTGCAATCTAAAACATCATAAGAATCGTATGATTCCAGATAGGGAACTTACCTCTTCCTCAAGTTCTTTGGTTATTTTTTCTAAACGAACAGTTGCAGCTCTGCAGAGAAACAAGTGGACAAAACATGAGTTGGAGCAGTTTGCACACCACAGTTGCAACGTAATTACTGATGTACCTGCATTTGTTCTCCAGATCATCTTTAACTTGTTTATCCTTAATCATCTGAAGCTCTAGATGGTGAAGTTTCTTCTGAAGCGCTGCCGACTGAAAACAGAAGACATGAACCAATCACACGTGATCATAGAGGAATTTCTGGAAGAACCTTTTAGAGTTTAAGTTGAGCATACAGCTGGAACAAATGTCAGTCAGCAGGTGCTAACAGCAGATCACATTTTGGAGTTTGCAAAGATGATTTGACCTACTGACCATTTTACAGCATAACCCACAAAAACTAAATTCTCTTGCATATAATGAGGCCTCCCATGTTTTTTTACGTTTTCAAAACTGAAATCAACCTCTGAAACAGTGGAGCCCAACTTCCTTCACTTACATTTAGACTAATGTGTTGCCATTAAAAGGTACAGCCTTGAATAGTTTTTCTTTTTATCTTTCATCTAGAAAAGTACTACTCTACTATGTCATTGTGGGGTAGCTCAAGGCTCCATCTCAGGTCTAATGCTTTTCTAATTTTCTTTGCTGTCCATTTTGAAAAAGCACAACGGAAGTTACACTGTAACTATGGTTCTGTGAATTCCTGGATGACTGCCAGTGGCAGTAAACAAAGTGGATATGTCTCCTCGCGCTCCGCGCAGGTCGAGATTGAATGTAAACAAAGTCACGCACGTGACACGTAGCCCACCTGGGCGTGCGTTTATAAGTAGCACGTGGAAGGCTACGTTCGGTCTCTGGAATCTTCTCGCAGGAGAGAAGTTCCGAGTGACCAGTGTGACTGGCAGTCATCCAGGAATTCACAGAACCATAGTTACAGCATAACGTCCGCTCTGTTTCATTCCTTCCTGACTGCCAGTGGCAGTAAACAAAGTTGATGACTTATGCCAGCAATGTCACAAGGAATGCAGTAGTCACCCACCTCTCAGTTAGTAGAAGGGGCCAGAGGCAGGATTGCCGAGGCCAGTGCGAACTAATGTGCCACATTGAGGCGGTAGAGGCGTGCAAACGTGCACGGTGTTGCCCATGACGCCACCACGCAGATATTGCCCAGCGGCACGCCCCTCAGTGCCACCCAGGATGTAGACACACTCCTGGTGGAATGGCACACAACACCAGAAGGGGCAGCTGCCCCCACAGACTCATAAACCAGCGCAATAGCATCTACGACCCAATGCGACAGCCTGTGCTTAGAAAGGGCTCGCCTCCTGTTCTGTCCCCCGTGGCACACAAACAGCTGGTCCGACTGGCGAATAGCGCCTGTAGCCACCATGTACAGCTGCAATGTCCGGACCGGGCACAGCGTGTTAGCCAGCATCTGTTCCTCGGACTGAAACGGGGGAGGGCAGTATGCCCCCAGTTCAATGGCTGTATTCACGTAGCCTGGGGGCAGAACCTTAGGGAGAAAGGCTATGTTCGGCCACAGCGTTACTCCGGACCCGCCTGCCTTCCAACGCAGGCAGGTAGGGGTGATGGCGAGTGCGTGGAGCTCACTGACCCGCTTGGCTGTTGTTACCGCCAACAAAAAAGCAGCCTTAACAGACACCAGTTTCAATGGGACAGCACCCATAGGCTCAAAAGGTGGCCCACTCAGGGCCTTCAACACCAGTGGGAGGTCCCATGCTGCCACCGGTCTCAGTAACGGGGGGCGCAGCCTCCTTGCACCCCGGAGAAACTGTGACACCCAATAGTGTGTCCCCACTCGTCTGCCATCCACGACGTCGTGGCAGCCAGGTGCACCTTCAGGGTTGATGCTGCCCGTCCGGCATCCAATAGACCCTGCAGGTACCTCAAAATATTACGCAGGGAACACGAAATTGGGTCAACTGCTCTGCGTCTGCACCACTCCGCAAAACGCTGCCAGAAACAGGCATAAGTCCTCAATGTGGAAGGAGCTCTGGCATTCTGCAGTGTCCGCTGAATGGAGGGCTCCAGATCCGTCAGGGGCTGGCAGCACCCCTCAGCGGCCACACCGTGAGGAGAAGATGGCCTGGAGACGGATGCCAAACCTTCCCCTCCAACTGAGACAACAGGTCTGCCTTGACCGGGAGCCGCCATGGCCGTACGACCTGAGGATGCAGCCTCCAATCCCCGGGGGGGGGAGCCTCCGTCGGGACAGATAGTCGGCCACAGAGTTCCTCGTCCCCGGTAGGTGCATTGCCCTGATGGAGGCGAAGCGAGGGTATGCCCAGGCCCACAGCCTCCGGGCCTCCCTCAGGCACTGCAGTGATCTGGTCCCACCCTGGTGGTTGACGTGGAACACTGCTGAGGTGCTGTCCGTCCTGACGAGAAAGGGCGAGAAGTCCTTTGGCGCCAAATAAATCATCTTGAGCTCCAGGACATTGATGTGCAGACTTCCCTCCTGAGGCTTCCGTAGTCTCCACCTCCCGTCTTGCAGGGACCATACCGAGGGGGACACCACGCTGCAGATATGCCCTGTCCCGCCAGCGACGGAGGAGCACTGTGCAGCCGGGTGTAACCCGCACCTTGACCTGCCGGTGCAACCCGGGGTCCATGTGGAGGCTGTTGAACCACCTCTGCAAGGGCCGTAGATGAAGCAACCTCAGAGCCGAGGCCGCCACCAGCATCCCCAACAGTCTCAGCCACAGTTTGACTGGGGGTGCCACCCCCGCCCGAAAAGACTGGAGCAGGGACTGAATCCTGTCCACCCTGTCCGAGGTCGGCTGAGCCAGCATGGCCACTGAATCCAAGGCCATGCCGATAAAGACCACCTGCTGGGCCGGGATGAGAGAACTCTTCTGATAGTTCACTGCTATCCCCAGTGCTCTGACGTGGGCCAGGACCTTTGACGTCGCCCGATCCGCCTAGCCGGAGGAGGGGGCACAGATGAGCCAGTTGTCCAAATATGGCAAGATCTTTAATCCTGACAGGCACAGAGGGCTCAGGACCGCCATCATGCACCTCGTGAAAATCCGAGGGGCTAAAGAAAGGCCGAACGGCATGACCGAAAACTCGTAAGCCACGCCGTGGAAGGCAAATTGCAGATACTTCCTGTGTCCTGGGTGGAACGGAACATGGAAGTACGCGTCCTTCAGGTCCACGGATGTAAACCATTCGCCTGGACAGATTACCCGAAGGACGTCGCAGGTGCGGAGCATCCGAAATGGCAGCACCTTCACCCATGCATCCCTGCAGTGGGTCTCCCAATAGGCCAGGCGACGTTGCGAAAACCTCCCCGCCGTCGGCCTGCAGCCCTAAGGCTGCCGTCTGCTTCGGCCTCTGGGGGGGCGCCGGCTCCTGTCCGGGCCCGCCAGAGTCCTGCGAGGTGGTGCCTGTTCCACCCCGGGCTGCCGCCAAGCTCCTGCCACAGCGCGGCTCCGCTGCGCAAACTGCGCGGGAGTGGCGGTTCGAAATTGACGACGCGGGTCCCGCACGTCACGTCTCCTGGGTTGCGAAGCAGGGGTCCCATGGCCCCGCTGCGACCACCCCAAGCTTCAGGGACCTGCATGGACTGCCGACGGCGCTCCAGTGCCCTCTCGGCCTCCAATCCAAACAGCTGGCCCGGTATCACCGGCAGCCTCCGCAAGCTTGCCTACAGTCATCCGAGATCGGGGCCTGTGCCAACCAGACCTGGCGTCGGGTGACCACCAGAGTGGACAAAAGGCGACAGAGTTCCCTGGACATGAGTGCAAAGACCTGGAGGGCTGCCTCATTTGTGTCGCCCAGTGCTGCTACCGCCATGCCCGGCTGCAGCATCTGGGACTGTGGGACAGAGAGGGAATTGCCAATACGTGCCATACGAGCCGCAATGTCGTAGGCACGGCACAAGAAGTCGTCCGTCACCCGACACTGGGCGCTTGGACAGCGGGCCTTCTCCCTGAGTGCCTCATCTGGGGAAAGAACCAGTGATGCAATGCAGTGATCCACAGGGGGCATGCCGTCCAGACCATGATCCCCAGGATTGCGCATGCACGCCAGGATCCGTGTGTCTCGACCATGGTGGGAGAAGCTTCTAGGATCCCTCCAGCAGCGCTGAAGTTCTTCCAAGAAGGCCGGCGACGGTGGTACCTCGAACGGAGGGGCCGCCGGAGCCCGGCGAAAAAACGGGTTTCTCGTTGGCCGTGCCACCGGTGTCCCTGCAGTGACCTTGGTCCAGGTCTACCTTGGCCAAGGCTGCATAAATGATTGTCCGTAGGGGGCATGGCTCCTCCCCTGGGCCAGAGCTAACTGAACTCCCAAGGGAATTACCTGAGCCATCATTTCCTCCAATACTCGGGGGATCCCCTTCCCGATTCCGAGGGTCTGGGAAGGGTCCCGCTGGTCCTCGAGGGACTGGAACTCTGAATTGGAGGCTCTCACAGAGATTCCATCATCTTCCAGGTCCTCCCCCGACTCCCAAGCTGCTGCTGCTTGGAAGGCAGGCGTGGGTTCTAGGGCCTTGAGTAGAGCCTTGAGCTGCTCCACCTCGGCCCTCAAAGAGTCCACTTCCTGCCGAGATGGGCGCTCCAGCCGAGGCCTCTTCCTCCGTGGGCTGCGGCATTCTTCCGCTGGCGCATCCCCCCGCCTCCCGGAACACAGTTGAGGCATCCCTGAGGGTGGCAGCTCGGCCGCCAAGAGGAGATTCTCCACCTGACGTAGCCTGTTCTCTCTAACAGGCAACGGCAAAATGCTGCAGTTCATGCATGGGTCCGTCAGAGGTTCCCTGAGATGACCCACGCCCAGGTATTTGGGGCACAGATCATGTCCGTCCTCTACCTGTAGAGGAACCCCACATGAAGCGCACGCCAGCATCCCGATCACAGACGTGGGAAATGCAGGCAGGCAACAGGCCAACTGAGCGAGGACTTCAATAAAACTGAAGAACGCGATCAGAGGCCTCTATTTAATCCACTGCTTCTCAATACAGACACGAGCCAGGCAATCCGAGCGAGAACTGTGCAGCACAGAACGCAGTCAGAACATCCAGCTTCCACTCACCTGAAAACTGCAGCTGTCCGCTCCTCCCCACCCGGTCTCAACAGGGGAAAAGAAGCGCCAGCATCAAGCTTCCGGCTACTAGAATTCTGCTAACACAGAAACAGAGAAACGTCAACCACAGCCTTAGAGACCTACAAAGAGCACCCCGACGAAAAGGTCACAGGCAGGATGACGCCGAATCACACAAACCGTGTGCTTACCTCTCTTAGACCTGCAATACCCAATAAGCGCCGAAACACGGACTTATAGGTGCGACCAACCTGCGAAACACGCGACGGTTGACAGCGAGAAGATCAAAGAGACCGAACGTAGCCTTCCACGTGGTACTTATAGACGCACGCCCGGGTGGGCTACGTGTCACGTGCGTGACTTTGTTTACATTTAATCTCGACCTGCGCGGAGCGAGAGGAGACATATCCACTTTGTTTACTGCCACTGGCAGTCAGGAAGGAATGAAACAGAACTCCATTTGTCATTTGCATATAAATATCTGCCCATTTCTGCCAAGAGCTATGCATCTAATCCAGGTCTTGTTAAACTGCCCCAGAGATGTGCAAACATGGTAAAAGATAAACCTCCTGAATCTCAATAAAAACAAAAACTAAAAATCTGTTTAGGGAATTTAAGCTAGAACAGTTACATTGGCCCCATAAATTAGCAAATACTTAATTTTAATTTTACCTAAGACAAAAAAAACAAATCTTGATAAGGATGTTCCTAATCCGATTATTTTTTTAAATGTGGAACACCTTAAGACGACAGCACAGGGTGTTACAAAGATTTCTTCACAAATAGCCTTTACTGAAGTGTAAATATCTGCAAACCTTTGCCATAACTTGTTTTCTTCCTAAGTTTTAAAGAAAAACCTCAACATAGTTTTTGGCCACATAAAAAAGGAAAAATTGTCTTCATCCATACTACCATGGATACAAGTCAATCTATGTAGTCCTCCACACGTCTTGGCGAAAATATTTTTTATTGCTAAAGCATGATGTCACACAAAATCAGGTTTTTACTCCTAACAATTCAAATATAAAAACAGAAACTGATGCAATTTTCATTTATACTTGTATTTTTACGTGCTGCAAATAATTTACCATACTATTCTCACAGTTTCTAGGAACTTCTAATTAGTAATCCTGTTTACCTTAGCTGTTACCTGTTTATTAATAGGACATGACATGGAAGACCATTTCACCATACCATTCTTCAAAGTGGAAAAGACGGGAGAACATGCCATTAAATGAGGCAAAAGAATCTTGATAAATCAGAAAAAGGCTACATATTGCTCATATCTACAAAAAAACAATGGACAATAATTAAAAGTTAAAGAAAAACTAGAAAACTGACACACAATCCTTAATTTATCTTGTCTTGGTACGGGAGGTAAGGAATTTATAAAACTCAGTCGGAGAACGGGGCAAAGAGTTGAATCTTCAAGTCACCAAATCTCCATAGCAACTATTTGACGCTATTTATATGCCAACTGATGGTTTGGGAGGAAAACCAGGAAAAAGCCTTTTCTGTTTTCCCACCACTAATCTAAGTTCTAATCTAAGAGTTTTGACTGGAATTAGGTGCTTTGATCAAATAAGGCTTCTGGGTTTGAGTTTTCTATAACTCCAGGTGGGTTTGGCATGAAACAAAGACATAGATGGGTACAAAAGCACCTCATGCAGCAAACAATCACAGAAGGTTACTCATGTTTATTTATCTCATGTAAAAGGCTACATTAATGAAATGTCAAAGCAGTCTTATTACCTGAAATGGTAAATCAATAAAACCTTCTAATAAAATGCTCATTTTGTAGTCATGGCTCCCTTCAATCATCCATGTTGTGTTTTTACAGCACCAAATGGAAATGCATTTAGACACTGTAGATAAAGGCTGCACTTTGATCCTTAGAAAGCTGGTGGATTGTCTGCTGTTTATGGCAGAGTTTTGTTTACTTAATGTGCTACATAAGAAAAGTCAACAGACACACTTTAAACTGCTCCCAATGTTAAAAATATCTGAGCATCCTTCAGCTGTTTTGAGTTCAGATGATTTAGCTCCTAAATTTAGAGCAGTTTCTGTCAATGCTTGCTAATATCAAGTTGTTATGGTCTATAGTGACATTGAATAAATGAAGAAAGTTAACATTAAAAGGAAAACACTCACATGAGTACTTGATTGTTTTGTAGCAGCTTCTTAGGACTGAAGTCAGTCAAGGACTGTAATTAGCTCAGGCTGAAAGCTGCTTAAGTTTTTCTTTAAAAAGAAACTAATAACACTGAAATTCTAACAAGGTGCAAACAAATTATGGGATTACAGAAAGAAATCCCCTACTGAAAAACTTTCATCATGATTTAAATGTTTTATTCAATGAATCTGGATGGATCCAAGCCACTAAAGAAATGATACTCAAACATATTTAGTCATAGAGAAGCATTTGGTTATTCATCTGAATAAATTAAAATGTCATCATAGGTTAATTTATTGACGTAATGCAAAGTGTAACTCATTCTATAGATTTGATTTAGATACACTGGACTTTAATCAATGTGGATTCTGTGCCTCTCCACTCTTCCTCCAGACTCTCAGACCTGGATTTCTAAATGAAATGAGAAGAGGACTTTGGACCACAGAGCAACAGTCCAGTCCAGTTTCTCCTCAGTTGTAACCCATGTTCTGGATCTGTATGTGAACAGTGGCTCTTGAAGCACCGACTTTAGCTGCAGTCTACCCCTTGTGAATCTCCTCCCAAACTCTTAAATGGGCTTTGCTTCACAATCCTTTCAAGGCTGTAGTTGCTTTAGCAACTTTTTCCTTTAACATACTGGCGAAAAGCACTCTGAACAGCCAGCTTTTTAGCAATGACCTTTTGTGCCCTGGCCTTCAGAGTGTCATCAGGAGAACTGTCAGATCAGCAGTCTTCCCTATAACTGTACAGGCCAGAACATTTCTGTGCTAACAGAAATAAACACTTGAAACACTTGACTGTGTCTATATAATACAGATTTGTCTTTTCAAATTAAATTCCCTAATTGAGAGAATATTGTATTTATTGAGATATCCCTGTGTAATACAGTCATAATTATAAGAAAACATGCTGAGCTATAGTTTTACATGTGAAGATAACATTTAAAATATATGAATGACTTCACCACTGTTAGCACGACTATATTTGTAAGTATTTACCTCTCCTTTGGAATTATCATGTGTCACTGAGGAATTGTTGGCAGAAGTTAATAACCTGAAAGGAGAAGAGAACCAAAATCGCATGTAGTTAAAACTGAAGGCAGGTTTCTAAAACAATTAGAGACAATAGGAGAGAACGAGAAAGATTTACTGGTCTTCTTTGAAGTAGGTGAAGCCAACAAATGGTAGCTGATTTCCGACGAAAGCCTTAGGTGTGGGGAATGTTTCAACGTCGCCTTTGTCATCTTCGATCTCGTCAAAATTACTGGTGTCTATGTCGCTGCTCAGCTCCGGGACCACAGGGGCGACAGCTGATCAGTGAGGAGGAAAAAAATGACATGAAACTGCGGGACAAGAAAGTCAATCTTACAACGTCTGCGTGCACCAGAACAAGGCTGGGGACACTTACTATCCCTGATAGTGTCAAATGTCCACTGGTCGTTCTTGAAGAACGGGTGTCGTTTGATTTCCTCCACTCCGTTTCTGCCCAACCGCACATCCCTAAAACAAAACAAAAAAACACTGGCATGAATGATCAACTTGGGACAGATGTAACCTAATGGAGCACAGAGGATCAATTATTCTCTACCTGTCAGTCAGGAAGGCACAGATTATACTCTTGGCATCTTTGGAGATTTCCACATCATCTGGAAAATTTAAGGAGTTCTTGTGGTCCATGATTTTGCTGTAAGTTCCCACCAAGGAGTCAGCATAGAAAGGAGTGTCACCTGAAAGAAAGCAGGCTGTAATGAAACACACATCACTTTACTTTCTTTCAAAATACTGATGAGTTGATGAAAGGGTCACTGACCCACAAGCATTTCGAAAATGAAGACGCCTACGGACCACCAGTCACATTCCCTTCCATAATACCCATCTCCTCCCTGAGACTTCAGCACCTCCGGAGAAATGTAGTCTGGAGTGCCGACAGCTGTGTCGCAGTGGACCATCCCCGTCTGCAACACAAATCCAAAAACAACTGTCAGTAAGATCCGTAAACAGAACTGGAAATAGGGGACAAATCCGACAGGTGACATGGATTATTGTGCCACTTTTGTTGTGGAAACCTTCTTATTTTTATCTTCAAGTAAGGTTGGTGGCACCAAGCTAAACAATTCTGCCTGCCATGCCTCTAATGATGCTGGCCGGGTAGCAGCAAGGTCATATGTATGGATCCACCCTTTACTGATGCTTCACCCTATTAATTTTGAAAAATCCTGTAGTGACAGAGAAGCCCCCCACAGAAGACATTTGCTTTTCTCAACCCTGGTAACTCATTCTTCACCAAAGACAGAAACTTGTGTGGTCTTCCCCCTTCAGTCAGGTCTTTCAGGGCAGTTTAGAGACAAGAAATGTTGATATGATCCTTCCCTTGCAGTCGACTTCCACTGGATAGCCAACTACTGCTCACCTGATGTTCCAGCCTCTCTTTTTCTAGAAGACTGGAAGTCAAGTCCACTGTTGGGCTCCAATCACACGTGCTTGTTTGAGGGCTGATCTTCTTCTGACAGGTAGGTATTCTTCATCAGTTCACCTTTTCTCTGTCAAAACAGTCTGTAGCTGCCTTCAGGATCTGCCAGCTTCTGAAGGAATCTCAATTCAATTCAATTCAAAGATACTTTATTGATCCCCGAGGGGAAATTAGAATTCCAGTACAACCCATCCAAACATACATCATGACACAAGACAAGGGGGGACGGGTCACCGAGGCTTTGCTGCCCACTCACAGGCGCTGCCCTTGTTAGATGAGAAAAGAGGCCACATTAGGTAAGTAGAGGAAAAAAATCATATTTCACACTTTATCTTTAGCAGGATACAGTTTGAGATTGCAAAAAACCTCAGCACAAAGAAGCAACAAGTTTACAAAACAACATCATGCCGGGAACGGTGAAGGTGGTGTGCATATGTTTATCTTGAGCATGTGTGTGTGCGGAAGTGAGTGTGTGCAAGTAAGTCCATGAAGCATTGTCACAGAGGCCATTGTCCTTGATGGTACGTTGGAATGTTCATCAACCGGCCACAAAGTTCTGAGCAGGTCCACAGATGTCCTCAGGGAAGGGAGGGGGCAGAAGGAGCAGAGCGTCATGTTTACGTAACTTCCAGGAGAGGCTGAAGATAGCCAGCCATCAAGGCCATGCAGGGGACCCAGATTCAGAAAAACAATAATTATTTGGGTTAGGCTGACTCTTAATTTTCCGTCAGCCTTGAGAGTCTCGCTGGTGCTTCTCAAAGGCGAATCCAAACAGCCAAATTCCTGGTCTTTCGCCAGATCCGAGCAAACAACTTTCTCCAAGATTTATACCATTTCACCCCTGAGTCCAGGAACTGCAACCTGCCTGCAATCCTGTATAAGGATCACATCCAGTCTGCGATTCAGCTCACGTAACATCTCAGTCTGAGTGTTGATCTCCCTGAAGATCCCATCATACATGCCAGGCAGCCTCACAATTGCCAGAACAGCTGCTGACATTCTCCAAATTTCTCGATATGCCAGGTAACCGCTGACTCCAAAAAGCAGAAATCCTGATATCAAACATCCAATTATATACATATCTTCCACGTCCTCGACTGACATTATCGACAAACACACACAATCCTCCACTTCTGCCAGGAGTCCATTGTGTATCCAGAGAAAAACGTCCAGTCCGGGCAAGTTGGGCTCTCCTTCACCCTGTCTTCTCCTCGAGAAAATTTGATCAATTGCATTGAGAGACCAGCTGACCAAATCCCTAACTAAGAATTTGGAAGATATGCAAAAAGAGGCTCCAAAAAGAAGACAAGACACAGAGCTGAAGCAGGGCAGATATGGGAGGGGGTGGGAGACAGAGAAAAGCGTCCTCCTCCACCAAGAGCAGAAAGCATTAGTGGGTTTATGAATCTGTCATAAATCCATCTGTAGGACAGGATTTCCTGCAGTTTCCACCTTTAGGGAACTCCTAAACTGAACAGCTGACCTCCATAGTGAACATCTCAGTTAATTAGAATATCATCTAAAAGTTAACTTCTTTTAATAATTGAATTCAACATACTAATCACACATTGCATAATTTGATTAAACACAGAGCGGTATGTTGTAAGTCCTAATTTATAGTACACCTCAGACTTCCAGTATAAGACAGGCTCTTGTCATCTGCAGAAATACTCGGATGATTCTGCAGTCGTGGGGTGGATCAGAGATGGACAAGAAGCTGAGTACAGGAAGGTGGTGGACCGCTTTGTGGCATGGTGTGGAAACAATCATCTCATTTTGAACGTGACTAAAACAACGGAGATGATTGTAGATTTTAAGAGAAACAGGAATAAGTCAAAAACTATTTCCATCATGGGAGAAGAGGTGGAGGTGGTGGAGGAGTATAAATACCTCGGTGTTCACCTGGACAACAGACTGGGGTGGAGATGCAACTGTGAAGCCGTCTACAAGAAGGGACAGAGCAGACTGTACTTCTTGAGGAAGCTTAGGTCCTTTGGTGTTTGCAGCAAGATGCTGCATATCTTCTATAAGTCTGTTGTGGAGAGTGTGATCTCTTCTACCATCATCTGCTGGGGAAGCAGCATCAGAACCAGGGACTTAAAAAAGCTCAACAAGCTGATAAAAAAGGCTGGCTCTGTTCTGGGGACTCCTCTAGAACCTCTGGAGATCATTGTACAAAGAAGGATTCTTCATAAAATGAAGAACATTATGGAGAACCCTGAGCATCCTCTTCATGAGACTGTCCTACAACAACAGAGTGTCTTCAGTCAGAGGCTTCTTCAGATCTGCTGTAAGACGGAGCGCTACAGGAGATCCTTCCTGCCCACAGTCATCAGCATCTACAACGTCTCTTTGAAGAAACCTTCATAATATGAGCTATAACAACATTTAATTTCCCTTTGGGATTAATAAAGTATTTTTGAATTTGAATAAAATTTCTCTATTAAAAATAATTATGAGTTTTTTGTAATATTTTAAGTTTTTGAGAAATTGAATTTTCATTAACTTTTGATCGATTTCCCATTTTATCAAGATGCAGTTTAAGACACAGGTTGATAGAGGTGGACCTTATTTGGCTTAGCATATCACCCACATATCAGCCCCACTAAAAGTCCAGCTGATCACTCCAGACTCTGATGGTGTGATGCTCCTCCTCTGTTCTGACCACAGCAGTGATCAGTAGGTCTCTCTGTCCCTGTGGGTTTAATAAAGCTTTATAATTTTACGTTGTTATTCTAAAGACAACTATGCAGTGCGTCATCTATTCTTGCAATTCAAACCATAATTGCATGGCACCTCGCTTTTTTTAAAAATTGTTCATGACAAAACTAAAACACTAATGTTAACTAACCAAATTTTATTTTCTTGCACAATTATCTTGATTTGTTACACCGATCTTCGACTTATGTGGTTTGAGGAACAGAAAGTGGTGTCAGTGAAGAAGGTGTCATGCTGCCAGCGCTGTTTGACTCACAGAATCCATCTTCATGCAGGTGCCAAAGTCGGCCAGCTTCAGGTGTCCGAGTCTGTCCAGCAGCATGTTATCTGGTTTTACGTCACGATGGATGAAGCCCATGGAGTGGATGGAATCCAGAGCCATCACCACCTCTGCCGCGTAGAATTTGGCCCATTTCTCTGGTACGTCGTAGGTGCTGGTGAGGTTGACCAGATCTCCTCCTGGCATGTACTCCATCACCATGTAGAGGTAGTGCTCATCTTGGAAGGCACAGCACAACTAAACAGCAAGATAATCAAATAGATACAAAACAAACTGCTTGTATCACTTTAAACAAACCCATGAACATATGAGCCCTTATCAGGAAGTAATAATTTTGAAGATTTTGCACCTGTACAACCCAGGGACTGTTGGCAAAGGCCATAATGTCTCTCTCTTCCCAGAAGAACGCGGAGTCGGAGCGCTTGATCATCTCAAACTTGCTCAGCAACTTCATGGCGTACACTTTTCGTGAGGGTTTGTGTCGGACCTGAACAGTCACAGTAAACAGAACCTGAAACTAGAGTTTCTACACATTTGCCATTTGAAAACTTCATAAAAACTCACATTTCGATATTTATTTTCTGCAGCTTTTATAACTTTGTAAACATCATATTCTAGTTGACTTGTTTGAATGGAAATCTTGTCTGTACGTTATAAATCACAAAGCAATGTGTGCAATGAATGTGCTGTAGTACCGAGGCTATATTGGCATATGGACTAACTTAGACCAGATCCACTTCAAAATCTGTGACTTTTAAACGTCACATATCGGCAAATCCTGTAATGAATGGAGATTCTTTAAAGCATAGTTTGTGAACCTCGAATAAGTTTTTTTCATTTGTAAAAGAGAAAAAGGGTGTTTTAATTCAGTGTTTGCTAGTTTAGCCAAACCCAATTTAAGGACCACAGATCTAGTTAAAATTGAACCTGAAAGCTAAAAAGTAGTAAAATGGCCCCTTTCCCCCATTTTGAATGAGTACATTTTGCCAGTAAGTCAAAGAACAAAAAACTGGTGAGTAAATTGTTAAAATCAAGATGTGATGTGGCAATTCAAAGGTAAAGAATCGTATTTAGGGCGCAACGCGTGTTGTAACGGTGGAGCACGTGACCCATATACGGAGGCCTCAGTCAACGTTGCAGACATCATGGGTTTGAGTCCCAACCCCCGCAAATGTGGCTGCATGTCCTTCCCCTCTCTCCACCCTACTTCCTCTCTGCCTACTTTGAAAAAGCTGCCTAAGAACCGGTAATATTGAAATTCTCCAGAGGCCAACTGGACTGATGATAGATTGCAGATTCTCCTTATCCCTGTCTTCCTAGTCCATTTTCATTTCTCTGTGGTCCAAAATCCTTTTGAAATTAAATTTTGCATTACTTAACAAAATCAAGTTCCCAGAGTCTCGAAAACGCATGTAGAGGCCCAGAATCCAAGCTGCTTGAGGTTCGTTACTCTTGAGGTCCGTTACTCTACCGTACGTATATTGTAGTCAATGGATATACACTGCTCAAAAAAATTAAGGGAACACTTAAACAACACAATATAACTCCAAGTTAATCAAACTTCTGTGAAATCAAGCTGTCCACTTAGGAAGCAACACTGATTGACAATTAATTTCACATGATGTTGTGCAAATGGAAAAGACAACAGGGGAAATCTTTGGCGATTAGCAAGACACACTCAATAAAGGAGTGGTTCTGCAGGTGGGGACCACAGACCATTTCTCAGTACTTATGCTTTCTGGCTGATGTTTTGGTCACTTTTGAATGTTGGTGGTGCTTTCACACTCGTGGTAGCATGAGACGGACTCTACAACCCACACAAGTGGCTCAGGTAGTGCAGCTCATCCAGGATGACACATCAATGCGAGCTGTGGCAAGAAGGTTTGCTGTGTCTGTCAGCGTAGTGTCCAGAGCCTGGAGGCGCTACCAGGAGACAGGGCAGTACATCAGGAGACGTGGAGGAGGCCGTAGGAGGGCAACAACCCAGCAGCAGGACCGCTACCTCTGCCTTTGTGTAAGGAGAAACAGGAGGAGCACTGCCAGAGCCCTGCAAAATGACCTCCAGCAGGCCACAAATGTGCATGTGTCTGCACAAACGGTTAGAAACCGACTCCATGAGGATGGTATGAGGGCCTGACGTCCACAAATGGGTGTTGTGCTCAAAGCCCAACACCGTGCAGGACGCTTGGCATTTGCCAGAGAACACCAGGATTGGCAAATTCACCACTGGCACCCTGTGCTCTTCACAGATGAAAGCAGGTTCACACTGAGCACATGTGACAGACGGGTCTGGAGACACCGTGGAGAGCGATCTGCTGCCTGCAGCATTCTTCAGCATGACCGGTTTGGCAGTGGGTCAGTAATGGTGTGGGGTGGCATTTCTTTGGAGGGCCGCACGGCCCTCCATGTGCTCGCCAGAGGTAGCCTGACTGCCATTAGGTACCGAGATGAGATCCTCAGACCCCTTGTGAGACCATATGCTGGTGCGGTTGGCCCTGGGTTCCTCCTAATGCAGGACAATGCTAGATCTCATGTTCCTGGAGTGTACTCCAGCCACATGAGGTCCGCCAACTCCTGGACAGTCTGTGGTGCAACGTCACCAATCCGATTGAGCACATCTGGGACATCATGTCTCGCTCCATCCACCATTGCACCACAGACTGTCCAGGAGTTGGCGGATGCTTTAGTCCAGGTCTGGGAGGAGATCCCTCAGGAGACCATCCACCGTCTCATCAGGAGCATGTCCAGGCGTTGTAGGGAGGTCATACAGGCACGTGGAGGCCACACACAATACTGAGCCTCATTTTTGACTTGTTTTAAGGACATTACATCAAAGTTGGATCAGCCTCTAGTGTGTTTTTCCACTTTAATTTTGTATGTGACTCCAAATCCAGGCCTCCATTGGTTAATAAATTTGATTTCCATTGGTGATTTTGTTATCAGCACATTCAACTTTGTACAGAACAAAGTATTCATGAGAACATTTCATTCATTCAGATCTAGGATGTGTTATTTGAGTCTTCCCTTTATTTTTTTGAGCGGTGTACATTTTAGTAGGCTGACATTTCTGTATTAAAAATCTTAGTTATTAGTCTCGTGTAAAATTCAAATTCACTGACAAACTGAATTTTGAGTTTTCAATAGCTGTAAGCTACAACTTTTAACATCAATATAATAAACACTTGTATAACTCTGTGTGTAATAAATATATATTTTTGAATCAAATTACTGAAATAAAGTAACTTTTTCGATGATATTTAATTTTTTTTTTTAGATACACCAGTATATCACTTCTAGTCTGGGTATGCCTCCGGACATGTGACCCTGAACAAGCAGTCACTCCTTATCAAATCCCCACTTTTGCTTTTGGCATGTTGTGGTCATTACCACTGTCTAGACTGAGAGCAGCTAACGGTAAAATAAAACACTTCAGTCCATGTATTCAGCAGATCAATACTCACCAACTGGACTTCTCCAAACGCCCCTCGACCAATGATCTTAACTTTTTCAAAGTCTTCAGACTTCATCTGAAGATCTCGAAGCTCCCCGATAACGTTCTCATCTGAATTGAAAGTTCACAGAAGTCTTGAATTTGTGAAGTTTTGTTGGAGGTTTCCATCAGACAAATGTAAAAGCTACTCACATCTATTCAAGAAGGTTTCAATGTTTTTGTTCTTGCGTAGTGCCGGGTAGTCCAAGTCCAAGACCAGTGCATTTATTGAGTCCTAAAAAACATATTGGCAACAATCAGACCGTCAGGACAGCAGCTATAAGCAACAAGCAAAGAAATATAATGAAAATGCAGAAATGAAACAGTTAACACTGAGTTTTCTCTCAATTTTCCTCCTGTCAGTTTTTATTAAAACCCTGGTGATTCATCATTCCCGACAGAAACATTAGCAGCTGAGCCGTTACATAACCGAGAACACATGAAGTAACACCATGCTGCAAAGTGCAAATCATGACCAATCACTTCTGCGCTCTTTTTGTCCTTAATGTGTGGGAACCTTTACAACACCTGCCGCAAACCGCATCCTGATGAACAACTGAGATGTTTGGTAAAAGAGCCCACCCAATACCAGCGACTTCCTGCTGACAGCATGTCGTTTCTGTTTTCTCACCACTGAACTGAACAAAAACAGCTCAGCATCAGCGATAGTCGGGATGAAATTGAGCAGCCTTTCTCTGAGAACTTCAATCACACACTAACAGAAGCTGTAAGCAGAGGAAGCATCTAACCGAAGGCTGAGAGGAGGTGACTAATTCCTCCATCTGCTTTCTTCAGTCTGTCTTTGATCGATGAGCACATCGTCTTCTCATAACCTTTTGAAAACAATGAAATCTGAGAGAGATGAGACCCCTCAGCACAGCTTGTACAGATTTACCAGTTACTTCATGCATGGCCCCCGATATCTACACCAACCTCCAATCAAAAAAAAAAAATAGAAAGCTCTTATGGGATTACACGAAGGATAGGATGGATGAATGGACACAAGGATGGATAATGGAGAAATGCATGAACTAAGATTAAGCTTCTTGGCAAAAGCCACACCAGGTGGGTCTGGCATAAAATGATGAATATGCCCACTCTTAGGTATGGTGTAGGATCTGTGATGCTGTGGGCCTGTCTCTGTTCCTAAGACTCTGCATTTTCTAGAGAACTAAAAATGAAATTTCACTGGCAGCAGGGTAATGATCTAAAACATACAGCCAAATCAACACAGAAATGCTTCCCCAGACACAGAATCCAGGGAAAGGCCCCTCTGTAGATGTTTCAACATTGGGAAATGGTTTTGGAGAAGAAGTGGTGTACCTCTGGTAAAAAGAGGGGCTGAAGTAAATGCAGCAGGAGTGGCAATAGGCCTAGTACCAGTGATTTAATTAATACAATATGGTGTTTGAACATGCCCCATTGAAGGCGTGGTATTTTGGTGAATTTTTGTTTAAAAGGTAGCTTCAACAAAAGCCGGATTTTCTTGGTGCTTTCATTTGCTTGTCAGTTCATCAAGGTTCTTCCCTTAATCTAACCTAAATTAGCTTTTTAAAAGAGTTTAAAAAATACAGAGAAAAACACAGGAAACAAAAAAAACATAAGGCAGGAAGTTCTTTCACAAAATCATGAGAGAGAAAGCTTATCCTTGGTTTTCCTTTTCAGAAAAGTAGGATTATTAAAGTGTATAAATACCTTCAAATCTTTAATCACACCCTTTAAATAGGCCGTTTAGGTGGTGCTCATCAGCAACTGGACAATCAGCCTAAGAACTCCACAATGTGGCAGCTGCAGCTTTAGTGTATAACCAGAAAAGCAGCAGAGTAAAGAAGAGTCTCTCCATAGCCAGAGCTGCTCTGCACTAGTTGTAAAATGTTCAGGTAAAAATCACTGGGATTTACTCTATTTTTATTTCACAAAACTTTTGTAACTTAGTGCAACAATTTCATGCAAAAGTAAGCTCTGCAACTTTGTTGCAGTTAAGGCTAGGGTAATATGGGGACGCTATTAAACAAGAATGATGTTGGTCTCTAATCGCTACATTGTGTAACAATAAGGAAGCCATCTATCAACTCCTGGCAGCTGTGCATTCCTTAATGGCTCTTTTTGAAGCATTGAGTGAAACTGTACCAAATCTGACCCTGTCCTCTAAATGCTTTGGCTTTGTGGTACAACCCTCTTTAAATCTTACTTCCTTTGATATGGTTTTCTCATCTTTCTCTCTCTGTCTTATCTCACTCTTCCTGCTCTCTCCATCGTTCTCTGCTCGGCTGAAGTTTGTCAGCGGTAAACTAAGCTGCGCGCTCAGTTTCCTCATCTCAGCATCACTTCCCCATTAAAGGACTTACCTCACACAAAACTACTATTTAAGGACAAAAAATACACACAGCTACACCACAGGGGGTGGAGAGGAGTTACCAAGCATCAGCGTACACACACATGCATGCGCGAGGATCTCCCAATGAGCGCGGGCAATACAGGAAATGATCCACCCCACCCCAGGGCCCGCAGATAATTTAACTGTGTCATGAAGCTGATCTCTGCCTGCAAGTCATTTCCTCTGAAGCGGCAGAATTCAGCTGCAGCTAAAAGGGTAAAAAACTGTATTATGAGTGTATAATTTGGACCTGCTTACCAACATAAATAGCCACAGATGAAGTGGCTCTCAATGCTCCAGAGAGTCCTGGTAAAATGCCGGCAGTTGTGATGTAAAATGACAATCAGGTTTTTCTTCGGGAGAAAATGTCAAAAATATAATAAGCTTGAAACTACATTTGTGGGATATACAGCCTCGCACATAAATGTACTTATTAATGACAGTTAGCTCACGAGGAAGGTATTCAAATCTGGCAAACTTCCCCTTGATCAGCTGAGTGGTGACAAACAGCAGCTTGGATACTGTGCTCACTGAACACATCAAGACCGAAACACTGAAAAATCCTCCTTTTCCAAATTTTCTGTTCTTTGACATTCTTCATCTCTTTGAGTTCAGTAACAATCTGATGTACAAAATGTTCAACAAAAGTTGACTAATATTATTTGCTACGTATAACAAGTAAAAATGAAGATAAATATATCAGCATGTTGCTGATGAGTTTTATTTGATTGTATGAACTTTAACCTGTGACTGGGAGTCATCCTGAGTACTGGAATGTGCCCATTGTTGGCTCAGCCTGACCAACGGCTACCAGTTAGTTGAGATCTCAGTAGTAATATGTCTGCGTTCTTTAGACATCAAACATCTGCTGTTTAGAACAAAATAAATCATTGACAGCAGGCTTTTAAAGTGCATTGCTTCGACGTTCACGACTAACCTTGTTTTAAATAAACAAACATAAACCCTGCCTGCCGCCTTTATATTTGCGTGATGTGCAATTTATATTTAACCACTGGATGTTTAGTGGTCAGTGGACCCCTCACCGTCGGGATTAAACAAGAATGATTAATGGGACGAGATTTTACGGTTGTCAGTAAATGCTGAGGGAAAACAAAATGGCTAGTCCTCCACCAATAGCTGCCCATCAGTTAATGTAAGGTGACTTTAACACAGATCTTTATGATCTTCAAAATGGTCTCGTTTTTCTGTTTAACTTGTTTCTAACCTCTTGGATTTCCTGGGCTGCCAGCATTGTAACAGAGCATCTGCCCAAATAATAAGAGGCGTTTCGCATGAAGCAGTTCTACAGGCTTTATTTGTCAAACGCATCGGTACAAATAATAAAATGACTAAATTCAAATTTAAAAGCAATGTTCTCAATTCTAAATTGTACAGATGATCAAACGTTGTAAATATGTTTTGTAACACATCAGCATTAACAAAGATGTCAGCAGTAGTAATTAATCTGCTGTAGGAACCCATGAAAATGACTGCACACAGCTCTTCTGATTTACATTACTAGAAAAGACTCCAGGGAACTTCTCAGTCAAAATTACTATTTATAAATTTTAAATAACTGGCTAGTGTCTGGGGAAGAGTGTAGCTGATTCAACAATTTAAACGTTAATAAATCTCCCTGACAGCATCTGGACTTATTCCACTCATGTTAAGAATCAGCTGGAGGTCAAAGTAAAAACAAAAAAAACATGGGTGGTTAAACTGACCAAATTCAAGAATGTGCCTTTCAAGGGCAAAGTGTATATTTGAAAAAAGAAAGCCAAAACAGCACAGTTTTCCAACTGGGAACTCTGAAATTCGACTTCTAAGTACAAAGATAATGCACTGCAAGTCGTTGAGCATGAGAATTTGGAATCAAGGTTGCAACTATACAGTCAGCTCAGAAGATGAGGTTTCATGATATTAGGGTCTAGAGAATGAGACGAGTTTCTAACAATAAAGAATAACCATTCAGTCTATTGAGATAAAGAAAGAAATTAAACAAAAAGCAAAGCTCCTGATTTACAGGTACGGCTACGTTACAACCCTATGAAGTCATTACCCAAACAAGGAGACCATGGATCAAGCAGCTGAAATGAACAGCTTCCATAGGGTGGCTGGCCTTTGCCTTAGGGAGAGGGTGAAGGGCTCAGTGATCTAGAGGGAGATCGTAGTAGAGGTGATGCTCCTCTGAATTGATAGGAGTCTGTTGAGCTGGTCCCTGCATATGGTCAGGAGTCCTCCTGAATGTCTCCTTTAGAGGTCTTTCAGGGATGTCCCACTGAGAGGAGACGCAGAAACAGCTGGAGAAACTATGGATGTAAACCCTTGGATCCCCCCAGAAAGAACTAGAAAGTGTCGCTGGGGAAAGTGACACCTGGGTTTTCCTCCTGAACCTGTTACCCCATGCAAATTTTCATTGTATTTGTTTTTATTAATTGTGAAATAATACCGACAGGAAGTGATCTACTTATCCAGAGCACAAGGTCTTAAACAAATTACTGTTGATACAAGTAATTAAAACCTCCACAACAAGCTCTTCAGCACAGTGTCACAAATCTCAAGGAAGGCATGTTGAAAACCCGGCGATTAGTATCTCCCTGAGCTAAAAGAGGAGTATATATCAGAGTAAGTGGGTATGTATCTTTCAAATGGGTGTTTATCTTTTGTTATATTGTCATCCAGCTAGTTGCTTATGGCCTGTTGCTTAGCAGCTCAAAAACAAGAAAAACAGTCCAAGGAAGAGGCAAGCAGGACTGTTCTATTCTTATTTTTGACCAAATCTGCTGTTAACACTGCCTGCTTCCACTCTTCACAACGCTATAAAAAACTATGTGGATTTCCTAGGCAGGAATGCAATGTTGTTAAAGCTAAAAGATGCACAGAGAAAAAACATCCCAACCAGTCACAGTCAGCCGCAGATCACAGCCGTTTTGCGTCCCACCATCCCTGTACCAGTCTCATCGGCAGGCATGCGGAACGGGCAACAAGCGGCCCTGCTCTGGGCTTTAAAAGGATCGAGGAGAAAGTTAATGTTTTGATTAAATTCCAGCAATCTTAAAAATAGTCATGCAGATAAACGGCAGAGACGGGCAGAGCCAGGGGACCGTGCCAAGCAGGGCCAATGAACTCTCCGACAGAGACCCAGAGAGGCTTGCAAATAGCACAGTTAATGTCTCCATGGGGAATAACAAGAGCATGTCTTATTAATGCCTCTGACAGATTTCTGTCCCATGCTCCTGTGCCCTTCACGCTTTTTGGCACCCATGTTTTATAATGAAGCATACTGAGAAAGGTGCCATAAAAACAGCAAGGAGACAACATGCAAGCATCTGCGGCATGCCCAAACTGCTTACACTAACCAGATCTTCTCTATGCTAACAATACATTATGCAACCTGAAATGTGTGGGTGAGATCAAGTCCAGAGGATGGGATACCAGCAGCAGGAACCGACATGATTTTTTTTTTTATTTGTGCTAAATTTAAATACATCAAACTTAAGTGAGGACTAAATATTTTCAGTGTTGATCTTTCTTCTTCATAACTTCTGTATTACCATCTAAAATACTAGACATGGTGAACAGTCCTCTGCTTGGAGTTGATCACAGTTTGTTTGCTTTTGTTTATCCACCTGCTTTTCCAGAACTGACCATGGATTCTAAATACACTTAAGATCTGATGATTTCCCTGGACATTTACCTAAAATCGATAATCTTCTGATCTTTGAGCCACTTTGGTATCACTTTTGCTTTAGGTCGCGGTGCTCTATTGAACTGAAAAATACAGTGATCATTACCAAACCGCTCCTGGATTGCTGGAAGACGTTGACCTTGATCCCACCCTTTGCTCATGGAAGTGGGGGGAAGCCCACTCCATTGGATGAGAAGCAACGCCCACACATAGATTGTGTCTGGCTGCATAACTGTTGGCACCATATAGGAATCGTGGTAACTCATCTTTCTTCTCTTAAATGATTTACAAAATGTCCCAAAGGTCTTTGTACTTCCCGAAGAACTTCAGTCAGCCACTGATGTTCGTCTTGGACAGGAGAGACTTCTTTGCAGACATTCTTCTCCGAAGGTTGGTGTGAAAGGGTCTTCACGTCAATGCTCTTAGAAGCACCTGCTGCCAATATAAAGCAAGCTCTGCACGGGTGGCAACGTTATTTTGCAGTGCACTCCTCAGAGAGACATGGTCCTGGAGACCAATCTTGGCACCCTCAAGTCTCCAATACTGCAACTGAATGCATCTCTCTGGACTTCTTGAAGAGCAAGCAAACCTTTCTTTCAGCTGCAGTTTTCTTAGCACACATTTAGGGCCATTTTGATACAAAATGTTGATTGCTGCTTGCTTTATTTTGGAGGTAACCACTGCTAACACAAGTGGACAATAATGACGTCAAGCATATCTGTCCCTCTTTTATAGTAGTCAGTTTGCTAAAAAGCCTGATAACAGGATTTCAGCAGGCAGGCCTCTTTTTTTTTTTATGGCTTCTTGGCTGATGATGTGACTGTACTATCATGAAGTGATGTTTTTTATATTAGGAAAGGAGTCTATGATTCAGGACAATACAAAAAAACTGAACTAATCACAAAAACCAAAGCAACAGAATTACTTTTTTCACCACAAAAGCTTTTGCATGCAGAGATTCATCCCCATCATCAACTAAATTAAATAAATAATCATCAAAAACATATTCCCACAATTCAAATGACAAATTCTGCAGAATGTTTCCAGCCAATGGAAATAATGTGATTAAGTTGTCAGATAAATCTCAAAGCTTTCAGATAATATAATTTTTGCCGTTTTGTGACAATATTCAAGCCAGAAAATTGTTTTAAAATAGAAACCACTCAGATTAATAGAATGATCAAACTGAGATTGGTTTCAGTTTCAATCATTAGGCATGACCGTGGCTAAATGTTTATATAAATGTTAGTATTGCCCCAGACTATTTGAATTATGACTGCCAGATTCAACAGTGCAACACTGAGCTCGACAGAGCTCACATAAACATTCTTGTTTGGGTCCGTTAAAGGAAACGAGAGCTGTATGAACTCACTGACAATCCCAAGCTGTTTGGTAATGCATTGTATTGTTCGAATGCTGCTGCTGGCTACACACAATGCAGCTTTTTGTCGCCAAGATCAACAGAATAATGCGTTTGCTTGTGAAAACGAATGCAAAAGTCCCTGAATCAGTACATAAATGTGAGTAGGAGGTTGTGATGGAGAGGTAAAACAGAGGCCAGATGGATAAAGTGGTGCTAATGCGTGGGAGCCTTCTGTTCTCTGCTGCTCTCCTCTTTCCCATTTTAAACTAAAAATAAGACTCTTCCCTAACTCAAGATGGTATCAAAGCAGAAGGTGAGAACTCTCCAGAAGAAATCCAGTGATGGAGAAAAATGCAATCAGTTATTGCTAATGACAGAAGTCATTTTCTAATCCAGCTTTTAATAGATATAATATAGAGACGTCCTGCAGAAAATATTGTTTTAATAAAAATTATGTTGAATTTTTACACAAATTAAAATAAACCAAATTGGCAGTGAACACCCTTCAGTGTGAAAGTTACTACTGCAGGAAGAAGATAGAGTTAGTTTGACTGAGGTGTGTAAAAAATGTACATGGGGAAGCACAAGATATAGGCAGCCATTTAAAAAGAAAATATTTAGTTTAAGAAGGAGGCGGAGCCAATGGAGTATGATGCGTTTAAGGCTCCCGCTGAACTTCTGACACAAAGTTTAAAGAATGAAGTTTTAGATGCTTATACACTCCCCGTCTAATGATATATTTGCTAAAAAGTTCTGCGAAGTATTAAATGCTCTTTTGAGTTTTGGGATGACATCCAGTTTGAGAAACAAACATAATGAACCATCTGCAGCGAAGCCTTGTACTTCCTCAATCCAAACTGACACCCGGAGCTCTTCACCTTGCCATGCAAACTAAAAATCACTACAACATCTGGGTCTAAAGCTGCCATGTCCTGCTAACCAACAGTTATTTGTAAATATGGTACCCAATTAGACGTCATTGTTCACTTTCTTCATTACCATTGGTTGCACCACCTCAAAAACATTGTATGTTCACTTCATCTATTTCAGATGAAGCATTTAAACATGTGGTTAAATTATGAAGCAAAATCCATTTGTGAGACTGTATTTAGTACTTCTGAACAGTTAGTGCTAACATATAATGTTCCTAAGACACATTATTTTAGATGCCTGCAGCTCAGACACTATTTCATGTCATATTGATTGTTTTCCTTCATGTCCATCTGTATGCCTTCTAGATGACATTTTCATACAGTACAGACCAAAAGTTAGGACACACCTTCTCATTCAAAGAGTTTTCTTTATTTTCATGACTATGAATATTGTAGCTTCACACTGAAGGCATCAAAACTATGAATTAACACATGTGGAATTATATACTGAACAGAAAAGTGTGAAAAAACTGAAAATATGTCTTATTTTCTAGGTTCTTCAAAGTAGCCACCTTTTGCTTTGATTACTGCTCCACACACTCTTGGCATTCTGTTGATGAGCTTCAAGAGGTAGTCACCTGAAATGGTTTTCACTACACAGGTGTGCCCTGTCAGGTTTAAGAAGCAGGATTTCAAGCCTTATAAATAGGGTTGGGACCATCAGTTGTGTTGGGCAGCAGGTGGATACAGTACACAACTGATAGTCCTACTGAATTAACTGTTAGAATTTGTATTATGGCAAGAAAATAGCAGCTAAGTAAAGAAAAACGAATGGCCATCTTTACTTTAAGAAATGAAGGTCAGTCAGTCTGAACAATTGGGAAAACTTTGAAAGTGTCCCCAAGTGCAGTTGCAAAAACCATCAAGCGCTACAAAGAAACTGGCTCACATGAGAACCGCCCCAGGAAAGGAAGACCAAGAGTCACCTCTGCTGCGGATGATAAGTTCATCCGAGTCACCGGCCTCAGAAATCGCAGGTTAACAGCAGCTCAGATTAGAGAACAGGTCAATGCCACACAGAGTTCTAGCAGCAGACACATCTCTAGAACAACTGTTAAGAGGAGACTGTGTGAATCAGGCCTTCATGGTAAAATAGCTGCTAGGAAACCACTACTGAGGACAGGCAACAAGCAGAAGAGACTTGTTTGGGCTAAAGAACACAAGGAATGGACATTAGACCAGTGGAAATCTGTGCTTTGGTCTGATGAGTCCAAGTTTGAGATCTTTGGTTCCAACCACCGTTTCTTTGTGCGGCGCAGAATAGGTGAACGGATGGACTCTACATGCCTGGTTCCCACCGTGAAGCATGGAGGAGGAGGTGTGATGGTGTGGGGGTGCTTTGCTGGTGACACTGTTGGGGATTTATTCAAAATTGAAGGCATACTGAACCAGCATTGCTACCACAGCATCTTGCTATTCCATCCGGTTTGCGTTTAGTTGGACCATCATTTATTTTTCAACAGGACAATGACCCCAAACACCTCCAGGCTGTGTAAGGGCTATTTGACCAAGAAGGAGAGTGATGGGGTGCTGCGCCAGAGGACCTGGCCTCCACAGTCACCGGACCTGAACCCAATCGAGATGGTTTGGGGTGAGCTGGACCGCAGAGTGAAGGCAAAAGGGCCAACAAGTGCTAAGCATCTCTGGGAACTCCTTCAAGACTGTTGGAAAACCATTTCAGGTGACGACCTCTTGAAGCTCATCAACAGAATGCCAAGAGTGTGCGGAGCAGTAATCAAAGCAAAAGGTGGCTACTTTGAAGAACCTAGAATATAAGACATATTTTCAGTTGTTTCACACTTTTTTGTTCAGTATATAATTCCACATGTGTTAATTTATAGTTTTGATGCCTTCAGTGTGAAGCTACAATATTCATAGTCATGAAAATAAAGAAAACTCTTTGAATGAGAAGATGTGTCCAAACTTCTGGTCTGTACTGTATGTAAACCAGAAGGGAAATGTGCTGCAGGTACAATGTATGAAATGTTAAACACATGAGCTGAAAACATTTGGAGTCACTGAAGAACAAATGGCAGAGAGATGTAGGTGAACACATTTCAGAAGAATTGTGGCAAAATATGATTGACTGAAATTATACACTGCTCAAAAAAATAAAAGGAACACTTAAACAACACAATATAACTCCAAGTAAATCAAACTGTGCACTTAGGAAGCAACACTGATTGACAATGAATTTCACATGCTGTTGTGCAAATGGAAAAGACAACAGGGGGAAAACGTTGGAGCTAAATTGGGGCCATAAAGTTTGTTCAAACGAAAAAAACTTGAACCTGAAAAATAAAAGTTTGTTCAAACGAAAACAATTTGAACCTGAAAAATAAAAGTTTGTTCAAGCAAAAACAATTTGAACCTGAAAAATTATTTTGAACCTCTCCCAAAAAAATGTGAAAACTGGAAAAAAAAAGTTTTGCATCTGAATAAAATAAGTTCAAATCTACTTTTCAGATTCAAGTTTTCTTTTCCAAATTGTAGATTTTTTTTCCGGCTTCAAACTTTTGGCCCTGTTTTGGTGTGGGGGGCGGGGCCTCAGATCACGGGGGTGCGGAATCAGGACTGACAGCTCAACACAGCGGCTGAACAACATATTCCCAGCTGTTGCATTCAGGGACCATGGGAGCTGGAATTATCTGTAATACATCATCGATATTCTATATATATGTGATTGGTTTTGAATGATAACCTGCCTCACCGATAGAAGCATCTTACGCATCTCGGAGGAGAAAATATGATCTTGACACATTTGCACAGCATTTTAAGTTTGTGTTGGAGATTTCCCATGCTCTCAACATAAAGCAAAAGAACCGCCAGACTAAGCGACGGTATGAAACCACATGCAAAACGAGCCAGTATTTTCAGAATATCCTTGCATAATTAAGCCTGGGCTTTTTTTCTGATCTCCGCTCTTCATTGTCAGCTCAGCTGGCCGCCCTGCAGTGCATGTTCATGTGTTACAGATCAGCTGTTCGCCAGCGTGCAGCAGAGCTGATCTGCCTGACTGGAGCAGAGGAGAGTTTTGTCTGAGCTATCGCACCCTGTTGGCGGTCAGACTTCTCGGGAGTCTCTCCAGTCCTTGGCTCCCAGAGGCGATCAGACTATCTAACACTGACTCTTAAAAGAACGACTCTCAAACAGTTTCTAACTTTCAGCTCCTTTAATCTAAATTAGGCAGAGTAGTGATTACAGAGATCAGCGCTGAGGCCCGTCGCAGTTTGTAAAAGGATGACGAAGAGCCTCGATAGAAGGTCACGTGTAGTTTTATATCTGGCACTCCGATGCAATGGATGTGCTCTCCCTCAGTGATTATCAGTAGACTATGTGTCACCATTGTGGTGTCTATCTGGTAGGTTGTGTAGTAGCGGGTGTCCATCTTTAATCTAAGTGTGCTGTGGCTTTCTAATCAGACCAGTTACAGCCTGCTCCACCATCAAACCCAGTGCCCCAGCCACAGGTCATTCAAGACAAACCTTGGGCCATCTTTGTAATGTGTGTCGATGAGCATTCTTTTCTAACAAAAAGGAAACATTACAATTTATGCTTAATATCATTATGGTATAAGTGGGAAAAACAGCTATGAGTCATATAAATAAAGGTTGTCCCTAACAGGTTGATATGGCATAGTTTAGGGCACAATGGTCCAGCAAAATATCAGCGCCCCAGAAACTGTCGCCTCTTGCGTACTTGATGTCGCGCTCGCCCTGCGTCTGTGCAGGGCGGTGGGCTGGTGATTCAGCTCGTGGGCCGGTGGTTCACGGGCTGAAGTGAACCACCGGCCCATTAAAAACTAACCCTTGTCTCTACACGCACACATATACATATAAATATATATATAAACATAACATAACATACCATACATACATACCATACATAACATACCATACATACCATACCATACATACATACCATACATAACATACATACATAGCAGAGAGATGCACTGCGCACCTCTCTGCTGGATGCCAGACACAAACGGAGATATATATATATATATATATATATATATATATATATATATATATATATATATATATATAAATATAAAAGGGTGGTGAAGTGAATCACCGTCCCACTAAACCAGCGGTCCACCGGAGATTTCCCCGGTTGACCCGTATGCCAGCATGCTCCTGGCTGTGAAAATACCGGCTCGTTTTGCATCTGGTTTCATACTGCCGCTTAGTCTAGTGGTTCTTTTGCTAGATGTTGTGAGCATGGTAAATCTCCAACACGGACTTAAAATGCTGTGCAAATCTGTCAAGATCATATTTTCTCCTCTGAGATGCGCGTCGTGTATTCACGTAAACATTCACATATATATAGAATATCGATGATGTATTACAGATAATCCCAGTTCCCACGGTCCCTGAATGCAACAGCTGGGAATATGTTGTTCAGCCGCTGTGTTGAGCTGTCAGTCCTGATTCCACATCCCCGTTATCTGAGGCCCCGCCCCCCACGCCAAAACAGGGCCAAAAGTTTGAAGCCGAAAAAAATATCTTCAAGTTCGAAAACAAAACTTGAATCTGAAAAGTAGTTTTGAACTTATTTTTTCCAGTTTCACAGCAGTTTTTTTTTTCAGGTGCAAAACGTTTTTTTCCAGTTTTCAAATTTTTTGGGGGGATGTTCAAAATAATTTTTCAGGTTCAAATGTTTTTCTTTTGAACAAACCTTTATTTTTCAGGTTAAAATTTTTTTAGTTTGAACAAACTTTACGGCCCCAATTTAGCTCCATAGGAATCTTTGGCGATTAGCAAGACACACTCAATAAAGGAGTGGTTCTGCAGGTGGGGACCACAGATCACAGGAGGAGCTCTGCCAGAGCCCTGCAAAATGACCTCCACCAGGCCACAAATGCGCATGTGTCTGCACAAACGGTTAGAAACCGACTCCATGAGGATGGCATGAGGGCCCGAAATCCACAAATGGGGGTTGTGCTCACAGCCCAACACCGTGCAGGACGCTTGGCATTAGCCAGAGAACACCAGGATTGGCAAATTCACCACTGGCACCCTGTGCTCTTCACAGATGAAAGCATGTTCACACTGAGCACATGTGACAGATGTGACAGAGTCTGGAGACACCGTGGAGAGCGATCTGCTGCCTGCAACATCCTTCAGTATGACCGGTTTGGCAGTGGGTCAGTAATGGTGTGGGGTGGCATTTCTTTGGAGGGCCGCACGGCTCTCCATGTGCTCGCCAGAGGTAGCGTGACTGCCATTAGGTACCGAGATGAGATCCTCAGACCCCTTGTGAGACCATATGCTGGTGCTGTTGGCCCTGGGTTCCTCCTAATGCAGGACAATGCTAGACCTCATGTGGCTGGAGTGTATCAGCAGTTCCTGCAAGATGAAGACATTGAAGCTATGGACTGGCCCGCCCGTTCCCCAGACCTGAATCCGATTGAGCACATCTGGGACATCATGTCTCGCTCCATCCACCAACGTCACGTTGCACCACAGACTGTCCAGGAGTTGGCGGATGCTTTAGTCCAGGTCTGGGAGGAGATCCCTCAGGAGGCCATCCACCGTCTCATCAGGAGCATGACTAGGTGTTGTACGGAGGTCATACAGGCACGTGGAGGCCACACACAATACTGAACCTCATTTTGACTTGTTTTAAGGACATTACATCAAAGTTGGATCAGCCTGTAGTGTGTTTTCCACTTTAATTTTTTTAAGAGTGACTCCAAAGAATATCCACCCGAAAAAGCTTCAAAGCAACATAGCAGCATTTTGTACTGTTTAAAGCAAGAAGAATGACATTATTTAAATGGAAAAAGTCACACCCACCTTTATATGGATAGTGGGTGAAGGAGGTAATAAGTCTCTTTCAACTTGAAAAGATTCAACACACTAATAATTATTTTGATGCATGGCAGCCTTTTTAAACTTTTTTGATCTAGTAAATGCCGACATTTATATGTGGTATGTGTGTGTTAATGTATATCTAATTGGTTATAATTATGTATTTTTAGAATTAATAGTATTATTAGTTATATTATAAGTATTTGTTTACTTTTTTCTTGTTCTATTTGCAAAAAAAGGCCGATAAATTGGAGATTGTATTCTCCTTTGCTGTTAAAGCACTAAGAATATAAGTTATTTCTTCTTTATCATAAGAAAAATAAACTATTTTTTATGACGTGAAGGATGAATAGAATAAAAGAAAGTTGCGGTTTTATCATTCTGAGCTTCCAGCTTTGGTCCGTCATAGAACAGGCTGGATTTGAAAGGTGATAGGAGCCTTTTGGAAATCACAGAGATGAAAAGAAGCTACATTCTCAATGCAATGGAGAGAATGATGTTTACAGTTAATGCTGATTGTGCCAATGACTAATATGAAATACTAAAATATCAATTGACACTTTAAAATATCACACAAGGGACAACATTTAAAATAACCTTTAAACATTTAAAAGTAATGGAGCCTTCAGACTTAAGGGGGGACGTCTCCTTTGCTCCGAAGATGAATACTTAAATGCCGCTCTCAACATGAGATCTAGAAGAAAGTACTTTAAAAGATGTTCCTATACCTTCTCATAATGTAATGTATGTATGTAAAGAGAAATCGTAACCGTCTAAAACCGATATCTGCAGGACAAACATTTCCAAGACTTTTTTGTTTATAAGACCCCATAATACCAGTTTCAGGCCACATCCCAATTCATGTTTTGAAATCACAATTTCCCCGTTTCACATGTTAAAGCCAGTGTTGTATTTTATTTTTTACAAAATGCAGGGGACTACAAAGAGTTAAAGGGGAGTTGTGAGAATGGACAGCTGTAAAGACAAAAATGCCCAAAGCTATTAGATGCACCCGCAGCAGCACTCTTTTTAGCACTACCAATGGTGACAACGGTAGGTAGCAGCAGATAAAACTGACATCAAACAATAAAAAACATATATATTCTGTGAGGCTTTAAGGCATTTTGCAGACAGGGAACGACATTAGCCCCCTTCTCCACAAGCTGGGGTGAAGAGCAAACTAATCCAAAAGTGGACCTAGCCGTGGCTGTGCTGGTTGCTGGGAGACTGAAGGAGTACTGAGTGTGTAGTCTGAATGTGGTGTGTACCTGGTAGGCCGTCCAAGAAACGTCCAGATATCATATTTGCTCATAAACAAAACTGACAAACTATGCAATAGGGCACGGCGCTGGTGGTGTAGGGGTTAGCACGCGACCACATATAGAGGCTATAGTCCTTGAAGCGGACGTCCTGGGTTCGAGTCCCGGACCCGGCGACCTTTGCCGAATGTCTCCCCCTCTCTTTGCACCTCCTTCCTGTCTGCCTACTATCAAAAATAAAGGCCTCTAGTGCCGAAAAAATTCTTTAAAAAAACCCAAAAAACTATGCAATAGAAATATAAATCTCTCAAAGAACAGCCTGGACTGCATGCATACCATGCATTCAAGCTCTCAGTGGTATGAGTCTATTTGGTGACTTTCATTTAATGCTGCTAAAAAATCTTTTAGAAAGTTAAACGGTTGAAAGGTGGTAGTCATTAAGAAGCTGAATGCTTGGTATGTTTGCAAAGAATACAAAGCAGAAATAAATCAACACTTAGGTATTTGATTATTTATTGCATGTCATTTATCGCAACTTTCACTAACATTATAACATGACACACATTTTCCACACAATATGCAACCCTACTTCCATGTAATCTACAGACTGTGTAGAGAACAATGTAACAGTCTTGTTTGTATGATTCATTTTTAGATGCTGTGTGCATGGTGTTCTCGTTGCCTGGGCATGCCAAGGTATCCTTGGAAAGTGCTTAGCCAGGTTCTAATGGTTTTAACTTGGGAGCAGCATGCAAGACAGCTTGCGCTTGATGCACCAAAGCTCTGCTCTGTGGTCGGGTAACACCTACGCAATAATGAATCTGAAAGCAGCCTGCCGTGTTGAAGGCTTCATATGTGTAGGGATTCAGCATCTCAGTTAAATGTCAAACAAGGCAAAAACAAAATTGTCTTTTGACAAGAACAATTAAGAAAAATTAGCTTCAAGTTAGACTGCAACCCTCCTCAGAAGAAATGAAAATGGCTGCACTTCCCATCATGATACAAATCTTTCATGCATTTACATTTATAAAAAAACTGGGAAAATCCCAAGGTACCGAGAGCAGCTTTAATATACATAATTTCTTGATGTTTGGTGTCTTCCATTGCAGTGGAGCAAAACCTAAAAAAAGGACCATGCAAAAACTTAAGGATCTCACTAAAGGAGGTGTGCAGCAGAGAGACTGGTTTGTTTTCAAGAAAAGGAAAAAAACTGACTGGGGCCACGGTCCCCCAGTGCCTTATAAGGCAGTGTTTCTTTCCAGCAAGCACTCTGAAGCTCAGACTTGAGAGCAAGTCGACTACACTCCAGACATGAAGCAGATTTTAAGGTTGACTCTCTGAGAACAGGAAAAGCTGGGGCTACCCCGTCCTCTCCACAGATAGAGCTAAACACTTAGAGGTTCAAAGCATGGAGGGGATGTGATATATACAGCAAGAATAGAGTGAAAGAAACCCGGTGATAGGAGATGTTGAGCGTAAGGAGCAGTGGTTAAGGACAAGAACAAGATAAGCCGACAACAGCTAAAGAAAGAAAGAAAACAAAAGGGCAGCAGGGCATTACAGTACCTCCTAGGCCTCCCTATCATCCATATGTACTTAAGCTCTGTGCATTAAGTTATCAGGACACACTAGGTCTGCAGCAGGGTCGAAACCCGCTGAAATGGAGCTGCAGCAGAGGTACCTGCAGTGTGTTTACCAAGCCTGAGAGGAGCAAGGAAAAAGAGATAAGGTTGAAAAGTGAAAGTGGGAAAGTGCGGCTGTTCCTAGGGACTTTGAGCCCCATGTTCAGCTGCCAACTATTTACTCAGTGAGGTCATTTCCTTTAGGACGGCAGGAAAGTAACATACCTTGCAATCAAGAGTCCAGATTTTTTTTTTACTTCTAAATGTCCCTCCTTTTGCTTGTTCTCAAACATCGCTCTCCTATGAAAAGAGATATACAGACAGCCTAGCAACACAATCAGCAGCCAAATAATGGTCAGTTTGTACCAGGGGAAGGTAGACTTCAGGTTACACCTAAGGGATGCAAAGAGAAGTAATTTTCTGCAAATGACAATATCTGTTAGGGTGGAACAGGTTTGGACGAGCTGTATATAAGGAAAGTGATATAGTTTCTGCAGTTTCTCAAGGGAATCAGCTGCTTGGCAAGATCTAAACACATCCTCCTACTCACCGACTTATAAGCAGAAACCTGAAGCAAACTACTGACTTTGTTTTGCTAAGCAGAAACTGAGAAGACCAACTAAAAGTCAACAGTTCTACGTCTTCCAATGAGTTTCTTTTTTTAGCTGTTGCTAAGCTACAATAGCAGGAGGGGATGAGGTTATGAATAATTATCAAGGCACTTCGAGTATGTACGTTTTATTTCGACCTGCAAAAAAAGGCATGCCTGAGCTCTCCATGTGTCTGAATCCCACCCTGGCCAGTAAAACGTCTTGATCACAGCAACAGCAGCGGGGCAGCTAAAAATGGAAGACGGCAGCCTTTTCTCTCCCACGCATGTTTCCTACTCCAATTTTCCTCTCGACTTCTCCGTGTCCAGGAAGTAAACACCACCGGAGCTCAAGTAAATTCTTGTGTAGACATTTGACCAGTACTGAGTCAACGTAAGGGAACAGAGATAGGTGTTCAGGGGAGGGGTTGCGGAGCATGACTATACTTATCAAAGAGGGTGTAGAGCAGCCTCTGACCCCCAAAATAACAGTGCCAGAGACCGGCGACCCCCTTAAAAATACATTTAATTATTTCACTCTACACAGAGTGAAATAATTAAATGTATTTTTAAATAAATAGATTTTTTTAATGACATATAATTATTTTAATTTTTAAAGGGGACATTTAATTGTGCATTTCATAATTTAATGGTATATAAATAAATGGTATATTTATCCATTTAATGGTACATTTAATTATTTAATTGTACTCTAATTTTCTCAATGGGACATTCACATGTGTCCCTTCTGGCCCTCCATACTCCTCAGGGGTCATATCATGGTGTTTCTGAAAATCAAATGGAGACCCCCCACTGGGTGTGTCGCAACCCCCTGGGGGGTCCCGATCACTGCTTTGGGAAACCCTGGTTTAAAGGATATTCTTTTGAATAATGACCTAACAGAGGTTAAGTTTTCGTTCACAAACAAAAAACGTATTTTAGAAAACTGCAGAGGAGTACTAAATAAGTAGATTTGAAATCCCTTTTATTTTTCCCCAAGTTCCAATTTTCCTGTTATTTCTCTTAATCCCTTGTTTGTTTGTTTTTATGCAAACAAACACCTAAAAAATAAGGTTGATACTATAAAGATTCAGTGGCTTCATACAAATTTAACACAAATGTATCAAGATTAAATCATATTTCATAGACAAATTTGTTTCAGAAACTCTTGAAACTTCACCTGTCTGTTGTTTATATTTCCTGAAAAACAAGAAGACATGTTTATACGTGTGTTAATATTAGTAAAGCAACATTTTTTGTCAAATAAATCCTTCTGAAACATCGTACTACAGTGCAGTGAAACATATTCCCCCGAGGTAATTGTCCTGGGTTTGATTACCAATCTCAGGCCGTTTTTCTGCATGTCTTTCCCTTCTCTCTTTACTCACTGTTCCGTCACATTGCTGTTCAATACAGGCCTCTAGAGCTGCTCTGTGATGGACTGGCAGGCTGTCCAAGGTGTACCCTGCCTCTGACCCTATAAACACTGGAGACAATTACCACCATCTTCTAACCAGACTTCACCATAACATCTGTCTGATGCAGCACACAAAATTTTAAAAATCTTCAATAAACAAGCATCTTGCTTCTATAAGTTTAACTGTGAGCATCAGTGTTAAGGGTTAAAGGTAAACACAGTGATTGGAGCACATTCCAGGATATTTTGCATTATATAGCAGATTCTATTTTAACATCTGAATTTCATGATTCTGCCCATTTTTTCCACCTCACATATCCTAGGGCCACAAACAAAAGAAACAAAAATATCCCTTCCATAAGTGAGATATTAATTCAACAAAGACGGCATTCAGACAAACATTTACTGGGCGTGAGCTGGGATCAAACGAGAGAATGTGCATAGTAGGTGTGGGTCATTAACTGGTGTCAAGCCAAGGGTTTAATAAAAATCATTGTTTCTCTCATAGCTTTCATACTGTTTAAATTCCTTTTAATGAGATACCCAACAAAGTATAGGCCATAGAATAGCACATTACTGCCCGTTCCCCACCTGTTGCTGAACCCTGCTCTGAAGCTGCTGGCTGAATGACGGTTTTAAACTCTACCCATGCATACAAAACAGACATACTTCCAGTCACAAACACTTGATGTTAAGCTATGGAAATAAAAGTGCCACTCGACGCTCTTATTTAGATAACTGTGTTTTTAAAACTACGGTTGGCGAGCTATGAGCAGTATGCCAACTAGAGGCTGCCTGCCCACCTAGTTAACTCGCTGATAGCAGTTAGTTGTACTTGTTACAACATAAAAAGCAGAAAGGAAAATGAAAATATGTAAACTCTGCATGGCAAGCACATCAAAACCGCTGTTTAAATCACTGTATAAAAACCAGAACAACACATGCCTTAGATATCATTATAGCAATAATAATAATTATTGTTATTAACCAAGAATATTGTTAATTATCAATACAAGTTCAAATATTTTAGCAGCAGGATAATGTTTTTCTGTTTTAAATAAAGGCAATCAGATCATGCTATACATTTTGTTTCAAGTTTAGCTGTAAATCATGAGATTTTTAGCCACATTTTAACCTACAGTGAAAACTTCAAACCAGCTCATCACAGTGCATACAGAGTCTTCAAAACAAATATCAAGAAATTAAGTACAGCAAGTTTTTAAAACCGTTTTCTGGATGTTTTTCAATTTCCCAGCAGTTGAGATTTTGTAGCCGTTGTTTCTTAACCCATGAAAATCAGACTACTGTGGTAACCTCTATCAAATCCCCACGACAGAGATCAATAATTCACACTTATATAAAAAGATACAAGTTCACAAAAGGTTGGCTCAGATTTTTAGACTTAGATCAGAATTTGAAACCATGGAAATGCAAAAGCACAACTAAAACCTCAGGCACACGCTTCCCTTGCCTCTAAGGTCCTTAAATCCCGTGGAAAAATACCCATAACCAACTGGAACAAGAAAATGTTTTGGGAAGATCGTCCTTTCCCATTTAAGCCTAAAGTTATTATATACACAGACACACACTTGAGTAATGGAAATGATTTTTTTTCCACAATTGCAGGCAAGTGAGAACTTACCAGGTCCAGCTGCAGGCAGACACAATTACATCTCTAAACTGTGAATTATCCTTTTCCCCTAGAGCAGCATCACTGCTCAGGCTTAAAAATACTTCAGGTACTTCAGTTTTCCCAAACACATCCAGGCATCAAACTGTATCAGAGGAGGAAATCTAGCAGTTTATTAGCCCGCCATTGCCTATTCATGGAAAATTACTTAAACTGTTAAAGAGATGATCACATGCAAATGCAAAATAACAAGTTAAAAAGAGAATGTTTTTCCTCCATCTCATATCACACGTCTCCACAAATAAATATGGTTTAGTTAGAAAACCATAAACTGTAAGATGTAACAATTTTTAGCTGAAAGGGTAAATTAGACAAGTTTTTATAGAAATGTCTCCAAATTAGGAAAGATTTTGCAAAAACCCAGTATATCTATGTCTAAACCCCGGTACTGTCCAGTGCCGAAAAAAAAAAAAAAATAGTTTAAACTCTTATCATCAAGGTAAAACAAACCTGACTATACAAACTTTTAAACAAGAAATGACATTTTATATTTCTTTACTGAAAATGTTAATAAAAATTTAAAATGATTTATTTACATGCACTGATATTCTTTCTCAACTACTAATATAAAAAAAAAGTATCAATGTTTTATGCACATCTAAAGATCTACTAATGTATTATTATAAAACACTTATTGCTGCGCTAAAAAGAAAGAACACCCTCTTTTAATTCTAGCGTTTTACATACAATAATATATAAATGATCTCAGATCAACCTTCTTCTTGTGCAACCCTTGGGGATCATTTGGTTGCATGTAGCACTCTGCTGACTGGATTAGCGCTGAAACAATTAATCGGATTAATTCTGATTAATTGATTCCAGAAATTATTGTCAACTAATTAAGTAATCGAATAATCGTTAACTGGAGTATACAGACTCTAAAGCATGCGATCTGCTGAAAGAACAACCCGCTCAGAGCAGTAATTAGCCCAAAATTGGTCCAAAAAAAAAAATAATACACATTTTGCATCCAAGATGACTCATGTCCAGAACTTTTTAAGTGGAAATGTTTTAGCTTCACCTGGTTCAAATTCTGTAAAAAAAAAAATCTTTCCTTAGCCAATTATTCACCAATTAATTGAAAAAATAATTGTTAGCTGCAGCCCTTGACTGGATTCCTGGGCTTTCGGTGCATCTCTTTGCAGAGAAAAGATCATCTGGTCTTTACCGGGTGCCAAAATAATTTAAATTTAATCTGAAGTGTACAAAAACACAACAGATTTCATATGGTCTATTTGTTAAACAAAGAAGAAGCCAAAACAATGCTGTGCAAAAGTCAAAGTGCAGCCTTCCTGCATTCACAAGATATAAGAGGGAGCATAGCAGCCAGGTGCCACTAAATAAACCATTCGATGAACTGATCGTCTTCAGTGTGACCTCCTCTATAAATCAAGCTGTTACTCTGGAACATAGAGATGAGTGATAACACAATATCAAGGTTGAAAAACATCAGCAATGACCTCATAACAGGGGTCTCAAACTCCAGTCCTTAAGGGCCAAAGTCCCGCAGCTTTTAACTTTGTCTCTGTTTCAACACACCAGAATCACAATATTAGGTCTGTAGAACCAGACTCCATGCTGAGGAGGCAATAGGTGTGCTGGGGACAGGGAAACATCTAAAAGTTGCAGGACACCATCCCTGCTGAATTGAGGTTTTAGACCAGCTGCCTCAGAGAAACAACTGTTGCTACATAATAATCTGGGAAGGGTTATAGGGCCATTTACAAACTATTTGAAGTCCATCATTCTACAGAGAAAAATATTGTTCACAAGTGGATCACATTTGCCAGTCCTCCCAGGAGAGGAAGTCCCAGCAAATTCGCCTCAAGGTCAGAGGGTGCAATGCTCAGACTCTACAGCCCTCAGTTAACATGTTCAAAGTTAAAGTCCATGACGGGACAGTAAGAAAAAGACAGAACATGTTTGGCATGTTAAGAGGGGTTGAAGGATAAAGCCAAAGTTTCCATAGCTGCATCTGAATGAACATCAAGACTTCTCAAATATTGCCATATAGGACAGATGAGACCGAAGTAGAGATGTTTGGTCATAATGCACTGCCCTGTCTCTTTATTTATTAATATGTTCTCAACATTTTTCTATTATCCTACATATTACATTCCAGCACTAAGGTACTGAGATGCATTTTGTAGAATCTTATGCAACTTGTCTAATAATATTGGTCCCAAATGAGAAATTCTCCATGTTATTGTGTTTATTACACATTAATGCTGCAGCTTTGGATAGTAGCTTTGACAGTTGTGTTTATCAAGTATGTGACCGTGTTTATCACTGGGCCTTATTCTGCAGCTGTATGTACCATTACTACAATTAATTTCTCCTACTTGGGGACAATAAAGGATTTCATGATGCTGCGCGCTTTAGCACAAACATTTAAAACCAACAGTCAAGCATTGTAGGGGAGGGTTGTTGATTTGGGCTTGACCACCTTGCACTCATTGAATGTCATCACTATGAAAGCTGGAGCTTGGCCCAAACAGGACAACGATGCCAAGCACAGCAGCAAATCTAGAACAGATTTGCTAAGAAAAATAAATGCTCTATTGACCCAGTCAAAGTCCAGACCAGGTGGGACCTTTGCAAAGCAGGAATAAATGTTTGCAAACCTCAATGAATTGAAGCAATGTTGGAAGGAAGAGTGAGCCACAATTCTTCCAAAACAATATGATAGCCTGAGAAAAGTCATAAAGTAGATCATTTTTACTATGTCCACAAAAACAAAACCCTAGAACTGAAAGACTTTGGTCTCACAATGACTGTAATGATAATTTTGTGCATGGTATAATAGCTGGTGGAGTTTTGACTGCTGTTGAAAAGGCAGTTCCAACAGGGAACTAATTGTTTTACCAGTGAGCCAGAGTCCAGCCAGTTATTAACCTTAATGTGCAGACATAACAGGGGTACAGGCGGGAGTTTTGGCCGGAAATATTAGTCCCAGTGAGCCCTCCAGCAGGGACATTCTCCTGCATTTAATCCTAATCTGCAGACACGCTTCAAAGAGCCCCAAACTGCACTGTCTGCGCTGCGTCTTAACTATTAATCAGGCCTGTCTGAAGTGCATCCACAGCCTCATTCTAACCGTTCCTGTATTAAAGGTGAACATTACATCAGGGTGTCTAATTTCTCAGAGGAGCTCGGTACCAAACGTGTGCATGTGTGTGTAAAGTTACAGACACCGTCATTAATTAACCATCCAAGAGGACTTACCAGCAAACTTTCCAGGTTTATGGCCGATCGGGGGTCTCTGATCATGTCCTCCAGCCTCTTCAGCCGGTTTTCCATCCTCCTCTCGGCGCCCAGCGACATGGTTGATTAAAGCCAAGTTTGTCTGGGATTATAAGGAAGTTTCCCTCGGAACTGTGTGGATCTTACATGGGAGCCCCTCTTTTGTTCCTGGCTAACGACCAGAGGCCTGGAGGAGCAGCCTTTGGGCTCTCAGCCCACCCAAATAGCTCCCAACTGGAATACTGACCAAAAAATGTAAAGAAAAAAAAAAAAATGAGCGAAAATATTCCCACAAGATTGCCCAAAACCAGTCACTAATGCAGCAAGCTAGTTTGGAGTATTTTAATACGACGTCGGTGTTGGATTTTCACCTCCCGTCAAGTGAAAGATGCATTTTTCCCTCAACTCGGTTTGAAAGTTTGAATTTGGAGATAGCAGCAGCAACAGGCAGCAGGGCGTTTTCTCAGCGCCTCCCCCTGCTTCTTTCCTCCCTCTGTGGGTTTCGACCGTTTGGAAATCCCAACTTTAGGAGAAAACTCCGCCATTCAACACCGTCCGAGTCGCACTTTGTCCGCGCCGCTGTCACAATTCACCCGAAAAGCGGCTGTAATGTCCGTCCTGTGGCAAACAACACTTCCCCGTCTGAAATTCTTCAAGCATTTTCTCGTTTATCCTCCTCCTTCCTCCACCTCCTCCTCCTCCTCTCTTCGACCCGAACACGGCTACAGAGATGGACACAGAGGGGAGGAAAGTTTGGAGTCTTATCCTTAGAGAGAAACCCTCCTTCTGAGAACACTTTACATTTACTGAAGCTGAAGCGTCTCTCCTCCCCCTGACATCGACGCACCAGGACTTCATTTCCCATAAGCCACTTCGCCCTGTCCGCCAACATGAATGGGGTGTTTTGAGCTTCTCAAGAGAAGAGAGTAGAGCAGGAACAGTTTTGCCACTATGTTTTTAAAATGACCAATGATGGGAAAAAACAAATGTCACTATGTTAAATGGACAGATATGTAAATGTAGTTTAGAAAGACACACATGTTGCCTTATTCTCACTGTTTGACATTAGATCAGCATAAACTTCCTTTTTTCTATTTGATAAATGCATGAATAATGAGACAATGTTTTAGAAAAGTTCTGAAACTTAATGTGAAAAGGTGAGATACCCTAGTCACTTTAATACTGATCAAATAAATTATGATTATTATATATAAAGACAATGATCAGGCAAATACTACTGCACATAAGTTCAGCTTCTATTCGATTTAAAACAGTCTTTCTTCAAAGCATGTTCTGCCCAACTGTGGTCACCTTTCAAACAATCCAAGGAGGGTAGTAACTAGTTATGTTTTCTCAGTTACATTTATTTGTGAATAATAGCAGTGATCAGTATGCCCAAACTCTTGAATCTTTCATTGGACCACAAGACATGTTTACCAAAATGTAAGCTCTTTTTCACCAAGTGCATTTGCAAACTGTTATCTGGCTTTTTAATGTTGGTTTTAGAGTAATAGCTTCTTCGCTGAGGGACTTTTCTGCCCATGTTGGTACAGGATTTATTTACAATGATAATAACATTCTTTACCAGCTTCAGCCAGCTTTTTCCACAAGGTCTTTTGCTGTTGTCTGTTAATATGCACATTTTGCACCAAGGCACATTCATCTCAGGAACATAGAACCCGTCTCCTTTCTGTATAGCACCCAACTATGAACCAGACAAATGAAGGTCCAAACTTTTCCTTCAGAAATCTTGTCCAGCAGTCTGCCATAACTTTACCATGTTGTGAAAGAGCAATGTGCTTGAGGTCTGCCTTAAATTACATCCACTGTTGTGCCTCCACTTTTGATTGTTGTGAAGGAACCTATCAGACCCTTAAAATTCAAATTAAATTCAAAAATGCTTTATTAATCCCAAAGGGAAATTAAATGTTGTTATAGCTCATATTATGAAAGTTTCTTCAAATATCCGTTGTAGATGCTGATGGCTGTGGGCAGGAAGGATCTCCTGTAGCGCTCCGTCTTACAGCAGATCTGAAGAAGCCTCTGACTGAAAACACTCTGTTGTTGTAGGACAGTCTCATGAAGAGGATGCTCAGGGTTCTCCATAATGTTCTTCATTTTATGAAGAATCCGTCTTTCCACAATGATCTCCAGAGGTTCCAGAGGAGTCCCCAGAACAGAGCCAGTCTTCTTTATCAGCTTGTTCAGCTTTTTTAAGTCCCTGGTTCTGATGCTGCTACCCCAGCAGATGATGCCAGAAGAGATCACACTCTCCACAACAGACTTATAGAAGATACGCAGCATCTTGCTGCAAACACCAAAGGACCTAAGCTTCCTCAAGAAGTACAGTCAGCTCTGTCCCTTCTTGTAGACGTCTTCACAGTTGCATCTCCACTCTAGTCTGTTGTCCAGGTGAACACTGAGGTTTTTATACTCCTCCACCACCTCCACCTCTTCTCCCATGATAGAAATAATTTTTGACCTATTAAGTCAAGATATCATCGTTGGACATCCCCCAAATTGTTTAAAGGCTTTATAATCTCAATGCATGTAAACTTTTGAACGAAGCAATAGAAATTAACATAAACAAATTAAATTAAAATTTAGCAAATTACAATTTTGGTAGTCCAAACTGACCTAACTTAGGAAACGTTTAGTCTGATTTATGGTCAGACAGTGAGAAAAGATTGTGTGTCTTTTTATACAGGATTTGTCAAGATCTCTGTCAACAGTTTCAACTGTACAATGTTGGGGATTTTTGTACTATTTCCCTGACTAATAGCCTTGCACAGTGAGATGCTTTTGATCCTTTCCATCCTCTTTGGATATGATATTAACTAAAAGATGCAAATAAGTAAATATTAAGAAACTCCTAGGACAGCTGAACTTTCTGTACGTTTTATCAAATTCTCTACAACTGATGGGACCTAACCAAGAAGACAGAAAGGTGAAATTGAATGAAAAGGTAGTTGAACAATGGATTAGTTTAAGGGAACGCACACTAATGCAACGGGGTTATTCCAGGCAATTTAAAAATGTAAATAAAAAATATAATTTTCCTTCTAGCAAATTTGTTTGTTAGAGATGCAGAACTGTGTTGAATTTATATTACATTAAAGGTAAAAAAAAAACACATTTTAGATTATTGGTAATTTTTCCATTTATTTAGGGATGTGCACTACTTTTTATATCCACTGTACATAAACGGAACTGTTTAGCCTTGACGTCTCACCTGAGGTTGGCTTTATAATATGAGTCGTTCTTGAAAGAACCTCAACTTCACCTTTAATCATAAAGGAGACAGTTGAAACTTCGACCATATTAGGTGTTACAAAAGAAAAAAAATATCAAAACTTCCTTTGGAACAAGTGAAGCAGGCTAAGAACGCCAGTGTTGTCCCAGGAAACAAACAGCTTTAAACAAACTCTACCAATTCAACGTAGAACAGTGGTCAAATATCTAGCATGAATTTTGTCAGAATGCAAAAAGGATTTGTAGCTAAGATACAACTTGCTAGGCAGAGGATAGCAGTATTGGTACATTTGCTATATCTCTCTCTCTGGAGGGTTAAACATTAAACATATCAGTGGTTTGACAATTAACATTGTGGTGAAAGGATTTTAATTTTAGTTTAATCGTATGATGTTTTTCTGTTCCTTCTCTAAGACTATTAGATTGTATAAAACGTAATTAGTTTAAATGAAACATTAATTACCACAATTATAAAGGGAGATCTATAGGTAGGATAGTTTATTCTTTGCTAGGATAGTAGGCTAAGAGTTTCACTGTAATGATCAAACACTGCCGAAGATACAGCAATAAAATGAGTCCATGTGAGGGAGCTGGACAGGAAATTTGCCCATTCGTCACCTGCAGGATACATAAAAAAACATTTAGTTTTCAGTGAGAAGGAGAAATATCTGCAATAAGAGATTATCTCTGCCATCTGAGATTTATTTTGGTCTCTCTACTGCTGAAGTTTGCAGACTTACAGGTCCTTCTCAAAATATTAGCATATTGTGATAAAGTTCATATTTTCCATAATGTCATGATGAAAATTTAACAATCATATATTTTAGATTCATTGCACACTAACTGAAATATTTCAGGTCTTTTATTGTCTTAATACGGATGATTGTGGCATACAGCTCATGAAAACCCAAAATTCTTATCTCACAAAATTAGCATATTTCATCCGACCAATAAAAGAAAAGTGTTTTTAATACAAAAAACGTCAACCTTCAAATAATCATGTACAGTTATGCACTCAATACTTGGTCGGGAATCCTTTGGCAGAAATGACTGCTTCAAAGCGGCGTGGCATGGAGGCAATCAGCCTGTGGCACTGCTGAGGTCTTATGGAGGCCCAGGATGCTTCGATAGCGGCCTTTAGCTCATCCAGAGTGTTGGGTCTTGAGTCTCTCAACGTTCTCTTCACAATATCCCACAGATTCTCTATGGGGTTCAGGTCAGGAGAGTTGGCAGGCCAATTGAGCACAGTGATACCATGGTCAGTAAACCATTTACCAGTGGTTTTGGCACTGTGAGCAGGTGTCAGGTCGTGCTGAAAAATGAAATCTTCATCTCCATAAAGCTTTTCAGCAGATGGAAGCATGAAGTGCTCCAAAATCTCCTGATAGCTAGCTGCATTGACCCTGCCCTTGATAAAACACAGTGGACCAACACCAGCAGCTGACACGGCACCCCAGACCATCACTGACTGTGGGTACTTGACACTGGACTTCTGGCATTTTGGCATTTCCTTCTCGCCAGTCTTCCTCCAGACTCTGGCACCTTGATTTCCGAATGACATGCAGAATTTGCTTTCATCCGAAAAAAGTACTTTGGACCACTGAGCAACAGTCCAGTGCTGCTTCTCTGTAACCCAGGTCAGGCGCTTCTGCCGCTGTTTCTGGTTCAAAAGTGGCTTGACCTGGGGAATGCGGCACCTGTAGCCCATTTCCTGCACACGCCTGTGCACGGTGGCTCTGGATGTTTCTACTCCAGACTCAGTCCACTGCTTCCGCAGGTCCCCCAAGGTCTGGAATCGGCCCTTCTCCACAATCTTCCTCAGGGTCCGGTCATCTCTTCTCCTTGTGCAGCGTTTTCTGCCACACTTTTTCCTTCCCACAGACTTCCCACTGAGGTGCCTTGATACAGCACTCTGGGAACAGCCTATTCGTTCAGAAATGTCTTTCTGTGTCTTACCCTCTTGCTTGAGGGTGTCAATAGTGGCCTTCTGGACAGCAGACAGGTCGGCAGTCTTACCCATGATTGGGGTTTTGAGTGATGAACCAGGCTGGGAGTTTTAAAGGCCTCAGGAATCTTTTGCAGGTGTTTAGAGTTAACTTGTTGATTCAGATGATTAGGTTCATAGCTCGTTTAGAGACCCTTTTAATGATATGCTAATTTTGTGAGATAGGAATTTTGGGTTTTCATGAGCTGTATGCCAAAATCATCCGTATTAAGACAATAAAAGACCTGAAATATTTCAGTTAGTGTGCAATGAATCTAAAATATATGAATGTTAAATTTTCATCATGACATTATGGAAAATAATGAACTTTATCACAATATGCTAATATTTTTAGAAGGACCTGTACATACAGATATTCATTACTAATAGTTATCTTCAGTCCAAGATAAAATTCTCTGTTTGGTGTATGTGGAGTCGTTTTGAAAAAGCCGCCTCAAAGAGAAACGGGCCCAGTGCCTCCAGAGCAAGAAGTAATCATGACAGAACTGCACTACGGGAAAGACACTTTATATCTGTGACTAAATAAAAAAAAACAGGCTATTTCTGTTCTGCTGTATTGTTCTTCACACTGTTTTAAATATATGTTCTGCCAGTTCATGGCAGGTTCAAGGTTGTTGCCTCCATGTGAGGTTGTTTACCTAAAATCTGAAGTTAAACATTTTAAAGTTAAAGGTTGCATAAATATTTTTTCTGTATTCCGCTTTTTTCTATTTTTCTCATTGAAATAAAATGGGGACAACGAAGCCCATGTCTCTTGGTTGTCACAATTGCACAAGTTGTGTTTGGTGGTCCCTATCTTGTAAACAGATTTATCTATAGTGTAAGGTCTCTCTATTTTCAGCTGAAACATTAGGCTTCCTTTACATATTAAAATATAGTCGACTGAGGGTAACATTTATTGAGAAATAAAATCAAAGTAAAAAGTGCGACAACAACCCCAGTCCCTCCTACATTTATCCAAATATTGCTGGGGGTTCATGTATATTTTGAGCCTGTATGTATAGTTTTGACCCTGTAAAGATAAAAAAACAAAAAACAAACAATGAATTCAAAAATGTGCAACAATTTCTTGTTTTTAGAAAGCTTGACAGTTGAATGTTATACATACATTCAACACTGGGGAACAACAGCTCAAATGAATCTTTAAAAGCTAATTATTTAACAGTATTTAACTCCATGACAAGTAGATATAAAGTTCTGACTGCAACTGTAATATTTGTACACAGTGTAGTGTGTTTTTCATTGTTTTTCCATTTGATTTTCTAGGGGTGCTAACATTTCACAGAACAAACTCTGCATTGTGTTTGACTCGTGTTTTAAAATTAAGACAAATGATAGGTTTTTCCAATATTTATTGGAAATATTTTTATGAATGCCTGTGTTTTAATTTGTTTGTCCTTCTTTCAACTTCTTCCTAGCGATTGTTCACTAATACTCTGTCACCACTAGATGGTGCTACAGACCATATAATTCATATCAACTGCAGAGCTGTGAACTGAAAGCAAATAAAATCAATTGGTTTTCACATTAGTACCAAACTAGATTTTGATCATTAGTTTATTTTGACTATTCAATGAATTTACACTAATAAATTTAATTTTTTTTAAATCAAATAGTCAATTCTAATCATTTATTTATTTAAATGTTAGATCAAATATTAATAATGGTCAACTTTGCAAATATTAAATGTATTTTCCAGTTGCTATCACTGGTTGTAAATATTTAAAATGCATAACAAGCCCAGTAATGACAAAACACGTCACTTTCTTTAACAAAATATTATATATTATTATATTATTATTATTATTATTATTATTGGCAGGAATTGGCAGGCATGACTTGACTCAACAGAAAGTTCATATTTTCCATATTGATCTTGTTCTGTATACTAATGCATGCTTAAAATCTAATAGCAAGATTATTGTTAAGCAAAAGTTTATTGGAATAAATTATGCACATACAACCTTTTCATATCGTCAAAAACCAGAAAGTTTAGCCAGATGGAGACCACTTTTTTACTTCGGCGTGGCACAGTGAAACCAAACACCATAATTTGAGTCTCATTCTGCTGCCTCAATTAGGAAGGTGGCAGTAAGGAATTCACATTTTTAAAGACATAAAATGACAAACAAATAAATACGTAAATTGGGAACATGTGTGTCAATGTTGGTAGTAAATGCAAGGGCCAACATATTTAAACCTCATGGTTTCCTCTTGGCGGTGCCATGATTTGAGAATTTCTACAAAACTCAAACAAAAAGAAATAGGATAAATTATCCACTTTTCCTTACCTCCTCAATTTACCAGCCCATTCTTTCTATCTCTTTTATCTGATTAAATAAGTAAGTAAAACAAATACTGAATCAATGACTAGTATGTGCATTCATGGACACAGGAAATGACTGAAATAGCGGCGTGTGTGCCTCTTATTTATTTCTCTTCATGGGTAATTCACTTTAATTAAACAATAACCGTTACAACACAAAATTTGTAGTTTTTTTTGCCCCAAAGCAAGTTTGGCCACATGTTATGTACAAAGTCATAATAAAAAGTCCTCTTTTTTGTCAGCATTGCCTCAAGTTTAAAAATGTAAGGTCAGGTTAAGGTCAAACCATCCCTTTCCTATTATTTGCAAAATCAAAACACGTTGGCAATAAATAATACCATAAAATGCACACAAAAAGATTGACAGTCCACCACGCACATATTGAATGTTGGGGAGCAGGGGGAACTGATAAACAGGGTAATTTTTTTCTTAGCAAAAATGTGACAGCTCATACAAGTTACAGAAAAAAGCTGATCATCTATACATTGACACTAGCAAGATAACAAAGGTGTTTCCTTTTGTACAAAGAAGGGGGAGTCATCTTTACAAGCAAAGATCATTGTCTAGCTGTGGAGATTATACAAGCAAGATTTAAGGCAACTTCTCTGTTGTTTTTGAAACATAAGGGCATTGTATCCCGTTTTATTCGGCTTTTTCTGTTGGCTGACCACTTGTTTTCTTTTTTTCAGCTTGGAGTTAGTTGCATTGCATAATCCAGGCCTCTGAAGTAGGCCTGTAATTCGTCATCAAAAAGGAATGCTGGAGATTCATCACCACTCTTGCAGCTATCAAGAAAGATGGATTCAATTGTCCGAAATTAGACTTCCAGATGTTCAATGTCTGCCTCAAACACAGAGGATACGGGGAGCATGGGGAAAGGCAGAAACAGTCCGAACTTGGCATTTTGTCACAGTCTGGGAATCTAAAAGGTGTCAACCAGAACGGGAAAGCAAACAAAATAACAATCTGTGTTCAGGACGTCTTCAAAATCAAGAAATGTAGGTTAGTTATAGAAAAAGAAAACCAACTTGAAGTTAGACTTGAAGTTTAAATTTGTGGCACCAGAATCAAAGATCAGGCAACAAATCCAGTACTTGTCTCTCTGAAGAACTATATGTATCTGGCAATTAAGTAAGAAGAGAGAATTAAAAAAAATGTTTTTGGCCACACATAGCAGACTTTAATAAAACTTTTTGTCATAAGGATTTCATGAAGAAAATCAGCCTTTTTGTTTTCTCAGAGATGTTTCACATGCTTCTGTCTTCATGTTTTTACAGTCTTACCTTAAATTAACTAGCTCGGCTGTTCTTATCACTATTTTTCTTGCCTCAGTTGTCACTGCAAAATGAGTACAAACTAAATTGAATTTCTTTGTCATTCACTATAGAATTTAAGTAGTACAATTTTATTAAAATATTAAAATAAACAGTACAATTCTGAAGCATAAACCTGCTGTTTAAATGCTGGAATGGACCTTTGAGTGGATAAGTAGACAGTATTTAAAATTATCCTCATTTTTGAGTCACCATATTCAATAAAAATAGCTAAATTATTTGTCTGGTTTTCCTATGTGTTTCTAGCTAATTAAACTCTAGGAACTTAATTTAGAGACTTCCTATTTACTTCAATAAAACTTGCAGCTGTTTGACAAATATGTTTGAACAACCTAGGGACACTTTTCTGGCAGCGCATCTGCAAATTTCACATCTTGCAACTTTCTCCCTCTCTTCTCCAATTGCCTTGTGCAAAAAATGTCACCTGTTTATAAGTAAAGACTCCAAATTAATGCTTTGCTCTGTTTGATGTCAATGTGTACTTTTGTAGAAACTGATAACACTGCTGTGCATTCTTTGCATATACCAGATGCACCAGGATCTTTGACAAAATGGTAGCGTTTCACACCGTGGGAATGAGAATGAGTTTCAGCTCATTATTCTGTAAATGAAAAGGGATACATTTTTCCTCTGATATCAGTTTTTAGAGTTCTACGCAAGGAGAAAAATAATCTGTTTAAACACTTTATTTCTTACACCGTGTCGCTTGCAGAAAAGTGGAGGCGGAGCACTGCAAAGATTGAAGCCGAACCAAGGCAGACAGGAGGCAAAACCTAAATGCCCAACTTGCAGCTCACAGATACAGTTACATGCAGTGTAATCTCAGCTGGTGTTTCTGCTTCACAAACTTGTACTAGTTATATTTATGGAGCCTCTTAAACGTGATTTTGCATGATTTTTATATGTGATTAAGCTAAGAGTAAATGTCGGGCCTCTTTCAGGTGTAACTCAAGAGGAAATTAAAATGCAAGCTACAGGATAAAAGGAAAAAGGATGTGGCAAAGTTAGTGCCTGTCTTTGCATTGACTCTTTTTGGGGTCTTGCTGATCAAAAATTTCATTTTAAAAGGAATACTGCATTTTAAACCTTCTTTAGCTCTCCTGTGCCTAATTTGTCATGGAATAAGTACTTTTACTAGACAACTATTGGTTTTCTGGTCTAATGTTGTGTTAGAAAGCTGACTGTAACAAAAAAAAAATACTAGTTTCCATTTTTTGTCTCCAAACATGAGAGGCCTTTGGCACATTTGAATACAATGCCTCAAACTGGTACAGTGCATCTCACTAATGAAATGTAAACTAAATACTGGCTTCTTTTGACTGGATACAAGTCAAACTGGATAGACAAATAAATGATAGCATTGCCTTACAATTTCAATTTAAACTGAAATCTGTTGGCAAAACAACAATGAGCCATCAGGCCTGTCCATAGAGTTTGTGAACAGTAGGAAATGGTTTAGGAGCTAAAACTGTGTTTAGTTACAAAGGAACTAAACAGTTACTAATCAGGGACTGTTTGTTAGTTTGCCAGTACCTGTTTACTTGTTCATTCTTAACACAAGATGTATTGCTTTTGTTTTAGATATTTAGCGATCATTATTTTAATGATATGGAGTCCTGCTTCCTTGCAGACCAGGTAGGATCTTTATCTCAATAAGATATTTCACACAGACCAAAAAAGGATCAATTTAACCTAATGGTGAAGTCCTAATCAGCTCATTTCTTGTTAAATATTGGTCACTTAGCTATAATCTAAATATATTTATAACTAAAGATTTTGTAATGATTGAGTCTTTTTTTATTTCATGTATCAATATAATGAATTGATCACTAATATTTATAGCAAAATTATTTTCTAATAAACATGAACCAGTTAGTATCACTGGCAAATTAACTACCCATACTCATTGCTATTGACACTTCAGCAATTTTTTGGTTTAATTCATGGTCTTTTCTGGTTTAAGAGGAATTTTTACAATTATTTAGGAAATTTAATAGTTAGGTTTCTGACACCCAGCTACAAAGACGACATTTTTAACATAATTACTGATTCGGTAGAGGAAATAATAATTGTAATAATAATAATAATAATTCATATAAGACAGGCAGAAAAAAAAATGCTAATTAACAATTGGAGAACTTTTGTTAATTGTTTAATGATGAAGTAACTTCTATTAGAAGTCAGTTGGTCATAAACTAATAAGGCCACATGTGTTAAATTTTAATAGTCAACGATTTATGAACAATATATTTTTGGTCTTCAATTGAAATAAGCCAATAAATTGTGGCAAATTAATAATGAACCTCAAGCAGTTAGCATCAGTGGCTAATTAACCAATAGCCATTAGCTACTGATGCTAATTGGCACTGAATCATTAGCAATTCGCTACAGATTAATTCATGGTCACATTTTGTTTAATAGGGGGTAAATAGATAATGATTTATTAATAGGTAGTATAGTACCACAGAAATGTGAATCTGACATCTTGTTACACAGCCACCGATTTGGAAAAGAGAAGTTAACGATCATTTCAAATGTGAGAGGGACAAAATGGGAAAGCTTGCAACTGAATGATTAGCATTTAGCCACTAATGCATTTCCTGGTGAAATTAAGTCAAGCACTTAATGACTAGGTAATCATTATTAAAGGACGGTTGGCCATTACTTAAAACGAACAAATTCTTAAACAGCTAATTATTTAGCAAATGTAATAGGAACAATAGGGTAAAACTACTAAGGTCCCAATATTATTAGCAGTTACTTGTTGGGCTTTCTTTTTTGCTCATTTCAAAATGACAATTAAGCCATTATTAGCTAATCAATAGCTATGTAATAAAATGTGGGGACAAATAAATAGCTATAGTAACAAGCAGTTATTTCCTGATTGGTTCCTAATTAGTTTCTTTGTAACTAGGTGAACTGTATGACGCTTACAGACATGGGAAAGTGATGCAAAATTATTAGTTTTTTTCCAGCAGTTTTCCTCACAGTCAAACATGTAATATTTATAAGAGGGCTATCTTTCCTCTGACACCAGTAGATGCAGAAGAACCCAGGAGCATCACTGTGAATGTATCATAAAGAGATTAAGCACAAGCCTGCAGTAGTGAGGTTGGCAGAATATCTACATCATCATCCCAGAGATATTTGGCAGCACAGTAATCCTTGAAATTTTCTCAAAAAGAAGGGCTCGTGCTACTACTATCAGGCCATGACTTTTGGGTTAGGCTCAAAAAAGCATTTCAGAAATGAATGTAAGTTAATTTTGACATATAAGTTTTTTTTTTTGTGCAATAATGCATGTAGAGATGAAAGCTGAACAGTTGCACGATGATGTGTAGGCTGCACCTACACATCATCACTTGTTATATTCACATTGTGCCCATTCTATTTAATTGATTGTGTTTTCCAAACAAACAGCTAAATAAATGTATATAGGTTAATAAATCAGTTTAGTACTGCATGAACCCTTCTGAAGTTTGTTTTTAACCTTCATTCATCTGTATCACTCTAAAAACCTGGTACGAGAAAGTGTTTAGAAAGGTCAGTCAGTCAGTCATTTTCTACCGCTTATTCCATAGTGGGTCGCGGGGGAGCTGGTGCCTAACTCCAGCAGTCTATGGGCTAGAGGCGGGGTACACCCTGGATAGGTCACCAGTCCATCGCAGGGCAACACACAAACAACCATGCACACACTCATTCATACACCTAAGGGCAATTTAGATTGACCAATTAACCTAACAGGCATGTCTTTGGACTGTGGGAGGAAGCCGGAGTACCCGGTGAGAACCCACGCATGCACGGGGAGAACATGCAAACTCCATGCAGAAAGACCCCAGGCCGGGAATCGAACCAAGGACCTTCTTGCTGCAAGGCAACAGTGCTACCAACTGCGCCACCGTGCAGCCAAAGGATCAAACAAAATGCATGAGGTAACATTGAGTACCTTAGTTTTAGTGTCATCTTGTTTCAAAGCTTTCCACGAGTTCCAGTTTGATTTTTGAATATCACAAAATGCACCACAGTAAAAAAAAACAAAAAAAAAAAAAACATTTAGAGAGTGCTTGTGTTGAAAGGGGACAGTGCAGAATAAATCTTTAAATAACAAAAGAAGCAGCTGGGGTGTGGGGGCCTGTTAATCCTCCTGTTGCAAGAGTTTACTGTCTCAAGGTTAAAGGTCAAGTGGTCCTTCTGGCCGATGTCCCTTATATATAAAATTCAGCCCTCAAAGGGTCTGTCACACAGACAAGAGGAGCCCTGTCTGCTCTGCTATGATACACATAATTTAGTTTTCTTGGATTCTCAACAGTCTCGAAAGGCGATTTGTAGTGCTGGTAGATGGTGAGATGACAACAACCTACATGTGTGTGAATGTGAACAGTGGTGTAGCTCGGGGGGATGGGCTTTAGAGCTTTGGGGGTAGAAAGGTGAGTCGCTGATGCCACTGCGGTCGTCAGGGCATCCATCTGTGAAAGAGAGAGGCAGCAGAATGAGACCGAGTTGTTGTGAGTTAAACTGCTGGATAAATTCAAGATCAACTTTTAAAGAGAAAATCCCATTGATTATTTTTTTCCTCTTCAATCAGGTTTCAACTTTCATGTCCTACTGTGGTCACAAGTTTACATATACTTATCATGGGCTTGATTTCATACTACCTTCGAGTAGATCAATGAAGGGTAGAATGAATATATAATATCAAGCCTAAATGATTCTCAAAAACAAAAACTGGGTAAACAATTTTTCAGATTTCACATTTTCTTCTAATCCACACAGGGTCAATATAAATAAGGCAAACTTAAATAGAGTTAAAACTAAAACTACCTTGCTAACCACAGTACAGAGACTGCTCTTGTCAAGGTGTTCAATGACATCCGTATAAATGCAGACTGTGGAAGAACCACAGTGCTGGTATTATTGGACCTTAGTGCAGCATTTGACACTGTTGATCACTCCATTTTATGAGAGCGCCTGGAAAACTGGGTCTGCCTTTCTGGTACAGCACTCAACTGGTTTAAATCCTACTTGAAGGACAGGAACGTTTTTGTGTCAGTAGGTAACTTTACATCAGAGACCACAAAAATCACATGTGGCGTTCCCCAAGGGTCCATATTAGGGCCCCTCCTATTCAATATCTACATGCTCCCCCTAACTCAGATTTTAATAAACAACAACGTAAGTTATCATAACTATGCAGACGACACACAGCTATACGTTACGATGTCACCAGGTGACCATGAACCCAATTCAAGCGCTGGGTAAATGCTTAGTAGAAATCAATGCATGGATGTGCCTAAATTTTTTTCAGATGAATCAATACAAAACTGAAGTAATAATCTTTGGACCAAAGGAAGAGTGTTTAAAAGTTAGCACACAGCTTCAGTTAATACAGCTAGAAACCACCAGTCAGGCTTGAAACCTGCGTGTAGTGATGGACTCAGACCTAAACCTTAGAAGGCTGACAGTAACAAGGTCGGCCTTCTATCACCTAAAAAACATCTCCAGGATTAAAGGACTAATGTCTCAGCAGGACCTTGAAAAACTAATTAATGCGTTCATCTTTAGTAGAATTGATTACTGCAACGATGTCTTCACAGGTCTGCCTAAAAAGTCGATCAGACAGCTGCAGTTGATCCAGAACGCTGCTGCCCGCATCCTCACTAGAACTAAGAAAGTGGAGCACATCACCCTGGTTCTAAAGTCCCTACACTGGCTCCCTGTAGCTCAGAGAATAGATTTTAAAATACTTCTTAGTCTATAAATCACTGAATGGCTTAGCACCAAAATACATTACAGACATGTTGTCAGTGTATCAACCACCCAGACCTCTCAGGTCTTCTGATTCAAATCTACTCTGCATACCCAGAACCAGAACCAAACATGGAGAAGAAGCTTTTAGTTCTTATGCTCCACTAATCTGGAATAAACTGCCAGAAAACTGTAAAAGCGCTGAAACCCTAAGTTGCTTTAAATCAAGATTAAAAACGTATTTGTTTAGAGTGGCCTTTGACTATACCATCTAGGCATGATTAGTAGCGTTTTCAGTCCAATTTTCCTTTCATTTTCTTGTCCATCATTCTATTCTCTTTATTTTATTTTACTTTTTTAAATTACCTCTGTTGTTTGATTTTATCATTTGATTAGTTTTTCTGTGTCTGTATCTGTGTTTATTTGCTTTGTGATTGTATTGTAATTGTATGTACAGCGCTTTGATTGTCTCGTTGCTGAAAAGCGCTATATAAATAAACTTACCTTACCTTACCTAATAATATCATATCATTTCATTTTTTCTCTGTCTGAGATCAAATCAGACTAAACCTTTCCTGTTTCAGGTCAGTTAGGATTACTAAAATTATTTCTATTTGCTAAATGCCAGAACAATGAGACATAATTGTGTCATAATGTTTTTACTAGATTACTCAAATTCAGAAATGTATATATACACTTAGATTACTGCACCGTTCAAATATTTGTGAAAACCCAGATGTTATCTTGGCTTTCTAAGGTTCTGATTAACTCACAACATTTGAGATGAATTGGACAACACCAGCATATGTAATATAAGGTACACCTAAAACTCACTGGTTCCCTAGGTGACATCATAGAAAAGTCAGAAGAAATCAAGATAGTTGTGGACCTCTACAAGTCTGGTTCGTCCTTAGGGACAGATTTCCTTGTTTGGCTCATCAAACAGTTATGCAGAAATATAACACCTTGGAAACGCCCAGTCATCATATCGTTCAGGAAGCAGATGAATGCTGTGTTAAAGTAATTACCATGTTTTCTTGCAAAATGTGTGTGTTAATCCCAGAACAAAAGCAAAAGACTTTGTGAATAGGCAAGCGAAAGCTGGTAAGAGAGAGTCCATTATCCACAGTGTCACATATGATTCTGACATGTACCAACATAGCCATAACCATTACTCCAAAGGCAACATAAAAAGTCACATTACAAGTTGCGATTGCACTCAGGGAGAAACACCTTATTTTTTGGAGAAATGTTCTGTGGTCTGATGCAATCAAAGTGTTTGGTCATATTGACCATAGCTGCTTGTAGAGTAAAAACGGGAAGCTTGCAAGCCTGAGAACACCGTCCCAACTGTGAAGTACAGGGGTGGCAGCATCATGCAGTGGGGTTGTTTTTGTGCAGGAAGGAGTGGTGCCTTATACAAAATAGATGGCCTCATTAGGAAAATACTTTATGTAGAAATACTGATCCAACATCTTAAGAAGCTATTTAATGCTGGGGCACAAAGGGAACTTCTAAACGGACAGTGACCTTTATTATACTGGGAAATCGGTTAAAAAATATCTTAAGGAGAAAGTCAATGCCTCACAAAGCCCTGATCTCAGTCTTAAAGAACATGTGTCTGTATGGCTGAAAAGGTGTGTGCAGGAATCCTGCAACTCTGACTTGTAGCAGGATACCCAAAACATTTGATCTGAGTCATGCAGTTTAAAAATCAATTTTACCAAATACTAAAACAAAATGTGTACAATTCTGAATTACAAGAAATATAAAACAAAATCTGAAAAAAATCATTTGTATAATATACAGTAATATAACTTTGTTAAACCTAACAGATCAAAACATTTAGTCAGATTTAATGTTAAATAGGAAAAACAGTGTAGTTTCAAACAGTGTACAGTATGTAAACATTTAGTTGTAACAGTGCATAGTACAGTCTCATCTACCCCATTTAGTTGAATGTTCCTCAGCAAGTTGCACCTCAACCACAGTTTTAGTGACCAAAAACAAGCTTCTGACTGGATATTTGACCAGTCTTCTTTGCAGAATACAGTGTTCAGTGAAATTATTTAATTTCCTGTCACTAGACTGGGTTTAAAGCACAGTCTACATGTTTTGTAGTTAAAATAAATGAAATGCAACAAACTCGTGCAAACAGAATTGTGCAAATAAATCATTAGAAACCTATTACTGTTGTTTCTAATGACTATAAGAATGCATCAATTCTAAGCATGCAGCTTTTTGGTATTACAGTAAATGAATGCCTTAATAAATACCTTGGCATTTCTTTATGGAATGAGAAATATGAGAAAGAGCATTGAACTATATGAACTCTCCAATGTCAGTGGTCATAAAAAATAAAACTTTACAAGTCTCAATATTAAAGTGTATTATTCTATTCATTTTGGTTGCAGGGCTCGATTTTCCTCCTTAGTTGTCACTAATTATTTTCATTCAGAGCACTCACCTCATGTCACCCCAACCTGAATTATCCCTTAAATTGCTCCAAACTGCAATTTGGAGCAATTTAAATTCATTTAATTTATTTTCAATAAGCCAAGAAAAGTAGCATCAAATGTAGCATAAATGTGCCGAATGCGTCTTTTGGCAAGAAAGCTTTTCATTTTGTGAATTAAGAATGTGATCTCAGTTTTTAATCACTCATTTTGTTTGGGTAATTAATGTGTGGGCTAAACATTGCATTGAATCACAAACCTTTCAAAAAAGGTTCTCCAGTGGAGTTCTTCAAGTGACATTCAAACACATCTCCCTGTCATAACATTCAGATAATGCTCAGGAAAATGAATGAAATGTTTTAATCATTTCATTCAAAGTATTACTTCTTTTCTCTAAGTCTGTCTGAAGCCATGCTTTGTCTCCTCCCAAATTAAGCATTCCACCCTGATTAAACTTTATTATTGCATCTGAAAAATGCCAGAGGACAGGAAAGTGAGCAGATTTGTTTTATTTTTATTAAACCACAAAAGAAAAGAAAATATCTGAGTACAGAATATTTTATAGATAAAGGTAATCATCTTGTGTTGTTCAAAAACACATTTTAGAAACCTTAAAAGCCTGTAATAATTTTATTGGCAGCCTAGAAGGAAGAACAGTCATGTTAAAAAGTTAGTACTACCTCTTTCCTCTATAGGACAGTATTTATTTCGACACAATAAAAAAGATTATATAATATTTATATATTATATATCAAGACAAGAAATTCCACACTGTCCTTGTTTACTAAACAAAGATAAGGCCAAAATGGGAAAGCTGCAAGTGAAAAAATAAGTACACCACATGGTTTCAGAGTTGGTGGAATGGTCCAACTTGCCTCCCCAGACTGATGGACAGCGAGAAACTTTTCTCTTAAATAGTCATGATTATAATAATAATGACAATGAGGAATCTTTCGTGTTTTTGTACACCTTAGATTATATTTAAATAAGTTCAGCACCCGGTAACCAGATCATTTTTATTAATGTAATGGCGTGTAAAATACTACAAATGAAAGAGGATGAACTTTCTCTTTTCAGTGATTGTACGAATTATCAGAAAAACAAAAAGTCTTTAGTATGATGTTTACACAAAAGCTGAATCTCTGTTCTTAGTGTTGCTTTTAAGTGTATTTCAGAATGTGAGACTCCTGCAAGAGGCTGATACACTAGCCGTCACACTCTAAAATAAACACACATTTATCTACAAGTTCTAATATTTTATATTTTGTTAAATAGCATGCTACAAAACAGTATTTGGACTTGGATCTCATTTGTCACGATGCCTACATCTACACCAATATCTACGTACATATTTAAGAGACAATTAAAATGGTTAACTGTGAAATAGGAACCTCCTTCAACTAGCCTATACGTTATTACATTTTGTTGACTCCTTGTATGTACCCAGGCGAAACTTCAGTTTATTTATGTCATGTAAACGGTTTATCAAGCTGCAAAATATATCAGCATCCAATTTTCTTTAGGCTTGTTAAAGAAGGGAACAATAATACCAAATGCACAGATTTCTTCTTTTTTGCTTTTTTGTCAAAGTTAAATGATCAGACCAAAAATGCTATCCAAACATATGGATCAGGGGTTTTCCAATGGTTGTACAGAATAAAAACAAAGCCTACTAAAGAACAAATGTGAATTAAAAACACTGATTAAAATACCACTAGTAGTACTTTGAACACATTAGTCATACTTAGCAGTACTCTGTTCTGCAGACTGCCCCATACCCCACTGTCTCTGAATCATAAAATGTGGAAGTTGGTTTGTTTTACAGGGTTAATTTAATCTAATTAACTCATAATTTACAGCAAATTAGCAAAACAAATTAAAAAAGACACTGTTATATTTTGGCTTATAGAGGTTTAACAATATGTTTTGTGACTATAATTGAATGTGTCTTGCAAGACACATCATAAAACTACACATTATCAGTTTCTTTGATTAGATAATGAGAAAATGGCTGAATTCTTTCAGTTTTTTTGCTAGAACAAAATTAGGAAGAAGCACCAACTAAAGAATCTGTTGTGCTACATAGCCTTACCATTTCACCCTCCCCTACATAACAAAAAAGGAACTTAATGTATCCTTGGTGTTAACCTGTAAATCACAGGCAAAGCTGACTGTTCAGGCCAAACGTTTATATAAGTTATTTGATTTATCCCAAAATTCACTTACCTCATTTGTTTTGATTGCGGATTCGCAGACACCTCCTCTTCAACGGCGGCTCCAGCTCAGGGCTCCCACCTGCTGACAGCGGTGTACTGATGGAGCAGGACAGGATGGCTGTCTTGTCAGTGGCAGGCTTTGGCACGGGCTGGATGACGACACAACCTCCCGCTGAGAGCAGTGGTAGGGCGTAGGCGTGTTCACCCTCCTCCATGCTGGAGTCAGGGTTTGGCTTACTGTCCGTTTCTGTGTCCGCTTTCTCATCTTGTGCTGATATTCGTTTCCCTGCCTCAGCCACTGAACAATTGTTTTCTTTCAGCGCCTCATGCTCCAGGTCACCATTATTTGGTGGGTTCTCCCACTCTCTCTCTCCTTTTCGGTCTGGATTGAGAAGGGAATGCCATCCAGTGCCATTGACTATTACATTACAAGGGGCAGCAGAGTTAGCTTGGAGCTGAGGAAGGGCTAAGGACTGGGTCCGTACGGAAGTATGTAACGGTGTTGTTTTAAAATTAGGATTTAATTGGCTACCTGGAAGATTGGTTTTGCTGGAAGGTGGAGCTGCAGAGTCCAATGACTTAAGGTGTGTATCTGTGTCCAGTTCTGTAAAACTGCCCAGTGGTAAAAGAGCATTGTCCCCACCATTACCCATACATTCACTCCCAAACCCATCAGCCGGTGGAGATCTTGATTCCTCCACTTTGACCTTGACTCCAGCCAGCATGGTCTGAATGAGCTGCTGCTGGCCAGGCTTTTGCCCCACAGTTAGATCAATTACACCATCGATCAGTTCAGGGCCCATGGAAAGACAAAGACTGCCTGGATTCTCTTCTGCCTTCACAGTCAGGTCCATGAACGCTGTCCTGCGTCTCTCACCAGGTACAGGAGAAACCTGTTCTCCACTTGCTGGCTTGTGGTCCCCCTTGTCACTTCCAGAAGAACTTGGAGAGTGAGGCCTAGAGGATGAAGCTTCTGAAGAATCTGGAGCACTATGGACAGAACTACTGCTCTCTGGTTGGTCCCTAGATGTTTTGGAGTTAAAAGGGATTGGGATTGGAATAGGTATTGGAACTGGGAGAGGTACAATGATTGGGTAAGGGACCAAGAGAGTTGGTGGGGGTACCAATGGGGCTAGGGATGGCATGCCAAAGTTCATCATTGGGGGCAAAGGGATGTGTCCGTTGGGCATCATGTTGATCGGAGGAAAAGGGGGCAGACCTGGCATAGGTAAGCCTGGGTGAGGTGGGATTAAACTTGGATTAGGATTGGATGAATGGTGGACATGTGGAGAGAGGAGGGGCCTGTGCATGGGGCTTGATGCTGGACCAAGGGTTCTTGGGGGTGGCGGTGGTCCAATCCCAGGGATGATGGGGTTTGAGAGTGGGCTGTTAGGTCCTGCTGGATGGGCAGAGGGGCGAAAAAATGGTGGTCGGATCTGCTGCATCATTTGATGTTCCATGAAGAGAGGCAGGGGCATGGGCCCTCTGGGTGTCATCACCATGGGAGGGCTACCAGAGGGAATCCCCACTGGTGGGTGCAAAGGAACAGGTGGTGGGGGAAGTGGGCTTTCATGGGGTCTAGGTGTGGGGATTTTGGCTGAAGTGGATGAGGAAGGAGAGCATACAGCAGCTGTTTCAGATGGTGAGGTGGCAGAAGAAGTGGAAGAGACCAAGGCAGAGGTACCGGAATGGCCCGCTGGTGAAGGAGCTTTACGCCGAAGATCTGTTAGTGGAGTTCCCCAGGATTCAGGAGTCAGCAGCTGCACCCCTCCACTGCACTCTGGTTTACCCTCCCCTCCAGCTCCGTGGCCAGGGTTACACAGAGCTCCAGGCAGGGCAGCCTGGGTTTCCTTGTAGAAAATGTCCATTTTATATTGGTTCAGGCATTTGGCACTGCAGAACTGCAGCCTCCGCTCACCAGCACCGAAATCCAGGTACTCCTTCGTGTGGCGAATATGTTTGCACCAGTCACACACCTAAAAAAAAGAGAACACATAATGTATGTACCTTGTCATATAACTTGGAAATCAAACTGCATTTTAATATAGCACAATATCATCTTAAAAAGAATGTTTGTTGTGTCTAAATACACACATCTCATTTTGTTTTCACAACTCTACATTTACAGAAGTGCAAAAACATGTAAAAATTTTCTGCTGCTATGCAACTGAGGTGACTGTCCTTAACAATCTGCCCACACAAGAAGTTCTCATTTGCACTTTCTGTTAGCCTGAAAGAGACGCTCACTCCAGTTCTGTGGGAAACCAATGTCTCTGACACAGCTAAAAATTATTTTCCCTTCCTTATCCTTTAACAGTATTGTTTGAATATTGTGCCACCTTGTTAATGAATGTAGTAAAATATTTCCACAGCTTCTAGGCAAGCAGGTGTCTAATTAAACAATTCAACAGGAGGGTTGGGTTGTTATTTTGGACATTCAGCACATAGTTTTGCTAGTCATTCCATTTATTTACGCTTTGATTGAAGGTAACACCAATGCCTGCTCTCTTAAAGAAGATATTTCACAAAAATACAGTCAAAGTTTGGTTGAAAGACTATTAAAAGCTGCAAACTGAAACCAAGAAGGTGGTCTGGATCACCCCTTTTCTGATTTATAATCAAAAATATAGGATGAACCATTAGTTTTAAGATAAAATCAATCAAATCTTTTTTTTTTTTATATTTGTTCCTTCTTTGTGTCACAAGATTACAAAATCATTGTCAGGCGAATTTTCCAAATCCTAGTGGGATTTTTAAAATGTTTTCAGTTTGTTTTTTGGTGTGTAAAAGTAAATGTGGACTTTCCTGGTGTGAATTACCCAGCTTATCTTAAGGTGTATTTACACCAGGAAAGTCGTTTTGTCCGCTTCTTTGGTCCGGACCGAAAGCGGACTTTAGTTTTTTCATTTGGTGCAATTCACTTTCACATTGTACTTTTTGCAAGTGAATTACAAAGCACAAATAATTTTGTCCCAGATTTACCTACATACAAACAAAGCCACGGGTGTGACGATCGTTGCTCCCATTGGACAGTGATGACTGGGCGGGACAGACCAGGAAATGGAGAAAAACTGTCATGGAATTAACTTGCTATATTTCTGTTCTGCATTGTTGTGCACTTATTACAGCTGCAAAATCAATGTGAGTGAGCAGCTCATTGAACACAGGTTTCACAACGTTCTATTTGTAATTTAGGAGCAGCATTGGGGAACCCGTGCTGCAAGCTGAAGGAAATGATGTGCTCTGCCTGCTCTGACCCACAGCATGCTGGTAGCAGCGTTGCTGAACAAAAGACATGGCTCAGGTATGACTTCAATGGGTTCGCTATTCTCAACATTCTCTACGGCAACTCGTTAAGTCCAAAATGCATATGCTTCCTGTAGTTGGGTCGGAAGGAGGCCGGTTTGAATTCAGACCAGAAGCGAACCGCACCAGAGTACATTTGGAAGCGGAATGAGACCATCTCTGGGTCTTGGTCTGGTTGGTTGGATCAAGGGGGAAAACAAACTCTGGTCTGTTTAAAGTGGTCAGATATGAAAAAAAAAAACAGTGTATAAACCAAAACATTTAGGTTTAACAAAAAAGCAAAAATGAAAGAAATCTTCTTTGTCACAGCGCTTTACTTTTTCCTGAAAGTAATAAATGTTTGTTGCCTTTCCATCAAATGTTATACTTTATACAGCAACATTATATCCAAATGAGCTCATCTTAAATGTGAAGTTTTATAATCACTGCAGTGGCGCTGATCCTAAAACAGGCTGCTGCAATTTTTCATCACCACCTTCCCAGTGCAAAAATGTGCACATTTTTCTTGACGGAAGAAAATGAATGTGACCCCCAGTGGAGCAGATAGCAGTGGGCGAGCCCCGAACACAGAGTGGCACGTCAGGCCACACACAGCTCACTCTGTCAGCTCTGGGAGGAGTGTCAGGTCCTCAATGGAGATAATTAAGGCATTAATCAGTTGTCAGACCCTTCAGCGACATCCATCCATCAAACAGACCCTTTAGCCCCCCTGCTGAATGTTAATAAGTCGAAGGATGCAACCGGGAAGCGGATAAACTCTTGTTTTACACAGTGCATAGCAACACTGGTTTATTAGAAAGAATCAGGCCTGACAGCGGCTTACAAATTATGGAGTCGAAAAGGCTGTTTTGCACTTGCAAAGCTGATCTTTATTTACTGCAGCTTTGAAATATTGCAAATGTTTTCTGGTTTTAAATAATTATTCGTACAAGGTAGAGTATTAAAGAGGTTACTAATGTCACATATGGTGACATTAGTAACCACATCTACAACAGATCAGACAGAATTTCATGTTAAACCGCCCTTTAATCCGTAGTAATTCAATGAGTCAGGAAGGAGTAAAAGTCCAAAAGGTGCTCTCACAAGTTGAGATTTATAATGCTAGTCCTCGGATATTTTAAATAATAAATGTAGTGAAATTTTCCTTGACTCAGAAAGACAGAGGGAGAGCACTTAACGACTTTCTGCACTGTGAGTGAAAATTTCACCGCGCATTACGCTAATGGAGTTGTGCTTTCTCCTTCACTCTCATCTCACTTCCCACTCCTGTACACAGATGTTTGCAGTTCAGCCTAATTAGGGCCATTTATTTCCACCGTGGCCAACAAACCAGCGTTGGTGGTGTACTTTAACCATTTGCATTGCAGTTATCTGGCTTGGAAAACAAGCAGCTGCTGCATTCTCCTTCCTGTCAGCGTCAGTTCAGTTTAGTTCTTCATTGTCCCACAAGGAGAAATTTGGTGCACAGCAGCAGTCAAAGGCAGCCAAGGTATAATTCACACATGTCAACACAATTTCCACACTTAATAATTCAACATCTCGACAAGGATTTCAAAAATACAATAAAACCATTAAACATTTTAAATTGTGCCAAGCCTGGTCAAAGTTTTTTAAGAGCTTTGATTGCGCTTGGACAAAATAATCTTTGTATCGATTGCACCTTATAGTTGGTAACCTGTACCTTCGATCTGAAGGTAGGAGGACAAATTCCTCTAAAAGAAGGTGGTCTCTGCAGGCTAGGGTGGTTTTGGCCCCTTTTTTTGACAATCTACCTATTCCTGCTGGCAGTTTTAACAAGACTGAACAGACAGTTCTTGTTCTTCAAGAACAAGTTGCCATTCCGGCTGCATGGTGTTGCAGTTGGTAGCCCTGTTGCCTTGCAGCAAGAAGGTCCTGGGTTCGACTTCCGGCTGGGGGTCTTTCTGCAAGGACTTTGCATGTTCTCCTGCTTCCTCCCACAGTGCGAATACGTTTGTGCATGGTTATTTGTCCTGTATGTCTCTGTGTTGCCCTGCGATGGACTGGCGACCTGTCCAGGGTGTACCCTGCCTCTCGCCCGTAGACTGCTGGAGATAGGCACCAGCTCCCCTGTGACTCACTATGAAATACGTGTTATAGAAGATGAATGAAAGTTGCCATACCAAGCAACAAAACCAAATGTTAAAAGAAACTCAATAAAAGATCTATAAACTAAAATCATCAGTGTTTTATCAATGCTAAAAAGATTGAATTGTCTAAAAATGTAAAGACAATAAATCTAGCAACAAGAGGGGAAAAAAATCTAGGAACTACCAGATGGGCCTTGTCAAAGGTTACAGGGCAGGAAAGGTCAAAGGAAATATTTGTGATGGAACAAGTTGCATAGAAATACTAGAAAGTTTTAGTAATTGAAGAAGGAAGAGTTTACAGATTCATAATGACTGCAATAGATGAGGAAGGGGTATTGAAGTGTTAAAAGACAGAAAAGAGTGAATAAAAAAAGAGACTTCCAGGGAAACAGTCATAATCCAAAGTATTAAAGTAAACGTTAAGACAAGCTATGTAACCCATGGCTGCATCATAGCAAATTGGGAAAACCTCATTTCAGTGTGAGGTGACACTCTTAGTCCTCACCACATAGGTTTATTACTCCATTCTCCTCTAGCTTCAACATACTTTTTAAGTCTGCACCAGACTCTCAGGCGTTTTTCTCAGACCATGCCAGAATGCAGCTAAAACACATTACATCACACTACATGACTTTGACATTACCACTACAGAGATCATATTTGCTCTGGACGTTTCCATGATTTTGTCACAAGCCAAGGAAATTTTCTTTACAAATGGGTGGTTTCTGAGCCTACATCAACAATTTCAGTCTTGCTGTGGACATAGAAGCACAATCGGCATTTTAATCAGCTAATAAAGGGTCAGTCTAAAGGGTTAAATACTGGTGGAGTGTGGCACTATATCATTTTTGCCCTGTATTCAATCACAAAAGCTTCTAAAAAACTACCCTTGGCTGAAGTGCACTCATCTGTCCTGTCTTTGAGCACTTAACCTCAACCCGTCTATTGTGTTTTGCCTTAAATCTGCTGGCTAGGTATTCGCACAGACTGCCTGTCATCACTAATCAGATCCTTGTGGCTGAGAAGCTACCAAACCTAGTCACAGCCCTGTAACAGAGCTGTGACTATCTTACCTGGTGGCACAGGGATGTAAAAATGGGCAGTTTTACTTCAAACCTCAGATGTTGTCTTGGACTTTTCAAACAACACACAGAAATTGAGAAAAGGTGTTGAAAGCAGCCACACCAATAATTACCCTTGATTATCGGTAACCTCATCAAACCAACGACTTGAAGTCAGCTTGAGCAAACCATGCCAGTGCACTCGGGCCACACATTATGGACACGTTACAATCACTCAGTACACCAATAAGCTGGCACCACAATTATAAACATGACATTACTTCAGAAATGTTGTTTATTTTAAAAACAATTGAGAAGCTGTCACATTCCATCATGCGGTTGTAATACAAAGACATCACAAAGAACCAGAAACTATCTTCTATATTCTTTCTGAGATTTTTGCTTCTTTACACGATCTTCATCCAGTTGAAGGAGAACTTAGTTTCATGAGTCATAATATGCTCCAAGCAATCTGACAAGTCCAGATGTCAGCAATATTAATGCACTGAGTACAGGCAAGAAACTCCTAACATAACTGATCTACTGGAAAATGAAGTTCAAGGTAGATTTAGTTCAGGAATTTAACCTCTTGAAGATCTTCTGCAACATGTAGCTTTAATGGTGTGATTGTTAGTAAGTTTACTGAGACAGAATTTATTGGTGGGATGATTATAATGACTTGATCCATAAAAGGGAAAAAAAATATTTAGTTGATCTCCTGTTTTGTGTGCTTTCTGGTACACTGTGTGTGACTTCAGTAAAATCTGAATGGAGAATTAAAAAGTTTAAACTGCAGATAAAAGTCAAAGAGGAACAGACCTGCTCTGTATGTTAGGCTACTCTTATTACAGCCAGCCATCCTATCAGTCATTAAACATGTGACATGTAAAAATCTTTCTCTCTCAGTCAACTGAAACTCAGCTGGAGGATTTCCCAGCATACACTATGGGCCGGGGCGATGAGCTGCAAGAAAGATGAAACTTAAGTGGTGGATCGTGTTTGAATGTTGCTGCAGAAACTCTGATCTTTTGCAGAGATACAAAATGTTGTTGTTGGCATGCAGTTGCCTGTTTGCATTAAGAGGAAGATAATCAATATTATTTAAATACTTGACCTAAAATATTTGAATATTGTCTCCTGATGTGGCTAAATATCCTCATAATGACATCAACACTTCCAATGTTGGTCTTTTATGAAAAAACTGATTCTTTTAGGTTCAGACACTTTGTCTGGACAGGGTTTTTTGAATTATGTACGGTGTGGCCTAAGTCTTGAGAAAATGTATTCCCATCTTTAACTGTCTTTGCATCCACAGTTAAATTTAACTAAAAAATAAAGGTATAGGTTCTGCAGAACAATAAGTGATACTGGACTAACCCATTAAAATAAAAAAAACTCTTTATAAACAGTTCAACGATTCACTGGAATACAAAAGCAAAGTCTTTGTTAAACTCCCATTAGGTACAATAATACTGATGGTCATCCAGCCATTGTCATCTGCTTCTCAGAGGTAACAGATCCAGGAGAGAAACCTGAAACACATCCCTACAGCTTGATGCTGCCACCACCATGTTTGAGTATGGGGTGATGTTATTTATTAGTTTACCACCACACACACATTTTGCATGTAGACCTAAAAAAATAATGTTGGTCTTATCTGACAAGAACATCTTCTTCCACATGTATCTGTATCCCCTATGTGACTTGTGACAAACTGCAAACTGGACCTCTTATGGCTTGTTTTCAGTAAATTCACTCTTTCATAAAAGTCATATTTGTGGAGTGCAGAACTAACAGTTATTCTGTTGACAGATTCTCACACCTGAGCTGTTGATGTCTACAACTCCTCCAGAGTTACCATAGACCTCTGGGTTGAATATCTGAATAATAATCTACTTGCCCAGCCACTCAGTTTAGATAGACAGCCATGTCCTGCTATTTTTGCAGTTATGCCATACTCTTTCCAGTTTGAGAGGGGGGTTGAAAAGGGTGCTATAACATGTTTAATGCCTGGGAAAATGTTTTATCACCTGACCTTGCTTTAAACCTCTGCACAACTTCATCCCTGATCTGATGTGTTCCTTGATTCTGCTCTAAGTCCTTCACAGCTGTGTTATATTTAGATTAAATTACACACAGGTGGACACTATTTACCAATTAGGCAACTTCTAAAGGTAATAAGTTGCACTGGATTTCATTTAAGGGTATCAGAGTAAATGGAACTGAATTCAAATGGTTATCACACTTTTCAGATTATTTGTAAAAAATAAAAATAAAATATGTATGATATGCTTCTACTTCACTGCTATGTGTTACTATGGGCACAGCTAGCAAATAAATCTAAAAAAAAAGACACAAATATTTATGGTTGTGAAATGACAACATGTAGAAATGTTCAAGGAGTATGAATACTGTTTCATTGTCTTTTTGTAACAGAAAATGATGTGTGACAAAAATTATTAAAAGCACAAAGAAAAAAATGAAAACATTAAGATTAAATGTATGCAAGCTCTATTATCCTAAAAGCCTTTGAGCTGAAACTGTGTCTGGTGTTAAATGGTCATGATTCTTACAAGAACATCGCTGTTTGTCTTGAAGACAAGCCGGGGAGCGTCCTGAGAAAAGACGTGCCGGGGTAATTTCCCTCCAAGGCCGCCGTCGTCTCTCGTCTGAGGAGGGGGAGGAGAAATAATGGCTACTTTTTAAGGATGGACAAATAAAACAGGTGAACAGAAGCAACAAAAAAATCTGAGAAATGCAAAGCAAGAGTGACATAAAAGAAACTGAAATGGTGATTGTAAAGTTGTCTAAAGGCTAATTAAATGTGCAGACATGCATGTGCAGATGTTTAGTTCATTGGAAGAAAAGTTTACATTTTCACACTTCTTTATCTGGCCACTTCGAAAGTTGTTTAGTGATGTCTGTACACAGTGGCTGGCAAAAGTATTCATAGCCCTAAAACTTTTTATAATTTATCTTATATTACAACTATAACCTTTAAACATTTCGCATCATGCTGTGGGGAGGCTAACTGGGAGCTAAATGGAGCTAAATACAGGGCAATCCTGCGGGGATCATGGGGGGGTTAACCCCACAGCAGGACAGTAACATCCCAATGACGTTAGAGTGGCCCAGTGAAAGTCCAGACCTGAGTCCAATTGATCATCTGTGACAATTGATCAACTGATCTCTACAGACTTCCCTACATCCAATCTGACCGAGCTTGAGCAATTTTGCCAAACAAAAATGGGCAAAAAAATTCATTCATTAGATGTATAAAACTGGTGCAGACATAACGCAAATGACCTGCAGCTTTACTGTTAAAAGGAGGATTCTACAACGTATTGATTCATGGGGGATTAACTTAACCGCACAACACACTTTTCATACTTTTAATTGTAAAAACCTTGAAAACCATGTAGCAGTTTCTGCTTCATAATTATGCTCCAGTTTGTGTTTGTTAATTGCTTTAAATCCCACTAAAGGTTGAGAATATAATTTGAAATGGGTGAATACTTTTGCAAGCACTGTTAAAGGGCATAAAACGTTTTAATATGTGTGTTTAAAATATTCTAAAAGCAGTATTCTGTCGATTAAATGTATTTACCATTATTGCAGAGGACTATTTTCATGCCACCTGGAACCACACACCTGTTCACCTATTCTGGATATCAGCAACTTCATAACTCTCCACCCTTTTGAGCAGTCTACTTGGCAGTAAAACACAAAAGTTGAAATTTTCTCAAACAAAAAAATAGATCCACTCCAAGAAAACAGTTCTTCCTAACTGGAAATCAAAGAAATTGTTGCATATTAATATCTGGACAAACCTTTTCACTGAATCGATGCATCTGGAAAGCATCAAATTTAGGTAAAAAGAAAATAAAGCTGTTTGCATTAATATCTGGAACCCATTTTTAGAATCCCTTAAGCTTAATCTGGAGCCGACGCTGCGCACAGTCTAAAAAACTAAAATGAACAAGACACAAAGGACAAGCAAACAGCACCGCTATGCAGCCCTGTCATTTTGTTTGTTCTGAAAACATTGTAAACTGAAAAAGAATAAAAAATTAACTTAAGGCTAATCTCATTGGTGATGTGCTAAACAGGTTCCAGAGAGATAAATGGACATTAACCGTGCAGAAATCTGAGGACTCAGAAATTCTCTGTGGTGAACACACACTCACAAGGAAAGAAAGATGCAGCATTGTGCTATTTTTCAGCTTCCAGTTTGTGCTCTGACCCTCTGGCCCTGCTCCAGTTCATTTGCATATTGTACTAATGAGGTGTTGGCACAGTGAACAAGGCTCACAGAAAGCCACACAAAGACTGACATAGATGTGTAGGGTGATTTGCAGTGTACATTTAATAAAGCTGTGATGAAAAGAAATATTTAGAAATGAAGAACAAAGGAATTTTAATATACTGCCTATATATGACTGTATTATTAAGAGCAAAAAAGAGAAAAATGCATAAAGTTGTAAAGTGCTAAAAATGCTTACTGTCCAACCATCAATCATTTCCATCCATCCATCCATCCATCCATCCATCCATCCATCCATCCATCCATCCATCCATCCATCCATCCATCCATCCATCCATCCATCCATCCATCCATCCATCCATCCATCCATCCATCCATCCAGTTCCAAATACTGCCAACAAAGAAGACATCCTCCTCATATCTCCCCTCTGTTGATACTGAGTTCCTGAGGGGATGCAAGGCCTGCTGTCAATGTGCTGTCTTCCATCTGGGCACACGTACCCGTCCAGGTGTGTGTGTGCCCATCATCTGCCAAAAACAACCACTCTTACAAAATAAAAGATAATTTCTGAAATCCAATATGGGTGCACAGAGTGCATACTTGAGCTGATCCCAAACCACGATTAAAGTGCATTCTGCGAGGCAGTGATCAAATAACAAGAGAGTAAATAAACCCTTTGAAATAATAAAAACAAAAACAAGTAACCCACTGTCAAAACAGTTTGCTCCTGTTTTTTCTCTGCATTTTGGAAATTTTTCCTTTATGATGTTTGCACATTCAATAGTTAGTACTGCACCTCTTTTTGAAGAGTGCAGCAAATGTTATTATTACTGTTGCCTCTGCTGCACAAAAGTCTTGTTTTTCAGGCTTTCTGAAGGTCCTTCAAATATATTATTTGGCAACTTAAATCTGAGCTATAATCATTCAGACAAAAAATCTGCCAAACTCATGGGATGAACCAGTGTTGTGTCTAAACAACACAAAGATGTTTTTTTTACAAGCTTACAAAAAGTAATTACTTGTGCCATAACAAGAATAAATAAATCTAAAAAGATTTTCCAAGATGTTATCTGCAGTAGTTAAATAAATATCACAAAGACATCCCAGTTCATGTTTACTTTTACATTCTCCACATCTTGTTAGCTGGAGTTACTTTTTTCTTTATTTCAGCTGAATTGCTGGCAGCTATGAGATAATCACCTTCCTCTCTGTGCCCTGCAGCTGTGTAAGCCAGGCCTGCAGGCTTTCTGAGCTCCAGCAAGCCTCAGCTGCAACGTGCAGATACTTTACAGTCTTCATCACATGCACAGAAAAATCCACACATGAAGCACTTATAGAAACACACTCTGATAGATTCCCTCGTCTCTCTCATACATTTCTCGCTCTGATGGAAAACCATGGAGGGTGGAGGAGCATGGAGGTAGGTGTGTGTGCATGTTGGAGGTGATGTGACATTTCTGGGCTGACATGAAGCGACACTCTGCCCCCTCGTGCCTGGAGCGAGCTCTCGGGGAAAGACACTGATGGAGGTCTGGGGTCTCACTGGAGAAGGAGGGGGAGGTTTCATGGTGTGAACAAGAAAAGAAAAGTCGGTTCTGCAGTAGAATCAACCAGCGAACTGAAGTCTTCTCATGACATGCTTTTAAAGGTTCCTGTATTTCCTAAATAAATCACAATGAAAAAAATAATTTGTTTTTTTGACCAGGACGGCGTTTAAAAAGCAACAATCTAATCTACAAGGAAGAACTGAAACCCAACTGCTTGGAAAGGTAGATTGGTGAAGTTATTGCAGCAGGAACAAGCAACATTTCCCCTGTTGAACTTTGCATTTGTTACAAAACCCTGCAAAAACCAACTTTCAAAACACAACTGTATATTCTGTAATACATCTTCCATGCTTACTGCTACCCTGGCAAATCTGTATGAAAACCCTTAAAATAAATTTATCTTTTATTTGAGAAAAATCTACCTTTGAATTTTACAACTTATTTACAACTAATTTTACCATCCAATTCCACCACCTTCCCCCAAAATTAGCAAGATTAATATAAGTGAAGAATTAAAAAAATATGTATTACTTTTTTAATGTTTATCACTGTTTGTAGGAACTTATATTTAGTGATCAATGCCTAATTGTTTCCATAATTGTAAATACGATGTGACACAGAGGCCTATTTCTCTTTGCCACTCTTCAGAAAGCGACAACGCCATTCAAATAAATCAGATCTATGCTAATCCTAAAAAGCAATGGTTACAGGAAAATATCTACTCGTCTAAACCTGCCTTTATCTACAGTTAGAGTATTAATTAGACATTTTAAATAATAAAAACTATGACAAACAAGGCTAGTCGGAAGGATGGTAACAATGGGGATGAGAAATCCCCCCTAAAACAAACAATCTCTACGTCTGGAAAAAAATAAAACAGCAGGGAATTTAGGGAGATACAGAGCATGTGTAACATGCTTAACAGAGCCATTAGAACCCAGTATTTACTTATTAACATAAACTTTTACTGGCTTGGTTTTATTTAAGTAGGGTTTATATATTCCTGTACGTTTTCACTTCACACAACGTTGCATTCTATTACAATCAAGGTTTTTCTCTCATTTAAGTGGTTTAACCCTTTCAACCCGCCTGTTTTTAGCTTACGCATAACAAACAGTGTATATTTCTGCAACCACAAGTTCTATCTTAATACTTTTGGTGTCCTAGTAAAGGGAACACTTGTGAGACTTATAAGGGTGGGCAAAAATCAGTATATTGGTTCTTGGGAAAACGTTCATGAAGATGGTACATGGCAAAAATAAAAATGTTCAGGTTTGCTCTAAAAAAACATTTGGTATTATTATTTCTATGACAGGGGTTCTAATGATACTCTTAACCTCTATTAAATCATAGTATAATATGTTAACGTTATCTCTGCAACAATTTATCCTTATAAAGTGAAGCAGAAGAAAAATAGAGAGCCTTGAATATTCAGACGGGTTAGGCAAGGTCTCCAAAATGCCCAATTTGGCCTCAGCTGTGTCTTATGAATTTTCTCATGTTCAAGAATATATATTTTATTTGTAAATCACTATTGTTCTTTAATACATCCAAATACAATAGGTTTTATCATTTTTCAAAGTGTAGCGAAAAACAAAATCTGTGACAGAAAACTAGCCACCCTGTGCTCTGCGTCATGCGCAACGCTTCAACAAGCATCCCACTATCTCTCCTACCATACTAGGTGTGAATACCTAGAATGAAAAATTAAAAGAATGATTTTGTGTGTCCTAATCATCTTGAAACCCAAAGTTTTTTGGCAAACAAATAAAGAATATTGGCTATGCTGTTAAATTTGTTTGGAAAAATTCTGTGTAGCAAATTCATGTACTGGGAATTTTCCAGAACTTGGTTGTATCATAATTTCTTGGACTTTGCATTTAAAGGTGATTCTTAAGACTTGTACATTCAGTTATTATTATGCCAGTGCATCTTCTGTGTTTGTTGTTTAGCTTTGCATACAGTAGATCTGGATGTGATCTGTTCAGTTATGGCCCTTTTCCACTGGCTACTTTAAGCAAGCGGCTCCACACCACTCGGTTTTGCTCTATTCGATACGGTACCAGTTGTGTTTCCACTGACCCACTAACAGCTGAAGCCATGGCTCCTGAAGCCCGCCTCCAAGCGTCAGTGCAGTGTGCTGTGTTGCTATTAACGTTACTGTGTGACATTGTCACATTAAAATAATCTGCATGAAACCATAAAAACTGGTTGGATATTGGACATACGTGGCCAACGGGTTCAGCAGAGACTTCCTCCAGTTTCATCCGATATAGGCAGTCTGATTACAGGCAGCTGCTCTCTGCCTGCACCCTCATCGGTTGTGTGTTTTGACTGTATGCTTACGGTACATTTAACGTGCAGTCAGTGTGCTGTACAGTTATTAAAAACTCCACTGCTTCAGCAATCCGGTCCCTTCATTATTATAGATGTCTCACCCCCAGTGACACGCAAGTACAGGGAATTAACCCCCTAAGTGAACAACCATTTTGGCCCTGGAGAAAGCATCTCCCCTGTGTTTCCCGACCACGGTCAGAAAACGGGAGCAGGAAGGGTTAACACCTATTCAATTTAAATGGCTCTTACTAATGAGAATTCCTTGCGATGCCAGGATTTTCAGAATCTCTTTGTAGCTCCTCCCCAGCCTAAAATAAAACTCAATCAGACTATCCCTGTCCATCCAATTGTTGTTTTGTTTCTCCGTATGTTTGAGAAAGCGCACTGTTTTAGTATTTCGTGCACATTATACCTATGTCGTGGGAGTAAATTAGTATTTCGTGCACACATTATATATATTTCGTGGGCACAAATGAATACTTCGTGGACACAAATTAGTATTCCGTGAAAATGAAGTAGTATTTTGTGGAAACGAAGTAGTATTTTGTGCACACGCTATATATATATATATATATATATATATATATATATATATATATATATATATATTTTTCCCCCATGTCAGTTCCCGGGTGCCGTAGTTTTGTGTGTTTTTGGGGAAATGTTTGTGCATCTGAACAGCTGATTTTATGTGTGATCTGCTACTTTAGGATGTGATTAAATACAGCGTTCCCTACCCGCGAGTAATTCAGAAAGCTGATCTGTTGTTTTTCTTTTCTTTCCATTTTTCAAATAGAAATATTTTATTTCAGTTTGACCCGCCCCAGCCATTGTGGTCCTCAATATTATTGTAGTCGCTCTTCAGTTTTATTAACTTTTCCCTGCACTACCTCAGCAAAAACCTTCTAATTTATCCTGTTCCCATGGCCAATCAGTGAACAACAGTCTATTTTTGTCACATGTAGTTCCGACTGAGCCCCGGTCGGACCCGCTCAGGAGTAGGAACCAAAATACTAAGTACGGGTAGTAATGAAAACGCTCGCAAGGCGAACCGAGTGGAGTCAAGTAGGATCCGATCGAGCCAGTGGTTAAGGGGCATTAGTTAGCATGTGTATTCATCTAATGCCATTACCCGGCTTTTCTCCTCATTTGCATTAGTCTTCCTTTACCTCACGGCTGCAGCCCGTTCCTAATCCCCCACCCATCCAGTAATTACAGATCCAGCATTTATACCTCCTTAACTCCTGAGATCTCGGTCAGTTTCCCTGTTACCATTCTCCATCTTACCCCACGTTTTTAAGAGTTCTGTAAGTTTGTTTACTTTTATATTATTTCATTAAATGTTATTTTTGTGGTAATCCTGCCTCCTTCCTGTGTGCCGTTGGGTCCATCCATTACCTTAAAACTTGACAAATGATAGTTCAATTAGCATAGGACCACAGATAATATGCTTATGAGCAAAATATAAAGCTGATCAGTTTAATAAGATGGCAAAGTTCACTTGTGCAACGCTCAGGGTATCATTCACCTGTACTTACTCCCAAACTTCATCTTGGTGATGTTTGCAAGGTGCATGCATGTTTTCTGTTGTATGCATGGGTGTTGGCTAAATGCGAAAACCTAGCAAATGACGTTAAAGGTGATTTTGTTCAGGAGCTTTTCATCGACAGCTGAAGGCTAAAGTGAAATATAATTCCCCAATTTCGATTGTAAAGAAGAAAAGGATTCGAGCTGTGATTTTGAGTAAGTCATTAGCCAAAAAGGAGTGAGATGACAGAATTATTGAGTCCTGGAAGTTAGGAGGAAGCAGAATCTTACATATAAGCTAACTGAGTGGCTTAAGACTTAATAAACAGAAACATAAGTGATTAGCTTGAATTAAACTATCCATCATCATTCACTGCACACAGACAAGCCCCAGATAATGTGGATGTATGCAGAGAAGTGAGAAGTTAGCTGCCAGCGTTACACAAGAAGGTGATTGGATTTCATGAGTGAAGCAGCTGAGGATGCTTCATGCAACATGATTCCCACTCACGTCCCCCCCACATCTCTTCACCTCCATCCCAATCATGCACAAGCATGAGGAGAAGTGAGGAATAGAAGAAAGCCTGCAGGCTGCTTTGCAGATTCCAACCTTGTGGGTACAGGGGGCAAGAAACATATGAGTATCGTTTACACAAATGGACTGCATAAATGTGCGACAGCCAGACAAAATATGGAATCTGAGCCACTGAGGGAGAGGAAAACTGTGTTTGTGATGTTTGAACACGTGCATTCTGCTGATAAAACAGCCAACATGTTATACAGGCAAATACCACGACTGTGGGTGAATTATTTAAAATGTAGATACTCTATTGAGGAGGTGGTTGACTTTGGCAAAGAAGAAAACAGTTTTGTGTATTTTTTAAGAGTTTTTAACCCATCAGTTAATTTTAAAGTCCTGAGTGGATCAAATTTATGAGAAAATCAGGTGGCGGAAAGAGGTACCGTGACTTACATTCCGACCTAAACATCTTCCTATTTTCACGTCTTCTATGTATTTTATTAAGATTGTATGTGATAGAGCAGCCATTTGTACTCAGCCACGCTACTCTAAATAAAATTTTGTGTAGCCAGCTGCATGCTGAAGTCATCTAACCATTCATGAAGTCCACCTGTAGATAAATCTAGCTGTACTGTGAAGGCCTCAAATATTTGTTAAAGAACATTAATGAGCAAGGAGCATCATAAAGACCAAGAAACACAGCAGACACCTCAGGGATGAAGAATCTGTTGCAAGGCTTGAAAGTTGATACTCACAGATGCTCTTCATCTTAGGGCACACATTTTTATTGAATAACAATTATACAACACTTTGTGTTGGTCTATTACTAAAAATACCAATATTTATGTAATAGAGGGCCTATACAATGGCAGCAAGACTGCTGTGAGGTGTGTGGTAAAGTAACATGGCTTTAGGGTGTGGGTGGGATTACAATAGCATTACAACTGCCTTGTTTTAATGAGAGGCAGACAGCTAGAATACTGAAGCTGCAAGTAGATGTAATGGAGGTGGAGGAGATAAGGTAGCTTGGCTCAACCATAGTGTTTGAGACATACAGTACAGACCAAAAGTTTGGACACACCTTCTCATTCAAAGAGTTGTCTTTATTTTCATGACTGAATATTGTAGCTTCACACTGAAGGCATCAAAACTATGAATTAACACATGTGGAATTATATACTGAACAAAAAAGTGTGAAACAACTGAAAATATGTCTTATATTCTAGGTTATTCAAAGTAGCCACCTTTTGCTTTGATTACTGCTCCGCACACTCTTGGCATTCTGTTGATGAGCTTCAAGAGGTATTCACCTGAAATGGTTTTCACTTCACAGGTGTGCCCTGTCAGGTTTAATAAGCGGGATTTCAAGCCTTATAAATGGGGTTGGGACCATCAGTTGTGTTGTGCAGGAGGTGGATACAGTACACAGCTGATAGTCCTACTGAATAGACTGTTAGAATTTGTATTATGGCAAGAAAAAAGCAGCTAAGTAAAGAAAAACGAGTGGCCATCATTACTTTAAGAAATGAAGGTCAGTCAGTCCGAACAATTGGGAAAACTTTGAAAGTGTCCCCAAGTGCAGTCGCAAAAACCATCAAGCGCTACAAAGAAACTGGCTCACATGAGGACCGCCCCAGGAAAGGAAGACCAAGAATCACCTCTGCTGCGGATGATAAGTTCAGAGTCACCATTCTCAGAAATCGCAGGTTAACAGCAGCTCAGATTAGAGAACAGGTCAATGCCACACAGAGTTCTAGCAGCAGACACATCTCTAGAACAACTGTTAAGAGGAGACTGTGTGAATCAGGCCTTCATGGTAAAATAGCTGCTAGGAAACCACTGCTGAGGACAGGAAACAAGCAGAAGAGACTTGTTTGGGCTAAAGAACACAAGGAATGGACATTAGACCAGTGGAAATCTGTGCTTTGGTCTGATGAGTCCAAGTTTGAGGTCTTTGGTTCTAACCACCGTGTCTTTGTGCGGCACAGAAGAGGTGAACGGATGGACTCTACATGCCTGGTTCCCACTGTGAAGCATGGAGGAGGAGGTGTGATGGTGCTTTGCTGGTGACACTGTTGGGGATTTATTCAAAATTGAAGGCATACTGAACCAGCATGGCTACCACAGAATCTTGCAGCGGCATGCTATTCCATCCGGTTTGCGTTTAGTTGGACCATCATTTATTTTTCAACAGGACAATGACCCCAAACACACCTCCAGGCTGTGTAAGGGCTATTTGACCAAGAAGGAGAGTGATGGGATGCTGCGCCAGATGACCTGGCCTCCAGTCACCTGACCTGAACCCAATCGAGATGGTTTGGGGTGAGCTGGACCGCAGAGTGAAGGCAAAAGGGCCAACAAGTGCTAAGCATCTCTGGGAACTCCTTCAAGACTGTTGGAAAACCATTTCAGGTGACGACCTCTTGAAGCTCATCAACAGAATGCCAAGAGTGTGCAGATCAGTAATCAAAGCAAAAGGTGGCTACTTTGAATAACCTAGAATATAAGACATATTTTCAGTTGTTTCACACTTTTTTGTTCAGTATATAATTCCACATTTGTTAATTCATAGTTTTGATGCCTTCAGTTTGAAAGCTACAATATTCATAGTTATGAAAATAAAGAAAACTTTGAATGAGAAGGTGTGTCCAAACTTATGGTCTATACTGTAAGCACTCAGCTTGTTGCGCCATGTGTTTTTTGCCTACCGGTTACTTCACCATTTACTCATTGCTTAGTTTATAAGTTTAAATTTTTTTAGACCAGCTAAAATTTTGTAACTATGATATTGACTGAACAAGAAACAAACCTTAGATAAGCTTTTAATTTAATAAAATGTTATAACTGCCCTGTTTAATCTGTGATGATACAGACTTGCTTTGTTAACTTTAACAAGTAAATGAGGATACCTCCTTTGGAGCATGGAGTTAAAGATAAAACAAGTTTTTAAAAAGGCCATGTTTTGATGTGGTATAAAATGTGGTTGTCCTTGCACCTGTCAAAGTTCACTCACAGAGTTTCAAACATTAGTGAACCGTTGACATTACCAGAGGGAGCAAGATTATTTGTCATCCTGTCAACATTTAGTTTGATTTAACCGTGCTTTCATAATAAAGGAAAGCAAGGCAAATGTGAAGGAATAAGATTAGAATCATATTCTAAACAATAATACAGCAGTTGAAACATTCAGGTTGAATTTCACATGCTTTGGGAAATAGTGTCAGGGGAAAGAAAGACATTTAATGAACAAACTGCAGGTGCATTTATCTGCTGTGGTGTAGTGCTTATTTGGATGAATTTCAGGACGGACAAACAGTAGAGTGAAATATGGTATACTCACTGTATAATTCCTTATATATCCCAGCTTGGGTATAAAAGAGAAAGGAGATTTGTTTAACCACAGTGAAGGAAATGAGAGTGCAGTTAAACAAGATTTTACTTAGTAGGCACACCACTCTCCACAATTATTGATGGTCCTGGTAAAGGTGTGTAAAAAAGAGAGAGAGAGAGAGAGAAAGAAAGAGAGAGAGAGAGAAAGAAAGAGAGAGAGAGAAAGAAAGAAAGAAAGAAAGAAAGAGAGAGAGAAAGAAAGAGAGAGAGAGAGAGAAAGAAAGAAAGAAAGAGAGAGAGATAGAGAGATAGAGAGATAGAGAGATAGAGAGATAGATAGATAGATAGATAGATAGATAGATAGATAGATAGATAGATAGATAGATAGATAGATAGATAGATAGATAGATAGATAGATAGATAGATAGATAGATAGATAGATAGATAGATAGATAGATAGATAGATAGATAGATAGATAGATAGATAGATAGATAGATAGATAGATAGATAGATAGATAGATAGATAGATAGATAGATAGATAGATAGATAGATAGATAGATAGATAGATAGATAGATAGATAGATAGATAGATAGATAGATAGATAGATAGATAGATAGATAGATAGATAGATAGATAGATAGATAGATAGATAGATAGATAGATAGATAGATAGATATTAATCAAAATCCCTACTGCCATATTTAGTGGCACCCTCAACAGCTCTTAAACAAGGTAAATGGAAGTGAAATATTTTAAGTTAATTTAAGTGACTTAATTTGCAGTGTGTGAATACCTGTTTCCTAGAATATAAAAATGACATGATACAGAATAGTGTTTCTCTTAGCAACTTTAAAAAAAATTTTATGAGAACATGTTCACCAAGTAGGGCTGATGCGTACTGATCCTCATGGGCCAGAAAAGTCCTACAACTACAAGAAACTACAACAATATACCTACTCACTCCATATGTATATCAGTACGTATGTATTAGGCAACTGCGGCAAAAAGTGGCTTCTCTGGGCCACGAACTCTCCAAAACAAAAATTAGTATTAGATAGCTACTGATAACCAGAATATTGATGATATGTAGCTAATATTTCCATTTGTTGTGTGTTAATATTGAATGTAAATATAATAAAAAATAAAAATGAGAAAAAAATATAAAAATGGCACAGTATCACGTACTCTGTTGATCTTACAGTAGCACTAAGGAATAGCATTAGTGTTATCTCTTTACAGTAGTCTATTTAGTGTCATTTTACACTAATAAATTTGGAAAAATAATTGAAAAGGTTGAACAAACATCCTACAACGATACAAAGAACACTTTTGCTCACACTGGGTTGTTAAATCAAAACCGTATAATTTTTAACCTAGTTTTTTCCCTATCGATTGTTGTAATTTCAGTTATTTCAGCTTCCAAACTTGACTGCAAACACACTAAAACTGAAATAAATTTTACATCAGTGGACATTTATTGCCGTGAAACATTAACTACAAATTACGTGGTGTTAGCAAATGCAGCATTAATTGCATACAGCCACCATCTAAACATTCTAATGAGGGTCAATTAGCAACTTTGTGGCGCAAATACAAAATCCCAGGAGGAAATGATGACTGGGAAATTATCACATTAAAAAGAATAATGGTATAAAGTAGCTTTCAATAATCTCCACTTTACTTTTTTATGTTAGCTTCTGTAGATCTGTGATGTACAGCTAAGAGGTATATAATTTCAACTTGTTAAAGCTAAAGGTAAGGGTTCGAAATTAAAACATGAAAAACTTTTGAATACCGTAGGACAAAAAGTCAGATGTTTGTCCATTATGGGCCTGATCTTCAAAGGGGCGCTGAATTGCTTGTACAAAAAAAATTGCACGTGCAATAAGTGGGTGTATTGCGTGCGATTTTCAAAGATTGTGCATGCAATGGATAACAGGTGCAAAGGCAGAACACCTATTCAAATGAGGTAATTGCGCGGGCTCCTGGCTGGCTGCTACTGCTCCCGGCGGAACAAGAGGAAAAGTGAACAAAAGCTGTGTTGCTCAAAACATGCAGGGGTTGTTGAGCGGCATCGTTATAAATAATAGAGTTACCGATTTAAAGAATTTAAATCAAATTTAAATCAAAATATATATCAAAATATATATATATATATATATATATATATATATATATATATATATATGAATATATTTTACTGATTTTACTGATATCTTTTTTGTTTGTTTTGCCAATATTTTAACGATATACAATGTGTTTGTTTGTTTGTTTGAAGTGTGTTTTGGTGACACCAACTGTATAAACCCTCCCCTGGCATATGTTCACATTTAAACAACTTACTTAAACTGATCCATCTCCAATTGCTCTGCAATGACACAATGTTACTGTCAATAATGCAATGTGTTTTGTTTAGTGACAAGGCTAAAGTATACAGTGTTTTTCTCAACACATGGAATCGGCCGCCTTAAAATGGTGATTTTTCACCTGCTAAGAAGTAGTTTCAGCATCCAGTTTGCAAATGAAGCATTTAATCTGCCTTATAATGACTTTGTTTCTTTCCTGTTAATTATATTATCAACATCAAAGCACAGCGGGTACTTTGCATAATGTGCAATTACAGTTAACAGGCAATGCACGGTTGATCAGTTATGTGCGCACTTCATCATGATCAGGTTTGTGCTTCAGCAGCAGATGATCTCAGTGACAGCGATGGTGCGCTGGAATGATCCAGACGCAAGAAAAAAGTGTTGCAAAGAGTTTTACCATATGAGAAATGTCATGGCTTTTGTTTGTGATTGGCTCCAAATCAGACCTTAGAAAATCCTACGTAGAATCTTCTATTCTCATCTATATTTATTATTTTTATTTTTGACAATGCAAATCTGTTGACACATACAGAAGATTCTCTCTCTCTCCATCATTTGTCATTCTATCTATGCTTCCTTCTGGCCACAGTAACAGCAGACATATTTGCATTTCAAACGTGCTAAATCTAGACGCAAAAACAGCACCCGAAATCCATTTCTGGTTTGATATGTCGCGTTGCGGGTGGTAAAAGGTTAGATTTGCATATCCCCCTCCCATAAATTAGCGCGTTTGGGTCATTATCTTATGTTTAGCATATTCATGAAGGCAAACACGCTAAAAACGTTACGCCCGCTGTTCCGTTGATTTTACACACGCAGTCCGATTACCACCTTGTTTGTAGATCAGCTTTGGGGACCCAAACAGGTTTGCGTGTGGATTTGTACAGGCAAACCTTTTAAAGATCAGGCCCTATATGTGTTCATACTATACAGAAGAGGTGGCTTTAGATGTCTACTTTATGGATTCCTTTCAACCCACTGAAAAATCTGCTGAAATTATAGAAACCCCTCAACTTTTCTGCTTAGTATTTATTCACTTCATGACAATAAATATGTCAAAGGTAATATCGACTATTCATGTCTGTTTTGTGAATTTATGGATCCATTACTGTCATTCTCCAGTTGGTGTAAATGATGTGGTGGCATGATACCTTGTGGCCTAACATACAAAGTGCTTAGAAAATGCACAGCTGAAGATAAGGAGGGGCTCCTACCTTGTTTCTCTTGAAATAGGCTCTGCGGCAGGCAGCAAAGCACTTCTCGCTGCAGAAGCTCTTCAGCTCACTCCCCATGCTCAAAGAATAGCGTTTGACGCCGACCTTCTGGCACCAAGCGCACATAATCTGCACATTTAATGTATCTTCATCTAGACAAAGGGAAAAAACACAACTAGAAACAAATTCTAATTCCTCGAAAACACATTTCACATGTTGTGAGCTAAAATGGTAAACTAATCTGCTAATGTAATTTATGCTGGAACACCTGTTGGAAGATTTTAAAAAAAGATAGTAGAACAGAAGAAACGCTGGAAAAAAGTGAACTTAACGCAGACGAATGATCTGTACCCGACCTGTTAAAAGTAGTTTTAGTGGTGCAGAATAGCAGACCATAATGGGAGACAACAGCATAAAAAACTGGAAACCTCAAAGGTTAACTCCACTAACAATGAGGAAAGCATGTTAGCTCAACATAGTTAACAATATAAACTTATGTAAGATCAGATTATATGACATAATTAGCCTAATTGTTTTTGTTAACTAATTTAGAACTACGGAGATATCTACTTCAAATGTATGTAATTCATATTACTTAAAATTTTGAAAGTCACACTATGTGAAAATGTGAAAAGGTTTTTCTATGTTTTGATTTGTGATTAGTTGATATATCATTAAAGATGTGGCAGCAGAAAAATTTGTTTGCAAAAACTTTGGATTGTAGTTGCTTAGCTGAACAGCAGTGGATGTTGTCATCAGCAGGAGTATTTATTCATATAACTTCAATAACTTCATAAAACTTAAAATTTAATTTTATGAAAATAATAAAATATTTAATAAGCTGAAACATCTGATAATATCCTAAAACCTTGTGGCCCATTTTGAGTTTGCATGGTGTTTCTCTCTGAAAGTAAAGTCAAGCAGTCAAACTTCAAATGTGTTTGAAAGAGTTGAAAACTTTTGTTATTAATTACTTTGTGATACAATTGTTGAAACAGCACAATGTTTAACCTGTATGTCCTGCAAAAGCTGAATGTATTGACAACTGAATGGCTAGAATAGAACAAGCATTTCCAAAGTATTTAAATGGCAAAGACTTCGAGAGCTCCTAAAGAGAATAAAAATAGTTTTTAGAGTTATCTCTATATGATATGGAAAGAACAAACACATGGATGAGAAGGTCTTCAGCCAACCTCCACATTTGCTCCAATCCAGCTTGTTAAACAGTTAATCCAAATAAAAAGACTGCTGTGTCTGGGCAGCAAATTATTTTAAAAGCCCCTCGGTGACAGTAAATTGCCTCTTCTGTGGTAAGCTGTGACTGCTGATGATGAGATTTGGGCTTTTAGTGTAGTTGCCGCTGAAATGAGAGAGATCCTCCGATATTCCCTCTAGTATCTCCCAATTATCACATTATGACTGTCTGCGGGTAAGGGTGGGAAGTATGCAGGCCCATTAGTTTTTCACCTCGTGTCACCTCTTAATCACTGCTGGAAAGACTTTTCACCTCTTCTGCAGCTTAATGGATCTACAGGGCCATCCGATTTTAAGTAAAGACTAACTCACAATTAAAGGAAAAAACTCTCTTGGGCCCTAAAAACAGCAAAGTAGACTCAATATGCATATTTCATATATACCCCTCTTCTTCCTTCTATCATTCATATAATCTCAGTCTCATGCTGCCATTATTATTGAAACCAGGGTTAAGGTCAAGAAATCACTCAGTCTCGAGATGACTAGGTGGATGAAGAACAGAATGCACAAAAACATGGTGAACAAGCCAATAACAAATATAAAATCACAAGATCTTTCTTGATATATTTATAAAAAATTAATTGCTTGCACCTCCTAGGAAGCTCTTGAAACACTTAGGTGGACAGTTATCACTGTAATTATGCAGCCTCCTGACTAGATGCCACAATCATTCTTCATACCTGCACCTCAAAAGGGCCTTTGTGAGATTTTAGTGGGGCACATGAATAATTCAGGATGTTTGTGGATGGTTTGGAGGGGGGGTTAAATGAGTTGAAGAAGGTGTCAGCCTGGTAGTTAGTTGGTACTGGGCTTTAAGTGGGGATGCACCATCTGTTTCGCTGCCTGGGCAGGGCCAATGGGGACTCTTCTTGGGCGATGCCAAGGCACTCTGTTGGAGTGTATCAGCCTCCTGTCCACAGCAGACACAAGGGATAATGAAGTCCCCTGTCAGGCCGGCGAACGCGGACATTTCCTCTGAGAGCTGAAGGGGTAATATTGGCAACTGGGCAGCTGGTGGAAAACAAGGTGTACAACAGGTATCTAGCTCGTTAACTGGCTGTCTCTGGCTGAAATGGAGGCCAAACATTTTGCACATTTGTCTATGTCAGTTTTACTTGTGTGGCATTTTATAGGACAAATAATAAAAGACAGAGCCACATTTAAGATGTTTGGATCAATTTACCAAAGATTAGATGTAGGTTTTAAATATCACCTTACATTTTTGAGTTGCTATACAAGATCAGGATATTTTTCAGTGGTTTAAGAGTTATAATTGAGAAGGTGCGATAACCTCTACTCTCCGGCTGTCACGGTGTGGTTTTGGATCGGACCAAAGTGCAGACAAGAGCTCGGCAGGATCATCTTTGTAATTCAACGATTTATTTACAAAGTCAAAAAACGTAGCAAAATCACTGCAGATTTCCCAAGGCAAGGCGTGGCAAAAAACAAAGCATAATCATGGATGAGAACGAGGTGTGACAAACACAAGGAACCAGCAACAAACAATGACACAAAACCAACTAATATACTGTGAGATAACAAAGGCAGATAATCAAAGGAACGGGGAACAGGTGTGACAAGGAGGCAGGGAAGCAGAAGGAACAGGTGAAATAAATACAAAGGCTGAGGATGGGCAAAGTAACTAATAAACAATAAACAGAAACACAGACCAAGCAAACCTATAGACAAAGATAAATAATCAAATGGGGAATAATAAAACTAGAATAATCATGACTAAAGTAAACAGAGAAACTAGAGGGAACATAGGAACAATAATAACAACCTGAGAACAAACAAAGATCCCATAAAGAAAACCTGAATACAAAAGTAAACACTCCTAACCACACTGACTGAATTAACTGGAAAGGAAACAGTAAACAAGAAGAGTGCAAAGAACAAATAAAACACAATTAACCACAAAGATACTAAAGAGAAATAAAGCTAGAGAATCCAGGGAAGACCAAGAACGATAATAATAATAATAATAATAATAATAAACCATACAAAGTAATAAGAAAACAACCATAAAATAACTTAAGTAGTAAACACTAGGAGGCGGAAGAGGGAGAAAAGAAAAATATGATACAAAAACCAAAATAGAAAAATCTAAGCAAAAGGTAAACAAACACAAAGCCACAAACAGAGTCCAAAAATATCACTCCGTGACACCGGCCTAGAAACATCTGAGAGGAATTGGTTGTTGAACCTCAGTGTTCATGATGCTGTAAAATTAAATTATCCTTCAAATAGGATTGTATCTGTCTGCTATGGACCTTAGAAACCAATAATTAAATATTAAAACTAATTTAGTAATAAACAGTGGATTAGTGTTTTATGCTTTTGATAATAAGTTGACTAGTAGCATTTTGTACCACCTGCAAACAATGACGTGATGACCGGTCTAAAACAGGAAGAGGTGATATGTACTTAAAATCTTATCACAATATTTGGTGGTATTTATTGCGATAATGATAAAAGTAACGATACAAAACTACTTACAACGTCTTTGTGGTCTAATTTGGCAACTGTATGGCTGTGACTGCATGTCACTGCAGTAAAAAGCCCCACAAACACATATACTACTCTTGAAAAACATACCCATTTTGAAATTGCCTTCATCAGGACACTGGTTACATAAAGACGTTGTCATAATTCGAAGGTGTTTCAGTTTTATTTTAGGTCTTGCCTCTGATCACGATTGTTTATGTTTTCTAGGCTGTGCTTCAGTTCATTGCTTTAGGTTTCCTTTCTTACTTATTCGATTTATGTTGCATTTTGGTTCTTTTTTCGTCCATGTCCTCAAATGTTTGCCATGCCAAGCCTGTCCATATCTGTGTTCTTACCATGTCTGCTCAAGTTCATACCTACATCTGCAACCTCCTGCCTGCTGTAAGTTTTTGTTAAATTAAACCTTTTCACTTACCGAGCTGCTTCTGCCTGCCTGTCTGCACTTGGGTCCACTCTGAAAATCACACTCCATGAGAGAAGTGTAATTTTTTTAAATTGCAAAACTGCACACAGTAACTTCATTTTATCAATAATAATAATAATAATAATATTTATTTATTGATGCTCTAATGGAACAGTGAATAATATGCTAAAAGTAACAATTCTGTCGATACTGTCAGCTTTTGGGGTTTTCAGACATCATTCATTGGAATTAATCATTGTCACAATTTCTCAAAATTCTTATCACAATAACAAATATTTTATCATAATGAAAAACAATATGACAAATCCCCATCTCTAGTCTAAACCCACCCACAGGGAATAACAATAATGTAATCATTTTCATATAAAAGCATACATAATGATTTCAAAATCCTAAGGAAGAAAACCAGGCTTCACCTTAGTAAAAACTCCTGACCAAAACAAGGAGTACTGATTTATTGTTTTTTGTGTGATCATCGAGGAGGAGGAAATTTCAGTAAATGTATTCCCAATTAATATTAAAAAAGTTCAATAAGGGGTTAGAAGAAACATTTGTTTTTTGCATTAATGTGCAGGCAGACTTAAATATAATCAACAAACAATGGAAAGGATTTTTGTATTTCCTAAAAAAGACTCTAAAGGTAATAAATAGTCATATTCAGTAAATTAGAATATGCATTCTGATGAGACTCGGTTGTCAGATTAAAAGTGTCTTTTGAAAATAACAACTTGGTCATTAAGCCCCAATTTCTGTATTAAAAATGTGTTTTTTAATTGGTCTATTGTAATATTGTAATCTTAAATGTTGTTCTTTCATTAGCTGTGAGCAAAAATCATCATAATTAACAGAAACAAAGGCTTTAAAACATCATTCTGTGTGTAATTAATCTGTATACTGTGATTACTTTAGTGAATTGAGTTACTGAAATAAGTGAAAAGTAACCTGATATTCTGATTTATTGCATATGACTGTACATTGAAACAAGACAGGACCTAGGATAAGGGCTTGAGGACCTCCATTTATAAGTGGTGGTGCTCACCACTTACACATGGGATTCTTCAAGATTCCATCCATGAACTGAGAATTTCCTTTTGTTTAAAAAGGGCTTAAAACTCTGTAGAGCCATTATCTTAATACACACATTATGTTCCCACTCTGACAACAGCATACTAAAGACTATAGTGTCATACGTCTAAAAGCTTTCAGTCTGAGCAATACATCAATTCGATTAACATGTCTTTTGAAAGCAGCCAAGTTTTGCTGAAATTCTTGGCAAGATATGATAACTTGGGCCCTGTTTACACGACAATGTTTTCTGGTGAAAACGGAAAGTTTAGTTGCGTTTCTACTGTCTGTTTACACGACAACAGCGCACGTTTTCTCTAAAAATGGAATGCATGTGTCAATACCTGCAGGGGGCTTGATAAGCGGTGGAGGGATCATGGGGACCACAATGGGCATGTTGCCATGGTCCTTGGTACTGGGTGTGGAGGTGGACGGAGTGCTGGATGGCTCTGTGACTCCGTTTCTTGAGTTTGGCGAGGACAGGGAGCTGTTGGCTCTATCTGAGACTTCACTGCTCTCTGTCGAACTTGGGATTTTTGGCAATGCGTTTTCTGCACAGAAAAACATATTTCAACAAATTTAATATTTTTATGACCAACAGAAGAATCTACTCACAGCAATTCCTGCTGTTAAAGTCCTAAAGTTGAGAATATTTTAGTCCACACTTTAACACTCTCTCTAACATGGCAAAAACATGTGCTTGCAAAAGCCTGCTTAAAAAAAACGTACATTCTAGCGTACTTTAAGTTATTGTTTATAACTGTTCTTCTCTGGATCCATGACTTTGATTTTGTATTTAACAAAAATGAAGTCAAAATGGAGAGGCTGTGTATGAAAACCTAAGTAAATCCTTGCTGCTTCAAAATAATTCAATTGGTCTGCGCAGTTTGCTGTCCCGGGAGCATACAGGTGTGTTAACAAATACTTAGCTGGAAGACATCAGCACTGACATTAGAGAAGCAGCTGATTGCTGACAATCAATCTAAGAATAAGGTAATTTCCCACAAATACGAATCCCATAATTTGACAGAGAGAAAACATAAAAAAGTACAAAACATTTAAGACAACTGTAAATACTCCTAGAAGTGGAAGTTCATCTCCACATCTTCTACAGACCTCAATTAGCAAGTTACATGTACTTAGTTTTTTTCACAAGGAGCTTTTCCATTTCTTTGTTAGATAAATAATGACAATTTGGAATATGTTGTGTTATGTATACTTGACATCAGACTTTAACTTTAATAATCTTAGAAGCTGGAAAAAGCCAGATAATTTTTATGTTCTAAAATGTAAATCCCAATAATTAAAAGAGGGTGCACTTTATTTTCAGCATTAATTGCTCCTGTGTTCTTAGTGTTTTTGTCGGTGAGTGTAGTTGCAAATGTTTGTAGTTGGAAGGTAAAAACACTGGTTGAAGTTGTAATTCATAAACATCATGAGGTCTTACAAAAAAGACATAGAAATAAATGCAACACAATTCAATCACTGTATTTTAAGCCAGTAATCACCAAACTACAACATGCAACAAAGTGTTAGCCATTATAACAAGCTGAATGTCAGTTTTGCAGACTGTCTCTTTTTGTACCTTTTAGCACTGAGATGTGCTTTGGCATCTCTCCAATCTCCAGGTTGTCAGCGTCCCTTAGCTCCACCTTATCATAGCCGTACCAACCCAGCAACTCATTCATAGTGTTCTCTGCAAAATTCTGTGACACAAACAGACAGGGGGTGAAAGACTTGTGAGATACACACAATAAGGATTCACAATTTAATTAATGTAATATTACAGCGCTGTCAATAGTTTCTGCTCCTTTACAGAAAAAATATATAGAATATTTTTGTTTTTGCATTTTTATTTAAATGTTTCAAATCATGAAACTAATCTTAATATCAGACAAAGATAATGTGAGTAAATACAAAAAGCACTTTCCAAATGATGATTTTATTTATTAAAAAAATTATATCCAAAACCAACCTGGTTTTATGTGAATAAGTAAGTGTACCCTTGTTCAATCATTAATTAAATGTGTTTCACCACAATTTTGTTTCAGTTTCAATAGCCACACCCAGGTCGGATTAGTGCCTGACCTGTAGAATAAAGATATTCACTTAAGTCCCTGTGACAGCATGAAGTAGGTTAAAAGATCTCAAAAAGCAACACAGCCTTCCCCAATCTGAAGAAATTCAAAAACAGATCAAACAAAGCCACTGACATCTATCGGTCTGGAAAGGGTTACAAAGCCATTTCTACAACTTTGGGACTCCAGATAACCACAGTGAGAGCCACTCATTTCACAATGAAGAAAACATGAAACAGTGGTGAACATTCCCAAAAGTAGCGTACCCAATACAATTACTCTCAAACCGTATCGACACCTCCAGGAGATCTTAGAAGAACCCAGAACAACATCTAAAGCATTCCTGGACTCACTTGCCTCAGTCAAGGTTCGTAGTTCAACATCAAGAAAGAGACTGGTCAAAAATAGCATCCATGGTAGAGGTCCAAGGTAAAAACCACTTCTAATTAGGAAAAACACTTAAGGTCTGTGAGGATGCTAAGAAGCATTTCCCTCATTTAGGTGGGCCACATACTTTCAATGGCTCACAGGAAGTTTGTTTTAGTTTTGTTATGCTTTTATTTTGAAGACCACTACCCTCTCTCTCTTTTTGAGGTCAGCAGGAAAGATTAATGGAGTGCACACCTGAGGACAGCCTTATGATTTAACCTGGTGGAAACTCAATCATTCATTTCACTGGGGCAGACCACTGGGCTAAACATGATGGTGGAAGTGGACCAAAGCTTTAAAATATTTTGATTTTGACTCAGCTTGCTTTGCACATCATTTTGTCTGTATTAATTAGCAGTCAGATGTAATAATAAATTGCTTATATCAGCTTATTCGTAAAGTGAGGCTCCTTGACTTTGATTAGTGGTATTTTATTTATCTATTTAAGCACCATGGCAGGGTAGTTAAGTATTGCTCCAATCTAGAAGGTGGTGGTAGTGCAAGAAGAAGCATCGTCTCACATTTGGGACAATATTTTGTCGAGATGTACTTCCCGTTACATATTGCATTAAAACTAACACACCATTTCAGAAAATAACATCATACCAACAGTGAAACATAATGGGGGCTGTGTGATGGTGTGGAAAAACAGAAGAAATCTTTAAAACTGTCACTATTGAAAAATCTGAAGACCTATGTTAAAATGCAACAAAAGTTGTTTCATAAATGTTGACTCACAAATAAGTATTCTGATACATGAGCAACAAAGCCATCACTCCCAGAAGGAGACACTAAAAGACAAAAAAAAGAGGAACTGAGAACATATTACTTCAGAAATTCAAAAAACACAATAGATTGGCAAAAATGTGTTTACATTCAATAAAACGGATCAAACATTAATTCTGGAACATTAATGTCTACTGAACATTGCTTAGAAGACTCAAGAATTTTGCACAACAATAAAGTGCCATTTATTTGGTACACAAAGAAATTAAGTCGGTGAAGCATTTGTCATTGTTTTCACTAATGCCTTGAGAATTTATTAGACCAATAATTGTTTATGAGAACAAACATAAATACTGGCCTAAAGCACATAGGAAGCAAAACTAAAAAATTTATAAATAACAAAAGGTGCTGATGAGGCAAAGTAACAAAAAAAAAACTAAAAATGAAACAAAATAAAAACTGAGCAGAGGTGGAGAAACAAGAAGCTATAAATGACTGCACCAAGAGAGAGAATCTGTCACTGTTGGTTAAAAACAATACAATTACTGGTTAGGTTTAGGAAAATATCAAGTTTAGGGTTGAAAATAAATAATCATATTTTAAAGTTTAAGGTTGACTTCAGCTAGTATTTCAGCCAGATGTTCAAATACATATTTTAAAACCCCATGCTGGAGAAACATTAAAGTATTTCCTCCACAACAGCCCTACACAACACATTATCATTGTCATTAGATGCCTCAGTTCAAAGCCATAATGTAGCTAATTCATGTGGTCCATCATCAGCATACATCTCTCAGCTGGAACTTTCCCACAAGCATCTGTTTAATGAAGTGTTGCTGCAATAAGAGGTTTAGCTTTTATTTGACTATAAAATATGAAAATGTTACCTGTGAGAAAAAAAAAATCTACTGGAGCAGCATAAAAATATTAGTCCCAGGTCATGAAATAATCAGTGGAGCAAATATTAATATAAGAACAAAATTGTTCAAGATGGGTTATGAACATATTTTTTCGATTCACAGTTCTGTCCTTTATAAGAACAAACTCAAGGTGAAACCTATGATTAAAGGTTGATCTAAATGTAAATTATGACAAAATATTTGTGTTTGGGTGATAAAGCAATAAATCAAATCTGTTTATTTCACCTTAAATAGTGCCATATTTGTAATACAATGCATTTATGAATAGAGCAGCAGGGTAGATTATGTGGTCTGGGTCCACATAGTTTGGTCCGGACCAGGGTTCGCTTGAGTGTATTCACACCTGTGCAAAAGTTCCGGACCACAGGGGGAAACAAACTCTGGTCTGTTTAAAGCGGACTAAAAGTGACAAGTTTGAATACACCCTAAGTTTTTGAAAAGTACTGTGTAAGTTTTGGAAAGCAACCAGTAATTTTTTTTAAAGTACAGGTTCCGGAAACCAACATGTAAGTACAATCGATTGCACTGTTAGTTTTGGAAACTCATCTAGTCTTTAGGTTCTTAGAAAGTAACCTATAATTTTGGGGCAATTACCTGTAAGGTCTGACACAAGTTTTAGACACTAGTATGCACGTTTCTGGGAAGTGACAAGCAAGTTTCCACAATTTACATATATTTCTTAAAAAAGTAACCTGGGAAAGTAAGTCCTGGGAAAGAACTGTGTATGTTTTGAAAATTACCTCTACTTTCTTGGAAAGTAACCTAAATATCAGGAAAATAACCCTAATGTTTTGGGAAACTAACTTGTACATTCCTGGAAAACATCTTGATGTCAGAATCTGGGTTGTGTGTGTTTGTGTGTGTGTTTGTATTGTGCTTGCAACATTGCCTCAGTGTTTCAGATGGTGCTGGAGTTCTCAGGTGTGCTGGGGGACAGGTGCGACTTATTCTGATGATTGCTTGGAGGAGTACTTTAGCAGGAGGGTGCCAGCTCTTCAATGCCAGAGTGTTTGCTTACTATGGTAACAAACTCAGCCAATGCTAAGGCTATGCTTTGTCTTTCAATCTGGAATAACTTTGTTTATGTCCCTTCGCAGACTAAGAATCTGAACTTTGGATTTATGTCACTGGACAACTGACTTCGTGTCCAGGAGATTTCTGGATGACCAAGATTATCTACGTTCTGAGGACTTCGTCTCCTAACTATTGTTCCCATCTGGGTTACCGACCAAGCTGGCAGTTTCCTGCTTCCTCCATCTCCAGGACCTAAGCCTAAGCGTACCCTGTCCACCCTCCAACGCAAGTATATGCACAAACGAACTCACTCAATCATCTCCAAGCTCACCCAAGACGCACCTAAGAAACCAACAGAACAAACTCTGCTACAACAACTTGGATCCCGAATCCCTCTACCCCTGGCGACCTGACCGCACCCACTTAGTAAGCTGTTCACTTCTCTACCTCAAATTATTGTCATTCGCTCAGTTACGTTTGTTCCCTGTTTTCACCAGTTCTCTTCCCCTCTCCCCTTACAGTTTGGAGTTACGCCCGTTTTCGTTCCTGATTATTTTGTGGCACAATAAATATCATTTCACTCATTCTATTTTCTCCGGCGTGTTCTCTGTATGTGGGTCAGAGCTATTACGAAAACAATGACACTTTCAAAACTAGTTTCAAAAAATAACCTGAAAGGAGAGCTGTATTATGCTACTTGTTCTATGAAGACTTTATGTTTTTGAATAAATAAGAACTGATTAAATTAGCTCATAGGTTAAATAAAATTTAATTGTTTGCCGACACAACCTAATTATGTTGCATGGGTACAAGTGAATTGCTTCATTCTGAAAGAAATAGGCATTAGCCCACAACCTTAAAAAGATCTAATCAAGGAAAATCATTGCAAAGTGCCGTTTTATTGTGGTTAAACAGGAAGCAAAGCACTGACACACTTATTTTATATCTGAGACACTGCCACACCACGTGGGACACAGCCTTGTTTCATTGGCACAGTGGATCAATTTCTAAACACAACAGAGTGATTTGTAATATGGTATATTCCCTTTCCTTTAGAGATGTTATAAAAGTTCCTGTTATTCCAGAAAGAATTCACTGAAAGTTATTGGAGGGTATTATAAATGAGGAATGACAGGAGTTATTGATCACTATGTCATGAAATACCACTGTGGAAAGGTTGTCAGTAGGATGATGTAGTAAATGACCTGTGGCACAATTCTAGCCAACAGATCACGGAAAGCACCATGCGGTATGTGCAGTGTGATTTGAGCCAATATCAGAGAAATGTGTGAGTTTTCTACACCTGAACTATGTTCAATTTACTTTCCTCACTGTCTGACACTAAATCAGAATACATTTCCCGTTTTAAGGCCGGTTAGGAATACCACAATTATTAAAGAAAATAATAAATCACTTGCTATAAAAGGCATATCTCATTATGTTTGGTATTCAACAAATATAAATAATTTTGGTAGACGTAACAGATATAAAACAGTCACGTTTTAGTCTGGATTAATGTCAGACAGAACAAGAAGCAAGGTTATTTGTCTTTTACAGTGTATGTCAACGGTTCTACTGTAACAATACAAGGACTTTCAATTTACAGTGGTTAAAATCTACTTTTAATGACTTATGCTCTTATCATTGTTCCGCAAGCTTTCTGAAAAAAGGTGTTTGAAGGTGTGAAGGCTGCTAACGAGGACAACTCCAGTGACAACATTCATCCTCAATGATGAATGACACCAGTGCTGTTTCTGCCTTAAGCTTCCTGGAAGTCAGACTTACTTCCACAAGTCGAAGTTTGATTGTGACAGCTACCAACACTACATCACTGTCATTTGCAGAAAAAACTTTCTGAAGATATTTTTGCAATAGCACGCAAACATGAAAACAAAAAAACTATATTAAGTAGAGGAAGTTTAATAACTGTAGTTCTAGGTGCAATAGTGTCATATTCCAAACTTTACAAATAGGGTGTGATCTTTTAATATGTAAGAAAACTAAAGGGGATGCATGAATACGAACCTGCTACTAGCAAAAGCTTTATTTTAGTTTTTTATTCAAAAACGTTACAGTGCTGTGCAAAAGTATTAATGCCACTTAAACTATTTTCACATTTACAGCCACAAACATTACTGCATTTTATTAGGATTGTATGTAACAGACCAAGACAAAGGGGTGCATAATTGTTAAAAGGAAAAAACATAGAAATGTTTTTCAATTCTTTCAAACAAACAAAAGCCTGAAAACTTGAAAACGTTTTTTTCTTTTTTCCACGTCACTCTGGTGCTTTGTGCTCATAAATGATTAATTGAAGTTTGTAGTTTTTAGGTGACAAAATGTGAAAAGGTTCAAAAGGTTTAAAAACTTTTTGCAAGGCGCTGTAATTACAAGACACAAAAATTATTGGTAGCAGCTACTTATTTTGTTTTTACTGTCCCAATTATTAACTCGGCCACAGTCTAAACAGAAAATGAGAAAAATGGTCTTGGTTTTCCAAAGATGCCACTATAGGCGGATTTAATAAAATAACCAAGTTAAAGGAGGAAAGCACAAGTGCAGAACTTTGTCCAACAGTAACAGTGAAACCTTAAGAGGAGGAGAAAATCCAGCTATTGAAGAAAGGAGTCGGAGCATAACCTGGGCCTGAATGTACTTAAGATTAAAACGGGTACAAGCTGTAAAGGAACCACATGAGGAAGACAAAAACACAGCATCTCTGTGTCTCCCCTTCCTTCCTGCCATCATGTCCTCTCTGTCAGCCTACTACTTTGAGAAAGTACATGTGTTATTAGGAGTGCAACCCAATCCTTGTTGGCGACTCATCAAAGCAGTTGCACCAACTTCTTACCTGTTGGTGTGCAGAGGCGGAAGAGGCACAGAGGCAGCTACAGATGTATATAGGTTACCGAGAAGGTATATTAACCCTTTTGATCCTTAAATCTAAGCCAATGAAACACCATTTTAATGTGATTTTAACAATTGCAAGTGCTCAAATATACACCTGTGCAAAGAAGGGAAAGATAATCCTGCTTTTTGCAACAGATGAGCACATATATTTGTTTCATGGTTGAAAAACTCCAGTGCAGAGATGCTCAGAATAAAGACAAAGATAAATGAATTGAGTTCGCATTGCAACAAAGAAGGCAGATGTTAAGTCTCTAAATGATCATTACATTTCAGCATCTTTCAGAAAACAGGTGTTGATCAAAAACATCAAAAATAAACCTCCAAACCCTGTACAGAATATGTGATGGATAAGTGGGCATTTATAAGACCCTTGGAAATTATTGGCACCGCTTCTGTTAATACTGTACAATCTCCTTTCCTCAATAGAACAGCATATAGTCTTCCCTAATAGCAATTCAAATGATTGGAGCATAAAGAGAGAGGGATGTTTGGCCATTGTTCTTTGCTCTAGATCAGAGGTCTGCAACCGTTACAAAAGTGAAATTTTTTCCCTCAGTCCAACTAAATAAAACTTCTTTAGCTCCACGAATATGACATGACATTCTGAAAAAAGAAAATTTTACCATTTTTGATAAATATCTACTATCAGAAATTGGTTGACATTTTTAATGAACCACCATTTTATTTATATTTTTAGGTTTTAAAACAAAGAAAAACATAAAACTTTTTCAAAAAGAGGGTGGACCCATGTGGATAAATTTTCTTCTATGGGATGTTGATATTTGTGGGAAAAAAAAATTTAAAAAGAAAAGCACAGTTTCCAACCTATGACATGAAAAACAGATCCAAAAACTATTACTGGTACTTTTCATGACATTCTGTTGTGGAAATCCAGTGCAATTATTCCATAAAAAAACTGAAAAACTACAAAAACATTTGTAATTTATATTTAAAAACATTACTTGGTTCTTTATCATTTCAAGTAAAAGTTATTAAGAGCTATTGGGGAATGTCTAAAGTGCTACTTGTGGCTCCAGAACCACAGGTTGCAGATCCCTGCTCTAGATCGTCCATACCTCACCCCACAAGTTTTATATAGCAGATATATAGTATTTAGGTTTGGAAACTAAAAAGGGCATGGAAGAACGTTGATTTCATTTCTGTGTCTCTATCAGATTTTGCCGTATGTTTTTGATCATTATCCTAATATTGGTGGGTCACCTTTAACACACCGTTTCCATGTTGGAGCCTTTCAGTTCATAATGAGGTATGAAGAACATGTGTAGAATGTATACTGTATTAGATATGTTCTGAAAGGTTTTTTGAAGGTTTTTCTACATCTGACCAAATATTTATATTTTTCATGATAGATCAAAAAGGGCTGTTTCCCTGGATGCCCCTAAACATAAACAGCATGAAACACTTGGCATAAAGATAGTGTCTAACGCAGGGGTGCCCAAGTCCATGTCTCAACAGCTACTATCCTGCAACTTTTAGATGCATCACTGCCCCAACACACCAGAATTAAATGGTTGGATTCACTTCCAGCAAGTCATCCAGCTCTGCAGGTCTTGATGCTCAATTTAGATTTTTTGCAGAAATCCAACAATATTCTGTTTGCGTCATAACAAGAAGATGGATCAGTGACTGCTACTTCTGTAGAGATGTTTGTGTGCTGGCTGTCTTGTCTGAGTGGGGATCGGGGCAGTGGGCCGGGGGGTGGCGTGGAGGGGCTGCGGCCTGTGGGGTGGAGGGGTTGTGTCCACTTCTAGGGCGTGGGGTCACTGGCGTTTGGATCGGCTGGGCGGCGATGGTGGAGCTGAGCTGGATAGTGTTTCTCCCTGGGCAGTCGTTGCAGTGGCAGTGATGTAGTCTTTTTTGTTGCTGAGGGGGGCGTGGTGGGGTCACTGGCCCTGGGTGCCTGCCGCTGGCCGGGGACCTCTTGGTGGATGAGTTTGTCCCATCATGGTGCGGGGTCTGGGGTCCGGTTGTGGGTGCGGTGCTGGGTGGGGTCTGCCCTGTTGCGCCAGTGGGCGGGGGTGGCGTTGCGCGGGGCCCTTGCCTTGCCGTTGCGGCGCGCTGTGTGGTGGGGGAGCGGGGTGTGGCGGGGGTTCTTAGAGCGGGGCTGTGTGTGGAGCTTGCGCTGTGTGGGTGTGGCTTCATCGGCTTCTCGGCCACGGAGTTCACCTGTGGGGGTGTGCCTCTGTGGGGGTGGGGATTCGTGGCGTTTGGGTTCGGGGGGATGTGTTCGATATCGGTGCCCTTGTTGGTGTTGGCCCTGTGGGGAGGTTCTTGTTGGGGTTCACTGGGGGTGGGAGACTCATGGGGTTGGGATCGGAGCTCGTTGGGGGGTTGGGACTGCTTCGTCCTGGGGCGGCTCCGGTTGGCGGGTTGCTTTGGGCCATGTGGACCCTCTTTTGTGCATAGCCCCCTCTCTCCGGAGGTGGGGGCTATTGGGGATTGTTGGGGACTGGGTTCGGGGCGGGGGGGCGGGAGCCAGGCCGGGGTCACCCGGGTCTGGGCAGTACCGGCGCTGTCTGCCTGCTTCTGCCCCAGGAGGGAAGGGGACCATCTCCTGGGTCCGGGGGCCGGTTTCCCCTAGGGGGTACCGGCACCTGGACCTGGGAGTATAAAGTATGCATGGGGAGTGTGAGTGAGTTTATGACGTCCATTGTTGTTTATCTTTACGTTGGGTGTGAGTGATTTTATGTGTATGCATGAGGGTGGGAGTGGGTGATTGTGACTGTGTGCCTGTTTTTTGTTTTTTGTTTTTTTGCAACAGGTTGGGTCTTGGACTGCTCCCTCTCCTGGATCAGGATCAGCTTCCTCCCAGCCACACCGCCTGCCGGTGCTTGGAGTCTCTGACCGCTGGTGTACTTGTGGTTCTAGGTGTCCGGGGCCGGGTGCTTTGGTGTGTGCTGGCTCACTCCCACTGGCTGCTTGCCAGGGCCTGGCCCCTGGGCTCTGTCGGGCCTCTGCTTGGGGGATGGTGTGTCCCGGGGTCTTGGGCCTCTGGGTCCATGGCTGGATCTGCTCGGACGTGGACGGCAGCCGGCGGGGCCCTGTGGGCTCGTTGCTGCGGCTCCCTGGGGCTTCTGCACTGTCGCCGGCTGGGTGGTTCCCCGCTGCTCTTCTCTGGGGGGGTTGCGGTAGTCCCGGTGGTGGTTCTCCTGGGGTTCCTGTGCTTTGGGAGGCCTTTAGATGTCTGTGGCTCAGATCTCCTCAGTGTCCGTCCAGGGACCATGGGGCAGGCCTGTGGGTCCTCACACTCGCTATTGCATATTTTTGTGGAGAAACCTTGTATACAAAAGCGCGTCCACACCCATACTCACAGGTGTTAAGCTTCAGGTGTTGACAGATACACAGATGTTCTATATTGGGCTGCACCTCTCACTAAGTACATTTTATATTCGGAATTACTGTGTACTATTTTGTTTTAAAAAAAAAACAGCTGCAGGTGTATAAGCAAACAGGGTGTAATCTTGTATTCTCTTCATCCTTCTTTCTCTTCTCCACTCTTTCCTCCTTTTCTCCCCTTTTTCCCCCATTTCTCTCTTTTTTGAGCTTCTTTTTTCCTTTTCATTTCAGTCTCCGTGTCCGTAACAATTGAAATATTCCCAAAGAAGTTTATAATAAAGTTTCTTTTATAAATATCAAGCAGAGCTTTAAAGCATTAGCTGTGATGCTCCGCTTGTGAAAGTAAATCTGTTGAGCAATTTCTTGGCACTCAGACAACAATTCTGAGCAATACTCTGCCAGACAGGACATGGTAAAAAAAAAAAAAAAAAGATGTTTGTGTGGATGCATAGATGGAGCAAGGAGAATGGCATAGAAGTCAGAATGAAATGCATTATGACCGTTCTGACTTCGGACCCATTGAAAGCTATCGCATACATATCCGATTTAGTACCATATACGGAAGTTGCACAATTCTGATTTTTTTGGAGGTGAAAAGATTGGAATTAGGCCGTTCTGACTGCTATGAAAAAGTTGGATTTAAGCTGCATTTGCCTAAAGTGTGAACGTAGCCTAAATGTTGCAGGATAGTAGCTCTTGATGACTGGAGTTGGGCACCTCTGGTCAAACGGATGTTATGGAATTGTCGGAGTTCTGGGAGTTTCTTTCTGTTCACCTGTTTTACCTGCTACTAACCCCATCCAACCTCAAGATGGCACCAGTCGCACGGTAGGACCTGAGTCCACAGGTGTTCTCCATCAGCTTCATCAAGAGAGGAGCTTAAGTACCCAATGTTGCCAACACTCCGGCGCCTGTGTGTTAACCTGCAGTGGTAACTCTAGCTGGCCAAGACAAGTCTCCTTGTGATTATTTTTTTGAGTACTTACCTTCTCGTGTCCTCCTTCCCAGGTTACCTCCAATTCCGAGCTTCTTATCCAGTCTGCGTATGCAGAAGATCCAGACTCTCTCTCCGCAAGAGAACTTCACGGATTATCTTCTCAGTTGGCTGCTTTCGGGTTTTAAGTCTCCTCAGGCTTCCTGTGAACAAACCTGGCTCACCCTCCACCATGTTCCCCTCCAATATCATCCACCTGGTGCCACCTCCACCTCAAGTGCAAGTAAAACAGAATTACCTGGACCTTTCACTTACCCAACACGCTCCCGGAGTTTTCCATCATGTCACTTCTCCTCCTCCTGGCGGATCTCCTAATCACCCTTTGTAAGCAAAAATATATCAAGATCAACAACCCAGAATATTACCTGTCACTTACTATCGATCCATTCTCCATACAGCGGCGAGTTCCTGTTTCTTCAGCAAACGAAATATTTCTTAATAAACTTGTTAAAACCTTTCCTGTTTTCTTGAGTGTATTTCTGCATGTGGGTCAAAGCAGCTAGAAAAACAATGACAGAACACTCAGACCAATCTGACCCAGCAGATACACTCAGGAGGACTCTTTCAGATCATAGCCTCCAGATCCAGTCCCACGGAAACTCACTTCAATCCCTCCTGGAACAACAACACCACACAAACCAACAGATTGAACAGATGTCCTCTTTACTCCAGCATGCTCTGAACAGTATAAACCCCGCTGCACCAGAGGGCGCTGCTGAGTCCGCCGTCTCACAGCAACTTCCTCATTCCCGTGATGTCCCCCAATCCGGAGAAGTTTTCCGGTGAGGTTGGTAGTTGTGGAGGTTTCCTCCCGCAGTGCTCCCTAGTGTTTAATCGCTCTCCACAATCTTTTCCCCATGATGACGTTAAAATCTTTTATTTTAGGACTTCTTTCTGGAAAGGCACTAAGATGGGCTGAGGCTCGCTTTATCGATCATCGCTTTGGGTGCACTTATAATGATTTTATAAGAGAATTCAAGCAGATTTTTGACACCAAATTAGATCAGACCAATACAGCCCGCAGTCTGTGGGCGTTAAAGCAAAGAAACAAACCAATTTCAGAGTTTTCTATAGAGTTTCGTACACTAGCAGCTGCTTCAGGTTGGGATACCTGTGCTCTTAAAACCGTTTTTTTTCCAGTCCCTTGACGAATCTTTGAAGGATGAGTTAGTTTTGCTAGATGAACCCAAGGCTCTAAATAAATTTATAGCTTTAGCTACTCGAGTTGATAATAGATTGAGAGATAGAAGAAAGTCACATTTTGAAAGGTTTGCTGTGAGATCCTCTGAGCTCAGCGGCAGCACCTCACCCTGAACCACTTACACCTTCTCCAGAACCCTGCAAATTGGATGGACTCGGCTCTCCCCAGAGGAACGTCAACGAAGAATGGAATCCAAGCAGTGTTTATGCTGTGGCACACATGCCCAGTGCGACCAAAAGAGAGGGTCTGCCAGTTATAAAGGGGAACCTGACGGACCACCATTTCACCCCCACCAATAACAGTTTCACCATACCAGCTACCATCTTGTTCTCCCAAGACTCACTCCATTTATCAGCGCTCATTGACTCAGGAAGTGAGCAAAACTTAATCGACCAACGCTTGGTGGAACAAGCTCAGATCGATACAGAACTCCTTCCTATCCCTCACCTGGTTTCTGCCATTACACATCACACACAAGACCAAGCCTTTAGAATTAATAATCTCTGGAAATCATCGTGAACTGATATCCTTCTTCGTGTTTCCTGTTTCTCAGAATCCCCTAGAGTTAGGTTTTCCCTGGCTCCAGAAGCACAATCCACTCCTTAACTAGTCTGTCAAATTAGTTCCTGGTCCACTAACTGCCTCTCATCCTGTTTCCATTCAGCCGTTCTACCCAAACAACCAGAAGCTGATCCTGGAACAGCAGAGTATCCTGACTTAACTTCAGTTCCCAAGGAGTATATGGATCTAAAATAGGTCTTCAGTAAAACTAAGGCTCTGTCCTTACCCCCTCACAGGCCATATGACTGCACCATTGACCTTCTCTCTGGGGCACCTCTGCCCTCGAGTAGACTCTATAATGTCTCACGGCATGAACGACAGACCCTCGAAATATATATCACTGAGTCCCTAGCTGCAGGCATCATTCGTCCCTCATCGTCTCCACTAGGGGCGGGGTTTTTCTTTGTGGGGAAAAAAGATGTATCCCTTCATCCATGTATTGACTACAGGGGACTAAATCTTATCACAATCAAGAACAAATAGCCTCTTCCACTCATCTCTTCTGCATTCGAACCTGTACAAGATGCTAACATATTTTCCAACCTCGACCTCCGTAATGCTTACCATCTCGCCCGAATCCGCCAGGGGGACGAATGAAAAGCAGCTTTTAAAACCCCTTTAGGACAATTTGAGTATCTGGTCATGCCTTTCGGCCTCTGTAACGCCCCGGCCATATTTCAGGCCCTAGTGAATCATGTCCTGAGGGACTTCATCAATCGTGTCGTTTTTGTGTATTTAGATGACATCCTCATTTACTCAAGAAACCTCTCAGAGCATCAACAACACATCTGCTTGGTCCTTCAATGCCTCCTAGAGAACCGTCTATATGTAAAAGCTGAAAAGTGTGAGTTTCACAAGACCTCTGTTACCTTCCTCGGATTCATCCTAGAAGGTGGGCAGGTTCGTTCAGACCCAGACCATATTAAGGCTGTACTTGAATTGCCCACTCCTGACTCATGTAAACAGCTTCAACAGTTTTCCCAGGCCCTCAGAAATGAACCAGATCCCGGAACTGGACCCCCAAATCGGACTTACATCCCATCAACTGTCCGGTCCCGCCTGATCCACTGGTTCCATTCATTCAAGTTCTCGGCTCATCCTGGCTCTAGTTGAACAATCGCCCTCATCTCCAGAAGGTTTTGGTGGCCGTCCCTTCATAGGGACGTCAAAGAGTATGTACAAGCCTGTACTATTTGTGCTAGAAAAAAGTCCTCTAACCAACCACCCACAGGACTATTGCAACCCCTTTGTGTTCCTAAGCGGCCCTGGTCACATATAGCCCTTGACTTTGTCACCGGACTTCCCACTTCAAGAGGTATGACCACCATACACACTATTATCGACCGTTTCTCTAAGACCTGTCATCTTATTTCCCTCAGAAAACTACCCTCTGCCCTTCAGACCGCTCAACTTCTGATGAAGCATGTTTTCAGACTCCATGGTATACCTCTGGAGATCCTCTCCGACCGCGGACCTCAGTTCAAAGTTAAGGTTTGGAAACAATTCTGCTTAGCATTGGGAGCTAAAGTATATCTGACCTCAAGGATATCACCCTCAGTCTAATAGTCAAAGGGAGAGTAATCAAGAGCTGGAATCCATCCTCCGTTGTTTAACATCAAGCAACCCCACAGACTGGAGCCAATTCCTTGCATGAGTTGAGTACGCTCATAATTCTCACACTTCTGCTACCACAGGTTTCTCCCCTTTCGAAGCTTCTCTTAGCTACCAACCACCATTGTTTTCCGCTGACGAGAAAGTGATCTCAGTCACTTGTGTACGTCATCACATCCATAGATGCAAACACATCTGGACAGCCACCGCACAAGCCCTTCAATGCACCGCAGATCAGAACAAAAGGTATGCAGACAGGAAAATGGTTCCAGCTCCCCAGTACCAGCCTGGTCAGAAGGTTTGGCTCTCATCACGTGACATCCCTCTTAAATCAATGTCCAAGAAACTCGGCCCCAGGTTCATTGACCTGTATGAGATTGAGGCAGTTATCAGTCCTTCAGTTGTCCGCCTGAAGCTTCCTTCGAGTCTCTCAGATCAAACCCGTCATCACAAGTCCTTCCAGATGCTTTTGTTACAAACGCAGCTCAAATGTTGATACTTCTCAGCCATATTTTCAAAAAACTTATTTGATATAAATATATAAAATTCTGTTTCCACACACTTCCCCCCTGTTTTCCCAATCAGTCAGGCCCAAACATAGCCAGCAGGGTTTGTGGTGATGATGATGGTGGGAAACGGACACCTTGCGGTAAGAAACCAGAGCAGGTTACAGAACACTGTGATAAAATTCCAGAATCCACACGCCAACTTTCCCCCGTTGCTCCCCCCTCGTTTCCACTCCCCTGCTGCCTCTCCCTCTCCTCTACTTTCATTCCCCTCTACTTTCCTTGATACTTGATCCAGCAAAGACGCTCAGGTTACAGTTTTTACAGCTTAGCCAGCCTAGCTCTGTATACATTCCTTTCTCCCCTTGTTCCTCAGCCCACTTCTCTGCCTTTCCTATCCCCGTTATGCCCACTCCTCCTTCTCCACAACTTCTCACTGGGGCTTATTTTACTCGTGCAGCCAGATGAAGGAAACACTGTCAGACTGTTTGCTTTGTCGGAGGAGTATGATCCCTCAAAAGGGTGCATTGTAAGTCTGTGTGTGTTTTTGTCTGTAGATTTGGTCTGAAATATTTACATTGTGAGAAGAAAACAAACTTGGGCTCTGTGTTGATTAAAGCAAAGGATCATCAAAGCTTTCTGCAGAAAATCAATGCAATAAAATTTACTAAAAGGATTGAGGTATAACCCTGCTGTAATGGTTACGGGGTTTATCACCTCGTTTATTAGAATTAATCCATGTTCACATGTTTTTTTCCCCCCAAGTTTGTTAGATTCACGAAAATCACGTTACAATATTGGTTGGATAGCTGAATGGATGAAGAACCGAACTGCAGCCTTACAAGCTGGAAAAAAAAACACACTACAACGCAAATTGAGTTTTACCTGCTTATTATTTCAACAGAATAATCCCTGCAAATGATTAACTAGAACAGCAATTTCAATTGTTTGACCTACAAAAGAAACCATAGCAATAAATAAGGCAGGCCAAATTTACAGGCTACTTTCAGAATGTAGAGGCGACTTTTCCTAAACTTAAAGATCACTTTTCTGTACTTAGCGATTACTTCACAGAAATTTAATTCGTCCATCCATGAACTTGTAGAATTTACTTTCCAGAATGTACAGATTATTTCGTGAAATTTAAAGGTTACTTTATGAAATATAAAGAGTAATTTCTGAAAATTTTGCTTAATAGCCTAGAAGTTACTCTATGGAACATGGGATTACTTTTCCAGAATTTAAATGTTCCTTACTTACTAGTAATTGTCTGGAACTCACGGGATACTTTCTAGAGGTTACTTTGCCTGACGTTTTTTGGAACTTTCCTTGAAACTAACAAGTTAGTTTCTGGGACTTACAAGTTAGTTTCCTGCAACTTACAAGGCTATTTCTAGAACTTGGAGGGTATTTTCCTGGAACTTGCAGATTATTTTCTGGAATGTACAGATTAGGTTTTCTCAGTTTACAGGGAACTTTCTAGAACACACAGGTTACTGTTGTGGAACCTACATGTTACAGGGGACTTTCCTGGAACCTACAGGTCATTCTCCTGGAAATTACTGGTTACTTTTCTGTAGTTTACAGCATACTTTCATCACCTTACAGAGGAATATCTGAATCTGCAGGGTGTTATGCTGGAATGCACAGGTTAGTTTGAAGGAATTAACCTAGAAGTGCCATGGAACCTACATTTAATTTCCATGAGACCAAATGAAATTTTACGAAAATTTAAAGGAGACTTTCTAGAACTTACACCGTATCTGTAAACTTGCTAGAGCTTATTGGGTGGCATTTCTGAAACCTTCAGATCATGTTCATAAAATTGTCAGGTTACTTTCCTATAAAATGCATGCAACTTTCTTGCAACTTACCAGTTATGTGAATTTGTACCATGGACAGGTCGCCAGTCCATCGCAGGGCAACACAGAGACACACAGCCATGCACACACCCATTCATACCTAAGGGCAATTGAGAGAAACCAATTAACCTAACAGTCATGTTTTGAAATTGTGGGAGGTAGCCGGAGTACCTGGAGAGAACCCATGCATGGACAAGGAGAAAATTCAGACTTCATGCAGAGATCCAAACCCAGGATCTTCTTGCTGCAATGCAATAGTGCTACCAACTGCGCCACCATGCAGGCCTACAACAGGTAACTTTTACATAATTTACAGGTTACTTTATTGAATTTACTGATCTACTTTGTGTAAAAGTGGCAATGACTGAAACCTGATGCTCTCCTGAAACTTACAGGTCTGTACTCTATAAACTCTGGAAAGTAGCTTGTATATTCTGTAATGTACAGGGTATTTTATGTGTTGCTGTTAAATTAAAACTCTGTGTCTATCTGGATTCGTAATGTATGTCAACAAGACTCTGGAGGTAAGCCCAGCAGATTGACAGGTTTAAACGTTAACATCTTTACTGCTTTTATTGTCTACTGTCTAATTTGCAAAGTTATTTCACATAGTTAAAGAATATTTACTGTAAAGCCGTTTATCTAAGCTCTTTAAATTAATGTAAAAAAGATTTAGTCTTAAACAAATTACATAATCCTATTCAGCTTCATTGAAACAAAATGTTTTCATACTTTAGTATTTAAATTTGTAGATTTTCAGTCTATCCAAAGTAATCAAATAAAGCAAATGTTTACTGTCACGACTTAAATTGTGTGTGTTTTTCATCTAACTGTAAAATTTTTACCCAGCCTGTTTCACTGTTGATTCTAGATGATAGATAAAGCAGTGTATATGGTGGCCCTGAAAAGTTAACACACCCCTGATAAACTCCTAGGATTTTGTGATGTAAAAAAAAATTTAATTTAAGAGATAATTTCAAAACCTTTTCTAACTTTATTGTGACATAAACTCCATACAGTATATACATTTAAAAGATGAAAAAATATATATTTTTTAAAAAGGAATAAAAGGTAGCATCAAACTGCTGCCTAGGAGTGCACACCCTTAAACATATACTTTATTAAAGCAGATTTTGTTTCAGCATTCAGTTTTCTTGAGCTTGCACCTACTATTAATTACAGTGAATATGATTGACCTGAAATAAGTAGAATTTTCTTAGCTGTTGCTCATTCGCACACAAACATAATCTTGTTGTACAAAGTCAGGACAAAGGTACAAAAAAATATTCGACGGCATATGTACAACAAATTGACGGAAGTCACACATAATTGAAGCAAATTTACAAAAACAAAGGCACTAAAAAAACTTAAAAACTGATGAAAAGACACCAACGGTAACACTGAAGGAGCTGCCTAGCCAGAGCTGAAAACTAAATTCTGTGGAATCATAGAGGGCTATGGACAAGCAGTTTCTACCTGGTAAAGAGGAGTTTTCCTTTCCGCTGTTGCTAAATGCATCCTTAGTATAAGGGGTTGTTGTAAAATTAAAGACTCGTTGCAGTCATTCTGTCCACTGCTGCTGCATGCTTGTTCAGGAGAGGGGACTCAATGCAATCAGCTCAGTTCCTTAGATTGAAAATGCTTTCTCAACTGGATGATAAACTTGAACTTAATTGCTTTGTTTTATAACTAGGATTGAACCGGAATGTATGTAATTGACATTAAATCTGTCTGTATGGTTGTACTGAACTGTCTATGAAATTCTTTGCATAAATGTGATGTTTTTTTCTTTATAAATTGCCTTGAAATGACATTTGTTGTTAATAGGCACTATATAAATTAATTGAGAAGAACTGATAGAACTAGAGAACTTCTGCAAGATAGAGTGGGCAAAAATTAAATATTAAATCAAGCTGTGGGATACTGATAGACTCCTACCAATGAATACTGAATACTGAAATTGAATCAAAAGGTGCCTCAACAAAGTATGAGTTTATGCTACCACTTATGCTACCAAACTATAAAAGTATTTATATAGACGGACGATAACGACTGAAACACTGAAGGTGATGCACTTTGCCAAACTAGGACCGTATCAGAGAGGAAAACAAGGTGCATAGGGAGTCACAAGCAAACTGATTTAGTATTTTAGACTTGTACTTTTATACAACAGTTTAAAACAAAAATTAGTAGCCTGATAATGCTATATTGCATACACATTTTTTGATCAAAATCTGTGTAAAATGCCACAAGTAATAGTTTTACTGGCATAAAAATGCAGTTTTTAGAAAATAGGTTAACTTGCAAAACAATAGCAAAAAGATAGATGCGTAGGTCTCTTAATATTGTGCAGTTTTTTTAAATTGTGAGGAAACAATAAAAGAAGATAGGTCGGGCCTTAAATCTATCAACAAATAACCAGCAATGTAAAGTTATGTTTTAAAGAAAAAGAAAATAAATGTAGAAAAGACCTGACACAGAACTTAAGAGAAGAATTTTCCTTCTGGTCATTTGTTTCCTTCACCTTAAACCTGATCAAAACCAGATTTCACAAAGGGAAAAATTAAGGAAAAGACACCAGGATATACCAAAAACTCTGAAAGAAAAATCCAGACAGGCCTGACATCTGATGACAAATTACACCGCTTCCATCAAATGAGATGTTTAACTGACATGTCGCAGCTTCAAAACACATCATAAAATATGTCAGTTCACTGAATTTTGAACGATTACCCACGTCGGAAAACATCTATCATTTAACAACAGAAAAAAGGCAAAACCGCAAAAAAAACATCTCTGAATGATGGCTGGCGTCATGCAATCACATGGTCAGTGTGATGAATTAGTTTGACTTCTATTTTATTACCAGCATCTTACAGCCTGCATGATGAATCTGTTAAAACAACAAAACTGGAGAGAAAAAAACTGGAACTGTGCCACAATCTGACCTCCATGCGCCAAAAAAAATCTGCTCATGAATATTTTATCCATTTTAAACACTTCACTTAAAAGAAACGAAAAGAGAGCCCGCCCTTTAGCACGCATCCCATTGCAGCCATACTTTCTGTCATCGACAACAAAAAGACAGGAGCAGGAGCAGGCGCTTGCCTTCGCAAAGAGGGGAGGAAGCGATCATCCTCCCCTCTGGGTACTCCAAAACCAGAAACCATTTTACAAATTCAGCTGGATTATATATTAGAGTGGGGTCTGGTTGTAATGTGATGTGATAAATAAGTAAATGGATCAGATGATGGATTAAGTTGTGTCACCAAGGAGGGGGCAATAGATTACTTTAATTAAATAATTTATTTATATATTTCTGTCCTTTATGTGTTGATCAGTTTTGCTTACCCACTTCCCATATACGGATGAATCTCAGTAAATCAGAATAATATCAGTTGATTTATTTTAAATGGGATGTTAATCTTGTTTGTCTATGCCTGGCGTCTCTGACTCCAGCAACATGCAGTCCACTCGTTATGAATCTCCCCGAAACTCTAAAATAGAGTTTGCTTCACAATTCCGTTTTTCCTTTCACTCAATTTTCCGTTAATATGCTTAAAAGCAGCACTCTATGAACAGCCAGCCTCTTTGGCAGTACTTTTTGTGGCCTAAAAAAGTGTCTGTTGGACAACTTTAAAGTCAACAGTTGTTTTTTGTTGGTCTTATAACATTCTAATTCTAAACGAAATAAAATAAACATAAATAAACCTTAAAATATATCAATTTGTGTGTACTAAATATGTAACACGTGAGTTTAGCTTTTTGAATTGAATTACTGAAGAAATTAAACTTCATATTCTTATTTTTTAGATCCTTCCTCTCTGTAATCTGGATCAGAAGATTCCTTGAATTCCTTAAAGTGATACTTTTATCATAAAATACATAAAAAGTAACAACAACTCTATTTTCAAGCTTGATGTACTGTTAGTGTGTGATTGTAAATGCATTTTAGTTGGCAGGGGTCAAAAACAAAGCTGCCTCACTATGAATGAAAGGCACGGTATTTGTCCGTGGTTTTACAGTAGCTACCAGAAAATGAAAATGAGCGGTCACACATGCGCTTTGGGACCGATCCACACACACACGAAAACCTTTTATTCTTGCAGCCAACAGATAATACAATGGAAACATATCACTGCAGTTATCCTCGATGTGATCACCTGTACGTCCATCCCCTACAACAGTGACAACACCGGCTACTCCTGCGTCTCCAGCCAAATGTGTACAAACAATGAGGGGATGCAGACAAAGCGGGTTGCTTCTGCACACACACACACACACACATAAATACCAGGAACATTTTCATGCTCCACAATGAACAGCACGGTGCTCAAATATTCCAGCGTGCCCTGAGTCAAAGAACACAAACCACTGACAGAAACAACGCGTGGCTGAATGCAAAGAAAAAATGGGAGAGGCTGAACACAATGTGCTCTCATCGACAGAGCGCGTAAAGAGGTGCACATCTGGATCACACGCCTCTGGGCAGCTTCTCAACACACACACACACACACATACCCTACTCAATGCAAACCCACGCAGAGCTCAAAAAGCATCGCGGATAGACTAGTGTTTTCCCCACATTGATCTCATAATTATGCACACTGGCTGCGCTCCCTCGTTCCTGTATTTGTACTTTAGTATTAACAGTAGATGCAATGTTGACGCCTTCACTGACGCACTGGATTTTCCATTTACTCCGGGTGAGCCATGAAAGGCAGGGCGCACAAACGGCGTGATTTGACAAGCGGCATTACCCTCTCAGAGTATTCCTTCAACTTAATCGTGGAAGTGAAGGAGGGAGCGTGTGCCGCATCCGTTGTACGAGGCTGCAGAGGATCCAATTTCAACGTGCATATTAAAAAAAAAAAAAAAAAAAAAAAAAAACATTTTAAAATGTACAAACATTTTAAATTAAAGTTTGGTTATCGTGCAGCAAACTGCACAAAGGTGCAGCTAAAAACATCCTCTGAGGGACAGCTATTGCTCTAATACAGACACACTCCACGCGTAATCTCATGCAGCTTGGCACAGAGCCTCTTTACCTTCATCTCTTCATTTATTTCCCTTTTCACCGGGTGCGCTGGCTTGCGGCTTCTTTTATTTTCCGGAGGTCTGCCCTCTTTTTCCATCTCTGCCATGTTTTCTCTGTGATACTTCTGTCAATATTTGCGGTGAGGAGGGGAGGTGGAGGAGGAGGGGGGCGTGTGTGCGTGAGAGAGAGAAGCAGCGACAGCTGTTTACAGCCGCCACACGACGGTGGTCCTGCGGATCTTCAGCGGCCCGAGTGACGCCGGGGATGCCGCCGAGGGCTCGCGGTGCCCGGCCGAGTCAGCCATCTTCTGCGCCGTATTCTCCGCGGTCCGTGCGCCGGTGCTGAGCCGCCTCTGTGAGTCAAAGGAGAGGTTGAGTGAGGGGAGAAAACGAGACAGGGGGAGGGGCGTCGGCTGAAACATTATATGACGCGGTGATGATCACAGGTAGGTTATTTCTTCTCGCTTTCCCGTGGAGCGCAATCAGAGCCTCCACTTAGCGCACAATCCGTGCGCTGCAAACAGGTGCGCACACGCACACCACTCAGCAAGCCACTTCAGTAGTTTGCTGCTCTCATTTCAAAACAAAAAACCTCAAGTTCAGTGCGTTTAATGTCATCCATTGCAATTTTTGCTGGTCCTGTTTTAACTTTTTACTAATGTATAAGAAGTTACTAATGGAAACCAAAAAGTGTAAAACTTGGTTAAAGTTAAATTAAAGTGTCCAACTGGCCTCAGGATGCAACTTACTCCCCTTCTCTACATCCATGGTTCCTAATCTGAGGTACAGATACATCTCAATACATGAGAATACTTTAGAAAAGCTACATTACTTCAGTGATTCTATTTTAAAAAATGAAACTAGTAAAACATATAGATTTATTAAACACACAGTGACATGTTTCAGTCATTTATTTCTGTCATTTTTATGATTATGGCTCACAGCTATGGAAAATCCTAAATTAAAATTCTCAGTAAGTGTGAATATTGCAAAAGACCAATAACAATGATTCACAAATGTCAGACTATAAAAAGAGTACATCAATGTACTACACAGTATGAACTAAGTAGTTGCTCTGGGCTTCTTTTGCATTAATTATTGCATCAATGCAGCGTGGCCTGGAGAGGATAAGCCTATGATAATGTTGAGGTGTTAAGGAAGCCAAGTTGCTTTATTAGGGTTCTTTTGCTTTTCTTCATTGGTGTCTCTCACCTTCCTCTGGACAAGACTCAATAGATTCTCTATTGGGTCTATGTCAAGCCAGTTTGCTGGCCAATCAAGCACAGGCACGCCATGACTTTGCACTTAATTGAACACAGTGGACCAACATCAGCAGATGACATGACTCCACAAATCATCATTGACTGTTTACTCTGGACCTCAAGTAATGGGAATTCTGTGCCTCTCCTCTCTTCATCCAGGCTCTGGGAGCTTGATTTCCACATGAAATGTAAAATTTTACTTTCATCTAAGAAAAGGACTTTAAAACATAGAGCAACAGTCTGGTCCTTTTTTCTGTTTAGCTTTGGTATGATGTTTCTCACTTTGTCTTTGATTCTGGCTTAACGAATGCAACAATTTAGGCCCGTGTGGTGGTTCTTGAAGCACAGATTCTAGCCACAGTCTACGCCTTGTGAATCTTCCTCAAACTCTTGAATAGGCTGTCAATCCTGCCAATGTTACTCTAATCTCGGTTGGTTGTACTCCTTTTTTTTTTACCACACTTTTTCCTTCCACTTAACTTTCCATAAATATAACCTCCTTCTGAAAACTGTCAGATCAACAATCTTCCACATAATTGTATGTGATATGACATTTAATTTAAATCTTTTTTATTGGTTTATTATATGTTATAAGATCACAATTTTGAATTTCCCATTAGATGTAATCCACAATAAACAAAATGAACAGAAATAAACTCCTAAAAGATATCATCCTGTGTGATTTGACTATATGTAATATGCAATTTTTAGGTTAAAGAATGGAAACAAATGATGAATCATGTTTTAAATATTTGAGATGCACCTGCACATATGCAAGAATGCTTGAGGATGTTCATAGGTTGGAGATCATATAGCTCTAGGAGACTGTTTTGAGCTAAAGACTTCAAAACCCGCTTCTTAATCATTAATGACTGCAACAATAACAGCCATTAACTTACAAGGAATAAATTGACTCAATTTATGTAGCGCTTTTCCAGTCATACTGATCACTCAAAGGGCTTTACAATAGAGCCACATTCGCCCAATCTCACTCACAAATGCACACACATTTATACACTGGGACGCAGATCAGTAGGCAACTTGAAGCTACATGCCTGGCCCAGGAGCACATCTACATGTGACAGAAGGAAGATGAAATCAAACCCACAACTTGGACTACTCTTCCCACTGAGCCACAGTTGGTTTAAAAGTCGATTACAACAGAAGTTACAGTTTCCATATACTGCAAGCTGATCTCGCAGTATTACCTTACTGTCAAAGGGCACAGGAACCACAGGCTTTGCATAAATGGTCTGTGCTTTGTGCATGAATTTACCTGCTGCAGCTGCACATCACCCCTTGAATCACAATGAGGAAAGCCTCTGAGTTTTGGATGAAGCTGCTCATGGCAAAGTGACACCCATTTCAGCCAGAAAATCAGTGGGAAGGGGAGCTGTGAACCGTGATGCAGGGTCAGGGTGAGATGACTCTTCACATGCCTCGCAGAACCAGCAGCAGGACAGCATCTGAAAATCCTACATTCTGAGTGCCTCAGCTCCTTGATTTAGTTTAATTTAAATTGGAGATTCTTCGTGTTGAAAGGACTAACTGCAGATTTATACACCTTTCCAAAATAGTCATACCCCATAGTGTTTTTTTTTTCCACATTTCATCATGTGACAGCCACACACTTTAATGTATTTTATTGCGATTTTATGTGATAAACCCACACAAAGTAGGATTTTCAGATGCTGTCCTGCACAAAGTAATGCATAATTACAAAGTGGAATAAAAATGATATATGATTTTCTGTATTTTTTTTAAATACAAATCTGAAAAGTGTCACATGCATTTATATTTAGCCAGTTTTACTCTGTTACTCCAAATTTATAATCCAGTGCAAGTAGTTGACATCAGGATTAGAGCTAAAGCAGGGTTAAGTTGTAAAATAATATCCTAAGCTTTGAACATGTCACTGAGCATTGTTCAAACAGACTGCCAAAACTTCGCTGCCTTAGCAACAAGTACAGGAAATCGTTACTCTCTGAGGCCTTCACACAGTACAAAAATTGCCTCTGACTGCAGCTGATTCCTTCTTTGCACAATTTTTGCACAACTCTTTTAAATTCTAATTTAAACAGAAATTCATCTTCTGAGCAGACTGTTCTTTCAAAAGTATACTTTGTACTTTTGTTTTTAAAATTATATTTTACTGGACAATGTTTAAAGTATTTCTGTTGCTACTGCAACAAATTTTCCAGTCTGGGATTAGTAAACTACATCTGCTCTATCATCCAAACATGGAAAGATTATAAAAAACTAGTATTCATATTTATTATTTAGAAAATAAATCAGTTTGTTTTTAATACTTTGATTTGTGAAAGGAGGTAGCAGACGGTTGTGTAAGATGTCCTTGACAGTTTACTAACAAGCAAACCCAGAAGGAGTCAATACATGTGTTGTTTCTGAGGACATTCACCAACACATTGTGGAAATATTATATTGTCACAGTTATTGTGTTACAGGAACTGAAAGATGAGGAGCTTCACCTCTCATAACTTAGACTGTTTGGTTAAAAATTGTATTTACTGGAAAAGAGGTTTTGGTCACTTGGTATAAAAACAGTGAAAGACATGAAATTGTATTGAGAGACATGTAGGAAAAATAATTTATTTATCTACTTTTCAACTTTAATCACATCTCTCTCTTTAAAACTGTGGAAGTAAAATGTAAAAAATACATGTTTACATTTATTTTATTACGTACACAAATAACTATTAGATAACATAGTATTTTCACATTTTATTTCAGCAACCTTTTATTTCATCTTTTTAATTTATTTATTTTAATCTTACATTCTGCATGTTTCATCTTTTTCTTGGTCTTTTCTTGAAGGGGGTTTGAGTTGCAGGTGGGGCTGTTTGCCTTTATTTTGATTAAATTAAGTCTATCTATTGGTTTTTAGCTCAGTATAACCAATGATTGGAAGTCTGGTTTGGCAATTTAATCTTACTTTTTAAAATTTGCACAACTTTTAAAAGATTTTAAACTTAATTTGCACTGTGAAAAGTGACAATGTATGGCTCCAGGCCGCACTTTGGACACCCTCACTGTAAACGTTCCTTTTCACTCTTGCAGTTTTGTCACTGGTCTTCATCCAATCCATCCTGCCTACACTCTTCTTCAGCTTTTGTGCACTGCCATTTGCTTTGCATGGCTGACCTCAGGTACTTGAAATCATTCATCTTCAATATGGATGGATGGATGGATGGATGGATGGATGGATGGATTGGTGGATTTTGGTAAGGAGAAAATGTTCTTAAACAAGCAATATGTTGGCTAATGCTAAATCACTTAATTGTAGCTATGGCTGTGTGCTCTGAGTCACTGTCTTGCTGGAAAGTGAACCTCCTCCTGCTAAAGTCTATTAGTTTTAGGCTTTATTTTGTCTTGATTTAATTCAATTCAATTCAGTTTTATTTATATAGCGCCAATTCACAGCACATGTTGTCTCAAGGCACTTCACAACAGTCAGGTACATACATTCCAATTAATACTAACAATTGAACAGTGAAGTCGGAGTTAGTTTTATTCAAATTGGACAAAAAGGTTTTCTGTCTAAGAAAACCCAGCAGATTGCATCCAGTCAGTGACTTGCAGCATTCACTCCTCCCGGATGAGCATGTAGAGACAGTGGACAGTCACTGGCATTGACTTTGCAGCAATCCCTCATACTGAGCATGCATGTAGCGACAGTGGAGAGGAAAAACTCCCTTTTAACAGGAAGAAACCTCCAGCAGAACCAAGCTCAGTGTGAGCGGCCATCTGCCACGACCGACTGGGGGTTTGAGAGAACAGAGCAGAGACACAAAAAGAACACAGAAGCACTGATCCAGGAGTACTGAACAGCTTACCAGCATGTCTACAGCATGATGCTGCCACCACCATGTTTTGCCATAGGGATAGGGTGTTCAAAGTAATGTTTGTTAGTTTTCCTCCATACACACAATTCAATTTTATTTTGATCTGACTGGCGCACCTTCTTTCACATTTTTGTTGTGTGCCCTACATGACTCATATTTTTCCCTATATAATCTCCCACCTGAACTGTGGATCTCTGTAGCTCCTCCAGCGTTACCATGGACCTCTTGGGTGCATTCCTAAATAGTGCTTTCCTTGTCTAGTCTGTCAGCTTAGTTAAATGGCCATGCTGTGCCATACACTTTTCTATTATGGATAATGAATTGAACCATGCTTTATGAGACTTTGAAAGATGTGGATATCATTTTGTAAGCTAAACTTACTTTTCCATAACTTTACCTCTGACCTGTCTGGTGTGTTTCTTGGTCTGCATGATGCCGTTTGTTCTCCAACAAATCTCTGAGACCTTCACAGAACAACATTTATACTGGGATTAAATCACACGTGTTGGACTCTGTTTACCAGGTAACTTCCAAAAATTATTTGTTGCACTCGCTTTTTAGAGATACCAAAGTAAACGCGGGTAAATATAAAAGCACATCACACCTTTTATGTCTTAATTATTATTATTTTATTGAAAACCATGTACCCTTTCCTCCCACTTCACAATTATGTACTACTTTGTATTGGTCTGCATGAAAATCACAATAAAATACAATGAAATATTTATTTATGTGATACTGTAAAATAAGTGAAAACATTTTGAAAAACAGAAATAGAAACTAACCTGTCTTTTTGTTTGTTTTCTTTTTGACCGGAAGTCTTCTTGGCGGCTGTCACGTTTCCCGACGTAAGGCGTTACGTTCGTAAAGATGGCGGCGCCCTGTCCGAGTTAGTGTAATGTGAAACAGATCTGTTTGCTCTTATAATATTGTTAAACCCGTTTAATTAGCGGTTTTTGTGTTCGATTACATTTTAAAGCAGCGTGCAGAATGCGGTGGGTTGCTTTAAACATGTGAAGTAGCAGAGTAACCCGGAGGTGTTTTAAATGAAGTAAGTTACACGGTTTTCGTTCAGAGGTTGTAATGTTTCCAGCTCCGGGGTCGCGTCTGACCCGCTTGCTGTCCGTGTCCGTCCATGGACGGAGAAGCCTGAGCCTGTTCTCCAGCTCGGAGTCCTCCTCCACGTGGAGCAAAGTGGTGTCGGACGCAGAAAAGATCGTCGGGTATCCCACGTCGTTCATGAGTCTGCGCTGCCTGCTCAGCGATGAGCTCAGTAATGTGGCCATGCACGTCAGGAAGCTGGTGGGGACCCAGCACCCCCTACTCAACACTGCCAGGTAACACCGCTGATTGTTAGAACCCAGTACTCCTTCATACCTTTCAAACTGGACCACCAACAGGTGAAAATGTTAGTGCTGGATCATTGAAAGTTGTCAGAATACATAGCGCATCATAGTTTGTTGTAAATGGGGCTGCAAGTGTTTATTTATGTTCATTTTGATGATTATTGGTTACAGCTAATGAAAACCCAAAATTCAGTTATTCAGTTAACTAGAATGTTACCTTAGACCAATAAAACTAAAAACGTCAACAGAGAGGGTAAGCCACAATGAGTCAATGATTCAATCATATTGATGGAAAGTTTGGTGGAAGGAAAAAGTGCACAGGAGGAATGCAGCAATGAGAGAATTGTAAAGCAAAGGCCATTTAAAAGTTTGCGGCAGATTCTCAAGCTGTTCTGAGTTCATGCTTTAAGGGCAACCAAACACAGACACACGACATGGACTGTTGCATTCCTTGTGTTAATCCACTCCCAGACCAGAGTCAACATCAGAAGTGTCTTACCTGGGCTAAAGAGAAAAAGGATTGGATGGTGCTCAGTGGTTCTCTTTTCAGATGAAAGTCAATTTTGAATTTCATTTGGGAATCAATGTCCTACGATCTGGAGGAAGAGTGGAGAGATACAGAATCTAAGCTGCTGCAGGTCCAGTATGAGGTTTCCACTGATAATTTGAGGAGACATGTCATCCTCTGGTCCGGGTCCAATGAAATAACAAATCCAAAGTCGGTACACCTGTCTACCTGAAAGGTTTCCAGCGCAACCTGGCACCTGCTCACACTGTTAAAAGTACCAATACTTGGTTGAATGACCATGATGTTACTGTGATTGACTGGCCAGCGAGCTGCCCTGACCTAAACCCCATGGAGAATCTATGGAGTATTGTTAAGAGGAAGATGAGAGACACAATGCAGATGAGCTAATGCCAATAGAGTCTATGACCACTACTAAAGCAACCTGAGTTTCCATTACACCTCAGAAGGACCACAGGCTGATGGCCTCCATGCCACGCCGCATTGATGCAATAATACATGCAAAAGGATACCCAACCAAGTATTGGGTGCATATAGTGTACAGTTTATGAGCACCAGTAGGCTGCCATTTCTGTAATTATTATTGTTGTATGAAATATTCTAACTTCTTGCGAATGTGAATTTGGGTTTTAATTTGCTGTAGTCCATACTCATCCAATCTGTAATCTATACTAACAGGAAAAAAGTCTGAAATATATCACCCTGTGTTTAACAACTCTATATAATATACAATGGGTTTCTTTTTAATTGAATTACCTAAATGAATTTTTATTTTCAATAATACCCTGAATGTTTTATGCCTGAAACTGACTGAAAAAACAAGAGAAATAGCAGCCCAACTTTAAAGAAATAACTTTCATGGAGCCTGGAAATGTTTTGATAATTCAAAATCTAAAAATGAATTTTGACAGCTATGGTGGAAAAATATGACTAAGAAATGACTCAAGACCTTTGAACAGTAGGTATGACATATCAAAATAAAAAAAATTTGATAATATAATGTTAATGATCAGTATGGCCAGAAATCCTGGATTCTCCATGATGATAATCATATTTCACCCTGCAGGTTTTGTGATAGTGTGTTTATTAGGTTTTTTTTCTTTGATTCTCCCTGGTTTTTGCCTTTTTTCATTAAACTAAAATATTTAGTTGAGAACATTAAGATTAATCTTAAACATATATTTGACTTGTTTTGTGTAGTTAATAAAAATATATACTTTTTAGTGAAAGAAAACTAAAGCTTTTGACTCATTGCCATTTTGCTTTCCATGTATCACATAATCTAATGTAAAACTCCTCAACTTTCCATCCACATCAGTGCTTTGTCTTGTTTTTCCACAACAATGCAGCCTTGCATTTGACCGGTCATATATCTAAATAACTCTTCAGTATTCCAGTGCATTGTTTGACTGCATGTTTGTGTTTGTTATGTTATATAAGTCACTTCTACGGTTGCTCTTGACTCCACCTGCAGATCTATTGATGGTATCCCCTTTCACCTCGGTCTCTGTCAGGCTAAACAATTCAACACAATCAATAGTTATTGTTTGTTTTGTCTCTGTAATGCATGCCCATTGCTCTGTGAAAGCTGCAGTTTCAGCTGACTTTTAATGATTTGAAATCTTTTGCTCTAATACCTTATGATGGTGCTGCTTTTATTGATCTGATTAACCAGACTTATAGATGTAGATAAAGATACAGAATGTTATCATTCTGTATCTTTATCTGAAATGTCTTTGCAAAAATATGAAGTTAGAGTTAGAGTTCCCACACATCTTTTAGGTATGGATTAAAAAGAAAGATTGTATGGGATGTTATTTATTTGTTCACTATATTACCAAACTCAGAAAAGCTGTATCCATCCATCCTAACCATTCCATCGTTCTTCATGTCCATCAATGGATGGATGAATGGAGAGATGAAAGGATTCATGGTGTACAGAGGGATGGATGGAGACATGGATGGAGGAAAACAGATGGGTTGATGCAAAATGGATGTGGAAATGATGATGGATGGATGGATGGATGGATAAACAGATGGGTGGAGGGATGGTGAACAGATATTTTTTAGGTACAGTGATTCAGAACTGATTGTTTATATGTGTAGTTAAATTTTGTTATTTTGAAGTTTAGAAACTTGTTTTCAGAGACAACAGAATGTCTTGGTTTTAGATCTGCATCACTACTGTTGCTGGATTTGGTCAAAACTCCCAAATATCTGGTACTTTCAACAGGGATTCCTAGGTTTTCTTCTGTTTTATCAAAATAAATCACAAACTTAAAAAAGCAAGGAAAGAGAACTGGAAGATAGAGTCCTCAAACTCAATCCTGCCATTCGGACGAAGATGGAAAGAGGAACCCAAGGGTGTAATAACCTATACGCCTAAATCTGATATGACAATCCATTTGGGTGTTGTAGCAGCAGGGAAGGCTGCAGCAGACCTCTTGACAGTCTGACTCCTCACTGTCAGCTCGGGTTGGCTGGTTCGTATTTCCCTCTGTGTCTCGGCTTTAGATGCACGGCGGATAAAAATATCCACAATGGCAGACAGGCAGACCCTCGTGGCGTTGGGTTTCGGTTTTTCCTTTCCTTTCATTCTCAAAAACTGCTGCTCAGCTAACTTTGGCCCAAAGTGTGGAGTTACAGCAAGGGGACTGCAGCTCAAAGAGAAGAAACTTTACTTCCCTTTCAGGACAGTCCTTGAGAGTTTAACTTGGACTGAAATTCACTTTCCCCAGGTTAATACTATTTCCTTACCTTTGTATACACCCTAGTATTTGATCCTATGGACCTTCATGTTATATTAGCATTGAAATCACACTAAAACAAGAGCAGAAATGTCAAAACCTGCAAAACGAGCCAAAACAACTGACTGAAGTAATCTTTAGATTGTCAAGGACTTCTAAGAAGACAAAGGCAGTAACAATACCCTAGTCCTTGAAAATTCAGAATTTTAAGTTCTCATCTAAAACTGAAAAAAAAAATGATTAAGACTGTCAATTATGAGCACATAAATTTGAAATTTATTAAAATTAAAATTTCTAACTAATCGTTACTGATCTACAGCTACATTTTGCTGCAGCTAACCTAGATGTAGATCGCTTTTATAGCTTCAGCAAACAAAATTCAAGTGTAGTTTCTCTTCCTAGAAGCTACACCTGGCCTGGCTCTGTGTCTACCTGTGACACCTTTCTGGAGAGGGGAATCGTCCGAGCTTCTGCTGGCAACAACTTAATGCTCACCCTCTACCGATGATCCACATAGCCCTGTCTTTCATTGTTTAACCCTTTCTCTCTCCTAGACATGGAAATTGACGGAGCTTTTACTGTAACTAACTCTATGTGCTCTCTTTCAGACGCTAACCTTGAAAACTGGCTCAGAGTTTATCTGTTCTTTCTTTCTAGGTGAAATGACTAAAGGAGCTACATCCATTAACATTTACTTTTCCTTCCCATAGAAAGTACTCCTGGATCAGTGCTTCTGTGTTCTCTTTGTGTCTCTGCTCTGTTCTCTCAAACCCCCAGTCGGTCGTGGCAGATGGCCGCTCACACTGAGCCTGGTTCTGCTGGAGGTTTCTTCCTGTTAAAAGGGAGTTTTTCCTCTCCACTGTCGCTACATGCATGCTCAGTATGAGGGATTGCTGCAAAGTCAACGCCAGTGACTGTCCACTGTCTCTACATGCTCATCCAGGAGGAGTGAATGCTACAAATCACTGATTGGATACAATCTGCTGGGTTTCCTTAAACAGAAAAACTTTTATCCAATTTGAATAAATAACTGAATCTGACTGTAATGTTCAATTGTTAGGATTAATTGGAACGTATGTACCTGACTGTTGTGAAGTGCCTTGAGACAACATGTGTTGTGAATTGGCGCTACATAAATAAAACTGAATTGAATCAGGAAAAGAAGCTTTTGCCAGTATGGTCACGCTTTACCCACCAAAAGGGGTTCAAGTGCTGGTTCAACAAATCTTTTCTATCAAGGGTGTTAAAAGAAGGACAAGTGAGAAAGACATCAGCAATGACCTTAGATGAAGCAATTGTTGCTGCCTAATGATCTAGGAGCAATTGTTAGGTCGTTTCAAAACTATTTGGAGTCTATTAGAGACAGACAAAATAATCGTAAGAGGAAAATATTTCAGATCTTCTTACAAGTGGATGTCCCACCAAATTCACATCAATCTCACACCATGCAATGATCAGATAACTTGCAAAAAAACCCCAAGCTTTTTCTTAGACTCTTCATACCTCATTTAGCATGTTAAATGTTAAAGTTCAAGAGAAATCAATTGGAATAAGACTGAACAAGCATGGCCTCTTTGGGGGGGTTGCCAGGAGAAAGCAAAGGTACACCTGAACAACACTCCCAAAAAACATACTTTGGACAGATGAGATCAATGCGGAGATTTTTGGCAATAATGCAACATCTTGGAAAAAAACAGGATGGTGGTGGTGGAGTAATAATTCAGGCTTGTTTTTCAGCCACAATAGCTCAGCATCTTGTTTTCAGTCAGTCACTCTGTTGTGTTTTATACACTGGAGGTCCAATTTAAATAATTTTTGGACCTGGTATTATAACAGATAAATTTTATGAACTGCAAGATTACGATTCCTAATGGTATAGTTGGCTAGGAGAAATCAGAAAAGAATAAATAGGCAACCTGTTAATCTCTGATAGTAATTAAAATGAAGGAAGAATGTTGCTTATTCACCAAGCTGCTTCTTTGTAGTTTAAAATATACTTTAAATAAATCATCCTTTTAAATATTCTAGCCTTTTTTAAATATGATAAGAGCACAGAAATGACTTCAATAAAAGGGCCAACAGCCTCATAACTCAGGAAGCAAGATAAATCCTCTTTTTCCATAAGAAACTGACAAGAAATATCGCTTTCAAGATCTAAACCTCGTTCAATATTTTTACCTAGAGTTTTGAAATAAAACGCTTTGTGCTTTTTTAGAAATGTGAGAATCAAATCCTGGAAACTGTAGGGTGAGAAGCTCTGGTTCGATATTGTCATATCATTTTAACCCACAACTGTGTCTGCTGTGCTCAGTGCAGGTGGATGCATTAAATCAAATCTCTCTCCTGTAGGAAAAAGTGCAAAATGATTGTTCATTTATCCACTTATTGTTTGGGAAACGATGTCAGAGAATCAACACATTTGCATGCCTCAACTCCAGCCCTGGCACACTGCAGCTTCCTGAATTCCTGCACTGCAATTGCAGAGCAGAGGGCGTGGTGACCTGTTCACAACCCTTTAAAATGACAGGAGACCATTCCTCTAGCTTCACTGTAGCCCTCACCATCTTTCTTCTTTCACATCATCGACGTGCCCCCACCCCTTTGCAGGAGGCCGGCTGTGATTGATTGATGCGTTCTGGTGTGCATGCTGACGTAAATATTAATCATGTGCCACCTTCTGTCTTACTTAGACTGTCCAGGAAGAAGGCAGCTTCACAGGCAGCTCTCCCTGCTTGCTGATCTAACAACTATTTTCCTGTTGAGTAAAGATTTAGAGTGACAATAAACTTTTCTGATGAGCTGTAATGAAGAAGAGTTCGACCTGTCATTTATTTCATGCATTTTATGAGACGAGTCATGCTTTTTTTTTTTTTTGGAAAAGCTTCATGGTTTTATGGATTCTTGCTTTTTCTGTGTCTCTGTCTGGTTCCTCCACCCTTGCTGCGGCGCAGGGGGAGGGTCATGGGGGGGGTGTTGTGGAGGCCCGTGTCTGGGCATCGAGCGGAGGGGGGCGTGATCGCCTGTCTGCTCCGGAGCCCCTAACGAGAGCGTGATTCATGACACGAGGGGCTCCCATAGGGACAGAATTAGAGGTGCTGGATCTAAGCGCTCCCGAGAGAGGGTAAAAAGATATTTAATCTGCCCACTATCTAGGCAGCTACCGCTGGGCTCTGTGTGTGTGCTGCTGTGAATGTGTCAGAAGGTTGGGCTGGGAGTAACACCCCCACCCCCCCAAATAAACCCACAAGAAAAACTGCAAAACTAATCAATTAAATTCATGTTGTATATTTTTGATAAAATGCATGATAAACTCCCTAAGCTCTGCAATTTCTTTTAATGTCTGTACTCCTAAATTTAGCTGGTTTTATTCATGCAAAATTGTCAAAACCTGAAGGTTATTTGCGAAATATGTTAAAAAACATAGTGCAGATTAATATTTCTGAACCCTTTTAGAAATTATTTACATTCTAAAATGGTCTGATGAAACCAAACATGAACTTTGGGCCACAATTCCAAAAAGTTAATTTGACGCAAAAACAACATTGAATATTAAAAGGAAAACATGCCATTAGTGAAACATGGTGGTGGCAGCATCATGATCTGGGGTTACTTTTTTAACATGGAACCTGGGTTTTTGCTAAGGTGAAAGAAAATATGAACAGTTCCAAATGCCAATCACTTTTGACCTAAAGCCTGCAGGTGTCTGCTTGAAACCTGAGATGAAGAGAGAGTCCAAGTAGTTATGCAAATAAAAGAGTTGGTTCATGAGAAGAAAATTAAGGTTTAGAAAAGCCTAGCCAGAGTCCAGAACTAAATCCGAGTCTGTGGGGTTTCCCAAAGATGGCTGTGGAGAAGAGATGAGCGCAATCTGATAGATCTGGAGAATTATACCAGAGTGAGAAAATATTTACAATTTTAGACGTGGAATGTTGATAGACTCTCGCTAAATCATGAATTTTTACTTTTCAAATAATATTGTTGTCACCACAGCCAGAAAACTGAAAATGGGTCATCAGGAGGTTTTCATCAGAAAAAAGACCTAAAACAACAGAGAAATGGGTCATCGGACACAAAATCAGCCTTCTTCAATGACCATCTGAGTCCCCAGACCTAAATCCTGTAGGAAACCTGTGAGATGAGCTGAAGGGTGGAGAGGAGAGGACCCACGACTCTGGGTGATGCAGAGAGATTGTGCAAAGACAAATAGTTGTGATCCTCTCTTTCTGTAGACTCAAACTTTACGAAAGGCTACAGGAGAACACTTGAGTGCTCTCCTGTTTGCAAAAGTTGTGCAAGGTTTAACCAGCAGGGGTGCCAGAAAGTAAGGAAGGGTGCTGGGAAGGATTTTGTGCTGCCCTGACCACAATTGGTACAAATGGACACCTTTGTTTTAGGGGTTAGATTTTTACTGACAAATTGAAATCTGAAAATAGCGAATGGATTAATCTTTTATCAACCATGCTTTTTGCTTTCATTTTAATTTCATAGTACAACTAGAACACAAACATCCCGTCACTGTTACTCAAAAGCAGACTTGGTTGCACCGTTCATTAAACCTGTTTAAATAAAGCAACCATTTTCTTGTTGCTGAGAAGACTGAAATGTTTTTCTTGACCAAGAAACTGAAAACAACTGAATCCAAAAATGTAATTAATAAGGAAAATGTACATGACCCTTTTTTATGTTTAGGATCAACACTGATTTACAGATAATGTTCTACAAGTATACTCTGTTCATTTCAATAAAAAATTGCATGTTACGTTTATTGTTAAGCAGGTAAAAAAATCATGAAAATGTTTATTTCAGCAATTTTAAGTTGTAAAAAGATTACATGTTTGGGCCTCAAGTACTTTCATTGATTTTTGCCTGTGACATCACTGATGTAAAGGAAACAAGCAGATTGCATTGGATCTTTGCTGCTATAGTTCCTCATTTATTCTATAAAACTCAAAGAAATAAAAGCCGCACACAAAGTATGTTTCTCCATAGTCAGTGTGGAAAATATAAAGATAAACAAAAAACAGAATCCCTTTGAAAACCAGCCATAAAAATGTGATTTTCTCAAACAAACAAAAAACATGTTGATAAATTTGAAAAGCCGACTAAACGTGTGGCTAGGGGAAGAAAAGTGATTTATGCCATACAACAAATGCTAATGCAAACATATCTGATCTTCCTTCCTGTTGCGATTGTATCTGACAATAAACCTCATTCCAAACATGGAATCCAGTTTATCATGCCAGTGTGAATTTTACTCCTACATGTAGCTACAGACTTATAATGAACATGTGATTGAACCTCAGTGTTCTGATGGTGTCTCTTTGCAGAGGTTTTGTCTATGACAGCAAGAACAATCTTCAGATGAGAGGACTGATCGTGCTGCTCCTCTCCAAAGCTGCGGGACCCAGCCATGCTGCCTCAGATCCCCTAATTCAGGACATGGTCAGCGGCATCTACCCACGGTAATTCATGGCTACAGCAGAGTACACGAATGAATAAAGTAAATGTTTGCCTGTTTCTGGATATTATTCCTCTCGCATTTTTGAGGATCTGCCATGTTTCAGCTGACATAAGAAAAAAAAACAGCCTAATCATCTTTTACAGGAAAAAATAGGTTGTACTTGTGTTTTAACAGGTTTTAGAATATTATGTTAAAAAGAGATGTTGAGTGGTATCTTTCTTTGGCTAAATAAATTCACACCAGTCTCCTACTTCCAGTCCACTGCAGCTAGTTTGTCATGTCTGTGTGGATGTTTGCTCTGCCTGAGAGGAAACTGTGGGCAGTGAACATCTGTGTCATCGCAGTGCAGGGCCATAAATGTGCTCGACAGGCAGACCGAGACAGGCGATGCCACTTTTGTCCCAGTTATGTGGCAGCTTCAGGATAAACAGGGAAATAAGATTCTGGAGTCGGGTAACTCCACCTTGTCCTCTGTGGTTATCGTCCATATCAGCTCTGCTTTATTATCTGGAGACAATGTGAGCACAGGTAGGATTGGAGAATTTACCTTTAGTAAAATAAAATAGATAAAATTAACAAATAACAAAAATTCTGATGAGTTTCAACAAAGATAAGAATGTCAAAAACAACGTTTAATCTTATTTTGAACCAGATGGTGAAAATACTCATCCTTACCATGCATGGAAACTGGATCGCAAGATAACGAAATGTAGTTCGTACAGCGTGATGTATGGAGGTTAGGATTTTTTAAAATTAGCACCCAAAAACTACAAATGTCACAAAATACAAATTTGAGCCACCCAGGCACCGACTGTATAGTCAGCAAAATCTTCCCGTTTTTGTGGTTCACTGCACCCCTTTGTGTCCAGAAACATTCCCTTTATCAATCCCGGTCTGTCTCTGGAAGATCCTTGCGTTATTCTGGCCGTAGTTCTCCTCACTGCTAACTTCATCTCAGAAAGCCATGATGTTTCCCAGAGTATCGCTGGGTTATATTCCTCCTGCTACGCTGCTTCCATCTGCAGCCTTAGGCGACTGTTCGTCTTTTTCTAAAACCAGTCCACTAACATTGAAAGTAGGTGAATTGTGGTGAGATAACGTCTTGAAGTCTGGTCGTTTAGTCATCAGATAATTTCTTTCAAAGCAAACAAAAAACTATTTTATTGTGTTTTGTAGAGCATCACGACCCGTTTCATTTTAGTGTCACAGGTAAAGGTGTGAAAAAGTCCAGCTGAAATCACTATCAATCTAATTAGCAGACTAACTGCTGTAAAAGTGGTTTAGATGTGCTTGAAATTTGCGGCTATCTTCACCTAACATGAAAATAGTATTACATGTTAGGAAAAGGCTGCTAAGAATATTACAGATGAATCCTCAAGAACCTAAAGGTGAGAGGTTCAATTCCAAAGAAGCTGCTTCGGGACCCTCGGGAGTGTCTATCTCGCTCCAGGTCTCATCCTGAGGAGGGCGTGTCTTGGTAAGATTATGTCTGGGTTCTCAGGCAGTTGTGTTTTCAAGCGATTCTGACTTCTGCTTTCTTCCTGCAGCTGTTGGTCTCAGCCTTGCAGTTTTTTTTATTTTGTTGACAGTGCAGCCTGTGTTATCATTATGCAGTCTCAACTTTTGCTTGTGGTGAGGTGTGATACTTCCATTGATCAATAAAATAATAAATATTAGAAAGGTATTATTATTATTAAACCAGGGGTTCAAACATTTTATTAAAAGTCCAAATCTGATTTCTAGATGAGGTGAATGGTCCAGAACTTGTGGTGAGCAAATAACGTTTATTAAATTTAATTATAACTGAAAAAGTAAAGAAATGGCACTTTATGCCCACCATTGTTTGTGAGATGTTGAACTGCTCTACTTTTTAACAGTAAAGTGTAATTAGCACTCAAATTTTAAAATACAATGATTAATATACACCACTACAGTACTCTTCATGCCTCAACAAATAATGTGTCTGTCTTTACTCACAGTAATGAAGTAAATGAAAGCAGCTTTAAAACAACAGAGGTAAAACCTAGAAATACCCAGGGACAGTTGTAATAATAGTGTTTTAATTGCATCGTAGATTAGTATTTGTAGCAGGTCGGTGCGAGTGTCTGAATGCACTGTGAGGAGAAGACGTCTGGGCAAAAGGGCAGCGAAGAAGCCAAAATCTTAAGCCTAATTTCCCTTAGGAATTAATAAAGTGTTAATAAAGTATTTTTGAATTGAATTGAATTGATACTGCCCACATAAAGACTGAAACTCAGGCAAATCCATGTAGCATACAGTTTACCTTCTACAAAACAGAATATCATGGAGTTATAGAGGTATATCTATATATACCTCTATAACTATATAGAGGTATATCTATATAGTTATAGTGAGATATATAGAGTTTGTTTTATATATTTTATTTGAACTGTTTGGATGTCATATTTTCAAAGCTGTAATATTTTAATTGTTATGTAATTATGTTATTCACACACATAATATAAAAGTCCTCTTGAGCTCTTGCTGCCTTTGTTGCCCACACATGATATACTGTAGAGTCTAGTTACAGAGATGCTAAAGCTCATGTGGTGATGACATCATGATGAGGATTGAGGAAAATGTGAGTTAATAGGAATGAATATCAGTTTCACAATAATCAACAATAATATTGCAATTAGATTTTTTCCTACTATAATGCAGCTGTATTTTTCAGCATGATGGAGCATTACATTACAAGGCAAAACAGAGTGGCTCAAAGATCAGAACACAGAAGCTTTGGAGTTGTGGGACCTCAGGAAACTACCCAGATCTAATAGAATAGAATAGAATAGAAATGTCCTTTATTGTCCCTTAGTGAGGAAATTCAGGTGTACCAGCAGTAAATGGAAGCATGCAGATACACACAAAGGTAAAAATGATTTTAAAAAAAACAAAAACACATATAAGAATAAGAAGTCAGAAAAATAATACTGCACAGTTATTAAAAATAGCATAATCAGATGCTTAATGCCCAAAACATTCTCATAAGCAAGGTACAAAATCCAATTCTAAAATGTGCAGCATTAAAAAAACATACACTATCACCACAGGGCATAAAGTTGCATTATTACACCGACACACTTTGCAGCTGCTGTCACTTTTAAGATAATAAATTGACATTTAAAAAGACCCTTTTAGACGTGACCTGCTGTCCCTTAATTTTATGCTAATTGAGTACATCCATGTCCTCTCTGCATCAACCCACGAGTGCTTCTCCAAACATTTTGCAGCAGGTTGTTTCAAATTTGCAGCAGTCTGGTTGAAAGATGTGCAAATAGCCAATTAAACAAGAGAGAACTTTGATTTTAAAGCCGTTAAGCGGCAACACAGATGTGTTCTACTGCATTTGACTATTTGCCTGTAGGTTGAGCTGCTATGATATGCAGGGAAAATGCCATTTAATGCTGAAACTCTGACCACATGCAGAAGAAGGAAAAATACTGATGTTTGATGTGGATACTGGAGTGTAATTAGGGCAAAGAAAACCCTTAGAATTTTATAAATATGACTTGCGAGTCAGCCAGATCCCTATTAGGCTGGTATGAGATTCTCATCGTATGACCGGCTCGATTAGAAATAGTGTTACAGTACCCACACAAAGTCTTTCTAACAAAAGTGTTTGCTGTGACCTAAATGCTTGTCTTTGAACAAAAAACAATTATTCCTAATTCAGTTATTCCCTTCAAGCATATGAGATAATGATTATTAAAGGTATGATATCTGTAATATTTATTTAACAAATTGAAGTTAAGTTTTTTTTTATCTTTATTTGAGACATTCTTTAAAGAATAAAACAAGAGTAATAAGCTGAGTTTAGCTGGTTGGTAGGCTGTCTGCTCCTGTAGCTAACATGCAGTTGGCTGTCAAACAGATGCCCTTCACACCAAACCTTTGGAAGGCTTTTCATTGTGCCAGAGTCCGGTTTCTGGAGCCGGAAATCTGTTGCAACTGCATGACTTTGTTTGGTCAACTCTAACAATTGGGTCCGTTTCTCTCCAGTTCCGAAACCCAACCAGTAAAACCAGCAAAGTACTTACCATGTGAAATAATGAGAAATGGTTAAGTATAAAATCAAGATTTAATGCCAAAATGATCAGTGTACAGAGTATACAATTGAACAGATACAGAGTGATATTCACCTTCGGTACCGGGCCCCCCTCAGCCCATCTTAGGGATGAACCGAGAGAAGCAAAGAATGGAAACTGAGTCCTGCTTTTATCCATGTCTGTTCTTAACCCTCCTAAAGGGTGTCATCCTCTTGTATCAGTTAATCCTTGACTATGTGTTGCGTCTTATGTGATCTCAACAGTTATGTTGTGTAAGCTGTAGCAGTGAGCGGTGCGGCAGATAAGCAACAAGGGCAGAGAGATTTAATTAGGGCAGCAAAGAGATGATTAGAAAAGGCCACAGAATCATACATCCATAACACAGTCTCTGTGTGAAAGCAAACCGTGCCAAACGGAGGGTGTGAATTTTCTTGCTTACTGATCCCTGGACCTATGATGGAGTATTAAGGCCAGGCTAAGAGATTTACTCTTTTTTGAATTACGAGAATAAAGTGGTAATATTATGAGAATAAGGTCGTGGGCTAATATTACCAGAATAAACTTGTAATATTACGAGAATAAAGTCTTTATATTATGAGAATAAATTGGTAATATTATGAGAATAAAGTCGTAGGCTAATATTACGAGAATAAAGTCGTAATATTACGAGAAAAAAGTAATGACAGCTCATCTTTGACAAAACAAGCAATTTCTTCTATATCCGTTTCTTCCTTTGAAACAGACAGTCATATGTCAGTCGTTTCAAGGTCTTGATACTTGTAATAATTTGATTCTTATGTGAGAAAAGATGAAGAAAGTCCTTATTTGTGAAACCAATTCTAAAGTATAACTTCACAAGATGCTCAATATTCCTCATTTTAATGCATGGAAGACTGCACATTTTATAAGAGTTGTCATAAAAGTTACGACTTTATTCTTGTAAAATTCCAACTTTATTCTCGTAATATTACCATTTCAGTGTCATAATTTCTAAAAAAAAAAAAAAACTTTAGCCTGTCCCTAATACTCCGTCGTAGAAAAGCCCAACACAAAGGTAGAATATGAGGACTCCACCTTCACTAAAGTCGGATATTTAGGATCATTATGATCAGCTACAGTGACGATGGAGGAAAAAATGGTGGACCGAAGTACAACTGTAAGTCAGTGTTTTTCAACAGCGATAAGGTTCTTAGCTCTCTCTGCAAAAAATCTAATAACTCACCTGAAATGATGTCAACCTGAGTGTAAACATCACTTGTACTGGAGGAAAATCAGCTAAAGTCTAAATCAAGTAGCCTGCAGAATCTGAGCAGCACTGATTCTCCATCTGTCAGGAAGGGTTTTCCCAGATTCAGCTTTTATGACGCATTCAAGTGCAACTTGTTGCACCGTCTTATTCAAAATACAGCACTAGTGACAATTTTAACTGGTTTTATTGTTGTATAATTATTTTATTTATCGACTAAATCAACCAAATCTTCAGTACGTTTTATACTGGGCACTTTTTTAAATTCTCTCATGTTATTCAAATTTATTCCCTGAAAAGAAAATATTTATACATTTGTTTGTATTGTCTTGATTGAAACATAACAAAAACCTACCAGACCAAATTTTTTTAAAACAAGGTACATTTAAACAGTGACTTTTAAAGTATTTTTTGTAAACCTTTACACCCCTATACCTAATAGTATTGATGGGTGGTGCTCCATTAGTTTTACGCAACGGGAAATATTCCCAAGCAGCCAAATTTGTTCTCCTTGGACTGAAGGACTGAATTTATATGGCGTTGGTCACACTGACCACTCAGTACTCTTTTTCACTATAGCAACTAACACTCAGTCACATTCACAAGGCGCTAAACATTTATAAGCTGACTCACCAATTCATGGACAACTTTGGTTTAAATGTCTTCTAATCAACTTTCTGATTACAAGATGACCCTAAACCCACCGAGCCACTGATGCCTCATAGTAATCGAGGAAAATGTAGCCTTTTTTCAGCTAACTGAAGAGCAGTGTGCAGCATCAGGTAGGGGGGTAATGCTTCAAAAATCTATTTAAAACAACTTTTAGCAATATGAATTGTATAATTGCTGCAAAGGTAATGACACAATGCAAGTGACTGTCCACTGTCGCTACATGCTCATCCAGGAGGAGTGAATGCTGCAAGGCAGTGACTCGATGCAATCTGCTGGGTTACCTTAGGTAGAAACAAACACAGAGTAAACCTTAAAATGTGACTAAATAGGAGAAAATTGTCTAAACGTACAAATTCTAGGACATATTGAGGGGTGCAGTGTGTTCATGCAATATGAATGTAATGCTTCAGATGACACTGAGGTCTACTTGGGCCTCCTCACACGCACCAGCTGCCAGCATGAGGCTCAGGACGGGCATGTGGGTGTGTGCCAAGTGTTTTCCAGAAGTGACTGCTGTGCTCCGGGTGTCTGAAAGGCTTCTTTCTTCCTGCAAGCTGGGACATCTGTGTGGTGCAGCCATGTCTGTGTACAAGCATCCTTAATGTTTAGATTTAAAAAAAATTGTGATGGTGCTCAAACCTGGTTTGGAAGATGGTGGTGGATTACTACACAGTCGCATCACAACACGACCTGGCACACACATCAGTTTGACATCAGCTCACTGGTTCCAACACGCAGCGTTCCTCCAGTCATGAGATGGATAGTCCAAACTGAAACACACACACACAGCATGATTTGATCACCTCATTTGCACTAGTTTGCTACCTCTGTGCCTCTGCCTCCACCTCTCCTGGGCTCATTAGCACCTCGGATAATGGCGAAATAGAAGAATTGAGGGAGTTGAGGTGGGGTGGGTTTTGGGGGGTGATTGAAACCTCTGGGGGATGCTCTCCTCCCTTCTGACAGGGAGCATTTGTAAAACATTTCCCACTCCGCTCCCTGACACTGATGATTCACCAAAGCACCATCAAGATAAATAGATAGTTGGACAGATTTAAACACACTGCGCTCTTGCAGATTGTCCAACTTGCAGCCACCACACCTTTTAATTTTTTTTTTGTATCCAGTGAAAACCACGTCTGCAAACACATCAAGCTGGCTGTCTGACGGACAGGCCACCTCTTTAAATCACACACTGGGACAAATTCTGATCTGCAAGTCTGTGTTTGATGGCAAGGCAGACTGCAGAGGGAGGAAAATGGAACAGAACAGTCAGGACAAGGGGCGTGGTAAGGGGGCGTTACACCTCAGGAAGATGGTATTGGTTGCTATGCAACTGGGAACCAAAGCTATTTATACACCGGCCCCCTTGTCCCCCTTTTTCCTCCCCAAGCTCCACTGCTGCTGATGAGGGCCGCTAGATTGAAGGGTTTGGATTGTGTGTGTGCTGGGTTTCAACTGATGATGCTTTCACTGTGTGGCAGTCTTTAGTTTTTCCTTAATCATAACTATAAAAACAAAATAAGTAAATTGAGTTTGGATGGGTATTACTCAGATCCCTTCAGTTAGCATGTGACCTAATGTTTTTTTTGTATCTTGTTACAGCAGATAATTATATTTTCTCTTGTAAACTATTTTCAACACAAATTTAAAAACCTAAAACTTTCTAAACTCAATTCTTAACTTTAACAAAGCAGCAGACGTCAAATTACAAAATGAAGACGGTGAACATTCAGGATAGATATCACCATTGCATGTTTAAGGCTAATTTTGTTTCAAATTAATCCAAAATGATTTTCAATGCCAGCCGCACTGGCACAGCTGCTTGCCGTCCAGATTGTTCAGTCTCAGAGTAAGTCCTTTCAGCTGTTGCCTTATTCAGGGGTCGCCACATTAAGTCATTAAGACAAATGCCCTTCCTGTCACAATCGGGATTCGAACCCTGGTCCCTCATGTCAAAAACACAGAATGAGCCCACTACGCCACCATAACATTTCAAATGGCTTGAGGTCCTGAGTTTGAATGGGCCACTGGGCCAACATCTTGATCATTTTCTTATTCTGTTGTAGATGCTGTGTTTGGAACCATTGTTCTGTTGATGACCCAGTTTGGACCAGGCTTCAGCTGTTGGGACAGATGTTTTCTGTAGAATCATAAACTAGTAAACCTTTTCAGGCTGATGGTCAGAAACAGTTGTTTATGAAAGATCGTTGCTGATGTCTTTTCATTTTGGCATTGTATTAAAACCCTACTTTAGGCTCCAAGTCCAATTGCTTTTATAGATATTGGTAAACTGATGATGACAATTACAATCATGTGAAAAACATTGGGACACCTCATTAAATATTCAGTTCCTTATTAGGAAATGCTCTCGTATTAATGTCTAAACGTATTGTTTCGTCTCTAAAACATACGTTTACACATAAAAATATATTTTTTAATGTGTTTTTTAGCCTGCTTCAAGTCAGCCCACAGCATCTCATCAAGAACAAAGATCTGGGCTTGACTCTAAGCCACTTTTTGGTGGGTTTTCTAGTATGTTTTGGGTCACTGACATCATGCTGCAAGACCCATTTCTGCTCCTGCTTTATTTTGTCAGACAGTCTCACATTTTCCCCGTCAACCTCTGATACATAGTAGAATTCATGGTGGTCTCTATAATGGTGAGTTGGGTAGGTCCTGCTGCAGCAAAGCACACCCAAACCCTGACACCTCCAGCTCCATGCTTCACAGCTGTCATTAGCTTCTTTTCCTGGAATGCTGTATTTTATTTGTTCTAAAGATTTCCTTTGTTCTTATGTCCAGATAATTTGATTTTAGACTCATCTGTCCAGAGAACATTATTGCAGTACTCCTGGTCTTTGTGGCCCACTTTCTGAAGGCCTAAGGCAGCTTTTTTGATCTCATCATGTTCACTTTAACAGGCAGGAGCACCGTAAACCAAATGTCTGAGGTTCCTTCAGAATGCTGAATAACAATGTTTTAAATACAGGTCCTTCTCAAAATATTAGCATATTGTGATAAAGTTCATTATTTTCCATAATGTCATGATGAAAATTTAACATTCATATATTTTAGATTCATTGCACACTAACTGAAATATTACAGGTCTTTTATTGTCTTAATACGGATGATTTTGGCATACAGTTCATGAAAACCCAAAATTCCTATCTCACAAAATTAGCATATTTCATCCGACCAATAAAAGAAAAGTGTTTTTAATACAAAAAACGTCAACCTTCAAATAATCATGTACAGTTATGCACTCAATACTTGGTCGGGAATCCTTTTGCAGAAATGACTGCTTCAATGCGGCGTGGCATGGAGGCAATCACCCTGTGGCACTGCTGAGGTCTTATGGAGGCCCAGGATGCTTCGATAGCGGCCTTTAGCTCATCCAGAGTGTTGGGTCTTGAGTCTCTCAATGTTCTCTTCACAATATCCCACAGATTCTCTATGGGGTTCAGGTCAGGAGAGTTGGCAGGTCAATTGAGCACAGTGATACCATGGTCAGTAAACTATTTACCAGTGGTTTTGGCACTGTGAGCAGGTGCCAGGTCATGCTGAAAAATGAAATCTTCATCTCCATAAAGCTTTTCAGCAGATGGAAGCATGAAGTGCTCCAAAATCTCCTGATAGCTAGCTGCATTGACCCTGCCCTTGATAAAACACAGTGGACCAACACCAGCAGCTGACACGGCACCCCAGACCATCACTGACTGTGGGTACTTGACACTGGACTTCTGGCATTTTGGCATTTCCTTCTCCCCAGTCTTCCTCCAGACTCTGGCACCTTGATTTCCGAATGACATGCAGAATTTGCTTTCATCCGAAAAAAGTACTTTGGACCACTGAGCAACAGTCCAGTGCTGCTTCTCTGTAGCCCAGGTCAGGCGCTTCTGCCGCTGTTTCTGGTTCAAAAGTGGCTTGACCTGGGGAATGCGGCACCTGTAGCCCATTTCCTGCACACGCCTGTGCACGGTGGCTCTGGATGTTTCTACTCCAGACTCGGTCCACTGCTTCCACAGGTCCCCCAAGGTCTGGAATCGGCCCTTCTCCACAATCTTCCTCAGGGTCCGGTCACCTCTTCTCGTTGTGCAGCGTTTTCTGCCACACTTTTTCCTTCCCACAGACTTCCCACTGAGGTGCCTTGATACAGCACTCTGGGAACAGCCTATTCGTTCAGACATTTCTTTCTGTGTCTTACCCTCTTGCTTGAGGGTGTCGATAGTGGCCTTCTGGACAGCAGTCAGGTCGGCAGTCTTACCCATGATTGGGGTTTTGAGTGATGAACCAGGCTGGGAGTTTTAAAGGCCTCAGGAATCTTTTGCAGGTGTTTAGAGTTAACTCGTTGATTCAGATGATTAGGTTCATAGCTCGTTTAGAGACCCTTTTAATGATATGCTAATTTTGTGAGATAGGAATTTTGGGTTTTCATGAGCTGTATGCCAAAATCATCTGTAATAAGACAATAAAAGACCTGAAATATTTCAGTTAGTGTGCAATGAATCTAAAATATATGAATGTTAAATCTTCATCATTACATTATGGAAAATAATGAACTTTATCACAATATGCTAATATTTTGAGAAGGACCTGTATGTGCACCTAATGGGATGTGGTTAGGGATGCACCGATATGAGAATTTTGGCAGATATCGATATCCATCATAAATATTGCTGTTATGGCTGATAACCGATATTTATCTATATCATATTTATTTTCCTAGCCTTTTTACTCCATGAAAAAATTACCATAACGCTGACATTGCTTCTTTGCTTCAGTTAAACATCCCACAATCCTGCACTGTATCACTATTACTGTCACATGATCACACAAACACCACATGGCCAACCCCCTCAGCAGGATGGAAATAAACACTGGTAAATATCAACCCAGTTTCACTTAAGGGACTGATATGTTAAAAAATGACTAACTTTGGCCAATTCTGATGTTAATGCCAATATATCGTACATCAACTGGTTAATTGTTTAGTTACATTACTTGAATTTCTCAGGATTGTCAAGTTTATTAAATATTCTTATTTCCAAGTGTGTTTCTTTAAAGGGCAGTCCCGGTTTTTTACACATTAGTGTATGTCTATTAAATTAGTTTTCTTAAATCCTGAGGAACCAGCAAGGATGCACTTACAATGCTAAACTCGTGTTTGAGAGTTTTATCCTGAGGATGTATAAGTCTCTGTCACGGTGTTCTTAGGTTTGAAATATATTGGGAAATGGTTTGGAGAAAATCCATCTGAAAAAATAAATAGACAGTTCTGTAAATATGGCAGAAAGAAACCTCAACAGTAAAAGAGGGGATATCTACTTTGACAAATCCCAACAATTGATCGTTTACATGAAAAACAACAAGTTGAAATGTGTTAATCGCAATCACGAATGTTCTGATGAAATAGTCATTCTAAGGTCAGCTTGGAATTAAAGTTGTAAACCTATATGACCTAAAATCATAATGTTTTGTTCTTCTTATTGTAACAACTCAGTCTCCTCTTGAAGTGTAGCCATCACTTTGATTCACCCTGAGAGCGTAAGGCTGTCAGTCTGTTAATTTGCTCCTATTTGAGCCTTGAACTTATTAAGTCTCTTGGGGAGCGACACTGTTATTGCCATGCGCCACCAAGCACCGAAACCAACCAGACAATGGGTGTGATTGAGGCGCAAAATACATGACATTATTGAATTTTAATCACATCTTTTTCACATGGAGAGTGAAGAATGGCAATTACCTGTCTGCGAGTGCGTATATAGGAAGGCGTCGTAGCTCGGAGCAGCCGAGCGGCTCATCAGGTTTTCACGGCGGCTGAAAGAAGGTGGTAAGTGGCTATCAGCACACCCGACCCTGTCTGGATGGATCCCTCCTGTCGCCGCGTGGCGAGCTCCTTCCATATGGAGAGAGGCCTAATTATCCCCCACCAATGACTGAATCAACATTTGATTATAGCCTCCCTTAGGCTGTTCTAAAAGACTATTTAAACACCACTGTTGTGTTGTTTTTTGTCCCTCTCCTCATAATCAAGAATGGCTGTTATCTGATAATAATAAGTTTAATTTCTTTTTTTATGCAACAGATCTCTGACATATCTCATGGTTTTATGCCCTGGAGGAGGATGATTAAAGTTTTGAGGAAAGAATTAGAGATTTTTAACATTTGTCTGAAAATGTTTCTCTGGATCTGAACATTCATGATCACATTAATATTTTTGTTGCAGTTTATTTCACCAATTGAACATCGTTGAAAAGTGAAACGCATCTATTATATATATTCATTATACATTGAGTGAAATATTTTACTCATCTGTTTTCCTTAATTTTCAGTAATATGACTTATAGCTAATGAAAAGCAAAATTTGTTTCCCAGAAAATTTTTATATTAAATAAGACCAAATTTTTCAAATTTCTATATTTTTAATACAAGAAATGTTCACTGACTGAAGGGTTTGTTCTTTTCTGCCGCAGGTTTTCCTTCTGCTCAACTTCATTTATAAGCTTGGATTGAGGCCGTGTTAACAGGCAGCTTCTTTAGCAATGGCTTTTTATGGCTTTACCTCTGCGTTAGAGGTGTCAATGACTGAAAACTGTCAAGTCACAAGTTTTCCTCATGAATGTAGGCCATAACATAACCTTTCCATAAAAAATCCAGAAAAGATAATTGGAAAAGAAGCAGGCTGTTCACCGATTGTAGTATCCAAGGATATTAATGGAAAGATAAGTGGAAGAAACACAAAATTCTCTTTTTATTGGTCTTATGAATAAATTATGTACATTTTCTGAGAAATGTAATTTGGGGTTTATTAGCTGTAATCATCAAATTTAATAGTAAACCCTTGGAATATATCACAATGTGTAATAAATTTGATTTTCACTTTTTACAATTGAATTTCCGAAATAAGCAAATTCTTGATGAAGTGCTAAATGATGTGATACATCTGTGCGTTTGTCAAATGAAAAAGTGTAAAAGTGTTTTATGGAATATTTTTCTCTTTTGCACATTAGAAGAAAAGGCATTATACGTTCTCTCTTGTATGTTGTAAACTTGCAAAAACAGTTTTTTTTCAATGGTGTCTGCCAAAAAGCTCTTTGCCTGTCAAGCGTCAGGAGCACCTCTTTTAAAAAGCAGAACAAGAAAAGCTGTGATTTTTTTTTTTTCTTCTTTTTATTTATTCATTTTTGTTTGTTTGTTTTGTAGCCAGAGGAACCTGGCAGAAATCACAGAGCTGATTCACACAGCATTCCTGGTGCATCGAGGGATCGTAGATCTAAAGGAGTGGACCATCTCAGACGGGCCCCTGAAGGACATGGAGTTTGGGAATAAGATGGCCGTCCTGAGCGGCGACTTCCTGCTGGCCAATGCTTGCACAGGACTAGCCCAGCTCAACGACACTAAGGTAGACTGATAAAGACATGGGGAACTATCTGACCTGACGTTTTTGATTTATACAGCCCTGGACTTTTTGATAGAAGAAATTTAGAAGTATTAAAAAGATGCTGCCACAAAATGGTATTGGACTTCACATTTTGTTTTAAAAACAATCAGATTATGAGTTACAAGGAGAATACATAAAATGGTTATTTGCACACACCGTGAATGCGTAACTACGCGCACAGCCAGAGATGGACTCCATTCTGGAGAAGTCCAGAACAGCAGTTTACTCCAGGTCGACCTGCCTCCATCAAAGTTACACTGAGCGCCTCAAACAGGGATAATTTCAGAGCAACCATGGAGCCAACTGGAGAGGGGGAGCCTGGTGGGTGTGTGTGTTCAGGAACAGGTGAGCGGTATAACCCAGGAGAAGATAGCGGTAAAATCTGAATGCTGACTCGGAATGGGCTAATTGTAAGTTACAGCTAATCACTGATTCACCCAGCAAGACATGAGGTGGAGGTTCACTCTAATGAGCATCTTCAGGGTCATGATGAGGAACTTTCACCTGAGCTACTGGTGAAGGTAAATGATCTGGCTATGATAGAAAACAGTAGCAACCTTCTCTGTGAGATTCTAGCCGGTTTTGCATCATAATGTGAACATATCTGGTCCTTCAGTCAAAATAAAAGCATTTAATCCTAACGTAGCTGAACACATTAAAAGTCCTTCAGATCAACACATTGATCTCATGGCTGCAGCCAGTCTTATAGTCTAGTTCTACATGTAGACAGGAAAAAGTGTTGCTCAATAAACCAGGAAAATATCTCCTGTTTCCAGTAAGATGTAGTAGAACGTATAAAAGTAAACCTCCCTATTCTCTTTCATATCTTCTGTGCTGATTCTAAACATACAGCTCTGGGTTTAAAGATGCAGTATAATTAAGAAATATATCATAGCAATTAATCACAGGTGGACCATTGATTAGTTAAATATTTTATTTTTCTGAATACACATGTAATATTATATAAACTAAACTAAGTAAACAAGAATACAGTTTTACTGAAGGTGAGACATAAATACCATATGTATACAGTTATTAATAACTGTAATATTAGTACTGATAAGGTCCAGGATGAGGCTCTATGCTATATTTTAAACACCACAAGTTAACACCCTTTCCACTCAAAGTGTTTAATAGTAAGAACTGAACTAATGTCTCTTATGCTCAGTGCAGAACAAAAGACCGTGTTGAAAAATGTTTTTTATTATTTTGGGCAGGCCAAATTTCTTCAGAAGTGGAATGAATAGCTGAAAAGATGGCGGTAAAAGAGAATAGGTTCATAAAAGAAGGAACAATTTTAATAAAATGTTTTGAAAGCTCTTGGCATAATAAAATTAATTTGTTTTAGGATTTTACCATTTGACTAAGATTTAGGAAAATCAACCTTATTCCACTTTCCTTTTTTGAAATATAAGAATAAAGACAATGGAGCCTCAGGAGTGGAACGCTTTGATGAGAATGTAATGTTTAAAAATGTAATTTATGTAGATGACAAAAGAAACACATTTATCTGGCCCAAAATAAACATCTCTGAGTTTAAGAAAAACTTTTGTCAGCAAAAATTCAGATTAAGTTCCTTTCTAAATTACTCAAAATGTGTCATTATTTGCTTCAGCAAAATGGTTTTACATCAGGTCTAAACTCTGTTTCTCCTTATCCTTCACTCAGCTTCTAACAAATATAAAAAGTGAAATTATTGCAAACCTTTTCTGTTTGATTCACAGTAATTTACATTCAGTAAAACCAGCCGAGACAGAGAACTGGTACAATATGTCCTATATTATTTAAATTTTAAATGACCTATAAATTGTCTTATTTAAATCTAAACATAAATATATAAATATAATATAATATAAATATTTTGTATTTGGGCTAAAGCCCCCAATGTTTTGAGACCCTAAAAAAAAATATATATATATATATATATATGTACAGTGGAGAGAACAAGTAGAACAAGTATTTGATGTACTGCAGGTTTTCTACTTTGAAGGTTTTCCCACTTCCACAGCATGTAGAAGTCTTTCATTTTTATTATAGGTACTTTTCAACTGTGAGTGACGGAATCTAAAACAATAATCCAGAAGTGTGATTTTTAAGTAATTTGCATTTTATTGCTTAAGTATTTGATCACCTATAGTAAACAAAAAGTGTGAAATAACTTAACATTTTAATATTTTAGAACCTTCAAAATAGCCCTGCTTGGCTTTGATTACTGCTTTGCTCTCCTAGCATTCTCTCCATGAGCTTCATCAGGTGGTCACCTAAAATGGTTTTCCAAAGAGTCTTGAAAGAACTTCCCAGAGGTTCACCGGAGTCACTGAGCAACGGCCAAAGGTTAATATTTCAGTCCTCACAGCAAAGGGTGGCTACTTTAAGGAATCAAAAATATAAAACATATTTAAAGTTCTTGCTACGTAATTGCATATGTGTTCATTCACAGTTTTGATGCCTTTAGTGGGAATCTATGTACAATGTAAATAGTCATGAACATAAAAAAACATTAAATGAGAAAGGCGTTCAAAAACTTTCGACCGGTAATGTATATATATGGGTGCAGGCATTTTAGGCAGCTACTGATTATTTTAGTTTTCAACTCCCATCTTTAAAATATCCCGCGTCATAGCTGAGGTCCCAGAGAAAAGGTACTTCATTTTTAGTTAAATATCTATAATCTGCTACATTTCCATAAGTGTCTTCATATGTAAACTTGACATTTTCCTCCCAGTGTTATTTTTTTCAGCGGTTCTTAGCTCATGTCTGACCTACACAGGCCTTATTGAGAACATCTCAGAGGAGATTACATTGATTGGAACATAGATCTAAATCATCACAGAGCTCAGTTCACTTTATTTAGTAAAACTTGTCATTGATTGAAACATATACCTCCTCCTCTCATTCAAACCCTGAGCTGTATTTGTGACGTCCACTGTCAGCCTCAGCTCCTGTCCAGTGAAATCAGCATTTTTAACACTGGGTTTCTCACCGTCATTAATAACAGCAAGTCTGTGAGTGCACAGCGGATGGTGAATGGACAGCAGATTGTGTACAAACAGTCTGTACACAACAGCAGAGTGTGTACGGCAGAGTTCACAGCGGTTGTGAGGCCGCATAGGAGAGATGTGCTCTGCTATATATAATTTCTGTGTCCAAGGCTGTGAAAAGGTTTCCTGTCGCTCCTCCGGTGATGCGCACATAAAGGTACATATACAGAACAGCTCACGTCTGTGTGTGTGTGTGTGTGTGTGTGTGTGTGTGTGTGTGTGTGTGTGTGTGTGTGTGTGTGTGTGTGTGTGTGTGTGTGTGTGTGTGTGTTTGCAAACAGAGAGCGTGTATGGCTTCTCTGTCTAGCTCAGTGTTGCCAGATTGGGCGGGTTTCCGCCCAATTGGGCTTCTTTTGAACACGGGCTGGAAAAAATAGCTTTGGGCAGGTTGCTAAAATGTGAGCTGCTTTTTACAACATATTTCGCTGGTTTTCAGAAATTATTCACAGAAACATTGCTATCAAAATACCTGTCATTGTGTGGCAGAAAAGTAAAAACGTACACATTTCAATAAAATGTTATCCTTGCACCTATATCATTTGTTCATTTATTTTCAAATGTAGAGAATCCCGGATACAAGCGGCTGAAATTAGCTTCTTCTGCAGGGTGGCCGGGCACTTCCTAAGAGATGGGGTGAGGAGCTCGGCCATCTGGGAAGAGCTCGGAGTAGAGCCGCTGCTCCTCCACTTTGAGTCAGCTGAGGTGGCTGGGGTATCTGTTGCGGTTCCCCCCTGGACGCCTCCCTCGGGAGGTGGTCCAGTCACGTCCCAGCTGGAGGAGGCCCAGGAGATGTTCCAGGACACGCTGGAGGTACTGTATCTCTCGGCTGGCCTGGGAACGCCTCGGAATTCCCCCAGAGGAGCTGGAGGAGGTGACTGAGGAGAGGGAAGTCTGGGCGTCTCTGCTGAGACTACTGACCTCGCGACCTAGTCCCGAATAAACGGAAGATGACGCGACGAAATAAGAATCTGTCAGACATGACATCGTGAATTAGTAATAGTCATTGGTAAAAGTTAATTGGTTAATAGATAGCGCTGCAAATGGAATCTGCCTGCATTCAACACCTGGTAGCAGAAGATGAGTCTATAGAGGAAGTGCATTCCTAATAAACCTCTGAATTCAAAGTTTGGCCTCATACGTGTAACCTTTAACTTATTTGCAAGTCAATCAACCATTTAGTAATATTTCTTTCCTCTGTGTTTATTTTCAGCCGTGCATATGCTTGTGAAAATGGAGGAACACCACTTGCACTGCATGCAGAATGTAAAAGAAAATGGGGATGTATGTAATCGGCAGAAATGACAGTAGACGACCCCCCCTCCCAAAAAAAAGAAAGAAATGCAGTTCATACGTGCACTAATGGGAGATGACATTGATTAAGACACAATAGTGGAGTATGTAGCTTTGTGACAGACTATTAGGCGCTCGGTGCATCATGTGCTACCCAAAGATATGCCTGTTTAAAACTCATCAAAATGTGCGCTGTTCAGAACTGATTGACTACACTATATTGGCACACTGTATTGGCAGGCTGATATTATCGGCCTCCAGAGTCAGTACTTTCCAGAACCGTTTGCTGCACTTGCAGCTACAAGTCTTTTAGGAAACCATATTTGCACACCTAGAGATTTCCCTGCTATAAAATACACCTCCACACCCGCTAAGCTGAAGATAGGCATTCCCACAGCATGATGCTGCCACCACCATGCTTCACCATGGGAAGGGTGTGTTCAGGGGGATGTCCAGAATTTTTTTGGCCACACATAGCGTTTTGCATCGGCCAAAAAGTTTGATTTTGGTCTCATCTGACTAGAGCACTTCTTCCACATGTCTGCTGTGTAGGGGACACAGCAGACATGTGGAAGAAGTGCTCTTGTGGCTTGTGACAAACTGAAAAACTGCACACAGAACTTGTTTTGGTTTTAATGATGCTGTTTGTTTAGGGCTTCTTCACCCAATCTTTAAGGCCTTTTCTTCTGTAAAGAAAACCTGTATTCATACATTTCTGTGATGCCCTATAACATCAAAATCCAGCTTTAACATTTGTGGCTGGAAGGTGAGATTCTGTGAAAAAGTTCAAGGGGTATAAATGCTTTTGCAAGGCTCTGTAAATGTCATCAGGAGACTTTCACGTTCAGTGTTCAGCTTGTGAACCACAAGTCGAATCTGCTGCCTAGTTGGTAACACATCGCTGACAGATGCTGTCACCACACTGTTCTGTCAGAATGCGGTAGCAAATCAAAATAACCTCCAGAGTTACGTCGGCCCTAATCGGCTTTCATGCTGCCCTTTCTTTTGTGAGCACAGTCTAGTTTTATCTCTGCTCCGTGGCAGCCAAGAAGCGTTCTATCAGAAGTACCATGCAAGCAGCATCCATGGAGTAGCCTGTATGAGAAATATATTACGATGTAAAAAACATGTTCTGCTTCACCGTAGAGAATCAGCCTCTGCTGAACTACACAGCAGAGCTTGTTTTTCCTCCCTCAAACAAACCTGCAGAGCTGTTTATGAGCAGTGTGAAAGTAATCTGAAGCAACCACAGGAAGCAACCCCACAGTGGAAGTTTTTAATGGACAACTGATAGCTACCACTTACTCAGGTTTGAAAAGGTTAGCAAAACAAAGTGAACTGGGGGGAAGCACACCACAGCCAGCCCTGATCTTTATCATTACAGGTTTGTTGCACCTGTTTAAACTCTGGAAGTTACAATAAACTTAGCCTAGATCCAGAGATTTAAATTAATGCAAACAAAGAGCAGCAAAACACTTTGTTGAACTCAAGCAAGTGCTTGAGAAACATTAAAACACTGAAAATGTAATCCTTATAAAAGTAAAAGTCTTGACTCATCCCCCAATTCCTTATATTCACCTTCCAAGAAGTCTGGTCATCTCTCAAAAATGTTAATTCAAAATTTCACAGCTTTTACACAGTTTCAGTCCTGTTTATGTTCTTGATATTTTTCTGAGCTCTTTTTGTTGTTTCTTCAGCCAAACAACGTTGACTTATAACTCATTCAGGCATAAAAAAGTCCCTAAGCTCAAGGGATAAACCATGACATGACATGCAGATACTGTTCCTCTGCTGTTAATACCTTTTTAGGCCTGACAGCTCTCCTTATTTGCTCCACTTTCCCACTTTCCTAACTTTTGAGCACTTTAAAGTAAACTGTCATGGTCAGGTATCAAGTACTGACTTGTTCATAATGAACTGATCTGGAACCTCTTAATTAATTAGCTGATATTTCAAACCTCCTCATGGTCATAAAGTAAAAGGTAGAAGATCTGGGATACAACTGGGTGAAATTTGCCTCCTCTTTAGGATGGCTCTGCCTTAGAGTGCATTATTTAGCTGAGCCTGGACTAGAGCCAGTTTGAAGACCTATGGCGCATTCACACTGCTGGCCCGGTCCAGGGATCAGTAAAAGTGAAAAAATTCACACCTTCAGTTGGACCAGGTTGCTTTAACACAGACATTTTTTCAGACTGGATGCAGTTGCAACGGATTTCTTTGGGGGCAGTATTGCACTGATCGACAAGAAAAAAAAGCATGAAGAAGAAATTTGTCTCATCAGGGTTTCTGTTGCTATATACATACACTACTGGTCAAAGTTTTTAGATACACTTTCTCACTTAATGGGTCTCTTTATTTTCATGACTATTTAAATTGTAGATTCTCACCAAAGGCAACAAAACTATGAATGAACATACATTGAATCATGTAGTAAACAAAAAGTTTGAAATAACTCTAAACATTTTTATAGTTTAGATTCTTCAAAATAGCCACCTTTTGCTTTGATGGCTGCTTTGTTCTCTTGGCGTTCTCTCCATGAGTTTCATGAGGTGATCACCTGAAATGGTTTTTCAAATCTAAAATACAAAACATTTCAAGCTGTTTTACAATTTTTCATTTGCTAAATAATTCCATATGTGTTCATTCACAGTTTTGATCAGTGAGAGTCCACGTACAATGTGAATAGTCATAAACATAAAGAAAACCATTAAATGAGAAAGATGTTCTAAAACCTTTCACTGATGAAATCTATAGGTGCTGGTCATAAAATTAGAATATCATTAAAAAATTTATTTATTTAAGTAATTCCATTCAAAAAGTGAAACTTGTATATTATATTCATCCATTACACACAGACTGATATATTTCAAATGTTAATTCTTTTAATTTTGATGATTATAAATGACAACTAATGAAAGTATCTCTGAAAATTTCAATAGAAAAACAGTATTTTTAGAAATGTTGGCCAAATGAAAAGTATGAACATAAAAAGTATGATCATGTACAGCACTCAGTACTTAGTTGGGGCTCCTTTTGCCTGGATTACTGCAGCAATGTGGCGTAGCATGGAGTCGATCAGTCTGTGGCACTGCTCAGGTGTTATGAGAGCCCAGCTTGCTCTGATGGTGGCTTTCAGCTCTTCTGAATTGTTGGGTCTGGCGTATTGTATCTTCCTCTTCACAATACTCCACAGATTTTCTATGGGGTTAAGGTCAGGCGAGTTTTCTGGCCAATTGAGAACAGGGATACCATTGCGCTTAAACCAGGCACTGGTAGCTTTGGCACTGTGTGCAGGTGCCAAGTCCTGTTGGAAAATGAAATCTGCATCTCCATGAAGTTGGTCAGCAGCAGGAAGCATGAAGTGCTCTGAAACTTCCTGGTAGATGGCTGCGTTGACCTTGGACCTCAGAAAACACAGTGGACCAACACCAGCAGATGACATGGCACCCTAAACCATCACTGAGTGTGGAAACGTTGCACTGGACCTCAAGCAACGGGGATTCTGTGCCTCTCCTCTCTTCCTTCAGACTCTGGGACCTTGATTTCCAAAGGAAATGCTAAATTTCCTTTCATCAGAGAACATAACTTTGGACCACTCAGGAGCAGCCCCGTCCTTTTTGTCTTTAGCTCAGGCAGGACACTCCTGACGCTGTCTGTTGTTCAAGAGTGGCTCAACACAAGGAATGCGACAGCTGAACTTCATGTCTTGCCTACGTCTGAGCGTAGTGGTTATGAAGCACCGACTCCAGCTGAAGTCCACATTTGTGAATTTCCCCCACATTTGTGACTGGGTTTTGTTTCACAATCATCTTCAGGGTGCAGTTATCCCTATTGCTTGTCCACTTTTTTCTACCACATCTTTTCCTTCCCTTTGTCTCTCTATTAATGTGCTTGGACACAGACAGCTTTTGTGTTTAAAGGCCTTTGCAGGTGTTTTGAGTTAATTAGCTGATTAGACTGTGGCACCTGGTGTCTTCAATATTGAACCTTTTCACAATATTCAAATTTTCTGAGATACTGAACTTAGGGTTCGCATTAGTTATCATTAATAATCATAACAATTTAAAGAAATAAACATTTAACCACCACCTTAACGTGGTGGAGGGGTTTGAGTGCTCAAATGATCCTAGAGGCTATGTTGTCTGGGGCTTAAATGCCCCTGGTAGGGTCTCCCATGGCAAACAGGCTCTAGGTGATGGGTCAGACAAAGAGTGGTTCAAGAATCCCTCATGAAGAACAAAATATCGAGGCACGTGACGTCGCCCGGTACGGCGGAGCCGGGGTCCCACCCTGGAGCCAGGCCTGGGGTCGGGACTCGTCAGAGAGCGCCTGGTGGCCGGGTTGCTCCTCGCGGGACCCGGCCGGGCCAAGCCCGAACGAGAGACGCGAGGCCATCCCCCAGTGGGCCCACCACCTGCAGGGGGAACCGTGAGGGACCGGTGCAAAGAGGATTGGGTGGCGGACGAAGGTGGAGACTTCAGCGGCCCGATCCCCGGATGCTTAGGCTGGCTCTAGGGACGTGGAATATAACCTCGATGGGGGGGAAGGAGCCTGAGCTTGTGCGGGAGGTCGAGAGATATCGACAAGAAATAGTCGGGCTCGCCTCCACGCACAGCGTGGGCTCTGGAACCAATCTCCTTGAGAGGGGTTGGACTCTCTTCTACTCTGGAGTGGCCCACGGGGTGAGGCGGCGGGCTGGTGTGGGTTTGCTTGTTGCCCCCCAGCTCAGCCGTCTCGCGTTGGAGTTTACCCCAGTGGATGAGAGGGTCGTATCCCTACGCCTTCGGGTTGGGGAGAGGTCTCTGACTATCATTTCAGCCTGCGGGCCGAGTGGTAGTGCAGAGTACCCGGCCTTCTTGGCGTCCCTGTCGGGGGTGCTGGATAGTGCCCCTCCCGGGGACTCCATTATTCTGCTGGGGGACTTCAACGCCCACATGGGAAACGACAGTGACACCTGGAGAGTCGTGATCGGGAGGAATGGCCTCCCCGATCTGAATCCGAGTGGTGTTTTGTTATTGGACTTCTGTGCTAGTAGCGGATTGTCCATAACGAACACCATGTTCAAACATAAGGGTGTCCATCAGTGCACTTGGCACCAGGACAACTTAGGCAGGAGGTCGATGATCGACTTTGTTGTCGTATCATCAGACCTTCGGCCGCATGTTTTGGACACTCGGTTGAAGAGAGGGGCTGAGCTGTCCACTAATCACCACCTGGTGGTGAGTTGGATCCGCTGGAGGAGGAGAAAGCCGGACAGACTTGGCAGGCACAAGCGCATAGTGAGGGTCTGCTGGGAACGCAAGGCGGAGCCCTCGGCCAGGGATGTATTCAACTCCCACCTCCGGGAGAGCGTCGACCAGATCCCGGGGGATGTTGGAGACATAGAGTCCGAGTGGACCATGTTCTCCGCATCTATTGTCGATGCTGCTGCCCGTAGCTGCGGCCGTAAGGTCTGTGGTGCCTGTCGCGGCGGCAATCCCAGAACCCGGTGGTGGACACCGGCAGTAAGGGATGCTGTCAAGCTGAAGAAGGAGTCCTATCGGCTGTGGTTGGCTTGTGGGACTCCTGAGGCGGCTGACGGGTACAGTGAGGCCAAGCGTGCTGCGGCCCGGGCTTTGGCAGAGGCAAAAACTCTGGCCTGGGAGGAGTTCGGTGAGGCCATGGAGAAGGACTACCGGTTGGCCTCGAAGCGATTCTGGCAAACCGTCCGGCGCCTCAGGAGGGGGAAGCAGTGCTTCGCCAACACTGTTTATAGTGGGGGCGGGAGACTGCTGACCTCGACTGAGGACATTATCGGGCGGTGGAAGGAGTACTTCGAGGATCTCCTCAATCCTGCCATCACGCATTCCGTGGTGGAAACAGAGGCTGGGGACTCGGGGTTGGACTCTTTCATCACCCAGGCTGAAGTCACCGAGGTGGTTAAAAAGCTCCGCGGTGGCAAGGCTTTGGGGGTGGATGAGATCCGCCCTGTGTACCTCAAGTCTCTGGATGTTGTAGGGCTGTCATGGTTGACACGCCTCTTCAACATTGCGTGGCGGTCGGGGACAGTGCCTCTGGACTGGCAGACTGGGGTGGTGGTCCCCCTTCATAAGAAGGGGGACCGGAGGGTGTGTTCCAACTACAGGGGGATCACACTCCTCAGCCTCCCTGATAAGGCCTACGCCAGGGTATTGGAGAGGAGAGTCCGACCGATAGTCGAACCTCGGCTTCAGGAGGAGCAGTGTGGTTTTCGTCCCGGCCGTGGAACACTGGACCAGCTCTATACCCTCTACAGGGTACTCGAGGGTTCATGGGAGTTTGCCCAACTGGTTCACATGTGTTTTGTGGACCTGGAGAAGGCATTCGACTGTGTCCCTCGTGATGCCCTGTGGGGGGTGCTCCAGGAGTATGGAATTGGGGGCCCTTTATTAGGGGCCATCCGGTCCCTGTACGAGCGGAGCAGGAGTTTGGTCCACATTGCCGGCACTAAGTCGGACCTGTTCCCAGTGCATGTTGGACTCCGGCAGGGCTGCCCTTTGTCACCGGTCCTGTTCATAACTTTTATGGACAGGATTTCTAGACGCAGCCAAGGGCCAGAGGGGGTCTGGTTTGGGGACCAGTGGATTTCGTCTCTTCTTTTTGCGGATGACGTGGTCCTGCTGGCCCCCTCTAGCCAAGACCTACAGCATGCGCTGTGGCGGTTCGCAGCCGAGTGTGAAGCGGCTGGGATGAGGATCAGCTCCTCCAAGTCCAAGGCCATGGTACTCGACCGGAAAAGGGTGGCTTGTCCTCTTCAGGTTGGAGGGGAGTTCCTGCCTCAAGTGGAGGAGTTTAAGTATCTCGGGGTCTTGTTCACGAGTGAGGGAAGAATGGAGAGGGAGATCGACAGACGGATCGGTGCGGCTGCCACAGTAATGGGGGCGCTGTGCCGGTCCGTTGTGGTGAAGAGAGAGCTGAGCCGAAAAGCAAAGCTCTCAATTTACCGGTCGGTCTACGTTCCTACCCTCACCTATGGCCATGAACTTTGGGTCATGACCGAAAGAACGAGATCCCGGATACAAGCGGCTGAAATGAGCTTCCTCCGTAGGGTGGCCGGGCACTCCCTTAGAGATAGGGTGTGGAGCTCGGCCATCCGGGAGGGGCTCAGAGTAGAGCCGCTGCTCCTCCACATCGAGAGGAGCCAGTTGAGGTGGCTCGGGCATCTATACCGGATGCCTCCTGGGCGCCTTCCTCGGGAGGTGTTCCAGGCACGTCCCACCGGGAGGAGGCCCAGGGGACGGCCCAGGACACGATGGAGGGACTATGTCTCTCGGCTGGCCTGGGAACGCCTTGGGCTCCCCCTGGAGGAACTGGAGGAGGTGTCTGGAGAAAGGGACGTCTGGGCGTCTCTGCTGAGTCTGCTGCCCCCGCGACCCGGTCCCGGATAAGCGGAAGACGACGAGTACGAGAACATTTAAAATATATCAGTCTGTGTGTAATAATACATATATATGTGTGTGTGTGTGTGTGTGTGTGTATTCATTCATTCATTCATTCATCTTCTATGCTGCTTATTCCATAGTGGGTCATGGAGAAGCTGGTGCCTATCTCCAGCTATCTATGGGCAACAGGATACATCCTGGACAGGTCGCCAGTCCATCGCAGGGCAACACAGAGACATACAGGACAAACAAACATGCACACACTCATTCACACCTAAGGGCAATTTAGAGAGACCAATTAACCTGACAGTCATGTTTTTGGACTGTGGGAGGAAGCCGGTGTACCCGGAGAGAACCCACGCGTGCAAGGGGAGAACATGCAAACTCCATGCAGAAAGACTTTCATGTTTTTCTGATGTCGTACAGCCCTAATTTTGAGTAATTGACAATTAAACAATTAATTGACAATGGCTGGAGGAAGTTTTAAAAAAGCTGTGGATGAAGACGGCAATTGAAACAAAATCATCTGCAGGAAATAAAGAGGAGACTGAGGTTTTTTAATCCCTCCTTTCTACAAGTCTTTAGATCCTGTGGAGTCCTACCCACGACATGAACAAACCCAATTCATTTCAAGACAGCTAACAAACCTCTTCCCTTAGTCGTACTGGGACCAAATAGCTTGTAATTATGACCGCAGCACCGTCCACGGAAATGCCTTAGCTCATGCTCATAATTGTCCAGATTTTCCACGACCCCCTTAGCGACTCAGCCATGGTGAGGAACCTCACAATATTTTGAAGCATAATCATCATCGCAACATCTGTGCGCAATGTTACTATGATCTGTTTAGATGCAATGTTTAGTTAGCTGTAATTAATTTTCACGTCTCACACATTCATGCTTTACATGCCAAGATAATTCGGCCACACTTTCACTGCAGGGCAGTGGTATAATTTTTAGTGATCCACATTATAAAGCTCACAGAGAGCCATTGCCATATTGTGATGAAGGGGAAAAATGAGAAGTTAATCACAACAAAAATCGTCATTGCAATATTCAACAATACTATCAAAATCAGATTGTTACTAGCATTGTGAGACCCTAGGAACAATTTGTAGCCCTGTTCTATCCCCTGTATTACCACATTTTCTAAACATTTAATTGGTTATTCTGATGTATTCTGTGTGCGGCCGGAAACACGTTTTTTCTAAACTAGTTTTCATTAAAGCTTCATTAGTGGTCATCTTGACACAAGGAAACTTTTTTGTTTTAAATCTAATCATTTTCCATCTTGTAGAAAGTATTACAGTCCTTCAAGACTATCCTAGGTAAAAAAGAAAAGAAAAGAAAAAAAAGTTTACGAAGCAAATAAATTAGTTTTATTGTATTTATAGTCGTCATCTCCAACATGCAAAGTGTGTCCCAAGCTTACAGGTAAAATGCCTGTGACATCTGACAGTGGATCATTATTTGTGGATGAGCCTTCGGCAGCATCGCTGTCACTCCGAGCGTCCGACTGGACACCTGTCAGTGCTGCCTCCCCAATTATTTCCTGAATTCTTGGGTCCATTTGCAAAGACGTCCCCTCCTCCTGTCCTCCTCCGGTTGTCATTACAGAGATGGAGGTAGTGTGGGCAGAGGACAAAAAAAAACTTCAGGCCGAATGCTTTATGAAATCTATATAAAATAGCTGAATATAGTACTATAAGTTAAAGAATAAAACCTGTAAACTCAAAAAAAGGAAGTCGTGCAGATTCAGATTTACTAACATCAGGCAATATTCAAGGTATAAAAAATGTGACTTTAACAAGTCTAAAGATAGAAGAGATCTGTAGGTGTTTATTTTTGACAGTATGAATATATTATTAAGTTTAAAGGAAATATGTTAACACTTGCTTTGTTCTCTTGCTGACTTTTGCCTGTCAGTAAAAGATTATTGTAGGATGAAAATAAACCCATTTTTCCAGCAGAGGTTCCTACTTAAATGGAAGCTCTGGTCTATTATTAAGAGCCCCACTCCAACTACATTAAATGGAATGCACCCCTCACCAATACAGCCAATCTCATATCATGCAGCCCTAATCCTAACCATTCAATCTTTCTTTCCATTTATCCGTTGTCCATCAATGCATCCATGCTAATCATGCAACTTGGCTTTTCATCTGTCCTCCCACCTGTCCATCTGTCCGCTTATTTAAGAACAAGTTGCAGAGTTAAGTGCCGCACATAACAGGGAACTTCACAGACTTCTCCCCAGGGAGACTCTCCAGCCTTTTCTTGGGGTTCTCCGGTCAGAAAGAATATGTTGTCCTTCCAAAAACTTCCTGATCTGGCTCCAGATTTCTTTACTTCGTGCTTTCTTTCTTTTTGTCTGTTTGAACAATTGAACTTACAACAAAACAAACACCCCTGCTTTTTCCTGCAATTACTCATAAACAAGACATGGAAATACCTGCAGTCCTCACCCCACACACCTGGAGGCAGCATTCTGCCCTTTTCAGTTAAGATCCACAGCTACCTTTCATCCCAGTTTCTTTTCACTTGGGTCCAAACCCAGCGCTGAAGGTCATGGCCTAAAAGTACCCACAAAAATGACATATTTTGGCAAAAGTAAAAATAAGGCGCTGCTCCTTATGACCACACTCTACTGTCCATGAACACTAAAAAACAGCATCAAAGACAAGGGACAGGCTTGGAGGAGTCCAACCTGCACTACTCAAGACTTTGGAGGGATCCTCCAAAATCTAAAATTGGGTCCTATTTAACAAATTTTACTTCATATCTGCAATTTACTGTGTCAACCTTTTTGTCTCATCTCTTTCTATCAGATTTAATTTAGTGAGGAATTACACACAGGCTGAATGGTACTCCTCCTGAGTAAACTTAAACTTTTATAATTATTTCCTGGGCTGCAGGTCTTTTTATTAAAAAATAAAGATAGTGGATGAGCAGATTTGGAAGTGTTTGGGATTTTTTGTTTCCTCTTTGACACTGAAAATGATGGAGATTATATGTCGTGGCCTTGAGAGGAAACTTATGCTGCTGCTTGTATAAACTGTAAAATAATCTCCTCACAAGGCTCCGATTTCTCCCCCCTCTCAATTCTGTCGGCAAAACACGATCTGGCTGGATTTGGGAATGGAGTAAGAGGGATAGTTAATCGGATACTTTCCAGGAAAAAAAAAAACCCAGGTCTCTGTCGGCCCCCGCTTCCTAAGGCATGCCAGGCAGAGACACCACATCTGGTAATACTGTAGGCACATTGTCCTTCCAAGTCTGGGGAGGAAGCTCGGGTTTCCTCAATATTTTCTCCCGGTGGATTTAGTTACCCAAAGGGCACTGCGAGGCTGAGTGAGCAGCCAGCATCTCTGAAACTTTCTGATGAACCCAAGGATGTCTGGGATGAACTAAAGGAACTCTCGTTCACATGAGGAGACTCCTCTTTTCTGTGCACAGAGTTTGGATATTTCAAACTTTTCTATACGGATCCAGTAGCTAAAAATGGGCTTTTTGGCTCTTGAGATGCACCAAGAAATTGACTGAAGATTAGAGTTGGATGATGTTTAGCTTGGTCAGCCACAGCTGCTGATTGGCTGGTCATAAACTATTGATTGAATCCATCTTCCCCTCCACAATCTGCAAGTTTCTGGTGCAAGAGTTTGCAAAGCAGCCCAAGAGCATCACAGAGCCACCACCATGCTTCACTGTAGCTGTTGTTCCTTTCACAGTATTCGTTATTCCTCCTGAAGACACCCTGCTGATCCATAGGCCCAAAATGTTCCAGTTTTGATTCGTTGCTCCATAGATCAGAATTCTAACCTTCGTTGGTTTCTTTATATAGTTTTGAGCAAATTGGACCCTAGTTTAGTGGGGATTTTGGGTCAGTAGTGATGCACATCTTGGAGTTGAGGCATGGACACCTTTGGTGTTTAGTATGTGCCTTAAAGTGAAAACTGAACCCTCTGCCGGTCATATCCAGTTAGTTGAAGGTTCTTGATCACCTGCCTCAGCAACCAATGATAGCTTCCTCTTTCCTCTTGCCGCCAGGTGGCATAGCTGTGTTCTTTTAACTTTAAACTTGCAAATTATGCTTCATAAGTCATTGATTGGTTGCACCAGGTGTTCCCACACCTGATTTGATAATGTCTGCCGTTTAGGAAGTCTTTTCAGAGATTTGAATTATTTTGAAACTCCAGGAGGTTTTCAAAGTAGGATTTAGTGTTGAATTTAGTTATTTATTCGAACTGTTCTTGTGTAATTTGTTTATTGCAAACACCTGAACAATTTTGCCAACCTTATGTTATGATTTGGGGTTGTTTGGTTTTTGGTTTCTGATTTTTCTTATGTTTTTCACAGTTAAGGTTTTGACTCATTCTTTTGTTATTATTCTTCTTAGATTTTGAATCATGCTTCTGTTATTTTCCTGGTCATGCTTTAGTTTTGTCGTCTTGTTCATGTTTTGTCAAGTTTGGTTTTGTTGGTATATTAGAGTATCTGTTTTTGCCGCAGTCACGTTGTGTTCTCTGTCAATTAAGTTTATTCGGTTCACCTGTCCAAGTTAATCTGTCTCCTTGCTCCACCTGATTTTCACGCCATATATACACACCTGTTCAGTTAGTCGTTGCGGAAACATTTCTCATGTCTTGCTCATGTCTAGTTTTCATGCTCAAGTCTTGTCTTTTTGATCCTGCCATGCCTGTCTTGCCTGCCTGTTTGTTTTGTTCCTGCCTCCTGTAGTGAGTGAGTTTTTTGTTATTAAATCTTTTGCACTTACCGTCATGCTGCCTTCTGGTTTGCATTCTGGGGTCCTATATCTCACAGGCTCTAACACCTTACCTAATTTACAGTTACGTTTTGATAATTTCAGGAGCACCTGTAAGAATATAGTTCAAAGTGTAATCCTTAATTATTTTTAACAGTAAAACCCTATTATACACACACACACACACACACCATATATCCAATCCAATTTATTTAGTAAGAATAGTGGGAAAAACAACAAATAGTTGACCAAAGTGCTGTATATTAAAATAGCAAAAAGAAAATAAAGAATATGTGAAAACGGCTATGAAACGATGGTGAACAACACAACAACTCAACTCATTTAAAGTAATAATCAACTCGTGCTGTGTTGAACACCAGAGAGAAAAGATAAGTCTTCATCTGAAAGAGATAACAAACAAAAAAATCCATAAGGGGTTAATCACCTCCACCTTTAAAGTATTTTTAAATATATACACAATGTCACTGACGTCTTTGACAGAATCCTGAATACTAATTTTGTTTTTTACAGCCCTTGTCTACTTCCCTTTCTTAGCCTGATAGCTTCACTCTGAGCCTTTAGGAAACTTGCTGTATAGTCAGTTAACTTGAATTGACAATTTATAGTTTTTGTGCTGCATTAAATTTTGTCCTGTTTTTACAAAATTGTGTATTTGCAATGAAAAACAAAAGAATGAAAAATGATGGTAAAACGGGAACAAAGAAGCTTCTCTGGAAGCTCTTGTATTTCGGGAAGTGCCATGTGGTGGAACCATGAATAGCCTGCAGGAAGTGGTCTCCACATGGACCCTCCACCTGTGGGGAAAGATGTTGAGACTGGATGCAGTGTAAGCTTGGTTGAGCAGGCAAGTGTGGGGTCCTGGGCATGTTATTTTGAGGCTTTCTCTCCAGCTCCTCCAGTCTCCCCCTCTTGGACTTCAACAAATATTTACCCAATTATATAAATGAGATTTTCTCATGTTTTTATAGCATTTGAAGAATGTATTTCTTTTTCTGTTTATCAGGTGGTTGAACTGATCTCCAGTGCCATCGGGGATTTAGTCCAAGGAATATACTATGAAAATTCCTACAGTGCTGAGGTAAATCAGTCATTCTTTGAGAACATTTTCACCAGAAAAGGAAATCTGTCTCTACCTCCAACTGACTTTCATGCCAGACAGTTAGTCTGTTTGTTGCTTTTACATCATATTGCTCTGCTATTTTCATTTTCAGGAAAACATTCCCAAATGAATTCCCAAAGGATAGAAGTTACCACGTTTTAGGTCCATTAAGGTCACAAGCCAGACTAAGGCTATGACCTGAATAGAAAGTGAATCTTTCTCCAGGATTGGTTCTGACATTAGGTGCCACCAGCTGACTGTAAATGAGAAAACATCCTGATAAATAATGAATTAAGACAGACTTTTAAATCGACCACAGTGCTGTCAAGCTGCAGTGAGAAAGAGTTCCCTTTAATTGCTCTGTTTTTAGGTTATGCTCTGAATCCACAACCAGCTTTCTCCTTCTTTTTTTATTCATTTGTTTAATTCAGAAAAAATAAATAAATTTGAAAGAGTTATTATAGTGCAGTTTTGTTTTTTCTGGAAACATTTATTTTAGAGGATTTTTTCCCAAATGTTTTCTTGCTCTGTGGTATCCCTCTCTTGGCTGTAGGACTTGTGTGAACAGACTGAGTAAAATTATGTATTTACTTTTGGTAGCGGTGTGTTTTCATTGAACTTTGAAGTGTCTGCCACTGTTTGCTCTGCAGGACGGTCTCGGCGAGGGCGTCGACGTGACGTCTTGGGAGGATCAGACGTTTCTGTCCCATGGAGCACTGCTGGCAAAGAGCTGTCAGGCCGCCATGCAGCTCGCTAAACACGACAGAGAGGCCCAGAGACTGGCCTACCTCTATGGAAAACACCTGTCGCTGGGCCACAAGGCAAGTTTTAGGGAATCAAAACAGTGACCAACCAGACTTTTTAAAATAATCTTATGAATAAGGGGGTTAATGAAGAATTCTCCAGGTTATGCAATTTTTCGTTTAATTTTTTTCTTTCATCAAGCATTTCTGGCTAATTGGAAGGAAAATATTAATCTGATATGATTGAGGACTTAGATTAGCGGCGCTGGTGGTGTAGGTCTTAGCGCGTGACCACATATAGTCCTATAGTCCTCGAGGCAGCCGTCCCGGGTTCCAGTCCCGGACCCAGCGACCTTTGCCAAATGTCTCCCCCTCTCTTTGCCCCTCCTTCCTGTCTGCCTACTGTCAAAAATAAAGGCCTCTAGTGCTGAAGAAATTCTTTAAAAAAAAAATAAAAAAATACATGTGTATGTACAGTGCTTTGGAAAAATATTAATACTCATTTGATTTTTTTCACATTTTGTCACAAACACCAGCTACACTGTAGTTTATTGAGAGTTTGTGTGATAGAACAACACAAAATAATGCATAATTATGAAGTTTAAGGAAAATAATGCACTGTTTTCAAAATTGTTTTGCAAATAATCTGAAATGTTTCCCGTACATTTGAATTCATTACACTGATTTGATGGTCTGTAGAGCCACCTTTCCCTGCCATTACAGCTGCAGGCTTGTTATGGTATGTCTCTACTAACTTTGTGCGTTTTAGAGTGAAATTTATCCCCATTCACCTTTTCAAAATAGCTTAAAATCAGTTAGATTGGGTGGAGACTAAAGTCTCAATTGGATTTAGAGGTGAAATTTAACTAGGGCATTCTAACACATGAATAGTCTTTGATCTTAATCTTTCCATTGTAGCTCTGGATGTATGAAAAGAGTCTTTCTCTCGGTGAATATCTCAAGTCTTTTGCAGCCTCCAACAGGTTTTCTTCCAGGACAACCTTGTCCTTATTGCCATCTATCTTCCTATTAACTCTATTAACTCTGATCATCTTCTAAGTCCTTCCTAAAGAAAATAACCCCCACTACAGGATGCTGCCACCACCACCACCGTTTCACAGTTGTAATGGTGTGCTTTCTTTAAACAATTCAATAACCTTACATAAAAGGCAGATTTTCTAGAGTGCACAACTCACCGTTGTGTCAATAGATTCTCCTACCTGAGTTGTGTATCCCTGCAGCTCCTCCAGAGTAACCATGTGGCTTTCTCTACCTGGCCTGTGTAGGTAAACCGTCTTGATTTGGTAGATCTGCCGTTGTGCCATGCTTTTCCCATTTTTAGATGATGGACTGAGCAGAGCTCTGGTAGATGTTTTATAACCTAACCCCGCTTTAAAGTTCTGCATAACTTTATCCCAGACCTGTCCATTGTGTTCTTTGGTCTTTCTGAAGCTGTTTGCTCACCTCTCATGTCTTTACAGAACTGTATATATACTGAGATTAATTTACACATAGGTTGGTTCCATTTACTAATTAGGTAACTTTGGAAGGTAATTGGTTGCACTGGATTTTTTTAGGGGTAAAAGAATAGAAGGGGTTCAGTGCTAATTCATACATCACAGATTTTAATTTGTTACAACCGTGTATCATTTTGCTTTCACTTCACAATTATGCCGCACCGCAAGTTGGACTATCACTAAAAGTCCCAATAAAATACACTGGTTGTAACATGATAGAATCTGCAAAAGCTCAAGGGCTATTAATGTTTGCAAAGCATTTTTATACATGTGCTGCAGAAAACTTACATTTTAATTGAGTTTCACTTTAGTTAACATTGCTTTTTTTTCTTAGCAAGCTTTATCCCTCCTGTGACTGATGTACTTTTTATGACTGTGATGAAGTTAAATCAAAGCAAAGGACTAAATGAGCTTCTGATCCACATGTTGCAGTCGTGTCTGAATGCATGAGTAATTGGCCCTCCTCTAGCGTTGCTGTATCTGTGTTCATCAAATGCTTCAAACTGGAGTTGATCTGGCAGGAAAAGTTGTCGAAAAAGGACACAGGCAAAAGATGAAATACTGAAATACAAAAGTAGGCTCCAGAAGGCTGCTTTGTACTGAACCTAAATGTTTTTAGGATAAAACTTAAATGTGCCACAAAGTGAATGCTTTTTTTTTTTTTAGAAGTTTTTAGGTGAATCTTGATTACCTTAATCACAGCGCTGTAGTGGTTTGCCATCTCTTGCCGAGGCTCCCTGCAGATACCCAACTGCGCGACCTCTGCTGGATTCACAGCATGGTGGAAGCTAAAATGGACTCTTTAAAGGAGAACTGTCCTCACCAGGACAGTTGTCTCTTTTTTATTTTCACCAGTGTGTAATTGGTAACATGAACATTACAGAGCAGCATCAGTTACTGTTTATGTGTTCCACTTTTTCACAGCTGAACTCTGACCTGCAGCCATTTGTGAAGACCAGGCTGGCAGAGATGACATCGTTCAGTCTGAGCGCTGCCCCGGTGGTTTTCCACCGTCAGATCGTCGGGAAAGAGAAGTGGCACCAACATCTCCAGGAGGTAAAACCTGGGCAATCGGTCACACCGTCTATTTCTGGAAATTCTTGCCATGTTCTGTAAAATAAATAAAAAAATGTAAAAAAGTCAAGACTTTGTAAGGTTGCAAAAGTCAGCTCTGATCTCAGTTGGAAATCCAGCTGCTTTAACACTTCCTAAACTCTTTGAGTTTAAATGCACTGGAGAGCAGCTGCTTGTTTATACACTAAAGAGTCTGATTATTTACCTGAAATTTTTAACTTTTAATTTGAAATTAAATAGAAATCAGTTTGTGTCAAAAAATCAAAAGGCTTGAAACCTCAACTCCATGACTTTTTATATGCATGGTTAAAACATCGATGCCTCTGAATCTGCTGGGGTGGCTATATTCTGATCTTTATTGTAAATGTTTAAAAAGATTTTTTAGATTAAAAAAGAGTTGAAAACTGCCTTCATCAAAGTCTAACATATCCCACATTTTTGTGAAACATCCTTATTTTGTTTCTTTAAAAAGAATAATTAAAAAGATGTTTTTAATTTTTGTTGTTTTATTTAATAAAGAAGAAATGTTTTTATCTTGAGTATAAATTCAACGTTTCACTTCATGTGGCAATGTAGAGGGTAGTGACAAAGCTTACAAATTCACAGTAGAAAGAAATAAGAAGCCTTATTAAAGTGGTTACAAAGCTGGTGAGAAAACTACAGCTTCCTGCATGTTCTAGGAAACGCCTGGAATTTTATACAGGCGTTTCCGAGGTCCAGATAAGTGGGAAAAATCCAAAAACCGTGGAAAATATTCGTATTTCCAGACTTTATTTGCTATGCAAAAGTTTCATCCACCATGTTCTGCCTCTCTCTCGCTGGTTTTTGTATATTCCATTTTTAATGCCTGACATTAAAGAAGTCTTAACAACAGAAGCTTAAAACCATACTTTTAAATGTAAAATGTAAAACTTTTAATCACAGAGAGAAGAGAGGGTCTTATCGGTTTTATTAAAACATTTAAACACCAAACATTTTTAAAACTAAAAAACAGGAATAATCTTTTATGACTTCAAAATAAACACCTGTAGATGTCCCAGGTAGCAGCACCCAAGAAAGGACAATAAACCCATGAACCCTGTACTGTGGCAGCCTCCATCATTGCACTGCATGAAATATTCACTCGTTTTCTGTCCTCCTTTTTTTTTTTTCACTCCCAGCCTACTTTGTCTCGGTCTCCTATTCACAAATATAAAGACAATCCTCGATTACAAACATTGGAGTGAAAACAGGGGGAAAATGTGCAGAGGATCCCCGTAAATCTGAAAGAACATCAGTGAAGATAGAAAACCTCAGGAGAAGATTTTATTAAGAGAGTTAGAGTTGTTGATGTTTTTTATGCACAGGAACAGATTGATGCAAACTGTGGAATACATCTTAACACAATTGATTTAAGGTAAAAATGGATCTGATGGTAAAATCTAAATATGCTGTCTTTAGAAGTATGCACTGTACAGATTTGTTATAAATTTAATCCTCATCATCTATCCATCCATTTTCTTTACCCAGTAGCTTCACTAAAATCAACTCTTTTCTGTTCTCTCTCCAAGGCAAGGACCTTGAGAAACCAGCTGGACTATACTAAGGTAAGGTGGCATTTTCAACTAACTGTCCTGTTTTTTAATTTCACTTTTTCACCTCTCTGCTATGTTGTCCTGAACCTGTCAGGACGTCCACAAACAACCAGGATGCCTTTTCAGTGTAACTCATGTCAAAGTTAAGAAACGCCTTTCCAAAGTCAACGTGTGAGGCCAGAATGGGACCAAAGGAACAGAGGGGAGGGGTCTGGTTAGTGTCAGGAGGGGTAGGGGGTGTTATCTGGACCCGTCTGAAACCAGAGCTGGACGGATTGGTTACCGAGGCCTATTTGTGGAGGAGACACCACGGCTCTGAGACAGAGGGATTGTGAGAGAATCTCCTTCAGCCAAAAAGGGAGAGACCTTTTTAAGGGGAACAAGTGGCGAGGAGACACAAGGAAGGAAGCTGAATGTAGGATAGGGAGGAGAAATAAATGTATGGGGCAGGAAAAAGGTAAACGTTGTATATTTACTTAGAAATACCTACATGATTTCTGTATAGTTTTATGTAGGTAGGAAAACACCAGATTTTCTTAATGTGAACCACACTTTACCTAAGTTTTGTGTCTGTAAAAAAGAAGTCAAAGACCTTCTCAAGCACACAATGTAGATTCACCACATTCCTTGTTAATCTCATGGTAATTGTCAAAGGAAGACACCCTGAGACCTGATTTTCTCTTTTAATACTAACCAAACAAAACAGCAGACGAGTAAAAAAGCAGCCAAAGTCCTTCTTTAACCCTGGAAATCCACTGATCGGACTAAGCTGGACCTTTAATCCAAACAGGATACTTCAGGGAGTAAACACATCAGGGAGCTGATGCAGAAAGAAGCAAAGTTAGCAGACAGAAGGGTATGAAATGCAAGAGGAAAATGAATCTGTTTTTAAATAAATAAGCAGGCAGGATGTTTTTGAGTTTAGCTCCTACAGTTATTTTTTTATTACATTTTTTCTTTCTTAAAGGAAGGCCTACGGGGGCTTTCCACCTCCAGAATTCATGAGGCAAAACGCCCTCAGCAAAAAGATGTCCCGGTGCAGCAGCAGGAATGCACAAATTTATTCAAAAAACCTGCAAACTCAAAGCTGCTGTTAGTGCTCATTCAGCTTCATGTATTCCTCTTCAACATGTTGGGTTGAGGAAATGTGATGTGCAAACTAATTAGCGTTACTTTACAGTAAAAAAACTATTTGGCTTATATAGATTTCTTTATTTTTTTTTTTTTTGCCTTTTTTAAAATCATACTTAAATATTTCAAATCACCAAACAAGTTTTAATGTTGGATAACAATAACCTGCATGAATACAAAATGCAATTTTCAAATTAGGAAACCTTATTCAAAACAACCAGGCCCAGTATAATAATATAATTTTCCCCTCCTTAAATCATGAATGACCTGTAATTAACCACATTTCTGGGGCTCACTAGTCACACTGCTAGACCTGTAGAATCAAGAAATTGCTGAAACAGAACCTGTTTGACAGCATGAAGTAGGTTAAAACGTCTCCAAAAGCAACACATAATACCTTGATCTAAAGAATTAATGAACAGATAAAAAACAAAGTCATTGGAAAGGGTTACAAAACCATTTCGGTTTTGGGTCTCCAGGGAACCACAGTGAGAACCGTTATCAAAATGTAGAAATCATGGAACAACGCTGAACTTTCCCAGTGATGGAAGGCCTACCAAAATTACTCCAAGAGTGAAACTATGATTCATCTCAACAGCTCAAAAAAGCACCCAGAACAACAGCTAAGGCCTCACCTGCTTCAAATAGGGTCAGTGGTCATGATTTAACATTATGAAAAAGAAATGGCAAAAATCGGATACATGGGAAGGTTCCAAGGTGAAAACCACTAGTGACTACTGGAAAAACCATAAAGGCTGTTTAAAACTGACCAAGAATAGACTTTTGGGAAAACATTCAGTGGACTGACTACACAATGTGGAATATTTTGGAAGATGTGGTAATAAATCTTATTAACAAGTAGTTTATGCTTTAAACCCCCTCCAATGTGGCTGGATTAAAACAATTCTGCAAACAAGAGTGGGCAAGGATTCCTACACAGCGATGTAAAAGACTCATCACCAGTTATTGCAAACGCTTGTGGCCCATCCAGTTATTAGGTTTAAGAGGCAACTGTTTTTCACATAGAACCAGGTTGGTTTGCATAGCTTTTCCTTAATTAAATCAGCAGAGGTGTATAGTTGGAAAAAATACTTTTATAAGGTGCTGTACATTGGTCTGCACATTCGCAAAGTGTTTAGTTAATTACCAGGATTTAAGTGAAACGGAGCATCATTATTTAGTTGATATGACAGCTAAGAGCCTAAATTGCCCAAACAAAGATGTAAATGTGACTGATAACTTAAATCTTTAGCTTTCAGATAAATATGAAAACCTGCATCCCAGCTGACATTGTATCAGTGTTTTTGGGGCGGGAAATTAAAGGCCTGCCTTTGACTTTAAGAGCAAACTAACTTTTTCTGTACATTGACAGCTGCACCGTGGCAGCACTGACACAGACGTGACAAACTAATGCTTGTTTTCGCCCCTTCCACAGCTCCTGGCAGCAGTTAAGTCGGAGAAAGGCGTGAGCTCGGCGGTGGACTTGTGCCGTTACCATAGCAACATGGCTCTGGAGGCTATTCAGGCTTTCCCCTCCTCTGAGGCTCGATCTGCCCTGGAGAACATCGCCACCGCTGTCACCAAATTTTGACCCAAATGCACACAAACACCCAGAGACACTCTCCTCTGAGGAGTGCTGAGTGCCTCGTTTTGGTCATAAAGCTGTCGTCATGTTTTTCCATCAGAAACTCCTGCAACTGTTCATCATCGAACAAAAATTCAACCCTCTGGTTTCGTGCCAGACATTTTTGCAGCTCCCCCTCTCGTGCTCTGAGAACATATCCTGGCAGACTGCTTTTTTTAAAGAAAGAAAAAAACCCAGGCTCTTTATTGTTACCTGGCTTATCAGCAAAGCCACATACTGGGCAGAACATTATTTAAGATGTTTTGATGATTTGTTAGTGTCATCTGAAAAATGTGACATGAATGGGAAATGATGCACTCAGGAGTACTTATTCTCAAAAATGTCCTTTTTTTTAAGCTATTTAACCTGCTTGTTAGTGCAGAGATGATGCTAGAAACTGCAACTGCTAGATGTTTTTGCTCTTTGCCAAACTGAAGAGTTTCACTGGAGAAGAAACTCCTGTTTTACCAATTATCCTGCAAAGAACTGCTTTTCTGCAGAGGCTGGACTGGGGTAAATCAGGAGTCATAATGTCATCAATGTTACCTTGTTATGTCAGTCCCAACGCCTGTTTATCTATCTGTTTGTGTGTGTGTGTGTGTGTGTGAGAGATCTGAAGCAACGCAGGGGCGGGGAAAGGTCACCCAAACCTCTCCCCTATGGGCCAGCCAGCGAGCACATTGAAGCTCCGCCAAGCAGTAATTATTAATGAAGAGACCTGAGCAAATGGACAGGAAATGCAGAGGTATTGATTGGGCTAGCTGCTCTGCTGTAAGCTGCACAGGCTGGCGCCAGCCTGGTGGCCTGTGGTTTCCCAGGCTGCTGTCTGTGGAGGGCATGGGTGGGGGGCACAACTAAGGTGTGAAACCAGGCCACCGCTGGCAGCTGTCTGTCACATACCGGCTACACCTGAAGGACAGAGTGCACAAAGAAGGGACAGGGAAGAAAGCTCTGTCTCTGGAAAACAAAACCTTACGCAGAATGTGATGATTTACAAATCATTCAGAGCCTATATTTAACTGGGAAATGGTACAAATAAAACTAAATAAATCTATGAATGGAGATCTGTTTTTTAAATGTCCTAATATTTATGTGGTTTTTAAGATTTTGTTGCACTAGTGGCCTTCATTCAGTGTTTTATAACCATAACGAAACAGAGAGTTAAGGGGGAAGACATGCAGCAAATATCTGGAGGACTGGAGTCAAACCGAGGACTAATAGCCTCTGTTTATGGGGGTACCTGCTTTGCTGCTATGCCACACGCTGCCCATATGCTAATTTTTATAGATGCACCTATCAGGATTTTTCCTAGTTGATACCAATTTTTAGTTTTCTTTGAGATCTAACCTCTATCTTCTGAGTTTGACAATTTCCAATTGTTTTTCTTACTTAAGGTCCATCATAAATGCATAAATAAAAGAAAAAATGTGCTGAGGGTTCTTTGATAGACCTAGCAGTTTTGAATCCAACAGAAAATAAAGGATTGGCAGATTTTATCATTTATGCATCAAACCATGTCCTTTCATCAAATTTTATTAAATATATTAAACAAAAGAGTGCATCAAAGTTTAAGCTGTTGGTTAGTGCGTTTATAAAATGGAAGTTGTGTAATTTCTTAGTTTTGATGCATTTATTAAATGAAAAACATTGAGATTTTTCCGTTACAAAAGCCAATAGTCCGATCTCAGCAGCAATGATCTCTGGCAGTTTCACTGCTGCATCTCTTTTCATTTTTTATTTGGTGTCTGCAGCATGTATCAAAAGGGTTTGGACAGTTGAAGTAGTTTGCTTCATTTCACAGCAAATAACTCCTTAAGGAACCGAGATCAACTGATATTGTTTTAAAGAAAAGTGGGCACTTACAGTTTACTCATAAAGCAACTTTAAAGCTCCAAAGTGCTTCATTGTGAAAATGCAAGGAAAGACATTAAAAATAAGAGGACAAAATCTGTTTTAGTTAGATCTGGGCAGGTTTAGAGGAAATGCTACTTTCTTGTTGCTATTTTCTGACATGAGGTTAAACAGATCTGCTTTAGTTGTCTGAATGTTTTTTTTCCCATTTTCAAGAGTAGTTAGGAGAAATGGGCATCGTTCTAGTGCCATATTGCAGGAAAACAATTTAATTTAGGTTGAAGTAATGAAAGCATGTGCCAATTGGTATGTTAGATGATTTTGTTTTATTTTCTTTACAGAAAGTTTTCACTATATATAACATTAAGGTTTTCTAACAAAGTGGACAAAAACTTTAGCAAATACAAATATTAGGATCTAAAGAAAGCAGTTATTAGTATTATGCAAAAAAAATGTATTAATAGTTGGATTAAATCCTGATGATTGGCAAACGTCTACTGTTTAGAAAATGGCCAGAGTTACTGATGCAGACTAAAAGGTGGAAGGTGTATGTGAGCTTGAACCATCTTCAAAACAAGCCTCCTGTCTGTCTCTCTGTTGTTCGTCCACATCCTGTTCTGCTTTGGCTTCATAGGTACAGCGAGGTTCTCCTCGGGCCAGGGAGAGCCTGGGGCTCTTCATGAAATATCCATCCTTGCCGTGAGGAGACATGAGGAAAGTTACATGGAAAATTAAAAGGACCAAACAAGAAAAGAGGCTGGGACACAGTCAGAATGACAAATATAGTTACCAACAAAACTTTTTTGGTGGAGAAAGGCTGCTCAAAGCCGTGAACTGTTGCAAGTACACTCCCAGTAGGAATCTAGCAGGGGTTGCAGGAGATAGTTTAAAAGGAGGTGTTTTTTTGGCTTCACGCAGTAAAGCTGAAAGTATAATGTAGAACTAAAACCATTTTTTTTCTTCCTGGAAAACATTTTGCTGACAGCATTAATCTTTTTAAAATCTCATGTGAAGCCCACATTTAGAGCAGAATGCGAAGATAGAGGACTTCTTTTTAGTTTTATATGGCGTGCAGCAGAAACCCGACTCTGTGTTTGCTTTTTCCAGTTCAGGGTTCTTGGGTATCAGGAGAGCAGGAGCTGGCACAGATCTGAGTTTACATCCCAAACATGAGGCGGGGAACAGCGGCCCGAGTGTGGCTGGCTGGACCCAGACGGTGAGCGGTGTAATTACAGCTGGGTCCGGTAGAAAGAGACTCAGTCAGCTCCGTTCGCCTGGTTCAGGGCCTGACAGAAATCACTTAGTTTTAAGCTTCAGTTAAATTTTCGAAGGTCTGCTTTTACTCAGTTCTAAGATTCCCCTGAAACAAACTGATTGTATACGGATGCCCCTTCAAATTTATTAATTTTTATTTGTTTTCAGGTTTTCAAAAAGCTTTAAACTGTAATTGTTTTCAGAATAATGTGCTCTCAAAATATGTAGGTTTATTTAGAAGAAGCAAATCAGCTTTGCTTTGAATGAAGATGGCCCAGCAATCCATGTTCATTGTTTGACCCAAAACTAACTTATTTTAGTATATTCATAAGCACAGATGTATTTGAAATCATTACATTTTTTGTGTTAGCAGCAATCATCACTTTGAATCAACATGGCATTACATGCCAGAAACTACTACAAAGAATAATTCCCCTAAACTTCAAGATGAGGGGTTCAGTTGCAGTGAAAAAGGCTCTAGGATGCCCAACAGAATTATGTTGCCACCAGTGCACAGCTTGTTCACAGCTGACTGCAGGAGGGTATTGAGGTTAAGACCAAATGGACACCAAATGAGCATGATCAGGTTACCCATCTCAAGATATACAACGATTTAAAAAAATTGAGGTTTTAAACAAAATACAATACCGTTCCTATAGTTAAATTTCTTTTAATAAAATGTCAAAGTTGCACAGCTAGTGTTTTTTCAGCTGTATGGAGCAGTCTTGCTCTGCACTCACTCCTCCTTTACCTGTTTCGGGGCAGACTGAAAGTCTGTTTGGAAAGTCGTGTGAAAGCTAAAGGAGCACCCTCTGTTACGTTTATTAAGGTTATACTTTTTTTTAAAGTACAATTGGCGTGGCTGTTAAGCAGCAGAGTAAAGGCAAGCTAATTAACCAGCCAGTATTAGCCCCCAGTGTTACTCTGTTTACCACAGCTGACTCTGATCTGAGAGTGACCATGTTCTTTTGCTCTACATGTGTGTGCATTAAAATTAAAATAATGATAAATAAATGTCATTGCCAACATGAGGTTATCATTCCGTAACAATCTCTTACTGAGCCACAGCAAGCCACATTTAACCAAGAAGAAAAGGGGTCCATGTCTCCTAACAGCAAAGCATCCTGATACAATCCATCAATGAGGTTTCTTCTCATCCAAAAAGGTGGACATCTTCCAATTCAGCCCAAGGACACCGCCATGAATAAAGCGTGGGATCAAAATGTCCTCCAAGAGCAACTTGTCTTAAATTTATCTCAGTTTTGGACCTTAAAATATTCTCAATATTTTCACATTTTTCATAAAAGGTGTTAACTTTTATTCAGTTATATGTTACATTTGCAGCTCTGCTGCTTTTTCAGTTTTGTTGGATGAGTTCTTGTTTTTTTTTTAGGGGTGGTATTGCTGGCAGCAACTTTGTGTCTTATGTGTTGTAGTACTGAGTGAGGAGCTAGGGTGTTATTACACTGTTACAAAACTATAAAGTTTATGATTGATGGCAGAAACACTTTGTTGGAAAGAATTTATTACAGCATCCAGTCTTTCCTGCAAAATAAATCAGCTTTAAAACCTGGCTTGTTTTTGTTAAGAACATTGAAAAAAATGCATTTACCTTACCTACTCCCAGTTTCTTCAGAAAAGTCCATATTTAACCATTTATGGCAGGAAAAACTGATTTTTATGGCTGGCTAAAAGCTATTATTCATAACTGATATAATGCTTTAAATTTAAGCAACACGGATGCAAAAGCCGATGACTCGCATACCAGCACCAAAAAACACAAGTTGTAAAAGGCATGTTTCACTTATTTAAGTTACTTCGTGAGTTGTTTCTTTTAGCAAGTAAATGATGAAGTTAATTTATTTATTTTACCTATGGTCTTTTACCTATTGGTCTTTTAACAAAAAGGTTTTATGAAGTCCTAAAATTAATTCTCTGAAACCCAATACAGCAAAAACCTGAACATTACCTTCTAACAATCCAGGAACAATTTGGTGGCAATTTTTCAACATAAAGGAGCAATTTTGGACCTGTGGTCAGATACAGCTAAGATCATAACTCCACTGAGAACCTGTGTTCAGGTGTTTAAGATGCACTGCTATGTCCGACATCTCATTTCCAACCTGGTTTTGCTTTTCTGTCTGTTCATGTGGATAATTTTCGGTCAATGTTTGAAATAAATGATGTTGGACCGCTTTCTGTATGAATTCACACAGGTAATGGATCACTTGCAACCCTGTGTTCTGTGACCCCATTAACAATAAGTATCTATATAAAAATGACTGAGTGAATATGAGTGTAAAAGAACGTTAGGATCTCCATTTGTCTTCCTCTGAATGGTCTATCAGTAAACACCGGCTAATATCATCACAGAGCCGACAGTGATGGATGAAACTCATTCTCCTAAGATGGGAACAGTATGCCTGATTGGCCTCTTCGATACAGAGGAGCACATTGGCCAAAAATGACACTTTAATGAGCTCTTCCCTGCGTTAAGTGCTGGCCGCCGGCCCCTCATCCCTAGCTGCTGCCTGGCTGACCCTGGGTCACGTCCCCCACTCCCTCCCACATATCCATCCCCTCCCGAATGAAGGCTGCTCACTTCATTGGCTGACAGGCCAGACTGCCATGGAGACAGCTCATTAGTGGAATAATGAGAGCCACACGTTGTCTTGTTATATCATCTCTGTATGTCTTATTTGTGGCTGGAGAAAGAACGTGAATGAAGTAGATGGTGATTAACTCGAGATTATGGTTTAGGGGGGTCTCCTGGCTTCAGAGGGTTTGGTGCTCGGCTCAAGTCCAGTTTAATGGACCACAGTTCATTTGCACCCGCCAACTAATTGATTATTTGTTTAAGAAAGTTCCAGCTGCCATCAGTATTACAGACTCAGTTTTCCTTCAAATTTAGATTTGTGAATTCATTAAATTTCTGATGGAACAGCTGCTGAATAAGTGCTAGTATGGATCACAACCTCCTCTGGGATGAATCTAAAACAAGCTTTAATTTCTTTCCAGGCTTCCTTTTTATGTTTCTGAAAGCGTTCAATCTCACTCCCATATCTAATAAGAAGATGCACGAAGGATCGTGATGATTTTTTCTAGTTACAAAACAGAAACAGAAACAACATTTTACACTTTTAATCTACTTTCCTGCGCAGAGAGCTATCAGTATACATGCTGTTACTCTCATTGAACACTTGAGGGCGGTGTTGTCTGTGTGGTTTTGCTCTACTGTGGAAGAAATTATTTCTACGACCGTCATTTATAATTAAAGTTTCATTATTTCAACTATGTGAACAGATGTTTTAAAAAATAAATATTGTATGTGTATTTTATTATCATGGTTTATATATATTTACTCTAAAAATAGATCTACATTTCTTTCATTCTCAACACAGAGTAGTGTTATCATATGTGTTGTGTGTGTCAGTGGCAGATTATAAAATATTTCAGAGAGACAAAAACTGTTATACTTAGCAATACATGTTGCAGTCCACAATTTCCCAAAACTGTTGGGTCATTTTTCTAAGCTTATAGATTACCCTTCTTGAACTTGTTGAGTACTTTCCCTGACGTTTAAGGTTACTTTGCTGGAATCTTAATATTTACTTGCTGGTAATTTGAGATTGCTTTCTCAGACTTACATTTTAATTGTTGAAGTTAGAGTTAACATCTTCAAAATGTAAGGGTACTTTGTAAAACTTAAAGTTTACTTTCATTAAATTAAAAGGTTACTTTTCAGAACCTATAAGATATTTTTCAGTAATTTGCATATTACTTTCCAGAACCTACAGTATGCTTTCTTTCAGATTACAGGGTCCCTGGAAGTAATCTGCAAGTACCGTGTAACTTATGAGGAAGTTACGGGGTAACTAGCACATTACTTTTCTAAAATGTATAAGCTACCTTCTTAAAACTTAAGCTTACTTTACAGAACCGACAGGATACTGTCCCTCTAAGGATGTGACAGGGTACTTGCCCCTAATTTACAAGCAAAGCCAGCTCACCCTTTAGGGCAGTGGTCCTGCATGTTTTAGGTGTTTCTTTGCTGCCACCCATCTGACTTAGATAACTGGGTGATTACCAGGCTGCAGCAGCACCTGATGGCATGCAAAGGTCATGCAATCATTTGAATCAGGTGCACTGTAACAGAGACGCATTGAAAACATGCAGGACAAGGGGCCCTGAGGAATAGGGTTGGGAACCGCTGCTTTAGGCAATATAGGCAAATGCTAAGGACGCCGTGGCCTCCAGGGGGCGCCACATAATCGGGAAAAAAATTCACCCTCAATATAATTATATTAAAACTAGTTATTACTATTAACTCTAACATAACATATTAACGCTAACATAGGTTTAAATGTAAAGCGATACCTAATTAATGTTATTTTAGAAATTCTAGGAAAGTACAGCTTTAGCAGGAGAAGTGAGGTTGAGTATGTAGTGCATTGGTCATCACTCTAGTGGATGTAGTAATAAAAAGCACAAGTATGTAAAATGCCTTTTTTTTGTACATAGTTTTGTATATAGTTGTATATAGGTATTTTCTATAGCTATGCATATAGTTATTTTATTTAGTTTTTGTATACTGTTATTGCACAGTCTAAATGTAGCTTATGTATAATGTCATAATGTGCAAACTGTGAGTTTATTTAAACTTTATGTTTAATGTTCATTGTTATATTTATAATTTACTACTTTTATTATTTATGCATAGAATTTTTATTTTGTGGTAATGGTATTTATATTGTTTTCCAGATTGGTTTGTGTTTTCTTTCTAATTTGTTAAACATGTGCATTGGGTAACATGCTATCTTAGAAATTACATAGTGGTAAAAGCAATGCAATTCAATTTCTTTTGTAAGTGTCTCTAAATCACTAATGGATTCATTTACAGGTTCCCTTCATGAAACTTTAAAGATACTTTCCCAGAACTCACACACTATGGAATTTATGTAGGACTTAAATGCTACTTTTCAGAACTTACCTTACTGTCCTCGAATGTACAAGTTACTTTCAGAAGGTTACAGGTTGGGCTACTCTCCTGGAACCTAAAGTTACTTTACAAAATTGGATGTTGCAGGTTATTTTTCAGAACTTTCCAGAACATACCTATTTTCCAGAGACTACAGGTTATTCTAAAGACTGAACCATATTTTTGGGTGACTGGTAGCTTCTGAATATTACTGTTAACTTTCCAGAAAGTAACGTTTAAATTCCAGAAAGTAACCTCTTTTGTTCTGTGTGATGTATTGTGTATTGCTAAAAAATGTATTGTGTGCTTCCTGAACTGAGGATAAGGGTAAAAAAAAAAAAAAGTAAAACATCCTGAACCTCAAGCTATCCTCTATAAATTGGACACAATTTCAAAGGAACAGGTTCCTTCTTAGAAAGCTGTTATCCTGACATTAAAACAGACTGATGAGGTACAAACACCTGGAATCTATAATTGTATAAACCTAACAAATTCCAGCTAATGACGTAGTTTTAAACTGCACCAAAACGATGAAGTCATTAGCTTCGTCTCCGGGGCTTAGCGGAAGTTACGCAGCAAGCGCGCGCCTGGTATAGTCACGTCACGCGACACAGCAAAGAAGCCCAGCGAGAAAAGGAAAACAAAACAAAACACCAACAACAACTCAACAATTACCTTTTATCAGAAAGCAGCAGCAGTTGGCGGACATGTCCGGCGCTTTGCTAACCCTCCTCGCTGATGACATGGAGTCGGAGAGGTTAGTTCCGTTGGTCACGCGCGTTTTACCGTTAATTCACCACGACTCCTCCACGCTAACGTCACCGTGTCATTAATGGTCACAAAGCACAGGTAATGGGGCTCAGTTGTAACTCTCACTGTAAGGAGTGAGTGTTAGCCTCGTCATCGGGGTGTAAAGCATCACATTCTGACTGTCTGGTTGTATTTATTTGTGTTCAAACGGTCCTGGGTGGAGGAATGAGGAAGTAGCTGGTTGTTGTTATGCTGTAGAAGAGAGAGATGAGATGACACGGACTGCAGGATCCTCCTATAATTTTCTGAGTGTTAAAGAAACAAATGGATGTCAGAACGACACAATCCTGAATCCGGTTCTGTTTATCCACCTGCTCCACATTTTGACCGCTCACTCCATTGCAGAGGAAACAGCCCCAAACATAGATTGTATCAGGATGCCTCACTGTTGTCACCACACAGGAAACTCTCCACCTTTCTTCTCTGGGCAGATTGCGTTTAGGATGCCCCAAATTAGAAGAAAGATCAAGGAAATACAAATGTAACATATATGTCCCTGCCAAAACATTTAGACATGACTTGCTGCTTTAATCTTTGCATAGAGCTAACTTTAAACATTTATTCAAGGTTTTTGGAACCGGTGCAACTGTTCACATTCATTTTCTTCTTGGTAATATTTTCATTATTATTTGCTCACCTGATTACTGTGGCTGTGTCACGTTATCCTGTAGTTTTTTGTGACTCGTTTGCGTTTGATTTTTCTAGGCTATGAGTTCCTGGGAGCATGGAGAACACTCAAATGAAGCAATGCTTGAGAAAGGTACGTCACACCTTCTTATCTATAGTGTGGTGTAGCAGCAATAATTTATTTTGATCTTGCATTATTTACAGAACATCAGCACATCCAGGATGTTAAAGAGGAAGAAGAAGATTTTGCTGTTTGTGAGCCATCTCACGCACATGAAAGAGGATCTCCCGAACCCTCAGAGGCCAATAAAAGGTCATCTGGAGAAGTCAGTCCTGAAACACATCAATCCACTAGTAACAAGAGAGCCAGAGTCTGCTCTGAGGTAAAGTAATCCTAGATTATAAAAAACTGAACCAACCTCCTTTCTTTATATTTCGACTCACCATAAGCCAGACTTCATGTGTTAATGTTTTAATGATCAATAGTTTTCTAAGCACTCTGGTGGTCTTTCAGTGTTTTTTTAAAGCTTTCACTGCCTTTTTTGTTTTACTTATTTTCAACTTTCTTTCAAACACCCCTAAACTGTAGGAATTGATCTGTGTCATCAACACAAACAAAACCAACTAAGCAAAGAAACAATTTAAAACACGTGGGGAACGACAGTGACACCTGGAGAGGCGTGATCGGGAGGAATGGCCTCCCCGATCTGAATCTGAGTGGTGTTTTGTTATTGGACTTCTGTGCTAGTCACGGATTGTCCATAATGAACACCGTGTTCAAACATAAGGGTGTCCATCAGTGCACTTGGCACCAGGACACCCTAGGCAGGAGGTCGATGATCGACTTTGTTGTCGTATCATCAGACCTTCGGCCGCATGTTTTGGACACTCTGGTGAAGAGAGGGGCTGAGCTGTCCACTGATCATCACCTGGTGGTGAGTTTGATCCGCTGGAGGAGGAGAAAGCCGGACAGACTTGGCAGGCCCAAGCGCATAGTGAGGGTCTGCTGGGAACGCCTGGCGGAGCCCTCGGCCAGGGATGTATTCAACTCCCACCTCCGGGAGAGCTTCGACCAGATCCCGGGGGATGTTGGAGACATAGAGTCAGAGTGGACCATGTTCTCTGCATCTATTGTCGATGCTGCTGCCCATAGCTGCGGCCGTAAGGTCTGCGGTGCCTGTCGTGGCGGCAATCCCAGAACCCGGTGGTGAACACCGGCAGTAAGGGATGCTGTTAAGCTGAAGAAGGAGTCCTATCGGCTGTGGTTGGCTTGTGGGACTCCTGAGGCGGCTGACGGGTACCGTGAGGCCAAGCGTGCTGCGGCCCGGGCTGTGGTAGAGGCAAAAACTCGGGCCTGGGAAGAGTTCGGTGAGGCCATGGAGAAGGACTACCGGTTGGCCTCGAAGCGATTCTGGCAAACCGTCCGGCGCCTCAGGAGGGGGAAGCAGTGCTTTGCCAACACTGTTTATAGTGGGGGCGGGAGACTGCTGACCTCGACTGAGGACATTATCGGGCGGTGGAAGGAGTACTTCGAGGATCTCCTCAATCCTGCCATCACGCATTCCGTGGTGGAAACAGAGGCTGGGGACTCGGAGTTGGACTCTTTCATCACCCAAGCTGAAGTCACCGAGGTGGTTAAAAAGCTCCGCGGTGGCAAGGCTTTGGGGGTGGATGAGATCCGCCCTGAGTACCTCAAGTCTCTGGATGTTGTAGGGCTGTCATGGTTGACACGCCTCTTCAACATTGCGTGGCGGTCGGGGACAGTGCCTCTGGACTGACAGACTGGGGTGGTGGTCCCCCTTTATAAGAAGGGGGACCGGAGGGTGTGTTCCAACTACAGGGGGATCACACTCCTCAGCCTCCCTGGTAAGGCCTACGCCAGGGTATTGGAGAGGAGAGTCCGACCGATAGTCGAACCTCGGCTTCAGGAGGAACAGTGTGGTTTTCGTCCCAGCCGTGGAACACTGGACCAGCTCTATACCCTCTACAGGGTGCTCGAGGGTTCATGGGAGTTTGCCCAACCGGTTCACATGTGTTTTGTGGACCTGGAGAAGGCATTCGACTGTGTCCCTCGTGATGCCCTGTGGGGGGTGCTCCAGGAGTATGGAATCGGGGGCCCTTTATTAGGGGCCATCCGGTCCCTGTACGAGCGGAGCAGGAGTTTGGTCCGCATTGCCGGCACTAAGTCGGACCTGTTCCCAGTGCATGTTGGACTCCGGCAGGGCTGCCCTTTGTCGCCGGTCCTGTTCATAACTTTTATGGACAGGATTTCTAGACGCAGCCAAGGGCCGGAGGGGGTCTGGTTTGGGGACCAGTGGATTTCGTCTCTTCTTTTTGCGGATGACGTGGTCCTGCTGGCCCCCTCTAGCCAAGACCTACAGCATACGCTGTGGCGGTTCGCAGCCGAGTGTGAAGCGGCTGGGATGAAGATCAGCTCCTCCAAGTCCGAGGCCATGGTACTCGACCGGAAAAGGGTGGCTTGTCCTCTTCAGGTTGGAGGGGAGTTCCTGCCTCAAGTGGAGGAGTTTAAGTATCTCGGGGTCTTGTTCACGAGTGAGGGAAGAATGGAGCGGGAGATCGACAGACGGATCGGTGCAGCTGCCACAGTAATGGGGGCGCTGTGCCGGTCCATTGTGGTGAAGAGAGAGCTGAGCCGAAAAGCAAAGCTCTCAATTTACTGGTCAGTCTACGTTCCTACCCTCACCTATGGCCATGAACTTTGGGTCATGACCGAAAGAACGAGATCACGGATACAAGCGGCTGAAATGAGCTTCCTCCGTAGGGTGGCCGGGCACTCCCTTAGAGATAGGGTGAGGAGCTCGGCCATCTGGGAGGGGCTCGGAGTAGAGCCGCTGCTCCTCCACATCGAGAGGAGCCAGTTGAGGTGGCTCGGGCATCTATACCGGATGCCTCCTGGACGCCTTCCTCGGGAGGTGTTCCAGGCACGTCCCACCGGGAGGAGGCCCAGGGCCCAGGACACGCTGGAGGGACTATGTCTCTCGGCTGGCCTGGGAACGCCTTGGGCTCCCCCTGGAGGAACTGGAGGAGGTGTCTGGAGAGAGGGACGTCTGGGCGTCTCTGCTGAGTCTGCTGCCCCCGCGACCCGGTCCTGGATAAGCGGAAGACGACGAACGAACGAACAATTTAAAACAAGGAAAGAATAAAATTTAATTGCATCTGTAAAAAGTACCCATAATAATACAGGTGCACTGTCAAAAAACTAGAAAAATTCCCATCTTTCATTTTGGTGGGTAGTGTTTTAGCCACCTTTTTAAAAGAATGTGAACAAGTTAGATAAAAGAAGTGGGATAGCCAAAGACCTACCTACAGAAGAAACATGAACAAGATGTATTCAAATAACATACACTAAGTGGAATCCCTGACCTGGGTGCTAAGAGATGCTTTGTTTCTCACTAGATCTAATGTATGCTGTATTTTCACATAACAGCTCTTGCTGGTGCTAAAATATATTTTGAAGTGCCATTAGTGGGGTTTTAGGTTACCGTCTAAAATAATGGGAGCAAAATGTGTTTATACAAAGGTTTAGTGGTGAAATGTTTTTTTAATGTAAAGTTTTTTGTATCCTAATTGTAATCTCAGTTCAATTCAATTCAAAGATACTTTATTGATCCCCGAGGGGAAATTAGACTTCCAGTACAACCCATCCAAACATACATCATGACACAAGACAAGGGAGATGGGTCACCAAGGCTTTGCTGCCCACTCACAGGCGCTGCCCTTACTAGATGAGAAAAGAGGCCACATTAGGTAAGTAGAGGGAAAAAAATCATATTTCACACGTTATCATTAGCAGGATACAGTTTGAGATTGCAAAAAACCTCAGCACAAAGAAGCAACAAGTTTACAAAACAACATCATGCTGGGAACGGTGAAGGTGGTATGAGGGGTGCATATGTTTATCTTGAGCATGTGTGTGTGTGCAAGTGAGTGTGTGCAAGTAAGTCCATGAAGCACTGTCACAGAGGCCATTGTCCTTGATAGTTTGTTGGAATGTTCATCAACCGGCCACAAAGTTCTGAGCAGGTCCACAGATGTCCTCAGGGAAGGGAGGGGGCAGAGGGAGCAGAGCGTCATGTTTACATAACTTCCAGGAGAGGCTGAAGATAGCCAGCCATCAAGGCCATGCAGGGGACCCAGATTCAGAAAAACAATAATTATTTGGGTTAGGCTGACTCTTAATTTTCCGTCAACCTTGAGAGTCTCGCTGGTGCTTCTCAAAGGCAAATCCAAACAGCCAAATTCCTGGTCTTTCGCCAGATCCGAGCGAACAACTTTCTCCAAGATTTATACCATTTCACCCCTGAGTCCAGGAACCGCAACCTGCCTGCGATCCTGTATAAGGATCACATCCAGTCTGCGATTCAGCTCACGTAGCATCTCAGTCTGGGTGTTGATCTCCCTGAAGATCCCATCATACATGCCAGGCAGCCTCACAATTGTCAGAACAGCTGCTGACACTCAGAATTTCTCGATATGCCAGGTAACCGCTGACTCCAAAAAGCAGAAATCCTGATATCAAACATCCAATTATATACACATCTTCCACATCCTCGACTGACATTATCGACAAACACACAATCCTCCACTTCTGCCAGGAGTCCATTGTATATCCAGAGAAAAACGTTCCGTCCGGACAAGTTGGGCTCTCCTTCACCTTGTCTTCTCCTCGAGAAAATTTGATCAATTGCATTGAGAGACCAGCTGACCAAATCCCTAACTAAGAATTTGGAAGATATGCAAAAAGAGGCTCCAAAAAGAAGACAAGACACAGAGCTGAAGCAGGGCAGATATGGGAGGGGGTGGGAGACAGAGAAAAGCGTCCTCCTCCACCGAGAGCAGAAAGAAAGAAAGGTGTGTGTAATATCACAATCACAAATCAGTCATCCACCCATTCATACACACATTAACACGCTGACAGTGGTGAGCTACATTGTAGCTGCAGATGCCCTGGGGCTGACTGAGAGAAGTGAGGCTGCCATACGATCTGCGCCACCGTCATTTCAATGACACAACAATTGAGACAGCGTGGGTTTGAAACCGGCACTCCACCGGTTACAGGACGAACCCCTACCACCGCCACCACTGTCACCCCAGTGGGGGTCTGAGTGTAAGGCTTACAAATTCTACATGCCAATAATACCTTTGGCTTGTTAGATTGATGTTCATGTCCCTCGATGCTTACATTTGACAAATGTTTTTAGTTAAAGAAATGTAAAAGCTCACTAATGGTATTGTGGTTATTGTGTTTGTAGGAAATGGGAGTAGTCTTTGTGATATTTAGCTACAGTATCACAAATTTATGTTTTTCTGATATTGTGCAGCCTTAGTAGGAAACCTTTAACTCCAGTGTTTTGTTTCAAGTATTGAGCCAGACCAATTTAAAAGACAACTAAAGTCTGTCTATATGTATGATCTCTGTATGTAATGAAAAGATATGCTTCTCTCCTTTATCACACAACCATGTGTTTTGTTGCCATTTATTTGAAAGGTGTTTATTCTTTCTAGGTGAGGCAGTGTCTGACAGATGAGAGCCATCGACATGAGCCTCTTTTCCTCGCTGCGACTGGAGAAAAGACGCACCGTATCCAGGAGAGATCCAGGCTTTCCTACAGGAAGCCTCTTTTCAGCATCTCCCACAGGATTTCAGACAAGAGAAACACACCCAGTCTGGATCAGCAGGCTAACCATGGTGGCTTGAGTCAGCTCAGCATCAGCAGCATCCTTTCCCAGAAGCTCCAAAGTCCAGAGCTCAACGGCCAAGCTAAGGTCTTCACCACCACAGACTGTTCGGATCAGACCTCAGCAACAGAGTCCAACTTTTACCCACTCATTGAGAAAATGTTTTTTATCCTCAATACTCTAAACTCAAGCGTGACTCAGCTGCACAGTAAAGTGGACTTGTTAACCCTGGAAGTCATGCGGATAAAGAAGCAGATCAAACCTGCTGAGAGGACGGCAGACTTCCATCCTCCTCCTGAATATCTCCTAACGAACAATGAACTTAATCAGCTGATGGAACACACATCCAACGCCAGCGAGCTCGCCTGCCAGCTGCTTGTCCACCTTTTCCCAGAGCTATTCAAAGCCAAGGAGTGCCCCCATGACTGTATGGCAAGCAAGACAACGCTGGGATCTCTGCACCTGGAGCTGATCCGGAACTATGTGGAGGTTTGCTACCCCTCAGTGAAAAACAACAGCGTCTGGCAGGAGGACTGCCTTCTTCAGATCAATGATTTCTTTAATCGCTTCTGGGCACAGAGGGACATGGAAAGCACTCAGCTCATCAAGAAGCAGGCGGTCACTGGTGATGGGACAAGAGTGGAGCTTCCTCAGACATATCGCTTCATTAATGAACAGGGTCAGGAGGAGAATGTATCCTTGGATAACCAGCAGGGCAGCCTGCCTGTGTCCGACGATGGGTTGAATACTCAAGCTGCAGAAGAACTGGACGACTTCTCCTCGCCTGAAGATTTTGTGATTTTTCTCATGCATCGTCTCTTCCCGGAGGTTTTTGTAGAGGGCAAAATTCCTGAAGTCTCCAGCAGTTACAGTAACGTGGGCCAGCTCATTTTGGACTCTGACAAGATGGAAATCCTGAGGAAGTACATGGAGGCAAATTTTCCTGATGTGCCTGAGGACAGTTGGCTTCAGTTGTGCATTCAGCATATTGAAGACACGCTGGAAGGGCCGCACAGTAATGGGAATGGGAGTGAATCTGACAACATCAACTACGAGGGCTATGACCTTGCTGGCTTTCAGAAAGACGTTCCTGTAGTGAGGTTTCCAGAGGCCAGTGAATGTGAAAGACCTTGTCGCAAGTCCAAGAAGTCACTGCTCACCCCAGTGGATTTTGAAAATCTGACGATTCCTCCACCTGACTTCAGTGTTCCCCAGGCGTACATCTTATCCAGGGAGCAGCTAAAGAGCAACTATGAATGTAGCTTATCCATTGGCAACTTTGCCTCCCGGCTTCTGGTGCTTATGTTTCCCGAGCTATTCACCCACGAGAACACCAGAAAACAGTACAACTGCAGCGGTTCTCTTGGGAAAAAGCAGCTAGACCCTGTGCGTGTGAATCTGATCCGTCATTATGTGCAGTTAGTCTACCCTCGGGCAAAGAACAACAGAGTGTGGATGCTTGAATTTGTAGGCAAACTCGATGAGAGGTGCAGGAGGCGAGACACAGAGCAAAGAAGATCGTACCTGCAGCAGCGCAGAGTTGGTGGCCAAGAGTCAGAGCAGGAATTTCTCTGCCAGATCAACCACATCACTCCGGACAACACAAGAGAGGATTCAGACATTCCTTCTTTACCTCCCGAGAAAAGCAGCAAAGACTTCTGTAAGATCCCCCTCGACAAACTGACCATTTTCCAACCCGACTTCCCCGTACCCTCAGCCTACCTGCTGTCGGACTCCGAGGTGCGGGAAATCGTCCAGCAGAGCCTTTCTGTTGGGAACTTTGCCGCCCGCCTGCTGGTCCGCCTCTTCCCTGAGCTGTTTACTCCGGAGAATCTGCGCCTGCAGTACAACCACTCAGGGGCCTGCAATAAGAAACAGCTGGACCCAGTCCGATTGAGGCTGATCCGTCACTATGTGGAAGCGGTGTATCCTGTGGATAAGATGGAGGAGGTGTGGCACTATGAATGTGTGCCGAGCATCGACGAGCGCTGTCGGCGGCCGAACCGAAAGAAGTGTGACATTCTTAAAAAGGCCAAGAGGTCAAACACTGTGTCGTAGTTGCAGTATTTTAGTTAGTCGACATGTTCTGTTCTGTAATGAAATAATGGCTCAGTGTATAAGCTGAAAAAACATTGTTAAGCTAATGTTTTATCTTTTGCCTCCAGCAGCAAATGTTTTAGGCACTTCAGAGTTATTTTCTAATGTGTTCAAATATTCTTGTTTATAAGCCAGAGCTGTCATTGCTTGTCTAACACATTACTTTAATCAATGTAGCCTTAAAACCACCTTATAACCACAATAGTAGCTACAGTTAGCAGTCACACAATTTATCTATTAACAATAATTACTAATGTAGGATCGTGCCACCAGTTTTAATAATAAAGTACTTACAGGTGGGTCTGAGTATTTGCACAAGGACTTTTTTCAGCTTTTTTTCTGTACGTCACAAAAATGGGTTTAAAACGAAGTAATTAGGGCAAGATTCAAGGAGTTTTCTTTTAAATGTACTGCATCAAAGGTAATTGAGCTTATACACTAACCAGTCCCTCTATTACACATTGCTATTATTTGATTGGAGCCCGTTTTTCTTCAGAACTGCCATTCTTCTTTGTGGCGTAGAAAAAGTGCCACAGACAACAATCTGATGAGCTTCTTGTCCATATTTGCCTGATCGGATAAAGCAGTTGTGGCCCATTTATTAGCTGCACATTCACATCCCATTAAAACAATCATAGCCCATAGATGCTTTATTGTCTTGATAACTGTGGAGGCCACTGGAGTACAGTAAACTCATTATCATATTCAAGAAACCAGTGTGAGATGACTGACATGGCGCATTATTCTGTGGTCATAAAGGGATGAGCCAGGTCAGCAACAATACTCGGGTCTGCTGTGGGATGGTCATTTGGTACTAAGTCAACCGGTTTGTGCCAAGAAAAGATCCTCCATGCCGTTATACCACCTCTTTCTAGCTGAACTATTGATCCAAGGCCGGATGAATCCATGCTGTTGGATTGCTTATTCTGACCCCACTATCCAAATGTTTCAGCCTAAATCAAAGTTCATTGGCCGAGGCAACGTTTCTTCAATTTGTTTTCATGCAGTTCATAGCATCAGTTCCCTGTTCTTAGCTTTTGGGACTGATACCCAGTGAGGTCTTCTGCTGTTGTAGCCCATCTGCTTCAAGGTTGGATGTTGTGCGTTGAGAGATGGTATTCTGCATCGGCTTTAACTGTTTGGTCAGTTGAGCTACTGTTGCCTTTCTATCATCTGGAACCAGTCTGCCTATTCTCCTCAGACATTACTGAGGCATTTTGTCCACACAACTGCTACTCTTTTAACCATTTCATTTTCAAAGTCACTTAAATCCTCATTTTTCCTTCATTCTGATGCTCAGCTTGAATGTGTTCAGACCAAAATGCATTGATTCGCTGCCATGTGACCACCTGATTCCTTATTTTTGCGGACATGAAACAGGGTTAAAACCTAGATGGACCGGTTTTCTGACAGCAATTTAACAGGTGTTCCTGTTAAAATGGCTAGTGAGTGTAAATTATAGCCTTTAACATGACCCTCTCAAGTTTCTATCACATAAGTTAAAATAAAGTTCAGGTCAACCCATGTTAATTTGGTATCTTGTTTCTTTCTCAAATGTAGTCCAAACTCTACTTGGTAAATGATATAACTTAAAACCCATTGCGGTCGTCTACAGAACCAAAGCTGCTGGTTTTTGTCCTTGTCTGAATATTGATGGCCATATGACTGTATATTAAGCCTTCTTATAGAAGTGTATGTTATACTGGTAATTTAACATGACAATGGGTCATGATAACCTATTTCTAATAAATACACAGTTATAAAATGCAGTTGGGTTGTTTTATTTTAATAGAACAAGCACATTGATGTAAAGGTCTGATGTTGTGATATAACAGATTAAAATTAGGGCCTGTTCTGAACCCAAGTTAATTGATTTTTTTTTCTTTTTGTGAATGAAAGTCCTTTAATGCAAGATGTTTCCTCAGTGCTAAATGGCAATAATTAACTGTTAGGTGTTCCCTTAAATAAGGACTTGATGATGATTAAAATACAAGTAGCACGACTATACATTCATTATCTTCTACTTAGCTCAAGATAATGGGTCCCGGTGGGAAATCCCAGACAGAATCCTTCAACTATTCAAATGAGGTTCCCAAAGTGTTTACAAGAGTTAGATAAAGCCCCTCCTGTAAATTCTGGGTCCCGGTGGGACTTGCCTGGAAAACGTCCGAAGGGAAGCATCCAGCTGACTCCTTTCAGTGTGAATGAGATGCATAATGAAGCTCTTTACTTTAAGGGTGAGACTCCTGTATCTTAGATCTTGCTCCTTTGGTTTGGCATCTCATGACCATAGCTGAGAGTTAGAACCTAGAAGAACCTGTTGACAACTTTCTGCTTTGGATCAACTCCTACCCCACAACAGACCAGACCAACCCCTTTAATCGGACATACAAAACCACGATCAGTGTATGCATGTTCTGCAGAAATTTACTCCAATTAAAATGCTCTAGAGAACAGAGTACAACACATTTAAGGTTTACACCTTCAAAATGCACCTTTATTATCATAATCTTACAATAGTTGACAAAAAGTACATGTTTAAATTCTTCTTTCACAACTAATCTGTCTACTGTCTCGAACCAATATGCTGATCACTGGAGAGCCAGCATCTTGGGTTAATTTAAATTCCACACATCTGAACACTTTTAACCTTTTTGTTGCAGATTCAGTACATGTTCATGGTTTGAAGGCTTCGTCCTTGGCAAGTTCAAGGCCTTTCCACCTCCTTATGGAAACTTTGTATTTATCTCCATCGTTGGATTCACCTAGTACCCTTCTGAGGATGACTCTCATCAGAATGACGGTGTTTGTTTCGCTGTTTTCTGACATCACAAGGTCCAAGGTGTCCCCAACTTTAACCTGAATTAACAAGAAAATTTTATTTCTATAAAACCGTATGAAATCTGAGGAAAACGTTTAATACTCACTGTTTTACTTTTCTTGATTAGTTTCTGTCCATTTAGTCTGAGCTTGTTTCTGTAGAAGGCATCCTCGATTTTGCTGTTGTGAGAAGAAGCAAGTCAGTCTCCCTTTTACAGTTGGTGCTGTGAAAAATTATTTGGCCATTTCAGATTTCTTCCGTTGTGGCTATTTTCTCACAGGTTTCAGATCAAACACATTTTAATATCAGTTATTATTAAGGTAAGAAAAGCCCCAAACCAACCTGGCCCAATTTGAAAGAGTATTGGCCCTCTAATCTCAATAACCGGTGATGTGTCTTTTACATCACTGTGGAGGAACTGGCCCACTCCACTAGTTCAACCACATTAAAGGGTTTTGGAGCATGGATGGTGTGTTTAAGGCTATACTACAACATTTAAATCAGATGTAGGTATAGCCTCCAAAAACATTTTTTCACTCATTCAGAGGTGGACCTGCTGGTGTGCTTTGGATCATTACCCTGCTGCATAATGTTACAAACTGATGGCCTAACTTTATGGGAAAGTAGAACTCATGGTTCCATCAATTATGGCAAGATGTTAAGGTTGTGAAGAACAAAAGCGGCCCCAGACCACCACATTACCATCACCATGTTTAACTGTTGCTGTGATGTGTCGGGACACACACCTTTAAAAGTTGAACCGCTGTCTCACTAGTCCACAGAATATTTATTCAGAAGTCTTCGAGACCATCAAGATGCTTTTTGGCAAATGTGAGCCGAAAAGAGACTATTTAGGCTTTCAGTGCTTTAGATGTTCTGGGTTCTTTTGTGACCTCCTGGATGAGTCGTTGATTTGCTCTTTGACTAATGTTGGAAGACGGGCAACTCTTGGGAAGGTCAATCACTGGTTAATCACTTTGTTTTTTATCTGTTGTCAAATGTCTGTTGATCGATGTGTTGCTCTGAGGTTTTTTACCCCACTTCATGTTGTCAGACTGATTGTATTTAGGTGGCTTTTTGATTCTAAGGGTCAGGCAGTAATCAGACTTGGGTGTTGCTAGTGAAACTGAAATACAAAAATGGATTAATCAGTTAATTCGTGGGGAAGTTATATGTTCACATAAGGTCAGGTTGGTTTGGATAGATTTTTCCCATAAGTTAAATCGTCAATTGAAAACTGCATTTTGAATGTACTCATCTTTGATGTTAAAATTATTTGGATGATTCGAAAACCAAGTGAGAAAAAAAGGAACAGAAGAAATCTGTGAGGGGGGGGCTTTTTCAAAGGAGTGTAAACTTGGATACATTTATCAGATATGCAAAATTAAGTCCAAATCCTCTGACTTACTTGCGTGCTAAATCCAAACCAGCCTTTAAGACGACGTCATAACGGAATGACGGTACAAATTTCTCCATGTCTTTATAGTCCTTAGGTAAATTAGGATCTACATCTTCATAATCACTGTCCTCAGGGTCATTTTTATCCTCTACTTCATCCTTCTCTTCCTGGGCTGTATGCAAAGGAGCTTTCGTTTTGCTTTTAAATCGCAGATGGTGCAAAGACCAGGACTTCACAGCAGGCCGGTGACCACCAATTACAGGCAAAGACGAGCAACCAAACAGCTGCCGGGTATGAATGGTTCTGGGGCCCCACTCAGTCCTCCTTGGTCCGTAACCAGCTGCTAGCAGGTGACGAGGGTTCAACCGTCCGAGTTGCCTCATAGCGAGTACCTGCAGCACCAGGCTCCGCATGCTAGCCCTCAAACCTGTCACTGAAAGAAATATGCAAGATCAGAAAGCATCTCAGGGTGACATTCAATATTTACACTACCTAGGTTGTTGATCTTGTGCTGAACTACTGTCCCCTTTGAGCACTGATTTTCAAACATGTTTTCGTAATGTAGACATTGCTGTAATGTGGTGATTATTCTTCCTTGTTTACTTTTTTTAGTTCTTTCTTCAGCTAAGGCTGTTTACGCCCATCAGGCATGACATTACAGATCAAGGCCCATATTTACAAAGAATCCTAAGACTAAAAGTAGCTCCTAGTGACGTCATTCTTAGAAAAATCTTTGAATTTCTCGAATTCTAAGATTTTCCTTAGGATTTTTCCTCGGTAAGATAAAAGTTGCTCACCAAGCACCTTGACCTTAACAGAGCTCCTTAGGTGAACAAATGTTAAGAGTAGTGAGGAAGACTTTTCGTGAGCCTAAGAGTGCCTTAAGCAGAAAAGATGGTTGAAAGATGGAGAGAAAGGAGAGATATTCTCCATACAATAAGCAACAGTAAATTAATAAGACGCTACAGGCTGAATCACATAGGGATCCACCCCCTTAATAGGCGAGTAATTGAGCATATAAACTTCTATAACAATCATACAATTATTAATATAGAGAAAGGATTAACTTTTTCATCTCTCTAGGGCAAAATTAAAGTTCAGTGGCAGGACAGATTAAAGGTGCACCTCTTGTAAGCTAAAATAAGGAAGGATAATAATACAAAGTGAACAAAATTACAAACAAAATTGTACTGAATTATTTAAATTTTTACAGACTGTAAAATGCTCTCAAAAACTTTGAAAAAGTTTGAAAAAATAAATACCATCTCCAGACAGGATACAATATCTAAGTACTGTATACATAGAAGGAAGATGTAAATGAGGTGAATAAGTATTTGCTGTATTGTACGTGATGATATCAGTGGCCTGAATGGTCATCTACAACGCTCCCCGTCTGTGGAGAATTTCTCTGGTGTGCTGCTATCTCCTCTCTAGCTGCTGATTGCAGCAGGACCAGAGCTGCTCACATTCCAGGCTGCTGAAAGCAGAGGGAACAAAGGATTTAGCTGCTAAGGAATACCTGTTTGTTCCCTCCGTGATCCCAGGACCAGATCTACCTTTCAACTTTTCCCTATTCTCCTCCAGCAGGCTCTGCTCCTCCGTTCAGTTCGGTTTTCTCCACCTTTTTTTCTCCGTTTTGTTTTGGTCATTTTACCAAACTAAACCTCATTATGCAAGAAGGCGATCACAGTAAAATGCTGAATTTTAATATTAATATGAAATTAATTAATATGAAATAGATGCAGTATGAAAACGACCAGCATGGCGAGTAAACATAATAAGCAAATCAAAATAATGACAAACACATAAATAAGCTACGTTCAAACATTTAACCTTGCTAAGTTTTATCATCATGATTTACACATTTTTGAATCCATTCTAAATTCTTTCATCGGTTAATTTCTCTCCACTGATTACTAGGAGCGCTTTTTTCTAGTTTCTTTTAACAACCAATCAAAGCTCTTAGAAGACAGCATCAAACCTAGCAACGGGGTCAACCACACCTCCTCTCGTCTCCTTGCTCAGATTCGCTCTCAACAGCAAACAGAATCACTCTTAAGCTAGGAGTCCTTGGCAAGAATTTTTAGGCTAAGATAGGAGCTCTCTGAGAGGACTCTGAGAATCTTTGTGAATACGGGCCTAGGTGAATAACTTTAGTCATATCACCAACATCGCACCTGTTCGTGGGTGTGATATATTAGGCAGGAAAGGGAACATTTTCTCTTTAACATTATTGTGTTAGAAGCAGGAAAAGTGGGCAAGCATAAGGATTTGAGCGAGTCGGGCAAAGACCAAACTTTGATTGATGTACTGGGTCAGAGCATCTCCAAAACTGCAACCCTTGTTGGGCGTTCCCTGTCTGCAGTGATCAGCATCTCTTAAAAGTGGTCCAAAGATGGAACAATGGTGAACCGGTGACAGAGTCATGGGCGACCAAGGCTCCCTGATGCACATGGGGAGCGAAGGCTAGCCCAAGTGGACCACTCCACAGACAATTTATTTTAGCTTAGATTGCTGATAGAAAGTGGTCAGAAAACACAAAGAACCGTAGTTAGTTGTGTTGGGCACTACACCCTGCCACAAGGCAAAAATTGTTCAGGAATGGTTTAAGGATCATAACAATGAGTTTGAAGTGTTGATTTGGCCTTCAGTGGTGTTGTGGAGTCCATGCCTATAGAGAGCTCATGGCTGCCTAAGGTGGGTGGTCATAATGTAATGTCTTATTTCTTCTGGACTTGAAACCCCTAGAATGCTCCATAGGCAGCTTCAAAGCATTCATTCACAGCTCTGTAACCCGTTACCTCAGATAGGTAAAAGGACAATAGATATAGTTATAATATTTTATCACAATTATTAATATCTTGTGCGGATAGGTAGGTTGATGGGTTTTGATCCTGCATGTTATAGTATAATAATTAGTCGTATTTACTTTAACAATAGAAGTAAAGCCTGTAAATCTAGTATTTTGTAATTTAAGCCATATTCATATAAAATAATTCTGAAAATCAGTGGCCAAAGAGCTACGTTTGGCATTCCTTCAAAATAAACGCTTTAGATATTCCCGTCAAGGTTTGTGTCACTTATGTAAAAGATTTTCATAAATGTTTATCAACCAATTACGTAGAACAGTTGCAGCAATTATTTTAATAAATAAGCGTTCGTATTACACAATGCTAAATGCAGATGTATGAAGCTAATCGATTTATTTTGAACTGTTACCGGACGTTTTCTCTTTGTTAGCGATCCGTCAAAACAACAAACCTAAAATAAATTGTGGTTTTGTGTTTTTTCTGAGCCTGGCTAAGTCCTGTTTAGTTTTTCCCCACAAATCCAAACGTTTTTTACTGCATGGTACGTAAATCGTTTTAAGCGAAAGCAGGTACGATTAGCTTAGCGTTTCTTTACTCGGGGCGCTCGTAGATTACACGTGCAACGACCCATGAGTTTTAGTGTGAAAATAACAATTTGACAGTATTTTAAATAGTTTAAACTGTTATTTTGTGGCACATACTCACCTAAGGAATAACCTTTCGTTTCTCTGCACTTCGTCGACTTTTCTGAGTCTGGTATTTGTGTGGCAGCAGATATAAATCTACTGCCCCCTATCGCTTGGACGTGGAGTTACAGTATGAGTTTCGGCCAAACTGACTGCAAACTAACAAAGCAATCCCGTTTTCTTACAGAAGCTCTAAAACATTTCAAATTAAGTATAAATTATAAAATGTTGTTCAAAAATATGTCATTTGCATCCTTCTTAAGGTTGGATGTCTTGCAGTCAGATGTTTCCAAACATCATTGTGCATGAATGTCATATCAATTTTAGTCTTGCAATGATTTATTTGAGCAGTAATTTATCAATATCAATCAAAGATTATAAAACTTGCAATACAATAATTGTTAAAAGCAGCAATTTAATCCACAGCTATGAATTTGTTATAAGAATTTGAAATACTGTTTTTTCTTTTTCATCCAGTTTGTTAAAAAGTCACACATCATGATGCTACCACTACCATGCTGGTACAGTGTTATTGTGTTTAAAAGCTTCATCTTGTCGTTTTTCTTGTCATGACCAAACAGCCCAATCTTCGTCTAGTGTTAAAATGTTAGTGTTAAAATTACGACCAAGTATTAGGGCCAGGCTAAGAGATTTTTTGGGGGGGAATTTACAAGAATAAAGTCGGAACATTTCAAGAAAAAAGTAATGACATCTCCTCTTCCACAAAACAAGTCATTTCTTCCAAGTCCATGTGGTTCTTTCTTTCGAAACAGACACAGTTTGCACAATCCTGTCAATTCTTGATACTGGTAAGAGTTTGATGACGATGTGCTAAAAGATTAAGAATGTCCTTATTTGCAAAACCGATACTAAAGTATAATTTCACAAGATGCTCAACATCCCTCATTTTAACTTATAGTGTGTGTCTGTGCTTTTTTGAAAGATTTCTCATAAAAACTACGACTTAATTCTCGTAATATTCCGACTTTATTCTTGTAATTTCCAACAAAACAAAATCTCTAAGCCTGATCCTAACACTCCATTGTATTAAAATAGACAGTTTTTAACGGAGCTTAAATGTGCTTATTTTGGAGCAGGGGCACCCTCTCGGCCCAAGCTGGTGTAAAACTGGATTCACTACAGTGACATTGGTGTTTCAGCAGTTTAAAGGTGATGGCAGGCTTGAGTCTTGGTTGTTCATGGTTGATCACTTAATATCCTGACCCCAAGGTTCCCAAGCAGTAGTATATGCACCAGTGGTGATAACTGGATGGCCTTTTGTACTACTCTAAATGGAAAAAGAAAAATGCACCTCAATAAATTCATTTAACAAAGGAGATCGGTGAAAATTAATCAAAATGGCACTTTAATTAATTCTTAAATTATTCAAATAAAACCCTCCATATCAGAGGAAGGCATTCCAGGCGTCTCGAAGTGTGGCATGCCGACCTGGCAAGAGTGATACTAAACAGAATGGCCTATTTAAATTTTTCCCCTATCAAGTACTCAAACGAGATTTTGGTACAAACCATTTGCAAAGCTAATTATCATCCCAAAATATTGTCTATTTAAAAGATGATTGCGGTGGATAATATTTAAAGAACCTTCAGTATAAATGTAACCAGATGGTAATAAACCAACAGCAAGTACTTGTAGCTACTTCTTTACCTCTAAAGCAGGAACTTGGATCTGGGAATGACACCAAGCCCAACTTTAGTATATTCCAGTGGAAAACTGGAAAAGCAGTAGGACGTGCTACATGCTGTGTTCAATAACAAGCTAACTACTATTGGCAATACAAGTTAATAACAGTGTTTGTCTTTGCTTTTCACTCTGAAGCAACATGTTCAACAGTACTGTGTGTCTAGAAGACACATAAGACACAAACCCTGAGAAGTGCAAATAAACAGTTTACTGCTGCAGCTATCAGTATATTTTAAAGACACAGCGGCCATTTTAGATTTTGAGCTTAGGGGTGAGAAATTTCTAGCTTTCCACTTGGAGTTTTGACTTCAATGGACTTTTAGTCTGTTTTTGGATATCGGAAGTTGGAAATAACGAGGGCACCAATGTGATGCACAATTAAACCACATCCTTTGGCAAAAAATACAGAGCCAATGGATAACAACTGTATTTTATTTTACTCCTTTTTGCCTAATAGAAAAAAACAAGAAACTAAAACAGTCAGAGTCCTGTTGTTATCCTTTTTTAAAATGTCAAATACTCTGGTGATATTTGAAAACCGTAGTTTTTACTAAGATTGTACTTGTTATAAAAGCTTAAGATCCAATATGCTGATCAGTTTCTGTTCTTCTAGGGACGCAGCTGGGTTATGCTCCAGATTTTGACCTAGTAGTGACATATAGTTACCCCTCTTAGATCTTGTGTGAGTTCCTCAGACTTTCCTCATTGTTCTTCTGAGGTTTGGCCAGTTCAATGAGTGCTGTCAAGTAAATCTTTTCTAAACTGTCATAGAGAAACTATCAGGTGCAGTCAATATTATTTTTTTGCAAAGTTGATGCATGCAACAATCCCCATCTGGAAGATTTTAAACATTTTTTTGTCTTAGATCTACTTTAAAACTCACAAGTCACAGATCTTAAATAAAAAACACCTACATCATTTTTAACCGCACAACGGGTTTGTCCCGGACATTTATTGCAGTTTTAATTTTTCCAGCATATTCAAATTCCAATATTTTCAAATGTTGTTAAGAGTAACTATGTTATTAATACCGCCCACTTTATAATATGACCAATGTCAATTTAAAATATTTACTCAGGTTTGTTTTGTGTAAAAAATTTACATCAACATTCGGCTCCACTACGGGTTATAATGTCTAGTTGCATCATGTGCAAAATACTGGTGTCACTACATTATTGAAAACAATGAAAGAACAAGATATTATGTGCTAAAATGCATACAACTTGTCTCTGTAAGATGCTTGGATAAGTCCATATTTTAAGGTTGTTGATTTTTGCATGTCTTAATTTAAGTGCATTGATGTTTTTTTGCATAAACAGCCAGTAAAACCTACTGAAAAGACTTCCAGATATTCCAGAAAAATAAAAGGCCAGATGTCAAAGTCCCCTTCGGCACCATGATAGTACATCTTTGTATTGTCCTGTAACATTAGACTGTAAAACCACCATTTTACAGGTCAAAATGAAGCATTAGTCATTTACTAAAGACACACAATGGACATACAAGTAATAATGCTGGTGGTTTACATTCATGTATATTTTATGGTTCTTAACACAGTGTCTCAGCAGTAGGAGATTATGCAAAGTAAGACATGGCTTTCATTTTGTTTAGATCTTTGTCCCACACCATGTCTAGATTTGTTGGTTCACAGAGAACCAACAAATCTAGACATGTTGGTTCACAGAGAACACCCATCTGTTCAAATGTTCTGAAGGGTTATGGTAAGCCAGTCCTTTTTGTCCACCTGATTGATTTGTAGAACAAGTTGTCAGGTTCTGTCGTGGCAGTAAACAGCAGAAATAATATTTAACCCAAAAATATTGCATGCATAGTATATATGCATGCATGTTTTTGTTTAATGTGGGTGTTTCTAAAGTCTGTCTGATTGTATGAAGGTCGGAGTTATAACTGCTGAATATAGTTCTGCAAACTGTTGGTTCATGTTTAATTTTTTCCACACAACTTTTCTGTTTTGGCTTCTTCTTTGTTTAACAAATGATGACAGCAAGAAATCAGTTGTGTGTTTTTGTACATTTGAGGTTAGATTTAAATAACCTTAGAATCTGGTAAAGACCAGATCTTTTTTATTGTGTCCTTATATGTAAAATACTAGAACTGAAAGAGGGTGTACTTTCCTTTTACCATCACTGGCTCTCTCAGAAGCTGCTAAAAAGCACCAGCAGCAGAAAACCATAAATAACAATGGTATCAAGTTTGTTTAGATGGATCAATCAGTATGATTTTAATCTGAACAGTTTGTTGTGATTTGTATCTTTCCCTCAAAACAGAAGCTAAAATGAAACTTCAGTCTGTTGTCTGTGGGTGTAAAAGGCTTTCTGAAAAACCAAGGATGTTGCTGTACAAAATTAATTACAGCACTTTAGAAGACTGAGAAATGTTTAATCATAAAGTAATAACTTGTCCAGATGATTTTAGAGCTTTTTGTATTGATCAGTGTCTCCATGGTGATCATAAACATTTTGTTTATTGATATTCCTCGTTTGTGTTGTCATTTTTAGTGCTGTAATCACAAGTCTGTTGAAATCTGCTCTAATTTTATCCATCTCATTACTTCTGGATCATTTGGTTTGCTGAAACATTGTGAGGAAAAATGAGCGATATTATCCCAACCGCCTTATGAGGTAACTGAAGCTTCAGGTTTCATATGCTCTGTTCAGATCTCCAAAGGTATGGTGATGATGTGCAGTGTAACAGTCTTTGTCTCCTTGGTTGTCATTGGAAGCTGATCTGATTTTGTTTTCCTGTTTCTTCTGCACCGGTGAACCACTCTTATTGCTTTGGCAGTTCACATAGTCACAACTCAGGCAGTCCTTTCTGATATTATCACTTTTTCTGCCTTGTTTGCTCTCTCTGTTTCTGGTATTGACAGTGAATGCATGCTACGGAGGCTTCACTAGGTTTTTTCAGTGGCCCTGCATTCATAAGGACGTCTCCAAGCAGGAGCTATTTCTGTGGAAAGATCTGTGGTTGTGGCAGTTCTCGCTGCAGTGGACAATGAGCACAGGGTAGCACAGGGCGTCGTCATAGTGCGGAGGCTCCTCGTCGTCTGTGGCAAGGCGCTCTGACAGGCAGCGGGTGTTTTCACTTGGGCTCTCCTGGTCATCCAAGCTGCCGCTCCTCCAGAAGCAGCTTCTCTGGGAGCCATAACGGCGAGCAAGGGAGAAGCGACTGCCACTGAATGGGATGCGAGAGCTGGCGCCAGTGCAGATGCTGAGGGCGCTCCTGGAGAACACAGAGGAGCAGCTGATGGCTCGGTGGCAGCGCTCACAGTTCTGACGAATCCCGCTGAAGCTGTTTGGACACTGGGCCAGATCCATTAGGCCAGCTTCTGAGTAGCTGGGCACTAGCTGCTGGTTGGAGCGAATGTGCCACTCCAACTCGGTGCTGTCAATGGTGTTGACGCGGGGGATGCGGCGCCAATATGGCCGATCGTCACACGGGGTCACAGGAAGGTAATCTTGCCCAAAAAGCTTTTCAACACGATAGTGAACATATGCAGTGCGGTATTCAGTGAAGACTCTGAGAGGCCAGGAGAAAGTTAGGAAGGATGCAAACCAGAACACATACTGGGACAGATACCAGGGGTGGTGCTCTGGGTCAGAGAGCACCATGACGTACTCCTTCAGGTCGATGTTTTTAAGGTGCATACCCTCCCTGGCTTCCATGTAGTCATCAAGGCCCTCATTGTCGGTGAAAAACCTGGCTCTCTGTGTCAGGTACGAGTTTTCGGACTCTACATTGGCAAAGCTAAAGCACTTTGTGAATCGCATCTTTGTTAGAGGAGACTTCTCCAGCCCCAGAAGTTGTTTGGAAACATCTTTGACTCCACAGAGGCCATAATCGAATTCAGCCTCGGCCACGTGGGTGTTGACTCGCTCGTGGTACACCTGGGTGCTGGTATAAGCATCTCCGTTTCGATAGCGTGTTACCTGTCGAGTTCGACGCACATAGTGGTAGCTGATGGCCTTCCACCAGATGCAGGGCTTCGCTTGCTGCATCCTCTGGATGCGCTCGACGATGCCCTCCACATCCACTTTGTGTTGCAGCTCATTTTTCACGTGGCAGTGCCAGCACTCTACTAGATACACCAGGTAGAGCATGCCCAACAGGGCGAGGGGGATGTAGATGTATCCGTCCGAGCAGGGGCTGTCATGGTACATCATGGACTTCCCTTTGAAGGCGCTGTCAAAGGTGAGCCGGGTCACCTTGGTGACGTGGCACCAGACCATTGCCCCCATGCAGCCGTACATGAGAACAGACAGCAGGAGGCATTTCCAAAAACTCTCACGACATAAGGACTTGCTCAGAGATTGCTTCAAGGGTCTTTGCTGTAAAAAACAAATGAAAGCGTAAGTTATAACAAAATAACCAACAATCTTTAACTACTTTGCTGCAATGGGAATAGGTGAAGATATATTTCTAATTTCTGAATGATTTACCCTTAGTGATCACTTTATTAGGTGCAATTGTTCAATTGATTGTTACCACAAATAGTGAATCAGCTAATCACATGGCAGCAACTCAATACATTTTGACATTTAGACCTGGTGACCAGGAATTGGTGAAGTTCATACTGAGCATCAGAATAGGGAAAAAGGGGATTTCAGGGACTTTGAACCTTGCACGTCTTTTGGAGCCAGACACACTGGTCTGAGTATTTCAGAAATGGCCAATCTACCCGAATGTTCATGCACAACCACCTCTAGTTTAAAGAGAAGAGGAGAATATATCCAGTGAGCATCAGTTATGTATGTTGAAAATGCCCTGTTATTGACAGACGTTAGAGGTGAATGGGCAGACTGCTTCGGGATGATAGAAAGGCAACAGTATCTCAAATATCTACTCACTATAACTAAGGTATGTGGACTACCGTCCCTGAATGCACAACACATTGAGCCTTTAAGCAGATCAGTCACAGCAGCAGAAAGCCACACTATGTTAATCCTCCCAGCTACGGAACAGGAAAATTAGGCTACATTTTACACTAACTCAAAAATTAGACAATAACATTTTAAAAAATGTTGCCTGGTTCATTGAGTCTCAATGTGAGCTGCAACATTCAGGTGATGGGGTCAGAATTTAACCTGAACAACACTAAAGCATGGGTCCGCCCTGCCTTGTATCAGTGATTCAAGCTGCTGGTGGCAGAGTAATGGTATGGGGGGTATTTATATGACACACTTTGGGCCCTTTAGCACCAACTGTGCATCATTTGAACACCAAGTATGAGTATTATTGCTGACCATGTTCACCCTTTTATTACCAGAGTACACTCATCTACTCTGATGGCTACCCCCAACAGGATAATACAACATGTCCAAAAGCTCAGTTCATTTCAAACTGGTTTCTTGAATATGACAATAAGCTCATTGTACTCCAATGGCCTGCACACTCTATTCCAATCTAACAGAGCACCTTTGGTGCCGACATATCTGTAGCAACTGTGTGATGCTGTCATGTCAATATGGGAAAGAAATCTCTCTAAACAATAGCCCACCTGCATGTCTTTGCTCTGCTCTCTCTGCCCTCTTTCCTGTCATGTTAATCTAAAATAAAGGCCACGAGTGCCACAAAATGTTTTAAATAAACCCCTGAGGAATGTTTGTGACACTTTTTGAAGCTACGGTAAAAAGAATTTAGGCAGATCTGAAGGCAGAAGAGGGTAAGGTGTACCTAATAAGGTAACAGCTGAGGGCAAAATTATGAACAGGAGCTGACCCCCATAATCAAAGCACTGTTTAAAAAGAGACAGAGAAAATATGTATGTGTATTTTGTGTAAACAACATCTAAATGTGGTTGAGAGATAAACGTTTGTCCTTAAGATGTCTAGTCATTGTGGTTAGAATGTTGTGAGGTCACATCAATGGGCTTCAGCCTGACTTCCTCTCTCTTTGTTACAAGTAACCGTAGGCTTGACTGGAGAAAAAAGTGATTTTTTTTAACATAATTTCATACATTAAATCTGAGCTATGATTAAAATGGCCATAAAATGGATATCCATGGATATGTTGTAACTACAGCTGAGGATTCACATTTTGATTTTGTTTTCCGTTTTTACATATCTATCTACAGCAAAACACTTAATTGAAACCAACAGAAGAAATCACATGATTTTAGGGCTCTGCATGGTTACATTTTAGATCTGTTATATCTGAATTTTTCAGCTCTATCCTTTAAGTCAGCTGATGGGAAAATATACTAGTTCTTAAAATAATTAAAAACTACTAATTGGGTTTTACATAGCCAGGATTGTGTAAATTTTATTGATTTTAAAACAACCAGGGCATTATAATATCTAGATAACATTTCTGCAAGAATGTAATTCTATGACATATTTAGCTTGTGTATTTTATTAAATCTCTTCTTTTTTTCTTTCATCATTTGTTTTTTGGTTCTTTGCTGATGTTTGCAAGTATTTTTTCAGTTGATTTTGCTTTGCACTCTTTTCCCACCTGGTTTCAATTTACTAGTCACCATAATGTGTGTTTTTATACCCTGACTCACAGTCCTAGTATAGTAAGGTCACTATGTCCAGCAGGTTTTAGGTATGTCTCTGCTTTAACACACCCGAATCAAAGGTACGAATTACTCATCATAAACTATCCTGCCATCTTGTTCCTGAGTGAATGCAGGATGGAGTGTGAAATGGATCGAGGGACCGGGGCTTTGTCTGCATTAATGGAGGTGCTGCTCCAATCTGTCATGGTAAAAAAGGGGCTTAGCTAAAAAACACAGTCATCAGTTTTCTGTTTTATCTACAGGTTCTTGATTAAAGAGCCTGAAATGAGCTTCCTCTGTAGGGTGGCTGGGCTCTGCCTTAGAGATGAGGTGTGGACCTCAGAGTATCTGCTGTTCCTTCACATCAAAGGAACATCAAACCTGAGGTGGTTTGATAATCTGTTCATGATGACTCTTGGAGCCTCTTTTTTCTGGAAGGTCTTAGTGTGAAAAGACCCCTGGGCAGACACAGAGCTTATTTGAGGGGTCATATAGTCCCGCTGGCTTGGATGGTTGGATCATCATCAGTGATCCAACCATCATCATCAGTTTCTACAAAATTCCAACTAGGAGATTTCTAAAGAGCTTTCAGCTCAACTAAACAATGATCTTTCTCTGGTATTTGTCCCCAGTTTATAGAGCCATAATGTTCAGATACTGTGTTCTCCTCCTTGTAACCAAGCACAAACTGCACAACATGCTGCCAGAGTTAGGTCTACAAATAGCTGAAAAAGCAGCCATAGTCCAAAGAAAAATTGTTAAAAAAAAGAAAAATATTAAACCAAACCAATTTCAAAGATTACAAGAAAGTTTGTTCTTTTCATATTTGGTTTCATTGCAACCACAAACTTCAGTGTATTTCATTGTAATTGTATGACAGACAAACATAAAGTAGGACATAATTGTGAAACGAAAGGCAAAAGATTTGTTAGTTTCAATTTTGATTTTGACAAATTAAAGTCATAAAGGTGTGGCCTGCATATACAGGTCCTTCTCAAAATATTAGCATATTGTAAAAAAATTAATTATTTTCCATAATGTCATGATGAAAATTTAACATTCATATATTTTAGATTCATTGCACACTAACTGAAATATTTCAGGTCTTTTATTGTCTTAATACGGATGATTGTGGCATACAGCTCATGAAAACCCAAAATTCCTATCTCACAAAATTAGCATATTTCATCCGACCAATAAAAGAAAAGTGTTTTTAATACAAAAAATGTCAACCTTCAAATAATCATGTACAGTTATGCACTCAATACTTGGTCGGGAATCCTTTGGCAGAAATGACTGCTTCAATGCGGCGTGGCATGGAGGCAATCAGCCTGTGGCACTGCTGAGGTCTTATGGAGGCCCAGGATGCTTCGATAGCGGCCTTTAGCTCATCCAGAGTGTTGGGTCTTGAGTCTCTCAACGTTCTCTTCACAATATCCCACAGATTCTCTATGGGGTTCAGGTCAGGAGAGTTGGCAGGCCAATTGAGCACAGTGATACCATGGTCAGTAAACCATTTACCAGTGGTTTTGGCACTGTGAGCAGGTGCCAGGTGGTGCTGAAAAATGAAATCTTCATCTCCATAAAGCTTTTCAGCAGATGGAAGCATGAAGTGCTCCAAAATCTCCTGATAGCTAGCTGCATTGACCCTGCCCTTGATAAAACACAGTGGACCAACACCAGCAGCTGACACGGCACCCCAGACCATCACTGACTGTGGGTACTTGACACTGGACTTCTGGCATTTTGGCATTTCCTTCTCCCCAGTCTTCCTCCAGACTCTGGCACCTTGATTTCCGAATGACATGCAGAATTTGCTTTCATCCGAAAAAAGTACTTTGGACCACTGAGCAACAGTCCAGTGCTGCTTCTCTGTAGCCTAGGTCAGGCGCTTCTGCCGCTGTTTCTGGTTCAAAAGTGGCTTGACCTGGAGAATGCGGCACCTGTAGCCCATTTCCTGCACACGCCTGTGCACGGTGGCTCTGCATGTTAGTGTGCAATGAATCTAAAATATATGAATGTTAAATTTTCATCATGACATTATGGAAAATAATGAACTTTATCACAATATGCTAATATTTTGAGAAGGACCTGTATATTCAATCCCATTTACTCTGACACTCTAAATAAAATCCAGCTAACGCAATTAAAATCTGCAGTCACCTAAAGAGAGTAATGTAACTGCAGTATATCTACAGGTGTTATGTGGAGACCTCAGAGGTTTTTTGGAGAACATTTGAGATGAAACAGCATCATAAAGTCCACGAAACACAGCAGACAGGTCAGAGATAAAGCTTTGGAGAAGTTTAAATTAGGTTTGGGTTATTAAACAATATTCCAAGCGTTGAACATCCACAGAGCTCTGTTCCACCAAGCATCTTACATCCAAGTATGATATCACTGCAAATTGTCCACCTTAACTGACAGACGAGGAAAGGGGAGCAGCTGCAGAAATCCAAAATTAAGGTGGCAGAACCTGAAACTACTAATGATGCACTAGGCACAAGACTTGGTGGTGGTTGCATCGTGCTGTGGGTATACTTTTCTTCAGCAGAGCTAGGGAAGCTGCTCAGCATTGATGGAAAGATGAATGGCACTTAACACAGGGTGATTTGAAGAAAACTTCAAAAGCCACAAAAGACTTCAGACTAAGTTGAAGGTTCACCTTTCAGAAGGACAATAACAACCAGAGCTGCAATGGAATGGTTCAAATCAAAGCATATTCAGGAACTGGGGTGGCCCAGTCAAAGTTTAGACCTAAATCCAATTGAGAATCTGCTGTAAGAGCTGAAGATTATTTTTTTCAGACTCTCCATCCAATCTTTCCGAGCTTGAGCCATTTAGCAAAAATGGACAATATTTTCAGTCTTAGATGTGCAAAGATGGTCATACACCAAAATACTTGTTATTGCAGTGGAAGGGGCTGCTTTGTTTGTATCTATCACATAAAATACCAATGAAATGCATTGAAGTTTGTGTCAATAACATAAAACAATGTGAAAAAAGTTCAAGCGGTTGTTATTCTTTTGCACTGTTGGCTTTCCATTAACATGTGCAAATTGCAGATTTAAGGTATAATAAATGAGAAGATAGTGCACTCCTTGTAGAATTTACATGCTTTACAGGTCCGGATGTAGCGCTGCTGTCTCACACTGTAGCTGTTTATCAGAAAATACAGGGCTCCAAAAAGGTGACAGACAGGTAAAGATGCTACCTGAAATCCTAAACTCGTTTCCACAGTATCATAGCATGCTGATATGATGAAGACATCTCCACATGGAGGACCATGTGGCCTGGATACATCTGCAGCATGCACACATTGCATGCGCGATAACAACCCGAGAACCCCATTAAACACGGTTAAAAACAGACTCTCACCTCCTCCCTGGTGTCCTCCTCGTAGACGGTGGTGGTGCTGCTTTCACTGGCTGTCGCAGCAGAGGCTGGGGGAGACATGGTGACCGATAACAATGCAAGACGTGGAGGGGGACCAAGGAGGGGTTTCACTACCTTTTATCTGCCTCTGCAGCGGCTCTCATCCCACACGAGCCGCTGCGTTGGACCCGCGATCATCCGGGGACATTTCCGAGATGAGAGTCCAAAACAACAGCGTTCCTGCGGAGGCTGGGATGATGAGGAGGAGGCGGTGTTCCTGCAGCATCCTGCCAGAGCCCTACCTCAACTGTCAGTGCCGCAGTGACATGATGGGAGATGATGCCGGATTAGCTGGTCGTCATTACGAACGGATGGTGGCCTGCCCCTCGGGGCCCGCTCTGGATCCACCTTGCAGCGGGGAAACCGGGCGTGGGTCCACTGTCCACGGTGCTGACTGTCTGACTGAGGCAGGTGGGATGCTGTTGCATAAATCCGCGACCCTAAAGGGAAAGTCCAACCTCATGCTGACTGATCCAGTTTGGTTCGTTATTACAGGTGTATCTCAAAAAAAAAAAAAAAAAAATAGAATATATTCGAAAAGCCTTTTTCAGTAATTCAATTTAAAAAGTTGAACTCACATTAAATGGATTTACTACAAAGACTGATATATGTAGAGCATTTATTTCGGTTAATTTTCATGATTATAGCTTATAATTAATAAAAACAAAACAAAAAATCTGAAAATTATCAACTTGAATATGAGCTACATTCAAACCTTCAATGTAATATAACAAAAGGCCAATTAGAAAAATGACTTTTTATACCGAACATTTTAGCCCACAACATTATAGGAGAACATGCTGACTTGACATTTGTCTAACAGGCATCTTTCACAAGGAGGGTAAGCCACCAAAGGTTATTCACAGTGCTGTGTGCAAGCATGTTATTGAAAAATTGAGTGGAAGGAAAAGATTTAATAAGGGGACCCGATCAAGCAGGGAAAAATTTGGTTTTGTGGTTTGGGTTTTGTCACAAATTGTGTTCTAGTTGGTTGACTCTTTTGTTTTCTTTTTTTAACCTGTGTTCTGTAGTTTCATGCATTGGTTAAAAGATTTTAGTTGTAGTCTTTAGTTTTTCATTGAGTTTTTAGTCATTAGTCATTTTCCCTCAGCTCCCGACTTTGCATCCCCACTTAGTTGCAGTGCATCCAGTGAAGTGGAATCTGATTTATCAGATTCCTCAACAATCTTGAGCTTGTGGGATTTCTTTCACTCCTCATTGGATTGGAGTCTTTCAGCTGTACACCCTTGGTTCAAGATACCCCCTGAGTCTTTCCCCTCAGGGTTTCAGGGTTTTTTGCCATTAAACGTTTTTTTGTTTCTACTCTACCTGCCTGCTTGTCTGGATTTGGGTTGTCCCAAAAAAATCTGGTCATAACCACAGCCTTGGGAGGATTGTCAAGCAAAGCCCATTTGTGTCATTTGTGTGATTGACACCCTTTTAATTATATAATTTACTGGGATACCCTTGTATCTTCCTGTACTCAGCTTCCTATACTTCATTGTGGTTGTTGGAGAAATCCTGTCAAGGCTGTCACTGCAGATCTCATCAATGTTCTTCTGGTTTCCCTCCTATTACAACCTGTTAGATTCCTTTGACACATCCATCATCTCCTACTCTGGAAAGAAACTATAAAGGAAACAATAATCCAGCCAGCATTCACCACCACCGGTTAATCTCAGACTATGTGGATCAGACGCCCCTTCCCTTGAACACCATCACCGCCTCCAATAGTAAGAACCTCTCTCCATCCATTTTACAACATTATTGATAATTTCCAATCTCAGGCAATAACCACTTACCTCTCATCCTCAGTGCCAGTCTTTACCTCCACCACAAACGGGGAAGAATCCTCCCACTGCACAATAGTTTTAATAAAAATTACAAGCTTGTGTGCCTGTGACTGCTGCCAACGCTAGAGTCTAAACATACACTAAACCTGCATGACAAAACTAGAAATATTTAAAAACCCACAACATAAAGAAAAATAGAAAAATTAAAAGTGAATAATCTAAATAGCAATTCATCATTTCCACAGCTTGAAGCAGACATTTGTGAAGCAGTCTGGTGGTTCTGCTTTTGAAGCTGCAGCATTGTTTGCCACATTGCAGCAGTTTAAAAAGTAGAAAGTGGTAGGAGTCTCTCACAGTGCTTAATGCTCTCTCCTGCAGCGGCTCTGAATCAGATCCTGGAGAGAGGGATGAGACACTCCATCAACCCTCCCCAAATGTTCCTCCGCAGGGCTCTCTTTATCAGCCATACTGTACCTGGAGTCAAGGGCAGACTAAAACTAAAAAATGAGCCCTGGACTCTCTCTTGAATAGGCCCACTAACCGCTACCAACAAAGTTACCCTGATTTCTGCTTTTCCACAATATGAAACAGTTTGCCTACAAAAAGAAAAAGCTGCATGAGGGATGAATCAATGTTGTGTCAAAATTGAAGTGATCTTTGAATTGGATCTTAAGGTTTTTTATTACAAGTAATCTGTCATAAAGACGCAATCAGTTCTCTCCTAATGTTTTATAGCACACACGTCACAATATACTGTCATTGTTGGGTGCAAAGACTGGAAGTAAAAACAATGTCTAAAAAAAGCTTTAACAGCTTCAGCTTGGAAACAAAATAAACTCAGGATTTAGAAGAAAATATAAAAAAAAATAAACAGCACTCTTCTTTTTACGTTTGCATTTTTTAAAAGCCTTTCCCTAATCATCTTCATTTTATGGATTTTAACAAAAGAAAAAAATAAGTAAATAAGCTGAATCCTGGAACTCTCAGCATTAGGTTTGTTTTATTTCTGCTTCCCTCCGTTGTTTAGAGTGCTCTTCAGAAAGTATTAATTTAAACCTTTTCTCATTTTGACACTGCACAACCTCAAACTTCAATTTATTTTACAGTAATTAAATGTGAAAGGCCAACACAACGTATTTGTAAAGAAAGAAAATATGTTCAAAGGTTTTCAAAATACATATTTGTAAAAAAGTGTCATGCATTTGTATTGAGGCCCCTTTGCTCTGATACCCTGAATAAAATGTGAAATTATACTTAAGATATAAACTAACCTAACGGTTTAATTAAACTGTGTGTTCCAGTGCTAAAACAGTTAGAAAATATTTTTTTAAATCCTTTGTCAAATCCAAAGTATCAGAAAAACAACAAAAACTAATATCTGTGGAACTCCTGTTAGTCACTATATCAAGGCTCCTCCAATGACTTTGCATTACAACGACTCTTCAAAAGCCACATAATTAGTAAATAAACTGGCAGGCTGGTCAAGAACAACATCAATCAAAGAAGCAGCCACAAGGCCCAAAGTAAATCTCTGGAGGAGCTGCATAAATCCACAGCTCAGGTAAAAGAATCTTTTTACAGAATAGTGACAAAACAAAAGACACGGTTATAAGAAAGCTATAAGAAGTCCAGTTTGCAGCTTGCCACAAGCCATGTAGGGGAGAAAGCAAATATGTGGACAAAGGTGCTTTGGTCAGATGAGATAAAAAATGTTGTTACCTTTGTTGCCATTAGACAACTAACACTGCACTTCGTCCTGCACATCATCTCCTCAGTAAAACTAGGTTGGGGCGGCAGGTCAGAGTTAATGGAATATTGAATGGAGTTAAATACAAGGAAACCTGTTACAGGCTGCAAAAGACTTCACATTACAGCAGGACAATGTTGAGTTTAAAAACTGTGTGCTTGATGATTTGAAACAGACCACAAACTACCTCTCTACATCAAGGATTAAATGAAGCTCAGGGTTTGGTTGTACGAGAACCCTATCTTCATTCAGCCCACTACACATGCTAAAGGATACACGACATCCTGAAGAGAAGGCGATGGTCAAACAGTACATCCTTGCTTTATACAATAGATAACATGTGAATAGATAACATGTGACAAAATTACAATGAATGGATTAAGAAGGAGAGGTGGAATCCATGGGTGAAGCTGATTGGTTGCCTGTGAGATGTGGAATGTGGAGCCTGTCTGAGCCTCCTTCTTAGGGGTCAAGTATCACAGCCCCAACTAATCTTGATCCCACCTGGTCAGTCCGTACTGTTCCTCAGATAAATGTGGGCGCTCAGAACTTGAGTCACAGTAAGTACCTATCCATTTAGGCCAATTAATGCCATACACAGTGCAGATGGGTGCAGTGTTTATCTCCTAAGCCAACAGTCATCTCACTCCAAGCATTTACACACCCCCCCTTACAAGACAGATATGTTTTCCACCTTAATAATAACAACTCTAAACATACAGTCTGAATGTTTTAGATCAGAGTATGTTTATGTGTTACAATTACCTATTTAAAATCAAAACTTAAATCCTATTTGGAACTTGTGGCAGGAGCCAAAAATTGATGTCCACAGATGCTCTCCATCCATTCTGACTGTGCTTTTAATGATTTGTCATATTGGAACTTTGTCTATATTATCATAGAGGCTACAAATATATGGAGGACAACTAAAGGCTGCATGAGTACATTTTTTTACATTTTTCAAATAAAGCAAAAAAAAAAAAAGAAATGCAACTTTGATTGTTGCAAAATGTCTTCCAGGTAGCCCCACTAGTTTTTCAAACAAATTTTGACCAGCATTGCAATGAATGCAATGCCTTTTTTAATTTTCTTATTAAAAATTATTAAAATGAATGGTGAGAAACCTCATCTTCTCACTCTTTTATTCCTTTGTACCCAACTGTAATTGTTGCTCACACAAAAATGCATTTCTAGGATGGACCAATTGACAACATCGGTTTACAAGGGTTACATGGGTATGTTTTTTAAAAAATTCCCAACCCAATCCAGTGAAAATTTCAAAAAGACTTAAAGAAATTATCACATTCATCCAGTATAATTACAAAATGTTTACAAAATAATTTCAGAGATCAGCTATATCCTTAGTGACAAAGTCTCATGACTTTCTGAGTAACGTTCAATTTACCTTTTATAAAAAAAACATAATAAAATACAAAAAGTCTTTCCTGAAACTCCTTCGATGTTTCTGAGCAATTACAAATCTCTTTACTTAAAAAACATCAGGTCAAACGGATTTGTTGAATGCAATTAATTATGAGTTGGACCTGTTTTCTATGTATAATGCCCTGAGATGACTTTCAATATAAACTAGCATTTTATAAGTAAACCGAACAACATGAAACATTTTAATCAGCAGCAGGGTCTAAAGTTTTTAGGAATATCGTAACATTTTGTTAGAAATAATTTATAATACATTTTCATGTCCAGTTTTTTAAAATACAGAATATGTGGATTATGCACACAACTTCCATAAACTAACATGTGTGGAAACTATTATGATGAATTATTATGATTGACCAACATTAATATTATTAACATAATAACGCATCAAGCAGTTCAGACGGTAGTATTTGAATTATTTGTTGAACTCTTTGTTCAACAAATGTCTTTTTTAGGTATGAAGTCAAACAGCTGAGATAGCATTAATAATAAGTTGGTTTGATATACAGTCATGGTAAAAAAGAAAGTACAGTCCCTTTTAATTAAGGATTGGGATGTAATAAAAATGATGTGCCCTTAAACAGGTTCTAACATTAGTTAAATGAACTTCAGTTAACAAAACACAACTGTTATTTAACAAATAAAGATGAACCCAAAATGGTAAAGCTGTGTGTTAAAACAAAAACAACTAAGTACACCCTTACTACTTTCATAGGTTTCAGGAGGAAAAGTAGTAGTCAGGTGCTGCTAATCAGCAGTGACCATCACTATCAATGCAGAAATTTTGTCAGTGTGCTGACCTGGAGTACACAGGTGTTTGTTAAAACAATGCCAAAGTGAAAAGACATCAGAAATGACCTGAGAGGAGCAGCAATTGCTGCCCGTGTATCTGGGAAAGAAGATTATTATTGTCTCTAGGAAGACTATGGCGATGAATGAAGCACATAACCTCTGGAACAATATCCTTTGTACAAATGAGACCAAAGTGGAGATGTTTGGCCATAATGGACAGAACCACATTTGGCGAAAACCAAACACAGAATATCGGCTCAAGCACCTTATGCCAACTGCCAATCACTGTGGTGGGGGATAGAGTATTTGGACTTGTTTTGCAACCACAGGATCTTGGCACCTTCCTGTCAACCATGAATTCTTCTGTATAGTGAAGTAATCTAGAGTCAAATGTAAAGCCACCTGTCCGACAGTTGAACCTTGGACCAAAATGGGTCATCAGCGGAACAATGAGCAGCACCAGACTGGTTCAACCAAGAACAATCAACGTCCACCCTGTGATGGGATCTTAAGAGGTGCAGGAAGTAATGAAAACCAACATTGTGAAAAAAGAATTGGCCAAAATTTTTCCACAGTGATATGAGAATGCAGCTCTTTGATGGTGTGTACTTATTTTTTTTTACAAACAGCTTTTCCATTTTTGATGATAAATGAAATAAAATAAAATAGTGATAGTGTGGTATCTCTTCTGTGTTCTTGTGCACTGGAGGTTAAATGTATGTAATCAAGCAATTAGAAACTGATGAAGACCAGATAGACCTTAGAAATGAAAACTGGTGTACTTATTAAGTTCACTGTACTAATTTATCCCATCTTGTTTGACGGACTATACCAGGGATAATATTCCACAATAATCAGCAAAGAATTGCTTCTTTTATTGTATCAGTGGTGATAAGAGAAGTCCCTAAGAAGTGTCACTCCTTTTCCCAGGGCCTCCTTCTCTGATGACGACCCTTTAATGAAAACAAAGGTAATAATTTCTATATGGAGTTATATATACCAAACTTGAAGGCACAAATAAAGTTCACGTAGTGTTGGACCAACTTACAGAGTACATATTAGAGAGGCTGTTGAAAAGCACTTGGCCTGCGCTCACTTTGTTCCTCACCCCTCGGATGGTCCCGTTCTTACTGCAGATGTTGACCCTCTTGTTGCTGAACAGCATCTCCCTCTTGACACTGGCATACAGAAGCAGGTCGTCTGATTCACAGCCGTTCTCGTCCACGGCAGCCTCCAAGCCGTTCAGGTGCCTATTGGCCTCACTGGTGGGTGGCAGACTTACCTGGTCTGCATCCACACTGCCAGTGCCGTCCGAGTCTGCAGAGTCAGAAACCGAGCCGCACCAGGTCCTCTCATCCTTGAACACCTCGGCCAGGACTCGGCCACTGTTGGCAGATGCGACTCTGAACCGGACCGTTTTCCCAGCCTTTTCTTTCAGCTTTGGCCCATCCATTGAAACCCAGGAAAAAAGTCACATGGATCGCTCCCCATTCAGACAAACCAGAGTGGCCCTTTCAGCCCAAGTAATCTGTGGTCCATACATTTATCCAGCTGCAGAATCCTCACAGGGGGTTCAAAGGCACTGAAAATACCCCAAGCGCACAACTTCTATGCTCCCAAATGCTCAATAATAGATGTGCCTGTGTCATGGTAACAGCTAAAATGGGCAGACCGTAAACTGATATGATCGTGTTCAATAATTTATCAAGGTTAGCACGCACCTTGTGTCTGATCCTTTATGGTCTGATAACTTACAAAGTCAGGGGTAAACACCAGGTGGTCTTAGTTGATCTTTTCAGCAACGTTCGGGATGCTTGCCTGAATTTAAATTAGTGTTCTTAATTTTTTACACTCAAATAACAAATAACCTCAGCAGTTACTATAGCCACTAGCAAGAAAGTAAATCATACCAGACATTAACACTCTGCTTCTGTCGAAGAAAAACATTAAGCACAGAACACACTAGAAATCTGCAAGAAGTACAAACATGGACAGCAGAGGACTGGAGTTAATTTATTTTCTCTGATGAATCCTTCTTCTGATCATTTGGTTAGATCTGGAAGATTGTTTGTCCAGAGAAGAACAAGTGGGAGCTACCATGAATGGTGCCTCCAAAAAAGCATCCTGATAGAATCCATGTATGGTGTCACTTCTCATCCAAGGGAGTGGACTTCCTCCCATTTCTGCCTAAGAAAAATGTAATGACTAAAAAGTCAAGATCAAAATGTCCTCAAAAAGCAGCTTCTTCCATCAGTTCAGGAACTGTTTGGAGATTATCTCTGTATTTTCTAGCATAATGGAGCACTGTTTCACAACACAGAAGTTACTGAGATGCTCATAGGTGAACAAATTATATATTTAAACCTCAGATCTGAACCCTGTTGAGAAACTGTGCTCAGTTTTCAGAAATCACTTTAAGGAACAGATGCAAACAAACTGCAATCCACTTAAACCACTAGGGAGACAAGAATAGGTCATCATCAGTCAGGGTTATTTACTTCTGACACAGTTTTGGTGGCATCAAAAGGTCCTTCAAAGAGCAACATCTTCCAATAGTCCAGGAACAGTTGGGTGATTACCTATGTCAAAAGTCAAAATTATACCAAACTCGCTTAAATCTTTGCACAATTTTGGACCAGGAAACTCCCTAGATCTAAACTTCTCTGAGTGAATATGGTCAGATTTCAAAAGGCAGTTGGAGAAACAGAAGCCAACCAGCTGTGAACAGCTCCAAGCATTAGAAGACAAGAATAGGTGATCATCAGTCAGAATTTGGTCCGTTAGTTGATATCAAGCATATCAGGCTGAATAATAGAAGATACAAAAAAGTATTAACGCTGGAAATATTGACTCTGCACACAAATCAGACTTGTTTTCCAAAGTTATGAAATTTTTCTTCAGTGTGGAAATATATAGAACATAAGAATGAAGCAACCAAACACAGCATAGAATCGCTGCAAAAACGTCTGGACACGACTAAACACAGAATGGGCATAACATTATGACCACCATAATAATTGTAATATTGTGTAAGTTCCCTTTTTGCTACCAAAAAAAGCCCTCACCAGTTAAAACATGGACTCCAGTAGACCCTTGAACGCTTCCTGAAGTTTTTTAGCTTAGTGGTGGGGCCCTTAACCCTCTGACAGAGGCCACAGCCATCGGGAAAAATCTTTTCCATGGTGTAGTCCTACATGGTCTGCAGCAATGCTTAGGTAGTGTCAGAGTCTGGTGGTCTCTCCTCACCACTAAGGGGCCACTGGAGCTGGAGGACCGAGGGTGTGACAGGTGCACATCGTTGCCTCATCAGCTGGAGGACTATATGAGGGTGGCTCGCCAGCACTTCTACGCCTGAGTGTTTTGCCCACTGCGGTTGTAACTGCCTGGCCAATTGTACGCTTGAAATCTTGAAAGACTCTTTGAAGATTTTGACTTTACTAGTGCTGAGTTAATAAATCTCTGAAAGAAAACGCATTTCTGTTTGTGAGTGTTCTCTGCATGTGGGTCAAGTCGGCCTTAAAAACGATGACAGAACACTCAGGCCAGCCGGAACTCCTGCTGAGCACCGCTGCCATGTCCGCCTGCTTCTGTAGCGCCTCCTAGAGAACCAGCTCTACGTGAACGCCAAGAAGTGTGAATTTCATCAGCCATCCATCAGTTTCTTGGGCTTTATCCTCGAGGGTGGGCAGGTTCGCACTGACCCAGACATGGTCAGGGCTGTGGAGGACTGGCCAACCCCAACCACCCGGAAACAATTACAGCGATTCCTGGGTTTCGCCAACTTTTATAGAAGGTTCATTCAAAACTACAGTCGGACGGCCAGCCCCCTGATGGCCCTGACGTCCATCAAGATCCCCTTCACCTGGACTCCGGAAGCCGAGGCTGCCTTCGTCGACTTAAAGAGCAAGTTCACCCATGCCGCAGTACTCATCCACCCGGACCCGGTCAAGCAATTCACCTTGGAGGTGGATGCTTCGGACACTGGTGTTGGAGCGGTGCTCTCCCAGCGCCAAAGCCTCGATGGGAAACTCCACCCCTGTGCCTTTTTCTCCAGCCGTCTATCGGCGGCGGAAATGAACTATGATGTCGGGGACAGGGAGCTGTTGGCCATCAAGCTCGCTTTGGAGGAGTGCCGACACTGGCTGGAGGGCGCTGAGCTTCCTGTGCTGGTTTGGACTGACCATAAGAAACCTGTCATATATCCAGTCTGCTAAACGTTTAAACCCCCATCAGTCAAGCAGGTCACTTTTTTTTTTTCCCCGTTTTAACCTGTTGATTTCTTATAGACCCGGTACCAATAACACCAAGCCTGATGCCTTGTCAGGACAATTTACCTTTGATGATTCAGAGAAGTTGGCTGCGCCCATCCTGCCACCCTGTTGCACAGTTGAGACTGTAACCTGGGAGACTGATGACTGCGTACGGCGGGCTCTCCTCACTGACACGGGCCCTGGAACTGGACCACCGAATCGCACATTCATCCCCACCGCAGTACAATCCTGGCTTATTGCCTGGTTCCGCTCCACAAAGTTCGCCATTCATCTGGGGGCCAGTCGAACCATCGCCACAATTGCCAGGCGCTTCTGGTGGCCCACGCTGCACAGAGATGTTAAAGAGTATGTCTCCGCCTGCTCGGTCTGTGCTTGGAATAAGACTTATAATCGTCCTCCTGCGGGCCTCCTGCAACCGCTCGGCATCCCTCATCGACCTTGGTGCCACGTTGCAGTGGACTTTGTCATGGGCCTCCCAACCTCTCAGGGTATGACCACCATTACGACCATTGTTGACAGATTTTCTAAAGCCTGCCATCTTGTCCCTCTCAGGAGATTACCCTCAGCCTTCCAGACTGCCAAGCTCCTGGTCAGGCACATGTTCCGCTCCATGGGATTCCCCAGGACGTGCTGTCTGACCGGGGCCCCCAATTTACCACCCGGGTCTGGAAAGAGTTCTGTGCAGCCCTGGGGGCCAAGGTTTCGCTGACGTCTGGCTATCACCCGCAGACCAAGTGGTCAACCCCTAACAGTGGAGAGGCTCAGCCAAGAACTGGTAGCTGCGCTCCGCTGTGTAACTTCCTGCAGGCCCACCGAGTGGAGCACCTACCTGCACTGGGTCGAGTACTCATACAATTCCCACGCCCTTGTTCCCATCTGATGAGAGGGAGACCGTAGTGACGTCAGTGCGACAGCACGTCCGGAGAAGCAGGCGCATCTGGGACACAACCTCCAAGGCTCTCCATCGGACTGCAGCTCTGCACAAGTGTTACGCCGACAGGCGGCGCGTCCCCACCCCAGTTTACCACCCGGGTCAGCAGGTGTGGCTATCCACGGGGGATGTCCCGCTCAAGTTCCTGTCCAGGAAATTGTCTCATCAATTGGTTCATCAGCCTGTACACCATCGAGTCTCTGGTTAATCCTGCCTCTGTTCGCCTTCGTTTGCCCGCCAGTTTCCGGATTCACCCCGTTTTTCACGTGTCCCAAGTAAAGCCTGTCCAGTCCAGCACGCTCTGCCCTTCGGCCGAGCCCCCACCTGGGATTTCCAGGGCCACCATGCCTATTCGGTTTGCCGGATCGTGGCCTCCCGTCGGCGAGGTAGGGGGTGGCAATACCTCATTGCTTGGGTGGGTTACGGTCCGGAGGATCGCACCTGGGTGCCTAGGTCGTTCATTCTGGACCCGACGCTCATCCAGGACTTCTGGGCTTCCCAGGCCGGTCCCTCGGGGCCGCTGGGTGGCAGCCGTTGAGGGGGAGGTGGTATCAGAGTCTGGTTGTCACCTTGCCTGCTGCTAACCTCTCCTCACCCTGAGTCCTCCGCTGGAGCTGGAGGACTCAGGGTGTGACAGGTGCACATCGTTACCTCATCAGCTGGAGGACTATATGAGGGTGGCTCGCCAGCACTTCTACGCCTAAGTGTTTTCCCCACTGCTGTAGTAACTGCCTGGCCAATTGTATGCTTGAAATCTTGAAAGACTCTTTGAAAATGTTGACTAACCACCTGTTTCCCTCGTCCTAGGTCAACCAAGCCACGCTCCTTGCTTGAGACACCACTGAAGAACTCCTCAAATAATAATCTGGACTCTGGATCATTTTCCAGCTGGCGGCCAGCCATGGCGATTCCTTCTGCCTGACCAAGCGAACCCTGTCCACCCTCCAACGGTCCCGCCTGGATCACCTGAGAGCCCCAGCAGACCCAGCACAGCCAAACGGCTTCCAAACTCGCAACCTCTCCCCCTGGTGGATCGAACCCCACCTGAATTCCTTTCCTCCATTCCTTTCCTAGTGCTGGGTTAATAAATCTCTGAAAGAAAACGCTTCTCTGTTTGTTAGGGTTCTCTGCATGTGGGTCAAGTCGGCCTTAAAAACAATGACAGGTAGGTGTCGACGTACCATCCACATGGAGGACAGGTCAAGGTTTCGGAGCAGAAAATTGACCAAAGCATCATATAGTTTTTTTCTGCTTCTAATACATCAGCTTTGAATAAAAAATTTTCAGTTGCTGTTAAATATTTTCCACACAAAACAAGGTACCATGATTATGAGATAGTCTAATCAGCATAATTTACTTAACCTGTCAGTGGCCATAATTGTATGCCTGATCAGTGTGTGTTAAATATTAAATATGGTTTAATTGCAGCTCTGCCAATCTGTAAATGTCATATGAAACATCGTCCTGTTCACCAATAGTGGAGTGAACGAGAAACCTGCAGTACCCCTCTCTTCCTGTGGGTGGTGGTAAAGTTGCTCAGTAAAGCACAACAAACACAGAAGAAGCTGCGCACTCCACACGTGTGATAACAACGGGTCCAGTAATGGGGAAGCGGAGGCAGAAAAAACAGCTTTTCACAAATTTGTCCAAAAAACAAAAGAAACATTTGAAGGAGTTTGGAGAGGAGCATCCATTTCACGATGTGTAAGCGTTATAACAGAGTAAAACTTTTCTTTATTGAACGAAGAGCTGCGTTTCATTGTCAGTTAAATGCACTTCAGACTACATTTATAAATGTATTTTAACCTAACTTAAAGCTAAACTCGCAGGCAGTTCATTGATACTGTAATAAACGCGGCGGCGTATTATTCATTAAATTAGTTTGAATTAGTTTTATAGGAATTTATGAGATATGCCTGTTTATGTTTTGGGAATTCGGAGTATCCCAAAAATACATTGAAGGACGAATGTGTTTTCCTGAGATGTTACTGTGTTTGAATAGCCATGTAATATTGTTTATTATTTAATTGTTTTATATAGTTTAGGTTTGTGTAGAATCTATCGTGGCCAGGTATCCATTTTAAAACAGATTTCCTATCTCAATGGGACTTCATTGTTATATAAAGATATAATTATTTCTGTTAGCTGCAGTTGAGATTTAAATGGGAATAATTTGTCGATCTTTACTCAGAAAAATGGGAGGAAAAAGCATCTGCAATGATCATATATTCTCTATATACAAATAAAAGTAAAATACCATTGCGATCATTGTGCTTTACTTACTATGTACCTCTATATTTGTATTTATGTCTTATTGTCCAAAGGTTTTCTTCATCCATCTGTAAATCTGTTCGTCCCTTACTCCATCATCCATTTATCTGTTAGTTGTTTCACTTTCATCCATCACTTCGTGATGTTGTTGTTCTTGTAATTTGCACTATGAAAACACCAACACACCACAATGAATCCAAAAAGAAACAGACAAAATATGCTGTTGAGATAAGAAAACCCCCAGGGGCTTATTATGACTCTCACCTCAGGTAAATTAAAAACACAACTCAACATACTTCAATTACATCTTCATCTGTGCTTCAATCCGTTTGTCCATCCATCCACCTATCCACCTGTCAGTCTATTCATCGGTAACATTAGATCTGTCTTTAACACACAGCTTGATGTACTTTTGTTGTGTTTTCCACAGTGTGAATGAAAGACCTGAAAGGACCCAGATTGTGGAGCTGGTGAGTGTGCACATGATGAACAACATGTAACAGAACCCTTTAAGAGCAACTCCATCCATCCGGACCAGCTCAGCACAACCAAACAAACTACCTTATTCATTACTGTTAAATAGTGCTTTTTTAACACAAATCATCTGCTTATTCCTTGGGTTTTCCAAATCAAAAATCCAACATGGTTTAGTTGAAAGATTAGACTGTACAATGCCAGTCAGTCAGTCATTTTCTACCGCTTCTTCCATAGTGGGTCGCGGGGAAGCTGGTGCCTATCTCCAGCAGTCTATGAGCAGGAGGCGGGGTACACCCTGGACAGGTCGCCAGTCCATCGCAGGACTTTATTTATAAATTTATCCTTCCCAGTTTCTTTGCTGCTGCAGGTTATGAAGTTCTTCCTCAGTGCTTCACGAAACATCATTTGTTGCTCTGTTTAGAGTTAGTTTTACTGCAAGAATTTAGAACCATCTTGGTCTCCTCATAGTTTTGTTTTAATGGTTCTTTCTGTTTGGTGCAGCCGTCAAGCCCAGAACAATCCGACTCAGAACCTGACAACCAGGAAGAAGAGGAAGAACCAGCGCAGCAAACAGCCTATCAGAAGCTTCTTTCAACCCTCGGTGAACCCACAGCTGACACCAAGGGCCAAGAGGATGAAAACAGTGAGGAAGAGGAGGAGCTTCTCTGTGAAGGTGAGGTTTCTGTTTTGTTTTTTATTTTAAAACGTGTTTGGCAACAGTTTTTGTTAGACTAAAAGAAGGTTTTTAATGTACAGTAGAGGGTAGTGATGAATCTGAGGATGGAGGAGAAGGAGAACATGAAGAAGAGGAGCCTGGAGATGAAGAGCAGGGAGTTGAAGAAAAGAAGGAGGTGGCAGGAGATAAAGAGTTTGTGGACAAGGAGCATGAGTCTGCGTTCTGTCTGGAGACCAACTTTATGGAAAAAGGAGAACAGGATGGAAACACAGCACAACTCAAGACTAGTAAAGGTGAGAACAGAGGAAATACTTAATGAAAATAAATAAAAACTGAACTTTATAAGATCTAACATTTTTGTTTTTGTAACTTTTGTTTACAGACATGTTTTTAGACCATCTAGATACTGAGCTCACTGAAGAGGATGTGAATAAAATTACATCTGGCTACAAATCCAAAACTCAGATCACGGTATAAACAAAACCACCTTGTTGCAGAATAAAGCATCTTTGATTTATAGATACAGGACCTTGCAAAAGTTAAAATCCCTTGAACCTTTTCCCATTTTGTAACTTTTTGTATAGCCATTAACTGTAATATATTTTATTGAAATTTTATATGACAGATCAACATAAAGTAGTGCTTAATTGTGAAGGGAAAGTGATACATGGTTTTCAAAACCTTTTTCAGGTCTATCCAGGACTTTGACTATACCGTTCTAATACATGAATGCACTTTGATATAAACCTCTATATAATAAGTAAAAGTAAATGCTAAGTTTTCCAAAATAGCACCATGACGACAGGCATTTTAAAACAGCAGTACAACATAAACTTTGGCTTTTTGTTCTAATTTGTCCTGAAATGAAACAAAGTTGGAATTTCCACTTTCTAACTTGGGGAAAAAAAACAGCAAAAATTCAGCTGCTCACTTCTTTTTTGACTAGTTGTTATTTGAACAAAAGGTCCTCATACTCCATGATGTTGGGATGTTTTTTTGTTTTATCCTTACGTCACATTTCAGCTTACAACTCTTAACTTACTTTGTTTTAATCTGTTCATAACAGATAACAAATTTCCTTCTGAGAACCACAAAAAGCAGGGCATGTAGTTTCAGTGGTACTTGTATCTCCGTTTGAGAGCTGTGGATCTAAATTATGTCATTGTAGCGCTGGCTGTATGTTTATGGTTGTTGTCCTGCTGGAAAGTGAACCTTGAAGGGCTTTGCAGCCTCTAACTTGTTTACTTCCAGAGTTGCTCTGTATTTTGCTCACCCATCAACACTGGGCAACTTTCCTGTTCTTATGACCCTTGTAGCTCCTTTAGGTAATCAGAGATCTGCTCACTGTGTTCCCAGGACCAGAACTAAACAAGAGGAGGCAGCATTTAGTTTGGTGACTATGCTCATCAGCTCTGGAACCGACTCTGAAAAATTTGAGATGAGCAGAAACTGCTGGTTCCTTTACATCAGCATTAAAAACTTTTTTGTTTATGATCAAAGAATATGATAAATGAATGAAAGCACTGTATAAATAAGCTTGCTTCGCCCTCCTGAAGAACAGCATCCATGCAGCATGATGTTGCCACTGCTGTGTTTCACAGTAGGGAGGGTGTATTCAGGGTGATGTGCTGTGTTAATTTTCAACCACAGAGAGTGTTTTTCATGCAGGCCAAAAATTCAGTTTTTGTGTCAACTGAACAGAGCAGCTTGTGGCAAGCATATTCTTCCACAAAGGCCACATTTTTTGAAAGATTCAACCTGACCTATGGATCTCTGCAGCTCCTCCTGAGTTACCATCAACCCCCTTTGCTCTTTCTCTGGCTAAAGCTTCTTGTCTGTTTAGGTATATGACCATGTCTTGGTAGGTTTGTAGTTGTGTCAATACTCTTATCTATTGTTGAATGATGTATTGAACACTGCTCTATGAAATGTTTAAAGCTTCGGATATTTTGTTTTATAACCTAACCCAACTTTAACCTACTTCCTTGGTCTTCATGATGCCGTTTGTTCACTAATGTTCTCCAACAAACCTCTGAGGCTTTCACAGAACAGTTGGATTTATACTGAGATTTTCTTGCATTCAGGTTGACTACATTTACTATTTGGGTGACTTATGAGGGCAATTGGTTGAGGGGGTATCTTAATGAAGAGGCTAGATACAAATGCATACTACATTATGCACTACTTTGTGTAGGTCTGTCACATAAAATCCTATTCAATACCTTGTAGTTTGACAAAATGTGGAAAAGATTTGGGGGTATAAATATTTTTTTGAAGGTGCTGTAAGCAACTGGGGGAAGCAGATATCAAACAAACCATAGACTGGGAGGTGCATTATTTCCTGCAGAAATGTTAACGGGTGGGAATACTTTTGCCCGGCACTTTGCTTTGTACTAAGCCACTCTACATTGTGTTTAAAAACATCTGTGCTTCCTGTCGCTCTCTCTCTATTTTTTTTTTTTTTTTAGTTACCGAAATTGGGAAATCTTCTCAGCACTAATCTTCTTGATAGGTTTGACCCCATTGGCCCCCAAAAAGACAGAAACCTCCCTATTTTTCATAAACTTTTGGAGAGCAGCTGGAAAGGTCTGAACCAGTCATTCAATCCTAAAGGACAGGCTGAAGAGATCAGCCCTCTCCAGCTGGAGCTACTGGCCCTCATGGGGTCCTACAAGGACCTGTATCACCCAGATATGTGTCCTCTTAAGCAAGGCCCATATGTGCGCAGTGCCTACTGCCTCCATGTGCTCAACCACGTCCTGAAGGCCAATTCCAGAGTCCTGGCACATAACGCCCAGCTGAGAGAGCAAAAGACCCAGGCTAAAGCTGGAGCTGAGCCGCAAGATGAACCCAGAGACCAGGGACTGACCAGGCCAAAGGTAAACAACAGAACATGTGTTTGAGGTCAGTTTCAGCTGCATTAGGTTTGTTTTTTTGATGAACGTATTAGGGACCCTTCCAGGAATAAGGTTTAAAATAAAATAATGCCTTTAGGCCTAATAAACCAAGAAAGCTTAGAGATACACAGAGAAATCATCTGCTAATCAGAATCAACTGTTTTTCAGCTTCACTGGTGACTGACCAGTCAGACTGAGCAGTAAATGAACCATACCAACAAAATGCTTCAGGGTGGTAGTTGTTGCTGAGTGAAGACGGCTCAAAGTTTAAAAAAATTCAATCTACACAATTGTTTTAATTTAGTTTTACCAGTAAACCTTTGTTTTATAGTCATTGCTCTCTCACAGCTTTGTTGCCTCTGCTTCTACTAATACATAATTAGTGACCAATCACAGCTTGAAGGGGAGCAAACATGTTTAATGCAGTTTTTATATATCTCTTATATTAAAGACATTAAAGAGAAATAATAATCTGCTAAACTCTGTATGGGCAGGTCAGGGTTTTACAGAAATAGTGAACAAAATTTTGCATCTTTAAGGAAAATAAATAGAGACCTCTTAGATTCCTGATGGTTCAAGTAGGCAGTTCCTGAGAGGTTATGCTTTGCAGATCTTTTGTAATATTTTCTTATATGTTTCCATTGTTCTCTGAGGAAAGAAAATTTAAAACATGGAAGAAATCCATTGTGATTTAGGGATGCATCTGTAAGGTCACACAAGCATTCAGTCACAGGACAACAAACATTTTTAGACAAACAAGCTGTAGTTCAAGGTAAAAAAAAAAAAAAGAATTAATTTAAATAGGAATGTTTTCTAAAAGGTGTCATATAAACAGGACAGCCTACAGTACATGTTAGCATTGATTAGTTTATTGATTGATTGATTGGCGATCACTGTTTGCCAGGTTCTGATTCTGGTTCCGTTCCGGGGGGGTGCTCTGCAAGTCGTCCACACTCTAGTCAGCCTGTTGGAGTCCAAAGGCAAGAAGATTGTTGTCAGCAACAAGAAGAAGTTTAAAGAGGAGTTTGGAGAGGCAGATGATGAAAAACCAACCAACCTGCGTAGACCTGATGATTATCACGCCATCTTCTCAGGCAATGTGGACGATCACTTCAGGATAGGTACGTTTAAAAAAAAAAAAATTTATACAAACCTCCAAAGCTTTCTGACTGACATCTTGGTGCTTCTCCGCTCTCCCTCCCAGGTGTGTCCATAGTGAGGGGCAACATGCGTCTCTACGCCCCCTTCTACTCATCAGACATCATCCTGGCGTCTCCGCTCGGCCTTCGAACTGTGCTGGGAGCCGAAGGAGAAAGCAAGAGGGACTACGACTTCCTGTCATCCATTGAGCTGCTGGTGCTGGATCAGACTGATGTCTTCCTAATGCAGAACTGGGAGCACGTCTTGGTATAAAGACTTTACCTGACACAAGATGTGGCACCCCTGCTGTTGAAGTTTTCCATTCTTCATCTAACTAACTAAAATGTTGTCATGAACAGCAGTTAAACCTGTTTACAATATTTCAAAACTTTATTTTAAAAATAAGATTAATGAGCGGTATTTATTTTTCTTCTGAACCAACAGTTCAAAAAGAAAACTAAACTAAAAATATGCGTCTAACTAGTTCACTATTCTTCTTCCTTTACATTATTTTATTTATCCTGATTTGTTCTGTTCAGCTGGACGGTTCTGCATGTTTTATATAAAGCTGAGCATGTAAAGATATGTAACCTACAAAGCTGATGCGTTCATAGGTTTAAGGTTTGTCTGTGTTGTCGTCATCCACCAGCATGTGATGAACCACATGAACCTGCAGCCACTGGACTCCCACGGAGTCGACTTTTCCAGAGTGCGGATGTGGAACCTGAACAACTGGGCCAGACACTACAGACAGACACTGGTGTTCAGCTCCGTCCAGGACCCACAGATCAATAACATCCTTACTAAACACTGTGCCAACTACAGAGGACAGGTCAGACATTAGAAATACTTGCTGCTGTATTTCAAAAATCTACTAAACCACCTTCAAGTCCCAAACTGCACTAAAAGAATTAGTGGCCTTATGTGCAAATGCTGTGCATGAATCAAAATGTGCCTAACTCCCTTTTGATGCCACAGCAGCTTCATGACTGCCATTTACACCTAGAGGGTATGCTGGGAAACTGTTCATGATGTAAAAGACTTCCAGGTGCATCCATTTACATGAGCGGATATTAAATTAAACAGCAATTTTTAAATAGATTTATTATGAACGTTTTCTTTTTTTATTAATGGTGATAATATTGTAGGACACTTAAAATGATGCAGTGTGAAGAGAGCTTGTATTTAGAGGCCAAGTTTATCTTCTGGGTCAAAATAAAGACTGGAACATCAGACAACAGTGTTGTGGAGGGAGGTGTGCTAAGATCTTTGGATCAATTGAATTTTTGTCAGCATTTTAATTCAGTAATATCAGTTTAAGGTAGCTTGCAGCTCATAACTTTAACTGTAATAGATTTAAAATCATCAACATTGGCTTGCAGACAACATCTGTGGAGAAAGAGAGAGTAAAATTAATCAGTGAAAGTAATATTTTAGGGTTTGCTGTCTGTGATATCAATAAAAAGAACTACAAGCCCTATGGATCATTTACAGATTCTTAAGAACCAAGACTCTGTTGCTGCTGTACTGTGTGGTTTTTGCTCCTCTTGAACAGGCTTTATTTATTAAATATCTGTGAATCTTGCAAACTTTCTGTAATCCAGTGAATATAACAGTTTCACAGTCTAAACGTCATAAAATGATCACAGGTTATGGCTTAGATCACCAGTATTTGTTGCTGCAGTGGGATCCTCTCTCCCACTCTTTTGTTTTTTTCATCATGGAGGCTGAAAAATCACTCCTGCAGGAGTTTGTTTTACATGTATTTGCATATTTGACCACAGGTATGTCAAGGGATGAGTCTGATATTTCCAGATGTGTGCTCAATTCCACAGGTTACAATAAAAAATGTGCCAAAAACAGGCTCCATCTGCCAGGTGTTGGTTCAGTTGCCTCATGTGTTCCAGATTTTTTCATCCGACAGCTTCATGGATCAGGATGCTCGGTATGTGTCTCAACTAAAATATCTTTTTTAAGTTCTGAACACTGCCTTGCTTGAGCTATACCTCACCATTTTCATATTCTGCTTGTAGGTTTCGGTTCTTCAATGATAAAGTGCTTCCTCAGTACAGGGACTCGGTCATGTCCCACATTCTGATTTACATCCCATCCTACTTTGACTACGTCCGCCTGCGAAACCACATGAAGAAAGAGGAGATCAACTTCACCTCGGTCTGCGAATATTCCACCAAGTCGGAGGTCTCTCGAGCCAGGCATTTCTTTCAGACAGGAGAGAAACAGTTCCTGCTCTTCACGGAGCGCTTCCACTTCTACAAGAGGTCAGTAATCTTTTCTTTTTTTTTTACCATCCAACAAATTACGTGAAGGTTTTGTCTTTTCTTCATGGAAAGATCTACTCATGTCATATTTATGTTATTCAGGTACACTATCAAAGGGATCAAGAACCTGATATTTTATGGACTCCCCACCTTCCCGCACTTTTACAACGAAGTGTGCAACATGCTGGCAGCAGGAGGTCAGGGGGAGGAGGCCAGCTGGACCTGCACTGCCCTCTACTCCCGCTATGATGCCCACAAGCTGGCTGCCATCACCGGAGCCCAGCGAGCTGGACAGATGCTGCAGTCCAACAAAAACGTTCACCTTTTTATCACTGGATCAGAGGACAAAGCCTGAACCGATACCAGTCCAGTAATTGTGCTTATTAAAATGGATAATACATTGTCATTCGTTCACTTCCAGTAACAAATATTTATTGGTTTATTAAATTTGTTGAAGCATTTGTGAAGGGACCAAAAATAAATTTAACAAAAACAAAATCATCATAGCTGTTAAGATGTGTCGATTACCAGGGAAATATTTCCTCATCTCTTTCTTGGTTAGAGTGCTTTGATTTAACAATATAAGTGCTGATTAAGTAGTTTTATGACTTGGATGCATCAAAAGTATGGAAGCCTGTTTGTACCAAAAAAATTGTGTAATTCCCAATAAAGGTTATTGAGTGTGACTGAAGTCCTAAAAACAATGGGAAACTACAGCATGACCTCTAAAAGATAAAGCGTAATTACTGTATTCTGATGTATCTCATTTAAAGATAACATTTAAAACATTGAGAACCATTCTATAGTTGTATTTTAATTAAGGGTTTCCATACAAATAGTCATATTCACAAAATTAGAATATTATTGAGAAGTTAATTTCAGTTACTTAATTCGCTAAGTCAAACATATAGATTAATTACACACAGGCTGATGTTTTTAAGCAATTATTTCAGTTAATTATGATAGTTTTCTGCTTGCAGATCATGAAAACACGACATTTTAGATTAGAATATTACATCAGAGCAAAAAAGTAAAAGATTGATGAGCAAGTTCCCAAAAATTATCCAGACCATTATGGCAAAAAAAAAAAAACAATACTTTCTGGAAAACTACAGTTTGGAAAAAGTAACCAATTACTGCATGAAAGTGCTTTGTTGGTTCGAGAAATATATAACACAAGTTCTGGAAAATCAGCTTGAAGGTAACCTGTGTAATGAGTTGTTAAAGTTCTACAAAACTGACCTGAATTTTCCAGAGTATTTCCAAGTTCCTGTTGCTGCCAGGAAAATTGATGCTGTATTATCCAATCCTTGGGTGATCGTTTTTGTTTTTCTTTGGAATTGTTTTAAATCCAAGTCATAATTCTTATTGTATTTGTTTTATTTTTTGTACATGTTTCCATTACTTTGGCAATAATGGCCTCCAATAGGCCGCCAGACATTTGTGCTTTGCAATTTTTTTAAATTATTTTGCCAGAAAGACTTGTGCAAAGCAGGAGGCAGTTTCTAAACCAGTAGTTATTCTGTGTAATTACAAAGACGGCATAATAAAAATAATATAACTCTCACTGACAACAGTGATCCATTCAGAAATAATAAGCTGTTAGGTAAGATTTCACCTGATGCAGCCAGCATATAATTATTAACTTCATGCGTTGATGCAAGAGTGACTTTGGTCACTTAATTACAGTTTTGCTTTGCTGCCTAGAGCTGGCACAGGGCAGATGGTCTCTAACTGCCAGGATGATGGAGGAGAAGCAACAGAAGCTCAGCCTGAGGCGTGAAGTGGGGCTGATGGGAGCTGTGTCGCTGATTGCAGGAACAATGATTGGATCTGGGATCTTCATGTCCCCACAGACAGTTATCTCCTCTATTGGGAGCTCCGGAGCCAGCCTGGTGGTGTGGGCCAGCTGTGGCTTACTGGTTATACTGGTGTCTTTCTGCTATGCTGAACTGGGCACTGTTATACAAGAGTCAGGGGGAGAGTACATCTACATCCTCAGGACATCAGGTCCAGTCATGGCCTTCATGCTGGCCTTCAGTTCTATCTTATTTGTGAGACCTGCTGGAGTTGCTGGCATCTCTCTGAGCTTTGCTCAGTATGTTGTGGCTCCTTTCTATCCAGAATGCCTTCCTCCGGTGCTGGTAGTAAAATGTGTGGCTGCAGCTGCAATCATTGTTTTAGCTGTTGTGAACTGCATGAATGTTCGCTTTTCAATGTCAGTGCAAATGTTTTTTATGGTGGCCAAGGTTGTGGCCTTGGGAGTCATTATTATAGGAGGGGTGGTCATGCTTGCTAAGGGAAACACGTTAAGCTTTGAAAACTCTTTTAAGAACTCAAACGTGGGCATCAATCCAATTGGTATTGCTCTCTACCAGGGACTGTGGTCCTATGATGGCTGGAACAATCTGAACTATGTGACTGAGGAGCTCAAACGTCCAGAGGTAAGAAGAAATAAGGATGCAAGAAGTTACATGACGTTACAAAACATACCTGGCAAACCTACGAACAGGTGGTATTTTAAACTGCAAGTACATTGCACCATTTAACAGATTGTAGTACTACCTGTAGCAGCAATAAGTCTCAGATGTTGCTTACTTTCTGTCTTTATCCGTCTCTCACATCATTGTGGAGGAATTTCCTGCATTTTGAGGTTTTCCACACATTTGTTTCTTCAAAGTTCAAATCTAAATCTCTAAGGATTGAGGTCTGAGCTGTAATTGTACATTTGCAGTGCCTTGATTGGTTTCCTTTCCTTTCAGCCAATCTGTTGTAAATATGCTGCTATGTTTAGGATCATTGTCTCGATCAACTAAAAGCTGCAGTTTGTGCTTAAACGAGAATTTTAAACAGCAAAAATATCATCATTTAAAAGAAACATTCAAGAGTTGAAAATATACATCTGTCTCCATGCTTTGTTCTGCAACCTTTACTCAGTCATGACCTCTTGATTTACTCTTCTTTCTATTTTATACATTAGAAATTAATCTGGTTGCAGGGTGGATCAGCTGCTGTTGCCTTGCAGCAAGAAGGTCCTGGGTTTGAATCCCAACCGTTGTCTTTCTTTGTTAAGTTTGCATTTTCTCCCTCTGCATCATTATACATGCATGGGTTCTCTGAGTACACTGGCCATCTCCCACAGTCCAAAAACATGCATGTTCATTTAACTGCCTTCTGTAGGTGGTTTCTGTGTCCTGTGTGTCTCTGTGATGAGCCAATGAACAGTGATTGCAAGGTACCGCGGTCCTGTGGCTACAAAATAAGCCCAAATCATAAACCTTCCAATCATGGGTTGATGTGAGATGTGTTGTGTCCCCTCCAAGCAAGCTCACGCACACACACACATACATACATTCTGTAGTTGGGAGGCATTAAATTGGTGAGAGTCGAAGTACACACTGGAGAGGTCGCTAGTCCACCACAGAGACGCACAATCACTGCTTTTGATACATTGCTGGTGTCTTTCTACTTTGGTATTGTTTTCACACATGCTCCAAACCAGCAAACTACTAAAACTCCTGCTTTTGCAGAAGTTGTCACACCTGCTGGTTCTCATTCAAGCGATGTGCTTATTTTCACCACCTAGCTGCTAATTTCTCTAGTTAAGTCTGGTGAAAGGGAGGTTTTTTGTTTACATCATACTGATGTCAGAGTAACTGACTCATTCTGGATTTGCCATGTGTTGTTGTCTGTCTTAACTTTTTGACCGTTGAATTCAAAGAATAAATTGTCTGTGCATGCTGCAGGTAACACTAAGTGCTATAGATAGTATATCAGTGGTTTAAATTAGCAATCAAACCAGGTCAAGTGAATCATTAGACTATGGGGAGCACTGACGAGAGGTATAAAAAGTTTATTTTGACCTTGGAAAGTTAGTATTTTATAAGGTTGATCCTATTACAATCAGGCAAAGTAATGCAGCTTAAGGGTTATCAAAGTCATAAAACATGCTGCACCTTCACTTATTGTCTATTCAAGGGTTATTTTACCACCTATTGCTCAGTTTACCATTAACTAATGGTTCACTGTTCATCTCCAACAAGATGTGGGTTGTGTTTAGTGTGAATCCCTCTGAGCAAACAGTAACATCCTTCAACAATGGAGGAAGGAGTGAGTCTGAAGAGGGAAGTTGGAAAAATAGGAGCTGTGTCTTTCATTGCTGGGACCATGATAGGATCAGGGATCTTCATTTCCCCACAGTATGTCCTGCTAGCAATCGGCAGCCCTGGGGCCAGCTTCATCATATGGGCCTGCTGTGGTCTGATATCCATGCTAGGTGGGCTCTGCTATGCTGAACTGGGGACAATCATACCAGAGTCTGGAGGGGAGTATATCTACATGCTACGGACTTTGGGACAAATCATAGCCTTCTTGTTTGTCTTCAGCTTCATCAGTGTCATGAGGCCCGCCAGTGCCACAGGGATCGCCCTGAGTTTTTCTGAATATGTCGTGGCCCCCTTTTATAGTGACTGCGCGCCTCCACAGCTGGTCTTAAAATGCGTGGCTGCTGTAGCAATCCTGGCCGTGGCTCTGGTAAACTGTCTGAGTGTCCGCTTGGCCACCAGCATCCAGGTGGTTACAATGACCATTAAATCACTGACGTTGGCAGTGATCATACTGGGAGGAGTGGTGATGCTTTTTCAGGGCAACACTGCAAACTTTGAGGACTCTTTTACTGGAACGAATGTTGGCATCAATGCCATAGGCGTTGCTTTCTACCAGGGACTGTGGTCCTATGATGGCTGGAATACTTTAAATTATTTAACTGAGGAACTCAAACAACCAGAAGTAAGACTGATCAGGTTTGTTTTTCCTTTTTAACAGTTTACAAGACATTTTAACTCTCACCTGAACTACTGATCTAGATTGCAAGAAAGTGGTAGTTGTGCTGAGTGGACTCTGCTGCACTGAACTTGGGAAGGTCATATCAGTTATATAGAAATATGGACTGTGGGCAAAATTGCATCCTTCATGTTTGTTTTCAGCTTCATCAATGTTTGTCCAGTTGTTTTACCAGACAATGACCAAAGTGCTAAGAAAAGTGTCGAAAGGCATTCAGGAAACCTTAAGACCTAATGAGATTTCCAGAAAGTTGAAATAGAAAAGAAAAAAGGATGGATTTTCACACAGAACTTTATTCCATTTTGTGTGCTGATGCAGTGAACAGAAAGAAAACAAGTATTAAAGTTGTTGTTTAAGAAACTAAAACTCCCTCTGCTGTGGAGACCATGACTTTAACAACACTTATATAATGAGGGTTTATGATAGACTGATGGATGTATAACCATTTACAATCACACTTTGGTTAATCATATAGCCTGTTGACTTGCTGCCCTCTGACCAGTCACTGTCCTCTCTGAGAAAATAAAGTCTGCAGACTTCTTCAATTTTCATTGGAGCTTTTTGGTGTCTTTCAGCTCAGTGTCCGTCATGGCAAATAAAAAACCAGAAGGCCTGAAAATTAAGCGTGCGATTGGACTGTATGGAGGCGTAGCTCTAGTCTCCGGAACCATGATTGGTTCTGGGATATTCATGTCTCCACAGTTTGTTCTAGCCAATGTGGGAAGCCCCAGAGCGAGTCTGGTGATCTGGGCCCTCTCTGGAGCAGTGGCTATGTTTGCGGCACTGACCTACACTGAACTTGGGACCATCATCCCTGAATCTGGAGGGGAGTTCATGTACATCCTGAGGATATATGGTTCATGCCCCACTTTCTTTGGAGCTGTCACTTTTATCCTGCTGGTGAAACCTTTCAGCACTGCTGCCGTGGCCATCAGCATAGCAGAGTATGCCATGGCACCCTTTTACTCCAGCTGCCAGCCTCCTCAGCTGGCTGTGAAATGCACCGCAGCTGTCACCATCCTGGTTGTTTCTACTCTCAACATCCTGAATGCCCGCATTGCTGTTAGGGTTCAAGTGATCTTGAAGGCCAAAGTATTAACACTTAAAGTCATTGTCATTGGTGGGATGGCAGAGGTCATACAGAGTTGTGTTTTTGGGAAAATGTAAAAGTCAAAAATTAATTTAGAGACACATTACTCTGTGGGTGCTTTAAGGGTGGCTTTCTATCAAGGTGTCTGGTCTTATGTTGGCTGGTACAACCTAAATTATGTCACAGAGGAACTTAAAAGACCAGAAGTGAGATTTTGGATTATTTTCTGTGTTTCATTAACTTCATCGATTCAATGTGTGGGAATGTTAAATCAACATATAAATTTTCTCAATCAGTCTCAATGTCATTCTGAAGCGTGAACACTTTTCCTATACAGTGAGCTGTCTTTCTGTATACTCTTTAGGATTCAGCATTTCAGCATTTATTTTACATCACCACGATAATTAAAACTTCATAAAAGATATAAATATTTACAGCCTTCAATCACTAAAATCAATTTTTGTATTGTAGTCACCATAAAGCCTCAGGAATCTGACATTTCATATACATGCAACACATTTCCCCATTATGAGCAATGCTTTTTAAATGCTCCATCAGGATTTAAGATTGAGCTAAAATAATCTTTTATTCCACAGATGATGTTCATGATCAAGAAATTGCTTTTTCAGATGCATGCCAATGTTTAAGTACCTTTTACAGTAAATTATCTTATACTGCTAGTTTAGAACTCAGTAAGCTTTTGAAATGACCCACAATCATTCATTAGTTATACCTCTATAGTGACTCAATATGAGGGTACACTTGTTTGTTTCTTCTTAGAAGGATTGTGTGTGTGAAACCTTAAAGGAAGCAACAGATTCCAGCTAAAACCATAGTATTGACTGTAGATGATCACCGCCTCAGAATAGGAAGCTGCTCTGAGCTTAGTTCTGTAACACAAACTGAAGCCCAATTACCAAGCAATATTTGGTTTTTGGTACTTTTATCTTTGTCAAGTTGAAGCCAAGTCTTGTCTGGCCGTACTCCACGCTGTGACATGTTTAGTATCACTTAGCAAGTTTACTCTTTGTGCTTTTAACAATTGGATTCCAATTTCCATGTGAGAAACCACCGAACATCCTCCTCCTGAATCAGAAGAAACAGCCATAGCCTCGCTGGAGAAAATAAACTTTAGGTCAAATCAAACAGTTTTCCTGGTAGGCAGACATCAGTACCGTTGGTCCAGAGATCCAGTCCAGCTCATTGAGACCCATGTAAAAACAAGGTGTTTTTTTTATTAATTGAAACAAAACACCTTTGAACTAATTTCTTCCTTTTTCTAAGGAATAAATTATCATTAGTAACTTTCACTAGCTCAATTTGAGACTTTCACTATGAGGAGCTCTGATACCTGACAGACATTTTTCAAGCAGTTATTATAGTGTAAATGCTCACACACTTGATTCACATCTATTTTTCAAGAATTGTAGATAATTAAGGAAGATCAGATATTGGTCTGTAATTTATTACGGCATTTTGATTAAAGGCAGATTTCTTAATTAAAGCTAATTTAAATGTTTCGTGGCACATATCCATCTAAGTCCCAAGAAACATTTAGTAAAATCCTCAAAAAAAACTAAGACCACTTTACAAGGTAGTCTAAATAAGGATACCTTAAAAACCTTACAAAGGTTGTTAAGGAGGTATTGTGTAGAAAGCTTTTGAAAAGGACATTTTATTTCACACAGCTGCGTTGAATCCATAAGCTGGATGTTTGAAAAATGTTATTGCAGTAATGGTGTTAATTGAAAAAAACATGTCATCAAAATTAAATGTTTGGTTATGTTCCATCTCTTCACAGATAAACCTTCCCAGAGCCCTGGTAATAGCCATTTCTCTGGTCACTGGCTTGTATCTGCTGGTCAATGTTAGCTATCTGACAGTGATGACACCTATGGAGCTCATGTCCTCCACCGCTGTTGCTGTCACCTGGGGGTAAGAGTAAGTCTGGTTGTCTTTAGAGTCTTTAAGTTTGCAAGAAATTCCAGTTTAATCAGGAACATCTGTCTATTAGGAATAAGGTGCTGGGAAGCTGGGGTTGGATCATGTCATTGGCTGCTGCCCTGTCTGCTTTTGGTTCCTTAAATGGGACGTTCTTCAGCGGGGGCCGAGTCTGCTTTGTGGCTGCCAGGGAGGGCCATATGGTAAACTTCTCTGACTATTTAATCAAAACATATACAGATGTTTAAAAAAAAAAGTTGTCACACCTATTTATACGGAACCATGTTTGTTTTATAGCCAGATATTCTGTCCATGGCTCACGTCCACCGCCTGACTCCATCTCCAGCTCTCATCTTCACCACTGTGATCTCTTTGGTGGTGCTGATCCCTGGAGATTTTCAGAGTATCGTCAACTACTTCAGGTGAACTTTACTTCCTTTTCTGCTTGAAAAAATTAACCTGTTTTCAATCTATCTAAAACAACTTTTCATTGCTGTTTTCAGCTTCACAGCCTGGTTTTTCTATGCCATCACTCTGTCTGGACTGATCTATCTCAAAATAAAGAAACCGGAGCTCCCCAGACCATACAGCGTCAGTGTCACACAGTTATTTTAACATTTTTAATAAATCACAACAGTTCAGCATCATGCCTGTCTCCTTTGCTCTTCACAGGTTCCCATTGTGCTCCCCATACTGGTCCTGCTTGTGGCAATGTTCCTTGTTCTGGCCCCCGTCATAGACCAACCTCAGATTGAATACCTTTATGTGGCATTATTTATTCTAAGTGGCGCAATAGTCTATGTACCATTCATCCATTACAAGCTCTGCCCGGGACTGTTCAATAAGGTGACAATGTTCCTGCAGCTGTTCTTGGAGGTCGCTCCAGCAGAGAAAAACCTGTGATTTTAATCTGCTGCAGATAATTGTTGTCTGCAGAAAAAAATGAGGCTCTAAAAGCCAATAATGTAATTGATTTAAATGGGCAATTTTACTGATGTGTTATTTGTTTGCAGTTAGTTTTATTTTTATTTTGTGGCACTATAGTGGCTTTTATTTTTGTAAATTAACCGAAATGAAATAGGGTGGAGAGAAAGAGGGAAGACATGCAGCAAAGGTTGAGGGGGCCAGGACTCGAACCCTACATATATGTGTGGCCTCCATATATGGGCACTTTACCCCTGTACCACCGCCAAGCTGCCTTTTGCACTTATTTAAATTAAATTATGAGTTGAAAAAAAAAAAAGACAATTCATTTTAAATGTTTTATGGTAGAAAAAAACTGAAATCTGCAACAAATCTTGCAGTTATTCTGAAAAGCTGCAAAAACAGAGACATTACAATGAGGTTTTTGATTTTTCAGAAGCTGCTTTATTTGGTTAAAACAATAAAAAAAAGTTCTCACTGTAATAGCTACCTATTTGGAGCTGCATCTTTCATGCTACAAATGAAGATGGAAAATATACAATATTTAAATTAAATGAAGACCAAGCCAAATGATGCATCATTTACAAACTAATACAAACTAAAAATATTTTATTTCCATCCCAATAATTATTCCATAATTTACATCTAAAACACCACTTTACCCATTTTAATCCATTTCTTGTTAGTGTAGCATCCCAGAAACAATAAACTGTGCACAAACCCATGGGGAACGTTTTGTCTGTGCACATCTTTTGACAGAGGGAGTGCCAAAATAAACCAAGTGAAAACCCAGTTACGGTACCATTATTTTAATGTGCAGTACATATTTGTTTTCGCTAACAGTAGATAAAATATAAATGTAACGTTTGTTAGATTTAGCCACAGAATGTTCATCTTTTGTAAGATATCACACGCTCTCACTTTTGCTAGAAATATTCAAAACCATTTTGATTCTACCTTCTTGCAACGATTTTATTGCCACATAATTTATGCATCAAAACATAGACACCACGCTTGTCTTCCTCTGCTGAAGGACTTATGATTTTCTGTCAAATCCTCCCAGTGGGGAAAAAGTGCACACTAATTCACTCATATTTCACCTCTGAAGTTTTCTTTCAAAATGGGAGCTAAAAGGTATCTTCGATCTGTCATACCTTCTACATAAAAGAGTGAAGACAGATAAAAATGTACGCGTGGCCTTCAGAAGTTTCTTTAACTCACAATTAAAATTGTTTTTGATACAATTTATAGATTTCTCAGAGCTGTGGTTTGTTTGAGGTCGATATTTTTGTCCGTTTGTTGGGAATCACCATAGCAACCACTAACCGTTTGACTCCTCAGCAAGTTCTTCTGTTTTATATTGATCCATTGTGGCTAGAACCTGTGCAATGTCAGAAGATGATTAATATTCTGCAGAATTCAGCATACCAAATCCTAAAAAAAGCTTTAAAGGTATAACAGGAAGAGGTTTTATCTTGGACTTTCAAAATAAGGCTCACAAATATTGTACAGTTTAAAGAGTCTATCTCTGTCACAGCTTGTTTGTCCAACTTTCTAATTTGTTTTACAATAACTAAGTTATGTTGATTTTCAGGCAGTAGTTGCTGAAAGGACTTTTCAGATAAAATTTATGGTTGGCTCAAATCAAACACTCAAAGATGTAGATTTTAAAAATGTTTAATAACCACCTAAATGGAAAAATAACCACAAATGGCCAATTTATAGTGACATAAAAGTATGATTCAGCACAAAAGGGGTGAGTTTATAATACACATTTCCAGTTTCTATTTGACCTTGCTCAGCTTTTATGTTCAGCCACTTGACAAACAACAAGTTAACCAACTAAGCAGTTCTTAACACTGGCTGGATCCAAACAGTGAAATTGTCTTTTATGACATCAGTTCGCTCTGCTTTTCTTCTCTGTTCCGTTTGACTTGGATTTTTCCTCACAGCTCTCTCTCTCAGTCTCACCTCTGCTCCCATCTGACGTCTGGTGATGAAGTGCGTGAAGCCGTTCTGCATTCGTGTCAGCGTCCTCGGCTCCCTCACAGCACCTCATCCACGACTGAGGAACGGACTCGATTCCATAGTGGGCCCCAGCGATGGCCCCGGCCATGCAGGCTATGGTGTCTGTATCACCTCCCAGGGCCAAACTGTATGCTATTGTCCTCTCCAGGCCGCTGTAGTTCTCTGGAAGGTAGTCCCGTGGCTGAAGGCAGTGGAGGACGCAGAAGATGGCAGTTGGGACAGAACGTAACGCTGCAATACCGTTTCCTGGAGGTAAAGCATAGAAAAGAAAAGGTTAAAAACCAATGCTGCCATGTTTGCATTTACCTCTTTTCTATACAGATAGTATGAACTACAGCCCTGCACGGGACAATTTTTTTAAATATTTGCAACCAATCCTGCCCTCACCCACCACTTTAATTGATGCACTGTAAAACTGTATACCAACTTAATATTTTAACTGCAGTTAAATAAGAGCAGAATAAATCAAATATATTCAGCAACAATCTTGGCTTTGAATCTCAAATACACACGTGAACAAAATTGTTGGTACCCCTCGGTTAATGAAAGAAAAACCCACAATGGTCACAGAAATAACTTGAATCTGACAAAGGTAATAATGAATAATAATTCTATGAAAATGAACAAATAAAAGTCAGACGTTGCTTTTCAAACATGCTTCAAAGACTTATTTTAAAAAATAAACTCATGAAACAGTCCTGGACAAAAATGATGGTACCCCTGAAAATAATGTGACCAAAGGGACACGTTAAATCAAGGTGTGTCTATTAATTAGCATCACAGGTGTCTACATTCTTGTAATCAGTCAGTGGGCCTATATATAGGGCTACAGGTAGTCAGTGTGCTGTTTGGTGACATGGTTTGTACCACACTCAACATGGACCAGAGGAACCAAAGGAAAGAGTTGTCTCAGGAGATCAGAAAGAAAATTATAGACAAGCATGTTAAAAGGTAAAGGTTATAAGACCATCTCCAAGACGCTTCATGTTCCTGTGACTACAGTTGCACATATTATTCAGAAATTTAAGATCCATGGGACTGTAGCCAACCTCCGTGGACGTGGTCGCAGGAGGACAATTGATGACAAAACAAAGAGACGGATAATACGAACGGTAACAAAAGAGCCCAGAAAAACTTCTAAAGAGATTAAAGTTTAACTTCAAGCTCAAGGAACATCAGTGTCAGATCGCACCATCTGACGTTATTTGAGGCAAAGTGGACTTAATGGGAGACGACCAAGGAGACCATTGTTGAAAGCAAATCATAAAAAAGCCAAACTGGAATTTGCCAAACTACATGTTGACAAGTCACAAAGCTTCTGGGAGAATGTCCTATGGACAGATGAGACAAAAATTGAACCTTTTGGCAAGGCACATCAGCTGTATGTTCGCAGATAGAAAAATGAAGCATATGAAGAAAACAACACTGTTCCTACTGTGAAACATGGAGGAGGCTCTGTTATGTTCTGGGGCTACTTTGCTGCATCTGGCACAGGGTGTCTTGAATCTGTACAGGGTATAATGAAATCTCAAGACTATCAGGGGATTCTAGAGAGAAATGTTCTGCCCAGTGTCAGAAAGCTTGGTCTCAGTCGCAGGTCATGGGTCTTGCAACGGGATAATGACCCAAAACACACAGCTAAAAACACCCAAGAATGGCTAAGAGGAAAACATTGAACTATTCTGAAGTGTCCTTCTATGAACCCTGACCTAAATCCTATTGAGCATCTTTGGAAGGAGCTGAAACATGCCGTCTAGAAAAGGCATCCTTCAAACCTGAGACAACTGGAGCAGTTTGCTCATGAGGAGTGGGCCAGAATACCTGCTGGGAGGTGCAGAAATCTCATTGACAGTTATAGGAATCGTTTGACTGCAGTGATTGCCTCAAAAGGTTGTGCAACAAAATATGAAGTTAAGGGTACCATCATTTTTGTCCAGGCCTGTTTCATGAGTTTCTTTTTTTTTCATAATTTTGTTGAAGCGTGTTTGAAAAGCAATGTCTGATTTTCATTTGTTCATTTTCATAGAATTTTTATTCATTCTTACTTTTGTCAGATTCAAGTTACTTATGTGACCATTGTGGGTTTTTCTTTCATTAACCGAGGGGTACCAACAATTTTGTCCATGTGTGTATCAGTGCAGTAAAAAAAATAGATGTATAAATAATAAAATCTAAAATAAATATAAGAAAAACAGATGAAACCCTCGTGAAATATTTTGGGAAAAAAACAGCTACATTTGAAATTGCTGAGCAAACAATGGTTCAGAAAATAAAAATAAAAATAAGACCGTTCAATGAAACTGGGACATCTGTCTTACTTGTCACTTTGCAGAAAGAGTAAATTGCTGAGAGACTCTGGTCTCAGGCTATTACAGCCATTTTTTTTGACTGTGCCCAGTACTCACGCTCAAAATGAACCTTGCAAGCTTTGACAGGGAGGGAAAAAGGTCTTTGTGAAGTTTCCTCCCACTGGAATCATTTTTAAATATAATGATTGTATTATTCAATTATACAATTTATTTTTTCCCAGTTTTGAATTTAACCTCAGTTGTACTCTTCATCTTTCCAACAACCTTGAGATTGTCTATTTTTAGCTGCGTGCTCCCGCCTGCAGTAATCTTACAACAGCCTGCTCCCATTCCCAATGCAAGGCTCTAATATTAATCACAGATATTTCTATAATTTGCTTAAAATTAAAAAAAATATCAATGTCTGCATTTCAAGGCTGCAAAACATTATTCTTGTAGTTAAGGAGCAAAGCTGGACAAACGTTCAATGACCTAAAGGCCAGATATCTGAACTCTATACACATTTGTTTAGAGGATATAAATTTTCATTTAAATTTAAATGAAATGTTAAGATAAAGTGAAGAGGTTAACAGACCGAGTTCAGAGATGACTTCCTCTATGCTGACTTTACTTCTGTCCATCAGGTCTCTGACTTTGTGGAGACGCTCACAGAACGGTTTTTCTGCTTCTTTTAGACTGAAAAGCAAATAATTGACAATAATTTCCATTTTCTAGGCGTCTAAAAGTATAGGTGATCAGTTTGGTTCTAAAGAAAGTGTTAAAGTTGTACTCATCAACAACTCACATTCTGGCATCACGAAGTGCCTCCTCCTCACCCTCCACTTCTTCCATCTCCGTGATCAGCCTGCCAATGAACTGCTGAGGCAAGTTTAGTGCCCCCTGCAGGGAAAGATGAACAGCCATTGCTTGCAGGACAGCCCCGTTATAACCCAGAGAGCAGGAGTGTGTGAGCATGGCACCAAGACGGGCAAACTGTGAAGGAAAATAAACAATGGGGTGATGATCAACCTTCCATTTATATCTGGGATTTGGTTTTGACACATCACAAGGTCACCACTCACTCGTTTAACGTCAGCCAAGTCAGGAAAAGCCAGGGCGAAGGGGGCTGCTCTCATTGCCCCGCCGTTTCCAAACGAGCCGCGACCATTGAACTGATCCCTTGCCGGTTGGTACACGTCGACGAGCTGGGGGGAGGAAAGTTTCTTCAACACATGGATCACTCCAGAACCATAACCACGGGCGGGGGAGGCACTGTACTCCTTTGCAAACCTATAAAGGGTGAAAAATGTAGGTTTTAATGAGTTTTCTAATATCGGACTTAAAATAACCAGTTAAGCTGGAGCTGGCATTGGTCAACCTGCGGGCCAAGTCCTGCTCATCAAATCCAGACCGGTTCAGAAGAGACTGGACCACACATCGCGTCATTGCTGTGTCGTCACTGTATTCAAGGATGCCTTACAAACACAGAACACGTCCTGATTAAACATGTTGTGCTTCATCTGGATACATATGAACACTGGCTAAATTCAATCCCTCTACTGCATCGAGAGCTTTTCTTTTTAGAGCTGCATTAAAACACAGATGATCAAAAAAAACTGACTCATAAAACTGAAAAAGTGGGTAGAAATCTCTGGTACTTCATTGATTCAGATCTTACAGGGAACACTGCGACCACTATATGCTGTTTGGCATTGATGTACCTGAGCAAAAAAAGATTATATGTGGGGTTGCTCAAGGCTGTATTTTTGAGCCAGTTTTTTTCAACATCTAAAGGCTCCCTAATGCACAAAAAAGACATAATTTTTTGTTTTTAAATGCAGTTATAAATCACAACTTGAAAGGACTCAACAAGACTAAGAACTACATAGCATGTCAGAAACTGCTTTGGAAACGTATCTATACTAAAGCCTTTTCACATTTTCTAATCTTACAACTACAAACAATGCATTTTATTGGTTTGTGTGACACTATGACAAAAAGCAACATATAATTGTAAAGAGGAAACAACATTGCCAGTTTTCAAATTTTTTTACAAATAAAATTCTAAAAAATATGAATTGCTTATGTATTCAGTCCCACCGAGGATGTAAAACGACCTTTGTTTGGAAAAGGGATTTTTTTTTAATTATAAATTTCCATTCTATAAAGAGTCCTAAATCCATATCAGGGTTAGCTGTCATATGCCCAAGGTCCAACATTAAGTTTCTATGATCCCCAACTTTGGAATCAACTTCCTGAAAACCTGAGATGAGGAGAAACCTTTGGCTTCTTTAGATCAGGACTAAAAATTAGGGCTACCATGATCAGGCTTTTCCTGGCTAATACTAATTATTGTTTTTCTATGAGGTGTGACATTCAGATGTTAACTGATTCAGAGTTTCTCTTCAAATGATTAAGCGATATGAAAGGGAAATAACTGCAGGGGGTCCCTTGACAGAAGTAGCAGCTTTAAAAAGATACAGAAAATGAAGGATTCTCCATTAATACATCAATCATTTGAAGCTAACCTATCTGTTTTTATTAAACTAAGAGTAGGCGCATAAAATACATCCTGTTTGCTGATGCGTTCACATATCAAAAATAGTGGGACTTCTAAGCTTTGATGCATTTAATGAACGTGTTGGTTTTTAATTGTTTGTCACAATCGCTAAACTGAGGCCAACAAGGGAAACAGGCTTACTGGTGCATCACTACAGGCCAAAGCTTTTTAATAGCTCTTGTGTGCTCGTTTGTGTCTTATTATGGCGTGCCTAATCTTTATTTTCTTTTCATGCATTCAGCCTTAAAAGTTGTCTTTCGAGACTCAACCATTTTCAGCATTGTGTGTAGCGTGTCTGAAAAATACAAGGAAACAACAGAAAGGTCTGGCCTAATGAAACTCATTTACAGCAAATAAACAGTATCGTAATGTCTTATTTCGGTCATTCCAGTTGTGCTATCAAAAGAATTGGAACAAATTGTGACAGATTGCTGGTATCTAAATGCCTCCGGAACCAGATTTTCCTAAAACGTTTTAACTGCCTCACAGTTTCCTTTAGTTTCGTCTTCCAGGCCGCTCAGATGCTGCAGTACGCTCTCCATCGGAACCTCCTCCGCTCCTTCAAACTCTCCACCGACGCAGTCTCCCAGCACAGCCGCCACCAGCGCTCCCCTGAAGCGGGACAAAGACGCCGGGCCTCCCGCTGCCGAGGCCGCCGCTCTCATTGCCGTCATTGCCATTCATCCGCCGGATAAACAGCTTCACCCTGCGTCCTGTGAAATGTTTACTAAATGACAGCGAGAGAGACTGACGACAACAAATCTCGTCAGAACTCCTCCAATGATATACTTCCTGTTCCGGTTAAGTTCCCGGTGAACGACTCTGATCGTCCAGCATAGATCATAACTACCTAGAACTAGTTTCTATTCATATTCTAGTTCGAGGAACGTCTGGTATTCATACTTCTAAGCGGCCACCTACTACCAAGTACTATCTAATATGTGCGCACCAGAATTAGTGTTACAACGTTTGGCTTTCCCTGAACAGTTAAAACGGATTTCATCAGTAAATTACATTTAATTAGTTATTATATTTTCAGTTTCTTTTTTTTACATATAATAAAAATTATGGCACAACATAAATTGGTGGAGCTCGTCCCCTGTTGGACAGGAGATCGATTATTATTTATTTTCTATTGATCAAAAAAATACATTTCACTCTAGTAATGCACCAATCCATGATTATCGATTGGAATCGGACAGTTTCTCCATGATCGGCTATGATCACTATGGTTTGCTAGAGTCCCAAAGCCTTCAAAATGCTTTGTAACCCTTACATGATGTAATTCTCTTGAGATATTTTAGCCTACTTCGTTTGCCAGAGAGGTTCTAATCAAGTGATATCTTGATTTTACAAACCTGGCAGCAATCAGGCCTAGGTTTCGGCAGTAAAATGGAGAAAGAAATGTGATTAATCATTATTTACCAAGGAGAGCAAGTATTTTCACTTAGGGCCAGGTTGGTTTCAATATTAATTTCCTTTAATACATGAAAGCATCAATTGAAAACAGATATTTTTACTCAGTTTTTTCTTTGTTGTTGTTGTTAGAATTTGTTTAAAGATCTTAAACATTTAAAAGTGACAAAAATAAAGCAAAAACGAAAATAAATATGTTATAGGGTACATTGGACATTATATTTTTGTTTATAATTTAAAGCATAACATTTATGTATGCTAACACATGCTGAATTAATGAGAATTTCCACCACACAGGACATATGAAGTCACATGTTTCATAATATGAAATCAAAAGGAATTGATCATGTATCAATTTCTTGACAGAGTGTCCCATTTCTCAATGAGATGGCTATACCCCTACCCCAAATAAAGTATGGGGGAGGGGTGGTACTGATAATCCAAGGAAGTGGGATTCTATTTTGTGTGGGGTAAGAACGCTGTCAAAAACAATGTGTATGTAAAGACTGAAATGTCTGCATATTAGTCAATAGTTTTGCATAAGTAAAATCCAAAAGAGGTATTGTATATTTTCTCTGTAAGAATACAAAATAAAATGTTACAGCTTCAAGAAATTACAAACACAAAGTTCAAGTTTACAGTTGTGGTTTATTCTTTATGAATACAATATGCTATAACAGTTTGTGAATACGATTTCTTTTCTTTGAGAATACGAATTTACATCAGCGACTTGGTGTCACGTGATCTCAGGCTCAGAATATAGTGGGTGGAGTTACACAAAGATGTACAGTAGGTGGCAGTATGCACATCTGAATTTGTTGCGAATCGCCAGCAGAAGAAGAGAAGAAGAAGCAGCAGCACTTGCGCTAAGATGACGGACCAAGAAACTACGGTACAAAGCCAGGTAATGTTAAAAAGTTTATATATGTCTTAATGTCGTTAATATGTGCTCTTGTCCGTCATCTTAGCGCTAGTGCTGCTGCTTCTTATTCTCTTTTTCTGTTGGCGGTTCGCAACAAATTCAGATGTGCATACCGCCACCTACTGTACATCATTGTGTAACTCCACCCACTATATTCTGAGCCTGAGATCACGTGACACCAAGTCGCTGATGTAAATTCGTATTCTCAAAGAAAAGAAATCGTATTCACAAACTGTTATAGCATATTGTATTCATAAAGAATAAACCACAACTCTAAACTTGAACTTTGTGTTTGTAATTTCTTGAAGCTGTAACATTTTATTTTGTATTCTTATAGAGAAAATATACAATACCCCTTTTGGATTTTACTTATGCAAAACTATTGACTAATACGCAGACATTTCCGTCTTTACATACACATTGTTTTTGACAACGTTCTCACCCCACAGTTTTGGAAAAGACTGAATACAGCCTGACTTCAAGGTGTATTTGCGGTACGTCGGAAAAGCGACGGACCTCGTGTTGGCCCAACTATAAGCGCTGGCATTCGCTGAGGGCGGAGTGGAGGGAGTTAGGACACAATAAAAGCTGTTATAATTAGACGTCTTAATAATGCTTTCATTACTTTCAAAATCACGGGGATTCATTTTTACTTATTTACACCGCTAAGAGTGAGAAAAACAGAGAGCGGGGGGACTTAATCCGACAGTTACGGTAAGGCTTTTTTTTGTCGTTAAAGTACTTGCTTGTGTGTTTCCTTACAAATCTTACTGAATAAAACACCCGGGGTCTAGTTGTTGCGCATAATATTCGCAGAATTAAATTAGCAGCTAATCTGGATGAAGTGTAGCGCATTTTTGTTGCTGTTGCCTTCTCTGTAGCCCCACATTGAGAAGGAGGAGGAGGGCATCTGGAAGCGCGGTGTCTGCAGCATAATTAAAACATGGCGGACTCGGAGGAATTTAGACTTAAACGTTTAAAGGTAAGACATTAAAACAAAAACGATAAATGCTCACAGTCGCCAGATGAAAGCTTGATGTATTAGCGAACCCACCTTCATTTTGTCTTTCGTAGTTTTTGTTCAGAAAGCGTCCGGTGGAGAGCTGCTCATTTAGGGCTAGCATCAATTAGCTTGCTACATGGCTCTGTTTAGCATCTTGTTTCAGAAAAAAAAAATGGAAACAAAAGAATTCACCGCGTTTTGCTGGCATTTCCATACATCCTTAAAGCTTTCATTAACCCATACCTGCAGGTTTGTGCTGCAGTTGCGTGCTGTTATAGCGAAGCATGGCCAAGGACGGCAGTGAACAATAAAAAATAGCAGATTTTATTTAGTTAATACAAATTCACCGCAGTGACGTTTAAAGCCATTACGTTTCCACCTTCTCGTAAATGATCCTGAGCAAATATATGTTAGCGAGTATTTATGCGTCAAAACAATTAAAAGGTGACATTACTTAATCTTAAATAGTTGAGTGATACGCCTCTTGCAAATAACTGGACCACACCAGGCCAGGATCATGGATCCATTCAACATTGTTGGGCTGCCCACAGCGAGAGGGTAGAAATTACCCCCAAACACCCACCTTGCCTTGCTCTTAAATGTGGGTTACTTTACATTTACGAATTTGCATCATTTACCACATTGCATTTGTTGTCATAACCAGGCTTTTAGCATAATTCCTTGAAGGCCGGTCTTCTGCAACCTTTTGGCCCGTCCCAAGTCCACCACACCTGACTCAAAGGACTGAATTACCTTCTCATGCACTCAAGTTCTGCAGAGTCCTTCTAATAACTTAATTATGTCATTCAAGTGTCTTAATAGAGAGACACATCTAAAAGCTGTAGGACTCCGGTCCTCCGGGAATCAAGTTTGACGTCTTGCTGTTGATTTGAGATGAAGTTGAAGAATTATGAGGTGGTAGTTCTTCGTCATTATCCACCCACTCTGGACTACACCCGTACCACTGGCCATGGAACAACCCCCATAGCATGATGCTCCCGCCACAATGCTTGACGACTAGTACGGTGTTTTCAAGTTTGAAAGTCTTGTTTTGACTTCTCCAAAGATACTGCTTTATTTACTCCGACCGTAAAACTTCCCTAATGAAGGCATTTGGCTTGTTCAGGTGCAAATTTTAGTAGTTCTTGAAGGTATTAAGCTCTACTAGTGGCCTTCCCTGTTAGTCCATTAGGAGGTTAAAGTGGCTTCACTGTGGACAATGGCACTGTTATTCCAGCAGTTTTCACTTCATGGCAGGTGTGACCCTTGATGGTTCCTACTTGATTTTGGAAAATCCCAAACAATTTTAACACGAGGGTCACAGTTTGATTGTTCTTTAAGATGGTAGCGAAGTGCTGATATATTGAAATAACTTGTACGTCCATACAAATATTTGGACCTGTTATTTTGGAATCTGCAGTTGTTTAGAAATGGCTCAGAGAGACTTTTCCAACTTATTTACAATCATGACACATCATTTTACATTTTTTACAGCATTTAGTGTGGTTAACACAGCTAGCCTTACTACAGCAGCACTCTCCTTGCCTATTAGACCCTTAGGGAATCTTCTAAACTTGAATATTTCCAAAAAGCTCTCATCGTTTCAAAATCCATTATATTGTATGAAAACCCAGAAGGACAAAACAGAACAACTTTGCTGTACTTTGTTCAGCCTTTCTGTTATGTGCTCTCCCACCATCACACAGCCTGAATGAACCACAAAAGAAATGTGGTGAGACCTGAAATGGCTTGCATACGGCTTTAGAAAAAAGTGAGATTTTTGAGTTTCTGATCGGCTCGTCACTGATCAGGGCTGATATAGTTTAAATCCGGTCAACTGACAATTTCTCAGTGCATCTCTAAATAAATGCTTTGCATCCTGGGAAAGAGAATGGAACAACTGCAGTCAATTATGATTAAAAGAAGAATTTGTTGTGTCTTTATCTTGTGAAGTTATGCTAGAACCTTCAGCACCACTAATTGGCTCTATTACAAGACTTAGGTGAATGTATATATTGATGTGTGTCTGTATGTATTGTTTTGACCCTGTGTGGACTAGAGATGATCCACAGTAACTTCTGCTGTAGAGTCAGAGACACACAGTGGCTCTCACTCAGATTTAAACCTGGGGCCTTTTTCCAGTGAAATGATAGAGCTGAAGCTGACACGCCACCTTTTAGGCATCAGGTATGTTTGAGCTAATCAGCATTAATTTAACCTAACAAACTTCAGCTAATGCCGAAAAAAATCTGGGTTCCAATTTGGGGAAAACGTAAAACACAGTTAGTGTAATAGTAACAAAAAGGCCTAGGTGCTTAAAAAGCATATTGAAAAACTTAAGGTTCATAAAGGACATTGTTCCCTAACATTACCAATGTATTTTCTTCTGCCCAGCACGAAGAGCAGATGTCCCGAATGTTCGATGAAGTGATGGGGCTGGGAGAGTTTGCCGACTCCTCCAGGGGCTCTGTGGCTTCCTCCAAGAGTGGCGGTCAGGTAGAACCAAAGGGACTAGACGAAACTTTAGAACAAGGAGAAACCCAGCCGCTTCAAGAAGATAGCAACTCAAGCAGACAAGAGAAAAAGACGAATGAGGAGACGGGAGAGACGAGTTTTGCTCCCCTAATTTTATCCTCTTCTGGAAAACCCTCCTCGTTTGACATGGTAAGAAGCGAAAGAGGAGGTGGAGGGAGTGGTGGAGCAGCATTTGATGATGCATTGGATGGCCTTCCCTCTTATGGACCAGAGGAAGAAGATGAGGACTGGCACTATGCCCTGCCAATGGGCTCCTTAGAAGATGTTGACGTGGGTAAGGCTAGCAAAATAAGTCAACTTGGACGGGAAGAGAGTGCTTCTCGGGGCAATCCCTTTCCCCAAAAACCTGGAGCTGAAGAGGAGCAAGAGAACGAAGGGAGCACTGAGTCTGCGAACACCTCCCACTCCTCCCAGGACAACATCAAAGGTAAAACTTCCACAACCGACACTAAAAGGAGATTAATCTCCAGTAAATGTCAGTCTGGTAAATACAGACTTCCTACACTCTCTGGAAAATAATAGAATTTGAGTACTCTTCAGGTCTTTATTGGGATCGGGAAAAGTATCCAGACTATGGAAAAATATTAGTATTTCCAGACTCTATTCACTATACCAGTGTATAAATGTTAATTCCATCCATCCATCCATCCATTCATCCATCCATCCATTCATCCATCCATCCATCCATTCATCCATCCATCCATCCGCTTGATTGGCCATCTTTCCATCCTCATTTGTCCAATTGTCCAAATATATCCATGGATACAGTTTGGCCCAGACAGATTAAGATTTAAAATAATCTTCTTTTTTATTTTACCAATATGTTTCTTCTAACTCTAATCAGTCTTGACGTTTTGGAGCGGCCCAGCCTGAGTCCCGTGTTGAATCCTATGGAGAATCTTTGGAGGTATTAAAAGGGTGATGGTATTAAAATGGTGATGGAAAGGAGACCGTAAAACCTCGAAAAGACCTGGAGCTCATTGCATAAAATCCCTGTGTTAATTCCAACCAAAACCAAACTTCTCGGTTGAATGATAATGCCTTTAAATCTGTCAGGGGTATAAATGATTTTTGTCTTAACTGTCTATCTGTACATCCATCCAAATTACATTAATAGTATGTGCATCTTGTATCTTTCCTTACTGTCTCTGGTTTTGGGGCATTCATATTAAAAGTATAACTACTGTATAACTCAGAGTGAACCTTTGTATTAATATGTTAAAAGCTGTCTAAAAACTATCGAACGTTTTGGAAATTTGAGCCTGGAAAAGTCATTTTGACACAAACATTGTGTATAAACCCTTGTACAAATTTTTTGTTCTGCCCTTGTCTTTTTCCAATAAGTGACTATGTACTCCTCTTAGCAGAAAACATATATTAAGGGGGTCAGTTATTGCATGTGGGCTTCTCTTATGTTACTAGCTGGGGTGCTCTCATCTCTCCTTGTTCACACACGTTCTCTCCTTATTATCAGACGATGGCGGCCTGAACCAGACTGAGGAGACTGAAGACAGCCAACAGGAAGAGGTGATAATTTGAACAGGATATGAATTAATTTGCCTTTTAAGTAGTCTCCAGATATTGATAAAGGCTCTCTTTTTCAGGCATCAGGGAACACTCAAGGCGGGGATCGAAATCCCCCTGCGTCTCCCAGGATAAACATTAAAGATGAGCCGATTGATGAAGGCTATGATGCTGCTTTGCTTCCTCAGAACTCCAGTAGGCAAATCAAAGAGGAGCTGGAGCAGCATGAGGTAGGTACGGTGGGGAGTAGAAGTATTTGATACACTGCCGGTTTTGCAGATTTTCCCACTTGCAAAGCATGTCGAAGGTACTTTTCTACTGTTGGTGACGGAATCTAAAACAAAAATTCAAAAACTCACATTGTGTGATTTTTAAGTAATTAATTAGCAATTTATTGCATGACATAAGTATTTGATCACCAAACAACCGGTAATAATCCCAGCTCTCACAGACCTGTTAGTTGCTCTTTAAGAAGCTCTCCTGTTCTCCACTCATTACCTGTATTAACTGCACCTGTTTGAACTCGTTATCTGTGTAAAAGAGACCTGTCCAAACACTCAATCAAACAATCTCCAACCTCCCCACAACGGCCAAGACCAGAGAGCTGTGTAAGGACATGAGGGGTAAAATAGTAGATCTGCACAAGGCAGGGAGGGGCTACAGGAAAATAGCCAAGCAGCTTGGTGAGAAGACAACAACTGTTGGTGTAATTATAAGAAAATGGAAGACGTTCAAGGTGCCGGTCAATCTCTCTTAGTCTGGGGCTCCATGCAAGATCTCACCTCGTGGGGCATCAGTGATCATGAGGAAGGTGAGGGATCAGCCCAGAACTACACGGCAGGACCTAGTCAGTGACCTGAAGAGAGCTGGGACCACAGTCTCAAAGAAGACCATTAGTAACACACTATGTCGCCATGGATTAAACGCCTGCAACACACGCAAGGTCACCCTGTTCAAACCAGCGCATGTCCAGGCCTGTCTGAAGTTTGCCAATTACCATCTGGATGATCTAGAGGAGGAATGGGAAACCTCATTCTTTTGGGATGCTTTTCTGCAAAGGGGACAGGACGACTGCACCGTATTGAGGGGAGGATGGATGGGGCCATGCATCGGGAGATCTTAGCCAACAACCTCCTTCCCTCAGTAAGGGCATTGAAAATGGGTCGTGGTTGGGTCTTCCAGCATGACAACGACCCAAAACACACAGCCAGGGCAACAAAGGAGTGGCTCCATAATAAGCATCTCATGGTCCTGGAGTAGCCTAGCCAGTCTCCAGACCTGAACCCAATCAAAAATCTTTGGAGAGAGAACGTCCATATTGCCCAGTGACAGCCTGAAACCTGAAGAATCTGGAGAAGATCTGTATGGAGAAGTGGTCCAAAATCCCTGCTGCAGTGTGTGCAAACCTTGTCAAGAACAATTGGAAACGTCTGATATCTGTAACTGCAAACAAAGGTTTCTGCACCAAATATTTAGGTTTGTTTTTCTGATGTATCAAATACTTATGTCATGCAATAAAATGCAAATTAATTTCTTAAAAATCAAACGTTTGTCTGGAATTTGTTTTAGATTCCGTCACTAGATTGCCACTGCAGCCACATGCCTCCATAGTTTGGTTTTTACTAAACATAGGGCTGTACATCATGAGCTCTTTATGATTTAACATGCTAGCTCTGGTCTGTAGAATCTGAGATGGAGCTGTTTGGTTTTTAATTTGAGTGTTGTATAATGTGACCTCAGGGTCGTGTTGTGCCAGTTTACCCTTATCAGAAGGTACTTTTAAGTTTAGTTCACACAGGTTAAAACTGAATTAATTCTCCTTCTTAATTCACCAGCCAAACAGTGTGAACAAAAGTCACACTCCCAATACAAACTAGTTCTTACTTTATTAATCTCTCCAGTGGTTGGTGTTCTGCTGTAATGTTTAAACCTACCAGCTCTGTAAATTAAAGAGAATATCTCTGTTATTTTGACCATACTTTCAAAAGGCATCAGAGATGAACCGCAGCTTAATGTTTGTCTCTACCTCTGTTTGTATCTATTTGACTGTACCTGCAAACCCGCAGATCTCCCTCACAGCCTGGAGCAGGCCCTCACACAGTAATAACAAAAACTATGTGCAGATGTGACAAAATGTCATTTTAGATTGTTAGAAAATGAGCCTTTGGTTTGGATTAGGTTTAAAGTAAAGAAGGCATTTAAGTTTAAACTGATGGAAGAGGCATAGATTTTCAGTGACTAGTCCCCACAGTGACAAATCTGTGTGTGCAGCAGCCTGGAACCCATTTTCACTTATGCACAGCAGTCACCAAGCTTTTAACTGTGTTATGGGGGAAAATTTTAATACATTTACTGCATAAAGAACCTAAAGTTCTTGCCTAATGTTTCTATGTTTTATTTTGTTCGCTCTTGAAATGAGCTGCATTTCATCTCGCCAGGGAGAGTTGCGCTCTGTTCAAGTTTGTCATGTAAAAAAACATCATCATTACGTCCAAAGTTCTCGAAAATGTTAATGCCACTTATAAACACATTCATGTACACTTTCTTGCACATCACGGTCTATAGGGAACCCACCTCTGGAAAAATGGATAGCTATCTTAAGTGTTGTACACTTAATTTTTTTATTTCTGCTAATTGTGGACTTCAGATTGTTCTTAAATAACGTTGATGTCTTTCCACATTGGCATCGTGATGTCACAAACTGCCAAAATTCGTGCTTTTCTAGGGGCGACGACAGCTGTTGATGATCAGTTTATAAAGTGCATTAATTAGCAGCATCTGGCAGCAAACTTTCCGTCTTAAAGCCAAAGTCCATTTGCAAGAGCGTCCTTAATCTATTACATATAGCTTTTTAAGTTAGGCTTTGTTGTTTAATAAATATTTGTTGTATATTTTTGTACACTTAAAGTTGGATTTAAATAATTTTAGAAATTGAGATTTTACATAAAACCAAAGAAGATGGCAAACTGTTGAGGTTAACTCAGTTTTTCTCATCTGGTATTTTCAGGAAGAGCTGAGGATCAGCTCTGTCTACTCTGTAGGAGGAGGAAACAGCTTCACGTCTTCTGCCTGTGAGTTCTGTTGAGTTCTGTTCGGTTTCAAATTGAAAATAACGGGTTGAATATTCAAAAAGGCAACTGATCATCCTGAGATATTTTGATCTACCCCTTTTTCAAAAATATCATTAAGTAAAAGGTGGTAAGAGAAGTTATCCTCAATAAGACACTAAAGCCTCTGTCATACTGTTGGTTATCTTGACGTGTCTGTTTTTGTATCCAGAAACATCTTTTACGTGTGCCTGTGAGCGTGAAGAAATGAAGCGTATATATTGGGTGGAAATTTGGTGCAAGGACGCTGCGCCGTGACATCTTTCTTTTTGTTGGGTGTTGCTCTTTGGTCTTACGTGTGACATCGCTACATATTTGTGGCATTCACGGGTGGGAATAAAGTGAAGCCTCTCTCTGCTTTTGTTGCATTTCACTCCAGAGAAGCAACACCTGCTTTTTGTACCAACGACAGATGTTCAAGGATATCAAGACGCTTACTTAAAAGATTAGAGCCGAAAAGGGCCATACGGTCCCTGTACGAGCGGAGCAGGAGTTTGGTCCGCATTGCCGGCACTAAGTCGGACCTGTTCCTGGTGCATGTTGGACTCCGGCATGGCTGCCCTTTGTCACCGGTCCTGTTCATAACTTTCATGGACAGGATTTCTAGGCGCAGCCAAGAGCCGGAGGGGGTCTGGTTTGGGGACCAGTGGATTTTGTCTCTTCTTTTTGCAGATGGCGTGGTCCTGGTGGCCCCTCTAGCCAAGACCTACAGCATGCGCTGGGGCGGTTCGCAGCCAAGTGTGAAGCGGCTGGGATGTAGATCAGCTCCTCCAAGTCCGAGGCCATGGTTCTCGACATCTATACCGGATGCCTGCTCGACGCCTTCCTTGGGAGGTGTTCCAGGCATGTCCCACCGTGAGGAGGCCCATCGGACGGCCCAGGACACGCTGGAGGGACTATGTCTCTCGGCTGGCCTGGGAACGCCTTGGGCTCCCCCCGGAGGAGCTGGAGGAGGTGTCTGGGGAGAGGGACGTCTGGGTGTCTCTGCAGACTGTGCTGCCCCCGCGACCCGGTCCCGGATAAAGCGGAAGACGACGAGTACGAGCCGAAAAATCAAGTCCATCAGACGAGCAGCAGCAGCGCTAAAGGCATCATCGATCTGACCCTGAAAAGCAATCAAAACATGGCAGGAGCAAGTCCTCTGCTGCTTCAAGCGTTCAATATGTATTGGAAAGAGAATTTTCATCTTTCACATCATCAGTCAAAATCCTTAGAAAACGTAAGCGGAGGCCCGAAGAACATGCCAGTATTTCGGCTAAACAGAAGGAGGGGCTCTTTGATTGTCTCTCAGCGAACCCAGTGCTCTACTCCAGGGGTATGTTTGGGTAAAACGATGTCTACAACCGCAAAAAGTTGTGGTTGGACAAAGGAGCCGATATAGGGAAAACAGCCATGCACCTTAGGGATTTATGGTTTAGGTCATAAGATCCATGGATGCACAGTTTTATATCAAAGATTCTACCTGCTCAGAAGACACATCTGTGGAAAAATCTATTTCAGATTTTTTAAAGAGTCAAACTGTTGTGAGCAGAGTTTCTTCTTTTTTTAGTTATTGTTAGTATATTCTAAAGTTGTTAGGTTGAGAGTACAATGACCTTTTCACATAGGACCAGTCTTATGTGTAACTTTTTCCCCTTTAATAATTGAAATCATTATTTGAAAAATACATCGTAATTGTACATTGTAAATACGCAGGTAATCAAAAGCTTTGTGTGACAGAAAACAAAACCAGAAGACATTTTTAAGGGGGAAATACTTTTTCACTGTACTACACATCAAAACATGCTTCTAAACCAGTGTTTGACCAGCTGTGTTATACAGTTTTCTATCATATCCACGGTACAGACTGTCCACATAATCTCTCATTCACTCCCCTTTTATTTCATTTCTACATTTTTCTTTCTAAACAGGGATCAAATAATCTCTTAAATATCTTCTTTATAATACTAGATTATGGCCACTAGATGTTTTTTTTTCCACACTTTTCATGAACTTTTTCAGTACAACTGACTTTATTTCATGCTTAAATTCTTGTTTGTGTTTCTGATGATGTCTCAGTGTAATTTCTGGTGTGCTTGTGAAATTTTGAAGAAAAACTTTGGGTAATTATTGATATAAAATTTAAATAAAAGTCCAGACATCCTTAGTTGATATTTTTGGAATAACTGCTTCATTTATTATCTGGTACTTTGATTTGATATCTATTTTTCCTTTTTTTAATTTCTGTTCTTATCTTAGATGAAGAGTTCTCAGTTTAATTTTATTACCAACAATCCATTCAAAATCATTTAATGGTTATTAATAATAAATGATTGCATATTTTATATAAAACACTATGATTTATTTCTCCGAAGTGCCTGCAGCTGTTACAGCCCCAACACCGACGCATATTTTAATCCCTGGCAGAGGAGCCATTCTGCAGGCCATGGCTTCCCTCCCAGTTAGACCACCAGTTCCAGTCCCACCCACAGTACCCACTTTGACAGCATTCCCACCACTCCCGCCATGCCCTCCACCACCTTCTGTTCCTGGGAGTGTTCGCTGCAGCGGCTGCTCCAAGGTAAAGTGTAACATGGTTTATATTTTACGTGAAGGATTATATATATACCACTGCTTTAGCCAACTGTCTGTTTTGTAGCTTTAGGGGAGATGGGTGTTTATTTCATGTTGTTTTAATAATTTCTAGGTTTTGCTGAAAGGCCAAACAGCTTTCCAAAGAAAAGGCTCAACTCAGCTCTTCTGCTCCACAGTTTGTCTGACAGGCCATCTTCCACCAGTCACTAAGGGTCGATCATGTTTCCAGTGCAACAGGTACATCTTCTTGCCAGTAGCAACACATCAAGGCTTTACTTTCTGGAGTCTAATCATTTTAACTCCTCTGTGCATAGCTGCCAGATGTAGTAACTTGCAAGGTGTTAACTGTTTCCTAACCAGCTTATCTACTCGTCGCTTGCTTCTGCTGGTAATGTTTGTCATATAACCTCAGAAATTACTTTACGGTCTGTGTTAAGGGTTGTTAAGATACTGTAATATATATTTGCGTTTATAAACCTATCAGTCTCACAGCCTATCAACCTTAAATTTGAAAGATTAGTTCTTTACCCTTGAACGACTGGTGTAGCATAAAAACAGTCAGGAGATTGCTGCGTATTTCTCAGGATTTAAGATTTATTTGGGATGAACACTAAAATTTACTCAACTAAAGGTTATATGAAAAATCAACTATCAACAATTTATGTTTAATCTACTCGCTAATATCTTCTCTACTGACTAATTAGGTAATATAAACTCACTAACAAACACTACATTAATTTAAGTCTACAAATTATTGACTAAAAGGGGAAGTTTTATGACTGAGGAGTAAATGTTCGAATTATTGTTAAACTAATTAAAAACCTAAGAATTACCAAGAGTCTGTCATTTTCTCAGAAGTCTAAGGAGAGGGGAAAGATAAAGAGAGCTGGCCAAAACAATCACAGTAGAAATCTCCCTCGATTGGTCCAACATTGAGCTGCTTCACCACTTAGAGAAACAACAGGACTTCTGCAAGTGCATGGTTCTCACCCCCCTCCCTCTGCGTGAGGACAAAATCATTACACAAACTGCTGTTCGAATTGACTGAAAGTTTGCTGTACGTTAGGCAGGCAGGCTGTCATTTTAGCCCAGGATGTTGGAGGGCTGGTTGTTTACTTTGGATTCAGGATCAGGATGAACACGAAGGGAAGCGCGCTTAAAAAAAGGTGGAAAAAAATGTGCTAAAGCAACGATACAAACTAGAGTTGGGAATTTCCACAGAAAAATAGAAGAATGTAACTTGGCGTGTGATGCAAACAAAAAACGATTAACACAACCAAATCCGGCAGCTTGATTAGTCCTCTACGTCCCAGTCAGACGAGGCTTAATGGGTTCTAAGGTTCAATGTGTGTCTGAACTCAGTTCGCTGGAAACCTGTGCTTCCGGAAAGGAGACATCACAAGGGACTGCTCAACCAATCAGGAGCAAACATGACAGCCATGTCTCATTAGTGAGCCAATAATGACCATTTATCTTTCCTGTTACTTTATTTTCAGGGAGATCGCTCAGCCCAGGGACATGGTCACAGTTCCAGCAGAAAACAGCACGTTCATGCTCTTTTGTGGCCAGTTCTGTCTGTCTGTACACAGACACAAGAAGAAACAAGGGGAAAAAGTCATAACCGATAAACGGCCTGAGAGGAAGCCTGAGAAGCCACCTGAAAAACCAGTGGAGGGTCCATCTGAAAAACCCTTCTGTAGTGTCTGCAAAGCCACCAACAAGGTAAGACACTAATGAATGAACAATTTGCTCCATATTCTTTGCACCTCCCGATTTCATTTAGCTACATGTAAACCCCATTTGCATCAGCTTTTAAATTTGATGCAATTAATCTTTTCTTATTTATTATCCTTTTGGAAAATGCAAAAATTATATTGAGATGTCTTTTACCAGGTCACTTTAAGCTCCAGCTCCTTTGGTGTCTTTGTGCTTTATATCTGCAGCAGATCGAGCATGAGGTCACCCATCAAGGAAAACTGCACCGACTCTGCAGTGACCCCTGTTTCCTAACCTGGCGCAAACTGCGTCAGCTCGCTTTGAACTGCTGCGAAGGCTGTGGACTTTACTGCAACAGCAACTCGGGTTCCTGTCATATGCTGACGATAGAAAAGTCTCAGCTCAACTTCTGCAGTTCCACCTGCATTGGCACTTTTAAACAGGTGTTAGAAGTCTTTCCCTTTTTTATTATGCTGTTCGATTGAATTTCTGTTTTTCACAAATCAAGTCATTAGAAACAGAAATCTTAGTAGCAGAACACACAAATTGTGAACAACTGTTTCTGCAGACTTGCAGAAAGTCGACTGAGTGTGCAAACTGTCGCAAGATCACAGTGGTGTCCTCTACCATCATGGAGCGGGACCAGAAGGGTAAAGTTCAGTTGTATTGCTCTCCTGCATGTGTGGAACAGAGTCGACCACCCCAACATAATCTCACAGGTACAACACAGTAAACATGGCAGTGTTAGTTGGAGCCTGTAGACGGAAGCTTAAGGCTCGGCGTTTTAACCTCATGGTGGTTTAATTCATGTTTATTGTTACTGTTTTTGTAGGTACGCCATTCCCCTGCGGCCTGTGTAAAGTTTTTGCGGTTCCTCAGTATCATCTCGCCATGGTGGATGGCACTATTCGCAACTTTTGTTCCTTAACCTGTGTGAACACGTTCAGGGTAAAACATCAACCAAATTTTGATTTTAAAAAGCCCAGATAAAAGAATTTAAATATCCTAGTTGATTAAGTTCAAACTTGTGAGTTATTTGTTAATCCTACTTTGCAGAAATCGTCTCCTTCATCTCAGCCTGATCTCACCAACGGAACCTCGTCTCTCAGGGACCCTCCCAGCAAGGATGCTGCCAAGCCAGGACCCTCCACCGCAGCCACCGGGGCCACCTCAGTCCCTCCCATTCCTCAGGATTACTCATCTTCAGTCCCGCACCCAGGACACAATTCCAGTCATACATCAGTACCCCCACTAGTGCCTCCGCATTCAGCTGTGTCAACTCCCACTCTCCCTGGACAAACCCAAGCCAGATCCCCCCCGGAGCAGCCTCTCAAACCAGTGGAGGATGGGCTCAGTGAAGTCACCAAACTGACCTGCTATCAGTGTAGCAAACAATTCAGCAACAAGCCACTACTACTCACCCACCAGGTGGGAAATTTGAGTCATACATCTAACTTTGTTATATCAACTTGCATAAGCCTACTGAGAAACAATATTCCCTCTCATGACCACTTTTCTGTCCACCTCCAGGGTCGTATTTCTCTGTTTTGCAGTAAAGCGTGCTGTGATCAGTATAACACCCAGAAAAATGTCCTCACTGTGTGTGACTGCTGTAAAGAGGAGAAGATCCTTCATGAAGTCACCAGCTTCGGTCAACAAGACGTGTTCTTTTGCAGTGAAAGTAAGTTAAAAGATAATACTTTATTTTCTGCTCATGCAAAAATATGTTGCATTAAAAACCCTGAAAAAGAAAATACAATCACTAAAATACATAGTGTATATAATTTTAAAAAATGCAATTTGAAGTAGAGATTCACCGATCAGAATTTTGTATCTGATTTTTTGTGAATGTAGCGGTTAGCATGGCATTATACAACAAAACTATCTGTTATCTGTTGAGAGTTTTGCTCTCTCTTACTCTGTTGCATCCTGGCTCAACCACAATTTGTCATAGAAAACAAATTTGTTTTAAATTTCCTCCTACATCTCTCTGCTTCCTCTGACTTAATTTGTCTTTTATTAAAAGGACCTCACTGATACTGAAAATGGCTGACTTTGAGTTTTCTTCCCTCAGCAACAACACCCGCTCTGAAGAGTGTTGTTGTCACCATGAGCTGACGGTGCTTTAACTGATTGGAACGAGATTGTATTTTGAGTTTCAGATTGGTCAGAATAGATCAAGCCAGAAAAGAAATCCATCCACCAGTCCTTCCTCCTTACAATCTCTTGTTTTTGCAAGTTCACATTTAAAGTTTGACCACCATAGAAGTATCTGCCAGATCTTGTGTATTTATACTGTAACATTGGGCTTAAAAGGACAGAAAACTCTGAAAGTTTGAGTCTGGAAAACTGTGGAATTTTGACATAAATATTATGAATCCTGCTGTAAAGTCAGCTCTGGCAGGTTTAACATATTCATTGACGACTGTATGATTAATGGTCCAATGACACAGCCTTCCCTTCCTTTTCCCAAGACTGTAAGCAGTTCTTCAAACAGGAACGTGCCTTGCGTCCATGCTCCTACTGCTGTGGCCTTGGACAGAGGATGATGCTCAGCCACTATGGAGGGAAGATCGAGGAGTTCTGCAAACCTCACTGCATGTCCCAGTACACTGTGCTCTACTATGGAGTAAGTACAGGACAAATGTCCCACAGCAATGTGTACACAAAGCAGATAAAAAATATGTCAGATCACAAGCAGAAAAAAAAAACGACAAAGCTTTTTTTTTTAAAGAAATACAGTGAGGAGAGATCTGCTTTTTTCCTAGTGTGGATAACTTATCTCTCAGGAACATCAAGGATATAAAACTATATCCAACGTTTGGGTGAGAAATCACTTTATTCTTTCTTTTGGGTTGATTTCTTTTTCCCTTCCCTTGAGTAGACTGTGAATAAACCATAATATTATCGCCCCCTAAGAGCGTTCAGTAAAAACTGTCTGAGTGTAACGAGGTTTTTAAGCCCACCTAAAAGTATTCTGAATAAGAGATCCTGTCTGCAGACACAGGATGTTATGTCAGAGCCTCAGATACTGAGCAGCGTGAAGTTTCAGTTTCTGAAAACAACAATGTCAGAGTTGCAGCTGCAGCTTTATCACTTACATAAATTTAGTCTATTTATACACCACCAGTTCACAACACATTTTTTTCTTATGGCACTTAACAGGCAAAACAGGTCAAATTAATTTCCAACTACACAAAAAGACTAAATCTAATTCATACCAATAGAGTAAAGTCATATAAACTTGGGTTCAGTGACACACAGTCAAGTCTGATCCTAAATGTAACACAGTCTAGAATAAATGAACTGTTTACTGTACATTTACTTTTAATTATCTGACCGATTTGATGGTAATTTGTAATATTATTCTCTTCTCTATTTGGAAGAAAACGTGTAATTTGTACACATTGTCGTCATATCTGTATTTTTTTTTTTTACAGTAAAACAATAAAAAAGGATGCTGCTGCATATGCATTAAAGCACGTTTATTACTAGTCCACAATTTATATTTAGTTTTATTTTTTCTTATTTCCACAGTACTAGGAAATGATTTCCTCCGTAGACAATGTCTAGGTATTGTTGAATGGCATGGGAACAAGCAGAGTTTTACTTACAGTTTACTTTTTTTTCCATATATATAATTGCAGTTGAAATTTGATAGTTTTTCAGATGTTAAAAAAGAAAGTTGAATTTTGATTGATCATGTTACACATTCTAGATTTTCTCCGTGTAAATATTCAGAAACTTTGTGATTTGAAATGACTGTCTTGCCCATTTTATGTATACATCTACAGTTTATACATCGATACGGAGGCATTTTTGTCTGTTTTTACCTGGTGTGTCTCCCACTGCATTAGGAGTTAGGATTTTCTGATATATGCCTACTAGGTTTCACCGCTCACGGTTTCAAAATGTTTAAACTGATCGGACTCCCCTTCAACCAACTAACTAAAAAACAGTTAAAGGTCACCAGATCAACCACTGACCCAGCACCGGCGTCTCTGTTGGCAACTTTCGCATCTTTCTTCTGAAATGTCCTAGTTCTACCAAATGTCATGTTTTTCTCCCTGCTCAGATGGGTCGGTGCAACAGCTGCAGGAAGCAGGGCTACATGAACGAGAAGTTGCAGTGCTTGGGTTCAGTTTGTAACTTCTGCAACATGGCCTGCCTGCTGCAGTACTGCTACCTTCATTTTGAGACGAGCCAACACACCACCAGCAGCAACGGCATGAACACTGCCCCGCCAGTGCCATCCGGTAAATCGTTTTGTTAAATTATACCTCAGCAAGTTCATTTAGAATTAAAGTTTCTTATCCACTCGACGGTTACTCCAGTCTTCATGGTAAAGAAAATCTTTCCTTGTTGGTGATTACGATTTAAATGTTCTTTCAGCTCCGGCGCAACCTCATCACTCCTCCAAGATGAATCCTGTCATTGCAGATGTTGTCTCTTTGGCCAACGGCTCCGCCTCTCAGCCCAGCGGGTCAGCGAATACGGCTCTAACCGGTTAGTTCACCCATGTTTCCAGCAGACCCAGTCTTCATAACTGTGAAGAAAACAACTAAAGGAAAAAGGAAGCTGAACTAAAGAAAATGCTGCCGGTTTCAGGCTTGTTTTTCCTAATTGTCATAGTGGTATCAAATATAATTTTTTTCTTTATAACATGAAATGTTTAATTGTCTGCTTCTTAATTGTGCATAACTAACCCAGAAAACATGTTGTAGAAAATCTTTATTTTAATCCTTTGCTGCTTTTTGTGTAGAACATTTTGACTCCCTTTTTGTTCTTTCTTTTTTATAAGGTATTTCTTTTCCATCCTTGTTTTGACTTGTCAAACTCATCTGGTTTTATATGCTTTCATACAATTTTCAGTTGTGTTTTGTCCTTTTAAAATCCCCGCACGCATACTTTAAAAGTGAATTAGGTCAGCCGATATAGCTGTTTATAGATTTTAGTTGGTCTTAATGTGTCTCTCACATGTTTTTATCTTTGTTTTGCAGGAGAGCTTCCAACCTCCAACATAGATGGAAAGAACCTTGATCATGTATGAGCTTGGACCTCCTTTTTTTTTTTTTTTTTTTTTAATATACAGAAACACCATGTATTAATTAAAAAAGTTCATCTTTTGTTTGCACAAAATGCATGAAATGTAGAAAATGTAACCATTCATTTCAGTATATTTATTTAGTGGGATGGGGGTTATAACATGTAGGAACTTTTAAATTGGTAATCCTGGGGCTCTTTTTTCCTTTTGGTTATGAATATGATTTTTTACAGAAGAAACGTTTTCTGAGCAACTCTTCAAAATGGGAAAGCCAAGTCAACATAATGATCAAGTGAGGCATTGATGTTTGAAAGTCTGGAAATGGCTACAAGCTAATAATTGCTTGCCTAATTTTTGCCATATGTAGAGTCAAAGGTTTAAAGAACTCAAAGATTGAACCTTTCTTCCACAAATGCTCCTAGTGGATTTCTGGCAAGAAGAGGAATAATGAAAGATCCCCTTTTCTGTATGATCCAATCTTGTAAAATGTAAGTGGAGATGTTCTGTCCTTTTGGTAAAAGGAAGTTGGACAAAGTATTAACAGCAGGGTTTACAATATATGTGGCACTAGTAATGTAGAAAAATATTTTAGTATAAAATGTATTTTCCCCACTTAGTCTACTGAGGTTAAAAATTTAACTTCTCTCTCAGATTTTCATTGTGAGGTAATGCTATTGCACTAAAAGGTTATTTTATTTGAAGGCACCATATTGACTCAACTATTCCAGAGGCTGCACTTTTTTAACTTCATGGTGCTAAATTTTAGGTAAATACAACCTTGACAAAGAGGGCAACATTTAAAAAGCATGATGTTCCCATTGTGAACTACTGAGATTATAATTTCCATATGCCTGGTGAGAAGAAACAATCAGATCAAACCTTTACTTAATGTTTCTCCTTCATTTGTTTTTGTCTATGACGTCTTCAGGCCAGTACTCAGACTGATGCCATGCGAGCACCAGCGCCCCGTCGCCGTCAGATGAAGAACAAGTCGGTTCTGTGCCGACCGTTCACCACAGACCAGGAAATCATGTGCCAGCTGCCGTCACCTTCCCCTGAATCAGAAGGTAACTACATGAAAACATACTTTCACTGGTTTAGCTTTGCTGCCAGCTAAAAGGCAGCATAGGAAATGTTCAGATGACTGGGGAACACTGATATACTCCAAAGGACTTCAGGGGTTATATTTGTTTTATTTACAGTCTTGTGCAGCTGGCAAATGAAACATGCGCACATTAACACTTTTCCATGTAAGTATGTTACCATAAGGAACATATGTGAGCATATAAGTGGCTGAATGCTGCTGTTTTAACACATTCAGTTATTCTTGCTGTGAAAGCGGCTTTCAACCAGTCGTCAAAGGAAAAAATCCCCCTTCTTATTCTAAGAAAAATCAAGCTTTCTACTCATATTACAGTGTGGGGATATAGCACGTCAAATATGAAATGTTTAGACTGTTTATGCTTAGAAATATACAAAGATAACATTTCCATTTTCTCATTCTCTTACCTGAAGGGAAGGTGTGCAGAGTAGTTCTAAGCACTCAGTATCTTTCTTTCAGTATGCAGCAGTCAGTGATCTTAGCAAGGGGAAGATATTCTCACAGTGGAGCGAAGAGCTATTGACTCCACTATGTGGAAGGCCAAACTTGCCACAGTCCAATGAATACACAAATTAATAAATTATTTTTATGTGAGAATTGAATTACAATAGAAAATAAATATATATAAAACAATATATATATATATATATATATATATATATATATATATATATATATAATCATAGTTTTCAACAATTCTTTAAATCTCAATAGTTTTTCACATTTGATACATAACTCAGTTAAAAATTTAATTAAATATAAGTTGAAATCAGTTATTTTAGCATTCATTTATTTCATGGTCCCTTTCTTCCTGCAGAGCGCTGTGGATATATTTTAGACGGTAACATCTGATTGGTTGACCTGTACATTTTAAAACTGTCAGCTTGTACTATAGCAGTGTTAGCCTCACTCACTGACTTCACTGGTTAACGCTGACAAATAAAATGAATCATTAATGTGCTTCAGCAAAGAACTATGTAATTATTAATTATCTATTTATTTCAATAGAACCTTTATTTATTTATATATTTATTGCATTATACCACTCATGACCCCTAAATATATAAACTTAAAATATGGACAATTTCTGTTTGGTTGATTATTTGTTTATTTGTTTATTTCTTTTTGTAATAATGCTTCTTTCTAAAAAATTGTTTCTTTATCTTAAATGGCTCCCCATACGTAAGGCAAATGTTTAGCATGAGCTCCGTATGTAGGTGGCACTCATCAAAGTTTTCCATTATCCTCTGTGTCGTTGCCAAACAGTTTATTCTACCTTTTGACTCTTGTCTGTTTTTGTGTACTGGAATGGATTATTTAAGTTTGAAGAAACAAGACATATTGGCAATCCTCAGTAGTGCATAGGAGAACCATACACAGCCACAACAACCCTTTACCTCCTCTTCTTGCTGGTCTTCAGCTGGGCCACACAGTGCTGTTTGATGGCTTCCCATTCTTAAACCAGCATTTGTCACAGGTCAGCCTATGTGGTTGTGTTGGTCGCTCTGGCTTCAGTGGCAAACCTACATAATTGCAGCATCTCATCTGAATTGAAAATACCTCAAATGGTAAAAAGCCTTGTTTTTCCACTAAGGAGAATGGCTCCCCTCACCATCACACTGCCTCCACCAAAGCTGTCGACCTCCCCACCTTGCTTGCTTACAGTTTCAGGGTTGTAAAGCCTGGCAACTGTAGAAATTTGTTGTGAATTCAGTCATTTTTGTGTAAACGTTTAAAATGTGCTAAAAAGGAGTGAGAATAAAAATGTGGAAGTCTGGACAAATATGTAATTTTGACATGAAAAATGTGTAGGAACCTTGGATCCATCAAAGACCCTGTAGGCATGATACAAACGTACTATATTTCCTTTCCTGCTCTCCTCCATGTGCAAATAATTAACTCCTGGTGATCTAGATAGTGAGTTCCTGTTTGCTCGACCCACCTGTGTGAAATCCTCCCCAATTCTCTAAACTCAGATCACTGACTGCTGCGTAAATACCTAATTTAAATTTTTATTATATATTATCATTTCTAATCTTTGACACTAATATCATAAATCAGCCTTTTCTCATCTCAGATGTTTTATTGAATATTCTTCTTCTCTGATTTATTTAAATTATTTAAAGAGTTGTCTTAACAATTGCACCAGCTCTGCTAGATAGCTCCTCGCAGTCCGACCAACCATCCAGATCGCCGGCGCACTCTCCGAAACTCCTGGGGGAAACTGAGCCTAGCAACCTCACACCAGCTCGCCTAACTGGGCGCCACTTCCTGGGTAAAAGGGATACTGATTCTAACTGCAAGGTGTGCGCCCAGCGAAGGAAGAGGAAGCTGGATGAAGAGGAGCCAGATCAGAAGAAGCGTAGGAAGGAGGATGGTGATGATGAGCTAGAGAAGAAGCAGGAAATTTCTGTCAACAAGGAGAGGAATGATGATGAGGAGGAGCTGAAGTCTGAAATAGATTGTGGCAGAATGAAGAGGCAGACACCCTATTACTGTAAGACATGTACTGAAGAACCTACCCTCTGCCCTGTGCCTTGTTTTGAACTGTACCACACAAAACGTGACTACGAAGCGCCAGGTGAGCCTCTCAAGTAACCAAAAGACTTCAAATCACACCAATAAACCTGTTTTAAAGATTATTGAATCCGTTTAATGTTTTATGTGCTGTCTTTAGTTGAAATACATACTGACTTCTTTTGAGGGTTGAGTTTGTCACCCGATTTTTCTCTCTCCAGCTTCCTGATCTGCTGTTTTGAGAAGCCATCTCCCATCTCTGACTGCGGATACAGAAAACTGCAGCTTTAAATATTCCTGTTCAGTCCCAAACTGCTCAGTCTGTACTAAACCATGCTGGGAACTTTTATCACTCATTTAAAAACAGATCCTGTATTTTCTTTATAATTGCAGGGTTCCTACAGTCTTAAAAAAAAAGTAGTGTGAAATTGTTTTTTTGTAATTTCAGTCTGGAAAGGTGCAGACAATAACAATGTGTTTGTAGACTCTTCCTTATTTAGCATTTTATAAAAATCGGACTTGGTCCAGCAAATTTACCCACAAAACGTAGGGTAATTGTTAAACCATTTATACATAATGGATGTGTTGAAGCCAGTAACCGCTGTAAACTGTTGGGATTCATTTTAATATTTTGAGATGCTATATTTGAAACTGCGCAATAAAGTGAGCTTAAAATATAGGTAATTGGTATAGGTTATTGAACTATTTCATAACATCTCCAGATCATAAATAAAGGTAATGAAACATTAAACCTATTTGCAACATAGAACAAAACTAAATTATTTCTAGACCATAAGAAACTATTTTTGAGATACTGACATAATTGAGATGTTATCAGTATCAAATGACCTTGAGATCTTATCTTGAAATAATGATATGGAAACTGTTGCAAAGAGTCTATGAGCATGTTAATTTGAGATGGTATATTTTTAGCACAAAAAATTCTTTTAAGATCTTGAGATAATGGCCTAATCGAACTGTTATCACCATGAAACAAGCTAAAAATCTTGAAATAAGATTGAAACGGTTTGCGGCAAAATATTTAGGATCCTGTTATTTCAAGATGATCACATGACAATTTTGCCGCAACAAAACGACCTCGAGATCTTAATTTAATTTCCTAATTGAACCATTATCACTATAAAACAAGATTTTAACTTGAGATGAAGTTCTAAAACCATTAGCAATAGGTTTAGATCATGTCATTTGAAGAGATAAGGAAATAGCGCAACATAATATTGAAGTCTTGAGATAATGAAACTATTTGCAGAAAGATAATGTGATTTGCACCAAAAATATACTAGTAATCAAATAATGATGCAGTCGAGCCATCATTGTTTCACTTTTGGGAAAAATGTATGTCTTATTTTGAGATAATACTGAATAATGGATTTATTTGAGCTCAACAAAATGATCTTGAGATAAATATCTAACTGAACTACTGTCACTACAAAACGAGCTATGTTATTTATCTGGAGTTTTAAAAACTGTTCACAGGAATGAGCTCCACATTGTATTTCAAGATAAAGATATAAAAAAGTAATCAGCACAACAAAATGATCTTGAGCTCTTATCTCGAGATAGCGACCTAACTAAAGTGTTATCACCGCAAAACAAGATAGTGAGACAATTGGACTGTTTTCAAGCTCAAGAAGTCATTAATCTTAAGATAAAAGATGGATCTCTAAATAATTAATTTCCATTCATGTCATTTGTGGTTTTAAGGTATTAACTGAAAATCATCTTAAACATAAACATTCATAATTCCCAGTCAAAAACTCCTGTTTTTTTATGGGACGCTGCTACTGAACCCCAAAGTCTGTAAAGAGTGCACAAAATCACATGAAACATTTGTATTTATTTGAACACTTGGGTCTGTAAAGTCTTGAATTTTGACATGAAAAGCATGTGTAGGAACCCTGTTATTATGTGAGGTTTGCAGTATTTAGTCTCCATTCTGCTTGGACAGAAAATCCATGGTTCGCTTTTTGTTAACGTTGCTTTAATGGTTGAGGATGAAATACTTGAAGGGCTTCTCTGATTCTCAGAGCCTACTGTAAGATCTAATAAAAATATTACCTCATGAATATGTGTGTGAGAATACAATAACATGTCTTGAAAGAGATTTAAAGGTCATTGTGCATTGTCAACTCTTGCTCATTGTCTCATCCTTTTACAGAATGATTTTTTTTTTTTTATAGTTTTAACATGTTTTAAGGAGAAGTGCAAAATTGTTTTATTCAACTGTTTATGAGAGATATTTTCTTTTTTCACCTCTTGACTGTTTGCATTGTGCCATGTTCATTTTCTAAGACTTATTTCAGTGTTAGGTCCTGTCATATTGAAACACTAATTTATGGTGAACTTTGCTGCATTTTAGAGAAAATGACACATCTGTGGATTTTATGGGTAGCTTTCCAATCCATCATCCATGTGTTCATTTACGAATGAATTCAACTAAGAGTTTGTAAACGTCACATTTCGTGGCGTGTAAATCACAATAGAACTCTTCCTAAAATAATGTAATTTGAGCTGGGAATGAGCAGTGTGACGTTTTGTATCAAACAGACTCCCACCTGTAATCTCAAATCAACTGTTTGTGTTCAGCTGATCTGTTTATATTATTACACTATGATGGTTCAAGTTACAGTGAAGTCTTTGCAGCATCTTACCACTGAAGCATCACAGTTGACTCCAGCTTTGAATTACAATGATAAAGTTTACTTTTGACATCAAACCTGTTTGCTTAGGATAAAGCAAATTGTCTCAATAAATTTTTGAGAAAAATAATGTCTGTTTTTCTCAGTTTTCTTTTATAAGATTAAAGTTAACATTGACTAATAGTTAATTTTCAAACCTTGGACCGCTGAAGAAATCTGGATGCTCCAAAGCAGGTAAGTGTAAATGGTGACAACTACTGGCTAAAAGTCAGTATTGCACATTTGTTGATCGAAAAAAAACCAGCTATTTAGTGGTAAAATGCAGTATAATATGTTCTAAAACAGAGTAATATAGCTTTAAATTGATAAAATATATTTTTCATAAAAGTTATTTTCACAAGATGAAAAGAAATGGTCAAATCTCACTATTTGGCATACGTCATAAAAAACAGCTGATTTGCAGCATTTTAATCTATATAATGGAATTCATTACAAAAGAAAGCATTTGAAGCTTGCTTACAATGTGTTGAAAATACAATCAAAACTCTTGTCATGTTTGAAGTGTGTTTATTTTACGTAGAAGTTATTTTTTAAAGATTGTACGGTTAATGTGTGCCATCAGTGTTATAACTTCAAAAAGATAAACTCTAATCCTCCTCTTTTTCTCTTTACCCACCATTATTTCAGCTGCAGCCAAAGAGGAAAACATAAAGGTGTTCATGGTTCCAGTACCAGTCTTTGTCCCAATGCCTATGAATATGTACTCCCAGCACACGCCTGTTCCCATGGTGGTACCCATGCCGGTAATGTGCCATTTCACTCATGAAGTGGGGATAACTGGTTACATGGGAGTCGCTGGAGCTGGAAGTTTCCTGTTTTCCAGATTCCAGTGCCGATTATTGTTCAACCACAAACCAGGGAGGTGAAAGATGCGGCTGTACAGATGGAAAAGTGTGATGAAGAGGAGGAAAAACAAAACAAATCTGCTTTCAGTAAGGATAAAGATTTAATAATTTTAGATTTTTATCCAGATCACTGCATAATTACAACGCATAAAGAAAAAGTCCCTATTGGAATCAGTTATGATCAGATTGTGCCAACTATAAATTGTTATTTTAGTTTTCATGTCTTAGAGAGAAAGAAAAAAATAAAACCAAACTAAAAGCTTTCTTAACATAAAATCCAAGCTGTCTTGGTCTTCCTGATCCTCCTCCTGGTATTTGCATTTGAAATACAGTTGCAGTTTTTAAAGGAGCCGTCTCAAACTCCAGTTCTCAATGGGTGATGTCCTTCAACTTTTAGATGTCTGCTTCAAGACACCTAAATCAAATAACTAGTCATTGGAAGAACTCTGTAGGACACAACTGCACGCTTTGGAGGTAATTCAGCCATTTGAGTTCAATATGTTGGATCAGGGTCTTATCTAAAAGTTGCAGGATACCGTCCATCGAGGAATGGAGTTTAAGACCCCTGCTTTTATGAAATGAACATAAAATGTTTTAGTGCCTTGTATCCTTACTCATTCAACTTTTTCACATTTTCTTAAGTTACAACTTCAATGCCTTTATCAGGATTTTGTGGGGTATTACGTCAGGGAAGCAAATATGTTTAACTGTTTGGCAAAAGATGAATGAATGAAGATGAGTAAAAAATCTGCATTAAAAGTTTAAAGCTTTTGCACAGTGCTGTGTAATTCAGTTGCATAAAACCATTACTTTAATTAATGATGTTTTTGTTTCAGAGTTATTGTGTAGGTTCAGCACTAAAATCTACTTCTTTCTTCTGCTTTATGGTTTTGTGTGTCCCAGCTGTAGATCAGAGCAGCTCCTCTTATTCTGGAGAAGTTAAGACTGAAGTCAGGGAGGAGTTGGGTCATGGAGCAACACAGACTGACCTGTTTCAGACTGAAAGTTCAGAGAGAAGAACAGAACCAGCGGGTCATGAGTTTGACAACCAACCTAAAACTGTCATCAATCATCCTACCAGCAGCGCCGAAGAGCCTCCCTCCTCACCTGTGATGGATCTGGAAGCTGACCTCCAACCTGGTGAGCTATCAGTTCATACTATTAAAACATATTATTGATTCATGTATAAAAACAAACACAGACAGATTCTTTTTTTTTTCCACAGAATCATTGAATCAGAACTTGTCTGTTCGACAGCGAGGAGTGAAGAGACCCAGAGAAGGTTCTTGCAGCCGGAAACGGGTACAACACTTTCTGACAGTTTAAACTCTGAGATATCTCATCAAACCCAAACATGCTGATGTTGTGATCTTCTACAATGCTTTATAATCAGTCTCCCTTACAATTAGTGTCACAATTGGCACATTATTTTTAGATTTTAGGTTTGAAACATTTACCCATAAGTCTGAGATTTATAAATCTATATACAGCAGGGAGAACAAGTATTAGATACACTGCTGATTTTGCAGGTTTTCCCACTACCAAAGCATTTAGAAGTCTTTCATTTTTATCATATGTACTCTTCAATGGTGAGTGACAGAATCTAAAACAAAAATCCAGAAAATCGCATTGTGTGATTTTTAAGTAATTTGCATTTTATTGCATGACATAAGTATTTCATCACCTAATAACTAGTAAGAATCCCGGCTCTCACAGGCCTATTTCTGAATATTTTCTTTACTTTCAATTTTACTGAAGGATTTACACATGCTGACTAATTCACTACCAGACATTTCGGTTTTAGCTCCCAGTGAATTTATACCCTTGAACTGCATTGCAGAGCAAATCTGCATATCTCTATGAGGACATAGTTTGCCTATATTTAAATAAGGCCTTTTGCATGAATTAAAAAACTAATGCAGCACTAATTCAACTGAGCAGAATTAGATGCAATGAGAGGTTTTATTCTATCAACATATTGATGACAGACCAAACCCAATGAGCATATTTATTTGCAAAAAAAAAAACAAATTTGTTGAACACCATATTTTTCATATTTTAAAGACTTCTTGGAACAATGAACCTATTATGTTACATTTCCACTCTTGTAATGGAGACGGGCCAAGCAAAGGCCTCCCCAACATGGGGCATACTTAGGATTAACGGCTTCAGACTGATTCCACTATTGCAGTTTTATCATCTGTGCTATTTGCTTTGTGAATCACATGCAGAGCACAAAGATGTGCGACAAACAGAGCTGATACCACATTTAGCACAAACTTAGTGGGTCAGGGCCAATGATTTCTGTGGCATCCACAAAAATAATTTATATTATCCTCTTTTTGTGGAACTTCTCACAGTTAGTTTTTAGAAATAAAGTGTACATGTTTTGGTGGTTGGCACACAATGCAAGACGTTTAACAGAGTTCCTACACAATCTTCAAGTGTGAAAAGGTTTGAATGACGTTCTTTCATCCTCCAGGTCTTGATAAGTATGGAAACAAATGATGGATAGATGTTTGAGTTTCAAGTTTCATTTCACAATATAAAAGAAGAAAATAGTTTTTACATCCGTTATCTTTGATTTCGCACATTACAACCTTGGCTTTTGTCAAACTCTTTGATTGATTAGATATTTTAGGTAGACTGAACTATAAAAAGTATCCAGAGTGTTACAGATTTTAAAAATAGAGCTGATCAGAGTTGGTCCAGCTGCACAGTGATTGGTAAAATTACCCTTTAACACACCTTCAAATTCGAAGCCAACGTAGGTACTGTGTTGCTTTATGATTTGAGGAAAATACAGAAAATAAATAAAAACGTGATAAATGTTTTGTTTTTCAAACTCCAGAATGGTGGAAATGTGGGATTTTAATGATTTATTTTAGTAGTACTGCAGGAAAGTTTTCTTCTTTTAATTGATTCTTACATTTTAAAGGAGTTTCTAACTCTTGAGCTGTATTTTAGTTATTTTAGTGGGAGCTTTTGCACTGTAAAAGGCTCACCATCTGTCCACCCAGGGTCGAAGGCGAACTGGTTCTGCTGTTCGAAGTGTTACAGTATCTCCGGCCTCCTCCAAACTGAACCATCTGTATGGGGTCAAAGCCTGGAGGAGCTGGGTCCAACAGAGCAACAAGGAGCCAACAGAATGTGAGGCAACGCTGTCTTTCATTTCTCTGAAGTTGGTGAATCTTCTCCCACAAACATCTGTGTTTTATTTTTTTCCCTCCACAGCCAGTCGAGGAGTTTTTAAAGAAGACATCCTTCAGTGCAGCTCTGCTGAGCTGAGCTTTGCTCTGTCTCGCTTCATCAAAGAGGTCCAACGGCCAAATGGAGAGCCCTACAGCCCTGACAGCATCTTCTACCTCTGTCTGGGGATTCAACAGGTGCACAAACATCATGCTGCTTTCCAGTTTGCTACATTTAGAGTTTTCTCATCTAGTCTGTCTTCTCTGTGAACAGTATCTGTTCATGCAGGGGCGGATCGAAAACATTTTCACAGATGAGCTTTACAGTCAGTTTGCCAGTGAGATCAGCAAGATGCTTCAATTGTGGAAACCTAAGCCGCAACCAAGTGGTACCATCACTGAAGTCAAGCTTTAGTTTATTATTTTAATTAGAACTCAGTTTAGTTTTAGTTTGTTCCTGCCAACATTCCCATTTCCTCCTTCAGGTGGCATCGTCCCGTCCCGCGTTGAGGAGTCTTACCTGTGGGAGTGTAAACAACTGGGTGCCTACTCGCCCATAGTGCTGCTCCACACCCTGCTCTTCTTCTGCACCAAGAACCTACACCTCACCACGCTGGCAGAACACCAACACCTGTCTTTCTCCAACTTCACCCGGCGCTTCAAACCCTTCAGCGCAGCCAGAAATGTCTGTTACCTCCAGTACGAGAGAAGCCGCAGGGAGACATCTGACTCTGAACAGAAAGGTGACGCCTCCCCATCATTCAGTTTTATAGAAATTTAGGGGGAAAATTATCTCACTGTTCAGTCCAGCACGTTTTATTTGTCTTTTTTATTTTAGTTCTTATAGTTGACAGTGCAACACTATTTAACACTTGCAGCCCTAAATTGCCCAGGTTTTTTCTAAACTTGCTGTATGTAAAAATTCCCATGCAACATTTTTTCTGGAGATTATCCTGCTGGTTACCTTGTAGGAGGTCAAAATGATCAGCAAGTGCACCCATACGAGACCACAGCTTGAAATGTAATGTGTGTGCAGGATAAAACAAGTAACCAAAACCCTCCTGTTGGCATTCAACAAACTAGATCAGTATTTTTACTGCTGCTCTCCTCCATCATCCTGTTTTTCTACATGTAAATATGCTCTGACCACAATGAAGGGTGCTGCTGAATTAGTGGACAGTTAAACTATACTTTCCAAATACATACATGAACCTTAAACCTTTTCACATTTTCATTGTTTTTTAATTGCTAGACCAACACAAAGTGGTGCATATGTGTAAAGCAGAAAGAAAAAAAAAAAAAATTTATTTTTCAAATAAACAGGTACAAAATGTTGCATCCATCTGAATTTATCGTCCCTGAGTCACCACCTTTCATTGCAATTACTGCAGCAACTGTTTTGGTGCATCTCTACTAGCTTTACACATTTAGAGGCTGAGTTTTCAATTCCTGCCACAAATTCTTAGTTGCCTTTAGGTCTGGACTTTGACTGGGACATTCTAGCATATGATTAAGCTTTGATCTAAACCATTCAATTCGAGCTCTCGCTGTACATTTAGGGCTGTTGTCTTTTCTTCCAAGATTGCCTGGCATTTACACTACCAGTCAAAAGTTTTAGAACGCCTTTCTCACTTAATGGGTCTGTATTTTCATGACTATTTAAATTGTAGATTCTCACCAGAGACAACAAACCTGTGAATGAACACAAATGGAATTATGCAGTAAACAAAAAGTGTAAAATAACTCTCAACATTTTTATATTTTCGATTTTTACAATATAGCCACCCTTTGCTTTGATGACTGCTTTGCTCTCTTAGCATTCTCTCCAAGAGCTTCATGAAGAGGTCACCTGAAATGGTTTTCCAGAGAGTCTAGAAAGAACTTCCACGACGTTCATTGAGACGGCTAAAGGTTAATATTTCAGTCATTACAGCAAAGGGCGGCTACTTTAAGGATTCTAAAATATAAAACATATTTCAAGTTATTTTACAATTTTTTGTTTGCTACCTAATTGCTTATATGTTCATTCACTGTTTTGATGCCTTCACTGAGAATCTACGTACCATGTAAACAGTCATAAACATAAAGAAAACCATTCAGTGAGAAAGGCGTTCTAAAACGTTTGACCGGTATAGTAGTTTCATCCATTTTCTCACCAGCTCTGAGAAGCTTCCCTTTACCTGCTGAGGAGAAGGATCCCCTCTGCATGATTTTGACACCGCTGTGTTTCACTGTGGGAAAGGTGTGTTCAGGGTGTGTTCAGTTTTTGCCCACACACCGTTTTGCTTGTAGGCCACAAAGTTACACTTGGGTCTCATCTGACCAGATCATCATCTTCTACATGTTTGCTGTCCGCTTTTAATGACTGCAAACTGCAAATGGTGCTTTTTAGGGCTTCTTTTCAACAGTGTCACTCTTTGTGGTTGTCCTGTCACTTCTATGTTTAGATGGGCAGCACTGCCTAGGTCGACAGCCATGTCTTTCTAGATGAGGTAGATATTCTTGTAAATGTTTAAAGCGCTCATGATCAATAGTTCCCTGGATTTTCTTTGGACATTGGCAGATTTATTATCTAATTTTCCTCTTCTAGCTAAAAGCTTGCCTAGCAGATGATCAACCTAAGGTTGATACTTATCTCAGTTCCTGTGTCAGGCCTTTGCTGGATGTTTTGGTGGAATGGTTGACTTTTAGACACTGTTCATTGCTGTTTTCTAGAGATGCTTTTCACAATTCTGACCTATTCCCAAGTTATGGTTTCAAGGACAGGATTAAAAATGTGTGAAATGCCAAGAAAAATCTTGGGTCCAATGTATTAAATAGAGAAGGTCTGTCTGCTTGGAAGCATAAATTGTTACAGCAGTAAGACAGAGTGAAAGGTGCACATCTAGAAAGATTATTTAAAGAACATATAAACATAATATAAAGAAAAATGAGAAATGACTCAATTCATCCTGTGTTTTTAAATGTGAGAGACCTCAGATTGGCACATCTTGTTTTCAGAGCAATTGAGAAAACATCCGGCGGGGAGGGATGGAGAGATGTTGGAAATCGCAGCCAACCCTCTGCAGTGTCCCATCCGACTCTACGAGTTCTACCTCTCTAGATGGTGAGGCAGAGACACAGACACACAAGCTGCTGATTAGATAAACTGAAAACATGTTATGTTTGTCGTCTTGACCTCCAACAGCCCAGAATCTGCGAAGAATCAAAGCGGCGTGTTTTACCTTCAGCCTCAAAGGAATGTCCACACCTACAGGTCAGGGTGAGGCAACTTTCTTTGATGCATTGGGCCGGCTTCACCCTGCGGCCTTGGAAACTAAACTTATACACATGTTGTTAAGCATTATCAACAAACAATAATACAGCACCCTTCACAGTTATTGAGAAAAGCCTTAAAATACATTCATATTTTACTGCATCAGCATACTGCATCTCTCAAGATATTCAACCTTTAACCTGGAGACATTTATTCAGTAGTGAATAAATCTAATGTTAAGAAATAATTTGTTGTAATTGTTTTCAAAATCACTTGTGCCACACTTTGCCATGGAGAGAGAGCGATCTTTGACCATTCCTCTGCAGAATCTCTAGATCATCCAGAGTAGCTGGATCACATTTTTTATCTTATGTCTCATCTCTTTAGCTCACCTGACAATTTTGCTATACAATTTAGGTCTGAGATGGCTCTGGGAAAAGGTCACATTTGTGTCTGGAAAACCCTTTGTGTGTTGATCTGGCCCGATGTTTTGGGTAATTATCCTGTTGCCAAAATGGTTCAAAACATTTGAGACCACCAGATTTCTAATTAAAATCTGATAATTTAAAGACTTCATAATAATGAAAGAGAAACAAGTCCACAGCATCACAGATCGTGCACCATACTTGGTATAAATGGTATATTAATCTTTGTCTTATGCAAAACCCACCTGGAGTACTTGTTGCTGAAAAGCTCCATTTTAATCTCATACTTCCATCACAGACTCATGTTTTCAAACCTTTATTTCTGTTAATTATGATGATGATTTTCCGCTATTTTATTGAAATGTAGCCGACCTGTAAACTTGGGACCTCATCCAGCCTTGCTTGTCACAGTTCCAGTTTTAAACATTTGAATTATGACTATGACAGCAGAGATGTTTAGGCAAGTAACTATTTTCTTGAAAACCATTTCTTGATTTATGATGGTCAACAAACTTCAACCTTACTTTAAATAATGCTCTGTTGTCTTTTATTTTGAAGAGTAGATAAAAGAGTTAAGCACTGTTTATATCATATTATACCCCATGAAAACAGTTTTACATCACTTGCTAAAACTTTTAGACTCTCTGATACACTTAAAAAAGTATAGTGTGCTTCAGTCACATTTATTTTATAATTTATTTTATAAAAGATCTTTCATATAAGATTTATTTTAAGACTTTCCATGTCTTGGAGGGTGCTGTAACTAGAGAAATATTGTCATCTAGCATAGAAACAAACACTTCTGGGTTACAGATTTAGAAGCAGTTGGTAAAAAGTACCCAGACTGTCACACTAGAACGTTTAAAAGAAGGTGTTTATTTGTATTGATATTTCTGCATCTGACATCAGCAGCTCCTGCTGGTACACTTCCAAGCCGCTGGATGCCACCACCCTACAGAGCATGCTCAGTCGCATCTTGGCAGTCAGAGAAGTTCAGGAGGAACACGAGCGATTGGCTGCAACTAAGGGACTCTCCCACTCATCTGTGTGAAAGAAGAGACCATTTCCTGAGGGTGACTCTTTCTTGTTACAGATTCTGGTATCAGGCAAGACAGATAAAACTTTAAGTTCGTTTTGCTGATACTCTACTGTTTAGATGTTTTATTTCAGATTATCTGTATTGAAATGTTGGCCCTCTTTGTTCCTGCACTTTCTCTGGAGCAAGTTGGAAGGTTCCTCTTGGACACTCATAAATGTTGCCAGTTCCTGATGTGATTCAGCACAGATTATCTACATGTCAATTACAGCTGGGCAGCATTTTATTACATTGTTGAGTGTTACTCTTAGTGCCTCTTATTCATTCTCACATCCTATTTTTGTTCCATTTTAAACTCCACGTGGCCTTATTTGCTTCCCTTTCATAACTGAAGGAGTTTGTTGGTTATTCTTTTACTGATTGCGTGCTTTTATTTACAAACCTGTGTTCTGACCCATTTAGACAGTATTCTGTTCAGTTTGGCACATTTTATAAGCCATGTTGCACCATTGAGCTGTTTCCATTTTATTATTCAATATTCAGTTCCTCTTCATGAACTCCAAATTTGCACTTTTCCTGTAAACATTTAGGTCACCAAATGTTACTGCTGATGTATGGGAACTGAAACCCCAGAGTTTGCTTTGTTTCACACCCAGAAGGCTGTGTCAAATATTAACTATATGTTATGAGTACGACATGTGCAGGTTAAACATCACTGCATAAAAATATTTAAAAAACTGCAAAAGAGAATCCTTCTTTTGAGCCTTTACGTTTATCATGTTTGTCATTGTGTTTTCGCCTTTTTTGAAGGGGAGGGCGGCGGTAATAATTTTATAAGGAAAGTGTTTCCAACTTTGTGTTGAATTTACTGTCAGGCTGCACTTCTCAAAAATAAATTTACTGTTAGCAAAATGCAGGGTTCCTACATTTTTCTCAATTCAGAATTCAAGTTTTCAGACTTGGGTTTCTAGTCATTAAGTAAATGTTCTGTAGTACAAATAAAAGACCTGGATGGATGCAGGCCTGCAAACAAAAAAATCTGTCTACTATATTTCTTTTCTTGTAGGGTTAATTTGGCTGGCAAATGTAGATTTTTATCTTCATAGGATATCTACAAATACATACAGGTCCTTCTCAAAATATTAGCATATTGTGATAAAGTTCATTATTTTCCATAATGTCATGATGAAAATTTAACATTCATATATTTTAGATTCATTGCACACTAACTGAAATATTTCAGGTCTTTTATTGTCTTAATACGGATGATTTTGGCATACAGCTCATGAAAACCCAAAATTCCTATCTCACAAACTTAGCATATTTCATCCGACCAATAAAAGAAAAGTGTTTTTAATACAAAAAACATCAACTTTCAAATAATCATGTACAGTTATGCACTCAATACTTGGTCGGGAATCCTTTTGCAGAAATGACTGCTTCAATGCGGCGTGGCATGGAGGCAATCAGCCTGTGGCACTGCTGAGGTCTTATGGAGGCCCAGGATGCTTCGATAGCGGCCTTTAGCTCATCCAGAGTGTTGGGTCTTGAGTCTCTCAACGTTCTCTTCACAATATCCCACAGATTCTCTATGGGGTTCAGGTCAGGAGAGTTGATAGGCCAATTGAGCACAGTGATACCATGGTCAGTAAACCATTTACCAGTGGTTTTGGCACTGTGAGCAGGTGCCAGGTCGTGCAGAAAAATGAAATCTTCATCTCCATAAAGCTTTTCAACAGATGGAAGCATGAAGTGCTCCAAAATCTCCTGATAGCTAGCTGCATTGACCCTGCCCTTGATAAAACACAGTGGACCAACACCAGCAGCTGACACGGCACCCCAGACCATCACTGACTGTGGGTACTTGACACTGGACTTCTGGCATTTTGGCATTTCCTTCTCCCCAGTCTTCCTCCAGACTCTGGCACCTTGATTTCTGAATGACATGCAGAATTTGCTTTCATCCGAAAAAAGTACTTTGGACCACTGAGCAACAGTCCAGTGCTGCTTCTCTGTAGCCCAGGTCAGGCGCTTCTGCCGCTGTTTCTGGTTCAAAAGTGGCTTGACCCGGGGAATGCGGCACCTGTAGCCCATTTCCTGCACACGCCTGTGCACGGTGGCTCTGGATGTTTCTACTCCAGACTCAGTCCACTGCTTCCGCAGGTCCCCCAAGGTCTGGAATCGGCCCTTCTCCACAATCTTCCTCAGGGTCCGGTCACCTCTTCTCGTTGTGCAGCGTTTTCTGCCACACTTTTTCCTTCCCACAGACTTCCCACTGAGGTGCCTTGATACAGCACTCTGGGAACAGCCTATTTGTTCAGAAATTTCTTTCTGTGTCTTACCCTCTTGCTTGAGGGTGTCAATAGTGGCCTTCTGGACAGCAGTCAGGTCGGCAGTCTTACCCATGATTGGGGTTTTGAGTGATGAACCAGGCTGGGAGTTTTAAAGGCCTCAGGAATCTTTTGCAGGTGTTTAGAGTTAACTCGTTGATTCAGATGATTAGGTTCATAGCTCGTTTAGAGACCCTTTTAATGATATGCTAATTTTGTGAGATAGGAATTTTGGGTTTTCATGAGCTGTATGCCAAAATCATCCGTATTAAGACAATAAAAGACCTGAAATATTTCAGTTAGTGTGCAATGAATCTAAAATATATGAATGTTAAATTTTCATCATGACATTATGGAAAATAATGAACTTTATCACAATATGCTAATATTTTGAGAAGGACCTGTATAGAAGAATGAGGTCTTCCAAACAAGCAGCACCCTTATCTTAAAGCAAAGTGATCAGAAACTCAGCACATTTTCTTGCAGCAGACTGAGGATTATGTAACTAAACAAGCAGAATGTTCGTGTACAAAAGGTAAAAGGCAGAACCCATGAGATTGCATACACATTTATGACTGACAAAAATTCTAATCAGGAACAAACCCAATTGTAACTGGTGCACAGGAAGAAAAAGAACACAGTGGCTGCTTAGGCCACGTCTTCTTCAAACTCTCCCTCCTCCTCTGCAGTGGCCTCCTGGTTCCGCTGATATTCCGACACCAGGGGCCTCATGTACTAAAGAGTGCGCAGCTTTGATACTAAAAGTTTGCGGTAGGGAGAAATTCTGAAACTTGCGCCGCACAAAAAAAAATCTGATGTACGAAACCGTGCGTAGACACGTCACCGCACACGTAGCCTTCATACATCCCAATTTGTGGTTAATTCTGCGCAGCTGCATGTGGCGCTTGGACCGCCCGGTCCCCGCACATAAATACATATGCAAAGTAGTGTAAATATATTGAATTACGTTTATATTCATAAAAGGATATTCACTTACAGATGGGGCCCTCATAGCAGTATCAGTGTAGTCCATAGCTCTGATTACATTCAGAAATCGGCTCCTCGCTGCAAATGAGAGCCACCATTTAGGGAAAGTTTATATATCTGAGCAACATACAGATGAGGCTGACCCATATGGATGGCATGACCCGGCTGTACTTTATTATTGTCGACTGAAAAACTTTGTGTGGCTACCGCACATTTTCACCGCAGGTAAAAAATTGTCGTGGTTTTCCTTACAATTTTCCACCACGTTTATTTTAGTACATGCCGAGTTGGGCGTAAAACATTGCGCCGCAAGGTTTTTGTGCGTAAGTACGGCTCCTGGTCATTCATGTTGCTCTCTGTCTCAGTGAGCTCCATGTCGTCCATGCCCTCACCAGTATACCTGTGACACAACTTAAAGTATCGAAACAATTTACAGCCACACTAATGTGGAGCGATGAACTGCTCTGAGATGCGCTTGAACAGCTCCTGAATGGCTGCGCTGTTTCCAATGAAAGTGGAGGCCATCTTGAGGCCACGTGGCGGGATGTCACAGACGTTTGTTTGGAATCCACTCTACAAAATAGCTGCTGTTCTTGTTCTGCACATTGAGCATCTGCTCATCCACTTCCTTCATGGACATGCGGCCTCGGAAGATGGCAGCGACTGTGAGGTAACGGCCATGGCGTGGATCACAAGCCGCCATCATGTTTTTGGCATCGAACATCTGCATGGTGAGTTCAGGAACTGTCAGGCCTATTGGAAAAAATAGACACTTAGTTGGAAATATATATTTTTTTAAAGCTGGGATTGACTATAATATTAGGATTTTTTTCTATTTTGTGTAGGCTTCGCCCTTTAAGGCTGTCGCTAGTGGGGTTATCCCTTCGCGCTCGACAGCACTGAAAACTTTAGTCCATTTCCACCTGCTGGGTGGCCCTCACCCCATCTGTATATTGCCCTCACAAAGGGTAATAGGCTCCCATTTTTCCTTTAGGGTCAGCAAGAGCGCCGATTTTTAGACGAATTAAAAGCAAGAATGGCGGGCTACATCATGGGCTATGACTTGCATGCCACCTGTGAGGGCTGCCTCGGACCTGACCACTGGTCACCTGGACCCTTCCTGCAGACGCCGCTCCATGGAGGAGAAACAGTGGAGACTCTCCATCTTCTCTCCACTAGAAGGGTTATTCCACATGCTGGCAAATACGGCAGGTGCTGGAAATGTTCACCACACTAAAATCTAAACAGTTGACCTTACTTGAAACAATCTTAAGATTAGTGCGTGAGAAAAGCTTGTTTAAGTGTGTATTACCAAATTAAGTAGTACAACTAAAGAAAAATTAAGTTCATTTAACTTAGCCACGCTTAGTGCTGACTTATTTTTTTGATTTTGTGTGGACTGCTTGATACAAATGTAATCCCACTTAGTATTACTAAATACCTAAAAAGTACTACCAACTCATTTTTCAAGTTCATTTAAACACATTTCCTTGAATGGTCCTTGTACTTCCTCTTTCTCATCAACTATTTTAGCTGTTAAATAAAGCCAAAAACACCACAAAGTGTGTGTGTATATATATTTAAATTAATACTCATTAGGTTGATTCAGATGCATTACAACAAAAAAATAATTGCATCATTGACAATTCTTGTCTGAACAATAAACATTTGATATAATTCTCCAATATAAAAATAGCTTTATTACCTTTACAGGTTTTAATAACCTTCCAATATTCACTATAATTACTGTTCTCCAACCTCATCACATTTAATGTCTTCAAAGCTAATTGTAAAATTTCTAATAGTGTGATCTATGCCAAGGCTATTGTTTTAACAATATGCATTAAATCTATAATTCAGCCTCAGGTCATTTGTTTCCAAGTATCACTTTCTTGTACAGTCAAGGACAAAGCAGCAACTAAACAACTTGCAATTTGATTTGACTTGACTGTAAAACATGATGTGGACAAGGCATAAATAAAACCACATTTTTGTGAGCTAATTCTATTTTGTTGAATTCATGGAGCAGTAAATAACTGATAAGTACAGGACTGTAATGCATGCAAAAGTATTGCATTTAAAAAAAATCAAAACCAGAAGTACAACAAATGCTTTTGTGTCCCAAAGCGAGCATCAGTCCAAGGTTTAAACCAACACAAAAAAAAATATCACTGCTTGGGTTTTGTATTTGTACTACATTACAACTATGAAACAATTTCACAAAACACAAATGTAAACAGGTCAACCATGCCAGGTTACTTTCTGACATTATCGATCAACTCTTTGCGCACCCAGTAGATTCTTCAGTAGACAATTTTTCAGAGTTCACAGTTTAGGTAGGAGTTTTTTCTTTCCCCATATAAGCATTACTGACTGAATGAAGTTCAGTGTATTTGCCATGCATTTTGGGTAATCCAAATGCAGAGCATATATAAGCCCAAATAAACTGCCTGAGGCAAGTTTATAATATGATCAATGACAATACTGCCCTCCAGAATAATGACAGTGGAGATGGGCTGGAGGTCCACTGAACCTGGACCCTTTTGGGGACACCAACATTGATGCATCATCAGGCCTCGTCTCTTACTGTATCCTACAACACACACACATATTCTTTAGAATGTCAATTTATTCTCTAAAAAATTCACTTATAGTGTTGAACGTATTTGCTAGAGAATATGGTTTTAAATATGTGTTCATGTTGGATTGTTAAAATATAGCCTACAAAATAAATTTGGAATGCTGTCATTGTCTTATTATATAATGAGGTTTAGTTTGGTAAAATGACTAAAACAGAACGGAGAAAAAAAGGTGGAGTAACCGAACTGAACAGAGGGGCAGAACCTGCTAGTGAAGGAGAATATCTCCCCTTTCTCTCTGTCTTTCCACCATCTTGCCTGCTTAAGACACTGTGAATAACTTTTATCTTACCGTGAGAAAATTCTAAGAAAATTCTTAGAAATCAAGAAGTTCTGAGATTTTTCTTAAAATGACATCACTAGGAGTTATCACTACTTTTAGTCTTAGGATTCTTTGTCTTTTAGTCTTAGGATTCTTTGTCTTTTAGTCTTAGGATTCTTTGTCTTTTAGTCTTAGGATTCTTTGTGAATACAGGCCCAGAGCTACAGAAAAAAAAAACTAAATCCTAGCAAAAATCTAATTATCAAGCTTTATCTCATTGAACGTTTTAAGACGAGAACGAACAGCTACCAAATGAACACAGTAGTAAAAATGCTAAATGACTCACTTATGGGGAAACTGCTGTCATATGTATGACTGACTTTAAATCTAACCCCACTGTATATATAAAGACAGCCCAGAAATACTAATTACAGCAAATATTTGAAAGTCAAAATATGCGCCAAAAATATTCTGTATGATGAAATATACTATAACAATGAATTCACTCTTGCTGCTCCCCTCCTGTGATCAGACTATCACTGCGTGAGTAAACAGTGGCCGCATTAAAAGGGTTAACCGCTGAAATGGCACAGCTGCAAGTGTTAGGTGAGGAGGGTTAAATACAATAACTAGTGGTAGGACTCATTACATTTTTTAATGGCATTTTTTGGCATAATTATACTTGTGTTTTGCAGTCCTGTATAAAATTTCAAAGTATTTCCATTTCTATTGCCATCATAATATTCATGCAAACTTTATCTGACTCCCATGTTATGAAATATAATGTGGTGCAACTATCGCAGTCACCACTTTGAGACTTTTATTTTGAAATGTGTCCAAGGACAGGAAGTTGCATCACCCTTCTGACACATGGTTTGAGTTTCCCAAATAGTCATCATATGGTATGACCTTAAAAAAACAATTAATATTAAGTTTTTTTCAACAAATATAGATTTTAATTATAGATTTCACAGTAATCTGTTTGTAGGTAGCTGCCTTGTTTTGTTTAGCAAGCTAATTTCTTGCTTCTCAACTTTGATTTAACTTGAAAATATCATGTGGGGCAATCAACAATTATCTGATGTGACCATTGCAGAGAGCTTTCCATGATAAAAATGCGTTCTAAATTTACCATATTTGTGCTTTTACATTCACAATTGATGATTTCTTTGAATTCCTACTACTTTATTTTGGCGTGATTTGGACTTCTTTATTTTTTATTGTTTTGCAAGTTGAGTTTTTTTGCCCCAGTATTTCATATACAACAGTTTGCTTAATTTCTACACAATACAAGAAAAATCAAAGTAAACACCGCTCGCCACAGGCAGCGTGTTATTGCTGACCCTGCAGCAAAAGCAGAGTACCTTGCAGGAAGAGAAAGGTGTTAAACAAATAAGCTATAAATAAAGCAGTTTGAAGTGTTTTTTTTTTTTGTTTGTTTTTTTTTAGATTTTTTTTTTCAGCACTAGTGGCCTTTATTTATTTATTTTTTTGACAGTAGGCAGACAGGAAAGAGGGCTAGAGAGTGGGGGAGACATTCGGGAAATGTCACCGGGTCCAGGACTCAAACCTGGGACAGCCGCTTCGAGGACTGTAGCCTCTGCATATGGTTGCACGCTTTAACCCCTACACCATCAGCGCCACGCTGTTTGAAGTGTTTCTTGACCTTTTGTTTAGTTGTTATAATTAGTTGAAGATAAAATAGACACAGGCAGCAATTGGGATGATGCAATCATGTTACTTTTTTAGCTGCCAGAGAAGAAAACAGCAGTGAAAGATTTTTATATGTGAAGTCAAGTGAGCTGCCATGGAAAGAGAAAAAGAAAAGGAGAAAAATGGAAGGCTGCATCCAGTGCCTACAGAAAAAGAAAGAAGATGGAAAATGCTTTGTTAGACATAACACCACAATATGTGGAGGACATCCCAGCAATTGTGTTTGATGTACAGGGGTTGGACAATGAACCTGAAACACCTGGTTTTAGACCACAATAATTTATTAGTATAGTGTAGAGCCTCCTTTTGCGGCCAATACAGCATCAATTCGTCTTGGGAATGACATATACAAGTCCTGCACAGTGATCAGAGAGATTTTAAGCCATTCTTCTTGCAGGATAGTGGCCAGGTCACTATGTGATACTGGTGGAGGAAAACGTTTCCTGACTCGCTCCTCCAAAACACCCCAAAGTGACTCAATAATATTTAGATCTGGTGACTGTGCAGGCCATGGGAGATGTTCAACTTCACTTTCATGTTCATCAAACCAAACTTTCACCAGTCTTACTGTGTGTATTGGTGCATTGTCATCCTGATACACGGCACCGCCTTCAGGATACAATGTTTGAACCATTGGATGCACATGGTCCTCAAGAATGGTTCGGTAGTCCTTGGCAGTGACGCGCCCATCTAGCAGAAGTATTGGGCCAAGGGAATGCCATGATATGGCAGCCCAAACCATCACTGATCCACCCCCATGCTTCACTCTGGGCATGCAACAGTCTGGGTGGTACGCTTCTTTGGGGCTTCTCCACACCGTAACTCTCCCGGATGTAGGGAAAACAGTAAAGGTGGACTCATCAGAGAACATGTTTCACATTGTCCACAGCCCAAGATTTGCGCTCCTTGCACCATTGAAACTGATGTTTGGCATTGGCATGAGTGACCAAAGGTTTGGCTATAGCAGCCCGGCCGTGTATATTGACCCTGTGGAGCTCCCGACGGACAGTTCTGGTGGAAACAGGAGAGTTGAGGTGCACATTTAATTCTGCCATGATTTGGGCAGCCGTGGTTTTATGTTTTTTGGATACAATCCGGGTTAGCACCCGAACATCCCTTTCAGACAGCTTCCTCTTGCGTCCACAGTTAATCCTGTTGGATGTGGTTCGTCCTTCTTGGTGGTATGCTGACATTACCCTGGATACCATGGCTCTTGATACATCTTAAAGACTTGCTGTCTTGGTCACAGATGTGCCAGCAAGACGTGCACCAACAATTTGTCCTCTTTTGAACTCTGGTATGTCACCCATAATGTTTTGTGCATTTCAATATTTTGAGCAAAACTGTGCTCTTACCCTGCTAATTGAACCTTGACACTCTGCTCTTACTGGTGCAATGTGCAATCAATGAAGACTGGCTACCAGGCTGGTCCAATTTAGCCATGAAACCTCCCACACTAAAATGACAGGTGTTTCAGTTTCATTGTCCAACCACTGTAGATGTAGCACAAAAACATCTACATGAACAGCCATAAACAAGGTCGAGGAGTGGTAGATCCCTTAACATGGAACGAGGATTTTAATCCACCAGTGTCTTCCACACCAGACAAAGATCAGAGAAAGAATGCATCTTCAGCTGAGGAACATTACAAAACACAGCAGAAAGGATGGTTACACTGAAAATGGAGATTTTACTTCTGAGGAACCAGCTAGAAGAGATGAAGAAAGATAAGATAAGTTAAGAAAGAAAGAGGAGAGGTTAAGGGCAATACATAGAGTAGGCCTAAGTGAAAGGTTTAAGCAAAGGGTCACAAGAAACTCTCAGCAGATAAAAAGCAAGCTGTGATTCATTTTCTGTCTAGAGATGAAAATATTTGTCTTTTAGCTGGCAAAAAAGACACCATTACCAAAAATAAGCAGAAAATGCAAAGAAGAATTCTTATAAAGCCCCTTAAGCGAGCTCCATGCCCAGTATCATAAAGAGGTAGAACAACCTCTCTCCATGTCTTACCGACAGTTTGCCAGAAGACGGCCTTTTTACATCACAGAGCCGAGGATCAGGGACAGAGAAACGTGTGCATGTATGGAACATGAAAATGTCCATCTATCGCTTCACAAACTTGCCAAGAGATGAGCGTTGAAGACAACCAGCATCACACAGTTACTGAATATGATTGTGTGTGACCCCAAAAACAAAGCATGCATGGATCGTATGTGTCAAAAGTGCTGCTTTGATTAAGTTAAATTTGCTGAGACTGACTGCCCAGAGGTTTCTACAATACACACTGCTGTCCTCTGCGCAGCTCATGGTACCAAGTCATATGCAACACTGTCAGAGAGCCTTCGACATGAGTGGACAGTGTGGGCACACCTGGAACCCATACTGAAAGAGCTACGGGCAAAGTGTCCAGAGAAAGTGGTTCTCCATGTCTTCAGTGATGGACCTGTTGCAAAGTACCGTAACAAATCAAACTTCTACCTCCTGAGTACTGTGCCTTTCCTTACTGGATTCAAGCACATCACATGGAACTATTGCAGAAGGTCGCATGGAAAGGGTGCCCCAGATGGCCTCGGTTGGGCCATAAAAATTGATGCAGAGCTCCATGTCTGCCGAGGAGGCGAACTGCAGATTCCACTGGATCTGCATGAAATGTTGTCCAAAAAATCAGGGTCAGCCATTACTCACCACTGGATAAGCGAAGAAAGCATAAAGACATATGAGATTATTCCATAAAAATTGTCGGCTGTGAAAGGAATATTGAAGGTACATCAGGTTTTATCTTCACAAGCTGCACACATACGTCATAGGGAGGTGTCATGCTTCTGCAAGCATACAGAAATGAAGACATGCCTGTGTTATCAGCCAGTAAAGGTGGATCTGAAACACAACAAGATATACCACCCTGAGGATCCCAACACCTCTGAGCCACCAAGAAAACAAGCTAGTCTTCAACACTTGAAGGGCAAGCTTGTGATTGTCATCTATGATGAACTTCCATATGTAGGGCAGGTGCTTCAGATTGTGGGAGAAGACATCCATTGTAACTGTTGCACAGAAGGAAAAGGAACACAGTGGCTGCTCAGGCCAGGTCTTCAGCCTCTTCTTCAAACTCTCCCTCCTCCTCTGCAGTGGCCTCCTGTTTAGAAGAATTTTCTGATTACCTATGTTTGTCTATCCTAGAAAGTGTTTGTCAGTAAGATTATGCTGGAGTGTGACCCGTGTGTGACCTGAAGGACATCTGTGCATGTGTAATTGGGGACTTAAGGGTTATTTATGAAGTCATCAGGGCAGGGAAGTAGTTTTTAGTTTAGAGGGAAGTGGGGTGAAAGATATGCTTGTGGAGATAGGTGTTGGAGTTCAAAGGGTTACCACATTCCCCCTTTGATGTGTGGCTTTGCGTGTGTGGTTGCGGGGACGGTGACTGGTGATTAGCAATCCTGGAGGTACAACTCCAGCCTCTTGCCTCGCATAGGTGTTTGGGAGTAAGTAAAGTGTGTTCACACCCCATAGGTAATATGGGAAAAGGTAAATGTAAACTTCAGGGTCCTCCTGACCCTCACATCACTCAGACAATGAAACAAAAATATGGGGAAAAGTATAGTTAAATATTTGGGGTTGTAAATTTGAAATCAGATTAGGAAATTATAAAATAGGTTGAAAGAAGAAAAATAAAACATTGTGAAGGGTGGAAAGAATTAAGATTAAAATGAGGAAGTTGGGTAAACAGAGAAAGTCTGGAAGAAAAAAGCTGAATGTAGGGACAGAAAGGAATGCTTAGGAGATTAGATGTGGACAAATATGTAGTAGGAAGAAAAGATAATAATTATCTTTTAATTATCAAATAAAAAATTGGCAGATAAACTGCTTCTCTGTAAATTACCTCCAAAATACACCAGTGCTTCAGCTCCTTCTCTTTATCCTCCTCTACCTGTCCTGCACACCCTAAAGCTTGATCCAGATCTGGACTCCTGCCCCTCAACACCAGCAGCACAACCGCAGCAACGACCGCAAAAACAACACCATCAAGCCTCTCCTGTCTGTTTTCTATCACCTAAAGACGGCTCTCCAGCAATTACAGCTAACTTCCCAGACCTTGACCATCCTGGGGTGTCAGCAACACCCAGTCAACATGAACCAGGCTCTAGTACCCCTCCAGAAGATCAGCGTTCCTGGACTGCGAATGATGTGGAAGATTCAACCAAACTCCTTCACTGATCAGTTCAGTCAGGAGAAAGCTTTGCTGAACAACTCGCAGGTGTCTGTCAAGAGTTCCATGCAACGGGCTGAAATCAGTCGTCTCCTAGCCAAGAAACTCAAGCCAGCTGATCTTCATAAAAATTTCACAGTTCCTGCCTTTACCTTAACTCAGACTGAAAAATGTTGATTGTGGCCATGGGGATAATAATCTCTACATTAACATGGTAAGAAAATTCTTTCACACAAAGAAAGGACATGTCTATTCCAAGCAGGATTAAACTGCAATCAGATGAGCTTGCGGATGATTTCTGCCCTCAAGCCAGAGGTGCCCCTCCTGCTGGGTCTGTTGAACCTTCTCATCAGGCTGACTGACGGGTTGGAGTTCCAGTGATGAAGAAAAGCAGTGAGGATGATTCCCAGAGGGGAGGATGTGACACACACACATGCTGAATGCAAAGAAGAAATAGTATCAGTCTATCTATCGCTTAGAAATGTTTTTTAACTCTCACATTTGTTCTATATAAAATGCAATGGAGAAATTTCCAGAGCTGAAATTAAAGGTTATGGGGAAACTTATTATTTTCTTATAGAAAATAGAGTCCAGAGCTACATGATCTGTAATTAGGACTTCTAGTTTTCCTTCACTCCCCCATATGGGTGAATATTATGTGTATTCTGTGGGGGCCTCAGGTCAAACTGTTAATGAGTGGCTAACACAACCCCTCTGGTAAACAACACCTCAGGGTGCCGGTATTAAACATGCATTTTTGCTCAAAAGAAGGCCCACTCAATGCCCTCAGAACCAATGGGAGGTCCCATGCAGCCGCCGGCTTCTATCTGGGAGGATGCAGCCCCTTGGAGAAACTGCATCAACCCCCACTTGCCTGCCGTCAACATAATAATGATTGACAGAGATCACTGCCATGTGAACCTTCAAGGTCGAAGCAGCCCTTCCAGCGTCAAAAAGACATGGAGGTATCACAAAATGTCCTGCAGGGAACTGTGTCCAAACCCTTGTCACTGCATCATGCTGTAAAATGTTGCTAACAAGCACAAGCCTTCAAAGTAGAAGGAGCCTGGGCACTCTAGTGTCTGGCGGATCAAGGGCTCCAGACCCTTCAGGGCACCAAGGGGGACCCTGTGTTGCAAGTACACCACGTCTCTCCAGCAACAAAGAGCCATGCACCTGGGAATGACCCGCACCTTGACCCACCTGTGTAACAGAGGGTACATGTGGAGATGAAGCAGCCTAGGGGGTGTCAAAGCCGAGGCCGCCACCAGCATTCCCAACAACCTCAGCCATACCTGAACTGGGGGTGCAGCTCCTAGATACAAAGACAGGAATAAGGACCGAATCCAGTCCATGTGCTCTGTAGTAGACAGTGCCAGCAAATCCAGCCCTATGGGGAGGGAAGTCATGTGCTGCGTTGGGGTCAAAGAGCTCTTTGCCAGTTCACCACCAACCCCAGTGCCTGGATGAGAGCGAGGGCCCTGGACATTGCCAGGCACACCTCTCGGCCTGAAGGGGCACAGACGAGCCAGTCGTCGAGATACGACAGGAACTTCAATCCTTAAGGGCACCTTTATGCACCTCGTAAATACCCGAGGATTTAGGAACTGGCTGAAGGGCAGGACCACATACTGGTAAACCGTGGGTACTTCCTGTGTTCTGGATGGATTGGAACATGGAAATATGCATCAAGGACACCTTGACCCCTGACGTGGGTGGGAGCTTAAGACGGAACTGCAACCTATATATATTTGGGAGATGGTTGTTAACACCCACGCATCTTGGCAATGGGCCTCCCAGTAGGCCAGGTGCTGCTCTGAAAATGTGCCCACCGCTGGCCCACAGCCCCACCGTGTTCTGCGCCTGTTAAGGCTTTTGGGGGGCCGGAGCGTCTCCACTTCTGCACCCCGACAGCCCCGTGGGGAGGAGCCTGTACCACCCTGGGCTGACGCCACGTACCTGCCGCAGCTGCCAGGTCTGTGAAGGAGCAGCACCCCGAAACTGACACCAAGGTTCTTGTGCACCTCGCTTCCTCTGCTGCTGGGTAGGGGTTGCCATACACCCGCTGCAACTGTGCCAAACCTCTGAGGCCTGGCTGGACTGCTGCTGGTGTTCCAATGCCCTCTCAGCCTCGGTAGTGCCGAACAGCTGGTTCGGCACTACCAGCAGACTCCGCATGGTCTGCCTGCAGTCGTCTGATAGTGGAGCCTGTGCCAGCCAGACCTGATTTTGCATGAACACCGAGGTGACCAACAGATGACGCAGTTCCCTTGACATCTGTGAAAAAGCATGCAAAGACGCATCACTGGTGTCCCCAAACGCTGCCCCTGACATCCCTGGCTAGAGCATCTGAGACTGTGCCTGCAGAAGCACAGAGAGAATTGTCCATATGAGCCATACGAGCCGCAATGTCGTAGGCTCGGCACAAAAAGCTGTTGGTCACCCAGCACTGGGTGCTCGTACAGCAGACTTTCTCTTTCAACACCTTGTCCGGAGAGAGAACCATTGAGGCGATGCAGTGATCCACCGGGGGCTTGCGGTCCTGCCCATGGAGCTCGGATTGTGCATGGAGGCCAGGGTTCCCGCGTCCCTGGCATGGTAACGGAACACCCTTGGATCCGTCCAACAGCGCCTAAATTCTTGCAAAAGGCCGGCGACGGTGAAACTTCAAATGGAGGGGCCACTTGGTCACAGCAGAAAAAAGGATTGCCTGTGGGACGGACTGCTGGTGCATCATCCAGTCAGAGCTGCCATAAAAATGACCTGCAATGGGCAAGGCTCTTCCTCCGAGTCGGAACTAATCGAACTGCTGAGGGACGATCCCGAACCGTCGTTGACCTCCATACTGGGGGGCTTGGCCCCACGACCCCGGAGGTCTTCGAGGGTCTGAAACTCAAAATTGGAGGCCTTCCTAGGAGGAAGGCTGGAGTCCCCAGAAGCACCTTAACCTGCTCCACCTTGGCCTCAGGGAATCCACCTGCTGCCGAGAGGGACCCTGCAACTTTGCCTTCTTCCACCGTGGGCTACCGTGATCCTCAGCCATGAGGATGTTTGTCTAAAATGTTTGTCTTATTTGTTGTTTCTTCTGATCTTAAACACTTAAATTCAGATGACAAAGCACCAATGTCAGTAAATTCCCTTGGCGTGTATGATTTGTCCACTACCCTCTGGGTGCAGGGTAAAGGACAGCAGGACAACCTGAACCAGAACACACAGACAGAAGAAAAGTCTCGGTATGTGGCTGGAAAGACCGAAGAGTTTAACCAGCGACTGAGGGAGCAGCCAGCAGATACACAGCTGTGGATAAAGTTCATTCACTACCAGGTAATGGAGGCTTTGTTAGGCTTTGAGCTGAGTTGAAGAGAATGCTGTTATATAAATGTAAAAGATCTCCATAAAACCTGAAGAGTCAGGTGTTTAAAATAAGGATACATTTTCATGAAAAAGGCTCTTTCTTTTTCAAAATAAACCAAAAGCTGCTTGGACAGTTAAGTTTTGTACTCGGCTGTGAGATGTTTGCAAAGTACTGCAGTTTGTAGTCATACTGTAAAGCAGCACCCCCATGGATTTTGAAGCTTTAAATGTTTTAGCTTGATAAAACCTGTAGATGATAAAACCAGGACACAAAAGTATATTTTCATGATTTTCTACAGTTCCTGAACTTCATCCTTTTCTCTAGGATGAGCTGAGTGCAGCTGCATTTGGAGGTGATGAAGAGCAGCAAGGTAGTGACTTAGCGGAGCACCGTAAGTCCTCTTACAGGGCAGTGCTGGAGAAAAAGCTGAGCATTGCAGACAGAGCTGTGGAAACCAACCCCACCTGCATCGCACTGCAGCTCGAGAGGCTCCAGATCTGCCAGGAGCTCTGGGAACCCTCCACTTTAGCTAAAGAATGGAAGAAACTGGTGAGCTTTCTGGTTTTGTTCACCTTTTTAAATGTTTGCTGCTATTTTGGAAGCTGCCTACATTTGTGGACAATAATCAACAGCTTTAGACAAATTATTCTAACTCCAGAGATGTAACAATACTCCGGTATTACTACCTCTGGAGTAGCAAAAGGAAAATTGCTAACAACACAGAAACCACCAAGCCTCTCATAATGTGGAGCTGCTGCAACACCAGTGTACCTGTTGTGCACAGGAGCAACACAGGACTGTGCTCTCACCTGTCATATTGAAACACTAATTTATGGTGAACTTTGCTGCATTGTAGAGAAAATAACACTGCTGTAGATTTATGAGTAGCTTTCCAATCCATCATCCATGTGTTCAGTTATGAATGAATCCAATTAAGAGTTGGTAAATGTTGCATTTCAGGGCGTTTAAATCAGAATAAAACTTGTCCTAAGATAATGTAATTTGAGCTGGGAATGAGCAGTGTGAAGTTATGTATCAAACACAGACTCCCACCTGTAATCTCAAATCAACTGTTTGTGTTCAGCTGATCTGTTTATATTATTACACTATGATGGTTCAAGTTACAGTGAAGTCTTTGCAGCATCTTACCACTGAAGCATCACAGTTGACTCCAGCTTTGAATTACAATGATAAAGTTTACTTTTGACATCAACTCTGTGTGCTTAGAAAAAGCAAATTGTCTCAATACATTTTTGAGAAAAATAACAAGTCTGTTTATTTCTCAGTTTTTTTTAAATAAGATTAAAGTTATTGGATGGCCTACAGAAAACATGTTTAATTGTTTAATAATGGGGATAACTGCTTACATGGGAGTCACTGGAGCTGGAAGTTTCCTGTTTTCCAGATTCCAGTGCCGATTATTGTTCAACCACAAACCAGGGTGGTGAAAGATGCAACTGTACAGATGGAAAAGTGTGATGAAGAGGAGGAAAAACAAGAAAACAAATCTGCTTTCAGTAAGGATAAAGATTTAATAATTTTAGATTTTTATCCAGATCACCGCATAATTACAACCCATAAAAAAAACGTCCCAATTGGAATCAGTTATGATCAGATTGTGCCAACTATAAACTGTTATTTTAGTTTTCACATCTTAAAGAAACAAAAAAATAACACCAAACTAAAAGCTTTCTTAACATAAAATCAAAGCTGTCTTGGTCTTCCTCCTGGTATTTGTTTGTGTTTCAGATGTTTCAGGGTTGTGGGGTAGGTTCAGCACTAAAATATACTTATTTCTTCTGCTTAATGGGTTTGTGTGTCCCTGCTGTAGGTCGTTAAGACTGAAGTCTTAAAAACATAAACATTGACAGTTTTTTGTTTTCACAGAATCATTGAATCTGAACTTGTCTGTTTGACAGCGAGGAGTGAAGAAACCCAGAAGTTACTACAGTTGAAAACTGGTACAACACTTTCTGATTCAATCAGCAGTTTAAACTCCAAGATATCTCATCAAACCCAAAGATGCTGATGTTGTGATCTTCTACAAAGCTTTATGCTCAGTCTCCTTTACAATTAGTGTCACCGTTGGTGGATTATTTGTAGACTTTGAAGATTTTGTAGATTTGAAACCTAATTTAACTCAGATTTTATAGATTTCTCATCTACATCATGCTACTTTATCCAAATAGATTATTTGAATGTATTTTTAACTTTCAATTTTACTGAAGGATTTACACATGCTGACTATTTCACTACCTGAGGTTTTGATTTTAGCTCCCAGGGAATTTGAATACCCTTGAACTGCGCTGCAGAGCAAATCTGCATATCGCTATGAGGACCTAGTTTCCTACATTTAAATAAGGCATTTTGCATGAATTTCATATGTAAAACAGCAAAGTACAAGACCATTTGCACCATTCTCTCTGTCACTTTTGTACATGCTATTTTTTGATGTTTTTAGTTAAACTGACCTGGTCAAACTTCTATGCTGTCAGATGTCTGAAATAAACGTATTCACCTTGATATAAAGCTTTAAAAAGTTTTCTAACATTGGCAGAAAAGAAAAACTTAAGTCAAAGGAAACCAAGACAAAACTCAGCAAGTAGGGTATTGTAAATAAAACTCCTCATGATGACAGACAGAACCCAATAAGCTCCCTGGGAAAACCTCTGACTGATAAATGCATATTTATCTGCAAATAAAAACATTTGTTGAACACCATATTTTTCACATTTTAAAGACTTCTTGGAACAATGAACCTGTTACATTTCCACTCTTGTAATGGAGACGGGCCAAGCAAAGGCCTCCCCAACATGGGACATACTTAGGATTAACGGCTTCAGACTGATTCCACTATGGCAGTTTTATCATCTGTGCTATTTGCTTTGTGAATCACATGCAGAGCACAAAGATGTGCAACAAACAGAGCTGATACCACATTTAGCACAAACTTAGTGGGTCAGGGCCAATGATTTCTGTGGCATCCACAAAAATAATTTCTATTATCCTCTTTTTGTGGAACTTCTCAGTTAGTTTTTAGAAATAAAGTGTACATGTTTTGGTGGTTGGCACACAATGAAAGACGTTTACCAGAGTTCCTACACAATCTTCAAGTGTGAAAAGGTTTGAATGACGTTCTTTCATCCTCCAGGTCTTGATAAGTATGGAAACAAATGATGGATAGATGTTTGAGTTTCCAGTTTCATTTCACAATATAAAAGAAAACAGTTTTTACATCCGTTATCTTTGATTTCTCACATTACAACCTTGGCTTTTGTCAAACTCTTTGATTGAAACTGAGGAGTCATTTTTGGTGTTGTATTGCAGTCAATGAAATATGAGACACAGACAGAAAATTACTGAAAGATGGATAACTTATCACGTTACACAGAAAAGTAACTAGTAACTTTGAAGAACATTATGTGAACAGTCAATGTGAACCTGGTCTGACTTCGAGTTACACCATTTAGTCCCACTGAAAAAAAATTAAAAAACTAGGTAGTTTATTCACACACTTATACAAACTACTGACTTATGAATGCAGCCTAAACTATAAGGATAACTTTGAAACAATGTAAAAGCCAAATAAAACTCAAAACAAAACATTTAATATGATCCAAGTGTCAGTTTTACATGATTTAAAATATTTATGCTCCAGACGAATTTCAAATTTAATATTTAGTATGTTTTCAGCGACGTCAGTGAAAATCCTTAAATTCTCAACAAGTAAAATTGGTGTCGTCACACCTTGGTGTCATTTTTGAAACTTGGACAAAACTAGAAAAGTTGAAAAATAAAACTACAGGCTACACCTAGACAATGTTGCCCAATTTTAACTGTTGCACAGGAGGAAAAGGAACAGTGGCTGCTCAGGCCAGGTCTTCTTCAGCCTCTTCTTCAAACTCTCCCTCCTCCTCTGCAGTGGCCTCCTGGTATTGCTGATATTCTGACACCAAGTCATTCATGTTGCTCTCAGCCTCAGTGAACTCCATCTCGTCCATGCCCTCACCAGTGTACCTGTAACAACACAACTTCAGTATCAAAACAATTTACAACCACACTAATGTGGCTCCCTTAGTTTTACTCACCAGTGAAGGAAAGCCTTGCGACGGAACATGGCGGTGAACTGCTCTGAGATGCGCTTGAACAGCTCCTGAATGGCTGTGCTGTTTCCAATGAAAGTGGAGGACATCTTAAGGCCACGTGGCGGGATGTCACAGACGGCAGTCTTTACGTTGTTTGGAATCCACTCTACAAAATAGCTGCTGTTCTTGTTCTGCACATTAAGCATCTGCTCATCCACTTCCTTCATGGACATGCGGCCTCGGAAGATGGCAGCGACTGTGAGGTAACGGCCATGGCGTGGATCACAAGCCGCCATCATGTTTTTGGCATCGAACATCTGCATGGTGAGTTCAGGAACTGTCAGGGCCCTTGGAAAATGACATTTAGTTGGATATAAGTTTTTTTTTTTATAAAAGCTAGGATTAACTATAATATAGGGGTTGATTTAGGTGCATCCTCTTTACCTGTATTGCTGGCTGCCTCTGCTCGTCAGAGGAGCAAACCCTGGCATGAAGAAGTGCAATCTGGGGAATGGCACCATGTTGACAGCGAGTTTCCTCAGATCGGCGTTTAGCTGGCCAGGGAAGCGCAGACAGGTGGTTACACCACTCATGGTGGCTGAGACCAGGTGGTTCAGATCACCATAGGTGGGGGTGGTAAGTTTTAATGTACGGAAGCAGATGTCATACAGGGCCTCATTGTCAATACAGTAGGTCTCATCAGTGTTCTCAACCAGCTGGTGGACAGAGAGGGTGGCATTATATGGCTCCACCACAGTGTCCGACACCTGCCAGGGAAAGAGAGGAAACAATGAGGACAATGGAACCTAGTTTAAGATTTGGAGGAAGCAGCTATGAGGCAGAGCATCACATCTAAACATATTTGAATACAGTATATAAACCTTAGGCGATGGCACAACACTGAAAGTGTTCATAATGCGGTCTGGGTACTCCTCTCGGATCTTGCTGATGAGGAGTGTGCCCATGCCAGAGCCAGTGCCTCCTCCCAGAGAGTGGGTGAGTTGGAAGCCCTGCAGACAGTCACAGCTCTCTGCCTCTTTTCTCACCACATCCAAGACAGAATCCACCAGCTCAGCTCCTTCGGTGTAATGGCCTTTAGCCCAGTTATTACCAGCACCACTCTGGCCTGTTGCAGATCAAAATATTTTGTACACAAAGTCAGCTTACTTCATTATAAGTCTGACAAAGGGTTTGAGAGGATGGCATTAGCGGCTGTTTGTCATAACTGGTTGTCATAATTGCCGTCAACTTAAGATTTGTTCACAATTTTTGGTAAATGCATCTTTTTGTTTCACATTTCTTAAACTTTGAAAGAAAACCACTCAATTGTATTAAACAGCTGTATGTTTAACATAGCCCTTGGGTACGGTCTGCAGGTGGGTTGTTTTTTTTACCACCACTTCTGCATGTGTACAGGTTTTCTCTAAAATGGCAAATCAACCTTACTTTTTTCTGTTGTAATAGCATCTAACAGCATAGATCGTCTTACATTTTAGATGTTTTAAAGAAACGTTCTTTTAAACTACATGCAGAGCTGAAATAAGGCCTGTTTATTTCCTTTTCAGTAGCATCATGTTCAGCATGAACATACTGAAGATTCAGAAAACTTTACTGGTTTGTGGAAATAACAGTGTGTGTGTAAAAGGTTTCCATTAATATACTCACCAAAAACAAAGTTGTCAGGTCTAAAGATCTGCCCAAAAGGACCTGACCTCACAGAATCCATAGTTCCCGGCTCCAAGTCCACCAACACAGCACGAGGGACATACTTTCCACCTTTGGGGGGGTTGATAATGAACATCCAAAAACACTGAAACATTCTTTATCTGCTTAACATTAACAACATTAAATTTCCCTTTGGGATTAAGAAAGAATTTTTGAATTGAATTGAACAAAAGAAAATTGGCAAGGAGTGTAATACAAAGCACTGAGAAAATGTTTCTGGAGGTAGAAGGAAACAATATGACATTCAAATTATAGGCAAATGTGGATTATAAACGGATTGCAGGACAAGTGTCGGAAACCAATACTTTCTCCAACAATTGTACCCATAATTCATTTTCTGCGATTGTGAAAGCTGGTGAGGTCAACATTAGGGGAAAAAAATGGTAACAACTGGTGCCTTGGGTTTTTGCGCATCATGGAAACAGTTCCTTAGTAACCAGTCAATTCAAATTAGACTATGTGAAGGCCCTCTAGTGGACGGTAACGGCACTAAAATGTTTGAGATATTGAATTACTTAGACCTCCACTAAAGTATACAACTGTGAAGTAAAGTAGAAACAAACCTGACGCCTCGTTGTAATAAACGTTGATGCGGTCTAGCTGCAGGTCGCTGTCTCCGTGATATGCCCCGGTAGGGTCAATGCCGTGTTCGTCGCTTATAACCTCCCAAAACTAGCACCAGAAAGAGTGGGAAAACGAATAAATTAACTGGTTTAGCAACGAGACTTACCAAAAGCAACGAAAACCAACCAACAAATAGCTTTTTAGCTAACGGCTACGTTAGCTCTTTTTCTGCTGAGATAGCTAACGCTAATTTAGCGGCCCCAGCAAACTAAATGTAACTTTTCTGACGGTGTCCAGACGAATTAGGCCTGACTTGTACACATGAGTATTTTCTAACCTTCGCTCCAATCTGGTTTCCGCATTGGCCAGCCTGAAGATGGACAATTTCCCTCATTTTGTCGAAATAAAGGCTTTCTAATAGTTCAACGAACAGATGAAGATCTGCTTACTGTGGTACTCCCGTTAAGGATAATAAACCGGGAAGGTGGAAACGTTGCCCAACGGTTGCTTAATGCTTACACGGGATTGGAGGAACAAGACATCAGTCAAACCGTTAACGACATCTGATTGGTTAGCGTAACTTTACTTAAAACATTGGAAGGAGCGGCGGGTAATGGGTTACCTTGGTAACCAAAAATAAACCTTTAACTGGATCTGGTGTTTTTTGTCGTGAAGTTACAAGCAAAACCTGTTTCTTACCGATTACAAATATATAAGGAATAAATGTGCAATATGAAAAAAAATTCATTTTAAAGAATTAAACAATGCAAGATAAGACAGGCTACTTTATTATGTATGTGTAGTATTTACATAACATTTACTATGTTTTTATTTTTTGTGCTTATTCCATCTTCCATATATCATTTCGCTTATTTTTAGTCTACGTTGTCGTTTTGTTGTAATATCTATAACATCATTTGTATAAAAAAAATTTTTTAATTTATTAAATACTATAATTTTCTGTATATTTGTACGTTTATGCGTTTGCATGTGTCTACGTTTATTTTTTTTATTAATTGGTTATCTTGGGAAACAGCCACCAAATTACGTCATATTCCTGCGACTGTTTACATCCGACATATGTGCGACACCATCATGGCTCTTTTTCCAGCTTTTGCCGAAGTTTCGAAAAACCAAGTTGAAGATTCGTCTAGAGGTGGTCACTGATTACTTCATGCAACACACGATTTGACACCGACTGTTCGAGTCATTTTGTCTGTATCTGAATGAAAACTTGGCACCTTGAACTCATATTATTCGCCTCGGCGTCCATCTGTTATGAAAGCTAAGTAATACAGTCCAGCTTCATCGTGCCTCAAAGTTTAATCTCATTTTATCAGAGGGGAGTTTTCGAAATTGTTTGATATGAGTTTCTTCTTTATTTTCAGTTTTACTAATCGGCATAAAATCTTAATGAATTATAAGGCTAATTTAGTACAAGATTATAAAGTTAACAGAGGGTTAACGGGGCTGTTATCAACGCGCAAGATTGACGGCTACACACGCAACGAACCTGCCAGGAAACTCTACTTTAGTTTTTTCTGTTCAGAATGATATTTACACAGCTTGCATTTCCTGCCTTAAGAGCTGTTCTCATATGCAGTCAGGCAAATCCAGGAATGTTTAAAATGAACATATATCTAATATTATTGTTATTTTCCCTTCCAGAATTAGACTGGCTAAACAATAAGAGTTTTCAGACTGGAGATGCTCTTTCCCTTCACAGTCGTTTTTTAGAGAAGTCCATCGAAAAGCCGAACAAGAGAGAGGAAAGGTATGAATTATGTTTTCTCTCCATTTAAACATGGTGGTGTCTTTCCAAGATTTTTCTACGACAGTATGTATGATGGTAAGATTTTACAGTTGGTGTTTCTGATTTTTATTCAGTGTTGGAAAGGATGTTACATCCTCTAATGAGGAAGAGAGGGGAAACGGTGATGGGCCTCCAAAGAAGAAGAAAAATAAAAGCGAAAAAAAGAGGAAAAAAAAGAAAAAGCATAAAAAGAAGAGTGGAAGGCATTCAAGCACCAGTGGATCGGACTCTGAAACCATCTATCCCAGTGATCTCAAAAGGGAGGAGGATGGGTTAAGGTGAGGAGAAACACCACTCATTTTTTTAGAAAGTAAAACCTTTCTTCGGTTTGGTGTTTATGTTTTTATGTGTGTGTGTTCATGTAGGCAAAAGTCTGCTTCATTAGGAACTTGTTTTTCCTGGTTGGATGACCTCCAGTCACCAACTGAGCATCCGTTCTGTGTGGACTGTAAACCGGACCCGGCCAACTGGACTTATAAGTCCCTGTACAGAGGAGATGTAGCTAGGTAGCACACACATTCTCACAGATATTACACAAAATGTTATCCCTCTTTTTCATAATGTATGCCTCTAACATTCCTTACTAATCAAATTATTATTAATAATATAATAAAAAAATGAAGGATGACTTGACACTTTTGTACAACATTGTAAATTAATTTAAAATGACTGTGTCTCTCTCAGATATAGGAGAAAAGGAAGCTCCACTTTGGGTCTGGACCTTCACAGGCAGGGAGTCAGCTGGGAGGAATATGAGACAAAAAAGAAGAAGAAGAAAGCCGGAGTCAGTGGAAACGCAGCTGACAGATATTTTTCCGTAGCCACTCGAAAGCTGCTGCGGGCTGAACCTCCTGTTTCTGTTTTACCTGCTATGGCAAAAGGTTGTGATGTATCCAACACAACTTCCTTCCTCCCTCTGGGTAATGTTGAACGGGACAACACGGGACACGAGTTAGGTAATGGTTTATGGATCCGACAATAAATAATACAGTGTCAACTATGCTGATTTACAAGTTATGGTTCTATTTGAGTATGCCATGTGAAAAGTAAGGTCGGTGTATTAAGATTCAGGGGAACTTAAATGTCTTATTTGTTGTTTCTTCTGATCTTAAACACTTAAATTCAGGTGACAAAGCACCAACGTCAGTAAATCCCCTTGGCGTGTATGATTCGTCCACTGCCCTCTGGCTGCAGGGTAAGGGACAGCAGGACAACCTGAACCAGAACACAGAGACAGAAGAAAAGTTTCGGTATGTGGCTGGAAAGACCGAAGAGTTTAACCGGCGACTCAGGGAGCAGCCAGCAGATACACAGCTGTGGATAAAGTTCATTCACTACCAGGTAACGGAGGCCTTGTTAAGCCTTGAGCTGAGTTGAAGAGAATACAGTTATATACATTTAAAAGATCTCCATAAAACCTGAAATATATAGGGCTGAATTTTCATGAAAAAAGCTCTTTCTATCTATTTCAAAATAAACCAAAAGCTGCTTGGACAGTTAAGTTTTGTACTCGGCTGTGAGATGTTTGCAAAGTACTGCAGTTTGTAGTCATACTGTAAAGCAGCATGGATTTTGAAGCTTTAAATGTTTTAGCTTGATAATACCTGTAGATGATAAAACCAGGACACAAAAGTATATTTTCATGATTTTCTACAGTTCCTGAACTTCATCCTTTTCTCTAGGATGAGCTGAGTGCAGCTGCATTTGGAGGTGATGAAGAGCAGCAAGGTAGTGACTTAGCGGAGCACCGTAAGTCCTCTTACAGGGCAGTGCTGGAGAAAAAGCTGAGCATTGCAGACAGAGCTGTGGAAACCAACCCCACCTGCATCGCACTGCAGCTCGAGAGGCTCCAGATCTGCCAGGAGCTCTGGGAACCCTCCACTTTAGCTAAAGAATGGAAGAAACTGGTGAGCTTTCTGGTTTTGTTCACCTTTTTAAATGTTTGCTGCTATTTTGGAAGCTGCCTACATTTGTGGACAATAATCAACAGCTTTAGACAAATTATTCTAACTCTAGAGATGTAACAATACTCAGGTATCCAATCTGGATCAGGGAAAGAAAATTGCTAATTGGAGCTTTATTTGCTATACTTAGGTTTTCCTCCACCCAAACAGCGCCCCCTTGTGGAAGCAATATCTGCTTTTTACGCAGAGCTACTTCAGCAGCTTCACAGTGACAAAAGTCAACTCTGCATACGGAAAGTGTCTGAGCACACTCAGTGCTGTAAGAGATGGCAGCATGGTGTCCCACCCAGCTTTGCCTGGAATTGAGGAAGATATGCTGGGTAAGAATTAATGACTATCTGAGACTATATATAGTTTTTATTTAATTTCCTGCACTGTTTGGTTATATGACCTTTTTAGAAAGTGATTCAGAGGAGCATGTAAACCTTTGTCCCCAAATGTGTTTGTCTTCTTATTTTCTGTCCAGATATCTTCACCCAGCAGTGTCATTTCCTGCGTCAGTCTGGTCACTCTGAGAAGGCGATTTCTCTGTTTCAGGCCATGATCGATTTTACTTACTTCAAACCTGACAGTGTGAAAAACCTTTCCACAAAGCAGCAGGTACACACAAAAGAACAGTAAGAACAACAATCCCACATTAGCTGTTTGCGGCTATAGAGAAAGCCTACTTGAATTTGTATTCAATTCTCTGTATTAGTGGGATAATCTCATGGAAAACTAATGTGTTTTTCCATAAACACAAGCTTTTCCAGACTTTAAATAGATTTTGCACATAAGTAAGGAGGTTCAACAATGTCTTAAGCTGACAAAGCAATGGCCTATTAACCTCTGATTGCACGCATGTTCAAACTATTTGGATACATCACCGCTTTGTCGAGATCTGCGAGAAGACCCTGCCTCAGATGAAAGTAAAATAGGATGTTCAGTAACAACACAGAAACCAATATCATAATATTGAACTGCGGCAACACCAGTGTACCTGTTTACAGTACACTGGTTTTCTCTTCTGCTCTCGGTGGGGTCAGATGCTTTTCCACTCTCTCCTTGATCCTCCCCCATTTTTTGCCCTGCTTCAGCATTTTGTCTATGTTTTTCTCAGAGCCTCTGTTCGCATATCCTCCTAATTTGTTCATTATGGATTTGGTCAGCTGGTCTCTCAACGCAATCGATCAAATTTTCTCGACGGGAAGACAGGGTACAGGGGAACCCTCTTGTCCAGATGGGACGTTCTTCTCCAGATACGCAATGGATTCCTGGTAGCAGTGGAAGATTGTGTGCCTGACAACAATGTCAGTCGAGGACGTGGAAGATTTGTACATAATTGGATTTCTGATAACAGGATTTCTGCTTTTTGGAGTTGGCGGTTACCTGGCTTATCGAAAGATTTGTAAAACATCGGCAGCTGTTCAAAGCACTCCAAAGCTGCCTGAGATGTTTAAAGAGATCTTTAGAGCTCTCAGCACTCAGACTGATATGTTAAAAGAGCAGAATCGCAAGCTGGACGCGATCCTTGAACAGAATCGCAGGCTGGCTACGTTTCCCGGACTCAAAGGTGATATGATTTAATCTTGGAGAAAGTTGTTTGCTCAGGATCTACTGAAAGTACCAGAAATTTGGCTATTCGGGTTTGAAATTGAGAATGCCAGTAAGACTTTGAAGGCAGGTGGAAAATTACAACCGGCCTGAACCAAAACATTTATTGTTTATCTAATTCAGGCGCCCCGATATGGCCTTCACAGGCTTCTTATCAAAACATTTCTCCTGGATGTTCTGTAAATACGACGCTCTGCCCCAGCAACCCCCCTCATCTGTGCACTGAACTGTATGGCCGTTTGATAAAACGTCCGTCTCTTTTTCAAGGACAATGGCACCTTTGTCAGTGTTGACAGTCTAATTCTTTGCACACATGATCATACTTAAATATTGGCACCCTGACAAGTCCACCATGCCCCTGCAAAATCTTTGCTTATGTGTTGCTTTTCCATGCTCCTTATTCTTACCTAAATGTGGATTTCATTTCTTCATTTCTTCTCCTTTTCATAGATTTTTAGATTTACCAGTGAAAGGAAAATAATACTAGTTTCTTAAAAAATTTGAACAAAAGCTGTTTTACACCAGTGACTCAGCTTCCTTAGTTAGAACCTAGTTAAATTTCAATGGATGCAAATGACTGTTATTATTAGACTACAACTGCATTATACCAGCGAACCCAAGGATTATTCTCTCTTAGCACAAGATGCTTTCCCCTACATAGAGGACTTAATGATATAATTACTTCTTTAGAAAGATTGGTTTAGAACCAGCTCAGTAAAACCCAAAGGATTATTAATGTTATCTGTATCATTGTAATGTTGGCCAGAGATTTTTAGATTTCTCAGAAGGATTGTAGCATCATTTGATTTGTTTTTCTGTGTCTGTATCTGTGTTTATTTTCTTTGTGATTGTATTGTAATTGTATGTACAGCGCTTTGAGTGTCTCGTTACTGAAAAGCGCTATATAAATAAACTTACCTTACCTACCTTACCTTACAGTAAAGCCAGTTTACATCATCATAGATGGAAACGGTGCCAGCCAACAAAGCCCCTGTTTCAAAATTGACACCTTCAAGCTCAACTGAGTTTTGCAGCTCCCCAGACAGACAAGCTAAATGCCTTCTGAAGAAACCATTTAGGCTCAGATGAGATAAGACTGTGCTATGTGGCCATATTGCCTAGATGTGTAGAGGCTTTCAAACCTAAGAACACAATACAACTGTCAACCATGGCAATGGTAGTATCATGCTGTGGGCTGTTTTGCTGCCAGTGGTGCTACTGTATTGCAGTAACTGAACAGAATAATAAAGAAGGAGGATTACCTCCAAATTCTTCACCTTCACCTCACATCCACAGCTAGATAGTTGACACTTGTAGGCAGGTGGGTGTTCCAACAGGACAATGATCCCAAACACACTTAAAAATGGTTCTGCAATGGATAATGCAGGCTATCATTAGGCTTCTGAAACAGCCTTTGAAAAACCCTGATCTCAGCCCTATTGACAATCTGTGCACCTGCTAAAAAGCAAAGTCTGTGCCTGAATTTTAGCCAATTTAAACTTAACCAATTCTGCCTTTTGATGGCTACTAATATTGTGTGGCTGTGGTGCAACTTTCTAAGGGCCATTTAATCAAATGTTAGTGGTACTGTATGGATTAGTGATGGTCCACAATGAATTATCTAGATTGTATTATGACATCTGATTGAAGGTGATCTGTATACTAAAATTTGCAAGTGAACATGTGGAATCTGAACTATCCTTTCAGTTAGTAGTATTCCTGAATGCTTTATGCACTTGGAGAATATTTTTTTAAAAAGCAAAACGTGACAGAAAATGTTATGTTATGTTCCTGTTTGTTCAGGCTGATTTCTTTGAGACATTCTGGGACAGCGGAGAGGCGAGAGTTGGGGAGGTAGGGGCCAGGGGCTGGAAGGCCTGGATGACCCAACAAGAGCGAGGAGGATGGGTTCAACCCCCTGCAGGTAAAATTCTCTTACAGGTACATCCTAGCAAACTGGAAAATGCGTTCCAATGAGGCTCTTTTGACAGATTAAAAGTGTATTTTGAAAATAACAATCTTTAAGCAGGTATTAAACATACTTTTCATTAAGCCCACATTTCTGCATTACATTTTTTTATTGGTCTAATGTAATATTTTAATGATAAATGTTGTTTCATCAGCTGTAAGTGGAAAATTATGATAATTAACAGAACAAAGGCTTGAAAACATCATTCTATGAGTAATAAATACGTATAATGTGTTTCACTTAGTGAATTGAGTAACGCAAATACTTTTTTTTTTTTCAATAATATTCAGTTTTTATTGAGATGCACCTGTAGACATTCTTACAGCTCTGTGATAAAGGATGATACATAGTTTGTAATATAAATTAAACAGGAATTAGTTTGGTTGAGAAATCCCTAAATGAGACATTTTAGTGTCAGCTTTCTGGTTCTCCACAAATAGAGGAAGAAGAAGAGGAGGAGGATGAGGATGAAGAGGAGGTAAAGGATAGGACCCAGCCCAGAGGAACCGTCTGGTTGGATGTGGAGTCGTCCCGTGAAGCATCTCACTGGCTGCCCTGGAGACCTGACAAAGCAAAAGGCCAGTCAGAAGAGGACTGTGAGGACCCCGACAGACAGGTGCTGCTTTCTATTTATCTGGTGATGTTTGAAGTTTGTTCTTCAACAGGTTTTAACATATTTGCTTCATGTCTTCATTCTTTCTCCATGTCCAGGTGCTGTTTGATGACATCGGTCCATCCCTTATTTGTCTGTCTTCAGCAGAACTCCAGCTTCGGTTCCTTCTCAGTGTCCTGTCCTTTCTGGGTTTTCCTGTAGACTTTTTGCTCTCTGCTGCCCCCTATCAGCCTAGCTTGCTCCTGGAGAACCTCTCTCTGCTCACTCAAGGTAATAATAAAATAACTGGATATTTTCTAAATATTTTCAAGGTATTTGAAAGCCAATAAATGGGTGTAAGGTTAGATTAGAGGTGTTCGTGGTCACCTACAATTATTGTAAGGACCTTAACAGATCTGTTTCCATCCTGTGTCGCAGGTACTGAGCTCCATCGTCCTCTGACTTCCTTCAACCTCCCTGTTTTAGAGACAGGGATTAACTCTGTAGGTCACATGACCAGTCTCCAAGGAACAAGGAAGTGGTCGGGGCTTGGAAAGCAGGGCGAGAAATTTCTCACCAACGTGTTCAGTATGCTTCAGCCTGTCCTTGCTGCCCCTCATCGAGCCGTTCTGTCACTCAGCTGGATATTGTATGAGAAGCTCAAGGTAGATACACAGCAGTGCAGAGAGAACAAACCACCTCTCAACCACCACATATCTTTGTTTTCTTCCCAAGCTGTTTTAAGTTATCATTATAGGGGCCAAAATCAATAGTTCATCCCTTTTAGATTTCTTTCAACTTTTGCTGCTTTATTATCTTCAGGAATTTATTTTAAAGTTATTTGAACAAAAAATATAAACAAATAGGGGTTTTTTTTTCGTTATTTTTAGGTTTTGCACATTCTGCGCAGCAGCAACAAAAAGTGCCTTCGCTCCCAGGGAAAGAGCAGCAAGCGAGTTGCCAAAAGACTTCTGAAAGAACCTGAAAATCGCTCTTCACTGGTGCTGTGGCGGGAGTACGCACACCTCGAGTGGATGCTGTCGAACCTGGACGAGGCTCGGAAAGTGTTCTCTACAGCGACAGCAATGGGAGGAACCAAGGGGCTGAGTAGTCCTGCTCTGTGTGAGTTGTGCCTCCTGTGGTCCCAGCTAGAGGTGGAGAATACAGCAAAGGAGCTGGGAGGAGTTACTGATGTAACAACATCACCAGCTGTTGTGGTGCTGACCAGGCTGGCAGAAGGAACGTCTTCATCTTCATCCTCACAGACCCTTTCCCCAGTGTCCATCCTGAAAGCCAGACGATCCTATGAGCAGTCTCTGAGCTCTAGCCTGTCATCTCTGGAGAAACACATCTGGAATCCTCAGCTGGACAAAAAAGGTGAATGCTCAGAAAAATGTCTTAGTTCTTTATTTTAAAATTTTAGTCATGACTTTTAGAGCTTTTAATGGACAGGCCCCCCAATACATCACCAAAATGCTGATTCCTATTTTTCTGGCCGCATTCTTCGGTCCTCAGCCCAGAACCTCCTGAAGGTCCTTAAGACCCGGTTTAAAACTCAGGGCGACCCATCCTTTTAGGTAGCAGCTACCAGGCTGTGGAACGTCCTGCCCCTGTCTCTCAGTGTGGCCGACTCTGTTGATTCCTTTAACAAGCAGCTTAAGACACTTTTATTCAGACGAGCGTTTAGTTAAATATTTTATTTATTGTTTTATTAGCTGTTCTTACTGTCCCTGTTTAATATTAAGTATTAATATTAAAGTAACAATATTAATATTTATTTTTTATGTGTTACTTGAACTTTGTGATTTTTGATCTGGGAAGGGTGCTATATAAAATAAGTTTATTATTATGCTATTATTTCCATCAAGAACACCAAACAAAATCCAGTGGATCGGTATGAAATTCTAATGATTTAACCTTGAGTACAAAAATACAGTAACACAAAAAAGTTTAACAAAAAACCGCAAGACATTTCTAATCGCTTTTTAAAACAGACAAGTATTCCTAACGCTCCTAAATTAATAACCTGTGTTGACTGTTGTGATGTTATTTATAAACTTGATTATTTGGTTTATAATTAATAGATTTGAAGAAAAATATTTTAATACAAACTGAAGCTACATTTGTTTTTTGTTTTTTTAAAGATATTTTTTCGGCACTAGTGACCTTTATTGTTGACAGTAGGTAGACAGGAAAGGGGGGAGAGAGAGGGGGGAGACATTCGGTAAATGTCGCCAGGTCCGGGACTCGAACCCGGGACAGCCGGTTCTCAGACTGTAGCCTCTGTACATGGTCGCGTGCTTAACCCCTACACCATCAGCACTGCGTCCTGAAACCGCAGCTACATTTTGCAGCAGTTTTTAGATTAACATTCTGCAGAATATTTAGCCTTTTTGCTACTAATCACGTTTTAACATAATAAATAACCTAAGTAAATCCAAGAAGTGGTTTTTAGGAGAGGAAGGAAGAAAGCTGTTCAAACCAACCTGCCTCTACATGAGAATATCATTGCCTCCCTTGTTAAACAATGTGTTAACAGTGATAAACCACGTTTTTTGACAGCTGAATTCGGTTTCACGTGTTAATCCCAGGTCTGATTCTTGCCAAGCCTGTAGAATCAAGAAATCACTTAAAATGAACCTCTGTGACAGCATCAAGTAGGCCTAAAAAGCAATTAACTATGTCCTGAAAAGAAGAGAACTAAAGTCATTGACATCTGTTCCCCAAGAGGTCACAAAATAGCTAACAACGTTGCTGCTTGAGGGCTTAGATAACTTGCCATTACAGATGAATCATATATCCTATTCTCTGCTAGAAGATCCTGAAGGAGAATGCCCTGACATCTCACCTTAAACTCAAGCACACTTGAGTGATTCAGCCGGACAATTATCTGAGGAAAACCAAGCAAGTCCTCCTCTGAATGGCTCAAATTTGTGAAAACGTAGCCTTGTCAAAGTCCAAACTTTAATACAGAGTAGATACTGTGGGATTCTCTAAGCAAGCCGTTCATATATAAGACCTAATATGGCACAACATATTAGGTCTATGGAGGATTTACTTGTACATTCACATACTCTGGTTATCTTTTGTCTGTTAAAATATGTTTGATGAACTAAAACATTTAAGTTTGACAAAAAAAGCTAAAAATAGAATACATAAGTAACCTTTTTACTGCACTGGAGATCAGATTGGTTATTTTTTGACATATTAGTAACTTGTAAAAAATAAAGACTGAGTCATGTAATTTTGTTTAGAAGTTTAACTGCTTTGATACTTCTTGCTTGTTGCAGCGGACCAAGATGACCCCGAGGAAGAGAAGCTGAGGTTAAGAGGCCTGGTTGGCTGCTATGCTCTGTTTCAGTATCTAACAGTGAGCATCCAAGCTGCTAATACTGTCTACAGTGAGGCCAGAGAGAGGATGGAGGAACTGTACCGCTCATTAACACCTGAAAGGCAGCTCAACCGCGATGAAGCGACCAGCCTGCCGAGTCGTACTGTGCACAGGCATCACGTCAGCTGGTTGGCCTCAGACTGTCAGGCAATAGCAGTGCAACAGGCGGCACTGCTGAGATACAACAATAATGTCGGTGTGTGTCCTTTGCCAACACTGAGACAGATGCTTACCTCTGCCCTCTCAGCCTGGCCCACCAGTGCCCCCCTGTGGAGTGTATACATTCAGGTCTGCTCCTGGAAAAAAAACATCCTCCTTCACAGGTTACAATTAAACCAGTGGTCAGAAATAATGAGTAACTGTGTGTTTTAGGTGGAAAACCGTTACCATAGCGCTGGCCGGGCACGCCGTTTTTTCCACACTGTAACCAGAGATAACAGCAGCCTGGTACCCCGTCTGTTTGCTATTGTTGCTGAACAGCACAGAAGGCAGCTGGTGGATGCAGCTCAGAGGTAAGACTGAAACTCATGATTTCAAGTATCATCCTATAACAGAAAGAAAAGTACACCTTTCTCCTGTTTTGGAATTTTTATTCACACATGGAAAATATTTAGGACAGTTGACAGTCTTCCCAGGAGTGGACATCCTAGAAATACGTACCTGAATTTCAGAGCTTGCAGTGCTTAGAGAAATTACTAAATAAAAAGCAATCGCATGTCAGACCCTACTGGCCTCAGTTAGAAGGTCAAATGTTAACAAGACAAGCAAAAAAGACAGAATAAACTGTGCTTGTTTGGGGGAGGACATCTCTCTGAAAAGAATATGGCAGCATAACCTAGGTTTGTAAACTGATTGAAAAACAAGATTTCTAGAATATTGTCCTTTTGGACAGATGAGACCAAATTAGAGATGTTTGGTCATAATGCACAGCAAAATGTTTGGAGGAAATCAAACACAGTATATCAACACAAATATCTCATATCAAGTGTTTAGCTTGCTGGTGGAAGAGGGAAGATATGAGCTTGTTTTCTGACAAAAGGTTGAAGTGCCTTACAGTAATTGAGTCGGCCATGAACTCATCCATGTACCAAAGTACATGAGTCAAATGTGAGGCCATCTGTCAACAGCAAAATTTTGCCCCAAATTTGGTCATGAAATATGATAATGGCCCTAAAGAAACAGTAAAAATCTACAGCAGAATACCTAGAAAAGAAAACGGTCAATGCATTACAGTGACCCAGTCAATGTCCACACCTCCACCATATTAAAATGCTGTGTTGACCAATTAAGAGGGCTATGCAGAAACACAGATCTCCAAACCTCGATGAACTGAAACAATGTTACAAAGGAGGTTTAGCCAAAAGCCAGCTAAAGCTTGGCACAAACTCTTCATACCAACTCTCAGGTACGGTGGTGGAGGAATGGTGATTTGGTTGATCAGACCAAATAATTTTCTGGCTTCCTCCCACAGTCCAAAGACATGCCTGTTAGGTTAATTGGTCACTCTAAATTGCCCTTAGGGGTATGAATGAGTGTGTGCATGGTTGTTTGTGTGTTGCCCTGTGATGGACTGGCGACCTGTCCAGGGTGTACCCCGCTTCTCGCCCATAGACTGCTGGAGATAGGCACCAGCTCCCCCGCGACCCACTATGGAATAAGCGGTAGAAAATGACTGACTGACCAAATAATTTTCTTATTATGACCTGAGGCATAAAACCCAATAATGTAAAGTAGGTGTGGATTCTTTTTACAATAACTGTATAAATAAAAACTGTCTTTTTATTCAAACGTAATAATAGATTTATTCCAAATTTTTATTTATGTAATTTGTAGGTCTTGTCGCTTGGATGATGCCCTGCCCATACTGCCAGAAAATGGCCTCAGCAACCGAATCCGAGCACTGTTCGAGGGCGCTGCATCAACAGAAATGGGTGCTCATTGCCCTTTACTGTGGAGGATGTACATCCATTTCCTGGCAAGATAATAATTACCTTACAAATTATCCAAAGATATAATTTATACCTATCAAGAACAGCTGTGCACCTAATCATCTTAACTACCACCTATATTAGATTAATTGCCTGTTTTTCTTTTTTTATCTCATGTTTATGTTAAAGGACACTTTTTGTGCTTCTGTAAATTTCTAGGTGTCAGAGGGGAAGGTAGATAAAGCCAGGGGGATCTTTTACAAGGCCTTGCAGAACATTCCCTGGGCAAAGGTAAAATTTAAGATTAAATGTTAACAAAATTTCACTCATGTATTTGAATTCATATTCTCTGTGTGCTAACCCTTGGTATGTATTAATTAGGGTTTGTATATGGATGCGGTGCAGTTGTTCCCAGAGCACCTGCAGGAGTTTGTGGATCTGATGACGGAGAAGGAACTTCGACTAAGACTGCCTCTAGAAGAGCTGGATATCCTGCTAGAAGACTAAAAACACTCTTGAGATACAAAGTTTTGATGTTGAACTGTGAAGTGGGAGAGATCCACAGATGAAAAAGGAGATATTGATATTTGTTTTGTTTACGTGTTTTAGCACCTAATTTGATCAATAATAAATATATATATATATATAAATAATATTTTCTGGAATGTTTTTTTTGGTGTTTAGTATTAAAATACAGGTTAACGCAAAGTTACAGTGTACCCCAGAAAACCCCCCACCCCACCCCCAGTAATAAATGTAGTTAATAAATTTTTTACATTTTAAATATTTCGTTTTAAGTGGAAAAAAAAAACAACTAAGTTTTAGTTTTCCTCGAGTGTTTTACATAGAAGCAAAGGTCCTGTTTTTATTTTCGATCTGTGGCTCACCACCTTATTGGGCAACTCACCTGTACATTACCTGCGAGTCATCACCTGTTCTTTTTTCTACTACGCTGCAGCGGTGGGACGTCGCCCTTATTGTCGCGTCGTGATTTTGACGCATTGCAGATCCTCCCGAGCCAATCACTGGCCTCTTTACATTGGTAGAGTATGCGGGTTCGACCTATCCAATCAGAGCACGTCTTTCAAAAGGAAAGCAAAAGCCTCCTCAGCGCTGCGAGTATGAACGCTTAAAACCGTATCCTTCCGCCTGAATAAAAGTCGGTGTAACAAAATAGTACGCCACTCTCGAGTCGCAGTGCGAGCCAGGTGGGCAAATAAGCGCCTGAAATATTTTTTCTCTCAAAACTCCAGTGTCGTTATACCAATCAGCAACTAAGAATGTTTTGTTTCGATGACGTAGTGTTTTATTAGGGTGAATGTGACAAAAAATGCCTAAAGTTACAACAGTACAGATGTATTCACGCAGGTTTAGAATCACACAAAAAGCAAAGCAGTACACGTATTTCAAAAGCAGACCACCCAACAAACAATATACCACTTATATGCAAGTCAAAATGAATTGTCTTTATAATAGTGCAGACATTTTTAAAACCTACGGTGATCTGAAAAACTAGGAACACCACATGATTAAACAGCTTGCAGAGCCACTTTTAGGTTTGGTGGCGTCAAATTTGACTCTACAATACTCTATGAGTTCAAATTTGTCTGCAAGGTGTCCAGATCCACCAGGTACAAAACAATCCCAAAATATCAGCCCTCTACCACTGTGCTTGACAGTTGGCATGAGGTGTTTGAGTTAATTTGCTGTTTGGTTTTCTCAGAGCATGGTGCTGTGCATTATGACCAAACATCTCAGCTTTGGTGTACTCTGTCCAATGGCCATTGGCCTAGAAATCTTCCTTCGGATGCAATTTTGCAAATCTAAGTTGTGTTGCCATATTTTTTTTAATAAAGAGGCTTTCTCCTAGCAAGCCTTTTTTTTTTTTCAAAGTTACCTGTCATGAAATTTAACATGATAAAGGTTAATGGATAATGGTTAAGTTCTTTGTTTTTTTTTGTTGTTTCTCTGAGTATTGTTCAGTCTGATCTTGAGGTGAATTAGATAGGATGTCTCCACCTGGGAAAACTGGCAACTGTATTGAATGTTTTCCACCTAAGAATAATCATTCTCACTGTACAATAATGGACTTCAAAATTGTTTGAAATGCCTCATAAGTCTTCCCACACTGATGACCAGCAATAATTGTTCTATGTCATGTGTTACCAAATTGTTATGGGCTTTGCAAAAAGGCTTCGTGGCTAACTGTATTTGTAGTGATGTCATTTATCTAAATAATACATTATAAAAGGTCAGGACATTTAAAACAAATATTGTGTGTATATGTCCAGACTTGGAAGATAAAGGTTAACCAAAATGTCTAATTCATCTGAAAACGGGAATATGGTTTTATTGTAGATCAGGCTGTGTTGAAGAAGACTTGAAACCAGTGATTTGGATGACAATTGGATAGGAAAAAAAATAATTTTCTTGTGGGTGTTTTTCCCTTCTATTTTCATGTTGTTTTTTTTAGAGCACATTGATAACTAACTTAAATTTTACAGAGCCCTAAGAAGAATCTCATTTGGGACACCAATTACAGTTTACATAATGTATGTATTTATTAAATTCATAGCATAAATAAATTAAAGACACAAGATTATTTGTCTGCTGTCACTACTGGCTCAGTAGTCAGGAAAGAGGAACCAATTATCATTTATCTAGTGCTAATGTTCAGATACCCTGTCCATAAAATGTAACTACAGCACAGACACAATCATTAGGATTGTTAACATGTCTATCAAACTATGAATATTTTCCTCTTTGTGATTCCAGTTCGTACAATTTCAGTTGTTTTCAGTGCTACATTAATTTATTTAAATTTTCAGAAATCTTTTAAAAATCGTTCTTTTTGATGTAAGAACAAATTTGAAATTTTGGGATCTATATGTTGTTTAAGAGCTCAAGCTCAATGTCTAATTTATTTGTATAGCATATTTAGCTCCCTGCTGTCTCATATGACTATATATACAGTACAAAAAAAGAACTACACAACAGTCATTTTTGATAAACAAAGCAAGGGTATGGTGTATTATGATGTGGGGTAATGATACAGGAGGGCCTAATGCACTTAAAAATAGATTGTATTATGAAGAACTATTGTCTCATGGTGTCAACCAGAAAGTTAAAGCTTGGGGAGCAAATAGGTCTTAAATATCAGTCCTGTAGAAAATTGTAGGTAGAGCTGAAAAGATGTGTGCAAGCAAGGCGACCTACAAACCTGACCTAGTTACATCAGTTCTGTCAGAAGGAATGGGCCAAAATTCCAGCAATTGTAAGACGCTTGTGGAAGGATACTCAAAATGTTTGACCCAAGGTGTACAGTTTAAAGGCAAGGCTAAAAATAATACTAAAAGGCAAGTAAACTTGTGACTTTAAAAGAAAGTAAATAAAGTTATCCAAAATACTCTGCAAGAAAAGATTATGCCTCTTTTTTTTTTTTTACCGTTTATTTGTCGCAGTCTATAGCTTTATGTATAAAAGCGCCCCAGAAGATAAGTACATTAAATTCCTCCATAGTGCGGAGGAATACAGTGAACAGCAGAGCGGTGATCCGCCTCGTCTCCCCGCCTTCAGCTAGCAGCAGCAGCAACGCTCAGTGGCATCCGTCCATTTCTTCTCTCCTGAACCGCCGGCAGGCTATTAGCTCAAACTCCTACAAACATGGTGAGTATCTAACCAAATGTCAATTCTTAATGTGTACGACTTGAAAGCAAAATGTTTTGCGGTGACTTCGAGCTCCCTTGTCGGTCCCGGAGGATCGTTGCTAAAGCAGAAAAAAAAAAAACCCCGGTGCCTCCTTGCTTCGCACACGGGGCGAGCCGTACCGACTCGGGTGGATCGACTTGAACCGTTGACGCTGCGGGTTACAATAAAAGCCTCTCGCTGTGAAAGTACCGCACAATGGTTGTGTTTAAAATGCTACCCTCTCTCGTAGGCGGTGGCGTTTCTGTTAGCATCACAGCTATCCCCTCACCCCGGCCAATGAATGAGTTTCCGGCATTTGACAGCCGCCTTGTCGGTTAACGTCAACTGTTGGAGTGGGTTGCCTCAGTAATGCTGAAAATGCTGTTAATCTCCATATTCATGGTAAATGCGAGAGCTGATTGTGTAAATCAGGTTGGGTGGATGCTGTTCTGTTTCATAAAGTCATATTTTTGCAAGCTATTATACCAGTTGCCAAATTCAAGCATGTCCCATAATCGTTTGACGTTAATTGGACACCAATAATCCATAGACACACAGTGAAAAGGAGTCGTCTTGCCTCTATCACAGGATTTGACATGTATGTAAAAAAAAAAAAAAATAGATTGTAATCTTGGGAGCGGGTGAAAGGGTGCATGTAAAGGTGGAGATATGTATGCTCCGGAGACGAGAGAAATGACAGTGAGAATCCATATGATTGAATGGCAGACAGCTGGAATAGTGAAGTTAAAGTTGTATATGTTTAAGTACCATAGGTCAGTCACAGTTCTTGCAGTAATGGCGCCCTGTGCTTGTCCCTGTTTCTGCCGCCCACCACACATTTATTGATCTAAATAGATTGACCAGTGCTTTTCAGCTGGTCTCAACCCGAGGTGGTCCCAGTTCCTAAAAAGCATTAAGATTGACACTTTTTACAAATAGAAAATCTGTTTTATTAATCCCAGATTGTTTTAAATGATCTCTGATCAGTGAAGTATAATCAAGCCAGCTTAAAAAAACCACACTATTACAGCATTTACTGAATATTTAAAAGTAAAAGAATCAGATTATGATGTTGCTTTTATTTAAAACAGTGAAGCAATAGTCAGTTTTTAGTTATTTCAATACAAAATGTCATTATAGAACCTTTTTTTGGGGGGGGGGGGGGTGTTTCTGAAATCTTAGCTTTTTAAAACTATAATACACCCTGACACGGGTAACTGACCCAAGCCTAGAGCTGATTGCGTGGTTGCTTACCTGTGCCAGCATCTGTCGTCCTGAGCAAGCATGTAGGGACAGTGGAGAGGAAACGTTCCCTTTTAATGGGAGGGAACCACCAACACAAACCAAGCTCAGGTTGATCAGCCATCTGCAATGACCCACTGGAGGCTCAGAGGACAAAGAGGGACAGACAGAAGCAGAGGGCAAATTGAAATGACTGTTGGGGTTGATGTGTAACAGTTTATTACCAGCTGCAGGAGTGGAAAGGAAGGTTTACAAGCTGGCAGTGAGCGAAGGTTAGCCCATGAAAAAAAAATCAGGCCACAATATACATATTTTCTAGTTTTTAAGCATCAGCTGTTAGATAACCAGAAAGAGGTTGTGCAGCACAGGGTCGCTGTGACTCAAACAGCTACAGGTACGCCCCAAAGGATGGTCAGTGGGGCCCCAGTCTCTGTGTGAAGCTAGAATGATGACAAGCCTTCAATCAGCTGGAGTTTAGTAAGCATTGAGTCCCACCCAGAAAGGGTCCGATAGCAAGTAGCCCAGACCTTATGATCTGTGCAGGGGAGTTTTTCTGCTTTGGATGCTCTTGGCCAGAAAAAAACAGATCTGTGAACAAGAATGCACGTGACTCATCTTTAATATCTCCTCCAACAGGTCTCTAAAGCCACAGGAGAAAGAAGCAGCTGCACAAATCAGATTCCAGGTTAAAGAAAATAAAAAAGATTGGGGGAAAAATAGACACTGGCCAAATCGAATGATGAAAATCATTGTGTCCTTATTTTTAAAATCCAATCATCAGCCATGGAAAAACAGATATAGTAAAATCTAGCAGTGAGGCCTGTTATTTTGTACGGTTTGGAAATGCAGCACCAACAACAAAAAAAAACAGAGCTGACAGTATTCGAATTGTCATTGGTATTAACCAAAATGGACAGAGTTAGAAATGTATATCCCAGAGAGAGAGGTAGATGGCCATGGCTCAGATGGCTTGGACATGTGCAGAAGAGGGCTGATAGATGGACAAGGAACGCTGAACATGGAGCTTTAAATGAGAAGGGAAAAGAGGAAGACCATAAAGAATAGACAGAAATATTGGGAGATGGAGGAAGGGAAGGGAGTGAAGGAAAATATTTTTTTGGTCACAGTCCTTGCCATTTAGGGAAAGAGAACTGGAAATGCTGGTTGCCACTCCTCACAAAAAAGTTGCATTTTGACAAAATCAGCTCCTGTCAGCACATTTTGGTCTGAGGCAAGTTTGCATCAACCTCATAAGAGGAATGTGTGCAGTAGGATAAAGGTTGTCCTTCACTGAACAGAACAAGCAATGAGGCCTGTCAGTTAGTAACCTGATCTTAATTATCTGAGATCCCTATCACTTTACAAATACCTCTAGCTGTTTTCATCTGCCTGTAATAAATAGTGGATGAAATGGACAGGTACCAGGTCATCGTTTTATTCTTGCTTGTTGTCATCATGGTGTTGCATAACATTACAGACAATTGACTGGATTTCTTTGGTTGACATTTTTTCTCAAATATAATCCTTTATTGTTTTTGTGATTTATTTATAATATTTTTTGCTCTTAATTTTGGGTCATCCAAAGCAAAGCTCACTTTATGTACTTTATATACACTGCTGGTCAAAACTCCCTTTTTCATTTAATGGTTTTCTTTATGTTTATGACTATATATATCGTATGCAGATTCTCACTGAAGGCATCAAAACTGTGGATGAACATATATGCACAGATGTAGCAAACAAAGATTTACATTCCTTAAAGTAGCCGCGGTTTGCCGTGATGACTGAAATATTAACCTTTGGGCGTGTCTCAATGAACCTTCGGGAAGTTCTTACAAGACTCTTTGGAAAACTATTTCAGGTGACCTCATGGAGAAAATGCTAAGAGAACAAAGCAGGCATCAAAGCAAAGGGCGGCTATTTTGTAATAATCTAAAATATAAAAATGTTTAGAGTTATTTCACACTTTTTGTTTACTACATAATTCCATCTGTGTTCATTCATAGTTTTGTTGCCTTTGGTGAGAATCTACACTATAAATGGTCATGAAAATAAACAGACCCATTAAGTGAGAAAGTTTATCTAAAACTCATGATGGGTAGTGTACTCTGACAGTATTTTTAACCAATCTCTGGATATTTTAACCTTAAACTGCTAATGTCAGATTGATCTCCTTTTCAGTTTTATGAGTAAATGTTTTTACAACAAATGGGATGCAGTTGTACACCAGATGAATACAGTGAGTCATCTCCCCAGTGTTCATCATTTTTTTCTAATGTAAAATTGCCTTAAACAAATATCAAGTCACAAAGAAAGAAAATGTGTTTTTTAAAGTCGTCTGTACATACTCCCTTCTCAGCTTGTACCATCTGCTCTAACAGGAACATGATCTCTTTTGCCAGACATCTCTCCATCTTAAGTCATTTGGACTGGATTTTAGAAGCCTTACCAGTTTGTTAACCATCACTAGGCTGAGCACTTACTACTATTTCTTACTACTTCATAGAAGAAACAATCACTTCATCATTTCCCACCTGTCTTATAAGCAAACAGACTGGTTTCGTTGCATTGCCCTGTGTGTATGAAACAAGGAGGTGTAAATCAGTGTTTATTCTGGTTTGTTTCGTAGAGACAAGGTCATAAACGGATGACAAGACTGTTACCCAGCAATAAATGGCAGGAAGACGTAAAGAATTAGCTCGCTGTTCTGGGAGGATCACAACTGCTTGCCAACACGACAATTATAACTCCCTGCCCTAACTTTACAATTTCTTTGAGTTGAATCAAAATGAAAGGAAGGAAATATCCTTGAAATTAGGCTGCAAAATGCAGTGCAAATACATTTTCATTAGAATTTGTTGTGTGTAATTATCAATATCACAAAGGACTGTCGAATCTATTTGTTGGCTATTTTATTCCAGTTCTGACATATTCACACTTTCTATGTCAGTAAGTGAAGTCTACAGCAGTAGATGTTCAGAGTATTGGAAGCTTTCAAGAAGAACATGCGGATATATTGCATCGAAATATCACAATATTAACTGCTAATATTAACACTTCATGACTTTTTCATGTTATGTAGCCAGACAAGTTGGTGGAGTACATAAATGTGGAAAATCTTGTAACTCTTGTAACGTTGTTTTTGTTAGGTTTCATTTGATCTTATGTGTTACAGTCGTTAGAAACTAGAATTGGCAGATCTCAGAATGGAAACAATCCTGATCCCATTTCATAATACATCCTCCTGCAGCTCGACTCATGCAGATTTTCCAGTTTATAAACGCTGGGCTGCTTAACAACATATCTCCTGCTATTTATTAGTAATTACTTGAAGTAATACTGTGGTCTGGTCATTTGTTAACACATTTCATAGTGATTTGATTAAATTGTCATAGTTCCAGTCAATTTAATCAGTGTCAGCTGCTGTTTTACTCTAAACTGGTCTTTATTTCTGACAGATGGTTTAATTTAACAGTTGTTTTTACAGCCCTGTGATCAACTGTTTTTATTTAAAAAAAAACAACTTGGTCAGAAATCTCTCAGGAGGGAAAGTATAACTTGTTAAATATTTGTACCTGTTGAAGCCAGTAAATGTTTTAAAATAAGGCTAGGTTTCTAAGTTGTCTAATTTATGTGAAACCAGCTTCAACTCTGTTCTGAGAGTCAGCAAAGGTTTGTGTGTAAATCAAACATTCAGTGACTGTGGGTGAAAGTCCTGTTAAGAAGTGACCCTTTATGCAGTACAGGAGGTTGGCTGACCAGTTAACTGATCCTCCCCAGGAGCTGCAACTGTAGCTGAGAGCTGACAGGCTGCAGATTAGCACATACATGCAGACATAAAAAAAGTCTTGTGACCCCTTCTGGTGTGGACACTTTTATTCTCACACACCTAAAACCAATTTCCTGTCATGTTTGACTGACCTCCTCCAGCCTGGCCTCCTGGACTCTGCTCACACGATCTCATAAAACACATTTCAACTGTAGACTCGTGCAGAAGGTGGACACTTCATCAGCATCCTTACTTTACGGCTCAGCCTAACCTGTAAAGCATTTGCACAGTGAAATGGAAGGGCAGGCGGTAGGGATCAACACAGTGCCACCAACGTGGAGTCAGATGCATTGAGGGAAGGACAGCGTCTGGTCTCATACGCCCACACCTGGAAAATGATTGGCACTTAAATTTGAGAGGCAGAAAGATGGACAAGTTACCAGGACAGCGTCAACAGAAGGGCCAGCTGCTACACCAACTTGTCATCTAGAGCATGGAAGACAGGTACCACCTGTCAGGTCAGTTCGATCTGCTGGGATTGTGAAACCTCTGTCATCTGCCAGCTTCTGGGAGAAATGAAAGACGAGTCTGGCAATTTTCCAGCCACCTTCTCACCATTCAGACACCCATCTAACATATCCAGGAGGATTGAAAACATCCAGCTACTTAAATCAATATTTGGCTTTTCTTTATTCATACAATTATGTGACTATTGGAATAACAAGACATGCTGCTTTTCTGGTACTTCTCATTCTAGTTTTTTTTTTCTTTTTTAAATCAGGAGCGAATGATAAATGTCTGGCCAATATTTTTACCATCCACCTATTGCTTCCTCTGTAACACGGGATATTTGCCCATCTTGCCATTGTTCCCTCATTATGCTGCCCCAGGAAGTGGCAATGTATTCAGCAGAGGATGAGCTGGTAAGCCTCTCTGCGGTCTATGACCTCTTAGATGAACAGCAGCAATACTACAAGGAGCTCATCCAACAGCAGGAGAGGAACTACAGAGCCTTCCTACAAATGTTGATGGACACTTCATCCAGCCGTATGGACAGCCTGGTCCGTGAAATGCATGACCTGAGGAACAATCTGCAGAGAACCAAAGCAGAGCTGACAGAGGTTAAAAAACAGGGCGTACAGAATAGCAAGCGGGCCGAGTGCCTGGCTGAGGGCTTGGTGGTGGTCCAGGGGGCACTGGATGGGCTCAGTATGAAAACCAGAGACGGTGTTGGAGGAACAAAAGGAAAGGTTATGGATCTAAACCAGTGCAGAGGAGGAGCAGTGTTGAGGTTAGATGGAAGAGGGGTTGGAGGCAGAGGAGCAAAAAAGCCAGAACCAAAAGCTGCAAAACTGGTGGCAGATCTCACAGATATCAACTTTGAAGACTTTAAGGTTATCAGAAACAAGAAATCTGTCCAATGGTTTGGTTAATGGGAGCTTTTCATGCTTTGTTGATGTCCATGTGTGACTGACGTCAAAAAGCCTGTTATTGTAAATCCTCATCTCTGTTTCCTTTCAGGCTGACCAACTAACAGAAGAGCAGATTGCCGGTGAGACAACACAACACAGACCCTGTTTTTCCATATTCAAGCAGGTGTTTTAGCTCATCTTTCAGTATTTTGTCCTTATTATCGTCTTCTTTTTTTGCCCAGAGTTCAAGGAGGCCTTTTCCTTGTTTGATAAAGATGGAGATGGTACCATCACAACCAAAGAGCTGGGCACCGTCATGAGGTCACTGGGTCAAAACCCAACTGAAGCTGAACTCCAGGACATGATCAATGAGGTGGATGCTGATGGTACGCTGCTGTCTTCCACTTCCAGACATTTAAAATCCTTTCACCGGTCATTCAGATTTTATTTTTACTACAGGCATTTTCATACAACCTGATGTGGCACAGAGTGTGTGCAAACACAACCAAAAAACGCTAAACTAAGCAAATAGCATGAGCATTTTAAGACTATTGACATGGCGCGACCTGTCAGTCAATCCAGCTGGCTTGTCAGCAACTGACCAATCACCAACAAATTGAATATAAAACAAAAAATGTAATTACTTTATTATTGAAATTGTTCTCAAGTAGTGCTAAATAATTTGAAAGAATAAATATTTAAGCAATTAAGATCAAACTAAAAATGCAGTCAAACAAAGGATCTTAAAATTTTATGAACACAAAGTTAATAAATATTGATAAAAATGAGACGGTTCAAATAAAAGCCAGGCTAATAGGTTTTAAACTGTGTGCAGTACATTTAACCTTTAGTATTTTAGTTACAGATGGCCATAGAAATATTGTGTATTATCAATATAGTTTTTTTCAGGTTCTTTTTATGAATGCTATTAACATTAAGTTCCCACTATAAATATTACTGATTTTTCTGACATTCTCTTAAATGCCAGTTTAAGCAATTAGATTAATGAAAGAATATGTTCACCTACTTGAAAACAATAAAACGTCATAAAAAAAATATATATAATTCCTCCCAAAGTACTCAACCTGGCCTAAGCTGTTTGCAAACTTGCAAAATAAAATAACCAAAAAATCCCCAAGAACCCATGAGGTAAAATAAAAAGAAAAAATTATAATACATGTTGGTTTGACTTGTGTCCACTCCAGGCAACGGGACCATAGACTTCCCTGAGTTCCTGACAATGATGGCACGGAAGATGAAGGACACTGACAGCGAAGAGGAGATCAGAGAGGCCTTCAGAGTCTTTGATAAGGTGGGCCTCGGTGGTTGGATGTGTGTGAGAGCTTATGTGACTGTGTGGGCATTATGATTTAACCAATGAATTTTCCTGCCTCTTTCAGGATGGTAATGGATACATCAGCGCGGCAGAGCTTCGTCACGTGATGACTAACCTGGGAGAGAAGCTGACGGATGAAGAAGTAGATGAGATGATCAGAGAAGCTGACATCGATGGAGATGGACAGGTCAATTATGAAGGTAGGTTAAAGAACACGTCGGATCCAAATGGCAACATGTAGCGTCTGCTCAGACATGAAAATGAAAACGTTGTTCTGATTTTCTTTCCACTCTCTCTTCCACAGAGTTTGTTCAGATGATGACCGCCAAATGAACTGAACTTACAAAGAATCAGTCAAATGTTTCACTTACCTCTTATTGCAAAAATCTACATTTAATCATACTGTTCTGTATAGACAATTTAAACTGAATGTTGGAATACTGAAAATCTGTCCATATAAACAAGTTCAAAAAAAGGTAAAAGTTTAAAAAAATATATAAATAATCTGCATGTACTGGCTTGTATTCCCCGCCCCCTCCGCGCTGAGCTGACCAATCAGGTCTCGGTTCGTTAAATGAGCAGCATCGTGCAGCCGGTTGGTTTGGCCGCTGCTCCTCTGCTTCCTGGTTCCATCTGCCTGATATCATGATTATTTGGGCAGGTCAACTGCCTTTTCGTCTATAAAGTCCTGTTTTACTTTCCCTTCATGCATGCAGCGTTAACATGGGTTACTGTTGATCTCAGTGACAGAAGGCTGTCGTTGGGCCTCAGTGGAGGAAGGGGTGGTTCAAAGGGATGGGAGCGAGCGAACCAATGGGACGTTTGCTTAGCTAAATAAAGTCAGTGACAGATATTTTTAAGAAAAATTAAAATGGAATAAACAACTAATTTTAGATTTTCTTTTTCTGGCATGTCTAATAATCACTTTATCCTTTGTGTGTTTACCTTTTCTTTCTTTTCTTTTTTTGAGGGTGAAATGCCCCTTTGGCAGTCTTTGTGTTATCCAATTTGGAGGGATGGGTGGGCTTTAAAGATGATTATATACAAGCACAGTTTCTGAGGCAGCGTTTGCACCAACGCTTGTACCAGTGTGAGTTTTATGTCGGATGTTTACAGACACTGAGTAAAGTAAAATCTGAGTTGTCTCGCTGCAGACGGGTGCAGGCTTTGTCTTGAAGACTGTGCCTGTATGACTCCACGTGGTCAGGGGGTTAGTTTCAGCTTAATGGGGGACAGGGTCGGCGCATTGCAGCATTTCTACCTTGTTTTTGTGTGTGAGTTTGCCTGTGTGCGTGTGGGTGCAGCGAGGCCCGACCCAGTCCAGTCCAGCTGTTCTGTTCGGTTCAGTTGATCTGCATTCCAAGATGTACAATGCTAGTCTTTACATTTTGTTTTTCCAATAAAATCTCATGAACTAAAGGCGACGGGTGTCTGTGCATTTGTAGACAAGCTGACGTGTGTTTTCTCTCTGTGGATCTGTGGGGGTGGTGCAGCTTTAAGATGACTCATCAAAGCTTCTAACTGCATGTGATGTCCTGCTGAGAGACCACCGAACATATTTTTGAAAGCCTCGATTATCAGGATCAGAAAATGCTCTCAAAGATGAGTGCTGGAAGATGATCTTAAAAGCCTATATGTTTCCATGAAGTCTGAGAAAGCTAAGTTGTTTATCAAAAACTAATAAAACAACCAAATTATTCTGCGGTTCATCTGTGTTGTGAAGAATTCTCCAGATCGGCACAAATGGCTGCTGACGAGTTGTTGCTAGGCAACAGAGGCACATGGAAATGGATGAAGGAGAAATGGGCAGCAGAAAACCGTGGGAGTATGAGGAGAAGAGGTTCGACAATTATAGAATAAGAGATACAGCATACAGAACTGCCAGAAACTAACATAATTCAAGTATAATTCAGGCCTTCATCGGTTGTATATCTGGATTCTGGAAGACATTAGATTTTTGCATGATTGGGAATCTAGGGGTAGGAGGTGTTGGATGTGTTTCCCACAGTTGCTGGCGTTATGTAACTGAAGAGTATTTTTTTAAATTTAGAATACTGCTCTCTGCTAGTGGTCCAGAGTTTACAATGTACCACATTTTATTCCTCTACAGATACAATTAAGTTTACATTTCATTTTACAACTGTCAGAAAACGAGACTGGGTCAGGTTTCTAGCATACAGCCATAGTAAAAAGAAAATTCGGCCTCTTAATTCTAGAGTTCTGCTTATAAGAACAAAATCAAGATCAAACTGTTCCTTATCAGGTTCTGAAATTATTTGATTCAAAACTCACAAAGGATTTCACATCATCATTGATGACCCAGTTAGGGTCTAGCTTTAGCAGCCAGATGGCCTAACCTTTTACTCCACAATACTTTGGTATACAGAGGAGTTCGAGGATGACTCCTTGACCGCAAGATACCCACTTCCTGTGCCTGAATAACAGGCCTGGGTCGTCTCACCAATCAACAAGTTGTGGGTTTGGTTCCAGCTTCCTTCCTTGCCACATGTCAGTATGACCCCGTGTAAAGGCTCTTAACTCCTAGTTGTCTACCGATCTGTATGAATGTGTGTGTGGGTGCAGCTGGGTGACTGTGACATAGTTTACAAGTGCTTTGAACACTCGGTGTGGCTAAAAAAAAAAACAATCCATGAATTTCTCCAGTTTTCTCAAGGTCCTCTTCAATTAGACTGAGGCTACATCTCGATTCTTCTCTTTTGAGATCTTTCCATTGTAGGTTTGCTGCTGGGTTTGGTTCAGTCTTGTTGATGAACCAGTTTAGGTCAAGTTTGAGCCGCTGGAACAGATGGACTCACATTTGACTTTAAAATACTTTGACATACAACAATTATCTCTCACCTCGTCCTTTCACTGCAACACAAGCCCAGATTATCAACCCTCCACCACCATGCTTGACATTTGCTATGAGGTGTCCAGTCTTTCCCTACATGTACTGTAATAAGGTTTAACATCACATACTGAGACTGTAGGGTCTAAGATGGAGCTCTATTTATGTCTTTGAGCATAGTAGTCTGACTTTGGGTTGAATTTGCTATTGTCCATTCCTTGTGAAAGATCTTTCTATAGAATGATGGACAAATAGTTTGGAAATGGGTTCATAAACCCACCCAGGTTAATGTCATTGCTCACGTCTTTCATCTTGGCATTGTGTTATGCACACATGTATTTTCCAGACCAGCAAACTGCCCAGACAACTGCGTTTTATAGAGGTGGTGACACTGATGATGGTTAGTTAAAAGGGTGCATTTAATTAGCAGTACCTGGGTGCTACTTTTAACCCTAGGGCAAACATTAAAGAAAAATAAAGTCATATTTTTCCCATATTCCCTTTTAGAATGATCTTTTACATGGTTTGTGTTAGTTTGAGGGCCCCATCGATGACCTTCCTAAGTGTTAGTGACACCTGAGACACAGGTGGAGACCTCAGGCCAGCAGGGGGCTGTGGCTTCCTAACACTCCTGGACAAAACCTTTCAGCGCTGTGATCCTCTGGAACAAAGGAGGACACACCTGAGAGAGTAACAGACACCGCTGGCCCGGAGGTCATAGCTAGAGGGAACACCACACACAGCTTTACAGAAGCCTTTGTTTACTGAGGATATTTATTATTATAATTTCAGTCACTGATTTACAGCAAAAACTACTCAATGACTAATTAAACTGAACCCGTTCATCTTCTCACTGTGCATAATCATAATTTACTCTCTGATATAGTAAAACACGAGGGTCGATCCAATATACAGCAATCACTCTTTGTATTTGTATTTATAATCACAACAATCTAAAAAAATAAAAATAACCCGGCAGGATGACAGGATGTGAAGACACAAACAAGGTGGATGCATTTACACAGAAAACCGGATTTCTGTAACAGATTCCTGTAAAAACCTTTCTGTTTATCAGTAACAGTTCCTTTCTGTGCATATGAGGATAATCTGTAAACTAAATAACAAAGCATGCTTCATTTTGATAAAATTGCCACAAAGAAATAAAACATCCGATTCTCTGTGTGAATTCATCCATGTTTTTTGGCATTTATTGACTGATTGATCTTATGATCATGTCTCCAGTGGATTATCCAGCCGTACGGTAACAAAAATCCGCTCTGGTTTAACAGCAACAGGTGAATGTGTTGTTTTAGCAACACGTTTGGCTCTTAAAGCAAACATAAATAAAACTATCTTCCTGGCATTAATCTGATTTTGAACAAACCTGTGTGTTTCTTTGGACTAAATAAAGTGTAAACAAAATCTTAGGCTTTTGAATGCAAACATTGTATTTACAACAAAGGCGCATGGACAAGATGCAGGAAACGTGTTGGCACGCATACACAGAGGTGAATGCACAGATTGAAACAACAGATGTTTCAGGACCAACACACACACAGCAGAGGAAAATACTGTTATTTGCATTATATACAAGGTGTGAGAAATGGCTGCACAGCTGTTTACATGCAGTCGTTTGTTCATGGAGCAGGTTGGAAATCCCTGGTTTGTGATTGCGTTGCGTCTCATAGCGCTCGGGGAATGATGGTGAATGGCAGGATGGGGCTACTGGCCTCCAGCTCCAAGGCAGTGAGGAAGCACTCGGTGGCGGCAGCGGCGTTCCCCTGCGCCTGCAACACCTCGCCCAGACTGTTCCACACGTCATGAGCCGTGCTGACGAAACAAGAGGTAGATTTATTTTCACTTATTAAATGCATGTAAGAATGAGAATTAAAAACAAATCTGCTAAAACAGTATTCAATGTCATGTCTTTACTAACAGGAAAAATGAAGCAAAGAAATAACGGATGTAAAAGAAAAGCTAAGAGGGGAGCAGAATGGAAACAGATAGGGACATCTAAAGAGTGGTGATTAAATGAGGCCTACCTGTTGACCTGCACAGCATCCCTCAGGACTTTCTCAGATAGACTGTAGCGCTGCAGCTGGTACAGAATCAGACCCTTAAGAGACCCACAAACAACATAATTTAGGTCAAGATGGCTGTAAACGATTCTGTGATATACCTAATAATGAATACATCACCATCTAATTTATAACAACCGACAGAGTGTTCTGTAGTTTCCGTCATTTTAATAAAAAATGCACATACAGCCATAAAAGCATTTTACATATCAGGATAAAAAAAATGTTTACCAGCTTCTAAAATGATTTACATCTAAAGTGTAGAAAAACCAAGTACATGGCTGCTGCTTCCTTAGGATTTAACAAGGACAGTAATAATCTGGTGCTGTTAATCAAATGTACTTAATTAATCCTCATATATGTGAACACATCTATAAAAGCTGGAGCTTTCTCAAGTTGCTCCTCTGGAGCGTACTGGTGTG